>NC_142470.1:19445164-20695164 GCF_049115385.1 Moschus berezovskii
ATGAGAAATAGCTCTAGTTTGGGGGAGGTTCTGAGCCAACCCTCCAGGGCGTTTGCTGGAAGCTCCATGGTTCCATCGAAGCCTCGAAGTTTAAAATCTCCCTGCCATGAAACATCTGATCAAAGGCACCCTTGCCAAGTCATAGAGGTTTGTGGAAATGCCTGTTTGCCCATTTGGGCAGCAGGCCTGTGGCCTGGGCACGGTGCCAGGTGGCCGTTCCTTGAGCCCTGAGAAGCTCTTGCAGGTGACGCTGTGGAGGAATCACCTCTATGTGGGTGGGAAACACTGGACAAGCCAAGACCAGTTCTGGCTTCGGGAGGCAAATAGGTGCCCCCTACATGCCCTTCTTTTTTTCCCGTGTCCTGGCCGGCTGCTCTGGAGGGCTTGCCTCCCGGTCTCCTGTCTCCTGGGTTCTTGACCGCCTGCCATCCTTACAGCAGCCACGCTGGGCCCACAGCAGGGGCCTCCCTTCCAGTCAGGCTGTGGGTCTACCCCCGGGGTCCTCCTTGTTCACAAGCAGTCGGCATCCTCATTTGTCCGCTGGGGATGTTCTAAGGCTCTTCTGTCCTCACCGCTGTGATTTTCTTCCTTCTACCAGGTGGGAAGAGCAGGCGACCCTGAGCATGTGGGACGGGGGTTCAACCCCAGCCGGGGAGGCAGTCCTGTGCCCCTGGGGGACCACAGAGACCAAGGACACCTGGGATTGTGTAATCCCAGATGGTCAGAGCAGGCGGGTGGGGGGCACACCTCTGGGACTCACTTACCAGACAGGGACACCGAGGTCCAAAGTGGGGAAGTGACTGCAGGTTAGTTCGAGGGCAAGGATCAGAACTGGGGACTCTAGCTCTGGCCCCCCCACTACACACACACACACACACACACTGCAGAGTCCAGGCCTCTCTCTGGAGAGGGGGCTGGGCTGTGGCTCCAAGCGGCCTCAGGCACCAGGGAAGGAAGATCCAGCCAGGCCAAAGGCTCGGGCTCAGTCCCCGCTGCTCTGGGTGCGGCTGGGACCCAGCAGCCTGGGTCTCACCTGGGAACTGCTGAGACCTGCACTCACAGGCCATGCCCCAGACCCATGGAATCAGAATCTGCAACATCTCCAGGAGACTCATTCGCAGACCCGAGGGTGACTCCCTCCAGCTCAGTAAGGCATACCTCCTGTGCCCTCCAGTGGGAGACCTCCCCGGGGCACTGTGGGACGCGTGTGAGGCCCCAAAGCCTCGGGTCTGAGCCACACTCAGCTAATGAGCCTCCTTCGGAGCAAGTGGTGAGTGGGCATCAGAAAGGGGAAGTGTTTCAGGATCCCGCAGACCCTTGTAGACAGCTCTGCCCGGCACCCACTCCTTCCTTCTGCCTGGGTCTGCATGGCTGATCGTCTCTTGCCAGCAAGCACAATGGCCAGCAGCCAGCCACGTTCAGAACTGTCTGAATGTGGATTTGAAGAGGCCAGTTGCGAAAGATCTTGGAACGTGTGCCCCCAGCCCAGTTCCGCTCATCTGGGGCCAGGTCTGGGAAGAACGGCACGCTGGTTGGTTGCTGGGTGATGGTGGGGCTGCTGCCGCGTTGGCCTCAGCAGCAGTACTCCCGCTCAATGCTGGCCATCAGCTCCTCCTCAGAGTAGTCATATGTGATGGCTGACTGCCTTTCGGACTTCTTGTGGCAGTTGCCTGGGGCTCTATGGGTGAGAAACATGGACACAGGAAGCAAGACGTTACCTTCAAACTCCACATCTCTACTGGACAACTGCGGTGGCCATGGATGGAATTCTGATCCATCCTCAAACTCAGACTGAAAACCTCTGCCCTGGGGACACATCCTCAACCTCTTCCATGAGCAGCTCCGGACTCATTCCTCTGTTTCATCTCCCGCTGTGTAACCCAAGACCTTACCCTGTGAGGAAGTCACCGCCGGCAGTGCTTCGGGGCGAGGGCCTGGGTGTCGAAAGACCTGGTTTGCATCCCGGCTCTGCCACTTACTAGCTCAGTGACAATTTTCTCTAAAATGGAACTGCATTCCTAAGTTCATTCTGAGGCATAAATGAGGCCATGTGTGGGTGGCATGTGACCCTGAATCTTGCACCCTGCAGAGCCCTCAGAAAGGTGAACTGTGTCGAGATCCTCCATCAGCTGACTCACTCCTTGTGTCTGCACCCTCGGGGGGCCTCGCAGGAGCTGCCCCTACAGGACAGGATTCGGTGTCAGGGTCCTCTGGATCGTGACCAGGCCCCCCACCCACTGGGCAGTGTATTAAGTGACCAAGTCCTGGCTCCTCGTCCCACTGCTTGGACTCCGGTTCGCACTGGCCTCGACCCGCAGCCCACGCCCTCTCCGGCTTCCTAGACTTCTCTGTGACCCCAGACTCCCCTGAGGAGGGAGGCTGCCAGCAGTCCGGACCCTGGGGAGGGCCTGTGTGGCTTCAGAGCCTGCTCCCCTAGGGCACAGACTTGACCGCACCTGCAAGACTCTCTCCCCTTCCAGTCACTGTGCCAAGAGCCGCCTGGGAGTCACCCAGCCCTAAGCCCAGGGCCTAGGGTGGTACTCAGCACGCTCTCACCAAAGTCTATGAGGGAGGGAGTGAATGAATGAAGTACTCCTGGTGAAGGGCATCCCGGAATGTGCACGTGAGGGGAAGGGACCCATTTGTTTCCAAATAAGAATAAACAGCCAATTCTTTCAAGGGGGAGTTTAATCCTCCTAACGTCCTTGGGTTGATGAAAACTGAAAGTCACTGCCAATTATCTTTACAATCAGTAGAAATATGCAGCTGGGACTCAGCAGTGTGGGCACCAGGCTGGGCCTGTGTCCTCAGCATCGCCATAGGCACGTGTTTCCGGGTCAGCTAAGCAGAGCTGGTCGCTGGTACCCGGTCAGTGCAGTGGGACCCAGCACCCAGTCCCACATGGGAGCCCATGGGGCTGAGCCCCGCTGGAGCTGGGGTACAAGGCGTGGCCAGTGCTGTCTGCAGAACACGTGAGGGGCAGGGGGCCATCAGGGAGGATGGGTAGGGATGCTCCACTCTGCCGAGGGAGGCTCTGGCCTTGGCAGGGGGGCCAAGTCAGCATACAAGCTCTCACTGCTTCACCTCCAGGGCCATGATGGAGGCCCAGTGCCCACGAAGCATCCTCCTACTCGACAGCAGTGGCCCTGAGGCAGGAAACAGTTGGGCCCCCTCCCCATGGTAAAGCAATTGAGATACATTCTCTATATTCCGAAACTCCAAGACGAGAATAGCAGGGCAATTAAGGGAGGAGGCTGGACCTTGCACAAACCACATATTTCTCATTCCCAAAGTCAGGAGACCTCCCCAACCACACACGCAAAGGCTCCTTGGAGGTCAAAAGAGGAGCGGTGTCAAGGGATGCTCTACCCAGACACCTTTCCGGTAGGATCCATCTTGGCTAAGAGATACCTGTGCACACACGGAAGGATCCTGAGATATACAAAATATGGACTGTGAACCAGGCAAATGATTAGCCAAAGGGAAATTGGAAGAAAATATCCCATAAGAGTGGAGAAAGGAATGGCAGTCCACTCCAGTATTCTTGACTGGAGAGTCCCATGGACAGAGGAGCCTGGCGGGCTGCAGTCCATGGGGTCACAAAGAGTCGGACACAACTGAGTGACTAAACCACCACCACCCCATAAAAGTAATTCAAACTATCATGAGAGCACCGCCCAGCAACTCAGGGACTTTCCTGCTGAGTCTGCCTGTATCTATCCATGGACTGTACTCTTTTCCCTCCTAATAAATACTTGACTTGCTTCACTATTTTTCATCTTTGTGGATATTTTATCCTGCAAAGCTGAAGGGCCAGAGTCCTTGTCACTGACCACTGGTCTAGTGGCCAGGATCTGGTGCTCTCAATGCCATGACCCAGCCCATCTATGGCTGGGAACCCAACTCCCACTCCAATCTGGTGCAGGCCAGGCCACCTACAGCTCTTGGTTTCAGCCCTCCTTCTCACCCAGACCCTGTTCTAAATGCCACCAGCCTGTGTTGGGTCCTGTCCATACCTCCACATCTTGCTTGTGGCTCCCGCCACCTGGCGCCCTCCTGCCCTCCTCGGTGAAACCACTGGTCCTCCAAGCCATTTAAACCTGAGCTCCTCCATGA
The DNA here is from genome assembly GCF_049115385.1 of Moschus berezovskii. Taxonomy (NCBI): domain Eukaryota; kingdom Metazoa; phylum Chordata; class Mammalia; order Artiodactyla; family Moschidae; genus Moschus; species Moschus berezovskii. The sequence continues at coordinate 19,449,281 of NC_142470.1, forward strand.
GCCCTCCAGCTGCTTCTGTCCCCTCTTGGACCTCCCTTGAGCCCATCTGAAGAGACCCCACTCTTCAGGGAAAGGCTTTTGCAAATGTTTGTTAAATAAGGGAAACCAGTGCGGTTCTGGCCCCGCAACCATTTGGAATTGGTAATAAAAATAGCTGTTGAGCCAGCGTTTTCACAGCTTCTCACATCCATGGCCTTGAGCACCACCATCCCCTGCGTCCCAGGGACAAGGGCCATCATGGAGACTCCTTAGAGATGAGAAAGCAAGGGCAGATGGGCCGGGGCCCAGGTCAGCCCAGGCCAGCCTTGGGGTGCAGGGTGCTCTGGGGGCCCCGGGAATCCTCACACAGCCCAGGGTTGTGCCGACACTGGACACCTGGAGTCCTCAGCTGACACTTTCCAGGGGGTTTAAATGTGTTTTCCTGCTAACACTGTAATAGGATTACTGGGGACCCACCCATCACCCCTCTGGGCTGGAAACTCCTGAAGGCCAGGGCTGCGCCTCATGCACAGATGAGCACTGCACAGCTTCTGCGTGAATGAGTGAGGGCAGGCGCGGAGATGCAGGTGCTTGGGGGCAGCAGGGGAGGGGAGCTGTGATTTCCTGCAGAGAGGCACCTCCCTGCCCCGTACTTACTCAGAGAGACAGCTGCCCTCTGGGTGGTCTTCAGCACTCTGCTCTGGGGACACCTTGAGAAGGACAAACGGAAGAAGCATCAGAAGCTTGTCCATGCTGCAGCCTGCCTTTGCAGTGGCTTCCTGCTGACCCAGCGCTGCCGCGTTCAACCCACGGCTAATAAACCAGAGCTGGAAAGTGGAAAGGCTCCCCTGCTGTCTAGCTCCAACTGCCTGTTCGGTAGGTGGGCAACTGAGGCTGGGAGAGGGGAGTGACCTACACAACTCAAAACAAGAGACTCCCCGCCCCTTCTTCCCTGGGAGCTACCGGCCAGCAAGCCCCCACCTCTCACTTCGGGAGTGGAGGTCCTGCCCTCCATCCAAGCCCTTGCCTGGCAGCCTGCCCTGCTGCTCTGCCGTACCTTGTCCGTCTGGAGTGAGGAGGGCACAGGCGTCACTCACGTCTGTCTGCAAACTCTACCAATGATCTACCCCTGTCCTGTCGTCAGCACCACCCCGTCTCAATGACCACAGCTTCAAATGAAGCTGGACTGCTCCTGATTCTTTGCACTTCCAGACATGTGGGTTGTAGTCAGCTTGTCCCCCTTGGGGGTTTTGTTGGGGTTGAATCAATATACAAATCATTCCAGGCAGACTTGATATCTTTTTTAAAAATTGGAGTATAATTGCTTTACAATGTGATGTTGGTTTCTGCTGTGCAATGAAGTGAATCTGCTATAAGTATACATCTATCCTCTCCATCATAAGCCTCCCTCCCCACCAACCCCCTCTATGTCATCACAGAGCACCAAGCTGAGCCCCCTGTGCTATACAGCAGCTTCCCACTAGCCATCTGTTTTATACATGGTAGTGTATAGATATGGGCTTCCCTGGTGGCTCAGACAGTAAAGAATCTGCCTGCAATGCGGGAAACCTGGGTTCGATCCGTGGGTTGAGAAGATCCCCTGGAGGAAGGCATGGCAACCCACTGTAGTATTCTTTCCTGGAGAATCCCATGGACAGAGGAGCCTAGCAGTCGCAAAGAGTCGGACATGACTGAGCAACTAAGCACAGAAGCACACAGCACAGTGTATATATATGTCAATGTCACTCTCTCAATTCACCCTGCTCTCTCCTTCCCCCTTCCCCAAGTCATAATCTCTATAATAACAAGCCTTCCAGTTTATAAACAGGGAACATCTCTCCATTTATTTAGGATTTCTTTAATGTCTTTTAAGAAGTCTTAATCATTTTCACTGTAGAAGTCATAGACCCCTCTTTTTAAACCAATTTCTAGATACTTGATAATATCTTTTTAAAATAAAATTTTATCTTCTACCTGCTTGTTTGTGCAGAGATACGATTGAAATACATACATGTCATGTTCAGTAGTTTTACTAAGCTCTCTTAATTAGCCCTAGTAATTTATTTGTAGATTTTTTTGGACTTAATTTCTTCCCATTCACATTATATGGGAATAATGGCCATTCAGTTTTTTTCCTTTCTGATCCTTACATATTTCCCCCCTAGCCTTCCTGCACTGGCTAGGACATCCAGTACTACCTTGAAAAGAAGTCAATGATAATAGGCATCTCTGCCTTGTTCCTGCAGTGAAAGGGAAAGATTTACTTATTTCAAATGTAGAGTTAGTTGGCTTTTTCTCAAGCTGCCTGTCATCAGATCCCGGTCTCTCTGTGCTGGTCATTTCTTCAGCTCTGTCTTACGGGGCACTGATCTTCTCGAAATCTCTAATTTCCTGTTCACCCAAACCATCAGAATCTTTAATTCTGCTTACTGTGTTTTTCATTTCTACAAGTTCTATTTGGTTGTTTTCCAAATACGCTAGGTCACTTTCTAGAGGTCCTTCTTCACAAATAAACATGCATGTGTGCTCAGTCGCTTCAGTCGTGTCCGACTCTTTTGCAACCCCATGGACTATAGCCCGCCAGGCTCCTCTGTCCATGGGATTCTCCAGGCAAGAATACTGGAGTGGGTTGTCATGCCCTTCTCAGGGGATTGTCCCAACCCAGGGATGGCACCTGTGTCTCTTGCATCCCCTGCAGTGCAGGTGGATTCTTTAACATTGTTATTTTTGTTCAGTTGCTCAGTTGTGTCCGACTTTTTGTGACCTTATGGACCGCAGCTTGCCAGGCTTCCCTGTCCTTCACCATCTCCGGGAGTTTGCCCAAAATCATGTCCATCGAGTCAGTGAAGCCATCCAACCATCTCATCCTCTGTTGTCCCCTTCTCCTCCCACCTTCAATCTTTCCCAGCATCAGGGTCTTTTCAAATGAGTCAGTTCTTCGCATCAGGTGGCCAAAGTACTGGAGCTTCAGCTTCAGCATCAGTCCTTCCAATGAATATTCAGGGTTGATTTCCTGTAGGATTTACTGGTTTGGTCTCCCCGCAGTTCGAGGGACTCTCTAGAGTCTTCTCCAACATCACAGCTTGAAAACATCAATGCTTTGGCGCTCAGCCTTCATTATGATCCAGCTCTCACATCCGTACACAACTACTGGAAAAACCATAGCTTTGACTATACAGACCTTTGCTGGCCAATAATCTTTGGTAATCCAAATAAATAACCGAGGCCCTCACTAGTCTATTTTCGTTGTTTTTGTTTCTTCTGATTTTCACCTGGCTCTCTGAAAGTGGTAGTTGCTCAGTCATGAGCAACTCTTTGCAACCCCATGGACTGTAGCCCACCATGCTCCTCTGTTCATGGAATTCTCCAGCAAAGATCACTGGAGTGGGTTGCCATTCCCTTCTCCAAGGGATCTTCCCGAGCCAGGAATCAAGTCTGGGTCTCCCACATTGCAGGCAGATTCTTTACTGTCTGAGCCACCAGGGACAACTCTCTGGGTGGTTGATTATTTTTTCTTGTCTGATGCTCATTATCCTTGAAAACCCTTTGTGGGCGTTCTCTGAGGCCTGAGAGGAAGATGCCTTCCTCTGGGGAGGACATGCACTTGCTCTGTTCAGGCACTAGGGGGCACTCTCAGTCTGGGCCCACTTGAAATTAAATCCGGGAAGCTGGAGAAGGCGAGGGTGGGATGATTTGAGAGAATAGCATTGAAACATGTATGTGAAACAGATCACCAGTCCAGGTTCAAAGCATGAGACAGAGTGCTCAGGGCTGGTGCACTGGGATGACCCTGAGGGATGGGATGGGGAGAGAGGTGGGAGTGGGGTTCAGGATGGGAAACACACGTACACCCATGGCTGATTCATGTCAATATATGGCAAAAACCACCACAATATTGTAAAGTAATTAGCCTCCAATTAAAATAAATAAATTTAAAAAAAATTGCAGGGAGACATATCAATAACCTCAGATGTACAGATGATACCACCCTTATGGCAGAAAACGAAGAAGAACTAAAGAGCCTCTTGATGAAAGTGAAAGAGCAGAGTGAAAAAGTTGGCTTAAAACTCAACATTAAGAAAACTAAGATCATGGCATCCGGTCCCATCATTTCATGGCAAGTAGATGGGGAAACAGTGGAAACAGTGACAGACTTTATCTTTTTGGGCTCCAAAATTACTGCAGATGGTGACTGCAGCCATGAAATTAAAAGATACTTGCTCCTTGGAAGAAAAGTTATGACCAACCTAGATAGTATATTAAAAAGCAGAGACATTACTTTGCCAACAAAGGTCTGTCTAGTCAAAGCTATGGGTTTTCCAGTAGTCATGGATGGATGTGAGATTTGGACTACTATAAAGAAAGCTGAGTGCCGAAAAATTGATGCTTCTGAACTGTGGTGTTGGAGAAGACTCTTGAGAGTTCCTTGGACAGCAAGGAGATCCAATCAGCCCATCCTAAAGGAAATCGGTTCTGAATATTCATTGGAAGGACTGATGCTGAAACTGAAGCTCCAGAACTTTGCCCACCTGATGCGAAGAACTGACTCATTTGAAAAGACCCTGATGCTGGGAAAGATTGAAGGCAGGAGGAGAAGGGGACGACAGAGGATGAGATGGTTGGATGGCATCACTGACTCAATGGATATGAGTTTGAGTCAACTCCGGGAGTTGGTGACGGACAGGGAGGCCTGGCGTGCTGCAGTCCATGTGATCTCAAAGAGTTGGACATGACTGAGCAACTGAACTGCACTGGACGGATTCAGGTATTTTGGACCAGCCAGGTGATGGGAATTGGGGCTGCAGACCTAAGGGACAGCTAGACTATGGCTTTTGTACTCTCCAGCACTGTTCTGTGCTGTGACACTCGCCTTGCAGTCCCGTGAGGGTCCTGAACGTACGCGCGAAGGATCTATTCCTAGTCTCTATTTTCATTGGGCCCTAAACTCTGTTCCCTTTACTGTTGGACACTGTCAGACCCAAAGCTCACGTTCACCTGAGGCAAGATCAGTCCAATGGGTCACCAGCCTCTCTGGATTCTGCCTTCCTTAGATCTGGGCTGGTAATTCCTCACTGTCTCATGAGCCACTTTAAGCTTCAAAGACACTCTTACCACATTAATTATACCCAGAATATTAAACTGTCTTCAGCAAAAGGGGCTTGTCTGAATAAGCTTCCTCACCATGTTCCCCAGCATAAGGCACTTGCACTGTGGAATCCAGCCTTTGACCTGTGAAGCTGAGCAAGGCCACAGCCCATCCAGACGTCAGCCTGCTTTGTGCAACAGATCCCCCTTGGCACAAGCAGCATCCTAAATACAGACCGCGGCTGTCAAGAACCCAGTCTTCCAGGAGCCCATGTGAGTCTCGTAAAGATGCAATGTGATGCCACATGATGAATTCTATAGCCAAGTTATAAGGTGCTGGGAGGTGCTGGGAAAGCCTACACTCCGCAGCAGGAGGGGAAACCAACTCTGAATGGGAAAAACTCCTTTGAGAAGAGTAGAAAGAATAACATTTTAGCTGGAGTTTTGAAAGATTAGGAGTTTACCAGATGGAAAGGAAGGGAAGGGTACTCTGGATAAAGAACATATGCAAATATGTGGAGTCATCAAAGGCCGTGAATAAGTCTTCATTCATTAACTCCCACGTGCCCTGCTGAGCACGGGGTTCTATTGCCCATACAGGATATGATATCCCTGCCCAGAGCAGCCCACAGATGGGCAGGAAAAACTAACGTGAGGACACAACCGGAGAAAAACCCAGGGCCATTAACATTAACATCAGTTAATCGTCCCCAACAAGAATATCACTTCTCCTAAAGTTTACAGATCTCTAAGCAGGGCACACAACAAACATAAAATGGTTCCTGAATCAGATTCAATGTCACTTTGATGGGTAGTCATAACCCTGGGTTTGTCTATATAGCAGTTGGTGTAAGAGTAAAAACAGCACAATGCACAAAAGGGTTCGAAGTCCAGTTTTGCCATTTAATCATGATGTGCCTTTGGGTGGACTGTGAGGCTCTATGAGCCTCAGTTTACTCATCTTTGTAATAGGTACTTAGCCTCGAGGGCCACAGAGAGAAGACAGATTGTCTGTCTCATCCTTAGTATAATACCTGCAAATACCATGACAAACATCTGGCCCAGCGTCCAGCCCAGAGTAGCCTCTGACTCGGCCCAGTGAGAAGAGAATCTGAAGGAGGAGGAGAGCCCAGGGAAGATCTTGTGTTCGAGGCCTGAGAGGTTCAGGACAGCACTTTCTTCCCCGAGAAACTAGTGTTTCTTGGGGATTGTTACCCAAGGTGGTGAACAGAAGTGAGCTGACCCTGGGTATATCCGGCCTCACAGGCCCCGTGGCGTGGTCCATGGTGGCCAACACGCTACAGTGGGCATCCCATGCCCTGGCTAGAAGAGCCTGTCCTTCCCACCTGGCGCTCTCTCCATGTGGAGTCGGGCTGCACAGCGAAGGTGCACAGACTTGGTCCCAGGATACCTGAGGGGCCGCGGGGGCTGCTGGACGCTGGAGATCTGCCAGGGGGAGTCAGTGTTCCCTAAAGATTCCTTTGAAAATTCACCGTGCCTCTGGGGAGTGCAAAGATGAAGAGGAGATGCTTCCCACGTCAGCAAGGAATTCACAGTTGGAAGGGGGGTGATGAACACAAGAGCAAGCAGGGAAATCACGGGCATGCACAAACACACAGTTGCACACACACTTGCATGCACACACACTTGCACACAGACACACATGCTCACCTCCTCTGCCTCCTGAAACAGCCCACTTCAGCTCAGGCAGCTCAGACTATCTGAAAATTCTTTTAAATTTCTTTTTAATAAAAAATTAATTGTGGTGCAAAACATAGAATCTAAAATATACCATCTTAACCATTATTAAGTGTACGTTTCAGTACTAGGTGCATTTACATTGTTTTACAAAAGCAGAGACATTACTTTGCCAACCAAGGTCTGTCTAGTCAAGGCAATGGTTTTTCCCGTGGTCATGTATGGATGTGAGTTGGACTATGAAGAAAGCTGAGCACCGAAGAATCGATGCTTTTGAACTGTGGTGCTGGAGAAGACTCTTGAGAGTCCCTTATACTACAAGGAGATCCAACCAGTCCATTCTAAAGGAGATCAGTCCTGGGTGTTCATTGGAAGGACTGATGCTAAAGCTGAAACTGCAATACTTTGGCCACCTCATGCGATGAGTTGACTCACTGGAAAAGACTGATGCTGGGAAGGATTGGGGGCGGGAGGAGAAGGGGACGACAGAGAAGGAGATGGCTGGATGGCATCACCGACTCTATGGACATGAGTTTGAGTGAACTCCGGGAGTTGGTGATGGACAGGGAGCCCTGGCGTGCTGTGGTTCATGGGGTCGCAAAGAGTCGGACACGACTGAGTGACTGAACTGAACTGAACCACCAACCTCCCAAACTCTTTTCATCTCACAAAACTGAAACCTTTCCCTACTAAACAACTCTCACCCCCCAGTCCCCAGCAACCACCATCCTGCTTTCTGTCCTACAAGTGTGACTCCTCGGGACACCCCACCTGACTGGAAACAGGCAATATTTGTCATCTTGTGCCTGCCTCATTTCACTTAGCATAATGTCCTCAAGGTTCATCCATGTTGCAGCCTATGCCAGGACTTACTACGTATATACCATGTTTTGTTTATCCATTCATCCAACAAGGGACACTTGGGTGGCTTCTACTTTTTGGTTATTGTGAATAATGCTCTTATGAATATGAAGCCTCTTTGAGATCCTACCTTCAGTTCTCTCAGGCATATAAGAAAGCTTTCTTTTACTGACACCAATCTGCCTCCCTGCAGTTTTCAGTCTCTGAGCTTAGTTATAGTCTCAGGGACAACCAGAAGAAAAGTAATACTTTTTAACCAACCATTCTTTGGCGATTTTTTTCATGAAGTCATTCAGAAGGGACCCTAGTTCTTTCTTGCCCATTTCTGCTGGAACCAGCTTTTGTCATCACCAGATGGGGCTTTTCCTTTCATCACCAGATTTTGTAAGGGTTGTTCAGATACAGTTTCTGCTCTCAGGAGGACAGCTGAGGGACTTCCCTAGAGGTCCAGTGGTTAGAACTCCACGCTTTCACTGATGAGGGCCTGGGTTCAATCCATGGTTGGGCAACTAAGATCCCATAATCTACTGCTGCTGCTGCTGCTAAGTCGCTTCAGTCATGTCCGACTCGGTGCGGCCCCATAGACGGCAGCCGACCAGGCTCCGCCGTCCCTGGGACTCTCCAGGCAAGAACACTGGAGTGGTTTGCCGTTTCCTTCTCCAATGTGTGCAAGTGAAAAGTGAAAGTGAAGTCGCTCAGTCGTGTCTGACTAGTAGCGACCCCATGGACTGCAGCCTACCAGGCTCCTCTGTCCATGCGATTTTCGAGGCAAGAGTACTGGAGTGGCCTGCCATTGCCTTCTCCAGTGCAGCAAAAAATAAAAAATAAAAGGCAACTGAGTGAAAGGCTGCTCAGACTGGAATCAAACATTTGCATAATCAGCCTGTTTCCACTTCCCTGAGCTGTTCTACTCACTACTAAGGGGGACACGCTGCTGGCCAAGCAAGATGGCAATGACATATGAGGTCCATTGTTTACGAGGACTGGACACCCTGAAGCTGCACTCAAACGAAACCATACTCTTTCTTTCATAACTTTCCTGACAGTTCAGCTTTGTTCTTTCACTTGTTTACCTGTGTTTCTTTCTGCGCTTGTGGTTTGCATGTATGGTTCTTTCTCTTATTAATCTGTCTGTAACTTGTTCAGTTCAGTTCAGTCGCTCAGTCGTGTCCGACTCTCCGCGACCCCATGAATCACAGCACGCCAGGCCTCCCTGTCTATCACCAACTCCCGGAGTACACTCAAACTCATGTCCACAGAGTCGGTGATGCCATCCAGCCATCTCATTCTCCGTCGTCCCCTTCTCCTCCCGCCCCCAACCTTTCCCAGCATCAGAGTCTTTTCCAGTGAGTCAACTCGTCGCATGAGGTGGCCAAAGTATTGCAGTTTCAGCTTTAGCATCAGTCCTTCCAATGAACACCCAGGATCGATCTCCTTTAGAATGGACTGGTTGGATCTCCTTGCAGTATAAGGGACTCTCAAGAGTCTTCTCCAGCACCACAGTTCAAAAGCATCGATTCTTCGGTGCTCAGCTTTCTTCACAGTCCAACTCTCACATCCATACATGACCATGGGAAAAACCATTGCCTTGACTAGACAGACTTTGGTTGGCAAAGTAATGTCTCTGCTTTTTAATATACTATCAAGGTTGGTCATAACTTTCCTTCCAAGGAGCAAGCGTCTTTTAATTTCATGGCTGCAATCAGCATCTGCAGTGATTTTGGAGCCCCCCAAAATAAAGTCTGACACCGTTTCCACTGTTTCTCCATCTATTTCCCATGAAGTGATGGGACCAGATGCCATGATCTTTGTTTTTTGAATGTTGAGCTTCAAGCCAACCTTTTCACTCTCCTCTTTCACTTTCATCAAGAGGCTTTTGAGTTCCTCTTCACTTTCTGCCATAAGGGTAGTGTCATCTGCATATCTGAGGTTATTGATATTTCTCCCGGCAATCCTGATTCCAGCTTGTGCTTCTTCCAGCCCAGCGTTCCTCATGATGTACTCTGTATATAAGTTAAATAAGCAAGGTGACAATATACAACCTTGACATACACCTTTTCCTATTTGGAATCAGTCTGTTGTTCCATGTACAGTTCTGACTGTTGCTTCCTGACCTGCATACAGGTTTCTCAAGAGGCAGGTCAGGTGGTCTGGGATTCCCATCTCTTTCAGAATGTTCCACAGTTTATTGTGATCGACACAGTCAAAGGCTTTGGCATAGTCAATGAAGCAGAAATAGATGTTTTTCTGAAACTCTCTTGCTTTCTCCATGATCCAGCGGATGTTGGCAATTTGATCTCTGGTGCCTCTGCCTTTTCTAAAACCTGCTTGAACATCTGGGAGTTCACGGTTCACATACTGCTGAAGCCTGGCTTGGAGAATTTTGAGCATGACTTTACTAGCATGTGAGATGAGTGCAATTGTCTGTAACTTGACTTAGATGCAAAATGCGTTAGACACCCTCCCAGCTTGACCCACCCTGGATCTCCCAGAAGATCCAGCTGGTGGAACCTTCGCAGGAGCTTGGATGAAGAGCAAAGACACAGCAGCCCCTGGTGGCCGCTCCAGGCCGAGTGCAGACGCAAGCTGCCGCCTCCAGCCAGCTGCCTGCCTGCCTCTCCTGGTCAGTAGGACAGACTTCTGTCCAACCCCAGGGAGGCTATGGCGCCTGGGCTGGGGCCATGGAAACCGGGCTGAGCTCAGGGTGAGTGTGTGACGTGTCATCACTCCAGGTCTTGGGGAGGCTGAATCACACCACACCACGGCAGAATGAGAAGCAGGAAGCATATGTGGAAGAAATGAATAAGATGATTTCTTAAAGCCTCCCTTGACTCTTACAACTAGGGGTTTTGGAAAAGAAGTGAACTATCTGTAGAAAATCCAGTGCATATTTTATTTAACAATATGTGGAAATTCCATGGACAGAAGAGCCTTGTGGGCTACAGTCCATGGGGTTGCAAAGAGTCAGACACCACGGAGTGACTAAACCACCACCTTTATATCCTGCTTCCTTTGTTCTTAACTCTTAGGCTTTAACAGTTTTATACGTGTATATGTACACATATCAATAATATATATAATTAACATGGGGCAAGCTGTAGACATTTAAATAATACAATTTGATAGGTTTTGACATGTGTATAGGACATGGCAACCCACTCCAGTATTCTTGCCTGGAAAATTCCATGGACAGAGGAGCTTTGTGGGCTATAGTCCATGGGGCTACGAAGAGTCAGATACAACTGAGGGACTGAGCCCACACACACTATGATCTCACTGACATAAAAGATACATACAAGAGAGACAGAGCAAACTGGAAGGAACTACATCAAAATAGTATCAGTAATATCTGCAGAGTTTACTCTGAAATCTTTATTTCCTTTATATATTTTATATATATATATATATTTTTGTTTTCTCACTTTTCTACAATGAGCAAACATTCATTTATAATTGTAAAGTGAAGCTAATTACAGGGCTCATCTTTTTATTTAAACCCTTTCATAAGTAAGGTCATTTTAAGTTTTGTTTTTTTGGAGAAAACAGCCAAGAACAAAATTTTTCTCACACACATGTATATTACCTATTCTAACTTCAAAAACAAACACTTAAAAGTAAGCATAAGCTTTGCTGGGTTGGATTCATATTCAGTGACTGGGATACATCTTATACAGTCAGGAAAATGGGTGAAGGCTCCTAGAACCAGGTAATGGAGACTTATTTCAGAGAAAAACTGAGCCCCAGAGGAGTTGGGGAACAAGTGATAATCCCTCCTGATGGCAAATTGGCTCAGTCAAAACTCTAATTGAACTTCCCTGGTGGTTCGGTGGCTAAGTATTGTGTTTTCATTGCAGGGGGCCCGGGTTCCATCGCTGGTTTGGGAAATAGATTTTATGTGCTGCAACTAAGAGTTCACATGCTGCAACTAAAGATCCTGAGTGCTGGAAAGAAATTCTAATATACACAGGACTCTGCAGAGAGTGTGTTCAGAAAGACTCGGACTGGCTCTTTCCAACTACATGGCCTTGGCCAAGTTAATTGCCTCTCTGGGGTTTCTCCCCTCCCCTATGGCATGAAGTTAGGGGAAAGTGACAGCAATTTGGCAAGAACCTATTCTGACAAGGATTAAGTAAAACACTGGATGTTAGGAGTGGGCTCTCAGAATAGCCAGAGTAAATAGTGGCTGTATTACAACATATTGACAATTTCTGAGCAACTGTAAGTGAACCGCAGAGCCCTCTGTTTAGTAGAAATCAAAACTCATACAGGACGGGGACCAGACCTCATTCTGGGTCTTTTTCCTCTTTGTTCTCCTGCCTCTGCCCCTGGGTGACCAGCAACATGCTTACATGCACAGGCTCATGAAAACGCTCAAAGAAAAGGATGCTGGTGACAGATGTATTAAGTAAATGATTGGCAGTCTCATAACTTTTAGTAAAAATGGTATGATCCCTAAGCATATAAATATCTGAATGAACAAGGAGGCTGCCAAAAATAACACTCAGGGCATATTATGAGGGCAAGGTGGAGTACCTTTATCAGACAAAATAAAGGCTCTGATGAGTTTGCCTGAGGAACACTTGGGATTACTGAATGTTAAAAAAAATGTCATTTGGTAAAGAAAAATGGGCCAGGCATTAAAGCGGCTGTGAGTAGAGCATCGGGAGTAGAGCATCTGGAAAATTAAAAAGGCATAGAACATTCCAGGTTGTCTGTTGAAGGGGCCTGGCAGACTTGCTATAAATTCTGCTCCCTCCGCTTACTGGCAGTGTGGCTTTGGGTATGTGATCATTCTCTGGGACTGAAATGGCTTTGTTTATAAAACAGAGAAAGCATTATTTACCTATTTATTAATAACTCAGAGTCTTAGAAAATGTGTAGTTGCCAGAGACCCAATTAAAGGTCATAAAGTATAAAGCAGAAAGGCTTAGACTCCACACTTGGCCATATGCACATGCGTGCATGCTAAGTCACTTCATTTGTGTCCAATTCTTTGCAACCCCATGGACTGTAGTTCACCAGGCTCCTCTGTCCATGGGACTCTCCAGGCGAGAATACTGCAGTGGGTTGCCATTTCCTTCTCCAGGGTATCTTTCTGACCCAGGGATCGAACCTGAGTCTCTTACATCTCCTGCATTGGCAGGAGGGTTCTTTACCACTAACGCCACCTGGGAAGCCCCCACACTTGGCCATACAGGTAGTTAACTTTCTACCTGAGACCTCTAGAGCCAGGACATGAAGTACCTTCAGCCTTTTTACTCAGTCTCCCCAGAACTGAAAAGAATGGATAGGACTCAGGAGCATCTATTCTGCTATAATAATCTAGGACTCCAGGATTTATTCAAGAAATATTTAAGGCACAGAAGATACATACTATTCACACGCAAAAGAGCAACACGGCTGGGGACTTCACCTCCTAATGTCTCTTGACTCCATCTCCCCTTCAGCCCTCTAACTGCCCTGCTTCACTCAGGACCTGCTTGTGTGGACCACTGCAGCAGTCCCGTTAGCCATCTTGCCCCTTGTCTTACTGGGCCCAGTTCATCCTCCCCATGGCTGTTGGCCTAACCTTCCTAAGACACAAAATACCACTCCTCTTAGCCCTTCAAAATACCCACGGTTTTTATGATCAAGTCCAAATGCCTCAACCCGGAACACTCCTAGCATGACATGTCTGTAGCCTGGTATTCATCCTTCCCACCCTCTTCAACTCCACTGTTAGCACCCACACCCTGGGTACCTCGTGCCTTGACCACCATTGCCCGCACTCAGGATTCTCTTTGCCCAAATGCTCTTCACTGCTTGTTTGCCCGGCTAGTTCCGTAGACCCTCCCAGATCCAGGTCAAGCCCTGTTCTGCTGGGATGCAGATGTGACTTCTCCAGGGGACTGGCTCCTCCTCCAGTGGACTCTCTAGATGGACTGCCCACCAGTGTTCCACTCTGTGGATCTCTCTCACCCATTACACTGTGAACTTCTTTGGGGCAAAGACTGTGCCATCTGTGTTCATCTCTAGCACCCAGAGTGATGCCCAGCACACAGCAGATGCTCAAACAATACCTGAGAAGTGACTGAAATGGTGAATAAGGTGGCCCCAGCACCCTAGGAGTTGCTATGGTACTCAGCCAATGAGGGTGGGACAGGGGGTGGGATGGGAAACTCTCTGTTTTCATTTTCACTTCTGAAACTTCCAAAGCACTTGAAAATTGAACACAAAGATTGCTTCCATGCCACCTTAGAATTTCCCCCGAATTTCTCAACTGTTTATCCCTTTTGAGGGTTATATAACGGAACGGTGATGTAACCCTAAAGGAATCTTGTTATATAATTCAGTCCCTCTGGCTGCAGCTCACTTTGGGAGGGTAGCAGAGCTTGGGCAGGAGGGGGTTAGGGGAGGAAAACCCCGAGCTGTCTAGGTTGGCTCGGTCCTTTCCACCTCTCCCCACCTCCACCTCGCCGAGGAGCTCCCCACTTTCTCTTGCTTGGTGGCTGCCCCCAAGACACTTCCCTCCCGTCCCCAACAGTCATTAAGCGGGGCCTGTGGGACTCCAGGGCAGGGGGCCGCCTTGTACATCCTCCTCAAGCCCGGGAGCTGATACTACTGATCTCCTTCATTCAGTTCTGCTGGAGTGGTGGCTATTGCCAGAAGAGAGTGCTCATTTGTATTGTCTTTTTCTAGAACAGCGGGGATGTTATTACAAGTGTTCTGGAAGAGAGAAGAGGGAAGCCAAAAAGAAATTGCACAGCATCTTAAAAATAGCCAGCAGGGTGCGAGTTGCTTGACAACTCGCAAAGTTGGCAAAGATCCTGACGCGTCTGTCGGGCGCGGGGCTTTGCTACCGCTGTTTGGCTACCGGTCCAATTCCTGGGATTCTTCTCTGACAGTGCCCTGGAGGCTGGCTGAGGCGGGTGGTACTGGAGAGACAAGCAGCCCCCTGGCCAGCTCCTACCTAGGCTGGAAGGAGCCACAGTTGTTTTTTTTAAAGGTGACCTCTGGCCAGAAGAAAGCCCAGAAGATGCTTTTCTTTTAAGGGATGTCTGGGTTCCTGTCCGGCTCCCTGTCAACCCCAAGCTGGAGGCAGTGAAACCCGCACCCAGAGGAGGCAGAGAGACTCAGAGGGGATGTCTGGGAAGGAGAGGCCGTACGATCAGCAAGAGACCCCGGTCTGATTCGGGGACGGCCAGGCGGTGGGTGACACAGAGCAGCGGGGCCAGGGCACCGCGCAAGCCCAGGGAGCCTGGCAGGGACTGCGGGCGGTGGGAGAAAGGGGGGCGGGCAGGGAACGCAAGGCGGGACGGCGCCAGGGGCTGGGGGACAGGGCGCAGCGTGTGGGCCGGCGGGGAGGGGGGCGCCCCCCGGGCGGGAACGGGCGCCGCGGCCCCCACACTCACCGGGCTCCCGGCTCCGGCTGCGGGTCTGGGCCGCGCCGGGCCCCGCGGGGCCAGCTCCCCGTGGCCCCAGCCCGCCGACTCCGCCAGCAGCTGGTCCAGCAGGCGCAGGGTCTCGTCCCCGCCGTCGGGGGGCGCCGCGGGGCCGGGATCGGTGCCTCCCGCCGCCTCCGGGGCTTCCTCCCGGGCCGCCGCCGCCGCCGCCGAGACCGGCGGCCCCGTCCCGCCCTCCGGGGCTGCCCCGTCGGGCGCCGCCGGCCGGCTGTCGGGGCTGCGCAGCCGCCGCAGGGCGCGGCCGCTCCGGCTGCTGCCGCTGCCCATGGCGCGCGAGCGGAGCGGGCCGGCGGAGGAGCGGGAGGAGGCCGGGGGCGCGCCGCTCGGCCGGGGGCGGGGGAGGCGATCCCGGGCCCGGGACGAGATTGGGGGCGGGGATGCGAGCCGGACCGGGGGCGGGGAGGTGCGGTGGGCGCGCAGGGCCGGGGCTCGGGGGGTGGAGGTGACCCGCGGTCTGGGACGCAGTCGGGGGCGGGGATGAGAGCCGCGCCGGGGCGGGGCGAAGCCACCGGTGCGGGGAAGCGCGGCCTGGTGTCGCGGTGGGGGCACCAGGGCCCGGGACCTGGGGCAACGTGCGAGTAGGCGCGACTGGGGCCGGGGGCAGGAGGAGGGGCCGGGCTGGGGACGAGATCCCTCGGCGAAGAGGCGGCCGCGGGCGGCCGAGAGCGGGATGCTGGCCCGGACCTGGTGGTGGGGGCCGAGACCCGGGGTGGTGGAGAGCGCTCTGGGGGAGCCAGCGGCCGGGGCCGGGGACCGAGGGCCGGGTCTAGGGGCACTGGCTGGGGGACCAGGGCACTGGAGCGCAGCATCCTCTCCTCCTCCGACTTCTTCCTCCTCGCCCCTCCCCACCTTGGGTCCTGCGCTTCCTTGCGGGGGTCTGCCCTCCAGTCCCTGACTCCTGGGGACTAGGGACCCTCCTGGTCCCCGCAACCAGTTAAGAAGTGAACACCCTGGGGCCTCTACCGGCGCTCGGGCCAACTCGGCCGCGTTTTTTTTCGTTCCTTTATGGAAAGCACTGCAGAGGCCAACCCGGCCTGCCTGCGGTGGTGATGCGCGCGGAGGTGACTCCACGGTCGGGTCCAGCCCCAATGTGGAGCGCATGGGGACGTCACCTCTCCCAGCCTCCTGTTACTCAAAGGTTGACTTGGGGGTTGGGGGGCGGACGGTAAAGATACCTCTGAGGATGGAGTAAGATGACACAGGTGCAGGGCCTCGCACCTTTCATTTCTGCCCTTCTCCCTCGCGCGCATGTACAGACCTAAGACAGGACAGAAGGAGGGAAGGGGGCGACTCTCTCGGACCGACTACCCCCTCCAGCCTTTCAGCAAGGGAGCTGGCAGCAGGAAGTGGTGCCCTGGGTCTCCTGTCCCTCGGCTCCTGCCCCAAAGGCGATCTGGTACCTAAATGCCGAGCCTCATTAGAAACCCTCATCAGAAACGTAACCACTTTTAAGAAAACATTTAAGAGGAGACACAGAAAGCATTCTCTCTCCCCGAAGGGAAAAAGCCAGTAGGTACTGATCATAATTAAGTCTAGCTTTTGGTCACTGGATAGTAAAAGAGAAAGAACAAAAACGTTTATTAAGTGAACCAACCCCAAAAGAAGAACAGCAAACAGGCCAGACTGTCCAGTTCAAACCGAAACCCGATGGTGTAATTGTTGGTTGTGCTTGCATTTTATTTAAGACTTCTTCCTCTCCCTTTGTCACTTATTTTTTAAAAGTCTAACCTCTCCAAAGCAAGACAGCTCCAACATGGTGAGTTTTAACTCCCGCCTTGACATTAACCTGAATCCAGATGGGACTGCAGAATAACTGTTAAGATGAATTTTGGCTAACCTTTCATTGTCACAGACTTGAACTTTTATTATTCTATCACTTCAGGAGTATGCATTGAAAACTTTATGCCCAAGAAAATGGAATAAACATGAGAGTCAAGTCCATATCCATGCTTTATTATCAAGAGACTAAGGAAATATTTGTAACTCCTCTTCACTTTTTTTTTCTTTTTTAAAAATGTGCTGTCTTAACCATCCAGATGCAGGAGATGGGCTACCTTATCTGGTGTCATTTGGGTGTTCTGAGTCCACAGATGTATCTAGTTTGAAGCTATGGATATAAGTTTTCTCTTTAAGAAAACAAATCTCATCTTGAAGTTCTTTAAGCCTGGGGAAAAAACATTCACGGGGAAAAGAAATTTTTCTTGTACTAAGTTCAACTAAGTTTAATCATTTAAAGGAAAACATGTTTTACTTCTGCCTAAGTAGCGTCTAGTCATGTGACTCATAGTTTAAATATATCCAGAGCTCCCTGTGTTCACCTCCCAGGGCAATTGATTTTTCTGATGGCTCTTGATTCCAACCCTGTTTCCCTAGACTTCGCTGGCTCACTGGGCTTCAGTGAGCATAACTGCCAAAGCCTGTGTTCTTTCCACTCTGAGAGTACATTTAAAATCAGCCACATTCCAGGACTGGCTTCCATTTATTCGTGCTTAAAACCCAGATTGATTTTATTAGCACCTTCCCATAACAAGTAAACAGCCTGAATTTTCCCACATGACCAAGGCCGCCTAAGATCATATTTAGAAATAAACAAGAATCTCTTTGTTCCAAAGAGACAAAGGAATACTGGGACATTGAAAATGGGTCTGATCCCTCTTAGGGAAGCATCCTGGCAGCCACACTCCTCCAGCTAAAGAACTTCTTTTTTTATATATAATTAAATTTATTTATTTTTAATTGAAGGATAATTGCTTTACAATAGCATGGTGGTTTCTGCAAATAGCAACATGAATTAACCACTCCAGTGTTCTTGCCTGGAGAATCCCAGGGATGGGGGACCCTGGTGGGCTTCTGTCTATGGGTCACACAGAGTCGGACACGACTGAAGTGACGCAGCAGCAGCAGCATACCTATGTCCTCTCCTTCGTGAACCTCCCTCCCACCTCCCTCCCCATCCCACCCCTCTAGGTTGTTACAGAGCTTCCACTGGAGTTTCCTGAGTCATACAGCAAATCCCTATTGGCTATCTGTTTTGAGTCTGACACGACTGAGCGACTGAACTGAACTGAACTGAAAGTGTATGTTTCCATGTTACTCTCTCTGTACATCCCACCCTCTCCTTCCTCCCCCGACCCCCACCCCTACCCGCTGCCGTGTCCAGAAGTCTTTTCTCTGTGTCTGTGTCTCCACTGCTGCCCTGTAGGTAGATTCATCAGTCACCACTAAAGGACTGCTTTATGTAGTGACTGGAGTGGTGGCTGGTGAGGGGGTGGAAGATGAGGCTCCGCTTGGGAGCTGTCTGCTTAAACTCCTGGAAAAGAAGAACATCCTGCAATGAACAAAGTAAACTTTGGGAGAGAACTTCAGTTCTTGATACTTTCTGCAGGAGGTGTGTCCTGAGTGATGTTTCTCTTGGCAACGGGACTAGCCTGGCATCTGGAAATGAAGGAAGTCCTCTCCTTACTGAAGCCTGGGGACCACCCTCATTGCAGTAGGCTGCCAAAACCTGTCCCCGCGTTTCAAAGCCACACTCAAGTACCCTTCTTCCAGGACCCTCCAGATCTCTTCTCCCTCCTGAGAACCAGTATAATTTCCCACCATTCCTGCCCATCCCAAGCTATTACATAGGAGAGAGATAGTGTGTGGGTGCAGGTCATTATGAATATGCAGAAGGATATTTGTATTCAGATGAGAAATGAGGCAGTATTTGAAACACAGGCAAGCCAGATTTCAGTTTTTAATGCTTAATCAGTAACTTGAGAGAGCCACAGTGCTATCAATTATTGCTGATACCTTTCGACGGGCAGCATCTCATATAATTGCTATTGTCGTCTTGCAAAGCTCCAAGGTTTTGCATCCTGTTTCATGGCTTCCCCACAGAGAGGGGTAGGAGAAGTTGTAAGGGAGGGTCAACACCGCTCATTAAGGACTTTTAATGAGTTACAGAACTCTTTTGCAAGATTACTCAGAAATAACATATCTTGCTGGTGAGAGGTTGCTGTGCAGCACCAGCTGGGGAGCCCAGTCTGGCACTTTCTGATGGCCTTGGAGGGGTGGGGGGAGGGGGAGAGGGGATGTGTGTATAATGATGGCTGATTTGCATTGTTGTATGGCAGAAACCGAAACAACATTGTAAAAAATTTAAAAACACATGTTTAAATTTAAAAATAGAAAAAAAAAAAAAACACCCATATCTTAAGTCCTCAGAACTGGCACGTTTGCATCACGATTGCTTTGGCTCATTCTATAACACTGTAAAAAATTCTGACCCCCTACAGTAAAACATGGGTGACTTACATCCTTTTGAATAAAAGGTGGGAAACAGGATTCCTGATGCAGACTTTTTCATTAGTTGACTAGGTCTCACTGCTTAAAGAGACATCTCCGGGCTTCTGGTTCAAAAGGACAGAGCAGAGTTTGCTTCTCTTGTTCCTTGTTACTCTAAAATTAAGATGTTGAAGTTTAAAAAAAGGAAATTCAGAAGAAGAATAAAAAGGAGGGGGAGTTGAGGAAGGAATTGTAAAAGGGAGAGAAATCCACAAATGAGAGATTTCCACACACTTTTGGAAGATGGAAAGCTGACGTTAGAGAGCTGCCAGATGAAACAGGAAGAGAAGTGACAGCCTAGGATACGATGTCGGGTGCTGGAGGGGAAACGGGGGTTGGCCTTCTGACAGACAAGGCTTGGGGCTCCTCCTGTGGATGGTGCATTACCCCCAAACCCCTTCATGCATGAGGAAAAGGGACCAGGTGGCTGGTATGGCTCACTCTGCTTCTGTGTGAGGAAGACTCTTTTCCAGCTGAGGTTTTCCATGGAGTGTGGAGCTGTGTGTGGGGGGTGGGTGTTTGCTGGTCACTCTAGAGTGGGGCTCCTCCTGTTTCAGGTGCCCACACCTGCCCACTGAACTGTGGTGATGGTTCCTGAGGAAGGACTGTCCGTCCCCAGGGCGGTGGACAGGACAGACCTCCTGACTGCGTAGTTTGGTATCTGCTGGCCTTGGTGCACCCGGTCCCCTCTCCTGGCAGAGCCACTGCCCAGAGGCCACAGGCTGACTCTCCTTTCCATGAACTCATAGTTTCGAGTTGGAGATCTGGAGGCTACTCAAAGCACACTCAGATTCCAGGCTTTGGTAGGGTCATTTATCACCCTGACTCATTGGAAAAGACCCTGATGCTGGGAAAGATTGAAGGTGGGAGGAGAAGGGGGCGACAGAGGATGAGATGGTTGGATGGCGTCACCAACTCGATGGACATGAGTCTGAGCAAACTCCAGAAGTTGGTGAGGGACAGGAAGGCCTGGCGTGCTGCAGTCCATGGGATTGCAAAGAGTCAGACAAGGCTGAACGACTGAACTGAACTGAACTGATCATCCTGAGGAAACTGGGGTTTCCTGATCACCCTGAGGCGGGGGGGGGGGGGGGGGGGAAGGAAGCCTGTGCAAATGTGGCCATTAGCATGCTCTGCAGCAGCAGCAGCAGCAGCTGATTATCACAGAAGTCAACCTTTGCAATACCACTGGCTAAAAGGAAGGTGTAACATGGGACTTCCCTGGTGGTCCAGTGGTTAAGAATCGCCTTGCAATGCAGTGGATGTGGGTTCAATCCCCACTCGGGGACCTAAGATCCCACAAGTGCAGGGCAACTAAGCCCATGCTACAACTACTGACCCCACACACCACAACTAGAAAGTCCATGCACCCAACGCAAGATCCCGCATGACACAATGAAGATCCAGTGTGCTGCCACTAGACCTGACGCAGCCAATAAATCAACACATTTTTTAAAAGAGTAACATACTTGAAATGTCCCACTTTAAGTTCAAACGCTGTCACCAAGAATGGCAATTCCGCAATGTGGAAGTTGTCCTATTTGGATGGTCCATTCTGCACAGAAACAGCCTATGGTCCCAGAGAGTTGGAAAAACATACAGTTCCCCACTTCCCACTGGAGACCTGAGAATGAACTAGTGAGTTAATGAGCTGAAGGGACAGAGGTCTCTGCTTAAAGCTCAGGTTAAACATTAAATCTCTTGACTTTTTTGTTCACAGCTCTTTAACATGTCAAGTGGAGCTGAAGTCCTAGCCTCCTCACAACTGTTCCTGATGAACGCCATTGAGCTGTTTGCACAAGTCCTCCTGCTGGGAAGGTTCTCAGGAACACAACTTCCTTCTCTAGGTCATCGACCGCCTCTTCCTAAGAGGCTGCCCCAGTTCCCTTCTAGGCTGTAACTCACTAAGGGAGCCTCTCAACAGCCTTCTGAGGTCCTCCGTTTTATGGATGCAAAGCTGAGGCTTAGAAGAGCGGGATACCTAAGTTCTCAAAGCTAGTAAATAGCAGAGCTGGGACTTGAACCCAAGTCTGTCTAGTCCACAAGGTCTTTTCATCATGCTGCTGCTGCTGCTGCTGCTGCTAAGTCACTCCAGTCGTGCCCGACTCTGTGTGACCCCACAGATGGAAGCCCACCAGGCTCCCCCGTCCCCGGGATTCTCCAGGCAAGAACACTGGAGTGGGCTGCCATTTCCTTCTCCAAAGTGTGAAAGTGAAAAGTGAAAGTGAAGTCGCTCAGTCATGTCCGACCCTCAGCGACCCACGGACTGCAGCCTACCAGGCTTCTCCATCCATGGGATTTTCTAGGCAAGAGTACTGGAGTGGCTTGCCATTGCCTTCATCATGCTAACTATGCCCAAATAAATGAGAAACCTCGCAGAATAGACAAGTTGACCTCTGAGTAGCAGGAACTACTACTCTGGTACCCAGGGCTACTGTGCAGGGAGGGTGACCAACCATTCCTGCTTGGGGGTATTTCCAGGTCATGGAATTTTCAAGCAGATGAGTAGATCACCCTCCATGTAGGGTTGCACAGGTTGCTCATGAAACAAAAATACCAGACCAAGCAGCAAGTCGAGGCTGCAATCCAGCCATGTTCCATTTGCCAAGCTGTCCCCTGGGTAGCAGAGTTGCATCCCCCTAGACAAGGGCAGCATGGGCTCACCAAGGCTCCACCAGTTCCTCTGACACTGTTGACCCAGAACTTTAAGTAGTTCAGTGATGAAGGTAACGATTTCATTTTAAACTAAGCTCTTTACCCTCTCTTGCCAAAGAATTTCTCCCAGTTCCTGTACACACACGCACACAGCATCAAAAACAAAGTCCCAGTCATGTTCTTACAAACTAGTCCAGTCACAGATGGGAAAGGAAGCTGGAAAATATAGTAGATCTCGAATGCAGTGTCTGGTAGTCCCCAGTACTGCTCTGCAAACACATCCTTCTGGATGTAGGAGTGGGATGACTTCCCCTCATGGGACTGGATGGTCCTGGGACAACCTTGTGTGAAAAAAAGTGAGTGTGTCATTTATGGACTAAAGCAGTCAATTCTGCTGAAATTGCCCCTCAAATTCTCTTTTTCCACCGTGGAGACGGACCATGTTCAAGATGGTGGCAGCTCTGTCAGTCAGCATTCTGGAGCATCCTGCTCATGATATATGAGCTAAAGAACTCATCTTGAGTTCTAAGAACTAAATCTTGGCTGTCCCAAGCCAGGTCCACTGGGGCTGTTTCTTCTTGTGACATAGTCCAGGCTACTGACTATGATACTCTAAAGTAAAGACATTGACACTTGGGGCTTCCATGGTGGTCCAGTGGCTAAGACTCTGAGCTCCCAGTGCTGAGGGCAAGGGGTTCGTTCATGAGGGACCTAGATCTCACGTGCCCCAACTTAAAGACCCTGCAAGCTGAAACAGAGATTGAAGATCTTACGTGTCACAACTGAGACCCAGTGCAGCCAAAAAATTTATAATTTTAAAATAAAAAAATCCCCCCAAATATAAAAGATATTGACACTCAATTCTGTGAATGAGGCAGGGTCCTAGAGGGTAAAAAAGTCAGGTTTGCAGTTTTCACAGACCACTATTTCCCTGGGGACCTAAAACATGAATATGTTTAATAATCAAGTTAGTCTTAAATATGAACTGATATATTTTTTTTTTCAGTAAAAGTTACTTTAATGGTAGTTGTGATGGTTAATCTTATGTGCCAACTTGACAGATCTAAGGGATGCTCAGATAGCTGCCAAAACATTATTTCTGGTTGTGCCTGGGAGGGTGTTTCAAGAAGAGTCAGTGGACTCAATATAGCTGAGGCCTTCACCAATGCAGTTGAGGGCCTGCAGGGAACAGAAAGTGGGGAAGGGAAGATTCTCGCTCTCTACCTGAGCTGGGGCATTGTCTTCTCCTGCCCGTGGACACCAGGTGTCCTGATCCTCAGGCCTTCAGAGCCAGACTCACTGACATCACTGACTTTTCTGGGTCTCCAGCTTGCAGATGGCAGATTGTGGGGCTTCTCATTCTCTATAACCCTGTGAGCCAATTCCTGTTCTGTGACCTCTTATATACATCCCTTTATGTATTCTTTTGGGCTTCCCAGGAGGCTCAGTGGTAGAGAACCTGCCTGGCAATGCAGGAGACGCAGGAGACATGGGTTCAGTCTCTGGGTAGGGAAGATCCCCTGGAAGAGAAAATGGCAACCCACTCCAGTATTCTTGCCCGAAAAATTCCATGGACAGAGAAGCCTGGTGGACTATAGTCCACGGGGCCTCAGAGAGTGGGACACGACTAAGCACAAGTATCCTGTTGGTTCTGTTACTCTGAGAGGCCTGACTAATACAGTAAGTCACATAAAATCTCTGAGTAATAAAAGAGGCAGATTTCCTTTCCTACATTTTTTCCCCTCACTTTTTAACATAGCTTTTTATTAACTAGTGTTTTAAACTACAGAGCATGCATGCTCATGGCAGAGGGAAAAAAGTACAATGAGTGCAGAAAGATAAGTGTATAAATAAAGCATGCTCTATACCACAGGCCATCCAGGTGTCCCAAGGTAATCACTGTGAACAGTTGGCAACCCACTCCAGTATTCTTGCCTGGAGAATTTTATGGACAGAGGAGCCTGGCAGGCTACATACAGTCCATGGGGTAACAAAGAGTTGGACACGATTGAAGTGACTTAGCACGCACGCACATGTATCTTTTTAGTGATTCCTTTCCTGCATTCCTCCCTGGAGGAGGGCATGGCAATCCAACTCCAGTATTCTTGCCTAGAAAATTCCATGGACAGAGAAGCCTGGCGGGTTATAGTCGATGGGGTCACAGAGTTGGACACGACTGAGCGACTAACACTTTCTACAATTGTCAAAAGGTTAACACTTCTAGTGTATGAAGGTTTGCTTCAAAGACAATTTGTCAAAAAAAAAAAAAAAGAAGTTCCCTAGTGGGCTGGTGGTTAGGACTCTGTGTTTTCACTGCAGAGGGCACAGGTTCAAGACTTGTAGATCATCTGTCTTATGAAGCCTGAAATATGTCCATCTGGCCCTTTCCACAAACTGCGTGGAGCCCTGGTTTAGTTGAAAGCACTCTGAGTTTTGTCCCAGATGATAGGGTTTATTCATGAAAGAAAAGGAAGTTAATATTAACCACCTACAGTTTTTAGTAACTTATTTCTGCCTTCATACCTAACTCAGCATGCTCACTTGGGGCCCCAGGTGAGATTGTCGAGTTATGAAACCCAAGGGAAAAGGTTCTTGTAGACAAATCAGCCCTCTTAATATTTAAATTCCTTCTTGTATGTGAACCAGAAACAAGATCTGAAAGTCACCTCTCTTTTTCTACTTCTAGATTTTATTTTTTCTCTACAGATAAAATGTCATCAGCATTTCCCTTCCTGTCCTTTCTCTTATTTAGATACAAATAAAAAGTCTTTCCAAGTTTTTGCAAGTATCAACCCTAGGAATATATTAAGAGTTATTTTTAATCTACTCAGGAATACTTATACAAATATGTTTTGATTATTTAAACTGAAAGCAAACTTACACCAAAATGAAATCACCAGAAAAGAAACTCAGTCTGTTTGAACAAGTATATATCCCACAGAAATGCAGTTTGACTCAACTCTATAAGCACTTGTAAAGCTTTTACCATGTGATAAACTTGGGGAATATATAAATAAATGATTCATAGTGCCTGGCTTCAGGAACTCAGAGACCAGTGAGGGAGACAGCTGTGTTCAAAAATTAAAGTAAAGAGAGAAATGTGACATAACAGGTAAAAATACTGAGGAAAGACAACATAAATGAGTTAATAAGTCTAGGAGAGGTCAACAAAGCATCATGGAGAAAACACCGGAGCTGGGTGTTAAAAGGAGAGTTTCCAAAATGCAGACGAGGAAGGATCAAGGTGTGAAAGGACATCTAGATGCTCCCTATGCCGGGGGTGAGGGGGGAAAGGAGAGTTGGTGCCCTCTGGTCCAAAGCCCTCCTGCTCCTTAGCTTACTGCTATAGTAGGGAAGGCAGCACCCTGACTTTTTAAAAAGGATCCTGCGTTTGGTACAAAATGAAATCCTAAATTAAATGATGGCTTCTCCAGCCCCAGAGTGTCATCTCCTCCCGGGACAGACAGACGTCATTCTGCCACTCGGAACACGCAGTCCTCCACGTGTGACAGCCACGGTGAGGAGGAGCACACAGCAAAGGCTGGGCTGTGGGGTCGGCCCTGAGGGAGCCTAGGGAAGGGCATGCTCAGAACGGAGTCCTGAAGAAGGAAAAGTGGCTCCTGCAGGGTCCCCAGGCAAAAATTTCAGAGCTATTGTTTACTGAGAGCTACAATGCCCTGGGCACTCTGTGGGATTCTGATGGTTTGACCCTTGGGAGCATTCCGGGGTAGATTCTGTGGTCCTCCATTTGATGGATGGGGCATTGAGGCTCAGAGAGCCCAAGACACTTGCCCACAGTCACACAGTTAATCAGTACTAGAGCCTCCAGTGGTCTTCCTACAAATCCCTACCGGCCCCCAACACCTGTCCTAATACTGAGTCCAGGTACTTGGGCCTTGGCTGTCCCTCCATTACCAACGAGCCACCCTAACTAGCAGAGCAGCAGACGGTGACACAAATTTGCTTTGGTGACAGTTTTAAAGCATGTGCTCCTGTCCTCTGAGGAACCTCTTTCCTAGACCAGGGAGTATCAGCATCTTCCAGACCCTGGGGAGATCCTAGTCCATCTTTCAGTTTCGACCAGGCACCCTCATACCCTCTCCAGCACTGCCCCACCCCCCAGGAGAGCTTCATCTGACTGTGCCTGGAGCTGCCACGACCACCACCGTGATGTCATGCCTCTCTAGGTCCAAGCAAGAGCTGAACACCAGCTGCTCTGAAAGCAAACTTTGGTTGTCATGGTAACTGGGCCATCAGCCTCTTCCTGACTTCAACAGTGCCAGCAACACCACTGTGTCTCAGCTCCAAAAGGCACCCGCAGCAGCTTGCTGTCTGACTGGGCACAGCGGGGGCAGGGCTCCCGTGGTGGGGTGAGATGAGGTGAGGGGAGTGAGGAGGGTGGGAGCCAAGGAGGAGGCGCAGCAGGGCCTCTCCTTACTGGCTGCCGTGTTCTTCAGCCTCAGGGAAAATGTCAGAGGCAGCTCTTTGATCCTGACCGAGGGGCCCTCCCTTTCCTTAATCATCTGTGTTTCGCTGGAGAAACACAAGGGGTGGGGGGATGTTTCTCTGCCTCTTAGACCCAGCTCTGTGCATTGGAAGTGGCCGTGGTGACCAGGGGGTTTGGTGGTCCTCGGGTGTGAGGTGGGGACCAGGGTGGTGGCCCGGGGCAGGGAGACACCCAGCTTGGGTTGCTCCTTTCTTGGGAGGGGCAGGGTGTGGGCTCCCTGGGTGGTCGACCAGAGCTCCACTCTGGTCCCAGACTCCTGTCCAGATCTGGGGCCCAAGGAGAAAGGACAGAGGTGCCAGGCAACTGCCAAGGAGACAGAGAAACCATCTTGAGTTGAAGGAGGGTAAGGAGACGTGACAGAAAACTCAGGGAGGGACCCTGTATCATAAAGGTGGCCGTGCAGTAGGGCACAGGGAACTCTGCTCAACGTTAAGTGGCAGCCTGGAGGGAAGGGGAGTGTGAGGGAGAAGGGATACATGTGTCAGGTAGTCAGACTAGGAAAAAGGAGTCCAAAATAGCGGTGGCTAAAAGACAAAGAGAGGGAAGAGCCCCAAAAAACAGAAAAAGGAAGGTCTGAGGACCTGAGTGAGAACCTCAGGTGAAACACACAGCCCTCCTGGCTAGCCCAGTTTACATAGGGCAGGCCCAGGGGAAGGAGAAAAAGCATATAAAAAGAGGAGCCAAAACTGAACCGCTCTCTTCTTGTGGGTCCGCCCGCCCTCACGCCTCGAGGATGTATTTTCCCTTGCTTGCCAAATAAAACGGAGCTGTGGCTGAGCTGTAACACTGGTCTGCCGCTTCAAATTTTTGCTGTGGCGAGACAGAACCAAGGAAATTACACACTCGCCTGACACATGTATATGTATGTCTGAGCCCTTTTGCTGTCCACCTGAAACTATCACAGTATTGTTAATCGGCTATCCTCCTATATAAAGTAAAAAGTTACCAAAAAAAGGCAGTAGGGGGCAAACTCTGGAAATCTGCGTAAAGTCTGCAGTGTAGTTAGTACTGTTGCACCAAAGTTGATGTCTTCTTTTTTAACTTTTCTGTGGTTATGCCACATGTTAACAGTAGGGGGAGCTGGCTGCAGCATAGAAACTGTACAATTCATATCTTCTATAAGCCTGAAATTATTTCAAAATAAAACGTTTCTAAAATTGTGTATTTTTCTTCATGGAAATAAAAGGAGGTGCTGGCTTCAGTATCTCGGCACGCTGTAAAATAATTTTGTCATACTGCCTGTGTGTGTGCCCCTCTAATTCTGGCACAGTCATGCCATCCAGACCACTGGGCAAAGGTCTAGAGAGACCACGGACAACAGAGACGAGAACTGGCCTCTTCTTTAAAAAAAAAAAAGAATACAACTTTTGATTTTGTATTGGGGTATAGCCAGTTTATAATGTTGTGACAGTTTCAGGTGAATAGTAAAGGGATTCAGCCAAACATATACACGTATCCATTCTCCCCCAAACTTCCCTCCTTATCTGGGCTGCCACATACCATTGAGCAGGGTTCCCTGTGCTATACAGTAGGTCCTTCTTGGTTGTCCAGTTAAAATATAGCAGTGTGTACATGTCCACCCCAAACTCTCTAACTATCCCTTCCCCCTAGCAACTGTAAGTTTGGAGAACTGGCCTCTTAATGCTACAGCATCATTCTAAATTCCCTATTATTCCAGTTACTCAGTTACTTGGGGGTCCTGCTTGACTCCTCTTCTCTCACAACCCCCCTTTAAACCACCAGCAATTCCCTTAGTTCTGCCTTCTGACTCCATATCTAGAATCTGGCCCCTTCTCACCACCTCCACTGCCCTCTCTCACCTTTCCCCAGCCTCCCTGGGCTCCTTGCTCATCCTGAGGCATGCCAAACACACGCACCTCAGGGCCTTTGCACTGACTGTGTCTGCCTCACTCTTCCAGAAAGCTGTACAGCTCATATCTGTCCATATCTCACCCCCGGCAGTGTCCCCTCCCATTTCATTATCACAAGGAAGCTTATTCTAAATTAAATCTCCCATCCTACACTTCAGATCCTCTTTTTCTGGCTCTCTTTTCTTTCCATAGCCCATTCTCCTTCTAACATACAAGTTGAAATACTTAATAATCATGTTGATAATTTGCTTCTGTTTTTCTCCTGCTAGAATACAAGCTCCCAGGGGCAGGATTTTTTCTGTGCTGTCCCTGGCAGTGACCCCAGCATCTAGAATAGTGGTTGGCCCTAGGTAACTATTTGCTGAGTCAGTGATTAGTGTGAGAGAAGTCACTCGTTCTCTCCAAGGACAAGCACAGGCAAACTGTTCACAGAACTGTTCTGCTGTAGGTGTTTGTTTCTCCAGAGCAGAAATATGTCACATGCACACAGTTCTGCCAAGCCCAACCCAGAAATGGGGTCTGTTCTCAAGTGTCAGCTTTATGGAGCAGTGGCACCTTGGAAGTGGTATGACTCTGACACCATCTCTGTAGCTTAATCTCATGGTGCCTCAGTTTCCTCATCCATCAAATGGGGATTAATAGTACTTGCCTCATCAAGCTGCTGTGAGAAGTGAATAAAATTAAATGTGGTCATGCATGTCAAGCCATCAGCACAGAACAGCGTCTAGCCCATAATAAGCACTCAAAGAATGTGAGCTCAAATGCATTTGTAAAAGGTTACTGTTTAAAATCCAAAATACATTTTCCCAGAGAATGAATTAAAAAAGCTAATTATTCCTTAGAGCTCATGAGAAGAGTTTGGTAATTGAACTGAGGATGTATAATCGGCCTAAGGCTGATCCCAGTTCTGTGAACATTCACTGGGGACACGCTGGCCAGTGCAGCCATGACAGGCAGTTCTTACTTCTTAACCACTGAACAACTTGGTTTTGCCTGCTGGCTCGACTCATCAATAGGATCAGAAAGCAAAGTAGGGCAGAACTCAAAGAACCTTTAGCAATGCATGCGTGCGTGCTAAGTCACTTCAGTCATGTTCGACTCTTTGTGAACCCCGTGGATTGTAGCCCTCCAGGTTCCTCTGTCCACAGGACTCTCCAGGCCAGAATACTGGAGTGGGTAGCCTTTCCCTTCTCCAGGGGATCTTCCCAACCCAGGGATTGAACCCAGGTCTCCTGCATTGCAGACAGATTCTTTACCAGCGTGAGCCACAAGGGAAGCCCAGCAATACTGGAATGGGTAGCCTATCCCTTCTCCAGCGGATCTTCCCGACCTGGGAATCGAACTGGGGTCTCCTGCATTGAAGACGGATTCTTTACCAACTGAGCTATCAGGGAAGCCCATAAATGGCTATGCATGGATTAAAATGTCTCCTTTGTAATAAACACATGGCCTGGTGTCTTCTATACAATGAACGACTATGCCACTGCTCTCAGCCTCGGCACGTGGGGCCTGAGCTTCCTTCTTCCATGTCTTAGTCTTTCTGTCATGTTTCATATCACAGTGGCGCTCACAGCTTCTGGAGAGCAGCAAGGCTGCCTTCTGTTTGGCTCCCAGCCTTGAGAGGAAAAAACTTGTTTGCGTCCTAAAGGCCAAGCACGCCCCCTGCTGACCACTAGTGGGATACTTTCTCCAGGACAAGAATCCCAGTTGGAGCTGAGTAAGGCACTGCAAGGAGATTCAACCAGTCCATTCTAAGGGAGATCAATCCTGGGTGTTCATTGGAAGGACTGATGCTAAAGCTGAAGCTCCAATACTTTGGCCACCTCATGCGACGAGTTGACTCACTGGAAAAGAGTCTGATGCCAGGAGGGATTGGGGGCGGGAGGAGACGGGGTCGGCAGAGAATGAGATGGCTGGATGACATCACCGACTCGATGGACATGAGTTTGAGTGAACTCCGGGAGTTGGTGATGGACAGGGAGGCCTGGTGTGCTGTGATTCATGGGGTCGCAAAGAGTCAGACACGACTGAGCGACTGAACTGAACTGAACTGAAGGCAAATAGATGGGGGGGGGGAAATGGAAACAGTAGCAGATTTTATTTTGGGGGGCTCCAAAATCACTGTGGATGGTGGCTGAAGCCACAAAATTAAAAGACGCTTGCTCCTGGGAAGAAAAGCTATGACAAATCTAGACAGCACATTAAAAAGTAGAGACATTACTTTGCTGACAAAGGTCCGTCTAGTCAAAGCTATGGTTTTTCCAATAGTCATGTATGGGTGTGAGAGTTGGACTATAAAGAAAGCTGAGCACCGAAGAACTGATGCTTTTGAACTGAGGTTCTGGAGAAGACTCTTGAGAGTTCCTTGGACAGCAAGGAGATCCAACCAGTCAATCGTACGGGAAATCAACCCTGAATAGTCATTGGAAGGATTGATGCTGAAGTACTTTGGCCACCTGATGTGAAGAGCCAGCTGATTGGAAAGACCCTGATGCTGGGAAAGATTGAAGGTGGGAGGAGAAGGGGGTGACAGAGGCTGAGATGTTTGGATGGCATCATCGACCCAATGGACATGAGTTTGAGCAATCTCTGAGAGATGGTGATGGATAGGGAAGCCTGGCGCTGCAGTCCATGGGGTTGCAAAGAGTCAGACATGACTTGGGGACTGCAGAACAACGACAAGGGGCCTCCCAGAACCTCCACATGGGAGAGGCGGAGGGGCTGCCACCTGCCCCTAAATTGAGGGAGTGGGAGTGGTTATGGACCTTGTCTGATGCCCTGTGGAAAGCCACTGTTTGGAATGAGTTGTATGTTAAATCTCACGAGCCTTGCGGGCCTTGTAAGAACTCGCACTTCTGCTCTGCGCGGGATGAGACAGGTGAAGACAAAGGGCATCAGGATCAGCACAGAGTGTGGGACCCCGGCATCCTGGCCCCTGTCCGCACTCTCTCCACGACCTCATCCTCATCCTTCTACTTCCTGGGACATTTTCTGGCCCCTTTGGGTTATGTCTACCCACCCTAAGTGTGATTCTGCAGGTTTCTGAAAATGTGCATCAGTCAGGCCCAGTCACCACCTGTCTAATCTCCCCCCTGCTGCCCAGGGCTGAGCCCAGATAAGCCTCCCATCAGGCGCAGGCAGACAGAGGAGAGCGACACCTCCCCGGTCTCCTCGGGCAATGCAACCGTGGGCCTTTTGGGTGAGGGGTACAAGGTGGGGGCCTTGGAAACTCCTGGAGCAAATTCACAAGCATCGTAAGAGCCACCATTTTCTGAGGATTGCAGCACGCCAGGCACTGTGTCAGACCCGCCAGACCCGCCGTGGATCCTCACTTAAGCCTCACAATATCCTACTGCAGTGAGGATACTCATTTCATAGATGAGGGAGGTAAAGCGCAATGGAAAAGCAGCTGGTCCAGTTACACAGCCAGGAGGTGGCAGGCAGGATTTGCCTCAGGGTGTCTGGTTCCAAAGGCCCCCACCGTTTCCGTGTCTGCCTCATTTGAATCTGGTCTCTTCTCAACATTTTTCACTGAATGGTGTCATGTGATATGCAACAGACAATAGTATCAATTTTGTTCCAAACGCTACATGGTCCACTTATTAAAATACTCCTATAAAAGTTAATGCTGGAAATGTACATAAAAACCACAACTTTAAAAAAAAATATTTATCTATGTGTCTGTGATGGGTCTTAGCTGTGACATTCAGGAGGCGGCATGTGGGATCCTGTTCTCCAACCAGGGATCTAACTCAAGCCCCCAGCATTAGGAGCTCAGAGTCCCAGCCACTGAACCAGCAGGGAAGTCCCTCTTTTTAAAAAAAAACGTGAAATAATGTGTTGACGAGGAGATAAAGAAGTTGGAACCCTTGTGCACTCTTGGTGGGAATATAAAAGGATGCAGCCACTGTGGAAAACAATATGGCAGTTGTTCAAAAAATTAGATTATTCTCTGTACTTGAGAACGCTTTTTTTTTTTTTTTTTGGGCTGTGTGACACATGGGATCTCAGTTCTCCTACCAGGGATAGAACGTGTGCCCCTTGCATCAGAAGCTGGGGGTCTTAACCACTGGACTGCCAGGGAAGTCCCCTCAAAGACATTTTTTTTTTAAAGAGGAAGAAAAACATGCCACATCTTCTGATCACAATGCCAAAGAATGTTCAAACTACTGCAATAAAAACAGAGAGTGGAAACTAAAAGATATCCCAAACTGAAATCAAACCAACATGGACAATTAACATTTTTGACCTTCTAAGTAACTCAGATCAGCGTGTTCAAATAGGCATGTAACATTGATGAGACAATGCTACGGGCCTATTAGAACAGCTGAAAGAATAAAACACTGGTGATACCGAGTGCCAATGCAGGGGACACGGGTCTGATCCCTGGTCCAGGAAGATTCCATGTGTGCTATGGAGCAACCGAGCCCCTGTGCCACTAGGACTGAGCTCACGTGTTGCAAGTACTGAAGCCACGCGCCCAGAGCCCGTGTTCCGCAACAAGAGAGACCACTGCAATGAAAGCCCACATGCCGAAACCAAGAGGGGTCCCCGCTCGCTGCGACTAGAAAAAGCCTGCAGGCAGCGATGAAGACTGAGTGCGACCAAAAATAAATAAACTATACATTTTTTAAAAAAGACAACTATTAAGGACTAGCCCAGGGAGTTTCCTTCTGGTGACAGAGCAGTTCTGCATCCTGATTTGGTGATGCTTATTCAAATCTACACATGCGATAATACTTCCAAGAACCGTGTACACACACACACGAATGCATGAACTGGTAAATGTGAAATGTGCATGTAGTAACTGGTGAAATTATCAAATAAAGTTGATAATTTACTTAACAGGATTGCACCAGTGCCAGCTTCCTGGTTTTAACAATGCACAATGGTTGTGTAATGTGTGAAGGGAACCTGGCTGAAATACACAAGAACCCTGTTCTACTTTGGCAGTTTCTTGTGTGTCTTGAATTCTTTCAAAATAAAAACTTATCATTTAGGGGAAAAAGATAAAAAATGATGCAAATGAAAAATGACGAAATAAAATTGCAACATATATTACAGAAAAAAAAGGTACTGTTCAAAACGTATAGAGTTCCTATAAATCACCATGAAAATAAATAGCTCAATCAATATGTGGAGAAATATCAGGAAGTTCAGAGAAGAAATATAAATATCCATATATCTACATTCAGTCTCACTAATAATCAAATACATTCAGATTAAGACAAGGAAATCTGAGTTTCCATCCATAAGGACTGATGGATACAGAGGAAGAGCCACTCCCAGGCACTGCCAGTGAGAGTGGGGATTGGCCAACAGTCTAACCCGCAACTTGGTGGCACCTATCCGAATTTTAAACGTTTACCTCACTGGATCCGGTAATTCTGCTTCTAGGAAACACAAAAATATACGTTGCAGCATCATTTATAACAGTAAAAAACTGGAGATGGCTTGTATACTTGTTACTGGGGGCTGGCTAGACAAACTGCAATAATGGCAACTACTACTCACTTGTTGCTTTCAATGTTCCAGGAACTTTCCTGAGTATTTTACATTTAACTTATATGCAGAGTACATCATGAGGAACGCTGGGCTGGAAGAAGCTGGAATCAAGATTGCCGGGAGAAATATCAATAACCTCAGATATGCAGATGACACCACCCTTATAGCAGAAAGTGAAGAGGAACTAAAAAGCCTCTTGATGAAAGTGAAAGAGGAGAGTGAAAAAGTTAGCTTGAAGCTGAACATCCAGAGAACTAAGATCATGGCATCTGGTCCCATCACTTCATGGGAAATAGATGGGGAAACAGTGGAAACAGTGTCAGACTTTACTTTTTGGGCCCCAAAATCACTGCGGATACTGATTGCAGCCATGAAATTAAAAGACGCTTACTCCTTGGAAGGAAAGTTATGACCAACCTATATAGCATATTAAAAAGCAGAGACATTACTTTGCCAACCAAGGTCCATCTAGTCAAGGCTATGGTTTTTCCAGTGGTCATGTATGGATGTGAAAGTTGGACTGTGAAGAAAGCTGATCGCTGAAGAACTGACGCTTTTGAATTGTGGTGTTGGAGAATATTCTTGAGAGTCCCTTGGACTGCAAGGATATCCAACCAGTCCATTCTAAAGGAGATCAGACCTGGGTGTTCATTGGAAGGACTGATGCTAAAGCTGAAACTCCAATACTTTGGCCACCTCATGCGAAGAGTTGACTCACTGGAAAAGACTCTGATGCTGGGAGGGATTG
Organism: Moschus berezovskii; assembly: GCF_049115385.1. Lineage (NCBI taxonomy): Eukaryota > Metazoa > Chordata > Mammalia > Artiodactyla > Moschidae > Moschus > Moschus berezovskii. The sequence continues at coordinate 19,483,958 of NC_142470.1, forward strand.
GGGGCAGGAGGAGAAGGGGATGACGGAGAATGAGATGGCTGGATGGCATCACTGACTTGTGAGGTGAGTTTGAGTGAACTCCAGGAGCTGGTGATGGACAGGGAGGCCTGGCGTGCTGTGATTTATGGGGTCGCAAAGAGTCAGACATGGCTGAGCTACTGAACTGAACTGAACTCAGTTTAATCCTCACACCATCCTATGAGTAGGTTCTAAACACTGTTATTGTGCCTGTTTTACCACTGGGGAGATGGGTCAGTGAGGAGCTGATGATGGAAGCATGACGTCTACTCAAGAAAGACAAAGAAGTTCTTACTCTCCCCACTTTTCCTTTGATTATAAAACTGTAGCCCAGTAAGTTCTTGGGGGTGTGGCATCCTTTTGCCCACCCGACTGTAAACTTTACAAGCATCTTATTCTAATAAGCCACTTCTTATCTATCACTTTGCATCTCACTGAGTTCTTTTCTGCTCTGAGACATAAAGAACCAGATACAGGAGCTCTTTGGAGCCCCTGAAATGACATCAAAGGGTTTCAAAAATCATTCTGCTCCTGGAGTAGGAAATGGCCACCCACTCCAGTCTTCTGCCTGGAAAATCCCTTGGACAGAGGAGCCTGACTACAGTCCATGGGGGTTGCAAAGAGTTGGACACGACTAGGCTTCCCTGGTGGCTCAGAGGTTAAAGCGTCTGCCTCCAATGCGGGAGACCCGGGTTCGATCCCTGGGTCGGGAAGATCCCCTGGAGAAGGAAACGGTAACCCACTCCAGTATTCTTGCCTGGAGAATCCCATGGACAGAGAAGCCTGGTAGGCTACAGTCCACGGGGTCGCAAAGAGTCGGACACGACTGAGCGACAGAACGGACGGACGGACGGAAGCACACACAACGTGGAGATGCTGAGATAGGCAGGATCAGTCTTCCTAAGTCCTTAAGATAGAAACCTGACACCCAGGGAAATTCTGTAACTTTCCCAGGATCACACAGCTGTGGTATGTCCCCACCAAGCCTGACTCTAGAGCCTATGCTGTTATTTTATATCAGCATTTCCTAAATTATGTTTTGTTCCATGAAATACATGTTTTCTTAAGCAAAAAGAAAAAAAAATTCATTGTGTTCTATACACACACACAGTGCTGTGTGTCAACTATATCTCAATGAAACTGGAAGAAAAAAGCATACATAGGAACTGCACAGCCTGGGGCACTGCCCTTAGCCCTCACACCCCAGCCAGGGGACGTGTGTCTTGCAAAGCTCTTCCTCTGGCTGGGGCTCCTTTTTCCCTCGAGGTGAAGGTGAAGCTTCCAGGAGGATGCAGAAGGTGCTGACTTATGTAGGGGGACCACCCTCTCCAGAGCTCTCCAAGGCCGGCTCTACCCTGGGGAGCCGATACCTTCTCAGGAGAACAAAGTAAACTAACTTCAAAAGAAAAACAATAAACTGGATTACACGCACGTACCTGCTCAGTCATGTCCAACTCTGTGACCCAATAGACAATACCCTTGCCAGGCTCTTCTGTCCATGGGATTTCCCAGGCAAGAATACTGGAACGGGTTGTCATTTCCTTCTCCAGGGGATCTTGCCAACCCAGGGATCAAACCAGCATCTCCTGCATCTTCTGCCATTGGCAGGCAATTCTTTACCACTAGCCACCTGGAATGGAAGTCGTACCATCAACACTGGAGATCAGAAAGAAAAGATCAAGAATTTAAACATAAGAAGCCTACAGAAGTCTGTAGATTTGGGATTTTAAGAAACACATTGTCTGTTTTTGAGATGCTAATATTTGTGCCACATGGTGGAAATGACATCCCCTGCCACTACTTTAACTTACCACGATGTTTAAAGATCAACTTCAGTTCAGTTCAGGTCAGTCGCTCAGTTGTGACCCCATGAATCACAGCACTCCAGGCCTCCCTGTCCATCACCAAGTGTACAAAGGAGCATGTTACTTTTCAACGTCATTTTTTAGAGGCTACCCCAGGAGAAAGAAAAGCCCTGGTCTCAGCCCTGCACTGTGCTGGCTGCCTGATTCTGTCTGGATGACCGATACCTTGAATCTGCTTGTCTGGAATTTAGGGTTCCGCCAGGCTGTGGGGGCAAGAACTGCCTAAATTCTTCTCCCATCTTTGGTGTGGTTGAGGCCCACATCAAAAGCTCCAACTGTTTGGGGCAAGAAGGGGTGGGGCTCTTCCTGCTTAACCATTTCCTGCCCACTTCTGGTGAGCTGTGCATAAATTAATTTCAAAGTTTTAACTAAAAGGGTAGAGCCAGGGCTTCCCAGGTGGTCCAGTGGTTAAGAATTTGCCAGTCAATGCAGGGGACATGGGTTCGATCCCTGGTCCGGGAAGATCCCACATGCCATGAGGATAACTAACCCTCGAACCACAACTACTGAAGCCGGTGCCCTAGAACCTGTGCTCTGTAAGGAGAGAAGCCACTGCCCCAAGGAGCCTGCCTGCCACAACTAGAGAGTAGCTCCTGCTGGACCCAACTAGAGAAAACCTGTGGGCAGCATTTCTTCCAAGAAGAGACATTCTCTTTAGCAAATGCTAGTTCTCTTCGAACAATGAATTTCAAAGATGTCCTCCTTCTCATTAAATAGGAGAAAATCTGGGTTTTAGAGTGGGCTTCCCAGGTGGTGCTAGTGGTAAAGAATCCACCTGGCAATGCAGGAGACTCAAGAGACATGGGTTCAGTCCTTGGGTCGGGAAGATCCCTTGGAGCAGGAAACAGCAACCCACTCCAGTATTCTTACCTGGAAAATTCCATGGACAGAGGAGCCTGGCAGGCTACAGTCCATGGGGCTGCAAACAGATAGACACAAAGGAGCACATAATTTTTCCTGGGCTTCTGACCCAAGCCCCCTCATGTATCTCTGTTCTTTGGGATCAAGGCTGTACTTGAATTTGGTCCAGTGCAAGGTTCTTGCAGGCTGGAAGTGCTTCTTGGTGCAGCTGGGATTCACAGTCTAGGTTCGAGACCTCTATGCCATGATGCCTCTTCTCCCTCATTCTTTTAATTCAATCATTGTGTGCCCACTCATGGGCACTGCCTTCTTCATCCCCATCCCCATGCTCAATCTGACGACCTAAGAGGGTATAGCAGACAGTGGCAAGCTGAGGAGTGATGGGGCAGCCCCATAACACAGACATTGGGCCTGCAGAGAGCAGTCAAGTTGCTTCCCAGACCAGGCACACACTGTAGCTGGGGTGTCCAGAGGTGACACCCTTTAGCATGGATGTCATCAGACCTGGCTAGTTAGGACAGGTCTCAGGTCAGACTGTCAGAGTATGGATGATTTCATGAGAGTAAGAATTAGGAGAGGAGGCATAGGGGCTTTGTGGAGTTGAGGCACTTGGGCCTGGTTCCCTCTTCCTAATGAGTTACCCCTTCGTTTCCTTGGAGGAAACTTGGCCTCCACTTGTGATGGCTGGTTTGTGCAGCAGGGCCCTCTGGCTTGGGCGACAGGGGCTGCTTCTGCTTTGCTCATCGGCATGAGGAATACTGTGGTGGTGATGGGGAGGATACAAAAGAGATGGGGACAGAGGAGCTGAAAAAGCAAATCCAGGGCTGTGGTTAACCGACGACCCAGGGATGAACTGAACTAGGAACCTAAGAAAAGCACATTGGAGTAATTTGAGTTTTGTGTTCCAAGGAGCTAAGAGTGGTCAGCGAGACTGGCTAACTGGCAAGGATTGAACTAAATATCTTACCCCATTTAGTCCTTAGGCTCACCCTGTGGTGTAGAAATCATCACGCCCATTTTATCAGTAGAGCAACAGGCTCAGAAATGTCAAGAGATTGGTCCAAGGTCATCGAATAAATAAGAAGTGACACAAATTCAGACCTGAATCCAGTGTTGGGCCCTTTATTCCACTATACTGATCTGGCCTAAAAGCACCTGAACTTCCAGGAAGTGAATCATCAGGGTTCTGCTAGGTGGATTCTCCTGGGCTTTTCTTCTCTCCCTCTTAAAGTTGTTATTTAGCTAAGATGGTGGGTGATGGCCTAGGATATTTTATCTCTGTGCTGGAGCTGACCCTGCTTTTCCCCCACCCTCCCTAGCCCCCTTATTGTTTAGTCCCTAAGTCATGTCTGACTCTTTGGCAACTCCATGGACTGTAGCCCACCAGGCTCCTCTGAACACAGGATTTTCTAGGCAAAAATAGTAGAGTGGGCTGCCATTTTCATCTTCAGGAGATATTCCCAACCCAGGGATCGAACTGTGTCTTCTGTATTGGCAGGCGGATTCTTCACCACTGAGCCATCAGGGAAGCAAGCCCCCAGCCCCCTACACGCTCACTAAAAGCAGGAATTGTATCCTATTTGCTTAGGTTGCTCTCAGTCTACCAGTTCAGAATAACATTAAGCTGGCTGCACCCCCATCCTCCCAAACACACACACACACCACTGTACTTAGAAAAAAGTCAATATGATGGACTCCTTATCCAGGGAAGGAGGCTGTGAGAGAAGAAATTATTCAGTAATAAGCCGACAGGAAGCTGAATTGGGGAGAGAAATAAACTAACCTTAGACCTGCACAATCGTGGCCTGACATTCTTATTTTTCTTTCTTTTTCAAGTCAGTCTTTCAGACATAGCCTCAGTTCAGTTCAGTTCAGTCGCTCAGTCGTGTCCGACTCTCCGCGACCCCATGAATCACAGCACTCCAGGCCTCCCTGTCCATCACCAACTCCCGGAGTTCACTCAAACTCATGTCCACAGAGTCGGTGATGCCATCCAGCCATCTCATTCTCAGTCGTCCCCTTCTCCTCCCGCCCCCAACCTTTCCTAGCATCAGAGTCTTTTCCAGTGAGTCAACTCGTCGCATGAGGTGGCCAAAGTATTGCAGTTTCAGCTTCAGCATCAGTCCCTCCAATGAACATCCAGGATTGATCTCCTTTAGAATGGACTGGTTGGATCTCCTTGCAGTACAAGGGACTCTCAAGAGTCTTCTCCAACACCACAGTTCAAAAGCATCGATTCTTCGGCGATCAGCTTTCTTCACAGCCCAACTCTCACATCCATACATGACCACGGGTAAAACCATAGCCTTGACTAGACGGACCTTGGTTGGCAAAGTAATGTCTTTGCTTTTTAATATGCTATCTAGGTTGGTCATAACTTTCCTTCCAAGGAGCAAGCGTCTTTTAATTTCATGGCTGCAATCAGCATCTGCAGTGATTTTGGAGCCCCAAAAAATAAAGTCTGACACTGTTTCCACTGTTTTTCCATCTATTTCCCATGAAGTGATGGGACCAGATGCCATGATCTTTGTTTTCTGAATGTTGAGCTTCAAGCCAACCTTTTCACTCTCCTCTTTCACTTTCATCAAGAGGCTTTTGAGTTCCTCTTCACTTTCTGCCATAGCCTAGAAGGGGTAAAACCACAGCCTTCGGGGGAGGGACTTGACCTGCGCCCAGGAAGGCCAGAGTAGGGCTCTGGAGACAGGAGAGCAAGGAAAGGCCCAGCCTGGAGGAGGGAGGGTAATATGGGGTCCCCCCTTGGGTAAGATAGGGGAGTGCATTTTCAAAGGAGATAGATATATGGAGAGGGACGTCCCTCGGCAAATTTTCTGGCATTAGGCAGAGAGACTGGAGGGCAGAGGGAGGTGGACCCAACCACACCCCTCAGCCCACTGCCTTGCTCTCAAAATTCCACAGCCCACAGTCATGCCTGGAATGGAGTACTCCATCTTCCTGCTTCCCAACGATGTGTTTTCAACAGAGGAGTCTGAGCATCCAGAAGGTCTGAAAGGGGGGGTGCCAAGTTCAGGAAGAGGAAGGAGGTGCTCTAGAGCCACATACATAGCCCGGTTTAGAGGAGGGTTGATTTGCTTCCTAGCAGTTGGGAAACAAAAGAACTCCATGGAGGGGAGGGCCCAATGGACTGCAGAAAGGAAATCTCATCAACAAACTGTGGGATACCCACACAAGGGAATATTGTCCAGCCTTATAAACAAATGAAGTTCTGACACAGGCTACAACATGGCTGAATGCTGAAGACATTATCCTACAAGTCACAGGGTGTAATGCATATCCAGTTAATAACATTGTATTGCATATTTGAAAATTGCTAAGAGAGTAGATCCTAAAAGTCCTCAACCCAAGAAAAAAAATTGTAACTATGTAGGGAAATAGATGAGGAAACAATGGAAACATTGACAGACTTTATTTTGGGGGGCTCCAAAATCACTGCAGATGGTGACTGCAGCCATGAAATTAAGACACGCTTGCCCCTTGGAAGAAAAGTTATGATCAACCTAGATAGCATATTAAAAAGCAGAGACATTACTTTGCCAACAATGGTCCGTCTAGTCAAAGCTATGGCTTTTCCAGTAGTCATGTATGGATGTGAGAGTTGGACTATAAAGAAAGCTGAGTGCCGAAGAACTGATGCTTTTGAACTGTGGTGTTGGAGAAGACTCTTGACAGTCCCTTGGACTGCAAGGAGATCCAACCAATCCATCCTAAAGGAAATCAGTCCTAAATATTCATTGGAAGGACTGATGCTGAAGCTGAAACTCCAATACTTTGCCCACCTGATGCAAAGAACTGACTCATTTGAAAAGACCCTGATGCTGGGAAAGATTGAAGGCAGGAGGAGAAGGGGATGACAGAGGATGAGATGGTTGGATGGCATCACTGACTCGATGGACATGAATTTGACTGAGCTCTGGGAGTTGGTGATGGACAGGGAGGCCTGGCGTGCTGCAGTCCATGGGGTTGCAGAGTCAGACACGATTGAGCAACTGAGCTGAACTGAACTGATGGTGACAGATGTTAACTAGTTTACTGTGGAGATCATTTTGCAATGCAAACACTAAATCATCATGCTGTACACCTGAAACTAATATAACATTATATGTTAACTGTACCTCGATTTTAAAAACTATAAAATAGGGCAATACCTAAGACTATTTTCTCTTATTAAAAAAAAGAATAAAGAAGACATTATGCTAAATTTAAAAAACTAGACACAAAAGGATAAATATTATAAGAATGCATTCACATGAGGCACTTATATTCATATAGAAAGTAGAATTTTTAAAAATAATTTTATTTATATTTGGCTGCACTGGGTCTTTGTTGCTTTGTGAGGGCTTTCTCTAATCGCTGCAATTGTGGTGAGTGGGCTTCTCATTGCAGTGGCTTCTCTTGTTGGGAAACAAGAGCTCTAGGGTGCACAGGGCTTCAGCAGTTGTAGTGCATGGGTTTAGTTGCTCTGTGGCACGTCAGGTCTTCCTGAACCAGGGATTGAACCTGTGGCTCCTGCACTGGCAGGTGGACTCCCATCCACCACGCCACCAGGGAAGTCCAGAAAGTAGAATGGTTTGTACAAGAGATTGCTGGGAGGGAGGAATAGGGAGCTAGTAGTGTTTAATGAGAGGATAAAAAGTTCTGGAGATGGATGGTGACAATGTTTGCATAATGCTGTAAATGTGCACTTGAAAATGGTTCATATAGTGAATTTTAGCTTATGTATATTTTACCACATGCGAAAAAAGATAAATTAATCTAATAAAGCCTTTAGATCTTTCAGTTTAAATACAGGGATTAGCAGAACAAGTTAAATGATAATGTGAAGACACATGAGACAAATGTAGAATGTGGGACAGTCTACAAGAAAACTAGCCTGGACTTTGAAAAGTCAGTGTCATGGGGGAAAAAGGTGGAGGAGTTGTTTGAATCAAAAGAGACTAAAAAGACACAATAACCAACTGTAATGAATCCTGTACCAAAAATGAACAAACCAAATTAAGAGACTTATGGACTAGATATTAAGTGATATACAGAACTGATGTTAGTTTTCTTAGGTCTGAATATGGTATTGTGGTTATGTTAGAAAATGTGGATACTTTCAGGAGCTACATGCTGCAGTATGCTCAAATATCTAGGCGTGAAGTGTCATATCTACAACCCACATCAAATGATCCAGAAAAAAACAAAGTGTCACATACCTGTAGAGTGGGATGGAACAAATAGGGCAAAAGGGAAACAACTGTTGAATCCTAGATGGGTGAACACTGTAGACTTCTTCCTGTTTTTCTGTATGTTGAAAACATTAAAATATATATATATATTTTTTTATCTGGCTGTGTGGGGTCTTAGATGCAGCATGTGGGATCTACTTCCCTGACCAGGGATTGAAGCCAGGACTCCTACATTGGGAGCCTGGAGTCTTAGCCACTGGACTACGAGGGAAGTCCCTGTAGAATACATTCCTTAAATTTTTAAAAATCATTTATTTATTATTATTTTATGTTTTGGCTGTACTAGGTTTTGGTTGCCGTGTGGGGGCTTTCTCTAGTTGCTGGGAGCAGGGGCTTCTCATTGCCACTGCTTCTCTTGATCTGGAGCTCTGGGTTCCAGGGCGTGTAGGCTCTGTATCTGTGGCCCGCAGGCTCTGTTGCTCCAAGGCATGTGGGATCTTCCTGGACCAGGGGTGGAACCCGAGTCCCCTGCATTAGTAGGCAGATTCTTATCCACTGGGCCACCACCAGGGAAGTCCCTGTTGAAAATACTGTTAATAAATTAAGTTGGGAGAGAAAAGTTGCAGCTGTGCAGTTTGGGGCAGTCTCCTTGCCTCTCGTGCCTTAGTCTCAACCTAAGAAAACAGGACTGAAAACACCTACTTTCCCAGTCTCTGGATTAAAGTGCAAATCTCCTGGTCCAGCGGCTATAGGGTCATTGTCATTAGCATTATTATGACAGTCTCCAGCACGATGTCAGGTATATGTGGAGGCATGAGCGGCATCGGGAAATTCACTTGAGCTCCCTGGTTGAGCTGACGCTTGGTGATGCTGCCTGGGGGTGGAGCGAGCGAGGGGCCGGGTAGATGTCACGGCGCCGCATCTCACGCGCCTCCAGGCGGAAAAAAAAAGTGAGACTTCTGGGGGGCGTGGCCACTGGGGGGCGGGCGGCGGAAGCGGGGTGCGGCTTGCGGTGGCCGGCGTTGGATCGCAAAGCTATGAATGAGCACGGCCTCCCGGAAGTTGGGGGCGGAGCCTCCGTGTGTGGACCAGTCGCAGAGTAGCTGTCAAAACGGGCGCGGAAGGGAAAAGGGGGAAGATCCCAGGCGGATCTCAGCGCTCGGCGGCTGCCGGGAGCATCTTCTCTTCCGGGGACGGGGCCGGACCTGGTCCCGCCGGGGCCCTTTCCCTCTACAGTACCCAGGCAAAGAGACGGACGGGGCCACTGCAGACCAGAACCTTGACCCGGCCGTGTGACCCTTCGGCGGGGCCACGTAGCCTTCGGCCCTTGCTTCCTCCTTTGTAAAGTGATAGTAGTAAAAACCCGATTTAGGGGGAAGTCGGGACATGCCGGAATGACTCAGAAGTGGGAGGAGGGGACGGTGAGGAAAGCGGCTTACCGCCCCCCACCCCCACCACCACTGCCTCGTGGCTGTTGAACCGAAAATGAAGTCACAGCTTCTGGCTCTCAGAGTGATCCTTTATGGTACCCGTGCACAGACTTTAGAGCAGGAACTTATAAAAAAGCATATGGTGCCTGGGGCAGTAACCAAAAGGAGCAGGTCGGAAATGGATTACCCGAAATTGGTATATGAGTCAGGTATTAGAGGATACCAAGGACTCCTCGACAGTTTTGTTAGCTGATAAAGCTATGATCACATCTGTCAATAAAAATACCCATTTTCTGGAGGTATATGCCAACGGGGAAATTGACAATGTGAGTTGCTTTCAAACACATGATTGAGACCAAAGTTTTAGTTGTTGCTTTGTCTAAAAGATGTGATGGTCGCATCTAAGATTCTCAGGCTTAGAGAATACTTTAAACACAGTATACAGTACTCTAAGAAATAGACCTCTGTGGGGAGGGTATCTTCCCTACCCCCACCTCTTTAAAGTATTATATCTAGAAAAGATATAATTGTACAAAGTCCAAGCCTCACTCAGTGACAGCCCCGAGTGTGTGCGCTGTTAGAGCTTATCCTGGTTAATCATTTCTTTCCTGGATCCTAACACTTCTGTCTCATCAGTCATTTCAGGCGTTTTGCCACATGCAGGGCAAAAATCTATGGCAAATTTGAAAGGCCAAGTGTAAAGTAAAATTAAAACGTTACTAAGTTTATGTTTCCACCATCACCCCAATGGAGGTTTTCAACCTCCGCTTCAAACTCCTTGAGGCCCAATAAGCAGTAAATGGGCTTATTTGGGCTTCCCTGGTGGCTCAGATGTAAAACGTCTGCCTGCAGTGCGGGAGACCGGGGTTCGATCCCTGGGTTGGGGATATCTCCTGGAGAAGGAAATAGCAACCCACTCCAGTACTCTTGCCTGGAAAATCCCGTGGATGGAGAAGCCTGGTGGGCTACAGTCCATGGGGTCGCAAAGAGTCGGACACGACTGAGCGACTTCACTTTTCACTTTTAAAGCAGTAAATGAAGTCCTAGTTATTCAATCATTCTCTGAACTTTTTATCTGAATCTTCGCTCAGTTTGCAATTTTTAAAACGCTGTCGACGTTGAGGACGAGATTTCAGGGGGAAACTTCACCAAAGACTCTCTCTGTTATCAGCTTGTTTACAATGGACTTCGTATTGTTCATGAATTACCTCATTTAGTCTTCTCATTTTATTAGAAAGCCCACAGCTTAGATATGGCTGCAAGCTCATTTCACCAGCGAAGAGGACAACAGATGACGTGTCCAAGGTGCAACTGCACCCCGGGGACCCTGTAGTTTCACGGCCCTAACCGTTAGGCCGTCACCACCAGTCAGCCCCCACCTTTGCCGGACCTCAGGGACCTGGCGCCCCCACCCGGCGCCACACGTATCCAGATCGCCGCAGCCACATCTCCCTCGCAGCCAGGGCCGTTTTATGGACCTCCGTACCAAGCTCATCTGCAAAACCCATTTACGCGGGACCGAGAGCTGGGTTCCAGAGACGTCTTCAGAGAGGTGGGGCTCCGCGGGGGTGGGGAATTCGCTCCCGCTCGCGGGCCGGCGGGCTCCAATCGCGTTGCTTCATTCAATCCCAAACCGTCCCGGGGACGCACGAGAGCCCGCGCGCCCGTCAGGGCGCACAGAGCGCACAGAGCGCACAGGGGAGGCAGCCTTTGTCCGACGAGGCCCTCGGGGAGGCGGGCGACGGCGCCAGCGGCCCCCCAGAGCCCTGGGAGGGGCAGGCGCCGGGGGGTCCCGGGAGGGCAGGGACTAGAGGCCAGCCTGCTCTCCCGCGCTGCGCTTGAATCTGTGTGGGGTGGGCGGGGCCAGCCGGGATCCAGCCAATGGGGAAGTGGCCTCGCCCACTGGGCCGGCGCCCGGGGCTTTAAATATTCCCCCGCGGGGCCGTGCAGGGGCTCTCGGGACTCGCGCGCAACCCCGTTGCACTGATCTTGTTGCCACCATGCTCTCCGTCCGCGTCCCGCTCGCCACCATCGCTGACCCGCAGCAGCAGCCGCTCTCGCCCCTGAAGGGACTCAGCCTAGCGGACAAGGAGAACACTGTGAGCGCCCCGGGGGGCAAGGCGGCGGGTCCTGTGTGTGGGTGGGTGCGTGGGCTGGCCTCTGACCACGCGCCTCCTTGCAGCCCCCTTCCCTCAGCGGGACCCGCGTGCTGGCCAGCAAGACGGCGAGGAGGATCTTCCAGGAGCCCTCCGAGCCGGTGAGTAGGTGGGCTGCGGCGGGGGCGCCCGGCGAGGGGGCGCTACAGGCAAGGCAGTGCGGGCGGAGCCTGCTTGGCGCCAAAGCCTCATTGTCTGCTCTCAAACCCTACCCACCTCTCCCGGGCCCGCGCTGCTTTCCCGCCAAAGTCTGTTCCCTCCCCAACACCACTGCACATCTGGACATTTCCTATTTCTCTATACTCCTATAGAATCCAAGTATGACAACCGACTTACATTTAGCCCCATGAAATTTCTGATCATTGGAGGCATTCTGCTTGAAAAAAGAAAATGACAGTTTCATGGTTCGCCCTATACTTAACTTTTTTTTTTCCCCTTACTTTTTCTCTCCCAGCAGAACCCTAAGCTATCTGCCCCCAGTGTGGAGGACGAACCACTTCTGAGAGAAAATCCCCGCCGCTTTGTCATCTTTCCTATCGAATACCATGATATTTGGCAGATGTATAAGAAAGCTGAGGCTTCCTTTTGGACAGCTGAGGAGGTAATCAGATGCAGCAACTAGGAGACTTAAAAGACCCTTTGCCCATTGCCTCTCTAGAGGAAGACCCCAGCTGGGCCGGCTATATAACATGTTTGAAATATGCTTTGCTGTCCTCCCTGCTCCTCTTTGGAAAGGTTGTTCACTCAGGACGTGAGATGTTCAAATTGGCAGAATATGTGAGGGGTATATAAATCAGGTGGTGCTAGTAGACTTATTAAAGTTGAACAGTTAGGCATATGTGTGAGGGACCTGCCGGCATGAACTCTTTGTGAACTTCTGTATTTCAGGTGGACCTTTCCAAGGACATTCAGCACTGGGAAGCCCTGAAGCCTGAGGAGAGATATTTTATTTCCCATGTGCTGGCTTTCTTTGCAGCAAGTGATGGCATAGTAAATGAAAACTTGGTGAGTTCCCCCCGTCCCCACTCCAGAAAAAGTACCTTTATTCAAAATTTATGAGAGAACAACAATTCTAACAATTCTCTTTTTTGTCTTTTAAAATTTTGCACAGTGTGCGTGTGTGTATATAACCAAGATTTATATTTTATGGCATTTTCTCACATATATGTCTTGAGTGCGTCTTCCTTGCAATGAATGAAAATGAATTACTATGTCTAGCTTATAATGATACCAAAAAGGAAGTGTGAGGCAACCAGTGTTCATTGACTGAATTGCTGCTGGTAGATTTTCCTTAAACTGATCTTTGTGTTTTACCACTAGGTGGAGCGGTTTAGCCAAGAAGTTCAGATTACGGAAGCCCGTTGTTTCTATGGCTTCCAAATTGCCATGGAAAACATACATTCTGAAATGTATAGTCTCCTCATTGACACTTACATTAAAGATTCCAAAGAAAGGTGAGTATTTCGGTGGTGATATGCCAATATATTTAGGATTACTAGTTGTTACTTTTTGAAATCATATAGGGACAGAAAAATGACTCTAAAATAAGCAAGTCAAAGAAATTCCTAGCACCCAAGGTCATGTCTGTTCTTAAGAACAGGCCTAAATTCACTTTACTAGTCAATTGCTAAAAACAGTTATAAGGTTACTCCGTCTTTTTGGAGCTGGAAACATACTAATGAACATCCAATCTAATGCCTTCTGAAAAAACAAGAGGCTGTCTAATGAGCTGAAACTTAGGTTTGATAGTTTTCATGTCTGGCAAATCTGTCAACCTACAGTGTGAGGCTGGCGCAGGGTGGAGTGGATGGAGATGCAAAGTTGAAGATAAAACCGGCCTCTTAAGGGGCTTGCAACATAATATAGAAAATAAGACCTAGGAATATATAAGTGGAGGAATTGCATGGTAAGTAGCACAGAGGCAGCAGTGAACCATGAAATTAATTCAGGCACACAACAATTTGCCTGAAATGATAGTATATATTGGGGGATAACAGAGAAGAAATGTAAGTAGCTTAGGGCCTGTTTTACATTGTCAGGATTGACTGGAGAGGAGGGGAGCACTAGAAATAGGCGTTTGAGTAGTCTAGATACTTAGGTCAGCTTCTGACAAGAGCCTGTGTAGAACAGGAATGGTGAAGCTGAGGAGTAGCCTTTTGTAGATGATGTGGAAGGAAGTGAAGAGGGAAAATGAGTGGTGACTTGAAAGGCCAGCAGGATGGAGGAAACTCTGTGGGGGTGGGGGAAGGGTTGTAAAACGATTTGAACATGTTTGCAGATGGAAATGAAAAAAGAAAGTAAAGGTAGGGCATGATTGGAATAGATTACCAGAAGGGTGGGATCAGAAAGGCCTGATGGTTGAGCTTTGAAAGCTAGGAAGAGGCAAGACCCAGGCTGACGGAAAGAGAATAAAAGGAGCCCAAGGTCTGATGAAAACAAGCTCACTGGGACAGGCAGGGGAATCTGGACTCCCAAAGTAGGCACAGGGAGGAAGAGGATAATGAGGAAGACCTGGTGAGTGTAGGGCCAGTTGGCTTGCTTTTCTGACCTGGGATCAAGGATGTAGCAGAGTTATAAAGTGAAAGCAATGGCAGGTTGTTTATTGACTTCAATTATTTTATTATATATTTATGCCATTTGGGGCCCAAATAATTGGCACAGTGTTATTGTGTAGGGGGTTAGGGCATCAACTGAGGGAGACAATGGTCAGCATAGCTTAAGCAGTCCTAGCAGTTAAGCTTTTGCAGTTATTTGAATTTAAAGATAGGGCCTGTGGACCTTGTTATGACGTGAACTTGAAATAATGAAACCAATCAATACTCTTGATATAACAGACTGAGGTTGTGGGGCTCAGTATGAACTAATGAATACCTAAATTTTATTAACATAAACCAAATGGATTTTTGATATTTTTTCTAAAACACTAGAGGAAAAAGCAAGCTAGTAAAAAGAAAACATTTCAGTTTGAATCCCAAATTGGTCTTGGTCCCAATGCTCTTACCTAGAAGCTGATACTAGAAGTCTTTGCTAGAATGACTGATCATCTGTGTGTGCCTACCAGGGAATTTCTCTTCAACGCCATTGAGACGATGCCTTGTGTGAAGAAGAAGGCAGATTGGGCCTTGCGCTGGATTGGGGACAAAGAAGCTACATATGGTAAGGGACCTTGGCCCTACTTACCCCTGAGCTGCATTTTCTAAGTGATGTTACTGGTTTGTTCCTATGAACACAGGCAGATACTCACAGAAATATTTCGTTTTTAACTGTAGGAGAACGTGTGGTAGCCTTTGCTGCAGTGGAAGGCATCTTCTTTTCCGGTTCTTTTGCATCGATATTCTGGCTCAAGAAACGAGGACTAATGCCTGGCCTCACGTTTTCCAATGAGCTTATTAGCAGGGACGAGGTGGGTCTAATTCAGATAATAGGCTGACCTGTACCCCAAACACCTACAACCCCGTGTTCACTGAAGGGAACCCAAGATGTGAGATTGCCTTAAATGCACATTTAACTTGTGGATTCAACCATAGGCATCTTGGCAGAGAATGAAATAATTTGCTGAAATTATTTTACTCATATTCTCAGTATACATAGGTATTTCCCTATGTATGGAATTTTTTTTTAGGGGAAGTAATATTATTTCTACCTGGTCTTCTGTGTGATCCTTCTGTGCTTCAAAATTAGTTGGCAAACATCTCAGTGAATCCATTCTGGTCCAGTGTGTCTTTGAATGCACTTGGATTAAAATGCCAGAGGAAAGTAAAGGTGCCCAGATGTTCTATATAACTCCCATCAGCGTTGTCTGGGTGTGTGTGTTCTCAGTCATGTCTGACTCTGAGACCCTGTGGACCGTGTAGCCGGCCAGGCTTCTCTGTGAAATTTTGCAGGCAAGAGATACTAGAATGTTGCCATTCCCTTCTCCAGGGGATCTTCCTAACCCAAGGATCGAACCTGCATCTCCTGCATTGGCGGGCGATTTCTTTACCATTGAGTTACCAGGGAAACCACTCCCATCAACATTACTTGGGATTTAATGCACTAAGACTTGCAGTCTTGATTCACTTGAAATTGCATTACTATTACTAATTTCCCAGACATTAGGTTATCAATCTAAAAACTAACTAGCCTATTCAGAGCTTTGCCTTTCCTGCTGGAAGTAGTGGTGGTGAATGTTAAAGCTCAGGGCTGTAGGAAGGAAGAATGCTGAGAAAAAGTGCCTCCCACTCCTTGGCAACCACGGAGAAGTGAGGACCAGACCTGTCTCGCTGTCCTCTAGGGGCAGCACTGAGGGCCCAGCCTGGGGCCTGCCTAGGTGACAGCAGTTGAGTCATCTTCCCCTTGACATTTGAAATGCTTTAGTCTGACCACACAGGATGTCTAACAAGAATGCCAGCCTAACACAGTTTCCTCTTCCACGTTAATGATAGAAGTCTACTGCTCTGTTGGTGACCTTAAACCTTTTTCTTCTAGGGTTTGCACTGTGACTTTGCCTGCCTGATGTTCAAACACCTGTTGCACAAACCTTCGGAACAGAGAGTAAAAGAAATAATCGTCAATGCAGTTAGGATAGAACAGGTGGGTAACATGGGGAGGCCTTGTGCTTGCTAGAAGACCTCTTAATGCTTCCGTTTTATTGAGAAACTGTGCTCTGGCCCCTAGGAGTTCCTCACAGAGGCCCTGCCTGTGAAGCTCATTGGGATGAATTGCACTTTGATGAAGCAGTACATCGAGTTCGTGGCAGATAGACTTATGCTGGAGCTGGGCTTTAGCAAGGTAAAGTATTGTGGGTAGCCCTCTGGTTCTTTCTGAAACCGGTGTTCTGTGCTTATGTTTTGCTATGAACCTTTTCAGGTTTTCAGAGTAGAAAATCCATTTGACTTTATGGAAAATATTTCACTGGAGGGGAAGACTAACTTCTTTGAGAAGAGAGTAGGCGAGTATCAGAGGATGGGAGTGATGTCAAGTCCGACAGAGAATTCCTTTACCTTGGATGCCGACTTCTAAGTGACCTGAAGATGTGCTCTTACCTTGCTGATTTTTTTTTTTTCCTTCTCATCAAAAAAGAAAAAAATCAGCTTCTTGAACCATATCAACGAGCTACACCATGAATTGTCCATCATGTTCACTAATGGCATCTTTAGCACTGTGTAGCTACCTCAAAATCAATCCTGTTAATGGTAGTGGGGTCACCTAGATGGAAAGTAGTCAAAAGCTACTTGGGTTCTTGAAAGATCTTGTCCGTGTTTGGCTTTTGCAAGCAGGCTAGCTGAACAGGACTTACTTTGGGTCTTAAGAGCTGCTTTCTTGGCCTCCAAGTGTAGGGACTCCAGCGAGTTTGATCCGGAAAGATTAAAGAGTAACCGCCACAAGGCTATAGGAAGAACGTCAGACTCACTGCTTCTGAGCAGATTTTAAAGTTTACTTATGACTTGTATATAAAACTGGCACTTTACACACCAATAAACATGGTTTGAACTGTCAGGGTAAAGGCTTGATTTTACCTAAATTTGTTGGTTTCTGCACCAAATGCAAAGGTATTCTATTTACCAGTAGTGGGAGCCAATTCAAGACTTATGAGGCGACCAGAGTAGGTTAAGCCTATGTAAACTAAGCATGTTATTTTTCTTCTTTTCTTAAATGAATTGAATTGAAGCGCTTTTTGACTCAATCCTGTGCACGCCTAGGTATTAGTATCAGCCAGATGGTGCCCTCTAGAACACAAGTTGGTGTCTTGTTCTAGAGCCCAGGTTGAGTATCTAAGGATAAGAGATGAGAGATGTCTAGAAACTAAAGCTTAGATCCAGGCTCACTGTAGGTAACCTGGGTGTGCGGGAGGAGCTGTATCATTTAGTTTCTCAAATTGTGTGTTCCTCGACTTCAAGTTAGTATGAAAGATCCTTGAAGAGTCTTCTTAGCAGGGATCCAAGATATAATATTAACATTGTAAGTTGGTTTTGAAATCACCCTTGAACAAAAGGACCCACCTATATAAGATCTTTCTCCTATTAAGTGATAAAGGCAGGACTGAAATGTCCCCTCCTAAAAGTTTATTCTGTTTATTCTGATTTTGTGAAATTTGTAAGTAGGTACTGTTGGCTTAACCATTTATACTTTTAAGTTAGAAAAGTTTTCTACTATCTGTTTTTTTAATATTATATTTGTAGTTTATACTTTGAAATAATTACCCAGTATTATTTTCTAGTTCATAATTGAGTAGTTACCGTTCAGTGCAATGACTTCTAGGATTTGCCTAAACCTTAGCATCAACTGCTAGATTCTTAAACTGCAGTAGAAAACTAGTGTTTTGTGAATAATTAATACACGATCCACTCAAATATTCATTTCAGAAAAGAAAGTATAAACTTAATTGGTATATTTAATAGGGCTGGTTTGAATCAGTCTGCCTTTTTATTCCTTCCTCCCTCCAAAAAAGGCAAGATGTAACATGGAAGGAAATAAGTGACACCCATCAATCTTTTGGCTGTTTGTTAATACATTGTGTTATGTGTTGGCTGACCACTGGCCTGTCCTATTGTCAGTTTTCTTCATTGTATAAATGGTAAAATAGTTGATTTAAAATTTTCTGTAATATGGGATCCTTCTCTGTCTTTTAAATTATTGTTGTAAAGTTAATCCAGATTCTATGGTCCTTAAACTTAGGCAACACACAAAAAATAAACACTTTAGCTGGCGTGGTCAGGTACAGGTGGAAGTTGGAAGCAAATTTTAGGATTCTACCTCCCATTAGCTGTGTGATACAAGCATTAACTTCCACCAACTAAGATCCGGTTTCCTCATCTGTTTAAAGGGAAACAGATTTTGTCTAAAACGTCTCAAAATCGTAATATTGAGTACTGCACAAGTGTTCAGTGATTTCAATAAAACTGTTCTTGTGTTAGTTCATTGGTAACATTTGTGTTTCAATCCAGGAAGAAAAAACAAAAGTATTTCATAAATACTGCCTAGGGGTTCATTTGCTTTCTGCAGTTCTGGGGAGGGGGTTTTGTGTGGCTGTTCTAGCACAAGGTGTGAGAAACGGGTTCACTTGAAATGTGATGCCCCAAAGCATCTGCCAAAATGCACGTAGGTTTGTGAAACCAGGAGCAAGGGAGTTGAATGGCTCACAGCCTCAGGCAAGCCACCTCTCGGGGGCCTAGGTCTCCTGGACTAGGGTTTTGCTTTGCTGGCCCTCATCAGACTGTTCCTCTTGTCTGTAAATGCCCTTTCCTGGGACAATCCCACTTCCCTTCAGCTGTGCATCCTTAAACTAATGAATTACTCGTGTCCCCACTGGTGATGTACAGTCATTCATTGAGCAAATGGCAGGCTCCCCGCCGGGCACTGTTAGGGTGTCAGGTGGGGCAGAGGACAAAACCCTCCCTCAGGAGGAAGCTGGGTTCCTAAGTAAATCCCAGTTAGATGAGAATGCAGTTCTGGAGCCAAACCAGGGGAGACCGGCTGGGATGCTGGTTGAAGGGGGAGCATTTAGGAGTGTGGAGACTGCTTTCCCTGGTAAAGGCGGGGTTACAGATGAGTCTTCCCAACTGCTTTTTTTCTGCTTCATTGCACTGAGATTCCTTCCCTGTACTCCTATGAAAAATGTTCACTTAAAAGGCACAGATTTTAGCCACTTCCTGTCTTGGAGCTTGGGCTTCCCTTTGGTGGTAAAGAATCTGCCTGCCAACACAGAAGATGTAGGTTCAGTCCCTGGGTGGGGAATCCCATGGACAGAGGAGCCTGGTGAGCTATAGTCCGCAGAGTCACAAGAGACAACAACTATCTTATCACACAGCCTCCAAGGATTATGCCCTTGGAGTGGCTGGTGGATGCCATTGGATTTGTGCTGGCATTTGGAGTGTGTAGAAGTGTGTTCTATGTCCTGGAGCAGTCTCAGTGGGGAGCTTTGCCTTTTATCCCAAAAGCACCATCAGCTACTTCCAGGCAGCTGTGCTTTAAGGACCATCAACTATTAGCCTCCAAGCGGGCAGCCCAAGGTCATGTTTTCTTCCGGTCCATCTATGCTGGCTGCCCGAGCCCTCAGATATCCGCCCCGTACTTCACTTGGAGGACCTGAATCAGTGGTCAGACCACTGGGCCTGAACTGCCTTTGCTGCATTGATCTTGGGGGTGAAACTAGGGAGCCCACAGTTTTAATGAATTTACCTTGGGAGATTCTGAAACATTTGACATAGAGATGGACTTTATATGGTTCAAACCAGTGGTTTTCAATGCTGGTGGGCATTATAATCACCCATGGGCTTTAAAAAACCTGGTAACCTGGATCCCACTTCGGTTTCACTGGATGTGCTTTGATTGGGCTCCAGATGTACTGAGCCCCAGCACTTAAGTAGGAGGCGCATTTAATCACTCCTGATCCCTGGGATTCTGCTACCTTGGTGTGGCCCAGCCCGGCTACCATAACAGCGGTGGGAGCCTCCCCTTGCCTGCCAGGCATTGCCTGGCCTGTGATCCAGCCTGAGGACTGGCTTCTTGCAGAGCTAGATGGTATTTATAAGTGCCCTCTGGCCAGGGAGGGGCTTCCCTGATAGCTCAGTTGTAAAGAATTTGCCTGTAATGTGGGAGACCTGGGTTTGATTCCTGGGTTGGGAAGATATGCTGGAGAAGGGGTAGGATACCCACTCCAGTATTCTTGGGCTTCCCTGGTGGTTCAGCTGGTAAAGAATCCACCTGCAATGTGGGAGACCTGGGTTCTATCCCTGGGTCAGGAAGATCCCCTGGAGAAGGGAAAGGCTACCCACTCCAGTATTCTGGCCTGGAGAATTCCATGGATTGTACAGTCAGACATGACAGCGACTTTCACTTTCCCCTTCTGGCCAGGGAGCTGTTCAGTATGATTAAGATCCTGATAATGTCTTAACTGCAGAGCAAGACAATCCCAGCCCCTCAGTGAGTGATCGCAGCTTTGAGGTCACACAATTGCATGGCTTGGCCCATTCAGACCAGCAAAGACTTTGCTTGGATCCTATTCACCCCATCCCCTTCTGTAGAGGGGACTCCCCATCCTGGTGTACTCTCTGGGCACAGTCATTCCCTGGAGTGTCTTCAGTAACTACAACCACCTTGTTCAGTTGTGTCCGATCCCATGGACTGCAGCACACTGGGCCTCCCTGGCCTTCACTAGCCCTCGGAGTTTGCTCAAAATTCATGTCTGTGAGTTTTGAGTTGATGATGCCTTCCAACCATCATCCTTTGTCACCCTCTTCTGCCTTCAATCTTTCCCAGCATCAGTGTCTTTTCCAATGAGTTGGCTCTTCGCATCAGGTGGCCATAGTATTGGAACTTCAGCTTCAGCGTCAGACTTTCCAATCAATATTCAAGGTTGATTTCCTTTAGGATTGACTGGTTTGATCTTGCTGCCCAAGGGACTCTCAAGAGTTTTCTCCAACACTGTAGTTCGAAAGCAACAATTCTTTGGTGTACAGCCTTTATGGTCCAACGCTCACATCTGTACATAACTACTGGACAAACAGTGAAGGTGAAGTCGCTCAGTCGTGTCCGACTCTTTGCGACCCCGTGGACTGTAGCCTCACAGGCTCCTCCATCCATGGGATTCTCCAGGCAAGAATACTGGAGTGGGTTACCATTTCCTTCTCCAGGGGATCTTCCCGACCCAGGGATTAAACCCGGGTCTCCCGCATTGGAGGCAGACGCTTTAGCCTCTGAGCCACCAGGGAAGCCATAGTTTGGCTCTAAAGATTAAAGTGTTGCTCCAGCAAGATGGCGCCTGAAAACCCTCCTGCTTCAGACACCTCCCAGTGATAAAAGTTAAATGGCTGCTGACTTCCTAAGAAAGGGAGATTCTCAGATGCTGGGAACAAAGACAGTGACCCTGGGAAACTGCTTGGAAAAGCCCCGTTGGGCAATTTCTCTTGTTGGTTCCTTAGAGAAATCAGGGTAAAGGGCCAAACACCCTTGGGTTAGCTGGGAGGGGTTGATTGTCACTAGGGGAGGAGTTAGCACCAAAACATCTGCACAAAGCAGGATGTTGAAATAGAAATAGAGTCTAATAATCCCACTAGCCCTGGGGAGAGGATGAGGGTGTTGATCTTTCTGGACTTTGAAAAAGGCAAAACCCTAGGTAGGCCTGCACCTCTTAGATTTGTGGTCTATAAACTTGTGGGAGATGCATACCCCCAACCCAGCTGTGCGTGGTTCCCACATAAAAGAACATACAAGGAAGGGCTTCCCTGGAGGTCCAGTGGTTAAGAATCCGCCTTCCAATACAGGGGAGGTGAGTTCGATCCCTGGTCTGGGGAGCTAAGATCCCATATGTGTCAGGGCACTAAGCCTGTGTGCCACAGCTAGAGAGAAACTGGGGTACTGCAATTAAGACCCGATGGAGTCAAATAAAGTTAAATAAAATACTATTTTTAAAAAAACATTCAAAGCAACAAGCCACATGACTAGGAACAATGGGTATAAAAATCTCAAGAATGTGGATTAATAAGATAATAAGTACTCTTGCCTGGAGAATCCCTTGTACAGTGGAGCCCATGTACAGCTACAGTCCATGGGGTTGCAGAGTTGGACACGACCGAGCAACTGACACACACACGTGATCAAAGGAAAAAGTGAATCAAACCACAAAGAACAGAACTATAAAGAAATAACAGGTTTTTAAAGAACCAGCTGGAATTTCTAAGAATACAGCGCTGCTGGGATTCAAACTCTTAGGGCTTTAGAAAATAGCCACATGGCTGGTGAATTAGTGACCCTCAGGGATGTAGCTGTAAGGAATTACCCGAAAGTAGGTGGGAAGTTGGGAGGGACAGGAGACATGGAGGGCAGGATGGGAGGACACCTTATTTCTAAAGGGAGTTCATAGAGTGGGTAATGTTGAGGTAGTCATGTAACTTCCCGGAATTGACTTGTCCTCATAGTCAGAGTCCAAGGATGCCCGTCCTCCCACATCCAGACGGTACCAGAGCAGGGTTCTGGGGCCAGGGTAGGCTCGCCAGGTGTGACCCATCACTGCTCGTGATATGAGCAGGGCAAGTTTTGCAATTTGGCCAGACTCACCTGGGGACAAGCCAGGTGAGGGGTTGAGGCCAGGCTGGTAGCAGGGGAAGAGACACAGGGGACTGCTCCTGCATACAGGCTGGTGTGCAGACAGCAGGGCCCTGCAAGTCTGGGGGTTGGGGACGAGTCTTCCTGGGTGTGGCCCTTGACCTGAGAATTCACACTCTGCCTGAGACTTCCTGTGACCCATAGGAGGCCTCTAACTCTGCACCCTCTGAATCGGGTTGTGACGTGGCGGGCAGTGCTGCTGTCCCTCCTGGCTCTGCAAGATGGAATCTGCTTTAGGAGTGGGTAGAGCCTTGGAAATCACTGCAGATGCTGATTGCAGCCATGAAATTAAAAGACGCTTACTCCTTGGAAGGAAAGTTATGACCAACCTAGATAGCATATTAAAAAGCAGAGACATTACTTTGCCAACCAAGGTCTGTCTAGTCAAGGCTATGGTTTTTCCCATGGTCATGTATGGATGTGAGAGTTGGACTGTGAAGAAAGCTGATCGCCGAAGAATTGATGCTTTTGAACTGTGGTGCTGGAGAAGACTCTTGAGAGTCCCTTGTACTGCAAGGAGATCCAACCAGTCCATTCTAAAGGAGATCAATCCTGGGTGTTCATTGGAAGGACTGATGCTAAAGCTGAGACTCCAATACTTTGGCCACCTCATGCGACGAGTTGACTCACTGGAAAAGACTCTGATGCTGGGAGGGATTGGGGGCAGGAGGAGACGGGGATGACAGAGAATGAGATGGCTGGATGGCATCACTGACTCAATGGACATGACTTTGAGTGAACTCCGGGAGTTGGTGATGGACAGGGAGGCCTGGTGTGCTGTGATTCATGGGGTCGCAAAGAGTCGGACACGACTGAGCAACTGAACTGAACTAACTGAACTGAACTGAGAGACTTGGAAGGCTGGTTACCCCCTCCTCCCACCGGAGGCCACTGACCACCCTTGTTGCTCACAGTCAAAGTCCCGTGACCACAGTCACCGTGGTCAGATGGCTTGAAAGGAGGATCTGGTACTGCCAGCCAGAGCCAGGCTTAGGGATTGCATTTGGTTTGGGCTAGCAGAGGCCCTGTTTTTCCCCCAGGCCTTGGGGTTTAGGGTACAGAGGGTTTGGGGCTGCTGCAGCCACCTTTCAACCATGAAGCAGGGCTGTATTGACAGTGCATCCCACACATGGGAAAAGAGAGCTGATTTTCAGAGAAACAGTGTTCGTGACTTCATTTTCTGGATCCAGCCATGCCTGAAGTCCACACCCAAACTATTCCCTTAAGTAAGCCAATGAGTTCACAACAGCCCTGGGTTCCTGTCATCCACAATCACCCTGGGGCAGGGAGAATTAGACCCATTTTACAGATACAGCCTTGAGGCACAGGGAGGTCACCTGCCTTGCTGGGAACCGGAAGTAGATAAACACTGGCCGACCAGGACTGGAACTCGTGTCCTGGCCCCGTGGCCATACTCTGTTCCTTTACCCCTTGGGGGTGATTGTTCTCCTTTATGTGAGGACAGGCACCCAGGCCGCCACGCTGGTCCCAAGAAGCATTTCTGGAGCTGCTCCTGCTGCTCAGGGACCTTGTCCAGGGGCCTTTGTACTTGTCCTGCCTTCTCTGTGTACCTGGTGCGGTGGGCAGGCTGCACTCTGCCACTGTGGGCCTGTGGCCCACCTCCCTGTTGTAAATCAGAGAAAGTCATCACCAGCCCAGGCTTTGGAGCCACTCTTGGCTGCCTTCTGCCTGAGTCCCGCAAATAAGCTCGCAGCGAAGCACCAGGAAGGTTGAATCCCAGGTTTAGTAATGGGAGCAGTGACCACCCTCGGGGGGTGGAAAATGGGAAGTTTTCAGTTGCTTCCAGAAGGTACCTAGAAGCCTGGCTGCCTGTGTGGGGTCTCGCTGTGCCTCCCCTTGGGGTGGAGAACCTCTCCTGTGGGACCCCAGGGACCCACCCCCCCAACATTGCACTCCTGCTTGGGAAGGCCTGCAGTTGGGCGCGGGGGGGCCTCCCTCCTGCCAAGCCCGCTTCTGTCACTGCAGGGACAGCAGCAGCAAAGACTGGGGTCAGAAACTCACTGTGAGAATTAGGCAGCTCTAGTCCTGGTGTGTTTTTCAAGCAGCTCTACGGAGATACAATTTCAGTGGTTTTTAGAATAGTCACAGAGTTGGTTATACAACCCACTTTAGAAAGAGACCTTGTACCCCATCAGCAGCCCCTCCCCACTTCCCCTCCGCCCCAGCCCCCCGGGAACCAGTGATCAGCAGTTCTGTCTCCTTAGGTTTGATGTGACATAGTTTTGAGATGCTCAGTAAACAGAAGTTATTAATGGAAGAGTTACTGGATTTTATTTCTAAGACACATCACTTAGAATGTTAGAGACAGCAAGGAGGGGATGGGTCTGCCTTGCAGAGAGATTTGATTTATATTTCAGAAAGCTCTTTTTCCCTTGGCACATTAGAAAAACATTTTGCATTAAAAAAAGATTCCTGACATTGCCCGGAAGGGGCCTTGGCTGACTGAAATGCTGGGCAGGCTGGCGGACCTTCATTCCATCCCTCCCTGGTTCATCAAACATTAACCGAGTCCTCCTCCCTCTGCTGGGGGAGGGACGTACTGAAGGTCAGGGGTCAGAACACCAGGCCCTGGGGCCAAATCTGGTCCGATGCCTAATTTTTACAGACTCTGAGCTAAAAATGTTTAAAAATATATCAAAAGAATAAAATTTCATGATAGATGGAGATGATGAAGCACCCACTGGATGCTTCCTCCGGCACATGGCCACATAGCTTGTTTATGTATTGCGACAGAGGTTGTGCTGTGTGTGGAGCTGAGATGTTTTCTCTCTGGCCCTTTCTAAAAA
The DNA here is from genome assembly GCF_049115385.1 of Moschus berezovskii. Classification (NCBI taxonomy): domain Eukaryota; kingdom Metazoa; phylum Chordata; class Mammalia; order Artiodactyla; family Moschidae; genus Moschus; species Moschus berezovskii. The sequence continues at coordinate 19,509,366 of NC_142470.1, forward strand.
GTGTTTGACGACCTCTGAGTGAGGCAGGATCTTGCTCTTGAGGGATCCACGATCAAGTCAGGAAATGGGCAAGTGGTAGATGGCCAGTAAGGGTCAGCTGGAGCCAGCAAGTGCCCACTCGGGAGTTGGTTAGCACATTTTCAGGAATTTTTTGAGTGTATTCACTTGCTAGGGCCACCACAACAAAGACCCCAGACTGGATGGCTTGCACACAGACGTTTGCTTTCTCACAGTTTTGGAGGCTAGAAGTCCAAGATCAGGTTCTTGGCAGGTTTGGTTTCTCCTGAGATCTCTCTCCTTAGCTGGCAAATTACTCCCTTCTCACCGTGGTTGTCTCTTGATCTATGTGTGTGTTATTCTCTTCTTAAAAGGACACCAGTCAGATTGGATCAGGGTCCACCCTTATGATCTCATGTAGCCTTCATTACTTCTGAGGTAATGGGGATTGGGACTTCAGCATATGAATTTTGGCCGAGGGGGCTCAATTCAGCCCATAGCACCAAGTGTTGTTAATTACAGCCATTATTAAAAATTATTGTTTTTGTTGTTCAGTTGCTAAGTCATGGCCAACTCTGCGACCCCATGGACTGCAGCATGCCAGGATTCCCTGTCCTCCACGATCTCCTGGAGTTTGCTCAAACTCATGTCCATTGAGTTGGTGATGCCATCCAACCATCTCATCCTCTGTCACCTGCTTCTTCTGCCTTCAGTCTTTCCCAGCATCAGGGTCTTTTCCAATGAGTCAGCTCTTCACATCAGGTGGCCAAAGTATTAGAGCTTCAGCATCAGTCTATCCAATGAATATTCAAGGTTGATTTCCTTTAGGATTTACTGGTTTGATCTCCTTGCTGTCCAAGGGATTCTCAAGAGTCTTCTCAGCATCACAGTTCAACCTTTGTTGGCAAAGTAACGTTTCTACTTTTTAACGCACTGTCTAGGTCTGTCATAGCTTTTCTTCCAAGGAGAAAGCATCTTTTAATTTCATGGCTGCAGTCACCATCTGCAGTGATTTTAGAGCCCAAGAAAATAAAATCTGCCACTGTTTCCACTTTTTCTCCATTTATTTGCCATGAAGGGATGGGACCAGATGATATGATCTTAGTTTTTTTAATGTTGAGTTTTCAGCCAGCTTTGTCACCCTTCTCTTTCACCTTCATCAAGAGGCTCTTTAGTTCCTCTTTGCTTTCTGCCATTAGAGTGGTATCATCTGCATATCTGAGGTTGTTGATATTTCTCCCAGCAATCTTGATTCCATTGTGATTCATCCAGCCCAGCATTTCGAATGATATACTCTGCATATGGGGGCTCCCAGGAGGTGCTAGTGATAAAGATCCCACCTGCCAGTGCAGGAGGCATAAGAGACTCAGGTTTAATCCCAGGGTCAGGAAGATCCCCTGGAGGAGGTCACGGCAACCACTCCAGTATTCTGGCCTGGAGCATCCTATGGACAGAGGAGCCTGGAGGGCTACAGTCCATAGGGTCGTAGAGTTGGTACAATTGAAGTGACTTAGCATGCACTCATGCATTCTGCATATAAGTTAAGTAAGCAGGGTGACAATATACAGCCTTGACATAGTTTTTTCTCAATTTTGAACTAGTCCGTTGTTCGATGTTTGGTTCTAATTGTTGCTTCTTAATCTGCATACAGGTTCCTCAGGAGGCAGGTAAGGTGGTCTGGTATTCCCATCTCATCAGTGAAGCAGAAGTATGTGTTTTTCTGGAATTTCCTTGTCTTTTCTATGATCCAGTGGATGATTACAATTTGGTTTCTGGTTCCTCTGCCCTTTCTAAATCCAGCTTGCACATCTGGAATTTCACGGTTCACGTACTATTGAAGCCTAGTGAAGGATTTTGAGCATTACCTTGCTAGTTTGTGAAATGAGCACAGATTGGAATGAAAACTGACCTTTTCCAGTCCTGTGGCCACTGATGAGTTTCCCCAGTTTGCTGGCATATTGAGTACAGCGCTTTAACAGCATCATCTTTTAGGATTTGAAATAGCTCAGCTGGAATTCCATCACCTCCTCTAGCTTTGCTCGTAGCGATGATGACTAAGTCCCACTTGACTTCACACTCCAGGATGTCTGACTCTAGATGAGCGACCACACCATTGTGATTATCTGGGTCATTAAGACCTTTTTTGTACAGTTCTTCTGTGTATTCTTGCCACCTTTTCTTAATCTCTTCTGCTTCTGTTAGGTCCTTGCCATTTCTGTCCTTTATTGTGCCTATCTTTACAAAAAAGTTTCCCTTAGTATCTTCAATTTTCTTGAAGGGATCTCTCGTCTTTCCCATCCTATTGTTTTCTCTATTTCTTTGCATTGATCACTGAGGAAGGCTTTCTTATCTCTCCTTGCTATTCTTTGAAACTCTGCGTTCAGATGGGTATATCTTTCCCTTTCTCCTTTGCCTTTTGCTTCTCTTCTTTTCTCAGCTATTTGTAAGGCCTCCTCAGACAACCACTTTGCCCCTTGCCTTTCTACTAAAAATTAAATTAAATAAACTTGCAATTAAATAAATTATATTAAAGAGAAGCATGGTCAATAGTCAAAAGTCTGTCTTACTACGTGTCACTATCACTCTCCGTGCGTCTCGGGCTCTCTCCATTTGTTGCATGTTACTGGGCATCTCTTTCCAGTTCCATGACCAGTGACATCACTTTGGTAGCTCAGAATCAGCTTTTGGTATTTACACCATGGAAATGGATACATGCTGCAATTCAGGGTCCCCTCCCAGAGAGTCAGTTGTGACCTCTGCCAGCACAGCAATGACAAAGGACACTAAGTGCCAAGGCAGAGGTCACCCCAGGCCTTGTGTGGGTCTGGGGGTGAGGGGTGGTGGCAGAGGTGGTGCGTGAAGCACCTGGTGGGAGAGAAGAGAGGAGTCTGAAGCGGTGGGGCAGGCCCTGGAGCGCCAGACTAAGGGGGGGTCTACTTGCCCCAGCAGTCCGGTCACGGGGAGCCATGGAAAGATATGGAGCCAGCCGGAGGGGGACGGACCAGGGTGGCAAGGGGGTTGCTGTCTGTCGGTGGGTTTGTGGTTGTGCCTGTGAGTGAAGTGTGGACGCAGGGCTCCATGACTTGCTTCCTCTGCATCCTCTGCAGGTGGAAGGCCTCCATGGATGCCAGCTGGCAGGCTGCATCCTCCCATTCTTTCCAAAATCTCTTAACAGGGGACTCAGCCTTCCATCTCCAAGTTGAGCTGGAGCTGGAAATTGCCTAAATGTCAAACAGAAGGGGAATGGTTAAAATAAATCACGGGGTATGGACCCAGTGGAGTACTAACTAGTCATTACACATGGTAAATATGAAGCCTTTGTTGCAATGTGGGAAGCTGGTTCCAGAGTAATGGGAGATGGAAGAGCCGAACAGAAAATTATATGTGGCTGGTGGTAACAGTGACATAAGTGATCTAGAAATATGGGTCCATCTGGATAAAGACAGGGTATCACAAATACAGAAGTGAAATTGGAGTGGTGGGAGGGAGAGCCGTTTGGCTTTCTATTCTGCGTTTCTGTTTTAATTTTTGATGAAGAGCAGTTGCAGCAAGGAAGGGCCACATCTACCAGGCGGATGGCGGTTCTGGCCCCCGAGGAGCTCAGGGCAGAGGGCCCAGTCCTGGAGCTGCGGCGGGAAGTGCCGGCTACATGGAGACTGAGGACCCCAGGCTGCCGCTTGCTAGGCCACGTTGGTGACTGCTATGTGCACCTTCTCCTCTGCTGTGGCCTCTCGATGCTGCTCAGAAGGTTCTGGATCTGGCTTGGACCCGGGAGCCCGCTGCGTTTGTCACAAGGGCTGGCTGGGGGAGGACTGGGGATGCTCTGAAGCCTCTTTCAGTTGAGAGAACTGAGCCCGGCTAAGTCCCGCGCTACTGTGTGCAACCCAAGCTCACAGGAGTTCAGTCTGCAGATGGCAGAGCCTGACTTCAGGTGGCACCCTCTGTCCCCACCACCCCCATTGGGTCCCCCTCAGGGCTTCAGACAGCTGGCGCTAGCCAGCCATGCTCTGTGATGTCCTTTGTGGGCTGTGCTAGGATGGCGTCCCTTTGCTCGTAGGGCCTCTCCGGGGACACTGCCAGCCCCTTCTGGGCAGGACGCGTCTTCTTCTCATCCCTGGTTGCTGCCAGCAGAGGCAGCGAGAAGATAGATCGTGACATGACTGAATGGGGGGAGTCCGGGAGCACGGAGTTAGTGTCCTGTGTTCCAAGGTCACAGAGAGGGAGTGTGATCATCTCTGGAGAGGGGGGAGTAGGGGGCTGGGGAAAAGCCCCCTCCATACACCTGGGATGGATAGAGCAGGAGGGAGTCGGGGTCAGAAACAGTCCAGGGTCAGGAACACTGAGCCCAGGCGAGGCAGACCTAGCTGTCCAGAGGAGGGGTGAGTCCTGGGGCCGGGAGGCCATTAATCCAAGCACTACTGTGTATCCTTGCTGGTCCAGGCACCGGGGAGACTAGGAAGCCAAAGCAGATGAAGCCCGGGCCCGAGTGCAGAGCATGTGCTGGTGGGGAGACAGAAAACCCGCTGACCCGGACTCACCGCTCTGCCGTACACTGGGCAGTGGCCGCGCTCTGGACAAGACCAGGGCAGGAGGGGGGCGCCAGGAAGGCCACGTGCTCTTTGCGGTGTGTGGTCAGCGAAGGGCTCTCTCCCAGGAATGGGAGGAGGAGTAGAGGGACACAGCACGCAGTTAAAGGAAGGAAGCACATTTCCAGCGGCTGCCAGACAAGTGCCAAGGCCCTGCGGCAGGAACCTCCGTTGTCTTTGAGCGGTCAGAGCAGAACGAGAGGTGGGACACAGGGTCAGGTCAGTGGGTGGTGGGCCAGGGGTGGGGGTTGTCTGTGCGTGGAGGGTTGCGTGGGGCCTTGCAACCCCGGGGAAAGAGTTTGGCTTTTGTTCTCTGTTATAGGATGAGGAGCGTGGGGAGTTTGGGATCAGTCTTCCAATGTCAAAGGAGCACTCTTGTTTCTCTGTGTGTCAGTCATCAGCTGGGATCTCCTGGTGGAGGCCAGAGACCCGTTCAGAGGCAGTTGCAGGTGCCCAGGTGACGCAATGTGACCTGCTTGGGTGGGGAGGGCAGTGGAGGGGCGGAGGGCGCAGCCATGTCCTGTCTGGATTTTGAAGACAAAGCATATGGGATTAGCTTCAGGGCCACCTGTGGTGTGAGCCAGGAATCAGAGGAAGTAGCCAGAGCAGGGTGCTCGGAGGGAGGCCTATCCTGGGCAGGTTACCTTTGAGGTGCCTACTGGGTACACAAGCAGGAGGCCTTCCCCGGTGGCTTAGTGGTAGAAAGTCTGCCTGCAATGCAGGAGAGACAGGTTCGATCCCTGGGTCAGGAAGATCCCCTGGAGGAGGAAATGGCAACCCACTCCAGTATTCTTGCCTGGAGAATCCCCATGGACAGAGGAGCCTGGTGGGCTAGAGTCCATGGGGTTGCAAGCGACTTTGCACGCGCACAGCAGGAGCTGGACAGGCAGGTGAGAAGGTTGGACTGGAGTTCAGAGAGAAGACCTGACTAAGCTGGAGACAGCCCTTTGGGGGGCTTTGACGGGTGGGTGGGATCTAAAGTCAGGAAGCAGGTGTAGGCGAGGGGAGAGGAGGTTGAGGGCTTCCCCATGAGGCTGGAAAAGGTGGCGAAGGAGAAGGGCAGCCGGAGCGGCTGGGGAGGCCGGGGGACGAGGGACACAGCAGGTTGCAGGAGGAGGGGTGTGGCTGGCGGAGGGCGAGCAGGACACGCCAGGTCCCCAGGGCAGAGGGGCGGGCGACTGCAGGCACTAAAGGCCTGCACCTGCTCCCTGGGGTGCTTTCCTGCTTCCCCTCTCTGTGGGCGCCCCTGACTATTGCTGGGGGGCAGCAGCGAGTCTGTCCCCCAGCACAGGGCACCTCTGCCCCGACCTGGCCCAGGCCCAGCCCTCCGGGTCCCACCAGCCTCTGCTATTCGATGTGTGGTCAGCAGGGCCGCATGGCTTGTGGACACCGTGGGTCTCCATGCATTTCCCCCGCTGCCCCATGGGCCCCTGCTTGTCTGGGGACTCAAGAATCTGCGTTCCTAGGAAGCGAGCGGTTTGGGCCCCAGTGGTCTCACCTGGGGTGGGAGGGCTGCGAGGAGGACAGAGGGAGGGTGAGCAGGGTTGGCCTTTGTGACCTGTCAGCCAGCACTGCCAGGGCACCAGACAGGGGTTGGGTCAGGGCTTGGGCCCCCGGGATGTTTCCCAGGCCCTGGGCTGGGTTTCTTTGTCCTTCCTGGATCTTGTCCTTGGAGGGGCGACATCCCTTCCTGTCCGATGGTTCACCTCTCCCTGCTCCGCCCATCCAGCCCTCTGCAGTTTCCACTACCTTCCCCGCCCCTCCCCATCCCTGCCTCAGTTTCCCCCGCAGTCTGGCTTCTTCCCCACCTCACCCCTGACACTATGTGCCCGAGACACTGGGCCTTTGCTTTCTTTTCCCTAACGTTGATACATCGCGTCGCTCAGCTGGTGAAGAATCTGCCCACAATGCAGGAGACCTGGGTTCAATTCCTGGGTTGGCAAGATCTACTGGAGAAAGGATAGGCAACCCACTCCGGTATTCTTGGGCTTCCCTTGTGGCTCAGCTGGTAAAGAATCCGCCTGCAATGCGGAGGACCTGGGTTGGATCCCTCGGTTGGGAAGATCCCCTGGAGAAGGGAACAGCTACCCACTCCAGTATTCTGGCCTGGAGAATTTCGTGGTCTGTATAGTCCATGGGGTCTCAAAGAGTCGGACACGACCGAGCGACTTTCACGCACCATTCAAAGCACTTTTCATATACTGACTCACTCGCTCCTCACAACATCCCTTTACAACAAGCGAGGGAATGGAGGCCCAGAAAGGTTAAGTCACTTCCTGAAGGTCAGTTCAGTTGATCATAACTTTCCTTCCAAGGAGTAAGCGTCTTTTAATTTCATGGCTGCAGTCACCACCTGCAGTGATTTTGGAACTCCCAGAAATAAAGTCTGCCACTGCTTCCACTGTTTCCCCATCTATTTGCCATGAAGTGATGGGACCGGATGCCAAGATCCTAGTTTTCTGAATGTTGAGCTTTAAGCCAGCTTTTTCCGGAAGGTCACACAGCCAGTAAGGGGAGGAGCTGGCATTTGAGCCTGGGGCGACCCAGCGCAGGCGCTCTGAACTTTCAGGTCTGTCATGTGCTGCCCCCTTGAGGCCCCTTTAGTTCTCACCTGTGTCCTCTGGGCTCTGCTCTGGGGGCTCCTCCTCGGTGCCCTTTGCCTCCCCCATCCCACCCCTCCCTGTGCCCTCTCCTGTCTCTCCTGCAGGGTTTTTCCCCAGGCCGTCTGCACGCCTGTCTGTGGAGTCGTAACTCTCACCTCAACGCAGGTTCTCAAGTTCCAGACCTAACATGCAAGTAGACATCTCCGCCTGGGCATTCCACCGCCACTCCCCCAGCTGCATCCCCAAGATGCTCACCGTCTACAGCTGCCTCACTCTACGAACTCCCAACTCTCCAGGTCAGAGGTCCAAGCTGCTGGAGCGGCTCTTCCTGCTGTGGCGAGGAGGGGAGCCTTCCCCCTCCACCGTCTCCCTCATCCACACCACCCTGGGGAATCAGTCCCAGAGGCTCCCAGGCAGCCCCTCCCAGTGGAGATCCTGGCCATTGCTCCTGGGTTATGGCCGCACTCATGCTCACGGTTCCCCCACCTTCAGTTCAGTTCAGTTCAGTGGCTCAGGCGTGTCCGACTCTTTGCAACCCCATGAACGCCAGGCCTTCCTGTCCATCACCAACTCCTGGAGTCTACTCAAACCCATGTCCATTGAGTCGGTGATGCCATCCAACCATCTCATCCTCTGTCGTCCCCTTCTCCTCCTACCTTCAATCTTTCCCAGCATCAGGGTCTTTTCCAATGAGTCAGTTCTTCACATCAGGTGGCCAAAGTATTGGAGCTTCAGCTTCAACATCAGTCCTTCCAATGAATATTCAGGACTGTCGATCTCCTTTAGGATGGACTGGTTGGATCTCCTGGCAGTCCAGGGGACTCTCAAGAATCTTATCCAATACCACAGTTCAAAAGTATCAATTCTTCAGTGCTCAGCTTTCTTTATAGTCCTACTGTCACATCCATACATGACTCCTGGAGGAACCATAGCCTTGACTAGATGGACCTTTATTGGCAAAGTAGTGTCTCTGCTTTTTAATATGCTGTCTAGGTTGGCCATGACTCTTTTCCAAGGAGTAAGCGTCTTTTTATTTCATGGCTGCAGTCAGCATCTGCAGTGATTTTGGAGCCCCCCCAAAAATAGTCTTCCCTCACTCTGCCCTCCTCCAGTCCGTTTTCCATGTAGCCTCCAGGTGATCTGTTAGAAAGCTGATCAAAGGATGGGCCTCCCTTGCCCTCGCACTGCCAGAGCCCAGGCGCCCGCTGGCTTCACCCCATCTGACCAGCACCGAGCCTCAGGGCTTCTGGACCTCAGCACCTGTCCAACAGGTCACTTTCCCCTGGTGCTACTCAGACACTGTGGGGCTGGGCTCGGGGTCGCCTCTGTGTGCCTGCGGCTTTGAGTGTTTATAATACAGAATGGTAACTATCTGTCACTTTCCACCCCCGCCCCAATCCCTCGGGTAGTGAGTGCCCTGAGGGCAGGGATGGGGGCCACGTGCCCTGGTACCACCGGACATCATCGGGCACAGGCCTGGCGTTCTGGATTCTCTCGGATGTTTGTTGAATGAATGAATGAGAGAGTGAGTGACTGACCTGGGGGAACTGCTGTCTGTGACCTGGTAGCGGGCCAGAGCTGGGGGGCACACGGCAGGGGTTAAGTGAGATAATGGTTGGGTCTCTTTCTCCGCACCGTCCCCGCTCACGAGTGCTGAGTGTTAAGTCACTTCAGTCGTGTCCAACTCTGTGCGACCCCATGGACGGTAGCCCGCCAGGCTCCTCTGTCCATGGGATTCTCCAGGCAAGAATACTGGAGTGGGTTGCCAGGCCCTCTTCCAGGGGATCTTCCCAACCCAGGGATTGAACCTGCGTCTCTATGTCTCTTGCATTGGCAGGTGGGTTCTGTACCACTAGCGCCACTTGGGAAGCCCGTCTCCCCACTTACCCTCGGGGCTAACCTGCATCCTCAGATGCTATAGATGTCTCTGCCATCCCTCCTCTGCACTCACAAGGCCTTCTGGAGACTGTCCTGTGAACAGAGCTTCAAGCTTTTAGAGCCAGGGACCTGAACTTCCTTCCGCAGGTGTCCTCAAGCTCCTTGGCCGTGCACCCTTCTGAGGACTCAGAGAGAATGCAGACCAGCCAGTGCCCGAGACCTCGGGTTCAGGAGTCAGTGACCAGTGGAATTTCTTTTTTAGAATAAATTTATTTCAGTTGTGCTGGGCCTTCATTGCTGTGGGGGCTTTTCTCTAGGACTGGTGAGCAGGGACTACTCTCTAGTTGCTGTGCAGGGCCTTCTCGTTGAGGTGGCTTCTCTCGTTGTGGAGCCCGGGGGGCGGTAGGATGCGCGGGCTTCAGTAGTTGCAAAACACAGGCTGGTTCAGTAGTTCAGTTCCCAGGCTCTGGAGCACAGACTTAGTAGTTGTGGCTCACTGTTGCTCCATGGCACGTGGGATCTTCCCAGGCCAGGGATCCAACCCATGTCCCCTGCGTCAGCAGGCGGATTCCTGTCCACTGTACCACCAGGGAAGTCTTCAGTTTATTTCTTTTTCAGTTTCTCTTGGAACCTGGGCTTGTCCAGATGTTCACGTGGTACGGTGGCCACTGGGCTTTATGAAGCTGCTGGCAGAGTAGCATTTGGCATCCCTCTGGTTCTAGAGGTTTCCAGAGCCTTGGGGCAGTGGTCCAGCTGCAGAAAGCTGCCTGCCTTCCTATTTTTAATAGCCAGTGAAGTGAAAGTCGCTCAGTCGTGTCCGACTCTTTGTGACCCCTGGACTATACAGTCCATGGAATTCTCCAGGCCAGAATACTGGAGTGGGTAGCCTTTCCCTTCTCCAGGGGATCTTCCTAACCCAGGGATCGAACCCAGGTCTCCCACACTGCAGGCGGATTCTTTACCAGCTGAGCCACAAGGGAAGCCCTTGGTCTACTTCTTTTGAGGAGCTTCCCTGGTGGCTCAATGGTAAGGAATCTGCCTGCAATGTAGGAGACCCAGGTTTGATCCCTGAGTCAGGAAGATCCCCTGGAGGAGGAAATGGCAACCCACTCCAGTATTCTTACCTGGGAAATCCCATGGATGGAGGAGCCTGGTGGGCTACAGTCCATGGGATTGTAAAAGTTGGACATGACTTAGTGACTAAACCATTGCCACCATCACCACTTTGTTTTGAATAGAAAGCTTCCAGAAATATTCATATCTTTGCTTCTGTAGAATCTAGAAAGTGGTCTTAGCCCAGAGGAGGTCAGCAGGTGGATTGGGATCACCTAGGAGATGACTTACTATGTCATGCCCTGCTCTCTAGGTCCTGCCCTTGAGACCTCTGGGGGTGGGGGCTGGGTGGCCTGGATACCCCTGCTCTCTAGTGGGGATGGGGGTGGAATGAGGGGCTCAGGGGGCTTTTGATGTCATCCTGAGGAATCTGAACTCTGTCCCTAAAGCCACTGAATTCTAGCTGGGAAGTGACACGTTCAGGTGTGCATTTCAGAAATATCAAGGGTCATGGGTGAGAGCCACATCTTTCAGTCTTATGCTCGTTTCACAGAGGCCTGGTGTCCACCCCACAGGCAGGGTGTCTTGCATCAGCCATCACTTTTGCCACACCCGATACATTCCAGTGTTTTCTATCCTATTCTCTCTGATCTGTTTTTCTGACAGTGCTGTTTGCAACCCTCCCCATTGATTTCCTGTCTCCCTGGAAGTTTTTAATCTGCAGTTTGAACAGCGATGGGTTGGAGAGAGGGAGATGGGGGTAGGAGGCAGGGTGGAGGCTGCTGTCATGCTCTAGCCGGCGGAGACGCGGGTCCAGGCCCTGATCAAGCAGAGCGAAGGTTCTGTGCTGCAGGCTTTGGCCCCCCCAGGGCATTCTCAGCTCCCTCGGGGGACATGGGGCAGCTCCTGAAGCAACAAGAAGGGCCTTGTGATTGGGCTGAGTATGGGATCCAGAAGATGTGGTTTCATAACTCAGGCACGCTGCGTGGTGTCTGAAAGTCATTTCATTAAATGTCGAGTGGAATCAAAATAGAAATTACATCTTTGGGACAAAGCCCATTGAGTCAGGAGCCAGGCATTCTGAATTGGAACCAGAATAGTCTCCTGGAGGCTGGGACTGGGGGTCCATAGCAGCTGTGTCTGCAGGCCAGCGTCTCCCCCAGGGGTTTCTGTGACTCCCCAGCTATGACAGGTAGTCCTGGAGCCCAGCTGCCTTGCAGGAATTGGAGGCTGCCCGGGGGAGCCAATGATGCCAGCTTGCCTTGTCATATGCTCCTAGGTACCTGTGCTGAGCTAAACAGTTACCTGTGTTATTGCTGATCCCCTCCCATCATCTGGGATGCTTCTTCCATTTGAGAACACTGAGGCTCAGGGAGGGCAAGGTATTGGACTGAGGTCACACAGCTCATAAAGGCAGAAGGGATTTGAACTCCAGGGTGGCTCCCACGCCCACCTTCCCTTCTGTGGCCTGGGCTGCTTCTCCTCACTTGCTCCTGGCTTTTGCAATTGGGCTTCCCTTGTAGCTCAGCTAGTAAAGAAGCCTGCAAGATGGGTTCGATCCCTGGGTTCAGAAGATCCCCTGGAGAAGGGATAGGATACCCACTCCAGTATTCTGGCCTGGAGAATTCCATGAACGAGTCCATGGGGCTGCAAAGAGTTGGACATGACTGAGCGACTTCTTTCACTTTGCAACTAGATGAAACCCGAGCTTCTAGGGGAAGGACTTGGGCGTGTTTAAAGTTCCCTGGCAGACCTGATGTGTGGTAAGGGTTGGGGACCACTGCTCTAGAGGGTGGGGAGGGGAGTGAATGGACTCTGTGTCTGCTCTCTGCCAGGTAGTCCATTCAGCCAGTGTGCGGGGTGGATCCTCTGCTGGGGCCCTGACAGCCTGCTGCCCCGTGAGCTCTTCCATCCCACCTCCTGCCCCCATCCTCCCATGCCCACTCCCAAGTGTGTGTTCATCCCCTCCCCCTCAGGTGGGTCAGCTTTGGAGGGCTGGAGAGCTGGGGTGTCAAAGGGGTAGAGCAGGCCCTGAGGTGCCTGGTGAGCTCAGAGGGGAGGGAGGAGGAGGAGGGGAGGCAGTGCTTTGTGCCCACTGGTACAGGAAGGACCTTCCTGGGCCTTGCTTTTCTAACCCACTACGTTCACTTTTGTTTGTATTCTTTCCTTCCACATAGGTTGATTTTGTTCTTTTTCTTACTTCCAGCTTTGGATTTATAATTTATTTCCTTTGTTGTTGTTCTGCTAATTTAAATATAAGTTTTTAAGAGCATGGGTTTTCCTATGAGGACTGTTTTAGCTGAATCCTGTAGGGTCTGGTTTGGGGTGTTTTATTATTATTTCTACATATTCTGCAGTTTGAGTGTGGGCATCTTCTCCGACTCATGAGTTAACAAAATTTTTCTCCTTCAAGATGGTAGCTTCCCTGCTCCCTGCCCTCCCGCCCAGGTTTTGTCATAAACTTTTAGTTTTATTGCACTGCGATTAGAGAATGTTTTATGTTATTTCTGCTTTTTGGAATTTGAGATGTTCTCCTTGTTAGCTTGGAGTGATTTTCTTTTTTCTGTTTTTCCTTGGCTTTATTGAGTACTATTGACATACAATAACCTCTATGTATTTAATGTGTACGATATATTAAGTTTGGACATATGTAACACCCAGGAGGGCTTCCCATGTGGTGCTAGTGGTAAAGAACCCAAAAGCCATTGCAGGAGGCATAGGAGACAGGGCTTCAATCCCTGGATTGGGAAGATCCCCTGGAGAAGGGAATGTCGACCCACTTTAGTTTTCTCCACGAACCGACTCATTTGAAAAGACCCTCATGCTGGGAAAGAATTAAGGCAGGAGGAGAAGGGGACGACAGAGGATGAGATAGTTGGACAGCATCACCGACTCAATGGACATGAGTTTGCACAAACTCCAGGAATTGGTGATGGACAGGGGAAGCCTGGTGTGCTGCAGTCCATGGTGTCTCAAAGAGTCAGACACGACTGAGTGACTGAACTGAACTGATTCTCCATGGGAGAGTCCCATGGACAGAGGAGTCGAGTGGGCTACAGCCCATGGTGTAGTAAAGAGTTGGACACGACTGAAGGGACTTTGCAGGCACGCACACACGCACGCACGCACACATACCCCCAGGAAACTATCCCCACAGCCCAGCTAGTGACCATCTCCATCTCCCAGCCCCAGTTTCCTCTCACCCTTTTGTAATTTCTCCTTCAGGCTTCTTCTTACCCTCACCTCACCCTGTCCCCAGGCAGTCACTGATCTGCTTTCTGTTACTATAGGTGAGTTTGCATTTTCTAGAAATGTATTTAAGTAGAACATGATCATGTGATTTCTTTTTTAACTGGCTTCTCTCACTTACCATAATTATTTTGAAATTTACCCAGTTGTGTACAATGAGGGTTCTTTTTTATTGCTGTGTAGTATTCCACTGTATGGATATACCACATGTATTTATTTATTCACCTCTTGATGGATTTTTGCCATTTCCATTTTGGGGCTGTTATGACTAACGCTGCTACAAGCATTCATGTAGAAATTTTTCATGAATGTATGCTTTCATTCCTCTTGGGCAAATAACTCAGATGCAGAAATGGCTGGTGATATGGTAGGTGTATTTTTAACTTTCAAGAAATGGCCAAACTGTTTTCCAAAGTGACTGTTCCTTTTCCCTGCCAATGAGCATAGGGAGCAATGTGAGAACTCTAGTTGACAACTAGAGTTGACTCTAGTGGCTAGTCTTTAATTTTAACCGTCCTAAGTGGGGGTCGAGTTGACTCACTGGAAAAGACTCTGATGCTAGGAAAGGTTGGGGTCAGGAGGAGAAGGGGACGACAGAGAATGAGATGGCTGGATGGCATCACCGACTCTGTGGACATGAGTTTGAGTGAACTCCGGGAGTTGGTGATGGACAGGGAGGCCTGGCGTGCTGTGATTCGTGGGGTCGCAGAGAGTCGGACACGACTGAGCGACTGACCTGAACTGAACTGAACTGAAGTGGGGGTCAAGTGTATCTGCCATAGTTTTCATGTATGTTTCACTAATGACTGACAACTTTGCACATCTTTGCTAATTGTCTATTCAAATCCTCTGTCTTACTAAGTTTTAAAGGTTCTTTACATTCTAGACACCAGTCCTTTTTAGATATATGGTTTGTGGATTTTTTCCTCCAATCTGTGCCTCCCCTTTTCATTTTCTTTACAGTGTCTTAAAAATAAAAAATTTTAAGTTTTGGTGATGTTGAACTTGTAGAAAATCACACAGGTCATCTTCTAAACCAGACCATCTGAATCCAAAGTCCCTGTCCCACCCTACTGTCCAAGGACTGGATTCTACTGGATAAGGTCTGCCTGGGAAGTGCCCTGAGGGCACCCTAAGGAGCGCATCTAAACCTTGGAAGGATAGCTACTCTCAAAGCTAAATTCAAGTCAGTCTGTTATGGGACAGACTTCACAGTCTTAGAGGGGAATAGCTCGCAGGCCCGGAAGACCTAAAGGATGCTGAGTGAGCACTGTGAGCGAAAAGGGGCAGGCTCTGCTGTATGCTCCTTGGTGGTGGGCATCCAGTTGTGTTTCTTCAGGTGAGGCACATCTGGGTCGTCTGGAGGGCTGGCAGACAGCCCTCATCCCCCCACCCCAGGTCTGTTTGACTCCTGAGAAGTGCTCATCTACTGGAAGAGAGAAAGGAGCCTTGCCCGTTCATTCGTCCACCCATTCAGTCGTTTTTCCTGAGCCTTGACTGTTCTGGGTTCCAGACACAAGGATGGAATGAAGGGAGGACAGTTGCTGAGCTCAGCCCATTGCTTGGACTGGGACTTTCTCCCCCAAAGCCCCAGGGTGAGGAGCTACAATGAAAAAGAAAGGCAGTGGTCTCAGCAGAAAGTGGAACCAGAGCTTCAGCAACTTAGAGGGCCCTGAAGCCCTCTCCGTTTCAGGGAGCAGGAGAGGAGAGCCGGGCAGGGGCCAGGTGAAGACGCTGTGCCTGGTGCCCTGGGACCTCCCAGGCCCTGTGACCCTGTCCAGAGAGAGGACACGGAGGATTGCATCTCTGGGAGAAAGTAGCCAAATCCTTGTCACACCTCAGTTGCTCATTGTCCGTTAAAAAAACAGAACAAAACAAAACATGGCTTCTGGTTTATACATCAGTTATTTGAGTCTGGCTCATGTGAGTATTCCCTGCAAGCCATTCTGATTCTGGCACAGCAGTGAGTAGGGTCAGTCGAGGGGTAAGTGCCATCTTGAGGGGCTCCTGAAGGACAGCCAACCAATTTCAGCCACCAGTGACTTAGCAAGCAAGAGGTCATGCCTGGTTCAAGCACAGAGACTGTGAGGCCCAGTAGTGAAAAGCCAGATGAATTCCTGTCACCCCAGGCTCTTGGTCAGCTTCCCCCCAGCCTTTGCAGCCTAGAGTAGGGCCAGGGTCCTGATGTGAGCTGGAGAGAGACCCATGTTATCTCACCTGTCCCTCCTGTGGACTGAAAATTGTGCTGCTGGGCGCTGGGCCCTTCCTTCCTCCATTCCCAGGCTGCTCTTCCACTGTTTTCGGAGCACGGACATGCTGTACACAGGGTGTTTCCCTGAGCCCGGCGAGGAGCAGAGAGGAGACTCCCACCCAGTTCTTGCCCTTGAGGCCCCTGGGGTCTAGAGGAAGTGGAGGGGGTCTTGTGTGGGAGGCAGGAGAGTTTGTTAGCCTTGCCCTGGGCTCACCTGTGTGCCTGCTGTCTTTGGGTTTCCTCACCCCGGAGAACAGTCACTGCAGGCAGATTTCCATGAATTCCATGAATTCGATATTCGGTCTGTTCTGAAACGAGGTTCTGGGTTACATGGTTTTTGGAGGTTTTGACAGAATGCGCAAGGAGCTGGATTCAATTAAAATTGCCATCGCTGAGTTAATGACTGTGACAATACAATTCACCGCCAAATTAATGAAATACTAGGTCTCATCATTATACTAATAATCTTCACACAGCAGTACAAAAACAACAATTATTTGGGGAGGGGTGACTCATTACATGGGAGAACAGTTTTGGACAAGTCTCAGAGCTTCCTTCTGTGATCTGAGGAGGGAGAGAGAGGCACTAAGGTTTCTGAAGTGCCTGCTGTGTGCTAGGATCAGGGGATCAAAGAGACAGTCCTTGCTCTGGGGGAGCACCCAGCTCCCATGGCAGGGACAGCCATGAGTGACTATAAAGTGGTGTGGCCTTGAAAGGAAAAGGACCATATGGAAGGCTTCCTGGAGGCGGCAGCGTTGAGGTGAGCCTGGGAAGACAGTACATCCGTTGGGTCTTGCCCCTCTCCTCACCTCCTTTTTCTCTGCAGCAGGCTGTAGTCTGGCTTTAGTCCCCTCTTCACCTCTGAAATGCTCTTATCAGGTGACCTTCACATTGTGAGACCCAAACATGGGCCCTCGGTCCATCCCCATCTTCGAGGACTCCCAGAGCAAGTGCTCCGAGGGGTTTCCATGGCCTCCGAGGTTCCCACAAGCATTGCTGCCCCCCTTCTGTTTCCTCTGCTGGGTCCTCTGACCTCTGAACACCTGCGGGCCCCGGACTGAGCCTTTTTCTCCTCTCTCCCCTGCCTCCCAGCTCCCCTGATGTCCTGGACACTCACTGTCCAGTCCTGACCCCTCTGATCATCATACACAGGCATCTCACAGTCTATAACAGCGCTATCCTGCAGTGTCTAATACACGTTTTTAAAACCAGGTTTCACGATAGAGAAAAATGCACCCGCATAATTGCCTTTCCACAAGGTGAATGCATTGGGATCTCAGCTCCAGAATTAGGAAAGAGAATGCTACAGCTCAAGGAAGCCCCTCCCGGGCCCTGTGGCCCCACCACACAGGCGTGGTCAGGCCCTGACTCTTATCACCTGAGGTGGGTCTCACCTGGCTTGGTGCTGAGCATGAGCGGAATCATAAGACATCTGCTCTGGCATCTGGCTTCTTCGGCTCAGTGTCACGTGTGTGGGACTCATCCACATTTCCATGTAGCTGTGCTCCGTCCTTTTTGTTGCTGTAGGGAGTATCCCACCATGTGAATGCACCACAACTTATTCATTCTACTTTTGATTGGCGTTTTTGTTGTTTCCATTTTTAGAATTGTGAATAATCCTGGGAGAGGGATTGATACTCAGTCTTACCCCTCACTCTGCAGGAGTAAGGACTAGCTTGACGTGGTGGGGAGGGGGTGAAGGGGACACGCACGCATTCTAATGGAACTTGCCTTATGGAGGGCCCTGGCCTTATGGAGGGCCTGCTGTCGGCATCTCAGCACCATTGCTGGCCCTTTTATTTTAAATAAGAGGTTGCATGAATTAATAAAGAGATAATGAACACATGAATGCATTTCAGAAAACATTATTGCGTGTCAAATACGGTGCTAGCTATTTTTGTAAATGTTATTGTATTCAAACCTTGGAGATGGGGTGACTACCTTGACTTTATAGAAGAAAAAAGATTCAAGGACCAGGATATCCAGATCATTTAACTTCTGTACTCAGTTTCCGCATCCGTGAAATGGCAACAGTAGGTCTTGGTGGGTGGTGGGGAGAACAGTTGCATGATCTACATAAAGCAGTTAGCACAGTCCTGGCACAGACATGTGCTTAATAAACTCTGGCTCATCCTCTTTATGTTTCAAGGTCATGTAGCTTGTAAGTGGCCAACCCAGGATTTGAACCTGTGAACTCACCATCTCACTACATCATTTCTACCCCTGGGGCTATGGGAGTGTCAAGGAGGGGTCATGGCTGTATCTTTCTGGCTGCAGCCTGAACTTTTCTCTCTTGAACTCTGGGATGTGAGGGGAGCTTGTGCCTGAGCCACCTCTGTGTCTCCCCCCACCCTCCTCACTGCACATAATCGGGCTATGATTAAGCAGATTGGTTTAGACTCTGCCCTGGGAACTGACGCCCTCCCACCTCCAAACTTCCTTATCCAGAGAATGAAAATAGCATGCAATCGTGGGCTGTGCTCACTAATTTCATTTTCTGTGTCCAGAGTAATAGGGCCTCTTGAACTCTCAGGCTGATTTAAATTCGAATAACAACCAGCCTAGCATTTGACCGGAGCTCTGAGCTCTCTGCCCTGAGCTTGGCCAGCTGCTCCTGGCAGAGGGCATGGCAGGTACTTCCGGCCTCCCAAGCTGAGGCCACGTGGACCCACCCTGGGCACGCCCCACTCCTTCACCTCCGGAGGACCCACTCGTGATTAGAATTGTGCCTCATAAAAAGTGGTGCCCCTGGGGCTGGCAGGGCCTTAGCCCTCTGGATGGAACTCTCTTGGCTTCTTCCATTAATTTGTCATTTATTTCTCACTCTTTGGCCAAGAGACAGATGTCAGTTTCAAATGGGGATCAAGTCTAGTCCTGCTTTTAGTCACAGCTGGTGTTGAGAGGTGAGAGGGGGCGGGTGACATTTTCAAAGGGGTCTGTTGCTGAATAGGATGGCACCACTTCTCCGGTGAGCGGACATGGCCTTAGTTCAAGCTTGAGTGGTAGAAGAGCTGTGAAAAGTGGTCACTACATGCTCCCTGGTTGTCTCTTGCTCAGCCCCAAAGGACCCCAGGAGGGGGCCACAGCAACTCCCAAGGGACCCCGTGGGGCCACTGTGACACCCAAGGGACCCCAGGGCGCCACTGCAACTCCCAAGGGACCCCAGGGAGTCACTGAAAACTCCCAAGGGACCCTAGGGGGGCATTGCATCTCCCAAGGGACCCCAGGGGCTCACAGCGACACCCAGGGGACCCCAGGGACCACGGCATCTCGCTCTTCCTTGCTCCCTGCCCTTCAGCGTCAGGGATGCACTCTGAGTTCCTTGTTTCTTCCTTCCCCTCGGCTGGCAGTGTTTGCTTAGGGTCTGCTCCTCTGATTCTCACAAGATTGGGGTTACCCTCCTTGAGGCTCTTCTCCCCTTCAGTCCCACTCACAGCCCTGTGGCCTCTGTGCTAGGGATCCTGAGATGGGATGCAGGGTCTTTCCATGAGGACCTCACGGACAGGTGGGCTCGCAATGATGTTTTCCAAATCAGGATTCTACTAATGCAGGCAGGAAAAAAAAAAACAAGCAACCAGCTCCAGGAGGCATGAGATTTAGGGATCACTGGACTGAAACAGTTCATCAGGCTTCCTTCCTGCAGGACTGCTCCGAGCCTTTACTGCTTTAGGAGAAGAATATGATGTGGCATTTCCCAAATACATGAGGGCATGACCCTCCCTGCATGCGCATGCGGGGGTGTGAAGAGGTGAGGGGCTGGTCCAGGTACACAGTTCAGTGAGGAGCTGAGTGACCGCCAGGGGTCCCTCGCCTGTACTGGTCTCTCCCAAGCTCCTGAGTCTCCAAAGCTGTTGGGTAGTGAGACCGTCTGGAACCACCTGTCAATGGCATGGGCTCTCCAAGTCACTCAACATGCTGTCCCGTTAGGACAGCAGGTACAGTGTTGGGAGTTTGCAGTGTCAGATATTCAATGGGAGCCCTGGTCCAGGGAGCAGGGGACACAGGAGAAGTCTTGGCTCTGCCGTTTATTGGCTATCTGAGTTGAATCAGTTCCTTCTGGATCTTGGTTTCTCCACATGGAGATAAAGGACCCCCTCTCTGTCCCCATGCAAAGTACTAGCAACAGTTTCCTCGGCCTGTCAACAATTTGAGGCATGTGCCAGTCCAATGGGAATAACGATTTTCTTTAGTTGGCTGGAAGCCTTTGCTTTTTTCTGGCCAAGATGACTGTGCATCTCAAACCAGCTGTATGGTCAGCACGAGGTGAGCACACGTGCAGGGAGATTGGGTTCCGAGTGGGGACTCGTCCTGGACTGGCCTCATGACCTTGGGCAGGATGTTTCTCCTCTCTGACCCTGGGTCCTCCATCACGCCAGTGAGGTGACTGGCCTTGCAGCTCCAGCATTGCATGAGTGGGGTTCTGCAAAAGTGAAAGTGAAAATTGCTCAGTTGTTTGCGACTCTTTGTGACCCCATGAACTATACAGTCCATGGAATTCTCCAGGCCAGAATACTGGAGTGGGTAGCCTTTCCCTTCTCCAGGGGATCTTCCTAACCCAGGGATGCAACCCAGGTCTCCCATGTTGCAGGTGGATTCTTTACCAGCTGAGCCACCAGGGCAGCCCAAAAATACTGGAATGGGTAGCCTATCCCTTCTCCAGCAGATCTTCCCGACCCAGGAATTGAACCTCCTGCATTGGGATCTCCTGCATTGCAGGCGGATTCTTTACCAGCTGAGCTATAAGGGTTTTACCAGGCCCTGACTAATGGCCTGTGGCTGCAGCTGGCCAGGCCTGACTGGGGAGGGGGCCTTGAGGGCACCGCCATCCCCAAGGCACGTCCCAGAGGCAGGTGCGCTCCGCTGGCTGCTCCCTGGAACAGCTGCTGACGGGGTCTTGGTGGGGCGGGCTGGCGGGCCCCGCTCTGCTGCAAGTGTGGCTCTGGGGTCCAGTGCTCATCAGCTAAGCAGGTAATTATGTGTGCTCTTTGTTCCCTGCACAAAGGAGCTCTCAGAGAACTTCCGAGAGGCCCCGCTTCCTGGCTGATTTTATTTTTTTTTTTTCAGAGTTGGGAGTGTGAAAGCCAGGCTGAACCTGCCTAATTGTGCCTGCGAAGGCTATTCAGAGAGACCGTTCTTGGAAGGAAATCAGGACGATTAGCTCTTGGCTGTGGCGAGAGGGGAGGCAAGCTAATCATGGTGAATGACAGCCTGTTCCCGGGAGAACCAAAGGGCACAGAACTGGGAGAAAAGACGGCAAAAAAAAAAGCGGGGCGTCTGCTAGGCCTGCCTTTGAGGGGGTGGCTGGGTTCAGCCATCAGGAGGGAGCAGAGCCCGGGCTGGACCAGGAGGGCTGTGCTCGCTCAGGCTGCAGGGGTGGGTGGTGTGACGTTGGGCCAGTCACCGAGGGTCTGAGTGGGGATTCGGTTTCCCTGAGTCTGCGGAATGAGGGCTGTGCAAAAGGACCAGATAGAGCCATCCATCACAGAAACGACAGGTGGGAGCCGAGGGGTCCACAGCAGATGATGCCGGAAGGGCCGGAGGAGAGGGCTCCCGCAGCCAGGCACGGGCCCTGGTCCTCTGGCCATTTCTCGGCTGTGGCTGCACCCTCCTCCTCCCCGTCCCAGTTTTCTGCCTGGACCAGAGGAAAGTTTCTAATTTTTTTTTCCCCCAATAGTTACTTAATTGGCTGTGCTAAGTCTCAGTTGCAGCATTCAGGATCTTTAGTTTCAGCGTGTGGGATCTAGTTCCCTGGCCAGGGATCGAACCCCTGGGCCCCCTGCGATGGGAGCGGAGAGTGTTAGCCACTGGACCACCAGGGAAGTCCTAAAAATTTCTAATTCTAATTTGAGTGCCTTGTTGGGCTTCCAGTTCAGAGAGGTGGCAGTTCAAATCTCAGCTGTGCCTTCTCTTAGCTCTGTGGCATTAGGGATGCTCCCTAACCTCTCCCAAGCCTTTTCTTAGCTAGGTACATTGTGGTACACAGTGGCCTGACTCCCGGTGGGTCATGAATGCTTTTTATCTCTGCTACAGCATCTGGAAACTAGGGTCCATGCAAGCTCAGTCTCCCCATAATGAAAGCTTGGTTGAGTGTGTGGCTGTTTAGACAGCATTTTCAATATAGAGGATGTGCCTTCCTACCTTTTTTAAATGGAGTCCAAGGTGCATATTTCATTTTTTATTTTCTTTTAAAGAGAAGCAGCGACTTCCCTGGTGGTCCAGTGGCTAAGACTCCGTGCTCCCAATGCAGGGGGCCTGGGTTCAATCCCTAGTCAGGGAACTAGATTCCACATGCCTCAACTAAGACCCGGCAACAGCCAATACAGAAATAAATATTAAAAAAATAAATAAATAAAGAGAAGCAAACAAGTGTTAGGGTCCCAGCCTTGAAGTTGTTGCCTGAGCTTGCATCAGGGCTCCACCTCTCAGCGGCTGTGTGATAATCACTTTGATCCCCAGTTTCCTTATTTCTCAGTCAAGATAATGATTACACCCACTTCATAGGTAAGCGATGGGAACTACTATACTCAGCATAGGGACTGGCACTTTGTAAGTGCTTAACAGAGTTTAACATCATCATCCTTACAATATGATGGCTCAGGGTCACGCTGAGCCACATGTTTGCCAGCAGGAGACAGAGGAATGACTCTATTCCCACACGGCTGAATGAGAGAGTCAGGGCTTAGGTTCAACCAGTGCTCACAGCAAGGCTGCCAGGCTGACATCTGTGCTATTGGTCTGTGCTGGACCATGTCAGTTGTTAACTATTTTGAATACCTACACCTGGATAGAAGAGACAGACCCTCTTCTTCCAGGGCAGAAACAGAGGGGACAGGTGTGGGTGTGGCTAGCAAACCAGCCCTAGAGGTGACCCAGGTCTGCTGTGAGGAGCCCAGGGCCTTGCAGGGGTCTCCCAGCCCGTATAGCCACTCCCCTGGTCCCCAGGGGTGAGAATGCAGCTGCCATACCAGCATGCACGTGGAAACAGGCTACCCGGGCCACGAGAGGAATCTTCTTGTCTTATTCCTTTATCCTTTGGCTGTTCCTCGAACTAAAGGCTTTGCATTCTCCCCATTCAGAAGACAGTCACTCTATTCTTTTGGTTATCTTTATATATATTTATTTATTTGCTTTCACCTGGTCTTAGCTGTGGCACTCGGGGTCTTCACTGCAGCATGTGGCATTCAGTTCCCTGATCAGGGATCGAACCCCAGTTCCCTGCAATGGGAGCCTGGAGTCTTAGCCACCGGACTTCCAGGGAAGTCTCATCTTTTGGTTATCTTAATCTCGACATGGGGCTTCCCTGGGGGCTCATATGGTAAAGAGTCTGCCTGCAATGCTGGAGACCTAGGTTCAATCCTAGGTCTTCCCTGGGTCAGGAAGATCCCCTGGAGAAGGAAATAGCAACCCACTCTGGTATTTTTGCCTGGAAAATTCCATGGACAGAGGCTCCTGGTGGGCTTTTAGTTCATGGGGTCACAGAGAGTTGAACACAACTGAGCAACTAACTTTAACTTTTTAATCTTGACACTTAAGGAAATTTTGGAGATGCCAAATGTGTTTCCCACTGAGCACCTTTGTGGAATCCTGAGCGATGAAGTTTCCAGAGGGTGGCCTGGCTGAGAGCAGTGGTGGCCCCTGAGGATCCGTGGCCAGGGAGTTGATGTCCCCAGGACCCTGTTCCATGCCAGGAGGAGGCTGGGTGAAGCTAGCTGGGCTGCCAGCACCACACAGGGGACCTGCTGTTTCTGACCCCAGCTGCTCCTTCTGTACAGGAGAGATAAGAAGTTAACGCCTACATGATATAAAATGGTTTGAAACAAGCTCTGTAAATGTGCTGATAGGCGCTCAGGGTTATATGACCAGCATCCTCTCCTGGGTAACCCATGGTAGGAGTGGAGTCAAAACGCGACGGACGAAGGAGGTGAAGAGGTCACGGAGGCTTCTCCCCACTAAGAGACTGGAAAGGACACGCGACTGATTGGACTCGGGGTTCATCTGGGTCCCTGTTCACTGCGGGTGTGTGTTGTGTGCCCTGTGGCTCCCTAGGGCTTCTCTGTCCACTTTGCTGAGCTCGAGTACAGTGGCCCTCCCACAGTCCACGGTGTCTGAAGGAGGAAAGGGTGGTGGAAGGCACAGAGGGAGTTTCCCGGTGGGCTGGCGGGCCTGGTGGTCCCTCTGCCCGTGGGGTCGAGTAGGAGGGTGGCCTGAGGCAGGCAGAGCCCCGCCGGGGGAGCTCTGTTCATCGGCTTTCCCATGGCCCTCTCCGCTGCCTACCTGCTGGGAACACAAAATTCCATCTTAACCTAGACAGTATTCTTGCCACCTCTTCTTAATATCTTCTGCTTCTGTTAGGTCCATACCATTTCTGTCCTTTATCGAGCCCATCTTTGCATGAAATGTTCATGTTACCCTTATGGCAGAAAGTAAAGAGGAACTAAAAAGCCTCTTGATGAAAGTGAAAGAGGAGTGTGAAAAGGTTGGCTTGAAGCTCAACATTCAGAAAACAAAGATCATGGCATCTGGTCCCATCACTTCATGGGAAATAGATGGAAAAACAGTGGAAACAGTGTCAGACTTTATTTTTTTGGGCTCCAAAATCACTGCAGATGCTGATTGCAGCCATGAAATTAAAAGACGCTTACTCCTTGGCAGGAAAGTTATGACCAACCTTGATAGCATATTAAAAAGCAGAGACATTACTTTGCCAACCAAGGTCCGTCTAGTCAAAGCAATGGTTTTTCCCTTGGTCATGTATGGATGTGAGTTGGACTGTGAAGAAAGCTGACCGCCGAAGAATTGATGCTTTTGAACTGTGGTGTTGGAGAAGACTCTTGAGAGTCCCTTGTACTGCAAGGAGATCCAACCAGTCCATTCTAAAGGAGATCAGTCCTGGGTGTTCACTGGAAGGACTGATGCTAAAGCTGAAACCGCAATACTTTGGCCACCTGATGCAAAGAGCTGACTCATTTGAAAAGACCCTGATGCTGGGAAAGATTGAGGGCAGGAGGAGAAGGGGACAATAGAGGATGAGATGGTTGGATGGCATCACCGACTCGATGGACATGGGTTTGGGTGAATTCCGTGAGTTGGTGATGGACTGAGAGGCCTGGTGTGCTGCGGTTCATGGGGTCGCAAAGAGTCGGACATGACTGAGTGACTGAACTGAATTGAACTGAATGCCTTTTCAATAAAGCCTTAAAGATGACAGGCCCCATTTCCTGAATAGAGCATAGAGCAGTTATTTTACACTTCATCTAATTGATTAGAATGATTCCTCTAAATTAACCAGGCCTTGCAGAGCCCAGGGCGGGGTAGAGAGCCAGGCAGACAGAATGTCTCGCCCAGGGGGTGGCGGAGTGTGGGGGGTGGGAGGCTCCTTGGATCCCTGCAGTATGGGCTGCGGTCCATCTCCTAGATTCTGCCCTCCTTCCCTTGGACCAACCGCCCCCATACCCCAGCCTCCTGCCAACCTGGCAACGTATGTCAGCCACTGGCTCCTAACAGCCTCTGTCCTCCCTAGACCCCCGCAGCCTGTGACCAGGGCCTCTGTCTTGGGGTAGGCAAGGGTCAAGGGCACCCTTTGTGGCAAGTGGGTGAAATGTTTGGTCTCTGCTAATCCTCCAATCTGCTCCAAGAGGAAAACGATGATTTATGATCCCATTTTACAGCTGGAGAAACTGAGGCCTGCTGGGCGGTGCTGGGGCCTCAGGCTGGCTTTGTTGACTCTGGAGCCCAAGCATGTTTGCTGCCCTGTGGGGCCGGGAAAGGCACTCCCCAGGCCCCGGTGCCAGGTGTGCTGCACCCTGCAGTGTTTGAACATTCCACCAGGTGGACTCAGTCAGGAGGAACTGGTGCACCCACTGTCTCTCCTGGGGCAAGCCTTCCCCACCTGTGAGGTCTGGAGGGGTCCTGGAGAGGTCCACTTGCCCTGTAAAGACTCGAGTGTGTCTCTCACAGAGCGCCCCTCCCTTCGCTGAGGGCGGATGTCAGTGGGAATGAGAGCTTGTGCCTTCAAGAGCTGGATGTACAATTCTGTCCGAAGCATGTGTATTGACAGCTGTCACAGAGGCCTGCCCCAGCCTCTCTCGAGCCGGACTCAGATGCCACCTCCCCCGTGAGGTCTCCGTGCTCTCCGGTCTTGCCTTCAGCTCCTCTGGAGCATCTCTCAGCTGTGAACTTGGTTGCCAGGACATCCCTCCACTATGCCCTTTGCCGCTGAGTCTTACTTGCTTCGGTTTCCCCAGATCTGCTGCCTGGTAGACACCCGGCAAATGGTTGTTAGAGGATGTAGTGGTCAGATTAAGGCATGAATTAGCAAGTGGGTGAGAAAGGAATGAGAGCCTGTGAGCTGATCCCTTACGTGGGTTGGGAGGAGGTGTCCCTAGGCATTGTGCCCTCCCCTCGCTCCTGGACCTCACTGCTCAGCTCCCAGACACCTTCTGGCCCTGCGGGCTATGAGGATGGACAGATACCTCCTCTGTACCCAGTGCCCATGTCCTACACAGGTGAGAGCAAGCCTGGGCAGGCCAGGGTCTGGAGTTCCTGCCAAGGTGGGCACCCTCTTGGGCAGTGAGGTGGCTGTATGTCTGTGGGCTTGCTTTCAGGGGGCCCTCGGGGCTCGAAGGCAATGATCCTGTCTTGCTGATCTTCTCCACCGATGGGGCGTGCCTTGTCCTGGGCGGGTGCGGGCCCAAGACACAGCAGCTGTGAAGGTCCTCTTTCCCTTGGGTCTCCTGCCTCTGTCTCTGCCCCTCTCTCTGGGCCAGAGGAACTGGAGGCAAAATGGGAGCTTAGCGCCTGGGCAGGAGGATTGGGGAGCGAGGCAGAGTGTTCATGGGGTCAAGGCTTCAGCCAGAGCCCTCCTACATGGATCAGAGACTGGGTCCCCAGACCAGAGCAGCTGGAGCCTGGTTGTCCATTGCAGGGGAGGTCAGGGGACAGGAGAAATCAGGCTGGGTGGACAGAGATGGGAGAGATGGGCTCAGGGCCAATGTCCCCGGCTCCAGGGGCAGTGTGCTCCCAATGTAGTTCATGGCCCTTGTATATGGCCTGCCCATTCCCATTTTCCAAATTGAAGATGACTGTTGCTGTTCTGATCTTTCTTCCCACGCAAAGCCCTGCCTCTGTCTCCTTGCATTTGCTAAGGCCTTTGGCCAAACGTCTGCTTGCCCAGAGGAAATGTCTCCAGGGCTTTCTTGGAGACAGCTCCCAAAGTGACACATCAAATTGTCGGGAGGAAAAACTTTCATTCTATAGATCTGGCTTCAGAGGAGGGGGCCCTGTGACTAACTGACAAGGGGACAGATGAACAAGAGAAAAGATTCACATACCGATGCAAGCACAGAAGAAGTGGCTTAATAACTGGAGACGGGGTCATACACCTACCAATAGGGGAGGGGAGGGACAGAAAGAAAAAATGAGTTTATTTAGGGAAGACCTACAGGCTTTAAGAGATGAGACAGCTTGATGTCTTACCACTTTGTTTATACAAGTGGTCCTGTGTCTTCTCCTGGAGGGAATCCTCAACCCCCAGGGAGGAGATTGATGGCAGCTCCCCTTCCAGAAGCATCTATCTTTAGTCTGATGATGGAAACTCTGCAAAGTCTTCTTTCTGTACGTGTTTGTTTGTCTCTTTCATTCATCAGTAGGCAGTCAGCCTTTTACTCCCTGGCTACCGGATTCTTTTTATAATTTCTCAGGTTGAAGCCTCCTTTTTAGGTACAATTGCACACATGGGGGCTTTGCAGGTGGCCTGGTGGTGAAGAATCCATCTGCCATTATAAGAGACGGGGTTTTGATTCCCAGATCAGGAAGATCCACTGGAGAAGGAATGGCAACCCACTCCAATATTCTTACCTGGAGAACCCCGTGGACAGGGAAGCCTGGAGGCTAATAGTCCATGGGGTCGCCAAGAGTCGGACATGACTGAGTGATTTCTCACGCACATACATACACATGGGACAAGAGGGAAAGGCGTCTTGGATTAACTACTGGTTCCAGAACTGCTGTTAGGAAAGGGACTGTCTGTTCCCAAGGATGCCCTCATATGCCCTGTTGAGGCCTAGATGTCCTTGGCACCAACTCAACAGAGAAGATGGAAAGATGCTCTGTATGAGACAAGTCTGCATTCTGTGGCAGAGACAGTAAAAGATGAGAAGGCAAGTGTGGTGGGGGGTGGGGGGCCAGGGGGCGGTTGGGGGAGACCAGGGTCCTCTCAGAAGAGGACATTCTGAAACTGGCAGGGCCTGCTGCTACTTGGAGACTTGCTGGCATGAGAACAAAAAAGGCCCTGCTCAGTCGTGACTGACTCTTTGCGACCCCACGGACTGTAGCCTGCCAGGTTCCTCTGTCCATGGGATTCTCCAGGCGAGAATGCTGGAGTGGGTTGCCATTCCCTTCTCCAGGGGCTCTTCCACACCCAGGATTGAACCTGTGTCTTCTGCATTGCAGGTGTATCCTTGACCACTGAGCCACCAGGGAACAAATGCCCTTTACAGAGTCTTCTTGGAGACCATTGGCTCCTGAAAGCTGTGTAAATAAACTGGAACTTCAGGTTCTCTGGTTCCCTGAGGTGTGGAAGCAGGATCCTGGAGGCCCCAGGTGGTCTGAAGTCTTGAAGCAAATTTGACTTCAGGACCAAAGAGAGATGGGAGTCAGGTTTTCCCAGCTCCTGAGGGCCCTAGCGGCCTTGGCTGACACCCAGTTTACCGAGCTTGGGTCCTGCCCCTTCCCCACTGGGAGTAACCCAAAGTGAGTGAACCCAGGGGAGCAGCTTCAGTCCCACCTTGCAGGAGGCCTGCCTAGCTCTCTCCCACTGGACAGGGGAACCCACCTACTCCTGCCACTAAGGCCCCTCAGGAGAGCGCCCTGCGTGTCCCAGGCTCAGATGAATTCCATTCCTAGAGGGAATTTGTCCTGGAGGGACGGGGTAAGGATGCAATCAGGAAAGGTTAATTTTGAATTCATGCTGGATCTTCTGTGATTTTAACCATCTTTTTTTTTTCTTTCTTTTAAAAATTAATTTATTTATTATAAGTGGAGGTTAATTCCTTTACTGTATTGTGGTGGTTTTTGCATACACTGACATGAATCAGCCTTGGATGTACATGTGTCTCCCCGTCCCAAACCCCCTCCTGCCTCCCTCCCCATCCCATCCCTCAGGGTTGTCCCAGAGCACCAGCTTTGGGTGCCCTGTTTCATGCATCAAACTTGGACTGGTGATCTATTTCACATATGGTAATATACATGTTTCAATGCTATTCTCTCAAATCATCTTACCCTCGCCTTCTCCCACAGGGTCCAAAAGTCTGTTCTTTATTTCTGTGTCTCTTTTGCTGTCTCACATATAAGGTCATCGTTACCATCTTTATAGATTCCATATATATACATTAATATACTGTATTGGTGTTTTTCTTTCTGACTTACTTCACTCTGTATAATAGGCTCCAGTCTCATCCACCTCATTAGAACCGACTCAAATGCATTCTTCCTAATAGCTGAGTAATATTCCATTGTGTGTATGTGCCACAGCTTTCTTATCCATTTGTCTGCCGATGGACATCTAGGCTGCTTCCATGTCTTGGCTATTATAAACAGTGTTGCAATGAACATTGGGGTACATGTGTCTCTTTCAGTTCTAGTTTCCTCGCTGTGTATGCCCAGCAGTGGGATTGCTGGGTCATATGGCAGTTCTATTTGCAGTTTTTTAAGGAATCTCCACACATAGTGGCTGTACTAGTTTGCATTCCCACCAACAGTGTAAGAGGGTTCCTTTTTCTCCACACCCTCTCCAGCGTTTATTTTTTGTAGACTTTTGGATAGCAGCCATTCTGACTGGCGTGAGATGGTACCTAATTGTGGCTTTGATTTGCATTTCTCTGATAATGAGTGATGTTGAGCATCTTTTCATGTGTTTGTTAGCCATCTGTATGTCTTCTATGGAGAAATGTTGGTTTAGTTCTTTGGTCTATTTTTTGATTGGGTCGTTTATTTTTCTGGTATTGAGCTGCATGAGCTGCTTGTGTATTTTTGAGATTAATTCTTTGTCACTTGTTTCATTTGCTATTATTTTCTCCCATTCTGAAGGCTGTCTTTTCACCTTGCTTATAGTTTCCTTCATTGTGCAAAAGTTTTTATGTTTAATTAGGTCCCACTTGTTTATTTTTGCTTGTATTTCCGTTATTCTGGGGGGTGGTCATAGAAGATCTCACTGTGATTTATGTCAGAGAGTGTTTTGCCTATGTTTTCCTCTAGGAGTTTTATAGTTTCTGGTCTTACATTTAGATCTTTAATCCATTTTGAGTTTATTTTTGTGTATGGTGTTAGAAAGTGTTCTAGTTTCATTCTTTTACAAGTGATTTTAACCCTCATCTTGCTGCTTTTGTTTTTGTAGGTAGACATAATGGCCTGCCTCAGGAAGATAACCTGACCCCAGCAGTAACCCTATATGCCCACCCTTTGAAGGACGGTAAGGAAGTAAAACAAACACATCCCCCTGTCTGAGGCTTGCCATTCTAGGGGACATGCGCAAGGACTGAATAGTCTTTTTACTTTGTTCCCTCACCTGCCATCTCTGATCCATAAAAGAACCCCAGCAAGATGGTTATTTTGAGGCTCTCGCCTGCCATCTTCTTGGTTAGCCGAATAAAGTCCCTTCCTTTTCTTAACACCTCGTCTCAGATTTATTGGCCTGTCATGCAGTAAGCAGAGCAAACCTGGACTCGGTAACAAGGTCTGCCTTTCTCTGCAGGCTTCCTGCTCTCAGGAGGGCTCAGGAAACCCCAGACTCCCCATTTAGGAGCTCTTGCACCTGCTGGGATCTCTTGTCACACCGCCCATCTTCCAGAATGACCCATTTGCAGCTTTCCCAACTATCTGTCACCTTTCCTCCTTGGCTGGAGCTGGGAATTTGTTGTTGAGGCTGAGCAGGTGGCTGAGACACAGAGCATGAATATATCATGATCGGGGAGTCGGCTGGTAGATCGTGGTAACACATGCTTCCTTCCCGAGAAGGGGTCCTGCAGCCAGGCTGCTGAACAATCCCTTGACTGGCTCTGAGGTCAGCTGGTGGGGGAACTAGGCAGCCCCCTCCCCAGCCTGTGGGTGCTGGAATCAGAGTGGGGCTTTCAGTCTAAGCTACTGATGCTGGAAGAGGTAGCTGGATGGACTGTGTTGTCAGTCTGGTTTCCCTGTCTCGGGTGTGTTGTGTGTGTGTGTGGCGGGGGGAGATGCCTGGTGAAGTCTGGGTGACTGATCAGCCCAGCTTCCCTTGGTGGCTGCAGTCAGTTTGGGCCTAAATAGGGGACAGACACAGGCCCCACTGCTAGGTGGGTCATTTAAGGCCTGGGCCTCCCTCTCCCCTCCTGGCTCCTTCCCTCCACCCTGCCTTCCTACTGGAAGGAATTGTGAGGCTCCCACAAGCCTCTGAGCAGCAGAGAGAGTGTGAGACTCAGGCTCTACACCCTCCCAGACTTGGCCTCTTGAAAGCCCGGGAGATGAACGCCTGATTAGAAATCAGATGCTGTTCTAAAAAGCCAGTGCAACGTGGGAGGCCTGGAGAGACAGCATCCATTAAAGAGCCCCAAATCAAGGGCTGTACCTCGGGGCCACAGGCTGCTGTGAGAAGCGGGCCAGGCCCAGGCCTGGTGAGGGGAGGGAGAGGTCACCCCAGGGCACTGTCTGCCCTGAGCAGACGTGTGCAGGCCTCCACTGGGCTCAGCACCCACACCGGGGACAGCGGGGAGGATGGGGCTTCCAGGCCATCAAGGCCCAACCCTTTCACAGCTCACATGCGGCTTCATCTGCTCTCTGCACAGAGAACCTCTGTCCCCAGGGCTGTGGAAGGCATTGTTGTTTAGTTGCTTGGTCGTGTCTGACTCTTTGTGACCCCATGGACTGCAGCATGCCAGGGTTCCCTGTCCTTCACCATCTCCCAGAGTTGGCTCAAACTCATTTCCGTTGAGTCGGTGATGCCATCCAACCATCTCATGCTCTGGAAATAAAGGAAAGAGTAAAAACCTACCCTCTCATGGAGTTTCATGGAAAAGTAGGGAAGATGCTCCAGAGGGCGAAAAGAAACTGTCTGCTGATTGGCTGTGAATGGGGAAGACGTGATCCATGTGCTGGGTGGCCTCTGAGGTCTTGCTTCTAGTCCAGCCCCCAAACCTCTCTTGCAGGGTTAGGGCATTTCAGTAAATGCTGTTAAAGAGGAGCCTGCCTGTGAAGGAGGCAGGGGCTCGGCAGGCTACTGGGCATGGGCTGGCACCCCGGCTGTTCAGATGTGGCCTGTGACGCTGGACCAGCCTGAGCAGAAGGGTAATGGGAGCCACGGAGGAATGGCCCTGGGCCTCGTGTCAGGAACAGCACAGTGACGTCCTGGGTCCCTGAAGGAGTGTTCTCCTCACCTGGGCATCAGAGCAGATCAGCCGGTCAGCTGGTCAGAGGCAGGAGTGGTCATGGACACTTCCCCAGGGCCACCATCACTCAACTAGTTTTTTCTCATTAAAAAAAAAAAAATTAAGTGTCACCTGTGGCTGGATGAAGCACAAACTGGAATCAAGATTGCCAGGAGGAAAATCAATAACTTCAGATATGCAGATGACACCACCCTTATGGCAGAAAGTGAAGAAGAACTAAAAAGCCTCTTGATGAAAGTGAAAGAGGAGAGTGAAAAAGTTGGCTTAAAGCTCAATTTTCAAAAAACTAAGATCATGGCATCTGGTCCCATCATTTCATGGCAAATAGACGGGGAAACAGTGGAAACAGAGAGCTACTTTATTTTTTGGGCTCCAAAATCTCTGCAGATGGTGATTGCAGCCATGAAATTGAAAGACGCTTGCTCCTTGGAAGGAAAGTTATGACCAACATAGATAGCATATTAAAAAGCAGAGACATTACTTGACCAACAAAAGTCTGTCTAGTCAAGGCTATGGTTTTTCCAGTAGTCATGTATGGATGTGAGAGTTGGACTATAAAGAAAGATGAGCACTGAAGAATTGATGCTTTTGAACTGTGGTGTTGGAGAAGACTCTTGAGAGTCCCTTGGACTGCAAGGAGATCCAACCAGTCCATCCTCAAGGAAATCAGTCCTGAATATTCATTGGAAGGACTGATGTTGAAGCTGAAACTCCAATCTTTTGGCTACCTGATGCGAAGAACTGACTCACTGGAAAAGGCCCTGATGCTGGGAAAGATTGACGGTGGGAGGAGATGGGAATAACAGAGGATGAGATGGCTGGATGGCATCACCAACTCAATGGACATGAGTTTGAGTGAACTCTGGGAGTCGGTGATGGACAGGGAGGCCTGGTGTGCTGCAGTCCATGGGGTCACAAAGAGTTGGACACGACCAAGCAACTGAACTGAACTGAACTGTGTGTCAAGCTCCAACTGGACACAGACTCTTGGTGGCGAACAAAACAGACAAAAGTTCTGGCCCTGAGGACTTTGGATGAAAAGAAAGTGCAGTAGGCTGTGAGGGTGTCCCCAGCCTGGTGGGACCTGGGAGGACTTGGGAGAAAGTCCTGGTGCAGGGTATTCACCGTCTTGGAAGGAGACCTGGGGGAGGGCCGGGGGTAGCAGGGGGAGTGGGGGCCACACCCCTCCAGATGGGGCGCCCCCATCTGCCAAGGCCTAGAGAGGCAGCACAGCTCCTTTAAAGAATTATAATGTAGTTTATTCGTTTTAAAAAATATTTGTTTCGCTGCCCAGGTCTCAGTTGTGGGACAAGCAGGATCTAGTTCCCTGACCAGGGATTGAACCTGGGCCCCCTGCCTTGGGAGCGTGGAACCTTAGCCATTGGACTACCAGGGAAGTCCCTATTCATGTGTCTGAGCATGACTGTATTGAGAGAGGGGCAAGGTGCATTAACAAGGCCTGAGTTCTAGAGTCAGGTGAACCTGGGTTAGACCCTGATTGGACACTCGCTGGCTGTGTTGGCCTTGGACGAGTTTGCGTACAGCCTCTTGGCTCAGAGTCGGGGAGCCAATCTGTCCCCCACACCACCCTTGGCGAAAAGAGGTGATGGAGCTGAGGCCGGCACCATGCTGGCCCCCACGGGGCCTCCCCCACTGTCTCCAGCCTCAGGGCAGCCAGGCCGGCCGCAGCAGGAGAGGAAGGCTTTCTCTCCACCCTTTGCTCAGCAGTGACCGACGGGAACACAGCGCAGCTCGGAGCTTGAAGAAGACATAACGAGCATCCTTCTGTTTTTAGTTCAATTCTGTGAGCAGGATGCCCCCAGGGCTGATAGATTTTTCCAGTAATGAAATTGTAAAAGGAATTGAGTGATGCCTCTCAAGCTTTAAAGGACAACCAGTGACTTTTCCCCAGGCCTCCGGCCAGCCCAGTGGATGCTCATTCCCCATGCTGTGGTCAAGACCCTCACTTCTTTCTTCTGAGCCGCTGGCATGGCCTCTAGAAGGCCCTCCTGCTGTGGGGAGACCCTGGGGTGTTTGCTTCATGAACACACCGGGACTGGAGACATAGCTTGCCAGATGAAACGTGGAGCCCGTGGCTCAAACATGCTTAAGGGTTTCAAGATGGCAACAGCAGAGCATTAAAGCAGGTGCAGAGCCCTTCTGGCTGCCTGGGTTTAAGGCCAGCTCTGCCACTTACTAGAGTTATGTCCTGAGTCCGGTGATTTCAACTCTCTGTGCTTACTTTCTTCATCTGTGAAATGGGGAGAACAGTAGCAGCAGCCCCTCCCCCCACTCCAGGGCCACGGGGAGAGCCACCTGGACTCTGGGGGTTTAGCTGAGTGTGGCTCCGATTCTTTCTCGCCTTCTCTCTCCCTCTCCTTTGATCCCCTTCCTTTACTTCCTTGCTTTTTTCTGGTGTCCCCTTCTCCCCACTGCATCCCCAACAGGCTCGACAGTGGCTGATGCTGAGCTGTTCTTGCTGCCGAAACTAATCCTCGGGTCAGCCTATCACTTGGGTCCTTCCCTCGGTGCACTGGGCGGCCCTTCTCCATGGTCCACTCTGAAGCCCACGCCCTCCCTTCCTCCTTTGGGCAGAGGCCACGCCTAGTGCAGACCCCTCCCTGGAGAGAGCAGCCCCTCTCAGCACCACTGCACTCAGGCTGTGGGGCACCTTGGAGTTTCACCTGGAATCTCAGGTAGAGAAGGAAAGCAAGGCCGGGAGGAGGTGGAGATGCCTGACATCTCCCAGGGAGGAGGGAGACGTACATACAGAGGAAAATATGCCCATAATCCAAATATAAACAGAAAACCCTGCTAGCATGGCGTTGTTCGGCTTTCTGTTCCTTTATTGAGGCAGAAATGCTTTTTCTCTTCTTTAAAGGTCTTTATTGAAGAGGAGTGTATGGCACCTCACTTCAGTATTCCTACCTGGAGAATCCCATGGACAGAGGAGCCTGGCGAGCTACAGTCCATTGGGTCACAAACAGTCAGAGATAACTGAAGCAACTTAGTATGCATACCATAGCACTGAAGTATAACACACACTGGTACAATAGGTCATCCGTAGAGTCTACCCATCTCATTCAGATTTCCCCAGTTTTGTTTGTATTTGCGTGTGTGTTTATTTAGTTCTATGTACTTTTATCACCTGGGTATGTCAGTGGCTCCAACACCTTCGACAGTGCTAATATCACAAGGTTCCCTCCAGCTGTTCTTTCATAGCCCCACCCAGTGCCCACCCCCACCTCTCTGACAACCATGACTCTGTTCTCCGTCTTTCCTCTTGTGTCATCACAGCTGGAGATAAATGGACCAAAGCAGTATGTAACCCTCTGGGATTGGCTTTTTGCGCTTAGTGTGGCTTTCTGGAGCTCTGTCAGGTGGCTGTTTCCGACGAGTGTTGGTGGCACAGATCTGCTGGGTGGGCTTACCATTCACCCTTTAAAGGGCATCTGGTTATTTCCAGTGTTCACCTGTTGCAAATAAAGCTTCTCTGGACATCCGGGTGCCGATTTTTGTGTGAATATAAATTCACACAGGAGTGCAGTTACTGGGTGGGATGGCAGTCCCCTCTTGACTGTTTTTAGAGGAGCCCAAGGTCATAGGTGACTGCTGATAACGTATTTTAATGCAAACTTTTCCTGTGACCTGGAAGACTTTCTTATGAGCCCTCTGGTGCATGCGTGCCCGCTAGGTCGCTTCAGTCATGTCCGACTTTGTGCAACCCTATTGACTGCAGCCCAGCAGGCTCCTTTGTCCATGGGATTCTCCAGGCAAGAATACTGGAGTGGGTGGCCATTCCCTTCTCCAGGAGGACCACTCCTAATTCTTTGTGTTGGAGATTAGAGCCCCCCTCTGTCTGGAGATATCCCTTCAGGCAAGGGAGGTGCTTCACTCCACCAGCCTCCCCCCAAGAGGGTCCCCATTGCTGATCTTCCTTGGGCAGAGGACACAATGGATTAATTTTCTTTTTCTCCAGAGGCAGGACCTGGGAACTTACAGGCTAACACCAACTCCAGACTCACCTAATTCTCCTTTTCTGGGAAACACAGAGTGTGTGTCACCTCTTATATGGATGGAGTCCTTCAAGAAAGTGAACAGAGTCTGGTAAGAACTTTCTTCTGGGAGAAACTGACTTCATCTGTTGAAAACTTGCTCACTTGTCTCCAGCAGAAAATGTCTCAGTGGAGACATGAGACAAGAGAATGTCCCAGCCTTAGAGAATTATGATTAAATCATTCTCTTAACCCTAGAGACAGGCTGAATAAGACCATTGCATTTTGAACTCCTGCGAGACATCCGTAACCAAATGGTTAATAAGAAAATTTCCAAGTCATTCATTATTTACCCTGGCTGCATAATGCATGAAACCCATGAGCCAGACCCATTTGTATTTTCAACACTGGCCTCAAATGTCAGCCCAGGGCTTCACAGAGCGCACCACCCCCGCCCCCCCAGGATGAATTTGGCCCTTCCTCCCCTCAAGCTGGATTTTATGGGGAAGTGACCAACTGAGGTCTTGAAGCCTCCTGCCTCCTGCCCACTATGCTGTTAGCCTGCATGGTTCTCCTTCCTCTACTAAATCCTAATCTTAGAGGCTTAGCCCGGAAGTCCTTCCTCCACGACTCCTCCTAGACAGGAAGTGGTGCTCCATCTGCCGTCTTCCTGTAGCACTTAGGGGCTCTGATAGAACGTGTGGGACTACCAACACCACATGACAATAGCTATTATGATTTATTTAGTTTCTAATTCCTGCCAGACCGAGACACATTACTGCATTGAATTCTCATAATAGCTGGTGAAGCAGATATTATATTTCTCTATTTTAAGATGAGGAAGCAGGCTTGGAAAGGTTAACTCACTCACCCAAAGACACATAACTCGTAAGAGGCAGAATTGCAATTGCCCGCAGAAACTGTCATTCCTTTTCTTCTCAATCATTCCCTGCAGGAGTCTCTTCATTTGTTCAGTCTTTCTAGAAAACCAACTTCAGGTTTTGTTGATTCTGTTTCTTAGTTTGTGTTTTTATTCTATTTATTCCTTCTACTTTCTTTGGATTTATTTTTCTGGTCCTTTTGTAATTTCTGGGGATGGATCTGAGTTCATTACTTTTCAGTCCTTCTGTCTTTCTGCATTTAAGGCTAGGGATTTCCCTCTTAGTGCTACTGTAGTTGCATTACATATGTTTTGAGCTGGAGGAGTTTATTATTCCATTGAGAATATTTTCTAATTTTCAGTGTGACCTCGAGTTAAGATTGTGCTCACGTTTGATGGACATCACACCTTGCTTTTCATGAGATCTTTTTTCAGCATCGAATAACTCATTTTCACGTCAGTCCCTCCCTCTGGATTCACGGTTCAGGTTTTCTCCCAGTCCCACTGCAGGGGTGACTCCACCCTTATAGGTATGTGTTGGTGGGCTCAGGTTACGTGCCTCTGTGCCACCTGCAACTTCTTCCCCACCCTGAGGTCATGATGACAACTGGGTGAGCAGGGTTATTGAATACCGTAGACTCTGTTTTAATCTACCACAAAAATAGCAGTTCATAAGTTTGGTGCTTTGACCATAATTGGTCATACATTTTGACCAAGGTCCACTTAATTTGAGAAGATCAAGCAGCTCACCACCTATGCATTCCCGTTTTCCAGGGACAAAAGGAAGTGGTGATAACAAAGAACTGGAGGGAACTGTATGAATTATCTGGTCTTTATGACAGAAGATTTGATTTCACATAACCACTCAGAAAAAAAGTGGTAGAAAGTGAAGAGGAATTAAAGAGCCTCTTGATGAAAGTGAAAGATGAGAGTCAAAAATTTGGCTTAAAACTCAGCATTCAAAAAACTAAGATCATGGTATCCGATCCCATCACTTCATGTCAAATAGAAGGGGAAAAAGTGGAAGCAGTGACAGACTTTATTTTCTCAGGCTCCAAAATCACTCTGGACGATGACTGCAGCCATGAAATTAAAAGACGCTTACTCCTTGGAACGAAAACTATGGCAAATCTAGACAGCATATTAATAAAGCAAGACATCACTTTGCCAACAAAAATTCATATAGTCAAAGCTATGGTTTTTCCAGTAGTCATGTGTGGATGTGAGAACTGGACCATAAAGAAGGCTGAGCACTGAAGAATTGGAGAAGACTCTGGCATTGGAGAAGACTCTGGCATTGGAGAAGACTCTTGAGAGTCCCTTGGACTGCAAGGAGATCCAACCATTCCATTCTAAAGAAAATCAACCCTGAATATTCATTGGAAGGACTGATGCTGAAGCTGAAGCCCAATACTCTGGCCAGCTGATGCAAAAAGCCGATTTGTTGGAAAAGACCCTGATGCTGAGAAAGATTAAAGGCAGGAGGAGAAGAGGGAGGCAGAGGATGAGATGGTTGGATGGCATCATTGACTCAATGGACATGAATTTGAGCAAACTCTGGGAGATGGTGAAGGACAAGGAATCCTGGCATGCTGCAGTCAGTGGGGTCGCAAAAAGTCAGACACGACCGAATGACTGAACAACAACCAGTAAAACACAGGCTCTTACAAAAGTGGGGGAGGTCTGTGTTTTGAGTACAGTAGGCAAAACAGGTGCAGAATCAGCTTCCCACCACCTTGTCATTCCAGATATGGGCCCAAGGATTTCAGGTCCTACAGGCGCCCTGGGGCTGGAAGCGCTAACGTGGCCTCAGGCTGTGACCCCTGGAAGTTGGAGGAGTACAAGCAGGCATCCAGGCAGCATTGATTGTGGCAGATCCCTTGGGGCCAGGGTCTCCTGGCCCCCACCCTCCCTGGGTAAGCCACTTTCCTTGTTCCATAGGCAGAGAAGGATCTTGGATCTCACTGGCTGCTTGACTCACAGAAGCAGGATTCTTCCTATTGGTGCCGTTGCCTTTTCTGGCTCAGACAACATTTAGTATCATCAGACATGCAAACCTTCTTGCGATCAGGTCTCCCTGACCGGCACAGGCCTGGGGTTTTGCTATTTTAATCACAGGACTTGCAGTTCATAAACAGCCTCCTCTTTCCTCATCTCCCTAAGCTGGGCAATCACGATAAGCTTAAACTTATTTCCCTTCTGTTATTCCTCTTTACCAACAATTCCATAACCAGCTTGCCCAGGGTGATCAGGACTGTCCTGGTTTTAGCCCTGAAAGTCCAGCATCATGGGAAACCCTCTGTCTGGGCCAACTGGGACAGCTGGTCACACACCTGGGAGGCTCACACTTGGGAATATTCTGCTGCTCCTGTGACCTGAGACCGGCGTGGGTGAAAGGGACCCAGACAGAAGGGCTAAGTTGAAAGGAGGTTTTGGGGGGGCTTCCCTGGTGGTACAGTGGATGAGAATCTGCCTGCCAATGCAGGGCACACAGGTTTGATCCCTGGTCTGGGAAGATCCCATATGCCACAGAGCAGTTGAGCCTGTGTGCTACACCTTCTGAACCTTTGCTGTCAGTTCAGTTCAGTCGCTCAGCCGTGTCTGACTGTTTGCAACCCCATGGACTGCAGCATGCCAGGCCCCCTGTCCATCACCAACTCCCGGAGCTTGTTCAAACTCATGTCCATTGAGTCGGTGAGAAGCAACAGCAATGAGAAGCCTGTGCACCACAGTCAAGAGTAGCCCTGCTCACCACAACTAGAGAAAGCTCTCACGCAGCAAGGAAGACCCAGCACAGCCAAAAATAAATTAACTGATTTTTTAAAAAAGCAAAAAAGAAAGGAGGTTCCATCTTGTGGCATCAGCCTGGCGAGAGCTGAAACCTCCGTGTAGCCCCTCCTGGCCTTGCATTTCTCTCCATGACTCCATGCAGTGGGCTGGGGAAGGGCCTGAGGGGAGCGCTGAGCTCTCCCAGGAGTCTTCCAGAACACACCATCAGCCCTGTAAGCGCAACCGTCCCTGCAACAAGGTTAGCACGGGGGACACCACCACCTCCCAGGGCAGGGAGGGGCTTAGTGACCATCTCAGGCTCCCTCTTCCTTTATAGATGCGAAAACTAAGCCAGGAAAGGAGGGGACGTTCCCAGGTAGTATTAATGGAACTCAGATTTTCTTCATAGTGTTTGTGGGTGTCAGGACAGCACAGGTCTCCAGATAGGAGACCAGGGTCAGCCCTGTCTCTGCCATGAGAACCAGCTCTCGAGCAGCCAGTGTACCCTCAAGAGGCTCTCCAGAACCCAATGGACAAACGGCCAAGTCATCAAGCTTAATGTTCATAGCAAATCGGCCAGGACAGGATGGATTTGGAAGGTTCTTGTGATATTTTGTTTGACTAATTTTTATTTTTCTTTTGTGCCAATATTTTAAGAAGTATTTTGGAGAAAGACAGAGGAGAATCGGTATGCAGCTGCTGAATTTGGCTGCTGACTCCTGGATGGAGGCAGTGACGGGTGGCGGGGAGGGGAGACAGAGAGAGAGAAGGCAGGAGACCGAGAGCAGAGAGCGAGGGCAGACGGGGAGAGAGAGGAAGGGAGAGACAGA
Organism: Moschus berezovskii; assembly: GCF_049115385.1. NCBI lineage: Eukaryota > Metazoa > Chordata > Mammalia > Artiodactyla > Moschidae > Moschus > Moschus berezovskii. The sequence continues at coordinate 19,549,872 of NC_142470.1, forward strand.
GATGGGAAACACTGGGGAGGGGCAAAGAAGGAGCAGCTGAGAAGGGACAGGTGACAGCACTCATTTTACTAATCTACTCTTCTTATAAAGAAAACTAGGTACGAAAATCTATTCATTAAAAAAATCTGGACTATGTTGACTACATACTGTTAAAAGGATTTTTTATTTTTTTAATCATGGGGTAAATTTCAAACGCACGCGCCAATAGAGAGCATGGTGCGGTGAGCCCCATGCCCACTTGCTCTTCGATGGGGCCCAGTGGTGGCTGGGGCTTCTCTGGTGACTCAGACGGTTAAGCGACTGCCTACAATGTAGGAGACCCGGATTCGATCCCTGGGTTGGGAAGATCCCCTGGAGAAGGAAACAGCAACCCACTCCAGTATTCTTGCCTGGAAAGTCCCATGGATGGAGGAACCTGGTAGACTATGGTCCAAGGGGTTGCAAAGAGTCGGACACGACTGAGCGACTTCACTTTCACTTTTGGTGGTGACTGGTCCTGCCCCTTCCATCCTCTTCTCTCCCAAATCTGGATCACCGTGAAGCCACTCCAGAGCTATCATTTTATCTGTGAATATGATTGACGATATTCTGGAATAGTCTGGATACATTAAAAAAAAACACCCTTGAATACTTTCTTGAGGATGAGAATTTCCTGCAAATACAAGTTTCCAGGTCCCAGAGCCTCCTTTTTTTCTGGCCTCTCAACCTCGTCTCTCTGTCCCTTTGTCTCCCCTGTGCTCCCCAGTCTCCCCTAACCTGCCTTCCTCCTCTCTGACCCTCAGTCTCATCTTCTGGGGGGCAGGCAGCCCAGCTGACTCTCCCTCCATCCCCTGTCTTCAATGAAGTTCCCTCGAGCTGAAGCAGTGGGCACTGGCCATAGACAAGTCCAGCACAGCCTGAGCATTGTTATGAAGTCAAGAAGAGTTGGCCCAACCTTAGCAGAAATCTTCATAACCTTACACGTAAAAACCCTACAATTAAAAACACAACAAGCTGATGAATGTAACAAACAAAAAGCAAACAGAGACACAGAGAACAAGCTAGTGGTTATCAGTGGGAAGAGGGAAAGTGGCGCTATGGAGAGGCAGAGGAGTAAGAATACAAACTATTAGGTATAAACTTCAACGATATACTGTACTACATAGAGAATATAGCTGATATTTTATAATAGCTATAAATGGAGTATAACCTTTAAAAATGGTGAATCACTGTATTTTACACCTGTAACTTATAACGTATAGCAACTATACTTCCATAAAAAACTAAATTTAAAAATCTTATTTTTATGAATCACTGTACAGGTGTAAGCAGTTAGAATGGATGACTGAATTGGTTTTTTGATGCCTTGACCAGAGCTATGCGATCTCAGACAGCTCACTTCACCTCTCCCAGAGCCTCAGTTTCCTTATCTGTAAAGTGGGGATGTTGGACCATAATGATGATTTTCCAACTGTTTTTGGAAGCAGAGTCTTTTCTCTGTTTCTAACTAAAGCCTCCATGAATCCCAACATGTACGACAGTTAGAGGGGGTCAGGGCCCATGGCGCAGGCAGAGATCAGGCTGCCTGGTCCACCCCGACCCTCCTTGCCTCAGTGGCTTGCCTGCCCAACAGGTCTGATGACAGTTGAGAGGTGGCTGAGACGTTTCCTGGGATCAGACGCGGGGCTCTGCCTGGGGCTGGCTCAGTGAACACCAGCCTTCAGTTTTATTCCTTGGGCCCCGGATGAGGCAGGATGGGGTCGGGGGCTTGGCTATTTCGGCCACTACCCCTCTCTCGCCTTGGTCCACTCCCACCTCCACAGGGGCTCGGGAAAACCTCAGTGCTTCGTGTTCTCAGGTCCAGCGAGGCTGTGCTCTGACACCAGGTCAGGTGGGTCCAGTGCCCACGACTCAGCCCCTGGCCCCCAGAGTCCCCTAAAGAGAGCTTGAAAGAGGTCATTGTGGTGCTGGGTGGCAGGGTCACCCCTGGGGGGATCTTTGCCTAACTCAGTGGTGCCCCCCAACCTTGGATGGCCCATGCCCTGAAGGTTCCCAACCCAGGAGTAACCCAGAGGCTTGGAGAATCACCGACCCCTGCTTCCCACTGCGGCCTCCTCCCTTCCAAGAAGGAGAATGAGCAACTCTCAAGTTAATTATAATTATGGACAACTGCAGCTCGGTTGTCATAGAAACCTGTTGCTCCCGGCTCTGTCTGTGGGACTGCCGCTCCTTGACCTGACAGCCGCGGTAGGGACGACACCATCCCCCTCCGTCCAGGGTCTCGACAAGCCTCGGGGGGAGTTTGGAGGAGAGGTTAAAATGCAGCGCTAGAGTCCTCTCAACCTCAGTCATTCCAAACCAGCAGGAAACAACAGAGAGAAAGGCTCTTTGCATCTGGATCTGTGTCTGGGGAGACAAGGGTGCCCTGACGGTGTGTCTGTGCATCCTGGGTCGCAGGGGTTGAGGGTCACTGAGACCGCTGGAAAGGCAGAGGCTCTGGCCCATGTGTTTATCTGTGTCACCCCAGATGAGTCACTTCACCTCTCTGAGCCCGATTTCTCTTTATAAAATGGGATGGTATCGCCTACCTCCTCAGTTTGTCCAGAATTAAATGGGTTGATGCCCGGGCCACAACACAGGGACTTGACAAATGTCAGCCCCCTTCCGTCTTCATTGCTGGCCCGCCTCCGTGAGGACATTCGGGGATGGAGAAGGGGGAGGCGGCCCCCTGCTCCATGCCTCTGACCTTTTGACTCATCACTTCCTGCTGGACCTGTTCTCAAAGTGGGATTCCCAGAGCCACTGGGAAGCTGGAGGGGTGCAGGGCCGGTTGGGCCAGAAAGGTCACTGTAGGAAGCGGTGGTGGCCGAGTACTCTGTTGAGGGCTGTGACTGCAGCATTCACTCAGGGGGTGGCCGTGGACACATTACCCAAACTCCCTGAGCATAAATGCTTTCTGTATTAATAAAATGGGCCCAAGACTTTGCAGGGTTTCTGTAAAGTTATATGAACTCATGCACATGAGAGGGGCCGGCACTGGTCGTGTAACTAATTAGCTTCCAGAAGTAGGACTGGTTGTCGGGGAAGCCGGGGAAAGGACAAGGGCAGGTGGGAGGCAGAAGCTGGCTTTTCTCTCCTCACCTGGGGGACTTGTGAAGTTCTTTTATTTTTTGGGGGGTCCGTGCTGCACAGCATGCAGGATCTTAGTTCCCTGACCGGGGATCCAACTCACAGCCCTTGCAGTGGAAGCACAGGGTCTCAACCACTGGAGCCCGTGAAGTTACTGAGATCACTGGAAGCCTGTGGCCATGAAGAACTATGGGGCCAGAGGGACAAAGGGCCCTGAGTCTTCTGGAACTGTATCTTAATGTCTAGATCTGAGCTCCATACATTCTCCTCGCTCTTGTCTTTTGTGAATGCTGGGGCCTGAGGGATTCAGTGGATTCAGTGATAGCTGAAGGTCAGTGACAGAGGGAATGATGATGCTGGAGACAGTGGTGATGGAGATGGTGATGATGGTGAGGAGATGGTGGTGATGATGCTGGAGACAGTGGTGATGGAGATGGTGGTGATGGTAAGGAGATGGTGGTGATGATGCTGGAGACGGTGGTGATGGAGATGGTGCTGATGATACGCATCTCCAAGCTCACTTCCCGTTCTCTGTAGTCCTCTCTCTCACCTGCTCTTCCCAGAGCAACACTTTGGCCACTCACTCATTACCACGAGGACCATTTCTGACTGTAGAGGGAAAGTAACTTCAACATTTCCTTACAAAGAACAAACTGCTGGGTTCTCCTGGTACATAAAGGTATTGTGAGAAGAGCAGTCTGCCTCACAGGACGCTGGCATTGCCCTCTGAGTTCCTTCCTAGCTATGCTTCAGGTCAAAGAAGACAGTAACATGGATTGATTTCCAGAAGTTCAGCCGTTGCCTGTGCTTGTCAGCCCTGTGCGATAAGATCAACAGAGCGCTGAGACTCTCCAGGGGCAGAGTGGCCTTGTGAAAGGCTGAAACTTTGGCCCTGCCGTTTACGAGCTGTGTGACCTCAGGCGTGTTCCTTAGCCTCTCTGAACCTCCCACGCTGCTGTGGAAGACTAATAAGATCCTATCTGTAAGAGGCCATAGTGGCACAGCAATCTATGTCAGCGTTTGGGGTTTAGTGCTGTGGCCTGTGACATGCTGGCGGCATTGGGTAGACAGTGAGCTAGACCCAGACAGACTGAGCAGAGCAGGGCGGGGCGCTGTTGGCTGGGTGCCTGGCGGGAGGTGGGGTCTCTGCCCACAAAGGGAAGGCTGAGTCTCAGCACTGTGAAGGGGGCCAGGAGAGAAGAAATGAGGCCTTCTTGGCTCCTGGGTTTCTGAGCACTGGGCAGACCCAGTTCACATACACTGTGCAGAGATCAGCCACAGCTGGGGCTTAGATGCAGCGTCCAGGCCTGGTCCCACTGACCAGGCTTCCCTGGCGGGTCTGGAGGACAAACAGAGAGCCAGGACACTGGGAAATAAACAGAAAGCCATGGCTGTCCCCAGGCCTGGGTGTGGGCTCCCAAACCTCCAGGGCCCGGCTGCTGCTGGGGTAGAGGACTCCTGTTACCCTCCGCCTCGGACTGCAGGTGGAAGGGTGGCCATGGTGCTGACAGCAGGCAGCAGCAGGTGGCACACCCTTAGCATGGAGGCCCAACAATGTAGAGGCAGGAGGATGGCAGAAATGACCTTTGATGACCAGTGACCCCTGAGGACTCTGCATCCACTTTTGGCTCTCTTGCCATCTGGTATCAGGCCTGAAAATTGCATCCTCGGAGGGTCTCATTAAGGCCAGAGTGGACACACCTGGAGGTAGACCCCAAGAGAGCCGGGTCGGGATGGGCGGGGATCTGAGTGAACTTGAATTCCCTGAGGCTACAGCTCCCCAAAACTGCTCAGAAGCTGGGAGGATGGGAGGCTGCGTTGAAGCTGTTCCACTGAGCTTCTCTGGTTTGTCCCATCCTGTGGCTGCCCCAGGCAGAGTTGGGGGCAGTGGACTGATGGAGGCCTTGATGGAGGGGTGAGGGTTGCCAGTGAGGAGAACCCCTTCTTTGGAGCCACACACACCTGAGCTGGAACCAACATGTCACTTGGTACATATTCCCTTCATCTGTCGCGGGGGTCATTGGAGGAAGGAGTGAGAAGCACAGAGTGGGTGCCATTCCTACTGCAGGGGAGGGGAGGCTGGGACTTCCAGGATGGGGGAAGGCGCCCCCTTTCTCAGCAATCTCAGGGGCCAGAGACCAGGCCCCAAGTCACTGCTCCTTCCCAGGACCCAGGGGCCGCTTTCTAGCCCACTCTGGCCCACCTGCCTGCCTGGGGGGCAAAGAGGCAGAAACCACAAGAGGGCCTTGGGGTCCCAGTCTCAAGTCCTGGACTGGGCCTGGCCCAGGGACTGACCTCTTGTCCTGCCCAGGTCCATGATACTGGGCCAGAGCAGGAGGACTCCTTGATGAAAATGGGGGAGCAGGACCCTAGAAAAAGCCAGCACTACACTCCCTCTGATCGGACCCCGGACCACCCTCCAGGATAGCAGCTGCCTTGTGTGCATGGTACGAGTAACCCAGACACCAGCTTGCGGAGGAGGGAGGCTGTCCACGTGGGAAGGGCAGCTGGTTTCTTGTCTCTGCTCTAATCATTCCCTGGAGATTTGCCTTCCTCGTGGGCTGGACAAATGCTGCCGCCTGTTACCATGCCTCGGCAGCCTTTTAGCCTGTACACAGAGACAGCGCCTCCCCCTAAGTCTCACTGTGCAGCCAAGTGGGGCCAGATGCTGTAAGTGGGTCTTTCTAAAGGCTCAGGGATGACAGGAGGGAGATAAAGGCCATGGTGACAAGGGTTTTGATGGCTCAAAGGCATAGCAGCTGCTCTTTAGCAGAGGGTTTCTTCCAGCAGCAGTGCCCAAAGTATCCACAGATGCTCTGTGATGAAAGGGTTCTGTGGTCAAATGTGGCTGTGGAAGACTGAGCTCAGCAGAGCTTAATAGGCCTCCCTGCCTCCTTGCAGGACTTATCAGAACCTTTAGAAGGCTGGGAAATTTGTGACAGGCAGCAGTCGTCAGTGCTTCTCAAACTTATGTGGCTGCAGAACCCTCTCTCCCTACAGCAACTTGTGGTATTGCAGGTCTGGGGAACACGCTTTGGGAAACTACCCTTTGGGGTGGAGGTCTCCTTGTCTGGCTCCCAGCTTGCCCACTTGTGGCCAAGGTTTTTAATCCTTCCAGTGTAGAGCAACCTCAGGAAGTTCGAACCTAAGTCAGAGAGTTACCCAAAGAGTTGGGCACCCTCTTCTGGGCGCTGGGGGCTGGTCTCCTCAGTTCCACCCACTCAGTGGGGGAAGCCTGAGAGGTGGTAGAGCCTGTCTGGGGTCTGTCCTGGAGATGCTGCTTCCATCCTGGCAGGAAGTGCCCGGACATGGTGCATTCAGACCCTGGACCCAACTTTATAGTTTCTGGTCCTTCCTCTTTGACTTGCATCCAACTTAAAGACCCCTCCTACTGACAACCTGCATGAGGGGGAACCACCTCTGACTTCTGCCCCACCCACCCCCTGCCACCCCGCCACAGGGCTACCCTCTCATGCAGACCTGCCCCAGCCTCCCCTCTCTGCTCTGACAGCCACTAGACTTCCGAGGGCTCCAAAGGGAGCCCAAGCAGAGGTGTCAGGTTTTGGACTTGCCCAGGCCCCTTCCTTCTTCAGCCAGCCCTCACCCACCCGTCCGTTCTGTGCTCTTCTCTGGCTGTCTGGGTCCTGGGGGCTGGCCTGGACCAACTTGGCAATGACTCTCCTGTCCCCTGGGGCCCATTGGGTTGGGCTGTTTGGGAAGTCTTGGCCAGAGATGCAAGTGCAGGAGGTGAGGCTGGAAAGTCCCATGTTCCTTCCTGCCTCAGAGCTGCATCCAGGCAGGCGCATCCCCCTCCTGTTGGCCTGGGATGGCGCCAGCTCCCAATGGGGCTGGATGCCGGGGGCTTCAACCTGCCTCATGGCTTGCTGCCCTCTGCTGCTCCCTTCAAGCAGGCTCTTCAGGATGCAGGCTGAGCATACCTTCAGGAACCTGGCCTTTCTGCTTGGGGCCAGGAAACTCTGTCCAGCACCAAGCCTATCCTAGCCAACATTACTTGGTGCCTACTTCACGTTGGGGCACCTCGCGGGCCCTGTGAGCCACAGACACAGCAGGGCTCTATCTCCTTCTTTAGACCCATGTTCAGGTTACACAAGAGACAACTGTCCACCTTCGTTTTAAACTTTAAGTTCTTCATGGGCAGCGGCAGACCTGGGGGTTCATGATCTCAGCAAAGCAGGCAACAAAGTCCCCACTTTGCCGAGGGATGGAGCTGCACTTTATCAGGGCAATTGCCGACAACCAAGCCAGGGCTGTCAACCTGATGGGGAGAAAGGTACAGGGGGGATTATCAGGGAAGTGGGCACTGCTTTTGATGTCCCTAGACATTTATCTCACGCTGGCCTTGGGCTGGAGCGTGCAACCAAGAGGAATTTCACAAATTAAGATAAATCCTGTGAGCCCTCAGCCCATTTCAATGCTTGATGCCAAACATAAACACATTACACTCATTTCAGAATCTGGAGGAGTTTGAATAATTCAAGCCATCATCATTTACTCCAAAACACCTCATTTCATCTTATGGCTCGTCTTTGAAAGGAAAAGATGAGAGAGATGTAGGGCAGCAAATCCCTTGGGACTGTAACCAAGAGAGTGGGGAAAGCTGTGAAGAGGAGGCTGCGAGCCTCCAGGATGGACCTGGCCCCAGGGCCGTCGGTCCTGGAGAATCGGCCCTGCAGAGAGTCCACCCAGGCAGGTACGGAAAGGTCTCCTAAGGAAAGGCAGATCTAATTCAGTTCCTTGTCTTGGGGCAAAGACCTCATCCTGCCTGGACCACAGCTTGCTCATCTGTGGGATGGAAACGATTCCAGCTTCCAGTTGTTTTGAGGCTGGGCAGGCACGTGTGTGTGGATGAGGGCGAACGCTGGTGTCATGTTCCCCTGCAGCTCCTGGTGCGAGCAGCACACCTCTGCGTCCTGCTGCATCGTTGGTGGTTTTGGATGCATGTGTCATGTTCCCATCCAACCATGAGCCCTGGCAGGTGAGGACCATGGCTTTCTCCCGGTGCCCAGCATGGCCCTGGCCCGAGCTCATACTTGTGGCCTAAATGCTTTCTCTTCTGATCACCTCCACCTGGTGCAAAGTCAGCAGGGCTCCTGCTCGGGGGTGAGGCTGGTGTCCAGACTCTGGTCCTTGTTGCCTCCCCCAGCACCCCCCACCTTGCCCTCCTCTGTCTGTCTCCATCACAGACCTGCCTCCTCGCTCTCCTCCCAGCCTCCCTGGTGTGGTGGGAAAAAACACAGTTTTAGAATCAGGAAAAACAAAACAAAACCAAAAGCCTGAGTTCAAGTTCTGGTTCTACCCCGGATGTGACTTTGGACAAGTTATTTATTTAACCTCTTGGTGTCTGTCTTCAATGGGAACGCGCATAACATTGCCTCTTACACTGTGGTCCATGGGGAGAATTAGAGCTGATGACTCGGAGGCTGGTGGCCCTCCAAAACTCCTCCCAGGGTGATGGTGGTGGTGGTTGCCATTTCAACCTGCCATCTAATCTTAATCCTTCAGCCTCCAAACACCTACTGAGGCTGGCAGTGGGAAAGGCCCCTGTGGCAATGGCGGGGGCTACAGAGAAGAATGAGACGTGGTTTGGGCTCCCAGGGAGCTTGCCAGGTGTGATAGGCTATGCTCTGAAATAGCTGCAATTCAAGGTACATCTGTCAGGTGGGCATGGAGGAAGAAGATAGGAATTGTAGCTGCTGAGTGTCGAGGAGGTCTGCGTGGAGGAGGGAGCCCGCAGATGGTCCTAGAAGGCTGGGAGGGATTCGGAGATGGAAGGTTGGATATGGGAGGAAAGAAGAGAGTGAGCAGCGACTCTGAGAGAGGACCAGGCAGGAGGAGTCCTGGGGAATGCTGAGTCCTGGCCTTGGTGGGTGCTGTGAGCAGAGGAGGGCTGTCTGTGGTGATCTAGGGGGAGAATGTGACCCAGCTGGGGAGTCATGGGGAGCAAAGATACCTTAGACAAGCCCTGCAGAGTGAGTCCTAGCCGATGCAATAGGGCAAGAGAAAAAAAATCATCCATGCTGGAAAGGACAAAAGAAAACTGCTTCTATTTATATATGACATGATTATCTTTGTAAAAAATCCCAAGTAATCTATAAAAGATATCTCACTAGAACTAAATAATGAGTTTAGCAAAATTGCAGGATAGAAAGTCAATACACAAAAATCAATTGTATTTCATTCTGTGTCTTGAGGGGGCTTCCCTAGTGGCTCAGACGGTAAAGAATCTGCCTGCAATGTGGGAGACTCAGGTTCAATCCCTGGGTCTGGAAGATCCCCTGGAGAAGGGCATGGCAACCCACTCCAGTATTCTTGCCTGGAGAATCCCATGGACAGAGGAGCCTGGCGGGCTACAGTCCATGGGGTCGCAAAGAGTCAGATACCACTGAGTGAGTAACACTTTCACTTCCACAGTATCTTGAGAGTGAATCTACACAGATGATAAAATGACGTAGACCTGTACATACGAGTTGTACCGATGTCAGCTTCCTAGTTTTGATAGTGCACTCTGGTTATATAAGAAGTGAAGTGAAGTCGCTCAGTCGTGTCCGACTCTTTGCGACCCCATGGACTGTAGCCTACCACTCTCCTTCGTCCATGGGATTTTCTAGGCAAGAATACTGGAGTGGGTTACCATTTCCTTCTCCAGAGGATCTTCCTGACTCAGGGATCAAACCCAAGTCTCCTGAATTGTAGGCAGACGCTTTAGCATCCGAGCCACCAGGGAAGTATAAGATACAAGTATATAAGTATTGGAGAAAACTGGGTGAAAGGTTCAGAAGGCCTCTGTACTATCTTTGCAAATTTTTGTGAATCTATAACTATTTTAAAAGAAGAATTAAATCATTTCTATTTCCATGTACTAGCCATGAATAATAAAAAATTGAATAAAATGCTATTTACAAGTTTCCGAAGACATGAAATACTTGGGTGCAAATCTAAGAAAGCACGTGTAGGATTTGTGTGTTGGAAACTATAGATCACTTACGAACAAAATGAAAGAAGACCTAAATAAATGGAGAACCATATTGTGTTCATTGGAAAACCCAATAAAATTTTGTAGTGTCCATTCTCTCTGAAGGGATCTGTAAATTCAACTTGATTCCAGTTGACATTGCTGTAGCCGGAGCCTGGAGAACAGATCAGAAGCGGGCAGAGAGGGTGTGAGGAGTCCAGGAAACAAGTCCGGCTGAGAGCTGAAGGTGTGTGTGGCCCAGGACGGCCATGCTGGGAGTGGACAGGGGAGAGTAAGGGCGGATCTGAGAGACGCTGGAGACGAGATTGACAGGATGTGGGGGCGGAGGGCCTGCAGAGCCAAGGAGAGGGAGAAGGCTAGGATGGCACACACCTTGGGTTCTGCTTCTTGCCTTGAGAGATCAGAGGTGCCCTGCAAGAGCCGGGGTCAGTGGGGGAGCGGCAGGTCAGAGGACACCAGTGGCCACGACTGTCTGTAGCCTGCGCCGGTGACCAGCAGCTGGTGAGGTGTGGACAGGAACAGACTCAGGAAAGGCCAAGACAGAAAGGGCTGTGCTCTTAGAGGAGCCGGGGGCCCTGCTCTTGCTCCTACTCCCTGGAAGGTAACCCCTGGAGATGACTTTTTTGTAACTTTTAAGTTCTTTTCAACTTTCAAAATTCTCTTCTAAAATGCTGATTCCTGCTGGGGGCACCACCCAGAGGCCTTTCCTCTGACACCACATTGCCTGGTCTACGCTGCATCTGGACCCGAGTCCACATCTGAGACTCAGACAACAGGGCCCGTGGACAGACCCTCAGAGGGGCAGAAGGTTGGGGGCAGAAAGGCAGCCAGGAGGGGCCTGGGTGATCCACAGCCCCCCAGCGGATGGCAAACCCCAGGCGTTGGCAGTAAGGTGGGGGTCTCTCCTTCCTTCCTTGGTTCTCCTGGCTCCTTGCAGAGAGCTGGGTTTATTCCCAGGAAGCAACCATGTCAGTGATGAGCACAGACCCACAGGAACCCAGAGCCCCTATGTGAGACAGTTTCTGTGGCAACCAGCCACCGGAGGGACCTGGAGCATTCCTGGGGGTGGAAAATTAGGAAACCGTGATCATACGTAAGACAGCCTGCCTGGGGCCCCTACCATGGTACCCTGGCTGTCAGGTGGGGTTTGAGGAATCCAGAACCATCCATTATTTCACCCAGCGTGGCCTGACGGGGCTGAGCCCGTGTGAGTGTTGAGGGTCCAAGAATGAACAGAACGCAACCTTGGTCTGCAATGCTGTGGGGCGGAGGGGCAGACACGTACCCGGAAACAACTGTAGAGGGTGATAAGCCCACTGGGACCGGGGCTGGACTTCAGGGCCAGGGGGTGGGGGGAGTGAAAAATGCCAGCACCAGGGAGGGCGAATCAGGGCTGGAGCCAGATGGGATGCAAGGCAGAGACCGCGGGGTGCCAGAGCACTGACAGGGGCCCCAGGGGAGTGCGTGTTCTGTGACCACACGCCCCAGGACACTGCCCCCCACCCCTGTTACTGTCCTCCGCTGACACTGCCACCGACCTTTCAGCTACCTGGGAGGAAGATCAGGATCGGGAGGAACAGCTCAGCTGTCCCCCCAAATAAAGAGAAGATGGGGAAGATGTGACCCACCCCAGCCCAGGGACTTCTGCTGTCCATTGTGGCTCTGCTCCAGGTCGGCCCCACCTATGCCCTGGACCCAGCGCCCTCCTCCAGGCCTCTGGGATCCATGTCCCCGTAACCCAGCCTCTGGCCTCACTCGGTCTCTGGTGCATTTTCTGAAGCTGTGATCTCCCTTCCCGACAATGCAAAACGACCTAGATTTTTATCCCCTCTTTTCCTAAGCTTTCCTTTGCCTCTTGCTGAGAATGCCCGAGAAAGTGTGATGACTCTTCAGGGCCGAAGCTTGGCTGAAAGGCCAGTGAGGGAGCAGTAATTACCCAAGTAGTGACAGGTGTGCTTCCTGTTGCTGCCCCGGGAAATGTCACTCATCCGTCAGGAAGAGCCAAACACCCGCCCACACCTGGCTCTGGAAGCAGGCTGCCTCCGGAGACGCCAGCTCCACAAGGTTTTCCGAAGCATTCGCTCACTCACTCAACACGCACGTACTTATTCCGTAAGCCTGGGGCCGGGGGGCCAGCCTGGACATTCTCCTTTCCTGATGGCCATCCTTGACTCTTGCCTAAGTTTCCCCAACTGTACCATGGTGGGCAACAGTGGTATCTATTCACAGATTGTTTCTGAAGAATGAATGAAGTAATACATATAGTTCAGTTCAGTTGCTCAGTCGTGCTTGACTCTTTGCGATCCCATGGACTGCAGCAACCAGGCTTCCCTGTCCATCACCAACTCCTGGAGCTTGCTCAAACTCATGTCCATCGAGTCAGTGATACCATCCAACCATCTCATCCTCTGTCGTCCCCTTGTCCTCCTGCTCTCAATCTTTCCCAGCATCAGGGTCTTTTCCAATGAGTCAGTTCTTCACATCAGGGGGCCAAAATATTGGATCTTCAGCTTCAGTACCAGTCCTTGCAATGAATACTCAGGACTGATTTCCTTGAGGATGGACTGGTTGGATCTCCTTGCAGTCCAAGGGACTCTCAAGAGTCTTCTCCAACACCACAGTTCAAAAGCATCAATTCTTCGGTGCTCAGCTTTCTTTATGGTCCAACTCTCACATCCATACATGACTGCTGGATAAAAGGATCTGCCAGACGTGGAGCCCTATTCAACCCTGGTCAAGGACATGGAGCGTGTGGCCCAAATCAGACCGAAGAGACACAAAGACTCCATCCAGAGGACGCTCTCCCCACCCCCACCCCCACCATCAGGTACGACCAGAGAGGCCAGGCATTAGTGTCCCCATCTGGACCCTGAGGATGTGAGGCACTCTGCTCCTGCTGTAGCTGAGGCCATTCACCCTTCCTGGGACCCCAAAGGAAGCCAAAGTGGGTTTCTAATGCTTGCACCCCAAGAACCCTGATACAACCTTCTGTGATCAAGACAAAAGGGGTGGGCATCTTCCATCTGGGATTTGGCCCCCTCCTCTGGCAACAGAGCGCAGACTCCAAGGGAGACTGATCAGTGATGGATGTGGGAGCCCAGAAGAGGGCCCCTCATCTAACCTGTGGAATCAGAGAAGGCCTCCTGGAGGAGGTGATACCTGGGTAAGGATTATAGCATGAAAAGGCATTAGCCAGGTGAAGAGAACAGCGAAGGACACTCCAGGTAGAGGGAACCCAGAAGAAAACAGGGCTGAGTGAAAGGAAGTGGTGGGTGGGCGTGGTAGCCAGCCAAGTTTCTGGAGGACGGCCGGAGCTGCTTGCAGGGCCCCCTGCCAGCCCTGCATAGTTCCAACCCCAACCTGGTTTTGGTTCAGGGATGAGGAGCCGGCAGAGGCCATTAGGGACAGGGTGCTAACGAATCGCACCCCGTTGGCTCTGCTGGCTTTCTGCAATGGCTAATCTGCTCAATTAGCACTGATGCACTGGTTCTGAGTTGTTCTGTTCAGTTGCTCAGTCTGTGGCAGGAAGACCTCAGGGTTTTCTTTCCTCCTCCAGGACGGATGGCACTGGAAATGGAGCTCAGAGATGTCACACATGCCACTAGCATTCACAGGCATTGCAGAAATCAACCGCTCTGGACCTTGGGAGGACGCCAGGGGGTCCTCAAAGAGACAGAGGTATGGTCCTGGGGGTCGAGTTGTAGCCTGAGAGATGTCCTCCACTTGTAGTCCAGATAACTTGTTTATTTTTTTTAATGTATTTTTAATTTTTTTTTATCTTTACACTGTACAGCATGTGGGATCTTAGTTCCCTGACCAAGGGCCAAACCAGTGCCCCCTGCATTGGAAGCATGGAGTCTTAACCACTGGACTTCCAGGGAAGTCCCAAATGAGCTTTTTTAATCAGAGCCCGTTCTCCACGGCTCCTTTGTTCTGCCTTCCCTTCTGTTCTGTCAGCTTTTCCTGAGTCTTGGCTCTTGTCCTGCCAAGTCCAGGCTGGTAGCCAGGTATCAGAGGCCAAGATGGGAGGGGAGGGAAGTAAGTTGAGAGCGTAGAGGAGGGGGCTGGGTTCTGATACTCTAAACCAGGGGAGTGAACAGGAAATAGGGTTCATGGCTCTCCAGTCGCTGCCTCCATATGTTCTGTTTAATCGTTCTTTCCTAGCTCTGAGTAATATTTCGGGCAAACCCAGAGTTTTCTCATCACTTTCAGACAATAAAGACCAGCTCACTCAGATCTTGCACGGATTTTAGGGATTATCTTTCCTCTTCTCTCTGTGCATGTGGACTTGGCCTGGGGGACTTGAAGGTGAGGGGAGGGGTCTGTTCTTTCACTTTTCTGGTTCTAGTTTCCCTGGGTGTGGGAAGAGAGGTGTATCACTTCCGTTTTCAGGAACCTGGGAGTTTGGGTGTCTGAAGAAAGCTTATGGTACAGATGCTGAGTGAAAATCAAACAACAGCTTGGGGAGAGTCCTACACAGTGAAACACACATCCAACCTATGGTCCAGAAATCCTACTCATAGATATTTACCCACAAGAAATGAAAACATGTTCATAAAGATGACTTACTTCAGATCAGTCATAACAGTTTAATTTGTGATAACTTAAAATATAAGCAACCTGAGCATCTATTAATATGTGAAAGAATAGACCTGGATTGGAATACTATTCAGTCTCCGTGCTCCCAATGCAGGGGGCACTGGCTCAATTGCTGGTCAGGGAACTAAGATCCCACATTTTGCGCAATGTGACCAAAAAGTAGAAAAAAAATGATGCATAAAAGAGAGGGGGTCATTGGTAATATCTATTGAATTATGTGTTGACTACATGAGTGGCTTCAGTTTGTGAAAATTCATCAAGCCATAAAATTATGAGGTACACTTTTTTGCGTGTACACCCAAACAAGTTTTTCTTAAAGAAAATAAATATGAGGGAAATCGAGCTGCTGAATGAATTTAAAAAAACAGAAGAAGAGAGTTAGAAAACAGTATGTGAAAAATGCAAAAGAGATAAAAAGACACGGTAGCTGGTTGGGGACTTTCCTGGTGCTCCAGTGGCTAAGACTCCATGCTCTCAAAGCAGGGACTGGGGTTTGATCCCTGGTCAGGGAACTAGATTCCACATGCGACAACTAAGATCTGGTGCAGCCAAATAAATAAAAAAACATTAAAAAAAATACACGGTGGCCAGTAAAGTGAGAAGGACTAACAAGCTCTAACTGGAATTCCAGAAGGAGGTAACACAGAGAATGGGGGAGAAGCAGTACTTAAAGAAAGACACCAATCATTAGATTCAGGAGCTATAACAATTCCCCAGGGTGTTTTTTTTTTTTTTTTTTGCCACATTTGGGCTGGAGTATGGCTTCATCTAGAGAAGGCAATGGCAAGCCACTCCTGTACTCCTGCCTGGAAAATCCCATGGATGGAGGAGCCTGGTAGGCTGCAGTCTGTGGGGTCGCTAAGGGTAGGACACGACTGAGCGACTTCACTTTCACTTTTCACTTTCACACATTGGAGAAGGAAATGGCAACCCACTCCAGTGTTCTTGCCTGGAGAATCCCAGGGACGGGGGAGCCTGGTGGGCTTCCGTTTATGGGGTCACACAGAGTCGGACACGACTGAAGTGACTTAGCAGCAGCAGCAGCAGCATGGCTTTATCTAGGGCTTTCCTGGTGGCTCAGTGATAAAGAACCCATTGGCAATATAGGAGATATAGGAGAAGTGGGTTCCATCCGTGGGTCAGGAAGATCCCCTGGAGGAGGGCATGGCAACCCACTCCAGTATTCCTCCTGGGAAGTCCCATAGACAGAGGAGACTGGTGGGATACCGTCCATGGGGTTGCAAAGAGCATGACTGAAACAACGAGCATGCACACATGAACAGGGCTTTATCTACTCCAGGGTTTACTAAACATGTCTGCAGGTTAGAAATACCTGGGGATTTTTAAACTTTCCAAAGCTCAGGCAAACAAAACAAGGCAAAATTTCCAAGCAGAATAAATTAAGAGAATTCCATACCTAGTTACATCACAGTGGACCTACGGAACACCAAAGACAATGAGAAGATTATGAAAGCAGCCACTGTAACAAGGCAGATCACCTTCAAAGGACAATCCAGATCAACTGCTGACGTCTCTGCAGCAAAGCTAGAAGGCATGGTTCCGAAAGGAAATGAATGCTGATTTGAACCCTATACCAGGCCAAAACTGTCTTCAAGGATGAGAGCAGATACAGTTTTAAACTGTAGATAAAAACTGAGAGCAGTTTAAAAAAAAATGTATTTTCAGGGGAATTTCCTGGCAGTCCAGTGGTTACAACTTTGCACTCCCATTGCAAAGGGTGTTGGCAGCTGTGGAGAACTAAGATCTCCACATGCCTTCATGGTGTGGCCAAAAAAATAAAAAAGTACTTTAGGAAGAGGAGTCTTCAGAAGGAATGGCTACCTCAAAGGCAACTCAGTGCGTCTAAAACTGAACTCCTAACCTGCCCCCAGTCTGGTCTCCTCTGGGGTTTTCTGCCTCAGTGAGTGATCACGATGATTACATAAACCAGAAACAGAAGTCATCTCATGTGCCTTCTCCCTCACCTCCCCCAGGTCCGGTCGCCCCCACGACCAGTCATCTCTGCCTCCCATGTATCTCTTAAATCCACCCTGCTTGTCACCCCCACCTCCACAGTTGCCAAGCTGTTGCCGTGTTTTGTTAACCTGCTGTACCCAGCCTTCCAGCTCCCAGATGTCCCCCTCTGATTTGCTCTCCACACTGTATCCTGGGTGATCTCTTTGAAATGCAGACCTGACATCATCTTGCCTTGGTTTTAAACACGAACTGACATCTCATTACTCTTGAGATAAAAACAAGTCTAACAGGTGATGGAAGGTCTGTGTGGTCCAGCTTCTCACACTCGTCTCTGCCTTCCCCCTGCCTCTGCCCACAGCCCCTCTGAACTTTCATCGTGCCCTTTGTTTTGCCCACATAGACTGTTGGCCCTGTGTTTTCACTACAAAGAGGATCCTTCCCGTCCTCTTTTGCTTGGTTAATGTCACCTTCAGACCTCTGGTCAGTTGGCACTTCCTCCAGGAAGTCTGTCTTGATCTCCTTGATGAGGTCCACTCTATCTCTCTATGAACATTAAATACACTTGTAGGACCACCATAGCCTCATCTATGACACTTGTCACAGGAGCAACTTCACACTTATTTCTGTAGTTAATTATGCTCTGGTTCCCCACTGGATTTTCCCTTCCAACAGGAAACAGCCTCCCTCTTTTCCACCCAGCAGTTTATCTCCAGGACTAAGGCAACAATAGACACATAGTAAACATTCCCAAATAATTGTCGAATTGATGAATTCCATCCTGGGATCTCCCTGCTGTGACATTCTAGAATATGCAGGTTCACTTCTTTTTCACCCCCAACAAGAGAATCGTGGTTCTTATAGAAGTGAATTGTGAGTCAGTGCTGTAGGAGATAATTGGAAAAAGGAAGAATTGGGAACTGGAAAAAGAAAGGGAGAAAAACTCAGCAGAACTGGAGATGTGGCTTTCTGCGGTGAAGCTTGGGGGAGATGAAGGAAGTCATGGGAGAGTAAGTGGGCGTGTGGCAGGTGTTTGGGTTCTGAGGTTATCCAAGCAGAGCCGAGACCACCCACCCACCTCGGGGCTGTGAACGGAAGCTGCTCAGCCCTGCCAAGCAGGTTAGATAAAGATCAACAGAGGCCTTTTCCATTTTGAGGATGTACATTCTTCATGTTGCTGGGATGGTGGCGAGACCCAGGAGGCAGGAATAAACAATTCTGAGTCATAAAATCATTAAGGCATCGAACATTTGGGTAGAAGAACAGACACACAAAAAAGATGCTTCCTGTACACATGTTACTTGCAACAAAGCCTAATTCTTTTCTCAAGACTCTCACTGACCCTCTTGGGGACTGGGATTCTGAAATGGAAGGTAATTATGCAGTACTTGTCTTTGTTAATTTAAGATGTGTAAAGGGTGGTTGATTCTTTATTCCATGAGCTGCTTTAAGATTTAATTCCGGTGAAAGAAAAATATTTTTATAAAGGTTTTTATAGATTCACCTGCAACGTGAATGTCTCCGGAGCTGCAGAGCTATATTTCCAACACTTGGCCGCAGTGCCCCCCAGACCCCCTAACTCAGTTCATCCCCAGTCAACTGCTCCTCCTGCTGGGTCCCCATCTTAGCATCTAGCCATCTGGTGCCAAACTAGAAACCCAAACATCATCCTTCACGCTGTTTTATTCAAGCCCCCTGACAGGCTCCAGCCCAAGACCTCCTTTCCCGCCCACTGGATCCTCCCAGCTCAACCATGTCTCCTCTCCTGCCTGGTTGCCATCCTGGTCTCCCCAGGTCTGGTCTTGCCCCCTCCTCTCTACACCCCACTGGGAGTAAGGGCATGGGCTATTGGCAGAGCTGCTGTGGGCAGGAGATCAGAGACCTAGGGAAAGCTGGGAGGTTCTGGGGCAGCTGGGGACCCCAAGGCCAGGCTTGCTCAGAGTTGGCTTTCTCTTTCAGTCCATGCCTGGGTGAATCAGCTCTGTTTCATGGTTTGGGAAAGTCAAAGTGTTTATTCATTCAACAAACACTTGTTGAGCACTTGCTCTATGTTCCAGGCCCTACTCTGGGCTCTGTGGGAACAGCAACAAACCAGTCAGATGAGATTCTGCCATGTTTATCCTAGAGCCAGTGAGTAAATCTATTGTCCTTTTTGACACTGAAATGAAGAAAGCAAAGGAGGGTAAGGGGAGTGAGCAAGGAGGGATGTGGGGACACGGGTGTTTTACATGCATAGCCAGGTGGGCCCTTTAGTTGAAAATGTGGTGAAGGGACTTCCCTGGTGGTCCAGAGGGTAAGAATCTGCATTGCAATTCAGAGGACATGGGTTCGATTCCTGGTCAAGGAACTAAGATTTCACAGGACTCAGAGGGACTAAGCCCTTGTACCACAACTAGAGAGTCGGAGCGCTGAATGAAACCCCCCTCCCCATGATACAGCAAAGATCCTGTGTGCCACAGCTAAGACCCACTGCAGCCAAATAAACACATCTTACAAAAGAAAGAAAGACAATGTGGGGAAACAGGCTTCCAACAGAAGGGACTGCAAGTGCAAAGGCCCTGAGACAGGGTCGGAGGGTGAGTGTGGCTGAAGCTGAGAGGAGGAGCAGATGCGGTCAGGGAGAAGCAGGGGCCAGGCCAGGAACAGCCGGAGGGCCGCCTTGGAGAGGCTGCATTGCAGAAATCCTGTGCCTTGACGCAAATCCCCAAGTTCTTACAGAGATCCTCCTGTCGGGGGGTGTCCACCGCAGTCCTGTTGGTGGCTACCTGGTGTCCATGGCAGGTGGTGGACGGGCGACCCCTGGTGATGCACATGGGGTTGGATATTCATCTGTTGTTCTTGATCTCTTTCCTTTTCTGTGCAGCCAGGCTGGAAGCCTGTCAACCACACGTCCCGGTCTCCCTGGCCAGGCGGGTTCTGAAGGAGGCCGTGGCCCCAGGTTGGAAGGTGGGTGTGCTAGTTAGCTGGGACTGTTGTAACAGAGCACCGCAGATGGGGTGGCTGACACAACATTTACTGTCTCTCAGCTCTGCAGGCTGGAAGTCCAGGGAGGGCTGGTACCTCCTGGGGATCAGGAGGGAGAATCTGCTCCGGGGTTCCCCTGGCATCTGGAGGTCTGCTGGCTTCTTTGACTTGCAGAAGCATCACTGGGATCTTGGTCTTCATCTTCACATGGTGCTCGTGCAGTGTGTATGTCTGTGTCCGATTTTCTCCTCTTTGTAAGGAATGTGGTCCTGTTGGAGTAGCATCCACCCGACTCCAATATGACTTCAGCTTAACTGATCACATCTGAGATGACCCTGTCTCCAAACAGAGTCAGCTTCTCAGGGACTGAGGGCAGGATTTCAGCAGATTTCACAGAGACACATGCAGCAGTAGCAGCGGGCAAAGATATGAGTCCATCTGCTCATGCTGGTGGCCCTGGGGCAGCAATGGCCCAGGTCCAGCAACATCGGGGCGAGCTCGGACATGGCCCCAAACTGGTGCTGATGCTTCCTCATCTCTGCCTAGCACCCGCTCTGCACCTCCAGCCTGGAAGTGGTAGCAGTTCCCTGGTCCCTAGGTCACACCTCCTCCCCTTCTCTCGGTTACCCCTTCTCACACCTTTGTCAAGAGTTTCTTGAATTAAATTCCCCTTTGCTTGAAATATTTAGTGAGGGTTCTGTTTCCTGACTGGCCTCTGATTGATACGTACACCATACAACAGTTCAGAGAAACACAAATAGATCTAGAATACAGAGCTCAAGAGGTTGTCTGTGTGTGTGTCTTGATTCTAAAATCTGCATGGGGATGCAATAGACCAAGAAAAACTAACTGATCTTAAAGAACAATAGCAAAACAGAGGATTTAGACTACCAGACTCCAAGATTTATTATGATGCTACAGCATTTAACGGAGAAGGCAATGGCAAGCCACTCCAGTACTCTTGCCTAGAAAATCCCATGGATGGAGGAGCCTGGTAGGCTGCAGTCCGTGGAGTCGCTAAGGGTCAGACACGACTGAGCGACTTCACTTTCACACATTGGAGAAGGAAATGGCAGCCCACTCCAGTGTTCTTGCCTGGAGAATCCCAGGGAAGGGGGAGCCTGGTGGGCTTCCGTCTATGGGGTCACACAGAGTCGGACACGACTGAAGTGACTTAGCAGCAGCAGCAGCACAGCATTTAAGACAGCTCGGTAATTGCCAAGCATAGACACGTAGATCAATGGGGCAGAACAGAAAATCCAGACACAGACTGCGCACACTGGGTCCACTTGATCTTTCGCAAAGGTGAAAGTCTAGTGAGGACAAGGGTGATCTTTTCAGTAAAAGGTGTTGGGGATTATTAGGTACCCATTCAGAAAAAAGCGAACTGTGATCACTACTTCATGCCATACACAGATGCCAATTCCAGATGGACTGTAGACACATTTTGTCAAAGCAAAACAAAAATTTTCTAAAAAGGAATATAGGAGAATATCTTCATAAACTTGGGGTAGGCAAATATCTTAAGACACAAAAAGCACTATCCATAAAAGAAACAGTGATAAATTGTACAGCATTAAACTTAAGAAGATCTGTTCAAAAAAAGACACAAAGCAAACCACAGAATGGGAGAAGAAATTTGCCATACATATGTTTGACTTGAGACTTGAATTCTGAATATACAAATCCTTCAAATAAATAAGACAGATGACCTTGAACAGACACTTTACAAAAGAACATATACACATGGGTAATAAACCTACTAGAGCACTCAGCTTTATTTATTAGTCACAGGGAAATAGAAATTAAGACTACAGTGAGATACTGCTACACACCCACAAGAATGGCTGAAGTTAAAAAGTCGACAATTCCAAGTGCAGAAACGAAGCAAAGTTAAAGTTGCTCAGTCATGTCCGACTCTTTGAGACCCCATGGACTGTATAGTCCATGGAATACTCCAGGCAAGAATACTGGAGTGGGTAGCCATTCCCTTCTCCAGGGGATCTTCCCATCCCAGGGATCGAACCCAGGTCCCCCTCATTGCAGGCAGATTCTTTACCAGCTGAGCCACCAGGGACGCCCAAGAATACTGGAGTGGGTCGTCTATCCCTTCTCCAGTGGAAATGATGTGGACTAATTGCATTGCTGGTGGGTGTTTTCTGGCTGCATAAATCAAGCTGGTATAAATACCCACTTTGATACAGCAAGAAGACTCCTGGTTACACATTCAACAACTGTGCCTACCCAAGTTCACAAAAACATGTGTGCAAGTGTGCTCATGGCAGCAATATTTACACTAGCCCAGGACTGGAAGTGATCCAATGTTCACCAACAGAACAGGTAAGTTGCGGAGTATTTATATGACGGAACACTCCACAGAATGAGAACCAGCGAACTGCATCCATGTGCAGCAGTGTGGATGATTGCATTCAAGCGCAAAAATGGGCAATGCTGATCTGTCATCTTAGCACCCAAGATAGCAATTACCCTTGGAAAGGGGCACTAAGGAAGTTCTGGGGGTTCTGGCAAGGTTTTATTTCTTGATTTGGTGAGTGGTTCTAAAGTCTGCTCATTTTGTGAAGATTCACTGAGCTGAACTAAATTTCATACTTTTTCAAACAAGATTACACTTGCAGTTTATGCTCTGTCAAACTCTTTTAAATTTTATACACAAGCCAAAACTGCAAGTGGTCGCGTGAATGACAGAATGGAAGTGACTCAAATTCCATGTCTCACTTTTGAAAATCACGCCGGTCCACCCCACACCAGGAGCCCTTCTGCCCTCCTCCCCCATTCCCCCTTCCCCACGCCAACACATGTGGATCCCCAACCAGCACAGCCAAGCTCTGCTCCCGTCCTTCCTGCATAGCACTGTCTGGGCAGGGAGTCCCCAGGCCCTGGGTGTCTCAGGGTGGGTAGTCTGAAACTGGGTCGGGGGGGCGCCCAGACCCTGAGCGGGCAGTCCCTTCAGCCCTACCTGCCTGACAGAGGCCAGAAGTGGGAGGGTCCCTGATGGTCAGGGTCCTGGGGCAGTAGTGAGGGACCCCAGACTAGTGATTGGCCTGGGGGCAGTGCAAGGCACTCAGTCCTTTTTCCTAGAAGGTGGGCCCCCCAAAGGAGGGATAGAAGAGGGAGGCAGCACCTCCCTTGAGGAATTCTGGCTGTGAGTGTGGCACTGCCGGGAGGGACTGTGTCTCTAAATGCAGGTGTGCCAGCCGGGCTGTCCTGGCTTCTCCCACCTTGACCTGGGGAACACCTTTGGCTACTGTAGCAGAAGGTGGTGTCCGAGTCCAGGGCAGGCCTCTAAAGGTGTCTCCACAGCTCCCTGCCTCTCACCAGGCCAAACGGCTTGACCTTCAAGTTCTTAGCACCCAACACAGAAACCTCTTAGACTTTGCTCGTATGTGGGGGCCAACCCAGAGTCCCCAGGACAGGGCTGGTTCCTGTGTGGCCTCTTCACTGCAGGCCCAGGAAGACGAAGTTCCTCTTGGCTGGAAGATGCTCTTCCCAACTGAGCCCCAAGGGGGAGGAGAGCCCCTGCTGGGTGGGAACAGGCCAGGGCCCTTTGGATGCACCGGAATAATGACCCTCCCACCCAGAGATGCCACAAGGCTGGAGACGAGGGACCACATGAGGGAAGGAGGAGGCCAGAGGACAGAGGCCCACAGACTGGCCGACAGGACATTTCCACTCAGTTCTCTGAGCCAGGGAGCAATTCGCACTGGACGATAAATGTTGCGGAACCTCTGCAGTACAGAGGTGCGGTTGAAACCTCCGCTACGTTCTCTAAGATGTCATCTCTTTCTGAGCAACCTCGGATAACATCTTCTTTTCTTTGGGCTTTGGTTTCCTCATCTGTCAGAGGACGGTTGTGAGACCTTGATGCCTCCCTCCAGTGTTACTGGGAAACACTGCTTCTCTGGGGCAAAAATAAACAGCCAATGCAAAGAGATAAATTTTCTTATCCATATATGAGCGCTTCCTAATGTGTCCTGTGACATATGGGTGTCTCAATATATTTGCTACTGTTGTTCAGTCACTCAGTCATGTCCAACCCTTTGCAACCCCGTGGACTATAGCCCACCTGGCGCCTCTGTCCATGGAATTTTCCAGACAATACTAGAGTGGGTTGCCATTTCCTCCTCCAGGGGATCTTCCTGACCTAGGGATCGAACCTGCATCTCTTATGTCTCCTGCACTGACAGGTGAGTTCTTTACCACTATCACCACATGGAAAAAATATATATATATCCACATATACACACACACTCTTGTAAAATATTTTTCCATTATGGTTTATTATAGATATTGAATATATTTCTCTGTCTTATATAGTAGGACCTTGTTGTTTATCCATTCCACATACAATAAACTTAGATCTGCTAACCCCAACCTTCCACTCTATCCTTCTCCCAAACCCCTCCCCTTTGGCAACCACCAGTATATTCTCTGTATCCATGATTCTGCTTCTGTTTAAGAGATAGGTTCGTTTTTCGTTTGTGTCGTGTTTTAGATTCCACATTTAAGTGATATCATATGATATTTTTCTCTTTCTGACCTAACTTCACTTAGTACTATGATAATCTCTAGCTACGTCCATGGTGCTGGTCTTTTTCATGGCTGAGTAGTATTCCGTTGTGTATAGATACCACATCTTCTTTATCTATTCATCTGTCAATGGTCTTGGTTATTGTAAAACATTCCAGCTCTTAACTCTCTATTTCATGGAGAACCAGCAGTTCTCCTAACTTGCATTTCCATCATGGGAGAATTCCTGGATGCATACCTGTCTACTACCCCAGGTGACACCAGAGCAGACTGCGCTGGTCATCCTGTCCGGCCACAGGGATCATTCACGTTTTCATTCAGGGTATGTGGAGGTGATGCTCTGTTCTTTCTCAGCACCGTTCCTCCTGCTTCTTCATCTGAAGGAGTGAAGCCTTTCATCTAATTTTGTCACCAATACTAAATGGCCTTTCTATATTTTGACGCACTGAATCACCATGTCCGAATGTGTTCCATTATTTATGGCAGCTCGTGTTCGGGCGCAGTGAATCATGGCCGCGTTCAGAGGCCCTGTCTCCTGGAGAGAGCCCCCCTTTTCCCGCTCACCCTTCTTTGAAGCTGGACCCCTGGGTGTGGGGTTGCACTCTGGGTGGGTGGGAGGATGGTGGCACTGCCTGCCGGGAGCCCTGTAAGGAGTGGAAATGCAGATGAAAGGGAAGTCCTGGAATCCCCCAGGCCTGTGAGCCCGCACATCCCTACACAGCAGACAAATGAATGGCAACAAGATTCTGCAGGAAAAAAGAGCATCCCTCTGCTCATGTCTCCATGGCAGCTGGGACCAAGAGGATATAAGCGTGCTCTGCTCTGAGCCCCGTGATGCTGAGAAACAGTCCAGCTGCAGCCACTCATCTGACCTGTGATTGCCCAGTTCCACCCCAGGGCCCAGGGTCATGAGGTGACTCTCCAGGGAGGTTTGATCTTCACACCACTCGATGCCGGTCCTCTCAACTTCCAGCCCCACCACACTGGGATGGCCTCCCCTGGGATCCTAGGTCCCTTACACACCCACAGCCTCCACCTGGAGACCAGGGCAATCTGGGAGGCAGGGCGAGGGCCCAGCAGTCTCTGAGCCCCTCTGGGTCTTGGCTGGCCACTGACTGGGCTTAAGGAAAGCTCATCAAATGCCTGACCAGCCTGTGAAATGCGCTCACCCTCCAGCACCTCTTTTAATTTGCTTTTGCCTCCACGTCCTCTTCGAGGAAGCTCCCTGGGGCTCTAGACTGGGGCCGGGCCTCTCTGTGCCCTCTGTTCCTGCTCCCCTGTCACTATAAGTCTGGGTCTGCCTCACCTGTTAGACTGGGAGCTTGCATGTAAGGGCCGTATCT
Source organism: Moschus berezovskii (assembly GCF_049115385.1). NCBI lineage: Eukaryota > Metazoa > Chordata > Mammalia > Artiodactyla > Moschidae > Moschus > Moschus berezovskii. Next base: position 19,575,402 of record NC_142470.1, read on the forward strand.
TATGTTCACATGCCCTGTGCCTCTGGGCCTAACATGTCAGCCTGGGTCCCCCTGGGTCGCAAAATGGTCACTCAAGTCAGCCTGGTTCTTCTAGAGTAGGCTTCCCACCGTGGAGTACCTGGCCTGCAAGACTCTGGCCAAGCTGCCCGTCACCCCCAGCCAGGGCATGGCAACGCAGGAGAAGGCCATCCGGATGGGAAGCGGGGCTCTGTCTGCCATGCTAGCCCCTCTGTGCAAGACCCCAGCCCCTCCTGCCTGCCCCAGGCAGCTTCTCCTTCAGCTGTGCTTCTCCAAGGACCTGAGCCTCACAGTGCATGGCAGGACTGTCAACGCTGAGGAGCCTAGGCACTGGGCAGGTCCTTGGACATCTGACTGACGTCACCCGGGTGCACCTGCTTAGAGGCAAGTGTTGCTGAGCGCCGACCCCTCCTCTGAAAGTGTGTTGGGCGCTGAGGCATCTCCCAGGACCACCCACTGTTTATGACCAATCAGGAGGGCTCCATGGCCACCATGCTTGGCCTCCATACACACCATCTCCTGTAACATGTGCCAAAGTGCAGTGAAACGGGCGTTGTGTTCCTGTTTCCAGAGGAGGAAAGCAAGGCACAGAGAAGTTAGGACCCAGCATCCCAAGGGAAGCAGGAGGCAGAGTTGGGTTTCAAGCCCATCTCCCTCTGTCTTTGGAGTGAGGCTCATGTCAGCTCCCGCAGAAGCTTTTTGTGGATGATCTTCTAGGTAGCTCAGACGGTAAAGAATCCACCTGCAATGCAGGAGATGTGGGTCCGATCCCTGGGTTGGGAAGATCCCCTGGAGGAGGGCGTGGCAATCTACTCCAGTATTCTTGGGCTTCCCTGGTGGCTCAGGTGGTAAAGAATCTGCCTGAGATGCAGGAGATATGGGTTTGATCCATGGGTAGAAAAGATCCCCTGGAGAGGGGCATGAGCTGGAGAATCCCCATGGACAGAGGAGCCTGGAAGCTACAGTACATGGGGTTGCAAAGAGTCAGACACGACTGGTCTCTGTTGAGATATCACAAAGCCCTAGGAGTGCAGTGCTCTTACTGTTTCTGTGTCACAGGTGAGGAAGCTTGAGCTCTGAGAGGCTAAGTGACTCATTCATGGTCACACAGCTGGACAGTGGTGGGCATGGGACCCCGTCCCAGTCCGGCTGGATGGAACTCTGGCTTTGCCCTCTGCTGCCTCCTGCTAGCTGAACACTTACAGGCCTGGTCCTCAGGCTGCCAGCCTCAGGAAGGCCTCCTTCCAGTCCTTGGTTGGACTTGGCATCACTTGATGAGCTGCCTCTTCCTGCAGAGGGAGCCTCCGGCCTCGCTGGAAGGAGTCAAGCCCTCCCCGAAGAATCTTGAGCATGGCCTTCCCTGCTGCCCGTGGCAGGACTGAGGTCAGGCTATGTCAGGCGTGGGCTTCAGTGGAGGAGAGAGGCTGGGCCTTTGAGCCGTTTCTGCGGGTTTTCCTATTGAGCCATTGTTCACATCAGGGTGAGGCGGCTAGGCTTGGGGTAATTACTGGTTTTGCAGATCAGCTGAGCGCGAAGGAGAAGTCTGCTGTTGGTAAACAGTTTGGCGATCTGAAGAGCAAATTGTGGCTTGTGTGAGCCAGGAGGACGCCAGGCTGCTCCTCTGGACGCGCTGGGCAAGGAAGCCAGCGTCTGGAGTGGCAGGGGGGCTGGTGGGGAGGAGGTGATGGAGGCGACAGAGTTGGACTCAGCGCTGGGTGTAACCGCCACAGATGGCCACCCCACAGCCGGCGACCCGCTGGTTCTGCAGGGTATTGCCCCTGGGCTTGTGGTCCAACAGGAGAAAGGCATGTTGGCAGGTCTTAAAACAGTGAAACACCACCTCGCACCTTCTAGGGTGGTTTTCGTCGAAAAAGGGAGCTCGAGTGTTAGCCAGGATGTGGAGAAACTAGAAGCCTTGTGCTGATGGGAGCATGGTCTCGTGCAGCTGCTGTGGAAAACGGTATGGTGGGTTCTCAAAACATTCAGTATAGACTGAGCAAAGGCTCCAGCAATTCCACTTCTGAACAATACCACAGAGAATGGAAAGCAGGGACTCGGAGGGTTATTGGTACACGATAGTCAAAAGGTAGAAGTGTCATGTTGATAAATGGCAGAAACCAACACCATAATGTAAAGCAACCATCCTCCGATTAAAAACAAATAAATTTCAAAAAAGGTAGAAGCAAGCCCAGTGTCCATCAGTGGATAATGGGATAAACAATATGTGGCATCAGTTCAGTTCAGTTCAGTTCAGTTGCTCTGTCATGTCCAACTCTTCTCAAACCCATGAATCACAGCACACCAGGACTCCCTGTCCATCACCAACTCCCAGAGTTCACTCAAACTCGTGTCCACAGAGTCGGTGATGCCATCCAGCCATCTCATTCTCTGTCGTCCCCTTCTACACATGCAATATTATTCAGCCAGGAAAAGGAAGAAAATCCTGATGTCTGCTACAACTTAAATAAACCTTGAGGATATTATGCTAAGTGAAATAAGCCAGTTACAAGAACACAAGTACTGCATGATTCTACTTCTATGGGGTTCCTTTTGATTCCTTGGTGGCTCAGCTGCCTGCCAATGCAGGAGAACCAGGTTCAATCCCTGGGTCAGGAAGATCCCCTGGAGAAGGGAATGGCTTTCTGACTCCAGTGTTCTTGCCTGGAGAATTCCATGGACAGAGGAGCATGATGGGCTATAGTCTATGGGGTCACAAAGAGTTGGACACAGCTGAGGGACTAACACTTTCAGAGGAGTCATCTTCATGGAGACAGGAAGTAGAAGGGTGTTTGCCTGGGGCTGGAGTGAAGGGCCAAAGGGGAATAACCGTTTAACACATAGACTTCCATTTGGGAAGATAAAGCTCTGGAAATAGACGGTGGTGATCTTACAGCAATGTGAATGCACTTAATGCCACTGAAATGTGCACTTAAAAATGATTAAAACGGGCAACTTCACATTTGATATATCTTACCACAGTAAAAACAAAACGCAACAGTACTTGGGTGGGGGTCTGGGAGCACAAGCCTGCTATGGAAACACAGCAACCAGGCCGTAACCCATTCCCCCTCCCCGAAAGGCACATGGAGGGTGGGGGTGGGGAAACAGGTCCCAGTAACAGATGTTAGTAGTGAGGACGGATCAGTTCATTAATAATCCCAGCAAGCCTTGACGGCAGCTTATCATACATCTGCTGCCTCTGAGACCTGGGTCTTGGCCCACTTCAGGTACCCCCAACCCCAGCAGACAGTGCAGGCAAGGATGTACCAGGCAGGGGAGTCAACAGGCCCTGCCTGCCTCTGGGGACACAGCAGGCTCCCTGCAGGGGATTTTTGCCTTTCCCATTAGGCCTCCATCAATAGCGCAAGTAATTTCGGGTTTGGCTGAGAAAAATTCACTCAATCAGCCGGCGTCTATCATTTCCAGTAATGACTGTGTTCTGCTTTCGCTGCAAGGTGCCCTGAAGCACTTATTTTCTTGAACTCGAGAACATCTGTGGGCTGGCTTGTGTGGGTCCCATTCCAGGGGTCACCATTTCGGGCCTCTTTGTCCTACAGGAATTTAGCCATCAGCGCCGGGAGAACTGGGGCTCACCCTGGGGTCTGTCTCCCAAGACAGCTGCTCAGCTGTTAGGTTAGAAGCTGGCTGTCATCTGTGGCCTCCCTCTGGGAGGGGCTTCATCAGGGTGATGATGGTGAGCATGGCGATGACCTCTTTCAGGGGTACCGTCCTTTACAGTTTACGCTGCACGTTCCCAATTGATAACCGAGTTTCATCTTCACTGCCACACGGGGCTTCAAGGACTGCCCTGGTTTTCCAGGTAAGGTTCAGAGAGAGTCAAGAAATGTGTCACCCAGTAGGTCACCAGTACAAGCCACAATCCATGGAGTCTTCCCAGGTGGCGCGGGGGTAAAGAATCCGATTCTAAAGCAGGAGACGCAGGTTCGATCCCTGGGTTGGGAAGATCCCCTAGAGAAGGAAATGGCTACCCACTCCAGTATTCTTGCCTATGAAATCCCATGGACAGAGCAGCCAGCGGGGGCTGCAGTCCCTAGGTTTGCAAAGAGTTGGAGATGACTTATCGACTAAACAATAACAACACCACTCCTATATGACTGACTCTAGGACAGAGCTCGCTTCATCCACTGCAATGAGGTTTAGTGGCTTGGTCCTTCTGTTCCCCACAAAACGGTGTGACTCAGGCATGAGGAGGGGACTAGCGGTGCGGAGGATGGGATGGGATGGAGGCACAAACTGAAGGGCCCTGAGTGTGGAAGGAAGGTCAGGTTGGATGGGTGACTCCCCCCACACTGTCACAGGACAGATCCCGGGGCCGTAAGTCATCTTGCTCAGGACAAGGGGCTCAGGGCCAGGGATTACAACAATGGTGTATCAATTTGCATTGGCTCCAACAGGGTGAAAACGAGTGACTCCTGAGACACAATCAAGCCAGTTTCTGGTAGAAGCTGATGTCACAGAGGGGGCTGATCGAAGCCAGTGCTGGGGGAGCTGATTTGGGCTCTTGGGGAGGATGCTATATGGAGCGTGTTGACAAGCTAACCCTGGCCGAGAGCAGCCAGCAGCCGATCCTTCACTGTCCTCGAGGGCTAGGGTTAGCAGAGCTGACCACCTTGTTTGCATAGACCAGGGTGAGATGGAAGGGTTTTTACAAGTTCCCTCGACTTCCAGGACCAGAGTTGAGGATGACTAAGCTGTTGTGTTGACTCATGCCTGAGACTGATCCAGGATTGGGGTGGGGAGGGGGAAGAGTTGCTAGAAGCCTCTTGCTTGACAGTACTGGAACCCCCTATGTCTTTTGAAGACCTGTCCCTCACCACTCACAGTTTTTATATTCTGCTCAGAATGGACCCAAGCTCCCGGCCCCGAGGTGTCCAGAGGTGGGCATGGAACTGGGTCTGGCCAACTAGAGCCTCTACTTTCTGGGTTAGGGTGGCAGGGACCCAAGGCGGGGCTGGTGGGGCCAAGGCCTGTCCCTCCCCTGGGGTCACTGAGGGGGTTAATAAAGGGCTGATGATGCCAGCAGTCACCTTTGCCATCACAGAGAATGGAAGCAACTGCCAAGGGGGGCAGCTGACAAAGACCAACCTACAGATGCCCTTCTCTTGAGACCCCTGATCCAGCCAAGGTCTGAATCCAAGGCCCCTCCTGCCTCCCACGCTTCCAGAGCCAATAAATGCCCTCTTCTGCTTTAACTAGATGGAGCTGGTTCTTGTCGCTAGCAACCAAAAGTGCTTCAACTAAAAATATACTAGGTATTTTAACTTCTTTAAACCTTCCTCTAAATTATGTATTGCTCTCTTTAAATATAATCATTAGTGGTTGGTAATAATTTATCTTCAGGTCTTTTAATAAAATGTTCTGCTTCATAGAAAACCCTAATTGAGTAGAGAAGCATTTAATAAAGGTGGCCTTGCTCTGACATGCCCTGGGGAGGACTTGCCGGTAGAGAAGGCTTTGCCAGCCCTTCTTGTAGCCATCACAAGTGCCTGCAGGGAAATAAAAGGCCCTTGAAGGCTGACCTCACAGGCTGGTTACCTCAGATGATGTACCAAGGAGGCTGGAAGCCCACTTGGGGGGCTGTGGGATAGGTGACCTTGGCCCAGCAGGAGGGAAGGAATGGGTTCATCTCTGTGTCTTGAGCATTCCCCTGTGTCAGGTACCCCGCTGGGCCCCTTAGATTCATCAGGTATGTTCATGCTCAACATCTAGGCTGCAGGTACTTGTGATTGTCCTCATCTTGCTGCTGAAAACCAGAGGCTGGGATCCCACTGAGAAACCCCCTTCTCAGGAAGTCAGCAGCCATTTAACTTTTGCTATGTATCACTGGGAGGTGTCTGAAGCAAGAGAGTTTTGGATCCATCTTGCTGGAACCAAACTTTAATCTTTAGAACCAAACTATGGTTTTGAAACAGTCACGTACGGATGTGAGAGCTGGACCATAAAGAAGGCTGAGTGCCGAAGAATTGATGCTTTTGAACTGTGTGATGGAGGAGATCTTGAGAGACACTTGGACAGCAGGGAGATCCACCCAGTCCATCCTAAAGGAAATCAGTCCTGAATATCCACTGGAAGGACTGCTGCTGAAGCTGAAGCTCCAATACTTTGGTCACCTGATGTGAAGAACTGACTCATTGGAAAAGACCCTGATGCTGGGAAAGATTGAAGGTGGGAGGAGAAGGGGATGACAGAGGATGAGATGGCTGGATGATATCACTGACTCAATGGACATGAGTTTTTGAGCAAACTCCGGGAGATGGTGAAGGATAGGGAAGTCTGACGTGCTGCAGTCCGTGGGGTCGCAAAGAGTCTGACACAACTGAATGATTGAGCAACATCCACCACCAGTGGTTAGGATCTCACATGCTGCGTGGTATGGCCAAAAACAAAAACCCGGAACCAGGCACAGCCTCTCAGGGCTTTAGACACCAGCTAACAGCATCCTGGTGGCAGTGGGGGGCAGAAGGAGGGAAGGCTGAGGGGTTGTCACCAGAAGCCAGCAGGTAAACAAAGAAGCCAGGATGGAGGCCCCCTCCACGCCATCCTTCCTCCTTCCTTTCTCTCCCCTCTGTCCTTTCTGTGAACACTTCTCTGCATTCCCTGTGCCCAGCTCTGTGCCCACGTCTGCCCTCAGGTCTCTCCAGATGGCATCGGGGTGACAGATGGTGTGTCACCATCATCACCATCTCAGGCTCTAGACTGGGGGAGAGATCACGAGTCCCGGTCCAGGTGAGCTCTGACCCCAGGCCAGGTGAGGAGGGGTTCAGGGCATATGAGTCACGTGGTAAGACGGGCCTTGGCTCTGTCTGATTCAGCAAAGAGGGAAGAACACAGATGATGACGACCACACATTGTGTCTGAAATCCAGATTATGGTCTGAATTAAGAGATAATTTCCCTTAGCTTTGAATCTCCCAAGTGGATGCCCACTGAGCTATGAGTCCTTCTCCATGCCAAGGGCTGGGGCTGCCACCCACCCAGTCGGGGCCATTCGGTTCTCACAATTCTTAGCGGGGAGAGGTTTACCACCCCTTACCCTACCCTACTCCCAGCCCCTACCCTTACCAATTAACAAATGAGAAAACATGACCCAGAGAGTAACTCCAGCAAGCTTAACAGCATTAAAGGACAAGGGAGTCCAGATTCGTGCCCAGGCCTGCCTGACCCCAAAGCTTGGCGCCTCCATCCCCACCCCTGCCCTCTGGCGGTGTCAGGGCCCGCAGTGAGCGGAGAGTGAACCAGGACGCTGGGAATCTTCCACAGCTCCTTCTGTGATGCCCTGGGGGCCTGTCCAACTTCACTGCATAGAGTCCTAGTCTCCTCCTCTCTTTCTGTGCTCCATTAAGAGGCTTTTTTTTTTTTTCTTAAGTCAGTTTTGTTGGTTTTTAAGCACGAGTGTTTAAACAGGCATAATGTGAGAGGCCTGGCCCCCAGGAACTGGATCCACCTCTCTCACTCCCCTCACCTCCCCCTGCGGTTGCTAGATGCTATTTTGTCCCAAGACCAAATCCCCTTGTCCCAAGCCTTGTGGGGAGGTTGTGGGCTAAGACCACCATCCCCGACTTCCATCGCCCTGCTGACCCAGGTCCTGTTTCTTTGCTCCACTGGATATCTCTCCTGAGCCTCTTCTCCGACCCAGGTGAGGATGGCCAGGACCCAGCCGGGTTTGCTGGACCTTGTGTCACCCCTTAGGCATCTCACCCATGAAGGTCAGGGGGCAGTTCTGGAGTCCCACCCCAGGGCGTCTTCTGTGCCTCTGAAATGTACACCTGGGTGATGTTCAGTATGGTCCTGGACTTTGCAGACCTCTGGAACACCATGTCATCTGTGACCCAGAAGCTGCTAAAATATTAAAACCCCATCAGCTCCTGAGCTTCTCCGGGGCTGTAGAGTCCACTGACTTCCTCTGGCTTCATGAGTCCACTTTGGATGGTGGCCATTACCTCCCTCTACAGTGAGACGGGACTGTGGGTGGTGCCTTCCTGGTCTCCTTCATCTGCCCTCAGCCCTTGGCTCCTGTCCTGTCCTTACAGCCCAGTGAGGACTTGCCTGGCCCAAGCTTGAGCCATGCTTCTGCTCACCTGGCCACAGAGCCTGGCAGGCAGTTACGGAGCATCAGTGACCCCCACAGTGGCACAGCTCTGACCCCTGACCTTCATCTTTGGGATCTGGCCCCTGTAGAGCTTACACCTTAGCATTCTCTTTTGCCCAAAGCCATCTGACTTGGGGTTTCTGCCAGCATTCCACAAGTCACTCAAACAAGGTATTCCAGTTATATATTGCTCTGTAAGAAATCACCCCAAAATATAGTGGTCTAAAACACCATGAATCATTTTATGAGCTCTCACGGTTTCTGTGGTTTAGGAATTTGAGAAGAGTCCAGCTAAAAGGTTACAGGTAGCTCATGTGGCTGCAGTCAGACATGCGTAGGGGCTGAAGGCCTTTGGGGCAGACCAGGCATCTCTCTCTTCTCTGAAGTCCCAGGTGCTGTGCTGTGCTTAGTCACTCAGTCATGTCTGACTCTTTGTGACCTCATGGACTGTAGCCCACCAGGCTCCTCTGTCTGTGGATTCTCAGGCCCCTCCTCGTAGTCCCCCCACAGATGAGTCTGGGCTTCCTCTCAACATGGTAACCTCATGGTAGTTCAGCAACGTATATGGTGAGAGGGCCTCAAGAACACATATTCCAAGGGGCAAAGTGGAAACTGGTGAGAGATGATTGGAGGAGTTGGGGCCAAGATAGGTATCTCTGTGGAAGGTGAGCTTGAGCACAGGGTGACTCTCCAGGGAAGCCTCTGGGCTCTCAACCATTTCCCGTGACCACCATCACTGGTGCCTCTGCTGGGGAAATAGTGGTGCGTGTCTTGTCCTGGCCCTGTGAAAGTGAAAGTCGCTCAGTCGTGTCTGACTCTTTGCGACCCCATGGACTATAAAGTCCATGGAGTTCTCCAGGCCAGAACACTGGGGTGGGTAGCCTCTCCCTTCTCCAGGGGATCTTCCCAACTCAGGGATCAAACCCAGGTCTTCTACATTGTAGGCGGATTCTTTACCAACTGAGAATTCAGGGAAGCCCCTGGCCCTATGTCTCTCTCTTTTCTTAATCCCAGGCTTCTAGAACATTCTTGAAGTTCTTTAATCATGAGCTGTTTTTCTTTCTCTTTTCTTTTTCTGAAGTGCAGGTGCAACCACGATCCTGGCTGCTAGTGCATTAGCTTCATTTCACCTGTTTTTTAAACTTAAATGGAATCACACAGTGTATACTCTTTCTATGTGTTTATGTTCTCTGTCTGGATTCTTTCACCAACAGAGGTTTGTGACTCCTCTGTTCTGTTGTATGGGGCTGAAGTTTACTCATTCCCATTTCTGTAGAGTAGTCTGTTGTATGATTGATTGTCCTTCTGTTTATTCTTCCATTCTCCTGTTCTATTTTTGATGGGCATTTGGGTCATTTCCCTTCTTGCTAATACAAATAGTGCTAAGTCATTCCAGTGTATATTTTTGGTACACAAATGTACGTATTTCTGTTGTACACAGGAGCTAACTGGGGCATAGGTCAGTATATATTATAAAAGGCCACTTCAGGGTCCATAAAGATGAATCCTATGGCTCTGGGGCTGTGGTGGGAGACCCAGCAGGTGTGAGAATAGGCAGAGCACCACTGGGCCACACCCCAAGACCACCCTTCACCTTGACCCCATGACCCTTCAGAGAATCCCCAGCTATTCAATACCTGGCCTGGGCAGCCTATGGGTAAATGGGATTGCCTGCTGCCCAGGGCCCTGGTCACTCACTACTGTTTCAGCAGGTGAACTAACCCTCTGAGGTGATGGGAGAGTTGGAGAGTTTGATTGTATATTAATAACAAACAGGTATTGTGATGAAAACAGAAGCCACAGGAGAGCAGACCTGGGATGCCAGAGGAGGCTTTGTTCTCTGGATCTGCCCAGTGGACCCCACCTTGTAAACTTTCAGTAAAGGGAGGGATTCTCCCTTCCTGGATCCAACTGGACCTCCCAGAAGGCTCTGGAGCTGCAGCCTGGGGTCTCTGTAGCTTAGCTGGTGGTTACACGTTTGTCTACACACTGGAATCACCTTCAGGGCTTTGAAGATACTGATGCCTGGGTCCCACCCAGAGGTTGGGATTCAGTTCGTTTGGGGTGAGATTTGGGTTTGGATGTTTTTTGGTTTTTAAAAAATAATTATATTTATTTATTTATGGCTGTGCTGGGTCTTTGGTGCTATGTGAGGGCTTTTCTCTACTTGCAGCAAGCAGGGGCTACTCTTTGTTGCAGTGTGTAGGCTTCTCATTGGGGTGGCTCCTTTTGTTGCAGAGCACAGGCTCTAGGGCATGCAGGCTTCAGTATTTGCGGTTCATGGGCTCAGTAGTTGTGGCTCCTGGGCTCTAGAGTACAGGCTCAATAGTTGTGGTACATGGGCTTAGTTGCTCCGTGGCATGAGGGATCTTCCCAGACTAGGGATCGAACTTGTGTCCCCTGCATTGGCAGGTGGATTCTTTACCAATGAGCCATTAAGGATGGGTTTGGAATTTTTAAAAGATCCCCAGGTGTTTCAGTCAGGGTCAATGGGAGAAGCAGAACCACACATCCATGTGCTATGCATGCACGCCTACAAGTAGGGAGTACTAGATAAGCAGTTATGTGTACTTGTGTGTAAGCGTGTGGGGAGCATGTAGATATTGTGTAGTATGCACATATGTGTGCGTGTGCTTGCATGTAAATGAAGAGATATGCTATAGGGGTTTGACTTCGTGCAGCATTGAAGCGGGTTAAACAGTCTCTGTAAGGCTGTTATCTTCATACGATGATGCTGAAGCTTCAAGTCCTCCAGACAGAAAGGTGGGAGGAACGTGGGATGTCAGGTGGAAAGAACACACATAAGCTGGAGCCCTGGAGCACAAGCTGGAGCCCGTAGTGGGCTGAAACACACTTTGGTTCTTGTTGCCCCGACTTTGGGGTGAGGGTATCAGCCCCAAAACTGGGTCTTCTTCATGGAGTTAATCATGCACACCCGTTTTCTTAATTTCCTCTTTTTTCTTAGTTTCCTTTTTGGATTGTTCACTGCTGGTGCAGAGAAACACAGCTGTTTCGCGTGTTGATTTTGTGGCCTGCTGAATTTGTTAAAATAGTTCTAACAGTTTTTTGCAAAATCTTTTGAGTTTTCTACATAGAAGATCACATCATCAGAGATAATCTTACCTCTTTCTTTCAATTTTAGATGCCTTTTATTTCTTTTCTTCTGTTTTTTGTCTCACCACAAGGCTTGTAGACTCTCAGTTCCCCATCCAGGGATCAAACCCAGGCCCTTGGCAGTGAACACGTGGCATTCTAACCACTGGACCTCCAGGCAATTCTCTGTTCTAATCTTTATTATTTCTTCCTTTCGCTAGCTTTGGGTTTAGTTTCTTTTTCTTTTTCTAGTTCCTTAAATTGTAAATTCAGGTTGTTGATTTGAGATCTTTCTTCTTTTATTACAGTGTTTATAGCTACAAATATCCCCCTAAGTGCCACTTTCACTGCATTCTATAAGTTTTGATGCTTTGTGTTTTTGTTTTCATTTGTCTCTAAGTATTTTCTAACTTCTTTGATGATATCTTGTTTGACTGATTAGTTTTTTGAGACTTGTTATTTAATTTTCATGAATTTGTGAATTTTCCAGTTTTCTGTCTGCTCTTGATTTCCAATTTCATCCTGTTGTGGTCAGAGAAGATACTTTGCACAATATTTTCCTTTTAAAATCTTTGGAGACTTAATCTGTGGCTTGCTCTATGGTCTATCCTGGATAATATCCCACGTGCACTTGAGAAGAATGTGCATTCTATTATTGTTGGGTACAATGATTTGTGTATGTTTGTTAGATCTAGTTGGTTAATTTTGTTGTGCAATCCTGTTTCCTTACTTGTCTTCTATATTCATTATCAAGAGTAGGATATTGAAGTCTCCAACCATTATTTTAAAATAAACATATCTTTATAGGACTTCCCTGGTGGCTCAGACGATAAAGCATCTGTTTACAATGAGGGAGACCCGGGTTCGATCCCTGGGTCGGGCAGATCCACTGAAGGAAATGGCAACTCACTCCAGTATTCTAGCCTGGAGAATCCCATGGCCAGAGGAGTCTGGCGGGCTTCAGTCCATGGGGTCACAAAGAGACAGACAGGACTGAGCGTCTGAGCGCATCCTTTGGGGAAAAACAATTCAACCCATAACACCGTTCAAATATACCCATGTCAGCATCCTTAAAACCTGAGAATGTTACCTGACATGGTGAAGGAGGAGAATGCTACCTGAAATTGTGACATTAAATTAAGGAGGGAGGCTTATCTTCGATTATCCAGGTGGGTCCTAAGTAATCACAAGGTTCTTATAGAAAAGAGATGGGACTTCTCTAGCAGTCCAGTGGTTACAACGCAGTGCTTCCAGTGCAGACAGTGTGGGTTTGATCTGCATGGTGCAGTCAAAAAAAAACAGAGAGAGAGAGAGGAGAGGGTAGGAGGGTCAGAGGCAGAGCCGGAGAGGTGAGGACAGAAGCCGAGATCAGAGTGGTGCAGGGTGTGAGCCAAGAGTCAGGGCAACCCTGGAGGCTGGAAACCCTCCAGGAAATGGATTTTTCCTTCGAGCTTGCCAACCCACTTCAGATTCCTGCCTTCCAGAACCTAAAAGAATAAGTTTGTGTCATCTTAAACCACTGTGTTGGTAGCCTTTTGTCAGAGCAGCCTGTGGAATCTGATACACCCAGGCCCCAGGGGCATTTCAGGTCTGGAGACCTGGCGGGGGCTGAGGGGGGAGTGGGGACTCTACTCCTTGAACCCAGATTCCAGACTGTGAGGAGTTCTCTGTAGGATCGGCAAGCTGCTCCCTGTCCTCCACCCCTCAATCATCCTGCCTGTAAGTGAGGGACTTGAACCACATCCATTGTCCCCAGATTCTGAAATTCCCAACTGTAACATTCCCTCCCCTGGCTAGGCAGGACCTGCAGAGAGGTACCATGCTCTCATTACATAAAGAGGACATTTCAACCACAAACCACTCTCCATCATTTCATGGCAGAAAGGACACGTTTATACGTCTTAGCACAAGGCCAGAACTTCACACTTGGCTCTAGAAAAGTCACCCCGTGAACACCTCTGTCATGTCACTGCAGTCAGGCTGTCAGAGCCCCTCTTCCTGATTAAGGGCCGAACCCCGAGATCAGGCTTCCTGGCGGCGTCCTCAGCCGGGCCCGCTCCGACTGGCGCCTCGCCCCTCGTTCTCAGCTTCAGTGGCTCCCTATCAGCGGAAATCCAGTCAAGGCACCGATCTTAACAGACAGAAACCCATCAAAACGATTAACGTGGACTTCCCTGGTGGTCTGGTGGCTAGGAGTCTGTGCTCCCAATACAGGGGTCCTGGGTTCAATCTCTAGTCAGGGAACTAGATCCCACATACCACAACTAAGGGTTCACGTGCCAAGTCGCTTCAGTAGTGTCCCACCCTGCAACCCTATGGACCGTAACCCACCAGGCTTCTCTGTCCCTGGGATTCTCCAGGCAAGAATACTGGAGGGCGTTGTTGTACCCTCCTCCAGGGGATCTTCCCAACCTAGGGATCGAACCCAAGTCTAGTCTCCTGCATTGGCTATGCTAAGTCTCTTCAGTCGTGTCTGACTCTTTGTGACCCCATGGACGATAGCCCTCCAGCCTCCTCTGTCCATGGGATTCTCCAGGCAAGAATACTGGAGGGGGTTGCCATTCCCTTCTCCAGGGGATCTTCCCAACCCAGGGATTGAACCCATGTCTCCTGCATTGGCAGGCAGATTCTTTACCACTAGCCCCACCTGGGAAGCCCAAACTGGCTTCGCCTCATATGGGTGTTGTCCCCTGACCTCCATGGCTGGGGGCATCCCCAGGAATTTCCCGGCAAGAATACTGGAATGGGTTGCCATTTCCTTCTCCAGGGGATCTTCCTGACCCAGGGATTGAACCCAGGTGTCCTGCATTGGCAGGTGGATCCTTTACTTCTGAGTCCCAAGAGTTCACTTGCTGTAACTAAAGATCCTGCAAGCCTCAATGAAGATCAAAGATCCCTCATGCTGCAACTAAAACCTGGCCTAGCCAAACAAATGAACATTTTAAAAAAATTATTGAAAAAAAGAAAAAGAACTGTCAACCTGACTATGGTGAGGAGGGGGAGCTGAAGACACAGGACCCATGTGCTGGGAATTCGCTCCTATGACCTCTGCTGGCCTGAGAGTCTGGAGGCATCTCCAGTGTCTTCTAGGACATTGCTGTTTTGTCTCCTGAGAGCTTCTCCTTAGACTCATCTTCTTAACTTACCCGCCCCAGGCACCACCTGGCACGTCACTGGCTATACTGAGTCTTCCATCTGTTTCCAGGTGAGCCGCTTTGCCCGGCACTAAATGACCCTGTCCCATCTCGTGGTTCATCCTCTTGCCTTCCATTGTCAGCACAATTTCTTTCTGTCTCCCTTTTGTTTTTCTTTGAATCTCATCTTTAGGCCATGGGTTCATGGCTGTTTTTCACAGCCTGGAAGCCTCTCTTCTTGTTGCGCCACGTGCCGTCAGGAGAGGTTGTTGCGCAAGTGTGCTCTGAGTGATGGGTCCTGCTGCAGAGCCCAGGTTGGCTGAAGGCATTTGTGATCTGGTTTAGCTGTGAAAAGAAGAGAAGCGAAAAGCAAGGGGGAAAAGGAAATATATAAGCATCTGAATGCGGAGTTCTAAAGAATACCAAGGAGAAATAAGAAAGCCTTCCTCAGCAATCAATCAAAGAAATAGAGGAAAACAATAGAATAGGAAAGACTAGAGATCTCTTCAAAAAAATTAGAGACACCAAGGGGACATTTCATGCAAAGATGGGTTCAATAAAGGACAGAAATGGTATGAACCTAACAGAAGCAGAATATACTAAGAAGAGTTGGCAAGAATACACAGAAGAACTATACAAAAAAGATCTTCACAACCCAGATAATCACGATGGTGTGATTACTCACCTAGAGCCAGAGATTCTGGAATGCAAAGTCAAGTGGGCCTTAGGCAGCATCACTACAAAGCTAGTGGAGGTGATGGAATTCCAGTTGAGCTATTTCAAATCCTAAAAGATGATGCTGTGAAAGTGCTGCACTCAATATGCCAGCAAATTTGGAAACTCAGCAGTGGCCACAGGACTGGAAAAGGTCAGTTTTCATTCCAATCCCAAAGAAAGGCAATGCCAAAGAATGCTCATACTACTGCACAATTGCACTCATCTCACACGCTAGTAAAGTCATGCTCAAAATTCTCCAAGCCAGGCTTCAGCAATATGTGAACCGTGAACTTCCGGCTGTTCAAGCTAGTTTTAGAAAAGGCAGAGGAACTAGAGATCAAATTGCCAACATTCGCTGGATCATTGAAAAAGCAAGAGAGTTCCAGAAAAACATCTATTTCTGCTTTATTGACTATGCCAAAGCCTTTGACTGTGTGGATCACAGTAAACTGTGGAAAATTCTGAAAGAGATGGGAATACCAGACCACCTGACCTGCTTCTTGACCTGTATGCAGGTCAGGAAGCAACAGTTAGAACTGGTCATGGAACAACAGACTGGTTCCCAATAGGAAAAGGAGTACATCAAGGCTGTATATTGTCAGCCTGCTTATTTAACTTATATGCAGAGTACATCATGAGGAACGCTGGGCTGGATGAAGCACAAGCTGGAATCAAGATTGGCAGGAGAAATATCAATAACCTCAGATATGCAGATGACACCACCCTTATGGCAGAAAGTGAAGAAGAACTAAAGAGCCTCTTGAAAGTGAAAGAGGAGAGTGAAAAGGTTGGCTTGAAGCTCAACATTCAGAAAACTAAGATCATGGCATCCGGTCCCATCACTTTATGGGAAATAGATGGGGAAACAGTGGAAACAGACATTATTTTGTCAACAAAGGTCCGCCTAGTCAAAGCTATGGTTTTTCCAGTAGTCATGTATGGATGTGAGAGTTGGACTATAAAGAAAGCTGAGAGCCGAGGAATTGATGCTTTTGAACTGGTGTTGGAGAAGACTCTTGAGAGTCCCTTGTACAGCAAGGAAATCCAACCAGTTCATCCTAAAGGAAATCAGTCCTGAATGTTTATTGGAAGGACTGATGTTGAAGCTGAAACGCCTATATTTTGGCTACCTGATGCGAAGAGCTGACTCATTTGAAAAGGCCCTGATGCTGGGAAAGATTGAAGGCAGGAGGAAAAGGGGACGACAGAGGATGAGATGGTTGGATGGCATCACTGATTTAATGGACATAAGTTTGGGTAAACTCTGGGAGTTGGTGATGGACAGTGAGGCCTGATGTGCTGAGGTTCATGGGGTCGCAGACACGACTGTGCAACTGAACTGAACTGAACTTGTTGGATGTACAGCTTGGTGGGAGTGACACACTGCACGTAGTTTGTCTGGCCCCATTTACAGAGTTGGAGCTCCCATGGCCTTGGCCTTCCTGCTTAGCTCAGGGGGATTTGGCCCTGGCTCACACTGGAGATGCCTGGGCCCCACAAGAAACCAACTAAATCAGAGTCTCTGGGACCAGGGCTTGGAATTCCCTGGAGATTTTAATGGGCAGCCAAGGCTGAGAAGCAAGACTGGAACCTTCTCTTTAGAGCCGCTCACTCCCAGTGAACTAGACAGGCTGACTCTGACCCAGGCCTGCCCCCTCCCAGGGCAGCACTAGGGTTTGTCTGGGAAGCAGAAGAGGCCACGCCTTAAACGAAGAAAGTGTGTTCACAAACCAGCCCTTGATTCCAAGTCTGGTATTTACCAAGACTTTACCGGCTCTTTATCTCCCGGTCGATACAAAGCACCATGGAAACTCTGCCTGTGGGGTTGCGGGGGTGGGCAAAACTTTCCTGGGAAGCACAAACACACTTGTTTGTGAACCTGTCTGCAGACCTTAGGCAAGGCTGGCCCCTTCTCGGGCCTCTGCCCTTGGCAGGATGGGGCAGGGTGGGGCCAGTCCCAATCCCTAACTGGGAGGCAGAACTGGGCCTGGAGTCAGGCCTTTTCTGGACACCTTATTCCCTCAGAAGTGTGCTCCAGGATCCCTGTCTTGGGTTCTGTTAGGAAGCCCCCAGACTGTGACTGCAGGCCCAGAGGGGAGGAGGTATGAACATGAGGGGTGGGGGCTCTTAGGGGTGGGAGGATTGGGGGAGCCTTTCAGAAGCCCACTCTTCAGGATGCTTTTGTTAGAGGAAACACTGATTGAAACCACCCACCCTGGTAAGGAACACGGAACTAACAAGCCACCACCAACTGGAAGAACTTGGGAAAAGTCAAAAGGAGATGCCACGTGTCCTACCGACCTCCCAGAATCCTCCTCATTAGAATCCATTTTGACTGAACAATGTGGGTGCCATCAGGAAGGACCTTGAGTCAGAAAGATTGGCCAGAGATAACCTGGAAACTAATCCCATCACCATAAAACCCATAAGACTGCGAGCAGTCCTTTTGGATTCACTTACCCTATTGCTCTCCACCTGTTCAGCCCATCCCAAGAAAGTCTCTTGCTTTATCTGCACATGTGTCTCCTTGGATAATTCATTTCTGAGTATTAGACAAGAGCTCCCTTTTGGGCTCTGTAAGGGGACTCCCTTCCTGCAACACTTTGGCCCCGTCTCTTTGGCAGGACCTTGAAGATCTGGGTGGGGCCAGCTCGATCTTCCTCTGAAATGACCTGATGGAGGTGGGAGACTTTGCTGGGGACATGGAGTCCTGATCACCAACAGGCAATCACTCCTCCAATGTACTCCCAGAAAAGAGCTGAACCCACACTTATATCAAGGCCAAACCTCCTTCCTCCTTCCTGCCTGTGGAATTTTTCAAAGATGTAAGGCAGAGGTTATCACTAGAGCCCAGCTCATGCACCTGCTCTGTGCTTATTTCATGCACATGAGCACCAGGCCACCATCCCTCCTCCACGCATCATCCACTGACCAGCCCAGCCATTGCCTCTCCCTCAGACCCTTCTCACTGTGTAGTGTGCCCTACTCTGTTCCATTCCATTGGGGATCGTTCTCCCAGTGTTTAGGGTTTCTCTTTGGGACCGCAAGCCCCACAAGAAGACCACAGCTGTTCTCCCACCCAATTCAGGCAGCAGGGGAAAGGGCCAGTGAGTGGCAGTTTGTTGTTTAGTCACTTAGTCATGTGTGACTCTTTGTGTCCCCATGGACTGTAGCCCACTGGGCTCTGCTCTCCATGAGACTTTCCAGGCAAGAATACTGAAGTGGGCTATCATTTCCTTCTTTAGGGGATCTTCCCAATCCAGGGATCAAACCCATGTCTCCTGCCTTGGCAGGTGAAGTCTTTACAGCTGAGACCCCAGGCAGGACAGACTCCAAATTCAGATTCAGTTCCTCACCAGCTGAGGCTCTCGTTATTCATCTTAGGGCAGGTGACACCACGATAGGGACACTGCAGGCTGTTCCCAGGTCCCTTTCCTGGTTTTCCTGGATATGCTGCCCAGCCTCTCCACAGACTGTTGCTATGGAGCCATCATTTGTTTGTGGCCTATTTGTTATAGCACCTAGAGTTATCCTAAGTATCATACTGCCTCACAGATGTTGGGGAGATGAAATAATGCATATGAAAGACACATGCCTGAAACAGAGAAAGTGTGGGCCCTTACTAGATGTCAGTTCATTTCTTTCTTAATTAATATTGATTGTTGCCAAACACGTGGACAAACATGGCCTCAGACCATTGCTAAGACTCTGGATGGATGATGTAGGTTCTTTTAAATTTATATTATTAATTAGTATGAATATAACATATATGTTTATAATTATTTTATAATTACTATAAGCTTAGTTGTTAGAAACCCATTTTTTAAAAAAATTAATTTATTTTAATTGGAAGCTAATTACTTTACAATATTGTAGTGGTTTTTGCCATACATTGATATGAATCAGCCATGTGTCCCCAATCCCGAATCCCCATCCCATCCCTCTGGGTTGTCCCAGTACACCGGCTTTGAGTGCCCTATTTCATGCATCGAACTTGGACTGGTGATCTATTTCACATATGATAATATACATGTTTCAATGCTATTCTCTCAAATCATCTCACCCTTGCCTTCTCCCACAGAATCCAGAAGTCTGTTCTTAATATCTGTGTCTCTTTTGCTGTCTCGCATATAAGGTCATCGTTACCACCTTTCTAGATTCCATATATATACGTTAATATACTGCATTGGTGCTTTTCTTTCTGACTTACTTCACTCTGTATAACAAGCTCCAGTTTCATCCACCTCATTAGAACTGCGAGCTGATGGCGGGGCGCCCTTGACTGGAGCTCTGCAGAGGACCCCCAGTGAATGTCTTCAGATCCCTGCAACAAGGTGGGGATGAGACCCTGCCTTGGAAGGTTGGCATGTCATGAAGAGTCAGGCAGGGGCTGAACCACAGGCTCAATGAGCGAGTCAGGTGGTCAGTGCTACGGAGAAAATCAGGACATGATAAAGGAGACCGGTTGGGCGTATGGGGGGTGCTGACCACTCACCCCATGGAGAAGGGGGTCACAGGAAGAACACGAGGGTGCAAAGGGTAGGGTTGGAATGCAAATTTCTGATCGGATCTGGTCTCACCACCCTGGGGAGGCTGAAGCCACTGCTCCCATCATGGGCCCCCTCTCCTGATGAGAGCTGGGCTCTGGGGCCTGGGGACCAGCAGAGGTGGGGGTGGGGGAGGGGGCTCTTACCCCGGGAGGGTCAGGGCTAAGCTGAGCCAGGGCGAGAGACACCTTTCCTGATGGGTCATTCTGAGCCACACCCGCACAGGCAGGACCCAGGCCCCTGGGTCCCCTGGGTCCCTCGGGGCAGAGGTGAATTCTCTCAGCTAGCCAGCAGGGCCTGCAGACTTCATTTTATCAGGCTCGCAGGAAACGCAGATCCACGTAGGCGTCCTTCTGGCTGCTTCCTGTCAGCTGGACTCCAGGCCAGACCGGTCTACTCTCCTGGGAACGACCTATCGGGAGGCTGCCAGCTGTAGAGTCAGGCAGAAGAAGGTTCTAATTCCACTTGACCCTGGAGCTAAGAGTTGACTTTGGGGGCCTTCGATTCCTTCTCTGAAAATGGAGACTGGGACACCTGCTTCTAGAACACGGCAGACTATTCTAAACATTCTGGTATGTGTCTGTCACCCAGGGCAATTAAAAGCACTCTCTTCACTCTCAAAAGCCCTCTGTTGGATTCTAAATTATATGGTCTGAAAAGAAGGTCATGATGGTTTCTACTACATCCCAGCTGACTTGAAGGGGTTCAGCCTACATGGGGGATTGCAGCCCACACTGTAGAATTGGGGGGTGGGAAAGGGGGAGGGGCTCTGTTCCCAGATGACCAGCTGCCCTCTGTGGTTGTTCTCAGTCTGGCCTTTCCCAGCCCCGGATTGCACTTCCCTTACCACGACCCTCCTTCCCCTTCTCCACCCTCCCCACCAGGTTCCCTGAAGCTCTAACCACTTGCTCTCCACAGCTCCCCAGAGTCCACAGGCAGGCATCTCCACAGGTGCCCTCTCTGGGCATTCTCCAGGGACAGTTCTGTCTAAAGATATCTATACGGTCCATCTGCTTCTGACCTGCCTCCCTGTCCCTCACCACCGGAGACCTGTCTTCATCCAGACGCCGAGCTCTAAAACCCCCCAGCCGAGTCATCCCAGCATTGCCACGTGCCACTCTCTTCCCTGCTTTCCAGCTGTGTCCAACTCGCTCACAGTCCCATAGCACCAACGGACCATCAGACAGATATTCTAGGTCCAGGGGTGCTGGGGAAGGGAGGAAGAGGGGCCCTCAGTTTGCTGCCCAAGCCTACTGGGGCTGTAACAGACCCTGAGACTCTGTTGTGGAAGGTGAGTTCCAAATACACAGTAAACGATGTTCACAAAAAGGAAGGGTCCTGTGGATGGCCTGGCTCCTGGCTGAGCTCAGGTGATGGGCTGATGTGGGTGTGTGTTGTGGGGGGGCGCGGATCACGCGTCATTCTGATCCAGATTCCCAGGAGTGTCCTGGAAAAGTACAAGCCATTATTTACAAGGCAGCAGGATGCCGGCTTCCTCTGACATCGCTTGTGGCTGGGCTGCCACCGCTGCATCCATTTCTGAAAATGCCTCCGGTGGGTGACATTTAGCAGATCAAGTGCTCTCTAGTTCTATTCCCCCAACACATAGACAATTCTCTTTGTAGATAATGTGGCTGGCCTGCCAGGCCCACGCATCTGAATGATCTGATTGGAGAAGATGCCATATCTCTTGCCTCCAGGAGCAAAGGAGCAGCGAGGACGCTGGAGACCTCGTGTGATGTAAACCCAGGTCCGGCCCATCCTCTTCCGCCTCTCTCTGTTTCTCTGTTTCTAAAGAAAGCTGCATCCGCGGTGATGGGGGTGGGCATTGTGCACAGATCTATGAAAACACCCGGGCTGCCTTCCTGCTGCCGTCCCCACCAGGCTGGGAGGCACTGGGACGTGTGGGCTGCAGCTGCCCTGAGATAAAGTGCTGGCAGCTGCCCACAGCAGCCAAAGAATCGTCAGCCCTGAGATCCCGCCCAGAGCTCAGCCCCCTTTGCCACCTGCTCCAGAGTGCATGCTCAAGAACCAGCTTGCTCCCCTCCTAGGCCCTGGGTACCCCTCACCTCCTGCATGGCAGAATAGGGATGTTTACTGCCCTCTTTCTAGGTGCCAGGCCAGGCTCTTTACGGTTGTACTGTTTAGCCCAAAGGGTAGATTTTGGCCTCCTCCCATTTTACAAGCATGAGTGTTTCCTTGCCCAAGGTCACCCAGCTGGTGTTAGGCAGACCTGGGGCCGCGTCCCTCCTCTGCCCTCCTATGCCGGGCACTCGACCTTGATGTTTTCAGGCCCGCTCTCCCTGCATGTACACAGGGGCTGCTCTGCTGACCACCCTCTGGGCTGGGCTCCTCCCAGGGCTGGCCCTGCTTCCCTGGATAAGTTAAAGGCTCTCAGTGACCTTCGGGTGGGCACCCCGTTCTCCTGGCCCCTCTATGGGAAGGGCACAAAGAGGTCATGATGGTCTGTCTCTAGGTCCTAACGCTCTGGGTCCTGCAGTTGTGGCCTCTCTTGGTGGGGTGGGGAGGAGGTAGGCAGGAGGCCAGTCCTTGGAAGGAGGCCCCTAAACCACCAATGGAAGAGCCCTTGATCCCTCTGGACAGCCCCGCAGGGTTGACAAAGCAAGGCTATATAGCCTCCCACTCACTGGATATTCCTCATCTGCCACATCCGATGTCCCTGAGGTCCCTGCCTCATCTGAGGCTGCCAGGAGGTATGGTTGCATCCGAAGGCCCAGGGGAGGCCATGGAAGCCAGACGAGGAGCCCACTGCCCCCTGCCCAGCAACGACAGTGCCTCTCTCCCATCGCTGTGTGAGGGTGAGGGCTGCGGCCTCTCAGATGTGTGAGGTCATCTAATTCCACCCCCTCTTTCTGCTGGGTAACAAAGCTGAGGCCCAGGTGGGCAGGGACTTGCCCCAGACCTCCAAGTCTTGGTGGCAGAGCCATCCAGGAGTTCTGCCCTCTTGGATGTGTCGCTGGATCAGTCATGGAGATGCGCCCTGGTGGGTGTTAATGGCCATGTCTGCCCTGGCACCTTCCTGGGCTTCATGGTTGACTTTGGTTTTCCTAAGGATGGCTCCCTCATCCATCCTGAGCCCAAGAGAAGCCTGAGTGTCTGGACTTCCTCAGCACTGTCTTTCATCACCTGCCCTGCAGAGGGAGGTCAAAGGGACTGGTGCTCTGGACCAACGGGGGGCCTGGTATGGGGGTAAAGCAGGAAGGTTACTGGCTCCTGTGATAGCTCACCACCCCCTACCCCGCCAGGCCTTGGGACCAGGTCTTTCTACCCCCCCCCTCACTGTGGAGGCTGGAGGAGAGAGCTGACTGATGAGATATCTGTGATCTGTGCCCATAAAGCCCCACAGAGCCCCTTTCCTCTGTGGCCCTGCCCTGTGCAGGGTCTCCAGGTGACCCTGGGCTAGGGGCCGTGGTGGGTGGGGAGATAGGGCCTCTGAGGTCCTCCACCCCACCCCCAACCCAAGGTGCTCAGGCTGCATTTCCCACACCTACTTAATTCTCCTTCAAATGGAAGGGAGAAAATAGCAAAGGGAAGGTCCCAGAAGCTCTGAAAGGCTTTCACAGGCTCTGAGCAATTAGGCAGGTGACTAAGAGAAATGGTCCGAGTGCTGGGAGGAGGCGAAGTCACTGGCAGAATTTTCCATGATGCTCTCTCCTCCCCGTCATGGTGTGTGTCCATGTGAGGGGTCCCGAGGGAGAGGGGCTCCACGCTGAAGCCCTCTGAAGGTGCCCAGGGCGTGATGGCCATGACTCCGGAAAAGGGAGAGGCTCCGGGCGCAGCTGGCTGCGGGGTCCCTTCCTGGGGCCTCTCGCCCCTCCGCCCTGCCCTGTGTTCCCCTAGGGCTCTGAGCGCTCTCTTCAAGGCCATGCCAGGGAATATCCTGCCTTACAGACCTGGGGGAGACCCCTATACACCCAGCACAGGGTGAGGGGGTGACCAGCCTCGGGGCCGGGGTCCTGAGCCCAGAGTGTTTTCCAGGAAATGCTGCCTGCTCCCCTTTAATGTCCCCAGGGGTTAGAAGCCCTGCCCAAGGCTACAATTTTCACTTTCCAGAGGCCTGGCCTTGGAGCTCAGTCATTATCTGCAAACACCACCTACTCATGCTCATGGTGGGGTGTGGACAGTGCTGCTGGCAAAGCAGAGGAGGGGAGGCTGAGACCGCAAGGTTGCAAGGCCGGCGTGCTGGTCTCTGCGGCTTCTAAAGGTACCAGAACAGGCCAGAACAGGTGGGGAACCTCACCACCCCCACCACCACCCCAGGGGTGGGGCTCGCAGGGGGACCAGGGGGAGTGGAGATTGTGGGCAAGCAAATCCGCTTTCAAGCCCCATGGGCTGCTTGAGGAAACCGGTGCCCTAGAAACCCTCCCCCGTGACCAGCTCCCCAACTCCCCACCCCCACAAGCATCTTTACACCCACTCAGGTGGCCTCTTCTTGGGGCACAAGGATTTCTTCTTCCACACAGCCAAGGGCACTGCTAACTCGACCTTGGGTTTCTAAGAAACACTGACTCAAGTGCAGAGTTCCCAGTGCCGGAAGGAAACGCTGCCACTGATGGCTGTTGTAGGTGGACAGGGAGTGACTGCATGTGCTTTCATTCTCCTTTGGTGCTGAATCGCTTGATGGATTTTAGCCGAATCTTGGCCTGGTTATACCAGCCCCTCCCGGAACTTTGGTTCCCCCATCACAAGTGAGAAGCTTGAAGCAGAGATCACTCGAAGCTCTGGGCCTCTTGAAGGACACGGAGTCTAGCGTTTGCCGGCCAGGCTTCCATGTGGCAGTGGGCTGAGTGACCCCTTGCCAGGCAGAGAGCCCTGTACCCTTGCCCTTCCTGGCCTGGCCCAGCCTGGTCCCCGCTGCCTGCAAAAGCAGGCAGCAGGAAAGTCCTGAAGCACCCGCTCCCGCCCTGCTCTGTAGAGGTGGGTATCCGGGGGGCAGCCCAAGAAACTGCATTTGACCTTCGCTAAAATTAGGTCCCAAGACCCAGGGGGCAATAGAAATGAGGATGAAAATGAGAAAGCAAATTGAGGGCATCAGAAGACGTTAAAAATAAGTGTGTATTAATGGAAGCGGTGAAAATCAGGCTCCGATCAGCCCAGGAAACCCTTGCGCCACCGTCACTATTTTAGTCCAGGGTCAGAGGCTGTGGGGCTGGAAGGGCCCCGAGGAGCACCTGGTCCACCATGTCCCTCATCTTGCAGACTGGAAAATTGCCCAGGGAGGGCGGTGACGTGTCCGAGGCCACACACAGAGCAGTGCCCAGCTGCGATAATCATAGGGAGCCAACCGATCCCACCAGGAAGTGGACCAGGAGGAGAGCCCAGCCCCAGGGCTCCCCAGGGGATGGCTCGGAGGCGGAGGGCACAAGAGAAAAGTGGGGAAGGGCTCCCCCTTTGGGCTCTGGCTGACTGTCTATATGCTCTGGAAAACTGTACTGGGGTGATTTTCCCTGAAAGGAACTAAACAACACTGAGTACATGATAAAGTCCATTCACTGTATTGGTCTATCTGTTTTAAATATTTCCTAATGCAAACACAAAGCTGGATACTGGAGGGAAGAGCCATTTCATAGAACAAACAAGAAGATGTAACGAAAGCCCAGACACAGCCGTCTCAGGGCTGGTTGGAGGGGCTCTGGCTGTTTCTCGGCAGGCCTTGGGGTGCTGCCTTCCCTTCATGTTGGTATGAAGGGGCTGCTCTCGGCTGTCGGGGAGAACACATCCTCACCCTTTCTCTGGGGACACAGGGCTTTCCCGACCCCGATTTGGGGCAGAGCCCTTGTGAGAGGTGTCCCGTGGGTATAGGACACAGCCCTGCAGGGCTTGGACTGGCTGATGGAAGCTGGGCTGAGCTCCCAGGCTGGGCTTTGCTCCTGGGCTCTGAGAAGATACAGGAATTACTGGCCCAGCTATTCCCATAGCGGTGATGACATGAACGCTTGGCCACTCCTGGGCACCCGAAGCCATCCTCCCATCTGGGACTTGGGTCCCAGTGACCGACAGGCTGGTGAGGCGCTTGGCCTGCTGGTTGATCCCACAAACCAACTAACGTTGGTGCCAACTCCCTGCTGGTGCCACCGAGAGGCAGAAGCCAGACAGACCCAGCCAGGGGTCACAGTCTGGGGGAGAAAGACAAGCTCAGCAAGAGCCATGGCTCTGGGGAGAGTCACGCAGCGGGGTCACCAGAAGGGAGGTCTCTCCAGGGACAGCCCTGGAGGGCTTCTCAGAGAAAGTGGCCCTGACCTCGGGCACCCTGTCCTTGTGTGCCCTTTGGCTGCTCTTCCCCTGCTTGGAAGCTCTCTGGCTCCAGTGTGCGTGACACTCCCTGGGGCAATCTGGGGCCCAAGACCCTGGGATTCTGCCCTGGGAAATGTGTGTGGGCTCAGGACTCTGAAGGCTTAATTGACTTAAAGGTGAGTCCGGTGCAAGCGGGCCTTGAGTGGGGTCTTCCTGCACAGTCTTGGCCGGCTACAGAGGCCTGGGTGAGACGGCCAGAGCCCTGAGGCCCATGAGGTGGCACTGGTCACAGAGAAGCATCCCAGGGGCTCGTGGAGGGAGAGGAGGTATTGGGGGGGTCTATCCTTAGTGGAGAAGTACATCACCCCCAGTGGTGTGCAGACCTCAGCCCCTGGTGACAGCAAGAGCAGGGAGGGAGTGGAGCAGGGGCACAGAGCCCCTAAAAGGCCTTGCAAGTTTCCAGGGTGACCACCAATTTCCGCTCACCAGGGAGGAGGGTCGACTTCTGGCTGCCAGGACTTTCCTGCCAATGGCTTCATCAGACTGTGCTCTCAGTGAAGACTTGAACAGAACATCTAGCATCCCACATTCCAAGCAGGGTGACAGTGCTGGGGACAGCTGCAGGGCTGGCTGTGGGCCTAAGCCCACTGGGCATGAATGGGGAAGAGTGCTGAGATCACCCCAGGCCCCAGAGAGCAGGCCCAGCACCTCCTCTAGGGCAACTGCTCTGCTTGGGCAGTTGCCCTGGTGAGGACTCAGAGCTTCCCAGCGTTGGGTCACCACCAGCGTGGGTCACTGGTGACAAGGAGAGAAAGGCAAGGAGCCAGCCGTCAGAGCAGGGGCTGCGTGGGCAGGGTGGCCAGAGAAAATAGAGGGCACCCAGTTCAATCTGAATTTTGGATAAACACCAAGTAATTTTTTCACATGTGTTCCAAATAATGCCTGGATCCTGTATTTTTATTTGCTATATCTGGCAACTTTATGTGCCAGGGCATCTATTGATCACCTTTAGATATGCCAAGTACTCTGCTGAGTAGACACTTTCTGCTCTTCGTTCTATTAATAAGTACTGACTGGGCATCTATTCTGTACTAGGACTGTTTTGGGGGAGATAGAGATTCCTCAGGGAACAAAACAGAAACAGACCTTGTCCCCTTAGGATTTGCATTTGTGGGGAGTGTGGGAGAAGTGAGCAGTAAAGAGACAAATGAAAGTAGAATGTCAGGGGTAAAAGGGGAAAGTAGGCTCGGGGAGGCTGGGTAAAAGGAGGCTGGGGGAGATTGGGGGGAACTCTGTTGTTAACCTGGTGGCTCAGTGGTAAAGAATCCGCCTGCAACTCAAGAGACCTGGCTTCGATGCCTGGGTTGGGAAGATCCTCTGGAGAAGGGAATGACTTACCCATTCAAGTATTCTTGCCTGGAGTATCCCAAGGACAGAAGAGCCTGGTGGCTCCAGTCCATGAGGTTGTAGGGAGTCGGACATGACTTAGCAATTTAGCACACACTGTTGTTGGCCTACGTAGGGCAGAAGAAGGTCCTCTGGGCAGAGACAGAACGGAGGTGAGCACACCTGGGGGAGGCACCCCAGCAGAGGGAACAGCACATGCAGAGGTTCTGGGGAGGCTGTGCTGGGAGAGGTCATGGCAGGCAGAGGCTGCAGCAGGGCCAGTCCTGGCAGGGAGTTTGGTCTGAGCGAGATGGGAGCCTCCAGGGTGTTTCAGGCAAAGGAGCGCCAGGACCCTGTGCCTGTTCAGCCTCGTGCATACTGGACAGGTGGACAGACAGAGCTCAGGGTTCCCTGCTTGCTTAGCTCCGGAATCCGGGAAGGTCAGGGCCTTGGGGGCAGAGCCTGTTGGTGGTGGGAAGGAAGGGTTGCCTAAAAGCTGCTTGCTCTGAGTGAGAGGTACCACTGTCCCCATGCCAGGCAATGGGCAGGATGGGGTGAGGGAACAGGTGGGGTGTCAGGTGGGGTGGGTCAAGGAAGTCCCCCTGAGAAGCTGGCATCTGGAACAAGGAAAGGCAGCAGAGTACAGAGCTGGGGGAACGCCCAGCATCTGCCTGCCACGTCTCAGGAGGAGGTGGTCCTGACACCCCTAATCGCCTCCAGAAAGCCACCCCTGGCCTGAAGGGAGAAGTCCCCCTCTCTCCCAGGTGCCAGCCATGTTCTGAATCCATCAGAAAGCCTCTGCTTTCTGGGCCATTTCCTGGCCCAGTGAGGTCTTAGAAGAGCCCCTGCGGCCTGATGAGAGCGGATCTGGGCCCTGCCCAGTGTCCCCTTCCTGGGCAGGGGTGCTGTCGTGCTGGGTAGGGTGTAGGCTCAAAGTGGTCTGTTGACACCCTGCCCCTCCCGTCCCAGCCACTCCGACTCTGCGGCCTCAGGAAGGCTTTCCTCTCCCTTAATGGGCAGGGGTGCGCCAACTGCCATGGGGTGAGTCACCACTGGGCCATGGGGAGCCAGGCGTTCACCAGTCACCTGCCAGCAGCTCTGATGCCAGCTGGGCTGGGGCACCGGGGAGACTGGGGAGGAGTTGTGGGGAAATGCATGGTTTTTCTTGAAAAACTCTCCATCAGGGAGCTGTTTGCTGGGCTGTGTGCACGTGTGTGGCTGTGGGGTGTGTATGTCTGTAAATGTGTATGATTCTCTGTTTTGTGTGACATATGTGTGGTATGTACATGTGTGGTCTGTGGGGTGTGCATGTGTGTATGTCTATGATTCTATGTGCTGTGTGATGTGTGTGTATGTGTGTGGTGTGGGTGTGTGTGCATTTGCTAGTGGGCACTTTGCCTCCTTGACCATATATTTCAGCAGAGCCCAGGAGTGGATTGAGGGTTCCTGCTGGTGGGAAAGGCCAGCAACTCCTTTTGGGGCTATGTGCTCTGTGCCTTTGCTCCTGACTTCTGCCCTTTACCCCCTCATGTTCATCACGGACGCCCTGGCAGGGACACCCAGGTCATACTTTGCATCAGCCCTGTCCCCCTGACCTCCCATCCCAAAGTGCAGTGGATGCTTCCTGCCTCAGTTTACCCCGCCTCTGAAGACTTAGAGGAAAATGGAAATGAGCCTTCTGGGCTGTGGGGCACAGCCATGCTAGAAGAATGATTAATGTTTATTTTCCTGGGCACACCTTCACTGTCTGGCACCCAGGGGTGGGGTGAACAGTATTGGGAGTGGTGTTATTAAAACTGCTATTGCTCTATTAAATTTCTCTAGAAACACAAAGACCTTCCATCCGCAGAGAGACTTGCAATTACAGCTGAACAAATTATCGCCTTTTAAACAACCCTATATTTCTGCAAAGCTTTCCCGTGCAGTGCTTTCCCTGTCAATAAATCGCACTTCGCCTGGCTTCCCCATTCCCCTGTTCCTTTTGCCATTTTTCACCACCCCACCCCAGTTGCCAGTGGACATTTTTGTTGATTTTGTAGTCAAGCATCGGTGAACTGCACTATGTCGAGAATGCAGGCTTTGGGTTTATTGATCAAAAACCGTAGAATAGCAGAAAGCAAATTGGACTAGAATGAGAATCAAGAGACCTATTGAGGCCTGGATTTTTCTAGAAAATGCCCTTTGACCATCAGTCATAGGATCCTGTGACTTTTCTGGTTAAATCAGACAGCTCTGGACCATTTTTTTGTCTCTGGACACTTGTGGAAAATTTACAAACATTAATAAGTACAAGCTCTTTGTCAGCCCCATGCTATGCTTTGGAGATGCATTGGTGAGTTAAACTAAGTCTTTGTGATAAACAACATGGTTCTATATGGTACAGTACAGGGAACTATACTCAATATCCTGTGATGAATCATGATGGAAAAGAAATTTTAAAAGAATGTATACATATATGTGTGTGTGTATGTGTGTATAGTTGAATTACTTTGCTCATACAGCAGAACTTAATGCAACATTGTAAATCAATTATACTTCAATTAGAAACAATAATAAGAAACCTAAATCATTGTCCCTGAGGAATTAAGGATATGAGGAGCAGTCTTAAGAAATATAGAAATGTCTCAAGAGCCAGGAGCCTTTCAATTGCCTGTGGAAGAAATCAAGAAGAAACTAAAAAGGGCTTGTCTTGGGCTCTCACGAGTGGGGAGTCCAGAAGAGGGGTGCAGGCCTTAGGTGACCTCTCCTGGGCCCTTGTCTCCTCCTATTCTGGTTCTCCATGTCTCCGCTGCCCTTTGTATGTCAGTTTCACGCCCTCCTGCTTCAGACACGCCCTACACTTAGAGAAAAAGATGGCTGCTCCAGCCCTAAGCCAAATCAAATACCAAAGGAAAAAGAAAGCTCTCTTTCAGCAGGTGTGTATGGACTTTCAGAAGAGAAGTGCTGCACCAATTAGCAGAAGTGGAAACCAACTCTAGCATTCTTGCCTGGAGAATCCCATGGACAAGGGAACCTGGCGGGCTATGGCCTTGGGGTCACTGAGAGGCAGACACATCTGAGACCAACACACAGGACATCCAGAGCTAAGCTCCACACAATGTGGCTGAAGGCTCGGCAGCTGTCAGCTGACCCAGGCCGGGCTTGGCTGGTGGTCACTTGCATCTTTGCACTCAGCTCCTCTCTGAGGTTGGGGCTCAGGTCCTCGCCCTGTGAGCTGGCCCTGGCGGGAGGGGAAGCACCTCCTGATGTGTCTGTATGTTCTCAGTCGCTCAGTCATGTCTGATTCTTTGTGACCCCGTGGCCCACCAGGCTCTTCTATCCATGGGATTTTTCAGGCAAGAATACTGGAGTGGATTGCCATTCCCTTCTCCAGGGGATCTTTCTGATCCAGGGATTGAACCCGCGTCTCTGACATCTCCTACATGACAGGCAGATTTTTTTTTTTTTTTACTGCTGACCAGGGGGAGAGCCCGCTGCCATCTGGAGGAGGCTCTTTTCACACTGATGTCAGTGTGCAAGAGCTTGAATGGCAGATTGCCACGCCTCTGGAGCCAACACTCAGGACTCGCTTCCTCTTTCTCCCACCTAATTTCATAGCCAGAAGCAAGTACCACAGTGTGGTTGTCTACATGTGTCACCCCTGCCCTGAAATCCTAACATTCAAGGTGATGGTAATAGGAGCTGGGGCCTTTAGGAGATGCCCAGGTCATGCAGGTGGAGCCCCTATTAGTGGCCAGAGGGAATCCTGCTGCCATGTCAGGTTTCAGAAAAAATATGTCACCTGCAACGCGGGACGCTGGCCCCTACTGGACTCCAAATTTGCTTGTGCCTTGACCATAGACTTCCAAGACTCCAGAGATGTAAGAAATGAATTTCTGTTGTCGATAAACCACCTGGTCTATAGTACAGTAGCTCAAACAGACTAAGACATGTGGCCAAACCCAAAGGGTTCATGTGATGGAGAAAACGCAAAGTCCGACAGCAGAGGAGGGTAGGGCTGGGGCCAGTCACACACTGACCGCTGCTGGGATTGACCCTGATGGACGCAGCCCTTCTCCCTATGATGGGTCAGGTCTGAGTGACAAACCCACACCCGAGCCAGGGGGAAGGTCAGACACTCTGATAGATGCACCCCCAAACCACATGGAATACCAGAATGAAAAGGGTGCTGGACAGACAAAACCCCACAACTTCCTCTACAGGCAGGAAGGCTAGTAATGGCCTCCATGGGACAGAGGCCACCAAGGGGTGTGAACTACCACCAAAGGCTTCGGGAACTCAGGGGACAGTGCAACCTGGAGTGGCCAGGAAAGGTCTTTCTGGAATAAGGCACCCAAACTGAGCCCTAAGGGAGGAGGTGCATTACAGGCAGAGGAAACCAGCTGTCCACAAGCAAGCAGGGGGCGGACCTCTGTTCAGAGAGGTGAGTGCCTGCAGCCAGGGTGGTGGTGGGGGGCAGGCCGCAGGCAGATGCAGAGGGTAAAGGTGTCTGAGAGTTTATCCCGAAGGCAATGGAAATCCTTCAAGGGCTTCCTCGATGGCTCAGTGGGTGAAGAATCTGCCTGCCAAGGCAGGAGACCCAGGAGACAGGGTCCCTGGGTCAGGAGGACCCAGTGGAGGAGGGCAGGGCCTGGACAATCCCCATGGACAGAGGAGCCTGGCGGGCTACCATCCATGAGGTCACAAAAGAGTCAAAGATGACAGAGTGGCCAAGCAGCAAGCAAGCAAAGGGCTTTAAGGAGGGGTGTGACATGTTCCCACTGGCAGGTAGGCAGGTGGCACTGATATCACCCTGAGGGATAAGTGAGGGGTGGGGGGGTGCTGGTGCAAACACTGAAGACCCTCAGGGGATGGAGTTGCTGAGCTGGAATGAGTACACAGGTGACGCAGAGAGGGAATAAGTCAGGAGACATCCCGCACTGTAAAAGGACAAGAACTGGTTTCTCTTTGATGGGAGATGAACAAGAGGAAGAGTCCAGAATGGAACCAGGTGCCCAGATTAGGACAGTCAGCTCGCGCATCTCAGCGGCTCCCACCACGAAGCTTGTCTCCTGCTCAAGCAAGGGTCCATCAGGGTGTCCTGGGAGGCAGCTCTCCTGGGCTGCTGGCTGTAGAGCCTCGGGGATCCAGGGTTCTCCCTTCTTGGGGAGCCACTTGCTATGACACGTGGCTCCCCGAGGTCACCCTGGGGATGACTCCTTCCACCCACTAGAAATTAAAGGAGGAAGAGGTGGGGGAAGGTTTTGTGGACCAAGCCTAGAGGATCCATAAATCACTCCTGCTGTAATTTCTTGAGCTCTGTCTCCTTTGCACGTTCACACCTGGGAGCCTGGGACACACAGTCCAAACTGCGTGTCCAGGAAGAGGAGGCAGTGGACTCGATGGTCAGCTCGTGCCACACTGGGTTTGGGGCCTAGGGGAACCCAGGCAGGGAAGACTTCAGGGTGAGGAAGTGTGGGGAGGAAAGAACTGAATCTTGGGGGACATCTGAGTGTGCATCTACGTGGAATTCTGCTAATGGTGCACAAAGCCGAGGTGACAAACCTGGGGAGGAAGACCTCTGAGGCGGCTGTCGGCAGAGGAAGGACTTTGGGCAGGAGCCTGAGAATTCAGGTCCAAGGACTTGTATTCTGGGGACAGTGGGGACCCATGGCAGACATTTGAGTGGAGGAGTAGCCAGAGCCGTTTGAAGGGAAGACCTGCCCTGGGAGCGCAGTGGGGATAGAAGGGGGAGGGTCAGGAGGCCTGGGCCAGGTTAAAGAAGTGCTCCCCGAGCTCATGGGGAAGGGGTTCTTCTTGTTAATCCCACAAGGAAGCTTGTTCCTTTTCTTGACAATTTTTGTTTCCTAATTAAAGCTAAATCCACTGAAAGGATTCTCTTTAAGAGACGTCATCAGACATTAGAACTCCGGAGAGGAGGGTTGGTCTGGATTCAGGTTAATGGAGGCTTTCTCTTTTAGGTTTATCTTTTGTATGGGCTTCCCAGGTAGCTCAGTAGGTAAAGAATCCACCTGCAATGCAGGAGTTGCAGGAGATGTGGGTTTGATCCCTGGGTCGGGAAGAAGACATGGCAACCCACTCCAGTATTCTTGCCTGGAGAATTCCATGGACAGAAGAGACTGGTGGGCTACAGTCCATAGGGTTGCAAAGACTCAGACACGTCTGAAACGACTGAGCATGCATGCTTGCACATATGTACCTTTTGTATGAAATTTGTGACTGCTGATGTTTTAACTTTCAGTCACAGCAGAGAAAAGAGGAAATTAATCCTTTTTCCCTCTAATTGAGGCCTAACCTATTTTCCCTCTCATTTTCAATCCCTCATCTGTCATATACATCCTTTATTCTATTTTCAGATTCTTTGTCCTTTACAGACCTCTCTAGGTACCCCCTTCCTGCATTCGTGTCTCGTGTTCTCTCTTGTCTGGTCTTGTTTGGGTCTTTCCAAGGAAGGAGGGGTGATGAGAGTGAGGGGGAAGTCAGCTTTTAGAAAGTTGAATTCAAAGTCTGTTAAGGGTGGACTGTAGGTAGGCCAACGGGGACCGTCCGAGGAAGTTTCGAAGCTTGGGTTAGCCTATGGGCCTGCAGCTACAGTCAGATGAGTTTCTGGGATCATGGGCCCCCCAGGCTGTTATAGCTATATGGGCCTAAGTTTTGAAGGAGTCAGGGCAGGGCGGGATATGGTGGGAGACTAGAGCTTCCAAAAGTTTTGTGATTTATACAATCAGTTGAAGAGACTGGGATCTGCCCTGTTCTGAGATCTCCACAGTTAAGACCTCTTTGCTCTGCACTGCAACCCTATTCCAAAGGTTGACAGTCATCAGATGCCTTCCAAGGCTCAGGGTCGGGAGGAAGTGGGGTGTCACAGCCTCTGAATGAAGGAGTCCCCTGCCCGTCTCGTCCCACCAGCACCACCAGCTCCAAAGGCACTCAGACCCCCTTGCTTTTGTTGGGGAGTTCTGGGCATCATCCTTACCTGATCCTCACTAGGCCATACCTTCTGACGGTCACATTGGTCCAGCAAAGTGTGGGGACACTTGACCTCCAGTTAATCATGACTTAGCAAACTTGAAGATCATTTCTTTCCTGCAGAGAGGGTTCATTTCCTATAGCTGCAGTGACAAATGACTGCAGACTCGGTGGCTTAAGACACACATATTCAAGATAGTGAGAAGACGCAATCCAGATTGGGAGAAGGTATTTGCAAAAGACATAACTGATAAAGGACCGTTATCCAAAACATGCAAATAACTTTTAAAACTCAACAATGAGAAAACTAACAATCTGATTACAAAGTGGGCCTAGGACCTTAACAGACACTTCAACAAAGCAGGCAGACAGATGGTGAGGAGGTGTATGGAAAGACGCTTCGCATAACACGTCACATGTTAATTTGCACATTAGCAAACTGCAGATTAACACCTCCATGAGACACTACTGGAAAACTCTCAGAAAGGCTAAAATCAGAGACAAGGACAACGCTAAATGCCAGAGAAGATGTGGAGTCACAGGAACCCTCATCCATTGCTGGTGGGAATATGAAATGGTACAATATCTGGAAGACAGTTTGGTGGTGTCTGACAAAACTCGGCAGACAATCCAGCAATTGTACTCCTTGATATTTACCCAAAGGAGCTGAGACCTTGTGTCCACACAAAACCTGCACATGAGTGTTCACAGCAGCTTTATTCATGATTGCCAAGACTTGGAAGCAACCAAGATGTCCTTTAGTAGGTAAGGGGATAAATAAACTGTGGTGCATTCAGACAATGGGATGTTATTCAGAGAGAAAAAGAAATGAGCTATCAAGCCATGAAGGGACATAGAGGAAACAAATGCATGTTAGTGTAAGTGAAAAGAAGTCAATCTGAAAAGGCTACTTGGTGTATGATTCCA
Source organism: Moschus berezovskii (assembly GCF_049115385.1). Lineage (NCBI taxonomy): Eukaryota > Metazoa > Chordata > Mammalia > Artiodactyla > Moschidae > Moschus > Moschus berezovskii. Next base: position 19,610,557 of record NC_142470.1, read on the forward strand.
ACTATATGACATTCAAGAAAGGCAAAATGATGGGGACAGTAAAAAGATCAGTGGTTGCCAGGGTTTGGGGGAAGGGAAGAATAAACAGGCAGAAGACAGGACTTTTAGGGCCGTGAAACCACTCTGTGCAATACTGTAAAGGTGGATATACGTTATTCATTGGTGCAAATCCACAGAATGGACGAACCTGAGAGTGACCCTTGCTGTAAACTATAAACACTGGTGACAGTGACGCATCAGTGTAGGTTCATCAGTTGTAACAAATGTCCCACTCTGGGGGACAGAATGCTGATGATGAAAGTGAAAGTTAATCGTTCAGTCACGTCCAATTCTTTGCAAACCCATGGACTGTAGCCCGCCAGGCTCCTCTGTCCATGGAATTCTCCAGGCAAGAATACTGGGATGGGTTGCCATTTCCTTCTTCATGGAATCTTCCCGACCCAGGGTTTGAACCTGTGTCTCCTGCATTGTAGGCAGATTCTTAACCACCTGAACCATCAGATGGGGAGGCTGTATTTGTGCGGGGGCAGGGAATTTGTGTTGTTATGGGAAATCTCTGTACTTTCTGCTCAGTTTTTCTGTGAACGTAAAGCTGTTCTAAAAAATAAAGTCTCTCGAGTCCCTTGTGGTCCAGTGGTTAAGATGCATGCTCCCAATGCAGAGAGCGTGGGTTCGATCCCTGGTCTGGTAAGACCTCACATGCCTTGGAGCAACTAAGCCCATGGGCCACTACTGAACTGTGCTCTAGTGCCCAGGAGCCGAGACTACTGAGCCCATGGGCCGTAACTACTGAAGCTCACGGGCCCTAGAGCCCATGCTCTGCAACACAAGAAGCCACCGCAGTGAGAAGCCTGCCACAGTGAAGACACAGGGAAGCCAAAGTAAATATATAAATAAAGTCTTTAAAAAAAAAAAAACACATCGCACATTTGTTCTCTTACAGTTCTGGAGGTGGGAAGTCTGAAATCATATTCACAAGGCTGAAACACAGGTATCTTCGGGGTTCTGGGGGAGAACCATTTCCAGGCCTCTTCTCTTTCTAGAGCTGCACACCTTGGCTCGTGCTTCTCTCCAACTTCAAGGCCAGCAGTGAAGCGTCTTCAGGCCTCTCTGCTCTGTCTCACGTTGCATTCTCCTCTCTTGCAAAAGTTCCCTCTCTCTCTCCCTCATTTAAGGACACCTGTAGTTGTGTTTAGGGCCCATCTAGTAATTCGAGATAATTTCCTCATCTTAAGATCCCTTACTTAATCACACCCACAAAGACCCTCTTTTCATATATGATCACGTTTATAGGCTTAGGGGTTAGGACCTGGATGCCTTGGGTGGTGGGAACAGTAGCTGACCACACGTGGACAGGGGCCTGGACCACACAGAATCATGACAGGAACTTCCCTGGTGGTCCAGTGGTTAAGTCTTGGCTCCCAGTGCAAGGGGCATAGGTTCCATCCCTGATCAGGTAACTAAGATCCCATATGCTGTGCCACATGGCCTAAATAAATAACAAAAATTTTAAAAAATATATGGGAATGCTGATTTTAAAATAAAGTCAATAGGCTCAGAAGAGCTGGGGTTGCCCCAAACCCCTCTGGCCTTGCCCAGGGCTCGGCCCTCTGGGCTTTCAGGGTCTTCCTCAAGGGGTCACCTCCCCTGGAGGAGGAGTCCAGCTCACCTCTCTGAAGATGTCTTGCCCAGATTTGCCAAGAATTCCTGAACATTCCAGCAGCCTTAGCTACAAGTACCCAGTGGGCTCCGTTTTAAGCAAACCCAATATAGAAAACCCCACATGAGTCAGCCGCTATTCCCAGGCCAGATGAAAACCGCACTTGGCAGCCAAGCCACCTTGCAGATCCTTTTCAACACATGTTTCCTGGTGCATTTAAAGTTTTCAGTCCCACAAACCTTATTTGGTGCCAAGCGCTGGGATGGGTACTGAGCTGGGGGTCCCAGAGAAAGATTCCTGCGGCTCTCAGAAGGCAGGAGCCGCGTCCTGGGCAGGAAGAGGCCATCGCCCAGCAGAGGACACCCCTGTATGTCCCTGGAACCATCACCTTCCTGAATCGGCTGAACTCAGCAGGGTTTCCACCTGGCAGCTCTGTGTGGAGCAGAGCTCCCTGCCTGCTGGCACCACCCAGCTCATCTTCAGAGGCTGGAGATGCTGCCAAGAGAGAACCTCCCTCCAGGTTGAGTTACACCCTGGCTTGGCCCCATAGCAGCTGCCCTGCATGGACCAACCCCTCTCGGGGCTCTGCTCTCCATCTGCTCCTGGGAATTAGTCTCTGGGAACTAAGGTTTCCTGAGCTGTCAGGGTGGAACCAGGCAGCCTCCCTCCTCCTGCATCTGGGGGGTGGCTCAGTGGCAGGACTTGGGCTGTAAGGACACGAAAGACCTCAGCCAGGTGGGAGGCAGACTCCTGGACAAAGTGCCACGGCTCTGTCCCCAGACTGAACGCACACGCTGAAGGGTGGTGGGAGCAGAGGTGTCCAGGGAGGCGGTGAAGCGAGACTGGGGCTGGTGAGCACGCCTGCAGGTGAGCATGCCCACCTGGTCAGGGGCCCCTTCCACCTCCGTCCCAGGGCCTGCACTCCAGTCTTTACATTCCAGCTAGTGTTTTCCAGCGCTGGTGCTGAAAGGACCGCACTGAATATCCCTGCCAGTGATTATTATCATCCACGCCCCTGATTCTAAGAGGCAACCTACTGAAAATGGCAACCCACTCCAGTATTCTTGCCTGGAGAATTCCATGAGCAGAAGAACCTGGCAGGATATCGTCCATGGGGGTCGCAAAGAGCTGGACACGACTGAGCAACTAACACACACTGAAAGATACACCTGCAATCTCAAAAGATCAGGAAGGGAGGGGCTAGAGCACATGCAATTACGAGATCCACTAGATTTTCACACGCACTGTCACGCCTGTGTGTGGCTGAGGGGTTGAGGATGCAGCTTAGAATTAAGGAGATATAGTGAACGAATATGAAACATGAGGCGAACCATATCTCAGAGAACACAGTGCAGCAGTTCTCAAAGTGTGATCCAAGGGCACACCCAGGGTTCCCCAAGACCTTTACAAAGGATCTGCAGATCGAAACTATTACCATAGCGATAGCATGACACATTTGATTTCATTATTCTATTTCTCTCCTGAAGGTACAGTGATGTTTCCCAAATGTGTACATGATTATAGTAAATTAAATGGGCAAGTATATTAACCCTTCATCAAGCTAGACATTAAAGGCATTTGCAAAAAGCTAAAAGAATGCCTGCCACTCTTCTCATTAAATGTGTTTTATTTTAGAAAATACAGACTTTTTAAAATTTAAAATGTTACTATGTAACAGACATTTTTTAAGTTAATAAAAACATTTGAGATTTTAATTTCTAATTCAATATATTGATAAATATAATCCCCAAATAGAGTATCTTTTGAGTCCTCAATAATTTTTAAAAGTATGTATTTATTTGTCTGTACCAGAACTTAGTTGTGACATGTGGGATCCAGTTCCCTGACCAGGGATTGAACCCCGGCCCCTTGCATTGGGAGCTCAGTGTCTTAGCCACTGGACCACCAGGGAAGTCCTGGGTCCTTGATAATTTTGAAGAGTGGAAGGAGTCCTGACACCAGAAAGTCTGAGAATGCTGGTCGGGGCCAGCCCTGCCAGAGCATGAAAGCTTTGCTGTGTCACACAGGGACGCTGCAGACAGCGCCAAGCCTGTGGCAGGAGACAGGGCTTGTGGGCAGGCTCGGCCACACCAAGCCTACGTGGCTCTGGGCAAATCACATGGTTTCTCTGGACCCCACCATCTCCCCCCCACACCCAGGGAGGTCTGGGGAAGGGAAGGAAAATCCAGAACCAGTGAGGACCCAAGAGGAGGCCGAGTATGGCCAAGGGGCACATGGCTTCGAAGCTGTAAGCTCCATACAGGTATTGGCTCTACCACCTTACATGTCACTCCTTGGGTATCAGGGTGTGTCACTAACAAGAAGCCAAAAGTACAGAAGCTGTGTAAATGGCAGGCAGGGAGTGATTTCGTACACACACAGACATGCACACCTGCTGTGGCAGGCACTCTGGGGTTGGCCTGTTTCTGGCCCCCAGCTTTGGCGTAAGTCAGATGAGCCAGGTTTTCTGACTTTGAAAGGTGGGGAGGGAGGGAGGGTGGAGTGCAGGACAAGGCTGTTCTTCTCTGCTGGTCCTTAGTCTTGTTCCCAAGCAGGTGGAGCTGGGACAAGCCTGGCAGCAAGAAGGACCCCACCCTGTCATCTCCTGGGGTGGACCCCCAGGGTCCTTGGGCACGTGAGGCTGGACACACAGGCACAGGGGCCCGAGGATAGAAGAAGCTGTGGCTGACTGGCTGGGTGACCTTGGGCATGTCCTTTCTTGTTCCAGGGCCTCAGTCCACCAGCCATGAAATGAGAGAGCTAGAGTCTGCCGTGGGGCCTGGACTTTCCACAGGGAGCCTTGCCCAGATTTCTAAGGGCTTCTCCCAGAGGGAAGGTGTCCAGGAAATCAAGCCCACAAGGCTGCCTGGCTCCACCTGGTGCCAGTCCCCTTCCTCAGGCCAGCAAGGACCGTCATCAGGTCAGCCTCGCCCAAGATGCCCCAAGCCAGATCTTGCAAACTTGGCATCCCGGGCTGAGTGGAAGTGTGTGTGTGTGCGTGTGTGTGCCCTGCCTCTGTTTACATAAGAAGGACTTATCTATTTGGCTCCTCCTTGACCTCAGGAAAGGACAGAGTCAGACCCCTCCAAACATCCCTTTAGTTCCTGCCCCTGAGGGAGGGCTCAGCCTTGAGACCTCACAGGAGGGTGGACTACAGGATGTGCTTTCCTGGAGCCCTGAATGCCAGGCAGGGGTGTCATGACCATGCTTCCCTGCAGGAAAGAGGTTGCAAGCCTGCACCCCATTGTGTGCATGTTTATTCATCCTCATTATATACAAGGGTTCTTGTACTGATGTGTTCTGTAAATTATGAAACGATTCCCAAATAGAAACTTTAAAAGGATGAATCAAATGGCACCAAGGAGCTGGTTTCTAACAACCAGTGGGTTGTCCCCTGCCCACAACACCCCCAGGGGGTCCATGCTCTGCTTAAAACTTTAGAGGGATCCATCCTTCATCCTTCACTCTTGAGCTCAGGCTTTGTCTCTCTGCTGGCAGCATCAGCCTTTACCTGGCCCGCATCCTGGCTGTACCCTGTGGGCAGTCTGCCAGGAATTCTTAGTCCTGAAGGAGGCTCCCAAGTCAGGCTTTAATGGTCCAGCCCCACTTTAGAGATGGGGGGACCAGAGTACAGGGAATTCGGTAATGAGGGGAACTTGACCATGACCTTAGGAAGCTGAATCCATTCCTGTGTGTGCATGTGTGTGTGTGTGTACATGCAGATGTATACCTATGAAACCATGTAACTCAGGTTGGGACCTGAACCCACAGTCCTTTAACTGAGATCACACACTTGGTCTCAGGACCTAATGAAGCTCAGGTTCTTGATGTCTCATGGCAGAAAGAAATCGGTGAGAGGCAAAGTGACGGGTGAGAACAGAGACACACAGTCCACAGACACGGTGTGTAACATCTCAGCTGGTGAGAGCGACACCAGGGTGTGCGGTCATCCATTGTCACAAGAGTGGGGATTTTACAGGTTAATGAGTGGGAGGAGCATTTCAGCAATTTTGGGGAAGGGGCGGGGATTTCCAGGAGTTGGGCCACTGCCCACTTTTGGGTCTCTGTTCAGCCTCAGAGCCATCATGGAGCCCATGGGCATGTCACTTAGCTTGCCAATGTGTTCCAGGGAGCGTGTGCTGAGGCTCACGGTCTGCTGGAAGTCGACTCCTCTGCCATCTTGGACCTAGTTGATCCTAATCAGCTTGTGTTGTGTCCTTGGATGTATTCTTGTAAAGGTTGTGCCCTGCCCCCTCCCCTCCTGTCTCACCCACCCCCTCTGCTTCCTGTGAGCAACTTCCTTCCTTTGTGAGGCTTAGATTAGAAGGATCACAGATGGACCTGCATTCTCCTTCCCAGGAACTGGAGTCAGACACCAAATGGCAGCAAATCTGGAGACCCCTGCCTGATGGGGCAGGTTCTTTCAAAGGGGGACAGCATCCCGCAGGGCCAGACCCCACACAAGTCAGGCAGACAGCCTCCCTACACCCACCCCCTGGGTTGCACACACAAGCCTGTGTGGAACTCACCCAGCCCTGCTTTTCTCTTTTGCCGTCAGACCGTCTGGCCGATTCATATTTTCCAAAAGCCCTAGTGACCTCACCATCTCTTGTGGTTGTGGCTGGGTTAATTTTTTTTTTTCCCTAACTTCCTTTTACTCTTTACAGCTGATTTAACTTTCCACGCTCAAGGCCAAATTACACACCAGCAACTCCCTACAGATGCAGCGGCAGCCATTGGTTCAGGCCGGGCTCTGAGCGGGGAAATCCCAACCTCCTTCCCAGAGGCAGGAGCAGAGCTAAGAGAGGGAGAAGGCAGGGCTGGAGGAGGGGACCGGGCACCCGGTCTGCAGGAAAGAGGGCTTCTCCTGCCTCACCCCACATGCCACACTGAATGGCCATGGCCCTGCCCCTCGGACTGTCCGCGCGGAGCTCATCTCCCCACCCTGCCACCTCTTTACCAGGAAAACTTACTCATCCGTCAGGACTCAGTGCAGGCAGGGCCTGCTCTGGAAGCCCACTGGGGGCTCCCAGTTTGGGGGAGACACCCTCCCCTCGCTGTTAGGGTTGAACAGTGCCCCCTCTGCATTCATACTATCAAGTCCTAACCCCCAGTAACTCAGAATGTGACTGGATTTGGAGAAAGGGCCCTAAAGAGGTAATTAGGGTGAAGTGAGGTCGTGTGAATGGGCCTCAATCCAACATGACTGGTGTCCTTATAAGAAGAGGAGATGAGGCTGCAGAGAAGTCAGACAGAGGGACGGCCACATGAGGACACAGGGAGAAGACGGCCAACTCCAAGCCAAGGAGGGAGACCCCAGGGACCCCCCCTACTCCACCCCGCAATACCTTGGTCTCGACTTGCAGCCTCCAGAGATGTGAGGGAAGACATTTCTGTGGTGTAAGCCCCCCATCTGTTGACTAAGCCCCCTCCCCCATTTGCTATGGCAGCCCCAGGAGACTAACACACTCCCTCTGCCCTCCCGCCTCCCCGACCCCCACCCTGCCAGCTAGCCCTGTGTGTTGAAATGCACCCTTTACCCTGATGTCTCCCTCTCTGGATGCTGACTTCCCCAGAGAAGAATTCATCTCTCCCCCAGGGTCCAGATGTCTAGGTTCTTCCCAGATCATTTATCAGAGGGAACTAAGTTTTTCTTCTAACACACACTTTCTACAGCTCCCAAGGTCATGCAAGAAATGAGTAGTGAGCCCGGGCACACAGATTCTTCAACCTTCTTGAGAGTTCCAGGAGCACCTGACGGTACTTTTGACTGATGCTCTTCAGTCCTGGGTGATGCCCTCAGGTACCACCGGTCCCTGGCCACAGAGCCTCCCCAGTTGTCTCTATGTCACTGGGCTGCGACAGTTGCTAGTACCTGTCTTCGTGTGAATCCATTACATCCCCAAATCCACTTGTGTCCATTATGCTTCTTCCTAAAAATACCTGGTGTATTAAACATACATACAATGCTAAAATGTGGATTTAAAGAGTTGTTTCTCTGAATGCTAAGTTAAATGCTTTGAAAAGGATTAATTCTAGGTGAGTTGCTTTCAATGTCTCGCTCCTGAATTAAGCTTGTTGCCATAGCCAGTCTCCAGGAGGGCCCTCTTGGTGTTCCTATCTTGTGCGACCCTCTCCCACACTGAATCAAGACTGCTCTGTGAGACTGAGGGGCAATGGCGTGACACTGCTTTCCGAGGTGAAGTCACAGAAGGTACTGCAGCTTCTGCCTGGTGTTTCCTGGGTCACCAGCTCTGGAGGCAGTCATCCTACCTAAAGGACACTCAAGCATCTTGGAGAGGCCCATGCAGAGTGGGGCTGAGGCCTCCCACTGCCAGCCAGCCCCAGGGCTGTGAGGCAGCAGATAGGGAGGTGGACCCTGCAGTGCCCCCATCCTTCTCATGAGGGCAGCCCTAGCTGTCATCTGGCAGCAGCCTCATAAGAAATCCTGAGCAGACGTGTGTGCATGAGAAACGTTGCCCTCTATTTCAGCAAACAAACAATGTTACCTTCCATCAGGCCATCAGCAGACATGCACCCTGGTGGAATTTCAGGATGGAGAAAAGTAGGATACTGGCCTAAGATAAGATACATATGAAAGGAATAATTTCAGTACCCCAGACTCTTGCCTCTGCCCATACACAGAAAAGCAGTATATTTTTCCTTAACTTTTCTATGTCGGTTTTTTTGGCAATCACCAGCAATACTTTGGTTACTTTTTTTTCAGTAAAAACTCTTGTATATCCTGGCTCCTCCCTTACCTCTTTGGCACAGTCCCTCAGAGCTTTCTGAGAGGCTGCCTCCTGGGCTGTGGTCCTCAGTGTGTGCGTGCATGCTTAGTTGCTAAGTCATGTCTGACTCTTTGTGACTCTATGGACCGTAGCCCACCAGGCTCCTCTGTCCATGGGATTCTCCAGGCAAGAATACTTGAGTGGGTTTTCTGCCCTCCTCCGGTGGATCTTCCCAACCCAGGGACTGAACCTGCATCTCCTGTGTCTCCTGCATTGTAAGCGGATTCTTTACCCACTGAACCACCTAGGAAGCCTACAGTCCTTAGGAAGTTCTCCAAATAAAACATAACTCAATGTTGTGCAAAACTTATGTTGTCCATTTTTTCCCAGTTGACACTAGTACGGTCCAGTTGCTCCTGAATTCCTGGCCGCAGACACTGAGACAGAAAGAACGATTCTCGTTGCTTCCAGCCACTTAGGACTGAAGGGATTTGTAACATAGCAATGAATAACCAGCACCCAAAGCTATGATTTTTCCAGCAGTCACATACGGATATGACAGTTGGGCCGTAAAGAAGGCTCAGGGCTGAAAAATTGATGCTTTTGAACTATGATGCTGCAGAAGACGCTTGAAAGTCCCTTGGACTGCAAGGAGATGAAACCAGTTAACCCTAAAAGAAATCAATGCTGAAGATTCATTGGAAGCACTGATGCTGAAGCTGAAGCTCCAATACTTTGGCCATTTGATGCAGAGAGTTGACTCATTGGAAGAGACATGGAGGCTGGGAAAGAGTGAAGGTGGGTGGAGAAGGTGACAACAGAGGATGAGATGGTTGGATGGCATCACCGACTTAGTGGACATGATTTTGAGCAAACTCCGAGAGATAGTGAAGGACAAGGAAGCCAGGCGTGCTTTAGTCCATGGGGTTGCAAAGAGTCAGACATGACTGAGCAACTGAACAATAGCAACCAGCACCCACAGGGAAGGGCTCTGTTAGAGAACTGAAGAAAAAGTAATAACAGTCTGAAGAGTCTGCACTCAGGTTGTTTTAAGAGCTCTTCAGCCTTAAAGAAGCAGGAAGTAGGAGTCATAAGCAGCGCGGTGTGGGTGCTACTGATGTGAGAAGGCGACTCACGCTCCAGCCTCGTGACCCAGCTTCTGAGGACACTTTGCCCTCACGTCAGTCGACTGATGAATGTACTGTTACATGATTTAAGTTAAAGATGTTAACGTATGCTTGAATTTTCAAAAATTATTTTCCACTGGGACTCACTTTTTTATGAACTAAACCAATACCAGTTCAGAAAGCTTGGGCAGAGAGAGTTTCCATGGGATTCTGTACATACAAGTGGATGGCCCATTGTACATGGACCTGGAAGGTTAAATGTCAATCAGACACTAAAACATTTAATTTATATATATATATATATATATCAGTTTAGTTCAGTTCAGTCGCTCAGTCGTGTCCGACTCTCTGTGACCCCATGAATCACAGCACACCAGGCCTCCCTGTCCATCACCAACTCCCGGAGTTCACTCAAACCCATGTCCACAGAGTCAGTGATGCCATCCAGCCATCTCATCTGTCGTCCCCTTCTTCTCCCGCCCCCAATCCTTCCCAGCATCAGACTCTTTTCCAGTGAGTCAACTCGCCGCATGAGGTGGCCAAAGTATTGGAGTTTATTTAATTTATTTGGCTGTGTTGGGTCTTAGTTGTGGCAGGTGGATTCTTCATTGTGACATGTGAGCTCAGTAGTTTCAGCCCTTAGGCTTGTCCGAAGCATGTGGGATCCTATCTGACCAGGGATCAAACACATGGTTTCTTAACCACTAGACCACCAAGGGGGACTTTCCTGGTGGCTCAGATGGTAAAGGAGCCACCTGCAATGCAGAAGAACAGGGTTGGATACCTAGGAAGATTCCCTGGAGAAGGGACAGGATACCCACTCCAGTATCCTTGCCTGGAGAATTCCATGGCCAGAGGAACCTGGTGGTTTTAAATCATTTTGGGGGGCTTCCCTGGTGGCTCAGATGGTAAAGAATCTGCCTTAAATTCAGGAGACCTGGGTTCCATCCCTTGGTTGGGAAGATTCCCCTGGAGGAGGGCAGGGCAACCCACTCCACTATTCTTGCCTGGAGAATCCCTATGGACAGAGGAGCCTGGTGGGCTACAGTCCACAGGGTTGCAAAGAGTCAAACAGACCACCAGGGAAGTCCCCAAATTATATTTTAAATGTCTAATTAGATAGCTTTACACAAAAAGGGCCCGTAATAGATTCTTTGACCTAATCTGGGTTCAAGTGCTAAAGTGGCTTAAAAGACTAAACTAGTAACACAGGTGGACCAGACCAGTAAGAAGAGAGTTCCCACGGAGTGCTGGTGCAGCTGCCCCCGCCCGTCCTTCCGCTCAGTGGTCGGCTTAGAGAGAACTGTACGCTTCTTCCCCTGAGTTTTCATGAACTGGAAGGGGTTGAGAAAAGACCTGGCAGCTCCCACAGCCCGGGAGGGCGGCTGTGGCTGGTTTCACAGGCACATGGCTCCGTCTCTGCTTCCCTCTTGTGTCTTCCCTGGTGCTTCTGCTCACCAGGCTCAGTTGCCTCCTCCCGGCTGCCACCCCAAATTGCCCCTTGTCCAGACATCCTGCCACTTGCAGGCATCTTGTGGATGCCCACGGCTCACCTTCCCCATCCCTCCTTTCGTCCTTCCCCACCCTTTGCCTGGCAAATGGTGCCAGCACCCACCCTTCTCCTGAGGCAGGAGCCTGGGCTTCTTGCCTCTTCTCTCCCCTACTCCTCTCCCTTCTAATCAGAGACTGGGTCCTTCCCGTCCCCTGTCTGCCCTCTCCTCTCCCTCTCTGCTCTCAAGGCTCAAGGACCCACCACGAGTGGCTGCCTGGGGACCAGGACACCTAGGTCCCAGTTTCTGCTCAGCTGGGCACCAGCTGTGGGTTCTCAGGCTGACCACTTCCCTCCTCCAACCCTCAATGTCTCTGTACATAAGAATTGACGTCTTCAGCAGACATCTGTTTGGTGGCATTGTCCTAGGAATTGTCCTCAGCGGAGGAAGCTCACATCTGGTGGGGAACATGCATTTAATCATATAATCATCTACCTGGTTAATTGGTCACAATTGCATGGGTGCTGCTGACATGTAAAAGGGGGTGAATCCTACCTACTGGAGGGAGGTTCCAGCAAGCCACCTGACAGGTGACATCTAAAAAGCCAGGCTGGCGGATCCTGGGCTGAGGACAGAGCATTTCAGCAGAGACCGTGGTGCCTGTGGACGGCCTGAGGCTGACTGTGGGATGTTGGAGGGACAGGAAGAGGGTGACACGGGCTCTGCCTTGCCAGAGTGGGGAGATGAAGCTGGTGAGGTCATGGTGGGTGTTCAGGCAATGCCTCATGGGCCATATTATTAAGAGCAATGAGAGACTTTAGGGGTTTTACACAGGGAAGCAAAGTCATCTAATCAATGATCTGAGAGCTGATCTGTTCCACAGGGTGGAGTGGACGCCAGAACCAAAGAGAAGGTCTTCCTGAAGGTCAAGTTTGAGATGCTGGCAGTTGTCATGGAAGTAGAGAGAAGCAGACAGATGTAAGGAATATTCTGGAAAGTGGACCTTGGGGACTTGGTGGTGGACTGGATGCAGGAGGTGAGAGAGAGGGAAGGAACACAGATGACACCCACATTCGGGCATGAGTCCACAGGTGAAGGTCAATGCCAGTTTGAACCAGGAGCAAGAGGAAGTGGAGATGCATGACCACGTGGGTGGAAACCATGAGTCCTTCCAAATTACAAGACATTTGAAAGAGAAACGAAAGAGAAGGAGGGTAGTAAATGGAGAGGAGCGTAGAATTCTAGGAAGGATATGTTGCTATCCTTTCTTCAGATGGGGGATAGTAGAGGGTGCTTGGAGAAGGCAATGGCACCCCACTCCAGTACTTTTGCCTGGAAAATCCCATGGATGGAGGAGCCTGGTGGGCTGCAGTCCATGGGGTCGCTAAGAGTCAGACACGACTGAATGACTTCACTTTCACTTTTCACTTTCATGCATTGGAGAAGGAAATGGCAACCCACTCCAGTGTTCTTGCCTGGAGAATCCCAGGGACAGAGGAGCCTGTTGGGCTGCCGTCTATGGGGTCGCACAGAGTCGGACATGACTGACGTGACTCAGCAGCAGCAGCAGCAGAGGGTGCTTATCCCTTATAGTTGGGTTTGCTGTGAGCTTGTTACAGACTGAGTGACTGCTCCCTTGAATCTCATACACAGAAGCCCCGATCTCACTGTGATTCTGTTTGGAGGCGGGGTGGGTTCTGTGGGGGGCATGGGTTAAGGGGTGGGGAGGTTGGGGAGTTGATCAGGTCATGAGGGTGGAGCCCTCAAGAACTGGATTGTGTCTGCATGCTTAGTCACTCAGGTGTGACTCTTTGCAGCACCATGGACTGTAGCCCACCAGGCTCCTCCTGGAATTCTCCAGGCAAGAATACCGGAGTGGGCAGCCATTCCCTTCTTCAGGGATCTTCCCCACCCAGGGATCTCCTGCATTGCAGGCAGATTCTTTACCAGCTGAGCCAGCAGGGAAGCCCCCAAGAAGGGGATAGTGCCTTTATAAGAAGAGGAAGAGAGACCAGAGTCTTCTCCCTCCCCTCACCTCTCCATCCCCGCTTCTTGCCTCCCTCCTCCCTCTGTGAGGACACTCCTCACTGTGAGGACACAGTGGGAAGGTGTCCATCGGCAAGCCACGAAGAGGGCTCTCACCAAGAGCCAGGTCTGCTGACATTGTGATCTTGGACTTCCCAGCCTTCAGAAGCATGAGAAGCCAATGTCTGTGGTCTCAGCCACCCATGCCACGGTATGTTGTGAGAGCAGCCCAAGCCGACGGCTTCAGAGGTTGGCCACAGGGTCACAAACTCACGAGAGGTTGTTCTGTCAAGAAAGCCGTTTAGAGGTTGCCATCCAGGGTGGGAGTGGTAGTGACCCCTCACGTCTGTCTTTCTGCTTGGAAAGTCTCCTGGGCACTGCTGGTGTCTCACAAGCATGGCTCTCACTGTCATCACCACCTCCTGACGCTCCCCTGCCGCTGGACACAGGGACAGGGGCAGCACGTGCCATAGCCACAGTCTCTGGAAACCGGAGTAAAGAGTCAAGGGCTGCCTCTTTATTTGGGAAGTGAAAGCCCAGGGCTGGAAGGGTGAGGAGACACAAGACGTGAGATGACCACGCCTCCCCAAGGAGCAGCCAGGAGACAGCACTGGTTCCCAGCACAGGGCAGAGCCCAGAGAGAGCGAGGAAGGACACGTGTCTGCAAACCCACCATCTCTCTGCAAAGCTTCCCATCTTGTGCTACTGCAGGTCACTCCACGGCAACTCCCCTGACCAGGGCGCCTCCTCTGGGCCCTTGGAAACTTTAGGAAGAACTTCACTGAATCCAAATCCCCCAGCACTGTGATCTCAGCTCCCAGAAATCTGAGAAATTAATGTCTATGGTTTAAGTCACCCAGACTGTGGTATTTGGTAATGGCAACTTGTGATTTTTAATAAGAAATAGATATTTGATCTCCCTCCGCCCAGGTGGGTGGCATTAGTGGTAAAGAACCTTCCTGCCAATGCAGGAGACATAAGAGGCACGGGTTCGATCCTTGGGTTGAGAAGATACCCTGGAGGAGAGTGTGGCAACCCACTCCAGCATTCTTGCCTGGAGAATCCCGTGGACAGAGGAGCCTGGCAGGCTACAGTCCATGGGGTCACAAAGAGGACTGAAGCGACTTCAGTTCAGTTCAGTCGCTCAGTTGTGTCCGACTCTTTGCGACCCCATGGACTGCGGCATGTCAGGCCTCCCTGTCCATCACCAACTCCCGGAGTTCACTCAAACTCATGTACATCAAGTCAGTAATGCCATCCAACCATCTCATCCTCCGTCGTCCCCTTCTCCTCCTGCCTTCAATTTTTCCCAGCATCAGGGTCTTTTCAAATGAGTCAGGTCTTCACATCAGGTGGCCAAAGTATTAGAGTTTCAGCTTCAACATCAGTCCTTCCAATGAATATTCAGGACTGATTTCCTTTAGGATGGACTGATTGGATCTCCTTGCAGTCCAAGGGACTCTCAAGAGTCTTCTCCAATGCCACAGGTCAAAAGAATCAATTCTTTGGTGCTCAGCTTTCTTTACAGTCTAACTCACATCCATACATGACCACTGGAAAAACCATAGCTTTGACTAGATGGACGTTTGTTGGCAAAATAATGTCTCTGCTTTTTAATATGCTGTCTAGGTTGGTCATAACTTTTCTTCCAAGGAGTAAGTGTCTTTTAATTTCAAGGCTGCAATCAGCATCTGCAGTGATTTTGGAGCCCAAAAACAAATAAAGTCTGACACTGTTTCCACTGTTTCCCCATCTATTTCCCATGAAGTAATGGGGCAGCAGCAGCAGCAGCAATGGGACCAGAGGCCATGATCTTAGTTTTCTGAATGTTGAGCTTTAAGCCAACTTTTTCACTTTCCTCTTGCACTTTCATCAAGAGGATCTTTAGTTCTTCTTCACTTTTTGCCATAAGGGTGGTGTCATCTACATATCTGATGTTACTGATATTTCTCCCAGCAATCTTGATTCCAGCTTGTGCTTCATCCAGCCCAGCATTTCTCATGATGTACTCTGCATATGAAAAACAGTGGAAACAGTGTCAGACTCTATTTCTGGGGGTTCCAAAATCACTGCAGATGCTGATTGCAGCCATGAAATTAAAAGACGCTTACTCCTTGGAAGGAAAGTTATGACCAACCTTGATAGTATATTAAAAAGCAGAGATATTACTTTGCCAACATAAGTCCGTCTAGTCAAAGCTATGGTTTTTCCCGTGGTCATGTATGGATGTGAGAGTTGGACTGTGAAGAAAGCTGATCACTGAAGAATTGATGCTTTTGAACTGTGGTGTTGGAGAAGACTCTTGAGAGTCCCTTGGACTGCAAGGAGATCCAACCAGTCCATTCTAAAGGAGATCAGTCCTGGGTGTTCATTGGAAGGACTGACGCTAAAGCTGAAACTGCAATACTTTGGCCACCTCATGCGACGAGTTGACTCACTGGAAAAGACTCTGATTCTGGGAAAGGTTGGGGGCAGGAGGAGAAGGGGATGACAGAGAATGAGATGGCTGGATGGCATCACCGACTCGATGGACATGAGTTTGAGTGAACTCCGGGAGTTGGTGAGGGACAGGGAGGCCTGGCATGCTGTGATTCATGGGGTCGCGGAGAGTCGGACACGACTGAGCGACTGAACTGAACTGAACTCTGCATATAGTTAAATAAGCAGGGTGACAATATACAGCCTTGATGTAAGCAATTTAGCACACGCATATATTTGATCTTCCCTCCCGCCCCCACTTCCTGCTACAGAGCTCCTAAAACCCTTGGAATTTCCTAGAAGATAAAAGTATCTTTTGTTATTCATAACAATGCCCTTTCAACCAAGGCTGAGTTTTATATTAATGAGGCGATTTTGGAAAGCCCCCATGGAGGGATTAGTTGACTGGGAAACCCAGAAAGTGGTTGGGGGGTTGGAACTTTTCATCCCATCTCCCCCTGGCCTAAGGGAAGGGGGCTCGAGAGTGAGTTCAATCACCAATGGCCAATGATTTAATGAATCATGAAGCTTTATAAGAATCCCCAAAGTTCTGGGTATGTAGAGCTTCCTCGTGGAGGTGCTGGGAGGTGGAACCCCTGGAGGAGGCGTGAAGGATCCTCCCCACTTCCCATGAACCTCGCCCCAAGCATCTCTGAACCTGGCTGTTCCTGAGTTATACCCTTTGATGATGAACTGGTAATATGGACATCCCTGGTGGCTCAGACGATAAAGAATCTGCCTACAATAGAGGAGACCCAGGTTCGATCCCTGGGTCAGAAAGATTCCCTGGAGGAGGAAATGGCAACAGTATTGTTGCCTGGAGAATTCCATGGACAGAGGAGCCCGGCAGGCTACAGGCCATGGGGTCACAGAGTCGGACACAACTGGGTGACTAGCACGTAGCTGACCATCACAAACCGTCTTCTTGAGTTCTGTGAGTCCCTCTAGCAAATTAATCAAATCCGAGGAGGGTCACAGGGACCTCCAATCAATAGCCAGAGGTGAGAAGCACAGGACACAGTCTGGACTTGTGACTGGCCTCTGAAGGGGGTGGGGAATGGTCTCGGGGGACTGAACCCTTCCCCTGTTGAACGTTCCCCCCTCCCTCTAGGTAGACAGTGTCAGAATGGTGTTGAACGGCACCCACCTGGGGTTGCAGGATTATGTGATGGGAAAGCCAATATACGTGGAGTTCAGAATATTCTGTAGCACCACCGCAGGTGACACTAGTGGTAAAGAACCCGGTTCACAGTAGAGGAGACATAAGAGACACACGTTCAACCCCTGGGTGCAGAAGACGCCCTGGAGAAGGGCATGGAATCCCACTCCAGTGTCCTTGCCTGGAGAATCCCCATGGACAGAGGAGCCTAGTGGGTTACAGTCCGTGGGATCACAAAGAGTCGGACACGACTAAAGCGACTTAGCATGCAGCAAACAGAACACAGGCGTGTTCCCTAGATGCAGCTAGACCAGACTCACAGGCCAGGTGTGTGCCCAAAACCATGAGCATAAAGTGAAATTTACCTCTTTCTGCATAGCCCTCTGTGTCAGCATCCCCAGGAGACGGGACGACCGGGGAGGAGGGAGCCCTCATCCCCTGCACAGTGAGGACAGTGAGGGATCGTGGTCCCCTCTCTCTGTGGGCTCTCAACCCCACACCCGATGGGGGAGATCCTCAGGCTCAGATGGAGCCGGCAGAGGAGCTGGGAAGGGTAGGGGAGGACAGGGTGTCATGGCCTTGACCTTGAAACAAACAGAGCCTTCGGCTGACTTCCAGGGGCTAGCAAGTCTATGGTTTTACACCACCCTTTCCCCAATTTTTTTTTTTCTGGCTGTGCCACATGAGTTTCAGGATCTCCCCAGGTGGCATGATTGGTAAAGAACCCGCCTGCCAATGCAGGAGACACAGAGATGCGGGTTCAATCCCTGGGTGGTTGGAAGGTCCCCTGGAGGAGGAAATGGCAACCCACTCCTAGATCCTTTCCATGGAAAATTGTGTGAACTGAGGAGCCTGGTGGGCTACAGTCCATGGGGTCGCAAAAGAGGTGGACACGACAGAGCGTGAGCTTGTGTGTACACACACACACACACATACACAAGACTTTCAGGTTCTTAGTTCCTGAACCCAGGGACTGAACCCAGGCCCCCGGCAGTGAAAGCGTGGAGTCCTAACCACTGGACCGCCAGGGAATTCACCCTTTCCCCACTGACTCAGTTATTATTGGGTGTCACCAAGCACTGCCCAGTTCAGAGGCTTCCCATCACATGCCCACCCCTGAGAGCCCCAGAGCCCCCTGTCTGGCCGCTGGTACCCTGGACATTATGGGAGGCTTCCATAGGTGCCAGCCTGTGGGGAGGGGTTTGTTCACTCCATGGCTGGCTGCTGACGCCCTTCCCCATGTTGCCCCCAGCTGTCCTTCTCAAGGCCCTCTCACAGCCACCCCCAAGCAACTGCTCATCCCTGCTCACCCGTCCAAAATGGAACTTTCCTGGCAGAACCAGCTCCCAGCCTGAAGAGCTGAGAGCATGGCACCCCCTCTCCCCCTTTACCTTCACCTCTTTACTCTTCCACCCCCCAAAGTGATCTTTTTCTTTCACGTTAGATCCTTTCTGCAAAGGCCAGGCTAGCTTAACTTCCAGATACTTCCTGGATATAGAGGAAAACATTTGCATTTTTCTCCTGGGAGGTACGTTCGACACTGGAATGGATTGGATCTTTCTTAGGCAACAAAGAAAATGAACAAGGGAAAAAAAAATGATAGTTTCCATATCAAGCCAAGATGCACACCATGGAGACGTTTTCCATCTCACACTGTGGAGACATTTGTTGTCCGGCCCCAATAAGAAGCCTGGGATGCAGAGGAGAATGAGATGATTCTTGCCCTCAGCACTCCTTCATGGAGTCTGAGCAAAGACCGAGTCCCAGAGCAGCGGTGGTGCTGGCTAGAAGGGTGCGCAGGCCCCTGGTGAGTCCCGGGCAAGGCAGCGGCTACAAGGAAAAGGGGATGGTTCCCAGGTGCTGTTCCATGACCCAGACCTTGAGGCACGGAAATGGGGTGGGATGGGGGAGGGGAGTGGGGCTTCAGGCCCCTGGGAAGAAGGGGGAGGGCACCCAGGCATCCCCTTTAGGAAGACCCAGCCCCGCACCTCTGGAACCTGGAGACACAGGAGGCTGAGTTGAGACACCCCCGCAAAGTTCCAGGCCCTCTACCATGAGGATGTGGGGACCAGAGGCCTGTGATGGGTCTTTTTGTCAGAGGTTGGTGAAGATGCTGGGTTGAGTACATAGCCACATGTGTCCTTTGGCAGGTATTAATGGACCCTTAGGGGCCAGCTTGCCTCCCCTGGTGGCTCAGAAGGTAAAGCGTCTGCCTGCAATGCAGGAGACCTGAGTTCTATCCCTGGGTCGGGAAGATCCTCTGGAGAAGGAAATGGCAACCCACTCCAGTACTCTTGCCTGGAAAATTCCATGGATGGAGGAGCCTGGTAGGCTACAGTCCATGGGGTCGCAAAGAGTCGGACACGACTGAGCGACTTCAATTCAGGGGCCAGCTGAAAACAAGCAGAGTTCTGCAGGGACCTGATGCCCTGTGGATAATGCCTCCCCAGGCTCCACGGAGGGGATGTGTAGCCTCCCTGGCCCCCCTGCACACCTGATAGACACACCTGCAGCTGCTCCAGGACTCAGGTGCTCCAGAAAGAGCATCCAGCTCACCGTCAGTCTGGGTCTCCTGACTTTTGACTTGAAAAATACGACCACTGATCCCATGCCAGCTTGCGCCCCAAGACGTCGGTGGGGATGCAGATAGTGTGTGACCCTCATGATCTGTCCTCTCCAGCTGTGCTAACATCTGGAAGCCTCCATCACAGGGAGCATTTCCCATAGGCGGATTCCTTCACTCCCCAGGAAGTCCTGCAGAGAAACCCAGACAGACAGCCTGCCTGCTGAGGCTGGAGACAGATGTCTGGAGGAGTCAGGGAGCTGCCTCGGGGCATGCAGCACGGGCAGGAATTTGTTTCTGTGTCTGAACTTCTAGCGGGGACCTGCAGTCCTTCGCTTTTCTGACACCACCACTGCATTTCTCTTGCAAGAAGGAAAACTTGCCGAGTGCCTCCCTGGGCCATCCCTGGGGACCCTGTAAGACCCTCACAGAGCAGAAAGTGGGAGAGCACACAGAGTCACCTTGCATGCCTTGAGTGCCTACACTGAGAGGTGTGCCAAGAGCTGGGAGGAGGCACCAGGAGCAGGAAGAACTACCTGAACAGGTGGTGGCTGTTGTTCAAGCTCTCAGTCTTTGTGACCCCATGGACTGCAGCCTGCCAGGTTTCCCTCTCCTTTACTATCTCCCGGAGTTTGCCCAGACTCATGTCCATTGAGTCGATGATGCCATCTAGCTATCTCATCCTCCGTCATCCGTTTCTCCTCCTGCCCTCAATCTTTCCCAGCATCAGGGTCTTTTCTAATGAGTCTGCTCTTTGCGTCAGGTGGCCAAAGTATTAGAGCTTCAACTTCAGCATCAGTCCTTCCAATGAATCTTCAGGGTTGATTTCCTTTAGGATTGACTGGTTTGATCTCCTTGCAGTCCAAGGGACTCTCAAGAATCTTTTCCAGCACCACATTTCAAAAGCATCAGTTCTTTGGCTCTCAGCCCTCTTTATGACCAGGTAAGAGTAGGAATAGCTCTGAGAGGTAAGGAGGTTGGGGCCTGCAGACAAGGGGCCAGGTGTTCAGGGAGAGAGGTCACTCTTATTTATTGATAATTTCTCAAATCTGCTTTGGGAGGAATGCTGAGTTCTAATCCCAGCTTCTTGGAGATGAGGAAACCCAGGCTCAGAGAAGTTGGGCAACATCCCCAAGTCTACACAGCTGCGAATGGATACTCCGAAGCCCAGGTCCCAAAGTCTGAACCCTGGTCTGGGGATGGCATCACAGAAAGGCTAGCCCAGGCCCTGGCAGGCACGAGCTCCCTGCTGGCAGGCCAGCTGGCGGAAGCAGCAGCGCTCTCGGACTCTCGGCGGGAAGCCGGCCCCCAGTGCTGAGTCACTCTGGCCCCTGGCTGGTGTGGGCAGGAGGAAGGTGGTTGCCTGGGCCGTGGTAACCGCTTGCTCCTTCGCTCCCCCGGGTTCCCAGAAGCCCCGAGTGGCCTGTCCAGTTGCGGACCGGCCAACTCCTGGGCCACTAGCCCTGACCCTCCCTCGTCACCTGTGCTTGGGCAGGGCTGACCCACAGCGAGGTGGAGCACCCTCAGGGTGCTCTCGAATTAGGGGTGCTGCCAGTAGGTAACCCATCCTCTGGAAGACTGACTATAGTGCTGAAGGAGGAACACAGGGCTGAGAGAGGAACACGGGGCCCAAGGGTCTCAGGGGAGCCGGAGCTGGAGGCCAGAGGGTGCTTAGGGAGGCCACATCTGAGCCTTGAGATGAGTCTGAAGGATGAAAAGTGCCTGGTGGGTGGAGAAAGGCGAGAAGGGCCTTCCCCGCGAGGGCAGGGTGGGCACATGGGAACGCAGACGGAGCCCCAGCGTCGCCCCTGCAGACTGGCCTGTCAGGGGTGGGACAGGGAAAGTGGAGGCCGACTTGTGGGGTCCCTGAGTTTGCAGGAGGCTCCACTTTGATCAGGCTCTGGGTGCACTCTCAGCAGACAAGGCTGGCCAAGGGGTCCTGCCCCAGGAGTGGCTGGGGGCAAGGGTGCCTGAGAGGGCCCAGCATCTCACGTCCCCACGGAGACCGGAAGATGGAGGTCTGGGTGAGCAGATGCACTCCGACCCAAATGCTGGTCTCTGACAGGGAGTCCCTTCTGGACAGTGGGCCTGTCGGGGCCTCACCTGGCTTCCTGCAGGCAGGGCCTGGCCCTCATGTGCCCTGGCTCCTTCTGAACTACAGTCTTCTCTGGCAAACCAGGACAGCCTTACTGGGAAGGTGGTGGAGGTAGGAGCAGCTCTGGAACCAATCCAACCAACCCCCTCCTCCTCCTAATGCCAAGCCCAGCGCCACGCCGCACTCCTGTGGCCTCAACCCTGAAAAGAGGAACCACCAGGTCAGGTGCTTCACTGTCTGCAAAGCGTTTTCAGCTTTCTTTTCTTGCTGGTGTCCAGGCCATCCCCTCTCCCCACCTGAAGACAGGGGTGCTGACAGCTTCTGCCCCAGTGGTTTCCAGCGAAGCAAAGGAGGGAGGGACCAACAGAGATTGGGGTGTGGTCCCAAGACCCAGGTTCTGGAGCTTCCAGCGGCTCATAGTGCGGCCCTGCCATGCTCTCACCTCCCTCCACTGGTGACTGACACACGGCGGGGAACCTTCAGACTCTGGACCCCTGGAGCCTCCTGTGAGCCTCTTGACCATGTGTCCGGAGGGCTGGGGGTAATTCTGCAGATTCTGCAGGCAGCGAGTCTGAACTCTAGGGGCAGCAGGCAGAGAAGGAACCATTTCCTCCCCAAGTCAGGACAGGAAGCTGCCCATCAGCCCGAGTTATAAGCCCAGGCTTGCCGAGGCTCTCAGGCCCCAAACAATTTTCTCTGGGAGATGAAATGGACTCAGGTGACTACTCTGTGTTACTCTCCAGAAATGGAGAGGGGCAGGCAGGGAGACTGGGGCCTCGAGACTTCAGGGACTGGGGGCAGGGTGAGAAAAGCGAGGCACTCAACTCACACGCAAAATGAAACACAACTCTGTCATCCAGACAGATTCTATTTTGCTTTTTAATTTTTGGCCACATCGAGAGGCCCGCCCTGATGTTGGGAAAGCACGAGGACAGGAGGAGAAGAGGGAGACAGAGGATAAGATGGTTGGATGGCATCACCGACTCAACGGACAGGAGTTTGAGCAAACTCTGGGAGATTGTGAAAGACAGCCTGGCATGTTGCTGGCCATGGGATGGCAGAGTTGGACATGACTGAGCGACTAAACAACAACAGAAGCATGCAGCATCTTGATTCCCTGGCCAAGGATGGAACCCATGTCCCTTGCAGTGGAAGCTCAGAGTCTTAACCACTGGACCACCAGGGAAGAGCCTGTGTAGTTCCTCTGTACACTCATCCAAATACCTCCTGTATCTGAACCAAGTGAGACACAAGCAGAAGTCCTACAGTCAAAAGACATGATTTGACAGGTAACACTTCTGTATTTAAAGGACAGCCAATAAGGACCTGGGCTTCCCCGGTGGCTCAGTCGGTAAAGAGTCCGCCTGAAATCCGGAAGAGACCTGGGTTTGATCTCTGCGTTGGGAAGATCACCTGGAGGAGGGCATGGCGACCCACTCCAGTATTCTTGCCTGGAGAATCCCCATGGACAGAGGAGCCTGATGGACTACATTCCATGGGGTCGCAGAAAGTTGGACACGACTGAGCGACTAAGCCCAAAGCATAACAAGGATCTACGGTATAGCCCAGGAAACTCTGCTCAATATTATATAACAATCTAATCAGGAAAAGACATCTTAACCACTGGACCATCCTAACCACTTAACCACTGTGTATTTTCCCTCAGCCTGAGGCTCAGGCATGTCTTGGGCTTCTTAGGAACTCTCAAGGCTAAAAGGGCTTACAAGTGGAGGGAGCAAGGGAGAGAGGTTCCCAGGTTGGGGCACAGTTGTATGCAAAGGCCTGGAGGCAGCAATGCTGTTCAGTTGACCTGCCAGGAGGATACAAGAAAATCTTTTGTGCCCCTGTGTGTGGTAAGAGCTTTATTGAGATGTAGTTCAGATACTATAAAACCCACTCATTTAAAGTACCCAGTAGTCTTTATCTACTGAGTTGGGCAACCATCACCGGACCAATTTTAGAACATTTTTTTTTTTGGGGGGATGCATTGTGCTGCTTCCAGAATCTTAGTTCCTTGACCAGAGATTGAACCCGAGCCCCAACAGTGAAAGCACCAAGTGCTAACCTCTGGACCACCAGGGAATTCCCCAGAAAAGTTTTATCACCCCAAAAAGAAACCTTTTAGCAGCCACTCCAACACTGCCTCCAGCCCTAAGAAACCATGAATCTACCAAGAAAGTAAAATGATTTTTATGTTGCGTATTAGGTCTTTGCAGATCCTAAATTTGTCTTAACTGTGTAGATACAGAAGTGTGCTGACATTCTAACATTTCCCTTCACTGGGAAAGCCCTGAGACTCCCCTAGTCAGAGTTCCAGCTTGATGCTCTCCGTTTAAAGTATACAAAGTATTTTTATTTCAACTACTTTTTCATTGAAATCTTTCTAAGATATTCTGAGAACTGCCCCAGTAGCCATTCCTCCTGTTCTTTACCGATAGGATCCCAAATTCATTTGGAGCTGCAAAGATGTCATTTAAGGACCATACATTTTCCAGCTTCCTTATTGGAAGGTGTGAGTGAGTGAGTGAAGTCGCTCAGCCGTGTCCGACTCTTTGCTACCCTGTGGACTATAGCCCACCAGGCTCCTCCATCCATGGGATTCTCCAGGCAAGAATACTGGAGTGGGTTGCCATTTCCTTCTCCAGGGGATCTTGAAGGTGTAGCTGTATATAACAAAGTTCTGGCCAATGAGATGTGAGCAGAAGTATTGTGTGGCACTTACTTCCTCTTTAGAAATGAGGGAAATGGCTCTTTCCCCTGTTTTCATTCTTCTGCCTTAATAAAGTATGTAAGGACTGGAGCTTTTGCAGCCATTCTGGACCATGAGGTGATTTTGAGACTAAAGATGCTGCAAGGAAGAGAAACACAAGAAGATGAGTCTCTGTCACCTGGGAGCATTTTAATCCCAGACTTCCTGTCTCTGGGCTATTCAACTTTATTGTCATAAATTACATGAAATAAAATATACCCATTTTAAGTGTACTGTTCAATGAGGTTTGATATATGCAACTGCTGCTGCTGCTGCTGCTAAGTCACTTCAGTCGTATCCGACTCTGTGTGACCCCACAGACGGAAGCCCACCAGGCTCCCCCGTCCCTGGGATTCTCCAGGCAAGAACACCGGAGTGGGTCGCCATTTCCTTCTCCAATGTGTGAAAGTGAAAAGTGAAAGTGAAGTCGCTCAGTCTACCATCCCAATAAAGATATAGTGTTTCCCCATTACCACCAAAAGTTTCCTTGTGCCTTTTTGTAGTCAATCCCCACCCCCTTCTCCCATATATCTACTCTATCTGCTTTCTGTCCTCTAGATTAGTTTTGCCCTGGGCTACTTTTATATGAGAAAGAACAAAAGGTCTATTTTGCTGAAGGCAATATTTTGGGGGGCCTTTATTGTTTGCAGCCGATTGTAATGCAGAACCAAATATAGATATATTACACACAGTCTCAGATAGAGGCTCCTAAACACATTGTAATATGTTTTTGGTAACTTCAGACCATTGTGAGATAGCCTGTGTCTTTGATTGTTCCCTGGGAAACAGATTTGGAGATGAGATTTTCAGCAGGAGGTTTATTAGGGGGCGTCCTTGGGGACACACCTCTGCAGTAGGTAAGAGACACGGAATGAGGCCGCTGATAAGACAGCCTCTTATAAAAGAGCCTCAGCCATTCCCGCAGGGAGCTCTGAGGCTGGGTAGACCTTCAGAGACCTCCCAGCCTGGGTCCCCAAGCTAACAGTTCCTGGCTCTGGGCTTTCCCTGGGGAGTGTTGAAACTTAGACCAGGCAGCTCTTTTCTTTCTCTTTTTTTAAAAATTTATTTTACTTATTTATTATTTATTTTTGGTTGTCTTCATTGCTGCACAATGGATTTCTCTAGTTGCAGAGAGTGGGGGCTACTCTTCGTGGCTGTGCTTCTCATTGCAGTGGTTCTCTTGTTTGCAGACCGCGGGCTCGAGGGCGTACAGGTTTCAGTAGTCGTGACTCTTGGGCTCAGTAGCTGCGGTTTGTGGGCTCTAGAGTTCAAGACTCAGTAGTTTTTTCCTCGCAGCATGTGGAATCTTCCTGGACCAAGGATCGAACCCCGGTTCCCTACATTCTGGCAGGCAGATTCTTAGCCCCACTGGGCCACCAGGGAAGCCCCAGGCAGCTCTTTTCACTCGAGGGCAGTTCCCAGGATGGGATGAGCTGAGAGCTGTTAGTAGTCAATACTTCCAACAACTGAGGGTCTGCGTGTCTCAGGTCTGATGGAGAGTCTGGGAGGCATGTCACGGCCTCCACGGTGACATGAGTTCTGGCGGTGTCCTCGGGGCAGCTCAGCAGCGTAGGAGCGGCATGTACCTGCCAGGCAAGACCTCATGTCCCTCTTAGGCAGATGCCTGGCTCTGGGGGCCGTGAAGCTCTCAGAACAACAGAGGCCTGATCTTGGGGCCTAGGCCATGAGTTGTCAAAGAAGTTCAGTTCAGTCACTCAGTTGTGTCCGACTCTTTGCGAACCCATGAATCACAGCACGCCAGGCCTCCCTGTCTATCACCAACTCCCAGAGTTCACTCAAACTCATCTCCATCGAGTCGGTGATGCCATCCAGCCATCTCATTCTCTGTCGTCCGCTTCTCCTCCCGCCCTCAATCCCTCCCAGCATCAGAGTCTTTTCCAGTGAGTCAACTCTTCGCATGAGGTGGCCAAAGTATTGGAGTTTCAACTTTAACATCAGCCCTTCCAATGAACACCCAGGACTGATCTCCTTTAGAAAGGACTGGTTGGATCTCCTTGCAGTCCAAGGGACTCTCAAGAGTCTTCTCCAGCACCACAGTTCAAAAGCATCAATTCTTCGGCGATCAGCTTTCTTCACAGTCCAACTCAAAGAAGTTGTTCCCCCACAAAGCTGTCTGCTCTGCTTCTGTGGAACCTTCCCTGCATTCCTCCTCCTGGGTTCTGTCTAGGTAGGCCCCCACCTGGGAGACTCTGGGGGCAGACGCCTTCTCTTCCTATCTCTTAAGCTGCCCCTGGAAGGGGCTGTCTTTGCACACCCCAACTTTGCCCATGTCCGCACCCCCGCCCCTGCCCCGTCCAGCCCCTCCTTAATTGTGAGCTTTACAGTGACTTCACTGACCCTGCTAGAAAGACATGAAACTTAAGAGCCTTCTGGGTTACTCACAACTCCTCCACTGTGAGAACTGTTTCTAATATTCTGCCTTATTTTACCAACTAAGCCTGAAGTTTCTACCTGAATTGGGTACCCGGGCTTTATAAAAATGTTTCCTCTGCGCCAAAAGGTCTTCTCTTAGGTCTGAGGGCTGCATTCCAAAAGGCTGAGGTTCCTGGCACTTTGACTTTTAGATTAGCCAGACAATCCTATAAATCAGAATGGACTTATCAGATTAAATGAGGGACAGGGAATACTATTCATGTTACTTTTTAATGAAAACTGTTTCAAGTCCACGTGCTCAGAGGTTAAAGCGTCTGCCTCCAATGCGGGAGACCCGGGTTCAATCCCTGGGTCAGGAAGATCCCCTGGAGAAGGAAACGGTAACCCACTCCAGTATTCTTGCCTGGAGAAACCCATGGGCGGATAAGCCTGGTAGGCTACAGTCCACGGGGTCGCAAAGAGTCGGACACGACTGAGCGACGGAACGGAACGGAAGTACAGAGAATATCAAACATGTACGAATCCCCAACAGAGTTGCTGTCAGGATGTGAAGACTTCGTAGTTTTAGAAATAATGCATGTTTGTGCTCCAGTAGTCATGTATGGATGTGATAGCTGGACTGTGAAGAAACCTGAGCGCCGAAGAATTGATGCTTTTGAACTGTGGTATTGGAGAAGACTCTTGAGAGTCCCTTGGACTGCAAGGAGATCAAACCAGTCCGTCCTAAAGGAGATCAGTCCTAGGTGTTCATTGGAAGGATTGATGTTGAAGATGAAACTCCAATCCTTTGGCCACCGGATGCGAAGAGCTGACTCATTTGAAAAGATCCTGATGCTAGGAAAGATTGAGGGCAGGAGGAGAAGGGGATGACAGAGGATGAGATGGTTGGATGGCATCACTGACTCGATGGACATGAGTTTGGGTAAACTCTGGTAGTTGGTGATGGACAGGGAAACCTGGTGTGCTGCAATTCATGGGGTCGCAAAGAGTCGGACACAACTGAGCGACTGAACTGAATTGAACTGTGCTGGTGAAGTCTGCTTCATCACTCCAGTCTTTTTCCACCCTGCCCTGTCCCAGAAACAACCGTTAATGTGAATAAGTGGCATTCTCTTTCAGTCCATTTTGATACTTTTTGCTATTCTTATATACATTTACACAGATGTACACTGCATTGTATGTTTTAAATAAACGTAAACAGTGATGTACCACAGTTTCCATGTTAGTTCAGAAGTAACTAGCTGCTTGATATTCAGTTCAGTTCAGTTGCTCAGTCATGTCCGACTCTCCGCGACCCCATGAATCACAGCACGCCAGGCCTCCCTGTCCATCACCAACTCCCAGAGTTCACTCAAACTCATGTCCACAGAGTCGGTGATGCCATCCAGCCATCTCATTCTCCGTCGTCCCCTTCTCCTCCCGCCCCCAACCTTTCCCAGCATCAGAGTCTTTTCCAGTGAGTCAACTTGTCGCATGAGGTGGCCAAAGTATTGCAGTTTCAGCTTTAGCATCAGTCCCTCCAATGAACACCAAGGATTGATCTCCTTTAGAATGGACTGGTTGGATCTCCTTGCAGTATAAGGGACTCTCAAGAGTCTTCTCCAACACCACAGTTCAAAAGCATCGATTCTTTGGCGATCAGCTTTCTTCACAGTCCAACTCTCACATCCATACATGACCACGGGAAAAACCATTGCCTTGACTAGACGGACCTTGGTTGGCAAAGTAATGTCTCTGCTTTTTAATATACTCTCTAGGTTGGTCATAACTTTCCTTCCAAGGAGCAAGTGTCTTTTAATTTCATGGCTGCAATCATCATCTGCAGTGATTTTGGAGCCCAAAAAAATAAAGTCTGACACTGTTTCCACTGTTTTTCCATCTATTTCCCATGAAGTGACGGGACCAGATGCCATGATCTTTGTTTTCTGAATGTTGAGCTTCAAGCCAACCTTTTCACTCTCCTCTTTCACTTTCATCAAGAGGCTTTTGAGTTCCTCTTCACTTTCTGCCATAAGGGTAGTGTCATCTGCATATCTGAGGTTATTGATATTTCTCCCGGCAATCTTGATTCCAGCTTGTGCTTCTTCCAGCCCAGCGTTCCTCATGATGTACTCTGCATATAAGTTAAATAAGCAAGGTGACAATATACAACCTTGACGTACACCTTTTCTTATTTGGAACCAGTCTGTTGTTCCATGTACAGTTCTAACTGTTGCTTCCTGACCTGCATACAGGTTTCTCAAGAGGCAGGTCAGGTGGTCTGGGATTCCCATCTCTTTCAGAATGTTCCACAGTTTATTGTGATCGACACAGTCAAAGGCTTTGGCATAGTCAATGAAGCAGAAATAGATGTTTTTCTGGAACTCTCTTGCTTTCTCCATGATCCAGCGGACGTTGGCAATTTGATCTCTGGTGCCTTTTCTAAAACCTGCTTGAACATCTGGGAGTTCACGGTTTACATACTGCTGAAGCCTGGCTTGGAGAATTTTGAGCATGACTTTACTAGCGTGTGAGATGAGTGCAACTGTGCGGTAGTTTGAGCATTCTTTGGCATTGCCTTTCTCTGGGATTGGAATGAAGACTGACCTCTTCCAGTCCTGTGGCCACTGCTGAGTTTTCCATTAACTGTCGTTTATTTTATATTCCATGGTGTGAATATAATATGCTTCATTTACTCCTTCCCCTGAACGCTAGACACTGAGGTGGCTTTCAATTTTCATTCTCCTTTGTTGCAGTGATGTTCTTGTAGAAGGCCTTCCAGCTTCTGCACAGAGGTTTTGTTGGGGTGTGTAAGCGGAGGGATGTTTGCCTCTCAGCTTTACTAGATGTTGCCAAATTGCCCTCTAAAGTGATTGCTGCAATTCACCCTCTTCCCCTGGGCACACTCTAGTCCCCCTGACTCAACCTTTTCCCTACTTGGTACCGTTAGGGAGGTTACCCTGTCTTGAGGTTGCTTCATTTTGTCTCACCTGCTGAAGGGGTTGGACATCTTTCATATTGGCCACTTGCATTATTTCTCCTATGTCAATTCCTTTTTCACTTTATCAAAGGATTTTGCCCTTCGAGTTTGTTTTCAGTCTTTATTTATTTTTGGCTTCTCTGGGTCTTCGTTGCAGTGTGCAGGCAAGCGAGGGCTACTCTCTAGTTGCCGTGTGTGTGTTTCTCACTGTGGAGGCTTCTCTTGTTGCGGAGCTTGGGCTCTAGGCACACACGAGCTTCAGTAGTTGGGGTTCACAGGCTTAGTTGCCCCTCAGCGTGTGGAATCTTCCTGGACCATGGGTTGACCCCGTGTCCCCTGCATTGGCAGATGGATTCTTAACCACTGGACCACTAGGGAAGTCCCAAGTTTCTTTTAATGTCATGTTCTTCCAATACAAAAAAAAGAGGGGGGAAGAAAAAGAAAATAAAAAAAAGAAAGAAAGAAGTGTAGCCTCACAGGTCATGTGAGGCCATGGGGAGAAAATCTCACATAGGAGGCTATGACGGGGTCTAGCTCCACCTGGATGTTATTATCTGTGTGATTTGGGGTAAATGTCTTCTGCTCTGATTTTTAAATTTTATTCATTTTTCTAGCGTACAATTCAGTGCTTGAAAGTATATTCACAAGACTGCACAACCATCATCCCTATGTAATTCCAGAAAGAAATCCTGTGCCCACGAGAAGTCAGTCTTCCTCCATTTTTGTCAGTTCTCAGACTCTGGCAACCACTAATCTACTGTCAGTCTGTATGGATTTGCTTATTCTGGCCATTTCCTATAGTGCGCTAAAATCAGCATGATGTTTTCAAGGTTCAATATGCTGTAGCATGTATTAGTGCATCATGTTTCATTAGGGCTGAACAATAATCCACTATTATGGATAAACTACATTTTTCTTTTCTTTCTTTTTTGGCCACATTGTGCTGAAAGACTTGTGGTATCTTAGTTCCCCAATCAGGGATTGAACCTGGGCCCTCAGCAGTGGAGTGCAGAGTCCTAGCCACTGGACCACCAGGGAATCCCCAAGATTACATTTTATTTATCCATTCCTCAGTAGATGGATTTTTGGGTTATTTCTACTTTGTAGATGTTATAAATAGTGCTGCTGTGAACATTCACACACAAGTTTTGGAGTAAACATTTATTTTCAATTCTCTCGGTTATATGCTGGGGTGTAGAATTGCTGGGTTGGATGGTAACACCTGGACTTTCCAGGTGGCACAGTTGGTAAATGATTCGCCTGCTAATGCAAGAGATACAAGAGATGCGGGCTGGATCCCTGTGTCAGGAAGATCCCCTGGAGGAGGAAATGGCAACCCACTCCAGTATTCTTGCCTGGAAAATTTCATGGATAGAAGAGCCTGGGAGGTTCCACGGTTCGCAAAGGGTTGGACACAATTGAGTGCGAACACACACACACACACACAGATTAACTGTATTTAACTGTTTGAAGAACTGCCAAACTGTTCTCCACAGCCATCATACCATTTTATATCACCTCTGTTCCCACTAACACTTGTTATTGTCCATCTTTTTATAGCAACCCTAGTGAGTGTGGAGTAGTCTCACTGAGGTTTTGATTTGTACTCCCCTGATGACTAATGATGTTGATCATCTTTCTTTCTGTGTGCTTATTGGTCCTATATACATTTTCCTTGGAGAAACAGCCATTCAAACCCTTTTCCATTTCTAAATAGGGTTCAAATTTTATTGTTGAGTGGTAAGAATTCTTTTTATCTCCTAAATAGAAGTTCCTTATCAGATATTTAATTTGCAAATATTTTGTTCCATTTTGACGGCTGTCTTTTCATGTTCTTGAGAGTGTCCTTTGAAGCACAAAAGCTTTTAATTTTGATGACGTCTAACCTGTCAGTCTTTCCTTTGGCTGTCAGTGTTTTGGGGCTGTAGCTAAGAAATCATTGCCTGATCCAATTAAAAAGAGTTATGCTTACGTTTCCTTCTAAGAGTTTTATAGTTCTAGCTCTTACATTTGGGTCTTTGACCCATCCTTTCTTATTTTTTTGGAGAGACTCATTTACTTGTTTGTTTGGTGTGTTGGGTCTTCGTCGCTGCACGTGGGTTCTTTCTAGCTGCGGTGAGCAGGGCTGCTCTCCATTGCGACGGTTTCCCTTGCTGCGGAGCGTGTGTTCTAGACTGCTGACTCAGCAGTTATGGTGCACGGGCTTCATTGCCCCTCCTAATGTGCGATCTTCCTAGACTGGGCATTGAACCCGTGTCTCCGTGTCTCCTGCACTGGTGGGCAGATTCTTTTCCGCTGAGCCGTGGTAAAGAATGGAACTTCCATTTGATGGACGCTCCTTTGATCCATTCTGAGTCAAACTTTTGTACATGGTGGGAGGTAGGGGTCCAACCTCATTCTTTCTCAATTTGGCTACCTAGTTGTTCCAGTACTGTTTGTCAAAAAGACTATTAAGCACTTGAATTGCAGCTAATCTGAACTGAGATGTGCTATCAGTACAGGATGCATGCTGAATTTCAAAGGCTTAGCGTGAAATAAAAAATGCAAAATATATCATCATAATGTTTAGATGAATTACATGTTGAAATAATAGTTTTAAATAGATTGAATTAAATAAAACATATCATTAAAATTAATTTCATCTGTGTCATTTTACTTTTTAAACCGTGCCTACATATGTGGGTTGTGCCCTCTTCCTGTTGAGGTTTGGACAATGTTGGCTTGGAAGAAGAAATAATAAGACATAAAGGGCTGCGGAGGTGTTCTTTCCACCCCACATTAGTCGTGGAACTGTTTCAGGCAGACACCTATCCTCCTGCTTCGGGCATGGACCAAATTTTCAGGCACCAGGAACTCTGTTTCCCGGAGAAGAAGCCATTAGGAGCAGAGCTGGAAAGGCAAGCAGCTTTTTCCGGTTTGAACTGGTTTGAAACAGCGGTCAAAGCTACTATTTGTATCTGGCTTCAGGTTTTGTGCTTTCGATCGAGCCTCATGCAGCCAAACAGACTCTGGGCTGCTCCCCTCCTCCTTTATTAATATAGAAAAGATGTCAGCCCAGGGCTGGGGGCTGCGGCTTTACCTTAGGGGGCTGGCAGACTGCAGCCCCGAGCTCCCTCTGGTAATGGGTAATTTTGACATCCACTGGCGGGCGGCACCTGAACACATGGCCTGATCCAGCCTGCTCCACGAACCCACAATGAGCATCGGCCCTGGGGGCTCCAGATGAACCTGCCCACCTCTCCTGGTGGGGCCACTGCTTCAAGATTGACACACTCGGTCCCTGGCCTGCATTGGAACAGGGGGCAAAGCCACCTCCCATTCTGCAGCATACGTCGGCCCCTTTCTGTAGCCACCTGAGGGCAGAGCACTCGTGAGGAGATAGCTCAGAGAGGGTAGGCGTCTTGTCCAGCAACACAGCTAACGTGTGTTGGAACTAGAATCAGAACCCAGGTCTCCTGACAGAGTCACTGCATAGTTTTCTTTACACCTTTGTTCTGAGTCAGCCAGCCTTCAGGGTGAAGGGAAGGTACTGATCATTTATCGAGCTTCTCTCCTACCACAGGCTCTGTACACACATCACCTCTTTTAGTCCAAGGGAGGCATTAATATCCACATTTTACAAATTAGGAAATCAGAATCGTGGATTCTGGATTAGGGCTCCATTAGGGTTGTTGAAGAGAGTGTTCTAGGATTGTTAAAGGAGAGGGAAGAAAGAGGAGTCAAGGAGGGAGGGGTTATTATATTTTTTTAAACACATTCAATGTTGCTCATTTAAGCCTCTCAACCTCCCCAATGAGGGATTCAGTGAATTTAAGGAATCTCCCAGGAATTCCCTGGAGGTCCTGTGATAAGGACACCGTGCTCCCACTGCAGGGGACACAGGTTCAATTTCAGGTTTGAGAAGACTTCCGTACGGTCTTGACAAGGGTGGCTGCAGGAACCTGGAATCTGTCAACTTCCCTCTGCTCCTCAGAGCCTGCCTTTGGTGATGATGGGAGACGAGTTGGCCCCCGAGCCCTCACAGCAGACAGGCTCCCTTCCATACCCTTACCCTGCTCCTTAGAAGCTTGGGGAGGGCTCAGGGACCAGGGCTAGAGGTCGACCCATTGCTCAAGGAACAGAACGAGGTCCTGAAGCCCCTGGTCCTGAGGTTGGGGTCTGGGCTCCTATCCCTGGGATTAGAGAGGGACAGCAGGGCAGATGGATGGGAAACAGAAGATGGGAAGATACACAAGGCGTGTCTGAGGCAGCTCAGGGGATCATATCGGAAGACCCCAGACTAGGGGCCCTACAGAACACAGGGTCATTTCCCACAGCTCAGGAGGCCAGAAGTCCAAGGAGGAAGCATCAGTTGATTCAGAATCTGGTGAGGACTTTTTTTCCTGGCTTGCAGATGGCCTCCCTCTTGCTGTGTCCTCACATGGCCTCTAGGGACAGAGGGAGAGATCACATTCTCTCTTCCTCTTCTCCAAGGCCACCAACCCGAAGGGATTAGGATCTTAAGTTGATGACCTCATTGAATCTTGCTGCTGCTACTGCTGCTAAGTCACTTCAGTCGTGTCCGACTCTGTGTGACCCCATAGACGGAAGCCCACCAGGCTCCCCCGTCCCTGGGATTCTCCAGGCAAGAACACTGGAGTGGGTTGCCATTTCCTTCTCCAATGTGTGGAAGTGGAAAGTGAAAAGTGAAAGTGAAGTCGCTCAGTCGTGTCCGACCCTTAGCGACCCCACGGACTGCAGCCTACCAGGCTCCTCCATCCATGGGATTTTCTAGGCAATAGTACTGGAGTGGCTTGCCATTGCCTTCTCCGCATTGAATCTTAGTTATCTTCTAAAAGGCCTAGCTTCAAAAACAGGCACTTTGGGGGTGTTAGGGCTTCAGGGTATCAATTGTGGGGGGTGGGGTGGACCTGATTCAGTCCAGAGAAGGGTGGTTGCTCTAGGGGAAGGGACACTCTAGTTTGTCTTGACCACCACCCACCACCACCCCAGAGCTTGCAAGGATAAAAGAGAATGGGAGACCCACTGATACATGCCCCTGAGTCACATTCCCTGGGTGACCCCAAAGGTTGCAGCATCTGCCTCAGGGGCTGTCACGAACACCAGTGGACCTCAGGGATAAGCTAGATGGTTAAGGATTCGTTTCCACACCTCTGATCACTGCTGACCAGAGGCAGAATCCAGTGATCCTTCCTGCTGGTGCAGCCAGCAAGTGCTCTGTCTGTTTCCTCCGCTTTGAGCTTCTGGGGTCAGGAGAAGGGCAGGCAGCCAGAGGAGCCACCTCGCCCACTCTGTTCCTGGTAGCTACATCATAAAATGAAGCAAAAGAGGACCTGGAAACACGCTGGCCTCCGCTTTCTCAAACATTCAGAAGCAGGGGTTTGTGAGCTAGAACTTCATTTATTTGAAACAACCTCCCTAGTAAGATAGGCACTCAAGTTCAGCAAAGTACTACAAATAGTTTATTTAAGCAGTATTTTTTTTTTTCCAATGCCTGTGTGGGGGCAGCACAGTAACATTTTGAATTGGCTTTAAACCTGGCTAT
The DNA here is from genome assembly GCF_049115385.1 of Moschus berezovskii. Taxonomy (NCBI): domain Eukaryota; kingdom Metazoa; phylum Chordata; class Mammalia; order Artiodactyla; family Moschidae; genus Moschus; species Moschus berezovskii. The sequence goes on from NC_142470.1 coordinate 19,645,532, forward strand.
CACTGATTGTATATGCAACGTTGGAGACCTCATTTCTCCAAGCAGAGGTGTCCTCATGTATAAACAGGGGAAAGAATCTCAAGAATGTTAGAGATAGCATATGTAACAGTGCTTCAAAAACAGCATCATACCCCAGACACAGGAAACAAAGTTATGAAAGCAAAAGGCAAAGGGTGTGGGGAGGGATAAGTTAGGAGTTTGAAATTAGCAGATGCGCATTACTACATATAAAACAGATAACCAGCAAGGACCTACTATACAGCACAGGGAACTATACTTTGTAAAAATCTATAACGGAAAAGAATCTGAAAAAGGATTATATATATATACAAACACACACACATATATGTATATGTATGTATATACACATAAGGACTTCCCAGTGGTAAAGAATCCGCCTGCCAATGCAGGAGACACAAGAGACGCAGTTTCAATCCCAGGGTCACGAAGGTCCCCTGGAGAAGGAAATGGCAACCCGCTATAGTATTCTTGGGCTTCCCTGGTGGCTCAGATGGTAAAGAATCTGCCTGCAATGCGGGAGACCTGGGTTTGATCCCTGGGTCGGGATGATCCCCTGGAGGATGAAATGGCAACCGGCTCCAGTATTCTTGCCTGGAAAAATCCCATGGACAGAGGAGACTCCTGGGGTACAGTCCATAGGGTCGCAAAGAGTCGGACACGACTGAGTGACTGGGCATAATATACACACACATATATATATAACCGAGTCACTTGGCTGTGTATCTGAAACACTGTAAATCAACTATACTTCAATAAATTACATAAAAAAGAAGACAGACTCTAAAAGCAAATTTTGTACATACAAAATAGAATAGATGAAAATATTTAATATCTGTCTTATGCAGAAGGTGAATAGTAATCTTCATCTCCAAGGAGATCTTAGAAATAATGACAAAAAGGCAAGTATTTTGTAATAACATATAAAGGAAAAGAATCTGAAAAAGAACACACACACATATACTTGTACTCTCGGCAGTGAAATCCTAACCACTGGACTGCCAGGAAATTCTTTGTATACCTGAAACTAACACAGCATTGTAAATCAACTACCTACCGACGTGAGAGTGTTAGTTACTCTATCGATAGTGTTCAACTCTTTGTGACCTCATGGACTGTAGCCTGCCAGGCTCCTCTGTCCATGGAATTCTCGAGGCAATAATACTGGAGTGGGTAGCCATTCCCTTCTCCAGGGGATCTTCCCCACCCAGGGATTGAACCGTGGTCTCCTGCATTGCAGGCAGATTCTTTACTGTCTGAGCCACCAAGAAAGCCAAATCAATTACACCTCAACTTAAAAAAAGTACAAAAGTAAGTCAAATATCATTAAGAATAATCAGAATCATTCCTGACTTGAAGTTTTCACAGACATCAAATGGAAGACAAATTATATGACACTTGTTGCGGGTCCAATTGTTCCCCCATAAATATGTTGATGTCCTAACCCCCTGGTACCTCAAGTTGTGACCTTATTTGGAAATAGGGTCTTTGTAGTTGATTCAGTTCAGTTCAGTTCAGTCGCTCCGACTCTTTGCCACCCCATGAATCACAGCACGCCAGGCCTCCCTGTCCATCACCAACTCCCGGAGTTCACTCAAACTCATGTCCATCGAGTCGGTGATGCCATCCAGCCATCTCATTCTCTGTCGTCCGCTTCTCCTCCCACCCCCAATCCCTCCTAGCATCAGACTCTTTTCCAGTGAGTCAACTCGTCGCATGAGGTGGCCAAAGTATTGGAGTTTCAGCTTTAGGGGAAACTTGGCCCAGAGACAGACACGCAGAGGGAAGGTGATGTGAAGATACAGGGAGAAGACAGCCACCTACAAGCCAAGAGACACCCGAAGCTATGGAAGCTAGGCAAGAGGCCTGTAAAGACTTTGGTCTCTGCTGAGAAGGAAAGATGGAGACCCTGGGTACCACAGCTGGCTCTGATGACGTCACCACAGCCTGGTACTGTTCCTGCTGTCATTACAGCATTTTAACATTTATTTATTTTGGTTGCACTGGGTCTTTGTTGCTGTGCGTGGGCTTTCTCTAGGAAGAGTAGTTGGGGTTATTCCTCCAAGTAGTGCATGATATTCTCATTGCTTGGCTTCTCTAGTTGCAGAGTAGAGGCTCTAGGCAGGCAGGGGTCAGTAAGGGTGGCATGTGGGCTCAGTAGTTGTGGCTCCCGGGCTCAGTTGCTTGGTGGCATGTGGAATCCTCCAGAGCCAGAGGTCAAATCCGTGTCCCCTGCACTGGCAGGCGGATCCTGTCCACTGCACCACCAGGGAGAGCCCTCAGGCTCTCAGTGAAGCTCACTCAGGGCCGCCTAAGAGACTTATTCCCTCTGGGTACAGTTTTGTCATTTGCCTGCAGAAAGAGGGGTCTGGGCTCAGACCACCTTGCCTGCTGGCCCCCTGCCACCAGCCAATTCCCCCCAAAACCACCCACCACCATTTCTCTCTGCAGCCTCCCACGTGGTGGGGGTTCCACTCACCGTGCTTTTGTGGAGGAGGATTTGATGGAGATTTGAGTTTTCCCCTGGAGACGCTAGGAAGACAGTTTGTCTCAGCCTAACACTAAGGCCCAACTCCACATTTATGGCTGTTTCTGTGGTTACCTTTCTTCGGGGATGTTTGGGGTGGGCGGTGATGGTGAAGGTGGGGGCGTGTGCATATCTGCTCTTCTAGAACCCAGATTTTCTGAAGCTACTGGCAAGGGGCCTTGGGAGGCACAGACCCCCATTTTTGCCTGCTAGCTGCTCACCACACGACAGGCAGATGGGAAAGTCTGCAGGAAACATGGGTCCACCTCCCCGAGACCTAGGGGCTCTTAGCCCAGAAGATGAGATGGCAACAAAGCCCCTTCTTTAGCAGGGACCAAAGACCCACAGAATGTCAGGGAGGGAGGGGCCGGAAGAAGCCTGCTCCTGTCCATTTTACAGGTAGGGAAACTGAGGCTGAAGGAGTCCAAGTCAAGTCAGTGAAAGTCGCTCAGTCGTGTCTGACTCTTCGTGACCCTATGGACTATAGAGTCCATGGAATTCTTCAGGCAAGAATACTGGAGTGGGTAGCCTTTCCCTTCTCCAGGGGATCTTCCTGACCCAGGGATCAAACCCAGGTCTCCTACACTGCAGGCGGATTCTTTACAAACTGAGCTATCAAGGAAGCCCTTCTACAAACAATGGAATAGTATTCAGCTTTAATATGGAAGGAAATCATGTCACATGCTCCAACGTGGATGAATATCAGGATGTTATACTAAATAAGTGAAAGTTGCTCAGTCGTGTCCAACCCTTTGTGACCCCATGGACTGTATAGTCCATGGGATTCTCCAGGCCAGAATACTGGAGTGGGTTGCCATTCCCTTCTCCAGGGGATCTTCCCAATCCAGAGATCGAACCCAGGTCTTCCGCACTGCAGGCGGATTCTTTTACTTTACCAGCTGAGCCACCAGGGAAGCCCAAAGGAGTCCATGGACCTGTCCAAACGGCCTTGAGTCAGCAAAGGCAATCAGAACTGGAACCCAGGCCTCCCTCCGCCAGGCCCCCGGGCTCCTTCCCTGAACCAGGCGCGGGAAGGCTGGTGCCATCTGCTTACGGGACGGGCAGGGGGGTGGTACCAGAAGGGGCCTGGCCGGCGGCCTGGGGCAACTTGAGAGGTTTCTTCCCCGTCCTGGGCCACCGGGGCCACACTTCCTGGCAGAGAACCCGGGAGGACGCGGGGCGGTCCTCTCCCGGGCACCGCCCCACAGGCCTCTCCCACACTCTTAGGCCGGGGGCCAAAGGTTAGGAAGGCGGAGCTGGCGCTTGGCTCCGCCCCCTGCCTCGAGGTCCACGCCGGGCTGGGACCAGGTCAAGGCAGCAAGAGACCCGCGTGGAGAGGGCTGAGGCAGGGCGCGGCAGGGCCAGAAGCGGGCGGGGTTAGAGCCGGGGGCGGGACCGCCGTGAGTTGGTGGGGCGTGGCTAAACGGAGGGGCGTGGTCGAACGGGGGAGGGTCCGCAGGAAACTTGAGCTCGCGCCCCGCCTCCGGCCCCCGCCTCCGGGCCCCGCCTCCGGGCCCCGCCTCCGGGCCCCGCCTTCGCGTACCCTTCCTTCCCCGGGCTGGCGGGCGGGCCGCGGCGACTGCAGGCGGCGGACTGGCGGCTCTGCGGACACGCGGCGCCTCCACCTCGCTCCCTCCCTCTCTCCCGGCTTCCTTTTGTCTTTCCGCGAGGCGATGAGCGCAGGGCCAGCGCGGCGGCTGCGGGCGCACGGAGGCCCGCGCTCCTAGGCACCCCTTCCCCGGCCTTGGCGCGCCAGTCGCTCGCAGCGGCCCGTGCCCGCCCCCAGCGCCGGCGGCGCGGAACTTGGGCTCGGGGAGCTCGGCAGATAGCGTCCTGCGACGGAGCAGGTAGGAAAAGGGTTGGGCTGCGGGTGGTGCGGGGCGTGTGCTGCTGTCGGGCTCTCTGCGTGTGTGTGCCCGCGTGTGTGTGCTCGTGTGCCGGCGGTGATTGTGTTTCTCTGCGCTGTGGAGTTGTGGTTGACTGAGTACGGCGGTGTGTCCCTGGAATGGCGTGTCCTCGTGGGGCATCCGTGTGTGCAGCTGGAATCGGCACATTTTGGGGCTGCGTTTGTGGAATCGTGTCGGGGCGCAGTTGCTGGTGGGGACCGGTGCGCGGAGTGTGCATCGTGTGTGAGCGGCTGTGCGTGTCGGGGTGCGGATGGGCAAGGTGGGCGTGGGCGGACCAGACCCGAGCGCAGAGCAGCGCGGGTCCCGGCCGGCCAGCGCAGTGCGGAGCTACAGACCGAGCAGGGATCCGAGGCCGGGGTGGGGGGTGGCTAGCCCGGGCTTCGGGGACAGCCGGGCGACCCCCACCCGGGGACAGGTCCGCGCGGCCCACGTGAGTCGCCTGTGCGCTCTGGCCAGGGGAGGGGGCCGGTGCGGCGGCCATCTGCTCGCCCCTTCCCAGGCGGAGGGGCTGCGGGCAGAGCCCTGCGGCGGAGTTAGGAGCCGGGGCGTCGCGGGGACTCGAGCCCGCGCCACCTGTGCCCGATACGCCAGCATCCCGGATCGCGGTTTTCTTGTCAAATGGGGATAGTTCCCCCCTCCCTCGCGGTCTGTCTTGACGGTTAAAATGAAAAACACCGAAGCTCGCTCTCGTTCGGCCGAGTGCCGGGCACACAGTAGTTACTCTGTTAACTGGATTCGCGTCTCACTTAAAAAAAATCCTTTCTTTCCCCCTTTATAGTGGGAGAGGCTCCTGTTCCACCCACCCCACCCCACCCCCGCCGCCCCGTGTGTCTTGTGCTTTTCCCGCCGCCCTAAGTTAACCACGAAGCTCGGAGACCCGAGAAAGTTTAGGCGGCCGGCGGCGCCGTCTCCCCGCCGCTGCTCCGGGCCGGCGCCGCCTGGAAGGTGCAGGAGCGCGCAGCGCCCGGCGGCCGCCCTTCTCCAGCAGCTAAGCCTGGCGCGCCCGAGCGGGGGTCCCTCTCCTGGCCGAAAGCAGAGGCTGCGGGAGTCAGGAGCCCTTTTGTTCAACAAGTGCCTACTCCCTGGGGGCGTGCGGATCTGCCATCTGGGAGCCCAGAGGTGAGAAAGTGGCACTCCCCGCAGAGACGCATCTCGGGCTCCCGGGGCATCCCTGACCAGGCCTGGTCACGCGGAAGTCTGCCCCCTTTTCCTCCCCGCCGACATCCATTACCCCCTAGAGAAGCATGATTGTCAGGATGGCGAGTCCTGCCTTGGGCGCTGGCATCGAACGCCCTACGGTTCTTCACCCCGCCCCCGACCCCGCAATATCCCTTCTCCCTTTGATCAGCCTTGTGTAGGAAGCTGAGGGTCTGCGTGGGATTCTTTTCTCCTAGTCCCACGCCTTGATTTTTAATGTTTAGTGTCAAACCTGCTGCTCATTGAACTGCAGTGACTGTGCACGCAGCTCTAACCAGCATTCGCTTTCAGGCTGAGTCCGGCCAGCCACAGCAGAGCGCTTGCTCAGACCCAGCAGGGTGAGCTGGCCAGGGCTGCTCTGCTGCCTGCCTTCTGCCATAGCCGGGATGCCTCCCCTTCATCTCTGGTTTCTTCGTCTCAGGATCCTTCTCAGACGGGGGAAAAAAAAAACAGCAAAAAACAACTTTCACCAAGGGAGCAGCTGACCTCATGGTACACGTGGTTCTCAAAATAAAATGCTGGCATGGAGTGGGCAGGGGCTGCACTTGGGTCCGGGTGCCTTTCCAAGTGTCGGATGCTCTCCGCTGGTGTTCTCAAGGAAGCCTTCCGCAGGCTTCCATGACACAGGAGCAGAAACCTCTGGCTCGGTTCCTTTGGTCTGCCTTCCACTGGGACCCAAGCCCTGAGATCTCCCCAGTGACTGCAGGCCAGGGGGACTGAGCAATCAGCTAATCTGCCATCCTCAGTTCATGTCAGGAGCACACTTAGAATGCAGCCTGCTTTTCCTGTTTCCACAAAAAGATTTTATATCATAGAGGAGAAGAGTGCTCTTGATCTGAATCCTATTCTCATCCCCATAATCAGATTTCAACAATAATATTAAAAAAAAAAAACAGTCTGACTTTGTCTGCTCAGAAGACAGACCAAAAGCTGGGATTTCCCCCTCCCCCCTAGTTAAAACCAGCCCTTTGTCTTAAGGAAACCAGTGTTATGGACTTAGATCTATTTCTGTTTCACTTTTGAAAGCGCCTGTAATTACTGAGCTCTTGAGGTTTTATTGGATAATGTGTTGGAAGGAAGGGCCAGGGACTCTGCCTCTCGCTTGCCATGAGATGTGGTGCCATGTTCTTGCCTTGCCTGCTCCATTTGTGTTCCAATTTTTGTAAGTTGGGAAGCATACGTCAATGTGTAATAATAATTTGGGAGACCTGGCTTTGGGGGTCAGATGGCCAGAAGAACAGAGATTTGCCCCAGCACTAGCCAATGACCCACTTGTTTTCAACAAACCCTTCTCGAGAGAGACTCCAAGACAAATAAAAAGCTTGAACGAATTCCTTCAGGATTTCACCTAAAGTCCCTTTCTGGCCGCAGGGCTGTGCAGAATTAGAAAAACAGAAGGTCAAGGAGTGGGGTCCCGTTGGCCCACACTCCTAGCCCCGGCCTTGCACTCACCAAGCCCCCTTTCCACCTGGAGCTTCTGTGGAGTTTCGTCTGGTGCAGAGGTAGGGCTGTCATCCAGGGCTTGCAACTCCTGCCCTCAGGGCTCTGCACACATAATTTCAACATTCACATGAAATACGATGGTGAGTGTTTGTGCATCAGAGTAATCTGTCTTCCCCTTCCTCCAACAGGCCTTCCCCCAAACTTACTTACAGTAAGACCTTGCCTTGCCCCTTTGGAAGTGGTGAAGTGCCATGTTCTCATAATCCAGGATACTAAATTAATAAGGAGCCCCAGAGTTGATTTGGCACCGGAAAGTAAGCCTCTCGGCAGCTGACATTTTATCTAAGTTGAGGATTGGGTTTGTATGAGAATTTAGCGTTCCAGTAAGACCTAAACTGTGCTTGTTTATTGCAGGCTGATGCTTCCAGTTTATGAGTTGCCAGCTCAGACTTGATGGGGGATTATGTGTGTTCTGCTAGTTATTCAGCCCCTGATGTCATTGTGCTGGGAAAAGAGAGCCCTTGGAGGCTTAATCACGCTTTACTCTGAGACTCACCATTCTCCTGTAGTCTCGTCGGGTTCCTTGTATGTTTTCATGCCCACCCGCAAGGCTGTGCATCTGTGCGTCTTGTGTGGGTCTTATCCTCTTCCCTTTGGGCTCAGTTTCCAATCAGGAAGATGGAGGGTAATCGTGTATGGAGACAGCAGAGTGGACTTAGGGTCTTGCGGTGCCACTTGCCCCATGGAAAAAAAACTTTCAAATAACGTTCCACCAAAAAGAAGAAAAAAAAATGCGTTGGAATCTACTCGTGTGGATTTCATGTAACTTCAGGTAATCCATACGGTTTGACAGGTGGAACATGTATTAGGCACTGAGCAAGGTGCAAGTCTAAAGAATTTCTTAAAAAATCATCTGAAAAGCACAGTGAATCCTTTCAGAGAGCCTCACCTTGGCTGTGTCATTTCAAGTCAAATTGAATTTCAGAGGCAAAGCTTCACATCTTGGTGTTTATGACACGTGACTAAGTGAAGACACTTTCTGAAAGGCCTCAGGCTCCCTCCCCTGCTGCATTGGGGTGGCCAAGATGCTTTTCTTTTTACCTTTTCATTTTCCTTCAGAGGGGCTTCCCTGGTAGCTCAGCTGGTAAAGAATCTGCCTGCAATGCAGGAGACCCTGGTTTGATTCCTGGGTTGGGAAGATCCCCTGGAGAAGAATTAGGCTACCCACTCCAGTATTCTTTTATTTTTTTCCAACTTCAATATTCTTGCCTGGAGAAGCCCATGGACAGAGGAACCTGGCAGTCTACAATCCATAGGGTCACAAAGAGTTGGACACGACTGAGCGACTTTCACTTGCTGTACTTATATTCCTTCATAAGCCCAGTGCATCCCTCACCCCCACCCCCACTTGCTAATCCAGCTGCTGTGTTTTCTGGGTATTTGTTTCTTTTTATAGTTTCAGGTACAACCCAGGTTGGCAGGAAACCAGGAGACTGGGGTGGGCCTGCCTCATTAGATGAGAAGTCTTTGAGGAGCTAGTGACGGGTTTCTGACCCTTGGCTAAGAAACACTCAGGAGTGTTCACCTCTTACTCCTTGGATAAAGCCGCCATGATCCTGGACACAGAAAATTTTAGGGGATGTGTCGTTCCCCTCAAGGAAGTCTTCCCTGATTGCCTGAATACCCTGTTGTCCTAGCTAGTCTTCCCTTGCTGTGTGTCCCCTTAGCAAGGGAGGCGTCCCCTTGGTCGGGCACCTGCTCTCACCTCGGTGAGCTCTCCACTGCTCACCCAATGCTGTTGCGTGTGCTTCACACTTCATTGTTCAGTCACCAAGTTGTGTCCTGCTCTTTGCAACCCCATGGACTGCAGCACACCAGGCCTCCCTGTCCCTCACCATCTCCAGGAGTTTGCCCAAGTTCATGAACTTGATGCCATCCAACCTTCTCGTCCTCTGTCGTCCCCTTCTCCTCCCGCCTTCACTCTTTCCCAGCATCAGAGTCTTAACCAATGAGTCAGCTCTTCGCATCATGTAGCCAAAGTATTGGAGCTTCAGCATTCAGTCCTTCCAGCGAGTATTTGGAGTTGGTTTCCTTTAGGATGGACTGGTTTGAAGTGCTCCGTGCTACCACATTTCACAGCAGAGCCTAGAGTCCCTCCACACCTCCCGCCCCACCCTGTGTTTCTGGGCCCTTCTCCCTTCTTTCTCCATCCATCTAATGGGTCAGCCCCCTGTTGCCCCCCCGCCCCATGCCTCTTCTTCCCAAGACCCAGCCAAGCCTTATCCCTCAGGCTGGAGCTCGGCTTGCATTCCTTTGCTGCAGGCACGCTGTCCTCAGGTCAGTTTTTCGATTTCTTCATCTCCCTTTCCACCCCCACCACCCCCCAGGTTCATTCTTTTCTTCAGTGAAAGTGAAAGTGAAGTTGCTCAGTCGTGTCCGACTCTTTGCAACCCCGTGGACTGTAGCCCACCAGGCTCCTCCATCCATGGAATTTTTCAGGCAAGAGTACTGGAGTGGGTTGCCATTTCCTTCTCCAGGGATTCTTCCTGACCCAGGGATTGAACCCGGGTCTCCTGCATTGCAGGCAGATGCTTTACCGATTGAGCCACCAGGGAAGCCCACTGCTAAACACCTCCTGTAACCTTGCTCCAAGCCTGGCTCTGAAAGCTGGGCCTGGGCTTCATCCCTGTCCAGAGAGCTTGGTTGAGGTTGTGGGGTGGGGAGACCATCCAATGAGCTGGTGGAGTTGACAGGTGCCTGGAGAGCAGCTCCTGCCCTGGCCCCAGGCCTGGGGAGAAGCACTGTTTAAGCTGCAGGATGATATGTTTCTGGAGGCAGGTGGGGGCCCGGGGAGGCTGGAAGTGGGACTCTGAGGGTGAGGCAGGCCAGTGGACGTGGTGTCTTCCTTTTCCTCCCACCCAGACTTGATCCACTAAATTCCTACTTCAGTCTTTAAAGATTTTTTAAATTAACAGCTTTATTGAGGTATAATTTACATACCGTAAAGTGTACCCATTTAAAGTGTATTGTTTGATGGGACTTCCCCAGTGGTCCAGTGGTTAGGACTCCATGGTTTCACTGCCAAGGGCAAGGGTTTGCTCCCTGGTTGGGGAACAAAAGAACCCACAAGCCTCACTGCGCAGCCAAAAATCGTGTATTATTTGATACGTTTAAGTAAACGTACAGAGTTGTGCAACCACCACCACAACCCAGTTTTAGAATGTTACCCTTGCCCGGAAGGCTCCCTCATGCCCATAAGCTGTCACTCCCTGTTCCCACCCCTGGCCCCAGACAATCACCCTCTGGCTTTCTGTCTCTTGATTTGCCTTTTCTTCCCCGCTTTGTAGATCTGACTTGAGAGCCTCCTCCAGGACGCCTTCTTGGAGTATTCCAATTAGAATTGGCTTCTGAAGGAGCCAGTGCTCTATCCCTGGGGGTTGGCGAGCTCTTGGAAGGAGCCTCAGGTCTCACTGGCCCCTTGTCTGTCACCTAGCTCAGCACCGGGCACCTGGGAGGCCCAGAGCATGTTGGCTGGCCTAGATGAAGTTGCCTCCCTTAAGTTTCTTGTGTGAACTCCTGAGTATCCAGCAAGGTATTGGAATTTAAAGTACAGGGTGGCCTTCCCTGGTTGTCCAGTGGTTACAAATCTGCCCTCCAATGCAGAGGACACTGGTTTGATCCCTGGTCTGGGAAGATCGCCCCTGCACCGGGCCACTAAGGCCACAAGCCACAACTACTGAGCCAGTGTGCTGCAACTGCTGAAGCCCATGTGCCCTAGAGCCTGCGCTGTGCTGTAAGAGAAGCCATAGCAATGAGAAGCCTACGCACCGGAACTAGAGAGTAGCCTCCACTCTCTGGAACTACAGCAAGGCACAGCGATGAAGACCCAGTGCAGCCAATAATAAGTAAATAAATATAAATATTTTTTAAAAAATACAGTGTGTGTCATTGTGCTGTGAGGCCCTGCTGCACTGGATTACTTCAGCAGGTACGTGTGAGGCAAGTGGGATCAAACCCATTTTTTGAAATGAAAACGTGGAGGGAGAATGCCCAAATCAGAAAATAGAGGAACCAAGAATTACTTTCTTTTCCACGCCTATTTGCTAGTTAACGGCTGCCCTGCAGTTTTTCCTGCGGTTGCCTGTCAAGCAATGTAAACTCCTTCATACCTGGTTCACAGCTGACCAGGTAGGAGTGACTCAGTGTGAGTGTGAGACGTACAGAGAGGTCTCTTGGTCTGTAGATGGAGGGAGGCCCTGGGGGAGGGAGGGAATACTTGCATTTTCACGCCTTGTGCATTTCAGAAGTTTCTTCTTGCGTCATTTTTGTTCTCTGAGGAAAGGAGCAGAAGAAGGAAACTTCATTTTACAAGTGTGCAGCCCGAGACATGGAAATTGTGTATCCAGTGTCTATGGGTCCACGTGGGCCTGGTGTGTAGACCCCCAGGTCACAAGTGGTCTCGCTCCCCCACTGATGCAGAGAACTTTCACAGTGGACAGTGGTGGTGTCTTGTTTCTTCTTGAGAGATCAGGGTTGTTGCAGGAATATACCCAGGGGAAAGACCAGGGGTGGGGTCAGGTGGTGGGGTTGGGTGGGGTCAGGTGGAAAGACCAGGGATGGGGTCAGGCGGATGGGGGTCCCGGTCCGTCTCTGCTCTGTGGTTTATTGGCCAAGTGAGACTTTCTGAGCCTGAACTTACTCAGGAACCAGAAGGGGTTCTGGGCCCCCCGTCAGACCTTCTCATGAAGCCTGGATGTAGAAGACCCGTTGTGTTGGGCTGGTCACCTGTCTGCAGAAATGGAGGAGGCTGCAGTTCTTCCTTGGCACTGAAGATTTCTTTCCAAATTTGGTTTCATTAGGCACTTTTTGACCCAGACTGAGGTCGCCAGGCATGTGACGTGAGAGCCTGTGAATGTGTGTGGAAGGGAGCCAGGCGCGCGGGGTGGGAGGGGTGTCATGATTTGGCGTTTGGGGAGCTGCCACATTGGATTGTCCCAGCTTGCATCTTCTGTAGAGTCTCTCAGAGTCCCTGATGCAGCCACAGTGACCCTGAACTTGGAGGGCTGCGGATTCTTCTGCAGCCATTAGGAGACACACCCACACTCCCAATTCTTTTCCCCTGGGGCGCTTGGAAAGCATTTATTAGTTTGGACAGGTGGGTGCCGATGGGCTGAAGGGGACCCCCGGCAACGTGGGCAAGACTCTGGTTCCGAGCAGCCGTGGGTATGGATCACAGCGCCGTTTTCCCTCCATCAGCAAAACACTCAGGTCTCTGCTTCCTTCCTGTGCTTTAACAGGACTTTTCCAGAAAACAGAATTGACGGCAGCTCCCCACCCTTCTCTGTCACTCCCATCCTCTCTCTTCTCTCTGCTCTGTAATCTACTTTTGGAGGGAGGTGAGAACGTCTCCTAATCAATTGCCTGGGTTTCCAGAGAAGTGAGAACCTCTCTGAATCAATCGCCTGGGTTTCAAGACGCTCGTGACAACGTCGTGCAATTTTCTGTATTTACGGGTGTGGCTGAGTCGTGGGGGGGTGGGGGGGTGGTTTCCTCCTAGGGAAGGGGGGACAGGACTGGTGGTAGGCTCGCCCTCTCTGTCCCTCCCATCCCTCCCCAAAGCATGGGGTGGTGGCAGGAGCCAGGCTTTATTAAAGATCCTTCAGTCACCGGTGCTAGCGCCACTACTGGTGACGCAGCCTGGGCAGCCTGGCACAGCGTCCGGCGAGGGGGGGAGGCAGGACGTAGTGGCTGCTTCGGCTCATTTGAGGGTCTTTCTTCCTCCTGGTAAGTAAAGATACAGGCAGGCCTGGGACAGATGCTGAGGCCCCCGTTCTCTTGCTGGCCAAAACTTAGCCTTTCTTATTCTCTGGGGATTGCGTTTTCCTCTTCATTCTCTCTAAAGACAGGATAAAGGATTGCAGCTTTTTATTAGCATATGTTCTCGGCGATTTGCTATTACCTGACCTAAAAACAATATGGCCTGGCTGATAGTTCTCAGAGCTAGCTGTAAAGTGAAAACTTAGGCATTCGGGAATTATTTCAGCATTGTTGGTGGGAGTAGGGGAGGAAAAGGTGTAGTAGAGGTAAGGGATTCCAGGTTCTGTGGACCGGGGACACTCAAGCAGGGTCAAGGTCTCACTGTGTTCCCCCCACTTATAGCTCCTTCCCCCGTGTGTTGTCCTGGGCCAGTTGCCGGCTCTCTAGTTCAACCACATCATCCTTATCCGCACCATCACCATCTCTGTCACCATCACCATCATGATCACTAGCATCACTGTAAGCATCATCATTATTCAGTCTCAGCATTGCTTCCCAGCTTTTGGCTGCTGCAGCTCCTAGCCCGTTTCTGCTATATTAGCTGTTCTTTGGGGGATGCCCCCTCCTATTAGGGGGTTAATGAAGAGAGTTACGACAGGATGGTAGTCACAGAGCCCCTGAATGGGTGGATGATGGAATGTTACTCTGAAGGTGGCCTCAGAGAATAACTCATTGGGAAGATGCTTAGAAAGATCTCGTCTGTGATGATTAATTTTATGTGTCAGATTAAATTTTATTTTTTAATTTTATGTGACAAGGCTAAGAGATGCCCAGGTACCTGGTAAAACATTATGTATGGGTATGTCTGTGAGGGTGTCTCTGAAAGAAATTAGTGTTTGATTCAGTAGATGGAGTAAAGAAGATGGTCCTCAGCAATGTGGGGAGGCGTCAGCTAATCCACTGAGGGCTTGAGTGGAACAGAAAGACAGAGGAAGGAAGAATTGGCTCTTTCTCTTGAGCTAGCATGTCTATCCTCTCCTGTCCTTGGACTTCAGTGTTCCTGGTTCTTGGGCCTTTGAACTTGAACTGCTGACTTTCTTGATTCTCCGGCTTGTACATGGCAGAGTCTAGGACTTCTTGGCCTCAAACTGTGTAAGCCAATTTCTATAACGAATCAATCTATACATGTATAGAGAGTAGTCCCCCCTCATCTGTGGTTTTACTTTCCACGGTTTCAATTACCCATGCTCAACCGTGGCCCGAAAATGTTAAATGGAAAATTCTAGAGAGGCACTATTCCCCAGTTTTGCATTTCGTGGTATTCTAAGTGGCATAATGAAATTCCACTCTGTCCCTCTGGGATTCCCTGGCTGAGTGATCCAGGACCACCCAAAGCAGATGACCCTCCTCCTGACACATCGTCAGGTCAGTAGAAGCCTAACGTAACATCTCAATGCCTATGTCATTCAGTCACTTTATCTCGTGTAGGCATTTTATCATTGCATGTCATCAGAAGAAGGATGAGTACAGTATAAGACAATATTTTGACAGAGAAAGAGAGATAGTATTCACATAACTTTTATTCCAGTGAATTGTTATAATTGTTCTATTTTATTATTAGTTATTGTTGTTTACCTCATACTGTGCCTAATTTACAAATTAAACTTTATCATAGGGGTATTTGTATAGGAAAAAATTATAGCATATATAAGGTTCAGTACTGACTGCAGTTTTAGGCATCCACTGGGGGTCTTGGAATGTATCCCTCTCTGATAAGGGGGACTGGTGTATGTGTGTGTACACATATACACATACAGACACGCGTATGTGTGTATGTGCACAAGATATAAGATGTATGCTTATCTGTCTAACTGGAGGACCCTGGTTGATTCACCCCTCATTCTTTTAGGCCCATTGGAGAGCCAGTGTCACCCTTGACCCTCCTGGGAGGACAGCTCAGGCTCCCAGGTGTGTTCTCCGGGTCCTTTGCTGATGAGCATCTCCAGGGCCTGACCTCGCAGGCTGAGCACCGAGCTGTCTGCCTCTCCCCGAGCAGTGGGCCTCTTTGCAGGCCGGGACCTGTGGGTTTCTTCTCCATGGCGCCCCCGTTCCTACTGAGCCGGGGATACTGTGGATGTGCAGATGTGTGGCTGTCCCATCATCCTCTTCTCTCAACTGTAGGGTGGTATTTAAAACTTAGCACCTTGGCTAAGGGGCCTGCTTGGCAGGCCTGAGTGTGTGATTGGGCGGTTCAGTGTACTACTGCTGCTTTCTGTGTGGTCGCTGGTGGCAAGTGTTTTACACTTTCATGAAAACTGCAGGACTGTGGTCTGAAAGGCATTGTGGCTTCGTGGGCTGGTGGAGAGAAACTCCCCCACCCCAACTCCTGTTATTGTCTGGCTTTCACTTGGTATGAGAGGTTTTTCCTCTCCAGATCTCAGTTTCCTCATTTGTCAAAGCAACTCGGGGCTAGATAGCCTCTAAATTCTCTGCACTCTACACACCAGGAAAAAATGCTTAAAAATGTAAATATGAGGGACTTCCCTGACGGTCAAGTGGTTAAGACTCTGCATGCACTTCCACTGCAGGGAATATTGTTCGATCTCTGGTTGGGGAACTAAGATCCCACATGTCTCAGGACATATGCCTGACTAGAGAGGCCCCCACACACTGCAAGGAAGAGTCAGCCAAACAAACAAACAAACAAACAAAAACCTCTTAGGAAACAGATGCACGTTTTATGTGAGGAACTGGCACTGCCATTCAGAGAGACTAAGAATACCGAAGAACACATTTGTGGAGCACAAACGAGAAGGAAGGGGTCGGGCAGAAGGTACGGGGGTTAGGGAGAGGACTTCTGTGTATTCATCCATCCACCCATCCAAGGCCTTTTTATAACTTCCTGTGCCCGGGATGGTGCCATGTCTTAAGGAAACTGAGATTAAGAAGACAAGGACTCCTGGTACCGAGCAGGAGCCTGATTTCAGCAGGGTATTTGCTGTGAGAGCACGGAAGAAGGTTGGTAACTGAGCTGAGATCTTAGGCTCTGCTGCTGCTGCTGCTAAGTCATGTCAGTCGTGTCTGACTCTGTGTGACCCCATATATGGAAGCCCACCAGACTCCCCCGTCCCTGGGATTCTCCAGGCAAGAACACTGGAGTGGGTTGCCATTTCCTTCTCAGATCTAGATCTGGACATTTCTTGAAAACCGTTTACAGTTCTTTTAAGGGGACACGCTGGCAAGAAAAGGCAGTTAGAGGATGTAGATGTTGCCCTCCTGGGTGTAATGGGGCACTTCTTTTTCTTTTCTGGGAGGTCATGCCACTCACGATCTAAGAAACTGGTGAACTGAGCTTCTTGTTTTGACCAACTGAATCAGAGAGAAGTCAGAAGTAGGGAGTATTGTAGAAGACAAGTGACTATATTATTTGCAGATGAGAGTGTATGTACTGATGTAAATTCCTGACTGGCTTTCACCCCAAATTGGTCTTTTTAATGAGTTACAGAGAATTCTTTGAAATGAACACATTTCTGATAGTAAGCTAGTAGGTGTTTGCTAAAGGGGTTGAAAACAAGCAATTTAAATGTGTCTCCTAAATACTGGGCTGGAAAGCAAGATATAGAACTGTGCAGATAACTTCATTCCCATTATGTTTAGGAGGGGAAAGAAATATCAGAGAAAATAGAAGGGAAGGAAATATGCTGAACTGTTAACAGCACTCGAGTCTGGCAGGATTGTGTGTGCGTGTGCTCAGTCGCTCAGTCATGTCCAGCTCTTTGTGACCTCATGGACTGTAGCCTGCCAGGTTCTTCTGTCCATGGGACTTCCCAGGCAAGAATGTTGGAGGCCATTTCCTCCTCCAGGGGCTCTTCCCGACCCAGGGATCGAACCCTTGTCCCCTGCATTGGCAGGCAGGTTCTTTACCACTGAGCCACCTGGGAAGCTCCGTGGGATCATGAGTTTCTCTTCTTTTTTGTGTGTGTGTTGCTCTGCATTCTAAATTTTCACCCATGGGCCTATATTTGTTTTGCAATTGGGAAAAAAAAAAGGTTTTAAAAAGGAGCCTCAAGAATGCATTCCTCTGATAACCTTGTTTATCCTCTTAATTTCCTAACAAAGTTTCTTTTTATAGTCAGACTGGCTGGAACCCATAAATTCCATACTTGTGATGATTTGAATTAATGGAAATTTATCATACTACATTATTAGAATTTGTTAATCTCATCTAAATTCAATACTGAGTAACTCTATTAACTTGGATATAAAAAAATCGTTCCAAGTCTCCCAAGGAACTTGCCGTTTCAACATGGCAGGGGTAGAGTTTGTATATGATCTAGCAGGTGCTGCTTGAATCTGGGCGTTCACTTTGTGTCTTGACCTGGACGGAGGCTTCGAGTGTCCGCTGTGTTGACGCTGGGTGTTTTAATGAGGTTTTAATGAGGTGGTTTGATGTTCTCGGACCTACCTGCCCCCGCTTTTCCTTCTCTGTTCTTATCACCGAGTGTTCATGCAGTGGCCTTCTTCCAGGAATAATCTCCTTTACTGTTTGTCTCTCAGGCTGATGTTTTTCAGCTCCTGTTTTTGAAAATAACTCTTTTGGTACCCCATCCCGGCTCTTCCTTCCTGACTCCCCCAGAGTGGAACTGCTGGTCTTCAGCTGTGAATTGAAGGACTCCCAGGGATGGTCCTTCCCCCTGCCCCCTGCCTTTGCTGCTCCAGTCTTGGACTTGGGTTGATGTTGGGTTGCCTTGACTTGACCTTGGGCTCACACTGGATTGACTGTCTTTATTTACGGGCTGGTGAGCAGGGCCATCTCAGTACTTCTTAGGGCCATGCCTGACTTTCAGTGGCGTCCCTCCAAAAGGCTTCTTAGGCTGTTATTCCCATCATTTTTCAGGGGTTTAATCTGTCTGAGTCCAGGATATTGAGTCAGCAGTGGAAAGTTATAAAGGCGAAGCCAGCCATCAGAGAAATTGGCTAATATGAAAGATTAATTTCAGAGTGAATGAAGGGGAGGGATGCTTGGGGGCTGGGCTGTCTCTCTAGGCAGATAATATTGCTATAAAATTTGAGAAATCAGAGGCTGCCTCTGCTGCTCGCTTAGTGCCGGCTTATAGTTTCTTGGATAATCTAGTGTCCATATTTATGATCTTGAGAAAAAATATAATTGTCAGCAAAATTACATGCACATCTGGTTAATTATTTCAGGATGCTCATCATGAGGAAATCATATTTTTAAAAAATTAGTCTGGCTCCTGTGTTCAGAAATTGTTATTTTTGAAAGCCAGTTGTAGGGTTATTGTGTCATTCCACAGGGCGGCAGGAAGGAAGCTCTCCTGTCACTGGAAACAGGTAGGTTACCATGGAGACTGGGTGTGTCCCACTGGTTTCCTGGGCATCTCATTTGTCCTGGAGAAGGAATAAACCTCACTTTCTGTGATATTCCTGAAATTGTGTTTGTGAATTAAATTTTTCTAAGCAAAGGTCCAATGTTTTATTGACTTACAAGGGGATTTCTGACATAATTTTGCCCTTCATTCTGTTTGCTTAATTTATAATGCTGTATAACCCTACTTTTCCCATCAAAAGGCTTAAAATGCATTGAAGGAACACCCATCCTGAAACAGCAACTGGGAAAAAAATCTTTTAATAAAGCTAGGAATGCTCTCTTCTGTGTGAATGTGATTGCCCTGGACAGTTGAACGAATTAGTTTGATAATTCTATGTCATAAGCCAAGCTGGGGGATACACTGATGAGCAAGATGGTGGTGGGCCTGCCCTTGTGCAGCTTATATTAAGGTTGTGACCCAAGGCAAGCGGAAGCCCTGGTCTGAGCTGCCCTGGTTTATATTGTCAGCCACTGCCAAACCAGGGACCTTGAACCCAGCTCACTGTCCCACAGGGTGAGGGGGCTGGGCCTTGTTGCAGGGATGACATAGCTGCTGACTTGTTTGAGCTGTTTTTATTCATGAGCATTTTCCAGAATGTGAAACAGTGCTTTATCAGTCTGCTTATCATAATTTTATACATGAAAAAATTCTATTCATGCCTATTCTTGGGTCTCTCTCCATCTAATAGTTTCTAAAGGGAATCGCTTGATGGTTAACTCTGTAGAAAGCTCCTTGCACCCCCTGGGTCTTGTCAAACACCTGGCAGTTTCCTCCCTTGCTTCGTCCCATTCTGCTTCAGCACCCTCTGATCTCACAAAAACAGAGCACCGCCCCCGTCCCAGCGTCAGCAGCTGGAGGCCCATGTTGGGCGTCCCAGCCTCTCTCTCCCACCCTGTGCTTCTTTGCAGTCACCTCAGCAGAAGGCACATCCTCTCTTATCCTTCCCTTCTGCGGGTTGGTAATGAGCGCAGGCCTCCTGTAGCCCCACCGCTGGACAGCCCGTTTTGCACAAGCTCCTTAACTGGTTGGGACCTTGAGTGGGACTGTCACAGCCTGAAGAGGCTGCACCTGGTCATGGGTGTTGGTGACTCTGCTGGGTGTTGGTGAGGTTGAGAAAGTGGCAGACTGCACCCTCTGTGTGTGCTGTGATTTGAACAGAGATCTCGGTTTCATAGCCTCAGAGGATGCTGTGATCTGAACAGGGAAACAGACCCCACATGCCCTGGGCTTAGGGACATCCTGCCCAGTTGAGCTCCAATTTGAAAGGAACTGGAGATGTCTCTTCCCGATCCTGCCTTGACTTCCTTCCTATCTAATGGATAGGGAACAGGGTCATTCTTTTCAAAGGAAAAAAGCCACCTGTATCACTCTGTCTCAATCCTGTTCTCCTCCCCGAGGCTCAAACACCACCCACCATCGCCTTCTTCATGCAGGTCCCCCTTGGGTCTGCCAGGCACTGCCCTGGAACATCTGTTGCCTCATCTGTGAAATGGGAAGTATAGAACCTCCCTCTTAGGATTGTTGTAAAAATAGCCATTACACTTCTTGTAAACTCCAAATTGCTGTACAAATGTCAGGAGCGTCACCACCATCACCACCATCACCATTATCACCACCACCACCATCACCATTGTCACTATCACCACCATCACCATTATCACCATCACCACCATCACCACCACTATCACCATCGCTATCACCATCATCATCATCATCACCACATCACAGTCATCGTCACCACCATCATCATTACCAACCTTTTTATTCACATCCTGCTGCCCCTGACACATGATTGCCTAAAAGAGCAGGGTCTTTCTGGCTCCCTCTGTGGAATTTGAATTCCCAGTCTTCTCTCCTTTTCCTTTTTCTCATCTGGGATTAACCTGTGGTTTTCATTTTCCACCTGCAAGATGTGAGTCCATAGAAGAGAGCTGGGGAATGTACTGTCCGAGCCTCACAAAGGATGTGGAAATCTGTTTCTGCTTCTCCGTCCTTCTGGAACATTGGATCTGCTCCGTCTTTGCTCCTGTCCCCTGCTGGGCAGGGGAGTGACTGGCTGTTTGTGTGCTGGGCAGCCTGGGAACTTACTGCTCAGATTAAAGACCTTTATTGGAATATGGGCAGTCAGCTTGGCTCAGGTCAGATCATATATTGAGCAAGCAGCTCCCGTTAAACCTGCTCCTGGATTATAGCCAGCTGTGTGGTCCACCTTTGTCAGTGACAGAGGGGTGGGATGGGGACTTGGTAGAAAACTCTCAGGGACATTTTTATTTATTCTTCTTTTTGAAAGGGACTCTCTTCATATCTGGCCTCCTTGCTAAAGGAGCTGGTGCTGGGATTTGGGGTTATGAGTCTCGATGTTACCATTTGAGGAGAGGAATATTTGCTACACCCTTCTGCTTGCCCCTTGTACCTGCCCAGATTGCCTTCGCAACTCCCAGCCTTGCTCAGGGGTCGCCTCCTCCAAGAAGTCCCCTGGGCCTGCTCAGACGTCTGCTCTTCCTGGGCCACTGCTGTTCCGGCTCACACGGCCACGTCATAAGCAAAG
Organism: Moschus berezovskii; assembly: GCF_049115385.1. NCBI lineage: Eukaryota > Metazoa > Chordata > Mammalia > Artiodactyla > Moschidae > Moschus > Moschus berezovskii. Next base: position 19,666,319 of record NC_142470.1, read on the forward strand.
CTCTGGTCCTGGCCAGTCACCTCCCGACTCGGGGCTCCTAAGGGCAGGAACCATGTACCGAGTAGTCTCCCTTTAAGCAGAGACTGGGCTTGGGGAGAATCCCTAGGTCGGGAAAGGTGCTGTCTCACGAGCCGACCCTCGTTCATTCATTAATTCACACAGCTCCCACTGTGTGCCGGACTCTGCACTAGAGAATATCCAGTGGAAATCCTGTGCTCTCAGGGCTTGTGTTTCTAGCTGGACACAAGAAGCAGTAGACTAAAGTTTACTTTATATGTAAACTATATGTAAACTTTATATGTAAACTTTCAATATGTAGCATAATTCTGTAATACTGTAGTATTTGGTATAATATGCATGCTAGGTTGCTTCAGTCATGTCCAACTCTGCAACCCTATGGACTGTAGCCCACCAGGCTGCTCTGTCCATGGGATTCTCCAGGCAAGAATACTGTAGCGGGTTGACATTTCCTCCTCCAGGGGATCTTCCCAGGGATCGAACCTGTGTCTCATGTCTCTTGCATTGGCAGGTGGGTTCTTTACCACTAGTGCCACCTGGTAAGCCCAGAGTATAATATAGTGTATACATAATAAAATATGGTAATTTAGTATAATATAGTGATAATAGAAGATGTGAGGGGGAACAAAGGGGGAATTCCTTGGTGGTCCAGTGGTTAGGACTCTGGGCTTTTACTGCTGAGGGCCCAGGTTTGATCCCAAGGGGAACTAACATCCTAAGCCATATGGTACAGCCAAAAAGAAGAAAAAGAAGGAAGTGTGGAAAAAGTAAGTTTACTGAAGGGCCAGAGGTATTGGGTGAGGGATGGTGAGAAATGAAATTTTAAGTAGAGTGATCAGAGAAAGCCTAATGAGAAGGTGACATTTGAGCAAAGACTGGAAAAAATGAGGAGCTGGTCACATGGAAGCGGAGCAGAGTGGCAGGCACAGCAAATAGCAAATATGAGGGCCCCTGTGCTCAGAGACTGGACAACGAAAGGTGCTACCTTCCAGCCAGGAGAATCCAGGGAGTTTTGGCCAGTGAGATGAGTTCAAGGCCGTTGGCTTGCGCTTCTATCCCCGCTCCCTTCTTGAATAAACAGCCAGAGTCCCAAGACAGGAAGCTTTTGGCCCATTCATCTTCCTGCCTGGAAAGCAGATGTAATTTGTGGAAATAGGGCAGCCATCCTGTGATCACGAGGCTGAAATCCATGTGCTAAGGATGGTGGAGCAGAAAAAGACTCTTGGTCCTTGATGGCATTCTTGAACTGCTGCCCACACCCTGGACACAAAGAAAAGCCTTTCTTGTTTAAGCCACAGTTTGTTGGGTTTTAGGTTATTTTGATAGGATGTCCAAAACAGAATCTACTATTCCCAAGCCCCCAGATAGACCACTGCTGCTCAGATACGTGGTGGGGAGCGGGGAGACATTTTAGCCCCTTGTCAGCTTCCCTTTCCCTGCATCCTTTCAAGCTGGTCTCTAAGTTAGTCATCAAGATGCCCCAGGTGCGTCTCAGTCTCTCCAGCTTCACCGTCTGTGCTGCACTCACCGTCTGCATACGTGATGGTCAGTTTCTGGCAGCTCTCCTGACCCAGCCTCTCCCCACTCCCCACCAGACCCACCCACCCACCAGCTCCAGCCCAGCACGAGCCTTCTCTGCGCTGTTCCACACTCTCACATCCTTGCTTGGAAAGTCCAAATGCTAAGCATGGCCTGAGAAACCCTCCTTGTGACCCTCGACCCTGCCTGGCCTCTTGACCAGCCCTTCATCCACCACGTGAGGTCTTGAACTCCATTGACTGGCAGGTCCTTGTCACCATTCACTCCTCTGGGCCTTTGCACCTGCCGTTCCCTCTGCTGGGAATCCCTGACCACCTCCTCCCCCAGGAGGCACCCACACATCCTTCAAGAATCGAGCAGGGCTTTTCATGTCAGTTGATCCCTTTCCCTGTGCACCTGACTCTTTTGTCTGTGTCAGAGCATCTCTGGGGGAGGTGAGGGGACTGCAGTTTTAAAAAAACAAAAACATGTCTTTCTTCCCAGTAGACAGAATTCCCCAGAGAAGAGAGATCAAACACGCGTGGTCTAGAGAGTCAGGGCTTTCCTGGTGGCTCAGACGGTAATGAGCCACCAGGAGATTCGGGAGACCTGGGTTTGATCCCTGGATTGGGAAAATCCCCTGGAGGAGGGCATGGCAACCTACTCCAGTACTCTTGCTTGGAGAATCCCCATGGACCGAGGAGCCTGGTGGGCTAGAGTCCATGGGGTTGAAAAGAGTCATACATGACTAAGTACACTAGAGAGTCTGATCTATGCTGGGCTTTGCATCAGGCCTGTAAGCAGCCCTTCTGGTAGATGGATCTGCAGCTGGACTTGTTGCAGGTGGTGGGTGCCTGAGGCAGTTCCAGGTGTTGGCCCCCAGATGAGGTCCCTACTCTCCCACCTGCACCTGTATCTTTAGGCCCAGCAGTGCCTGTGGGGTAACAGCCTCAGCTCACTTATAATAATAATGAAAATAGTATTACTAAAAGCTCAAGTACCTGGCACCGAGCTGAGTGCTATACACACTTCATCTCAGTAATGAGAATTGGTCTTCACTTCCCAGGTAGCTCAAGTGGTAAAGATTTTGCCTGCAATACAGAAGATGCAGGTTTGATCCCTGGGTCAGGAAGAACCCCTGGAGGAGGAAATGGCAACCCACTCCAGTATTCTTGTCTGGAAAATCCCATGGATAGAGGAGCCTGGTGGGCTATAGTCCATGGAGTCGCAAAGAGTCAGACACCACTGAGCGACTGAACACGTACACACTCATTCAACAAATGGTTATCTCAGGTCTACTGTGTGCCAGGGACTCTTCTAGGTATGAGGGGTACATCAATGGGGAAAGCAAAGACTGTCCTGTGGAACGCACATATACTTCTGTTGTTGCCGCTTCCCACACCTTGCACTAATGCTCCAGAAGCATTCTAATCATTAATTTTTAAATGTGATGCAGAAACAGTTTGAATTTCAGTTGATGAATTTCAACATGCAGAAGGTCCTGCTGTCCTCTCAGAAAAAAAAGAGGAGAATTAAGCAAAAAGGTGCTTCTAGCAAATCAGTGCAATATTTTTCCAAACACAAAAATTTTTAATTATTTGCTTTCATCTTGCTGTTTAAAGGGCCCCACTATTCAGAACTCACTCACCCTGTTGTTATTAAGGGCAGAAACCAAGATGTTTAGTTATATAAAAGCCAATTAAAATAAATGCAAATGCCGTTTCATTGTAATGTTAATTTTGAGAGCTGGATCAATCGCAGGTTGTGGAAATGCCAAAGTTGTTAAGACTTTGGTTGCCACGACAACAGCACTCCTGCTCCGGTGGTCTGGTATTCAGGTCCGGGCTCCCAGAGAGGCAGGGGAGGGTGAAGAAACATTTCCTGTTCCTTCCTCACCTGTCTAACTGACCTTTGGTGAAAATCGGATTCTTTATCATCATGGTGAATAACTGCCCGGGTGTTGTTTGTTCTCTGTGTGTGTGTGTGTGTATGGAGGGTGGGGAGTTGTTGGGTTGAACTCAGTGCTTTTAACCCATTGGCTGCCATTATCACACTTCTCAGGGGGCCTGAGAAGTTTTACAGATGAGGTCTCAGGGATTCAGAGGGAGGCCTGTCCAAGTTCTCTGACTTCAGAAGGCCAGATCAGGACAGGTGTGAGCTCTGGGGTGCTGGGCTGGGATAGGCTGTCTCCATGGGGCCTCCGGGAACCCAGGGTTCTTGACCTTTCCCTGCACCTGTTTCTGAACTGGATCGCTCAGAGTGAGTCCCAGTGGGCCTCCCTCCCCAGCATCAGGCTGACCAGGCCTCAGTCGCCAGTGCCAGGCCCAGAGCTGCCATGGTGTTTCTTTTGGTGTGTCCTGCAGAGAAGCTTTGTGAAGTCAAGTGGGCCTTAAGAAGAACTGCTGTTAATAAAGCTAGTGGATGTGATGAAATTCCAGCAGAAATATTCAAATCCCTAAAGGAGGATGCCATCAAGGTTTTGCATTCATTATGTCATCAAATCTGGAAGACCCAGCAGTGGCCACAGGACTGGGAAAGGTCAATCCTCAACCCAGTTCCCAAGAAGGGTAGTACCAAAGAATGTCCTAACCATCGGATAATTGCACTCATCTCCCATGCTAGTAAGGTCATGATGAAAAGCTTGCATGGTAGGCTTCAACATTATGTAAACTAAGAACTTCCAGATGTCCAAGCTGGGTTTAGAAAAGGAAGAGGAACTGGAGATCAAACTGCCAACATTCGCGGAAGAGAAGAGAAGCTTCCTCACTGTGCGTGGTTTTAGGAAGTCATGAGTCGGAACTGCAGGTGTGTGTTAAGCATCAGCTCTCCTGGCTGGAGGAGGCCCAGGATGGGCCACTTAAGTGCCAGCTGCCTGACTCACTGTCCCTGCCCCACAGTCCTGCTTTCCCAGCTAAATTGGGGCTGCAATCTGGGTCCTTGTTGATTGAGATTACATTGGGCTTTTTCCCACTTTTTGGGGTGTGGTTCCTGGGAAATGAAGCAGTTGGGGATTTTTAAAACTCTGTGCAAGAGACAAGTTGTTGTACTAACATCTAACCTGCTCTAGAGCCCCCTGAAAGTGAGGCCCGGGAGAACACAATGGGGTGAAGTTGTATGTTTGCCATGGGCCTGCAGTGGCAGGACTCCACCTCAGTGCCTGTACTTGCTGGGGGCTCCCCCAAATACATCCTGGATGGAACAAGCATAGAGGCAGCAGGGGCAGCAGACAGCCTCCCTTCCAGGCCTGCTTGGGGGTGTACAGGTGAATTTCCTGAGCTGTGCACTCTTGAGGTTGCTTCTCACGGTGAGTGCAGAGGGCATCTCCCTGCGGCTGCTGGCCACGAGGACTGAGCAAATGCTGCCTGGTCACCCCAGCACATCACGGGGCAGGTAGGAGGTTGGTTTCAGCATGTGTTGAAAGAGGCTGGCACGTGATCCCCATCTTCCTCGGGCTCTTAAAGCAGATGATTGGAACCTTGTGGTGGGTACTGCTTTCAGAGCTCTGATGGACACTCTTTGGGTATGGGGCTCAGACTGTAGAGTCTGCCTGCAGTGCAGGAGACCTGGGTTCAGTCCCTGGGTCAGGAAGAGCCCCTGGAGAAGGAAGTGGCCACCCAATCCAGTATTCTGGCCTGGAGAATTCCATGGACAGAGGAGCCTGGTGGACTGTAATACATGGGGTTGCAAAGAATTGGACATGACTGAGTGACAAACACACTTTCCTCTTTGGATATGGGGGTGAAGGTCAGGTGGTGTTGGCCAGACTCCTGGGTGGGGAGTGAGTGGCCTGGTGGGTGTGGGCCTGCCTTTTGCCTCTGTGCCTGGAGCCACCCTGTCTCTACCTGCCACTGTCAGGGTGCACATCAGAGGGGAGAGGGTGAGACAGGCAGGCTGCTGCCTGTGGAGGCCTGCGTGAGGGCCTCACTTTCCTTCTCAGCAGCAGCACTTATGACATGCATGGTTTCTTTCTTTGGCGAGACTTGGGGTGGTCTCTCTTGACACCTTCTGTCTTTCATAGAGCACTTGCCTCCCTTCCCCTCTCCCCACGCACTTTGCAGCTGGCCTGGCTTTCTGACAGACTTTCTGGGCTTCCAACCTGGGCCACTGGCTACCGTGGTCTCTCGCCCCAGGTCCACCCTGAGCTCCAACCGGTTTGGACCATCACCATCCCCCAAATGTATCCCCTTCTCAGTTCAGTTCAGTTCAGTCACTCAGTCGTGTCTGATTCTGTCCAACCCCATGGACTGCAGCACACCAGGCCTCCCTGTCCATCACCAACTCCCGGAGTGTCCATTGAGTCAGTGATGCCATCCAACCATCAAATCCTCTGTTGTCCCCTTCTCCTCCCGCCTTCAATCCTTCCCAGCATCAGGGTCTTTTCCAATGAGTCAGCTCTTCGCATCAGGTGGCCAAAGTATTGGAGTTTCAGCTTCAACATCAGTCCTTCCAATGAACACTCAGGACTGATCTCCTTTAGGATGGACTGGTTGGATCTCCTTGAGTCCAAGGGACTATCAAGAGTCTTCTCCAACACCAGAGTTCAAAAGCATTAATTCTTCTGTGCTCAGCTTTCTTTATAGTCCAACTCTCACATCCATACATGACCACTGGAAAAACCATAGCTTTGACTAGACGGACCTTCTGGCCTCCAGCTATTTGTCTTTGCTGTTCCTTTGGCTCAGCAGCAAGCCTTGGCTCTTCTGGGATGCCCTCCTTCCCCAAGCTGGAGCCAGCTCTCTGTCTGGGTGTCCGGAGCACACGCAGATGACCCTGGCTCTATGTGAAGCACATGTCCCTGGTGGCTCAGATGGTAAAGCGTCTGCCTGCAGTGCGGGAGACCCAGGTTCCATCCCTGGGTCGGGAAGATTCCCTGGAGAAGGAAATGACAACCCACTCCAGTATTCTTGCCTGAAAAATCCCATGGATGGAGGAGCCTGGCGGGCTACAGTCCATAGGGTTGCAAAGAGTCAGACACAACCGAATGACTTCACTTTCACTTTCCATTTCTTAGAGGGAAAGAGGGCAAGAGCTTCACCACAGCAGTGTCCTCCAAGGAGATGAGCCTGTATGGGACATGGGCCAGGGCCCTTCTTCCCTGTGGCCTAAGACCCTGTGCAGCTGTGACAGGGCTCCTGTCATCCATGTCCACCTGCAATCCGGCTTCACCTTCCCCCCGACCCCTGGGATTGGCAGTCATAGCCAAGAGTTAGAGAAGTACTTAGTATTCTTCTACATCATGTGAGATGCAATTTCCAAATGGGTGTTTTGTGCACAGCAGTTGCTACCCCCAAGTGTGTAAGGCAGCTCACCAGGAGGCTTTTAGGGGAGAGCTGCAGGGTTGGAAGTGCTGGGTCAGTTGCTTCTCTCCACGTGATGGCTGGTGGTGGGTAAGTTGCTAGCTGTCTTGGTTTCTTGGCCCGGTGAGCCCTGGGGCAGGTCCCTTCACTGCTCTGAGCCTCCGTAAATGATCCTGACCCTAGAGGGCTGTCAGGAGGATTATACCAGCGAGGGTATCTGAAAGTGCTATTATATTCATGTGAGTTATCTTGGTAACGCTGGGTCTCAAGGTTGTTTTTTTTTTTTTTTTCTGATTTATTTTTGTTTTAAGACTGGACAGGAACCAATTTACCAGAGTCTTCTGTGGGTGTAAGTGCTCTCACCTTCAACCAGGACTTAATTTTGGCCTGGAGCTCTGTCTTATTCCAGGAGAGATTGGTGCTATTCAGAGCCGAACCGTTCGGGACTTGGTTCTCTGGGTGGCGTTCTCTGCAGATGGCATTAGTACTAATGACTTACTATATATGTATTCACAAGTGGGTGATTTATGGTTATACACCAGACCCGTAACTTTTCATTTCCTGACTGATGTAGCAGAAGCTTCATCTGTAATGGGCCTGGTGGATTTCGTAAGTGTAGAAGGACTTCAGCTGAGGCCATTTCTGTCCTCTGCTCGTGTGGTATGAGGCCGCCTGGCTGGCTGGGATGGCTGGGACAGACGAGGGGCGCCTGCACTTGGCTCCACGTTTGGTCTCCTTTGTCTCCTCGGGCACCCTCTGCAGTAGGTGGGTGCTGGGGAGGATCCCATTTCCCAGAGGAGGGTACTGAGAGGCCCAGAGAGGTTAACTAACTTCTCTGAGAGGTCACAGCTCTGCGTGGGGACTCGGGTGAGTCTGACGGTAGCCTGGGACAGGGCCTGGTGTGGGGGAGGGCCCGGTAACCCTCCTTCTCCACTATCTGGGTGACTCCCGCACCTGGCTTTTCTCGCCCAGACTTTCTAGCCTGTGGAGGAATTGCCAGGGAAGATTATTGTTTCAATTTTTTGGCCGCACCACACACAGCATGTTCACCCAGCAGGGATCAAACCCGCTGCCCCCCACCCCACCCTGCATTGGAAGCACAGCGTCTTTAACCTTTACTGGACCTCAAGGAAGATTACTCTAGAGTTGGACCATAAAGAAAGCTGAGTGCTGAAGAATTGATGCTTTTGAACTGTGGTGTTGGAGAAGACTCTTGAGAGTCCCTTGGACTGCAGGGAGATCCAACCAGTCCATCCTAAAGGAAATCCGTCCTGAATATTCATTGGAAGGACTGATGCTGAAGCTGAAGCTCCGATACTTTGACCACCTGATGCAAAGAGCTGGCTCATTGGAAAAGACCCTGATGCTGGGAAAGATTAAAAGTGGGAGGAGAAGGGGACGACAGAGGATGAGATGGTTGGATGGCATCACTGACTCAATGGACATGAGTTTGAGTAAACTCTGGAAGTTGGTGATGGACAGGGAAGCCTGGCGTGCTGCAGTGCATGGAGTCACAAAGAGTCGGACATGACTGAGCAACTAAACTGAACTGAACTGAGGCAGGGTGGGAGTGGGCAGGTGGCAGGGAAGGGGTGGGGCTCGTGCTCCTGGAAGTTAGAAATTCTAGGCTCCAGCCTTGTGGAATCCAGCTCAGCCTGTGGCAGGCTGGGTAGGGGCCCCCAAAGGGATGCATGTTTTAGTCCCTGGAGCCTGTGACTATGATACCTTACACAGTAAAGGGCTTTGTCACGGGATTAAGACTGAGGACCTTGACGTGGGGAGAGTGGGTGGCCAGGGTGGACCAGGGCGTGGCCAGGGTGGACCAGGGGTGCCTTCTTAAAAGGCAAGAGGCTTTCCCAGCGGTCCGCAGTCCTGTGGCACTGTGACCTGAGAGACGCAGTGCAGTGCTGCGGCTGGCTTTGCAGATGGAGGAAGGGGCCACGAGCCAAGAGCTGTGGGTGGCTGGTGGAAGCTGGAAAAGGCAGGGAACGGATTCTCCCCTGAGGCCTCCAGAACTATGTAGCCCAGCGACACCTGCCTCTCAGTGAAGCCCATCTCTCCCGCGTCGCTCTGTGTTTTTCCCCCAGCACATCCCACTCCTCCTGGCCCACTGGTCCCCCTGCCCACTCCCCGCAGGCTCCTGGGCTCCAGGCAGGTCCTGGGCTGGCACAGTTCCCCGCTGCAGGAACCTTGCAGTTCCTCTAACAGTGTGCGTTTGAGATGATGCTGGCCCCACCAACGAAGCCTCAGGTTTGCCGCTTTTCTTTTTTTCCTGTTAAAGCAGCAACAAGCCCTGTCCACCTGGTGTGTGTGGACCGTGCGGCCATGGCCGCACTGCTCGGCACTCAGTTCCAAGAGTCTGGTTCCAGGATTAGCCGAGCTGTGCAGGGTCTCCCTCCCACAGAATAGTTCCTGTTGTTTAAATCTTGGTTCTTTTGATTTTTTTTTTTTCCCTTTTAAACTAAAGACTCTGTGCAGTGTCTGTGGTGAGCCAGAAGCACGTTCCTGTTCAGAGTGGCCCCATGATCTCAAGCGTGTGTGATGAGGGCCTGTAATGGGGCTAAGTGTGGCCTGGATGGTCCCAGGGGGGCCACCTCTGATCAGGAGGAACGATGGCAGATCCCGAACTTTGGGGCAGGTGTTTACATTTCCGGGATGCTGTCACAGGCAGATTCTCATTTGGCCCTTTAAGGGAGGGGCTAGTGGACTTGGGTCCCATGTTATCCCTCCCACCTCTCCATGTGCAGCGGCGTGTGGGACCTTAGTTCCTGGAGTGGGGATCGAACCCGGGCCCCTGGCAGTGGGAGTGCAGAGCCCTGACTGCTGGGCCGCATGGTCTCAGGCCCTTACCCACACCTCTCTTTCTGTTTCCTCCGGCTGGGAGGCTTAATTGACAGAGCCTGATGGCCTCACAGGTGGAAGTCGAGAGCAGGGTGTTAGCAGGGTCGGCTCCACCCAAGGGCTCTCTCCTTGGCCTGTGGATGACCATCTTTATACTGTGTCGGCTCCACCCAAGGGCTCTCTCCTTGGCCCGTGGATGACCATCTTTATACTGTATCCTCACCTGGTCACCTCTCTGTGCGTGTCAGGGTCCTGATCACCTCCACGAAGGACACCAGTCAGATGGAATTAGTTGGGTCCACCCATATGACCTCGTTGTAACTTAATCACCTTTAAAGAGCCTGTCTCCAGATGCAGTCACATTCTGAGGTCCAGTGGGGTGGTTAGGATGTCAGCATAGGAGTTTGGGAGACATAACTCAGCCTGTAGCACATGGGAATGAGAGTGTTCCCCTAATGCGGTTGGTAAGGGGTTAATTCCAGCAATGATGTGTTTAAGTGCTAGCACACTCAGGAGGTGGCAACCAGCGCTCACTCTGGACCCAGGAGAGGCCTCTTTCTCTAGTGCCTCTTCTATGCTGGGTCAGGGTCCGTCCCTCGCTTAGGCACAGAGCAGCCTCTTTCCATGCCTGTTTCTTGCAGCATGGACCCTGACTCTGTGCCTGAGAATGCAGACTCGTGGGCCCCACGCCCACGCCGGGCTCCTGGAGTCAGAACCTTCTGGGTTGGGGTCTGGGCACTTGCCTCTTAAATAGATATTGCAAGCACAGGAACTGCAGTTGGAGAACCACTGCCCGAAGCCCTGTCGATCCTGACTCTTTAGCGCTCTCCAGTCCACACTCCTCCTGCCTGCTGTCTCGTTGTGAGCACGGCCCCTTCCGTGGACCATGCTGTCCCACTTCCCCGGTCACCTCCGTGTCCATTTGTGACTCTCATCTAGTCTCCCAGCTGCAGGAGGAACAGAAAATAAAGCCACACACTACTGCTCCACCATCCTGGTCCACATTTGGCGGATGTGCCCATCATCTGCAGGGAGCACCTCCAGTTTTGGGACTGCTTGCTGCCTGCCCCCCCACCCTGCCGCCCCTCCCCAGGGGCCCTGGCCCCAGCCTTCTGGAACAGCGTCAGCCTCTCCTCCTTCCTGGGCTTTGCACGTGCCCTTGCTGTCACCTGGGGGGCCCCGCCTGTCACCCTCCTCCTGCGTTTCCTCACGTCCGAGTCCTCAAGTGCTGCGCCAGGCTTCCTTCATGCCCTTTAGGGCACCGAGCAGTGTCCCCCGAACCTGGGGACCCTCAGGAAATCTCTGTTGTCTGAGTGGATGCAGAGTGATTTTCCAGGGCAGGCGGTGAACTCCCAGTGCCTTTTTCAGGGCTGCACCGTGGGCACTGGAAAAGCTGGGTTGGACAGCCTTTCTTGTCAGATGAGTTCCTGGGGGGCCGGAGGTGGTTCACTTTCGTAAGTTCGCGTGTTCTGCACTTGTCCGTCTCCTCGATTGCTCCAGGCGCTGTGTCATCTCCAGATGCGCTTTTCTCCCCGTCTGACATGGTGTTTCTGATCTTCTTGGACTTGGAAGTCAGTAAACCTCCATCCCTTTCTCAGCCACACTGGGCACACCATGGTGGGCCCTGGCTGAGCTCTGGCTTGTGCTGGTGACGAGCCCTTGGCAGGGCTGGGGGAGGGAGCCCTGTGTCATCTGCTGTCGTCTCGCTGGGAGCTGTGTGTACCTGTCGTCACTTCACTGGGAGCTCCGTGTCACCTGTCATCACTTCACTGGGAGCCTTGTATCATCTGCTGTCATTTCCCTTGGAAGCTCTCGTCACCTGTTGTCATTTCGTGAGGGAGGCCTGTATCACCTGTTTTCATTTCCCTTGGGGGGACCGTGTCACCTGTCGTCTTGTCGTGCCCCGCGATGGCCGGCTGGGCTGTAACCTGGCGCTCACCTGTGCCCGCTGCTGCGGGCTCTGTGGGGTTGGGCTGAGCCATCACTGTTACCCACTCTGCAGAGAGGCCCCTGGGGATGCCGGGGTTGGGGCGGGAGGGACTGAACCCTGGTGAGCCTCCCCACCTGCCCTGGCCACCCTCCTCACCCTACATCTGCATTTCATCGAGGTCCTGGGTAGGATTTCATTTTTAAATCCTTAGCCAAAATGTTTGAAAACACTCGCCAAGACAATCTCCAAGGCCCTTCCAGTGCTCACCTTCTTTGGCTTATAAAGCACATCCCCTCCACAATTGTGGGGGGGATTCTCGGGAGGTCATTAGTGAGGTCAGGGGTTGGGATGTGATGGATGGACCCCCTGGGTGTGAGATGGAGATGGGGAGTTGAGCATCTGTCCTGGTCTTCGGCATCCACCATGTCCCCACCAGCCACTGCACAGACATGCTACCGGCCACGTGGCCGACTCAGGCTGCAACTGTCCCCTCCCTACAACCTGGCGAATGTGACCTGCATTTTAGGGGCTGAATACAGCTTTAGGGAGCAGGGTCCCCAGCTGATGGGAGATGGGAGGGGAACTGGGTGGGACAGGACTCCGCCATCAGCCCATCCTGAGAGTTGGCAGCTGGCCAGTGAGCAGGAGCGGGCTTTCTAAAGGAGGGCATCTAGCTGTGTTGAATTCAGTGTAGTTTTAAGTGTTGATTGGTGCCGCGTTGCGTGGAGACAGGCCACGGTGCGTGGATTTTCCTTGTCCTGCCATAAGCATCAAACTGGAGCGCCCGCCCCCACCACGATGTGAGAGCAGAATCGCTTGTTTTGTGGACTCCCAGCCACCGTGGTTCCTAAACACTCTTTGCTTATCTCATCTGCCTCCCTTCCTCCTTCTGTTGAAGATGACAGAGGGCAGTCCTGGGGAAGTGACTTGCTCGAGGTCACCCATTTGGAGGCACCCCTGGACCCGAGGCTCCCTCCTCTCCCTGCTCTCCTCCACATGCCCCCAGTGCCCCTCCCTTTCCTTCTCATTTCCTCCTAAGCATTTACCATCTCATTCCAGTAAAGACTCTGTTAGAGGACCACGAAGTTCATCGTGTTCTCTGACTTTTTTTTTTTAAGTGTGTTTACGTCCCTGTACCCAAGAGGATTCTGTTTTCTCTAGAACTTCCCTCCTCCCACCAGCTACTGCCGCCCCGCCTGCCATCCAGCTTTCTCTGCAAGTCCTTCTTTGATCCTGCCACCCCTTCTTGGGGCAGCTCTGTCCCCATGGGCCCTGTACCCAGGCAGCCCGTGGGCTGTTACAAGTTATCCTGACACTTGCTAAATGGTAAGGAGATGGTATTCAGGACCATTGAAAAGGGGGTTAACCCTGTTAAAATGGGAGAAAATGTGGCAAGGACAAGGAGCAAGGTTGAAGGGTCAATGGATGGAAAATTACTAAGAGGACACATCGGGACTGGGGGAGTCTTGCTGAGCTAGTCTAACAGGATTGTTGGTACTGGCAGGTCAAACGACTTGGACCTCAAAGGCGGGGGATGAGGAACGTGGTCAGAGATTGGGGGATCAGATATCATCCAGGGTGGGGGGGATTCTCTATCAACAGCCCTGGGCCGGGAGGAAGCCAGGAGGGGCCTCATGGAGAGGAGAGCTGGACGTGCACAAGTGGAGGTCCAGGTATGAGCCGGGTCGTGCTGGGCTTGGTCTTTAATCAGCCTTTTGGGCGGATGCAGGCAAAGCTACTTCTCTTTTTAGAGTGTATTTGCTCCCCTCTGATAAAAGCAATGTGTTCATGCTGTTGAGGCTCGGGAAGCAGAGAGGAGTATAAATCAGGTGGCCATGATGAATTGTAGATGCCTGTGCCTAGCACCAGGGTTTGGTGCCAGGTTTTGTGCTCCAGGGTTTGATGTTTGTCCTTCTGACCCCTGTCTCTGTGAACCCTCTGCCCCGGAGGCCAAGGGAGCCAACCCCACGGTCTCAGCAGCCTCCTGGCTTCAGCACAGGCGAGAGAAACCTGCCCTCCAGCGGTGGGAGCCGCTGCAGCCTCCCTAGGGTCCTGAGGTCAGGTGCGCCTCCACCTGGCCACGCCCGGGGGTGGGGGTGGGGTGGTTTGCCGCCCACGCTGAGCTTCCAGAACCTGTCTTCTCAAGGAGGCAGGTGTATTCTTTCCTGTGACCCAGACCTTCTGTGTAAACTGGAATTCCTTCATGCTCTCAAAGCTGACACGTCCAGTGTTCAACCGTGACCATTTTGCTTTTGTGTGTGTGCTCAGTCGGTTAGTTGTGTCCGACTCTTTGTGACCCTGTGGACGGTAGCCCGCCAGGCTCCACTGTCCATGGGATTCTCCAGATAAGAATACCGGAGTGGGTTGCCGTGCCCTCCTCCAGGGGATCTTCCCGACCCAGGGATCAAACCAGCTCTCTTACGTCTCCTGCGCTGGCAGGTTCTTTACCACTGGTGCCACCTGGGAACCCATTTTGCTTTTGAACTCAACTTAATTTTTTAAAGAAATTATTATTTTACACAGATATTCCTGGATAAGATTGGAAAACATAGAAAAGGAAGGAAGAAGGGAAAAAGTCCCCTGTAACTACCCCATCCACCCTGTAACTCTTGCTAGCATGCTGCTGTGTACCCTGTAAAAGTCATTCCTGTCTACATAAAGGAGTCCATGAGGTCTGGAAACAGGCAGGTAGATACAGCATCGTCAAGAATGTCTTCGGTCTATGCAGGAACAAAAGAATATCGTGTGTCCAGACTTTATAGATGCCCTGTAGATACTTGTAATACAAATGTATATATTTAGCAAAACTTACATCATATCATGGTGCTGGAGAAGACTTGAGAGTCCCTTGGACTGCAAGGAGATCAAACCAGTCAATCCTAAAGGAAATCAACCCTGAATATTCACTGTAAGGACTGATGCTAAAGCTGAAACTCCAATACTCTGGCCACCTGATGCAAGGAGCTGACTCATTAGAAAAGACCCTGATGCTGGGAAAGATTGAGGACAGAAGGAGAAGGGGATGACAGAGGATGAGATGGTTGGATGGTATCCCTGACTCGACAGACATGAATTTGAGCAAACTCCGGGAGATAGTGGAGGACAGGGAAGCCTGGTGTGCTACACAGTCCATGGGGCTGCAAAGAGTCAGACACGATTTAGTGATTGAACAACCACAGCAACACATCATATTTTCACTTATTTTGATTCATGATTCTGCAAAGACTTGTAAACATGACAGATGGGTGTAAGACAGTATTTCATGGTTGTTTTAAATTATATGTTCCTGAATTCTAGTGAGGCTGAACACCTTTTCAATATGTTTATTTTCCTTTTTGGTTTCCTCTGCTGTGAACTGTATGTTCATTTCCTTTGCTCAGTTTCATTTTGTGAGTAGTTATCTTTTTCTCATTGATTTATAGATATTTGTATATTGTCAGTAGTACTATTTTATCTTCTGCTTTTTAAAATTAACTTACTGAGAAAGCTTTTCTATGCAAAAAGTACGCATCATTTTATTGGCCTTCCATTTTGGAGAGAGATGATAAATACATAGGTAGGTAGGATTTGTTTAGCTGGTCGTTTAGGTGGTTTGCAGTTTTGCATTAATAGGAACATGGTTGTGTGTCAGACAGCTAACTTATGTTCTGGTAACAAATGACCCCCCCCCCAGTCTCCATGGTTTATTGCATCATAGATTTCTTTTTCACTCAAGTTACACGACCATCCCCTGCTGTCTGCAACTCTGCTTGATATCCTTGTTCCTCTGGGACCGTGGCCTGCAGAGAAGCCGCCATATGAGACATGGCTGGTCTCAGGGCAGAGAAAAAACATGGTGGAACACAGTGATTCTTTAAGCTCCTGCTCAGAGGTGAGAATTGACGTGTACCACATGTGAGTTCCCATCGCATTTCATTAGCTAAAGCAAAGGGTGCCACCAGGCTTGATGTCAGTGGGGTGGGAAATACCCTCCCCACCTCCCCACACCTCCTCCCCACCCCCACCCTGCTGTGGGGGGGAGGGAGAGTGACTGTTTTGAACATTACAGTTTGCCACGTGGGGGGAGGAACACTGCTCTTCCCCTCCCTCAATTTGTGTGTTTGTGCCTCAGGATAAATTCTTAGAAGTAGAGTTGCTAGGTTTGGAATATGCACATTTGTTAAGCTTTTGCTATTCATTATGTTTACTAGGATTTAACTGTTGCCGCCTCTGCTGTGAATTTATAAGTAATTATCAGTCCGATGACCATTTTCAAAAGGAAAACAAGTACTATTCCATGAAAATATTTCACTGCCCTCCCTAGCCCTCCCCGTGACTGTAACAACTCATCTAGCTTGATAGCTGTCAGACTGTTCTCATATTTTATTTACTTCTCATGGCCACCTTGGGAGGTTTGGTGTTCGAGGTATTTCATTGCTATTTACAGATGAGATACCTGAAGTTCTCAGAGAGGTTGAGAAATTTGCTCAGGGCTTCACAGCTGGTGATAAGGAGAGGTCCTGACTGATACCAGTCCAGGCCTGGGCTCTTTCTCTGCCATTCTGGCCTGAAGAAGCTGAGACTAGATTCTTGCCACCCACCCCATTGTCCCGTCCCCCGCCCCTCCACCGTCCCTAAGCAGCCTCTTCACCTTCCCCACCTCCCTTTGGGCGCAACGTCTCTGGGAAGGAAGCCATTAGGCCGGGCCCTGGCCAGGAAGGCCTGGGAGGCTGGGTTCCTGGCGGTACTGCAGAGCCTGCCCTCTGAGGACGAGCCGCCTGGGCTTAATCTGTATCACTGACCATCTTTGGATTTGGAGAGGGGATTTACTATATTTAGAAAAAGTTAAGGGAGCATTATAAATCCTTTAAGTGGGCAGAACTGAAGAGATGAGAGTCTCTATTGAGGGAGGGTGGCTTTTTCTTAGGAGTAGTGGATTTTAGACCAAAGGGATTGTTTTGAGTGATGTTTAGGTGCTGAAATCTACGTAAACCTTTCGGGGCTGTCACTGTAAGAGCAGGATTCCTTCTTCAGTCCCTCATGGAACTGCTACCGTCTGGCCGGTCTTGGAGCAAAAGAGAAACTGAGCTCAGAGACATACTTCTTGTTTCTTATCTCTATCATCTTTCAAGTAGGTTATTCATTTCCTCTGAGCCTGCAGTTTACTCATGTGTCAAATGTAAAAAAGTCTTCTCTGCCTACTCTGTATGGTATGCCTGTGAGATTTAACGGACGTTGAAGACAAACCACAAAAGCATGTAATGTAAATGGATGCCTTCACCGGGATGGCTGGAATTAAAAAACCGGACAATAACAGGTGGTGGTGAAGATGTGGGGAAATAGAAATGGAGACGTAGAAGCTGCAGGGGGACTCTAAAATGACGCCAGCACCCTGGAAAAGCAATTTGGCATTCTTCAAATAATTAAACATAGAGTTCCCATATGACATAGCAGTTCCATTCCCAGAAGATAGAAAGCAAATGTCCACACAAAAACACGTATTCAGATATTCACAGTAGCATTATTCATGATAGCCCAAATGTGGGAACAACTCAAATGTCCATTAACTGGTGAATGGATAAACAAAATGTGGTATATCCATGCAGTGAAATATTATTCAGTCATAAAAAGAATGAAGTATTGACACATGGACAGACCTGGCAAACATTATGCTCAGTGCAAGAAACCAGACAGAAAGGCCAATCTTGTATGTCTCTATTTGTATGAAATGGACAGAATAGGCAAATCGAAAGAGACAGAAAATAGATTCATGGTTGGCAGGGCTTGGATAGGAAGGAGGAGACTGCCAGAGTGTGGGATTTCTTTTAGGGGATGATGGAAATGTACTGAATTAGACAGTGGTGATGGCTGTACAACTTTATGTATATGCTAGAAACCACTGAACTGTATACTGTTAAAAACAAACCATGCAAATATTAATGGACAGTATTTTGACAAATTACTAGACGGCAACATCAGGGAACAGAGTGTGGACTTGGGACCAGACTGGCCTGGATAGTAGTTGTGTGATTTTAGAGAATCGATGGCTTACTCTTTTTGAGCCTCAGTCTTCCCACCTATGAAGTGGGGATAGTGCCCAGTTTGCAGGGCTGGAGGGCAGACTCCATGTGGTGATGCCTGTCTCGCTTGGCCCTGGCAGGCGCTCACAGAGTGGTGGCTGTGATTGTTGGGGCGTCTTCTCTGTGCCTGGCTCAGGGCGCCGGCCGTGGACTCATTGATTTTGCGATGGGGAGGAGCGCAAGCTGGTGTTTATTGAGTCCTTACTCTGAGGCCCCTCCTGGCATCTGAGTGCTTTCACTTGTTCCATCTCTTTCTCTTTAGTTCTCAGAGCAGCCCTGTGGCCTCCTGAGAGAGTTAGCGATGGACAGGGATGTTTCCAGGAAATGCCGGGTGGGGTGGTGGGGGCCGCACAAAGGAGACAAGATGCGGGGCGTCTGAAGCTGAGTGATGGGTGACCGTTGTTCATCACACTAGTCTCTGGCTTTGTATATATTGGAGTTTTCTTTTACAATAAAAAGTTTATAAACCAATAACACTATTATCTGTTTTATGGGTGGGGAAATCATGGTAGAACATACGTGGTTACACAGCAAGATGCAGAGACAGTGTTCTGCATGCTGGGCCTTAGCAACCAGCCTGGGGACCAGGTCCCCTGGGCCAGCAGGCCTCCTGGGGTTACTTGAGACAGCTCTTCCTACTGCCAGAGCCATCGAGGCCTGGGGCTTCTCTGCCACCCAACCCTGGCTGATCGCCTCCCATTCTTCCCTCCCCCGAGAGAGCCCGGCGGCGTGACAGGTAGGAGATGAAAGGCTGGGGGTTGAAGAGGGAAGGCATTTTCCTTCTGCCCCTAAATGCAGGGGGACTCTTAGAGACCCTGGCCTTCCTGACGTTGGGATGAAGTACTTGCCCTCGGTTATGTTGATCTGCTGGCGAAGTCTATGGGCACATGACGTCGCTTTGTTTCTCATACTGTGACCTCTCAAAAATTGGGGAGTCCACTGGGAGTGGGGGCGTGTGCATCTGCCCTGCTTTCTCCCCTCTCTCCCCACTGCCTGCCCACCTGCAGAGCAGAAAGGAGATACAGACCTGAAATGAAATGCAGCCCCCTCACCAGCTGGGTGGCCTTGGAGACGTGTTCTAGTTACTGATATTTCTTTTATGTTGGATAACTCGGCATGTCACTTCCAATGGTAGAGGCGGTGGCTTTGAGAGGCTACCTATAAGTGTATGTGGGAATGTCCCTGGGGAGGGAATGGTGGCGTTGTTTGTCCTATGGAGGTGCAAGCCACAGGGGGCTGAACTGGCAGGGCCACCAAGTCTGCCTGGGCTCTAACCCCGAGTTTGTTACTTTCAAAGCTTTGCTTTTATGTTTTCACTTCAGATACCAGGGGAGTTTCCTTTGGGACTTAGTCTGATCTCTAAAGAGCCTCTGAGAAGAAACCCTGCAGCCTGCAGGACCTGTAAGCTTCCGTTCCGTTCAGTCGCTCAGTTGTGTCCGACTCTTTGCGACCCCGTGGACGGTAGCCTACCAGGCTTCTCCGTCCATGGGATTCTCCAGGCAAGAATACTGGAGTGGGTTACCATCTCCTTCTCCAGGGGATCTTCCTGACCCAGGGATCGAACCCGGGTCTCCCGCATTGGAGGCAGACGCTTTAACCTCTGAGCCACCAGGGAAGCCCCCTGTAAGCTTACACAGACCTGTTTCTGGCTGACTCCTGTGCCCAGGGCTTCCCAGGTGGCACTAGTGGTGAAGAACCCACCTGCCAATGCAGGAGACGAAAGAGAGACGGGTTTGATCCCTGGGTCGGGAAGATCCCCCAGAGGAAGAAATGGCCACCTACTCCAGCATTCTTGCCTGGAAAATCCCATGGACAGGGGAGGCTGGAGTCACAAAGAATCAGACCCTACTGAGCATCTGAGCACAGCATCAGCACCTGGAGCCCGTCTCCTCTGCTGTCCCTGTGTCCCTGTCAACTTTCCTCTGGGTAAGAAAGAGCACTTATAATCAAGACAATGTCATTAAATTAACCCTCAGACTTCTCTTTTCTGCGCTAAATCATTCCATCCCCTGGTGCCCCTTAGAGCATCTGTCATAAATTCCAGATACTGTACTGGACATGCAGTAAATTCCAAATAAATTACGTGACGGCTCACTACCCTAAGCTCCATATAAATGCATCTGGAGGGAGGTTTTCAGCGGAGTCCTGCTCGAAGTTGGCTATCTGGGGCAAAGTTTCTTAAAGCCTAGGCTGATTACCTAAGGGTCTCGATGTAAAATGGAAAATGTGGCTGAAACTTAACAACAGGAGTGCTTCTCTAATTATAGCTGAGCTCTGACCGCAGAGTGGGGGCGGGGTCTTTAAGCAAAACTCCCCTAGAGGCATGGAAGCTGCTCAGAGACTTTGGAAGCCTAACTGGGAGCTGCTGGCCCTTACAAAATCAGGAAGTGATTCCAGGGTTGCTCAGGCTGAGTTCTAAGACCGTGAGCGGGGGAGGAGCGGGAAGGCTCAGATAGAGCAGAAGCTGGCATGGCCAAGTGCTTCCGGAAGGATGTGACTGTGTTAAAGCAGCGCCTTTTTGATCACCCTGGAGAAAATTCAAATATTTTGAAAAGATCTGGGAGTTTGGAGTTTCAGGGGTCTTTCATGGCAGAGCTGGGCTGTTTGATTTAGATAGGGATTTTATAGGCTTTAAGGCAGATTTTTTGTTGCTGGTGAGTGATCAGTGACTCCTCACAGAATGAGCGTGGAGGTGGAGACCCTGCACGGTCAAGCCCCAAGCTTCACTTCCCCATTCCCTTCCCTGTGCGGGCGCCCGAGTGCACGGCCAGGCAGCTCTGGGTCCTGGGAGATAGTGATAAAGCACCTCAGCCTCTGGCCTCCAGCCTGATGGGGATGGTGAACGTAAATAAAACAGCTCATGAGGACAAGCGCCCAGAGAGCTCCAGGAGGGACTGATTAACCCTGCGGAGGGGAGTGGTTGGGAGAGGCCTGTTGCAGGGTGCGGCAGAGAGAGTTGCTACCCTGGGCTTTTAGGGATGCTAGACTTTGACTTGGGAGGAAATTGGGGTGAGCGCATTCCAGGCACAAGGAACAGCATGTGCTAAGGCATCTGGCCGCCCAGCCAGATGTGCTGAAGCTCCTTCCATGCCCTCAGTTCTCTCTCTGGTTGGGTTTGGTTCTGTTTTGGGCCAAGGAGAAGCACAGTCTGTTCCTGGGCCCAGCCAGCCACCCCTCCAGAGACTGGCCAGGACATTCCAGCCCGGCCTCTGAGGATTCTCTCCATCTGTCTGTCCCGCGGCCGGAATCCAGGGCTGTGATATGTAAGTGGCTGTTTGCATCTCTCCCCAAAGTGTCTCTCGACACCCCTCGTGGACAGGCTGATGCTCCAGCCAGCGCGTGGCTGAACCACGGGTGAAATGCAGACTTTGGAGGCAGCCAATTCCTGATCGGGGTACCCCCATGGGACAGGAGGAAGGAGGAAGACTGTTCCCTCCTAACTAGGGTCAAGTTGAGTTTGGCAGAGTTTGAAAAGAAGGGAAACACTGGGTCCTTTCCATTCCTCTTTGTACCGCCTTCCCCTCCTGTGTGCAGCCTGCCCAAGACTGTTCTCCTCTGGGCAACCGTGGAGGCCTGTCCCATCCCCCCAAAACACACCTTACTACTTATCCCCTCCACTAGGAACGTCCATGCCCAGAGTACTGGCTTCCTTCTGGGGCAAGAGGAATTCAACCTGGTGGTAATTCATACTAGAGTGTGAAGGACTGATGGCACCATGTCTCCACCAGAGTCCTTGGGTGTGTGTATGTGTGAAGAGCGAGTTTGGATGATGGGCCACCAGGGGGACAGGTGAGCCAGCCTAGCATTGCCCACAGACTTTCACGTAAGCTCTTCCTATTGTCCTCAGGATGGTCCTTTTGTGTTCGGAGGCTCCTTGAAGTCTGCAGCATTTGCAGAGTGAGGAGGGGTTTTGGGTGGGACCTCTGGCACACGGGTTAGCACAGCTGCCTTTGACTGCAGACCCCGGATGGTGGGTGGCCAAAGGCGAACCCCACTGAGTAACCCCGCTGGAACTGACTAAAACTGAGTTTGAAGGCCAGAAGCAAAACACATCCTTGCAGAGGGGCGTTTAGATGGACCATCGGTCGCATATAAAGTCCCTCTACTGTCCTCTCGTGGGTGGGGGCGGGTGCGGTGTGGTGGCTGCAGGGTTAACAGAGAGTGGAGTGACTAGAGAAGAAAGAAAAAGGGCTGAGCCTGGAGGCTGGACAGATGGCCGAAGGCCACAGGCTTTCTAGGCAGGTAGCGCCGGAGTAAGCCTTGGCAGGTCTGCACTGCAGGAGGACAGGGCTCCTTCCCAGGTTATTGAGAACCTCAGTGCGCAGCGCTTTGGAGTACAGACCCAACAGGGCAGAAGGCTGTGGAGCGCTTCTGCTTGGGGCCCTGACCTGTTGCTTTTTAACCAGGTTATTGAGCTACTGAGGGACCAGGGATGCAGTTCCCTTATTAAAAACCAAACAAACAAACAAAGGCAGAACCAGCCAGGCTGAGGGCCGCGGTGACTTCATCAACCCCGAGACTTTGATGCTGGAGGACGAGGGAGATGAGGGCTTTGATGTGCACTCTCCCCACGGCCGTCACCGCTGAGTCGACCCGTCTGTGAAGGCAGTGCCGCGCCTCTGAGCCAAAGATTAATTATGTAACAGAGCGCAGATCCCCAGGTGGGCGACCACGCCGCAAAGGGGCCCTGGAAGACTCCTGCCCGGGTGCCCCCAGCTGCCTGAGGATTAGCTGAAGGGAAGCAGGAGTGAAGATGCATCTGTTACTCGGATCCCTGAAACGGGGTTTCTCAAATTGTACAGTTATTGTCTTCGTGGAGTCCAGAAGAGCTTCTTGAATATCGCTCTGCAGGTCCCTGCAATGAAGCCTGCTGCAGAGATATGAAGAAAAGCTATGGAGCATCTGTAGCCGCTATTATACCATCTGGTGGCTCAGAAATATTTTATAATCAAATGAGTGAGACGGGTCTCTTGCACGCCCCGGTGCACGGCGTCCCCTCCACGCCCCTCCCAATGCTCTCTCTGGCTCTTTCCTCGTCTCTCCTCTCTCTTTTTGTCCATCCGTCCACCTCTGTCTGTCTGTCTCACTCGCTCACTTGGCCATCTTTGGGAAACACCAGAGAAGCCGGTTCCCAGCAGTAAGATACCATCTACTAGCTGGGTGACCTTGGGCAGCCCTGTCTGTTTTCTCATCCTTGGTCTGACAACATGACCCAATCTGCTCCTCTGTAATGTGGAGGCGCTCAACACTGTTACGTGGATCAGTGTGAGATTCATATCTGAGCATGTCCTACTTTGATGCTGCTTACTACTTGTCTTAGGAAGACTTTTCAAAATTGTCTACTTGAACTTTTCCTGAATATAAATGTGATACATGCATGTTCGCTGTGGAATATTTAGGAAATATAAAGAAATTAGAAAACGAATAAAGAATGTGTAACACCCTCTCCTTCCGAAGGGTCAACCACTGAGAACGCTTGGCCGCTCTGGGGAAGGTTTTCTAAGTAACCTGAGCACACAGATGGTCTGTGTGCAGAAACCAGGAGTAATTGGGATATAAATGGAGTGTGAGTCTGTGGGGACGTCTGTGTGTGCTCCCGAGGGGGCGTGTGTGTGTGTGTCCATGCGCTCCCATGTGTGTGCAATGCCTTGGGGTCCTCAGAGGGGGACCTCGGTCCGAGTAGGGGCCTGCAGCTTCTCTGATGGAGCACCGGTTCTGTCCCCTGGGTGTCCTTCTCTGAGAGGAGGCAGGGTTCTGGTGTTAAGGGGGGATGTATGGGAACATGGCTGGCTCCTCCGTGTTCGTTTCCAGCCATGCTGCAGCGCAGGTGGTCCAGCCCCGCACAGGCCAGGCAGCTCTGGGATGTGGGCAAGGAATCCATTCCCAGATGCCCCGACCCTACCTGTGCTCGACCCCATCACGGTCCACCTGCCTCCTTGGGGCCCAGCCTTGGGAGCCCCCAGTGCTCACTTTGTCTGCCTGGCACCCCACCCCACTCCACCAAGAGGTTTTTTCCCTCTTTGGATTGGGAGGCCGTTCTGTCTTCCCGAGACAGGTAAACAAAACAAACCTGCAGATGCTCTTGAGGGTGTTTGCATCTTCAGTTGCGGGTCAGTTGGTATAAACGATCAGTGATGAGTCTCCCCCATTGACTGGACAGTGGAACTGAGGGCCCCAGGCTGGGGACAGGTGTTATTTATGTCGATTGGGTTCTGGGAGAGCCTTCAGCGTGGTCACCCTCAAGCTGAACTAAACGTACCGTATTTGCAGGATGGTAGTATAAAGCTGACAACAGGACCCAGTCTGCTCCTGTCTCCTTCTCTCCCTTTTGGGTTTCTGCATTTGTTAAAGCCCCAGGTTCCCCGACACGGATGCTGGTCCTCCCCCTCCCTCCCCCTCCCCCCACTTTTCTCCCTCTCTCCACCACCTTGCCCCACAGCCCAGACTAGTTTCTGAGGGATTGGTATTTTCTTGCTTGGGGAAGAGGGGTGTGAATTGTTTTCATCCATCCAGGGACATGGTGCTCACAGATAAGACTGAGTATTGCAAACTGGGGTTCACTTTCTGAGGTCTCTGCAACACCCGCCCCCGTGCTGGCTGGTGGTGGAAGCTGGTTACATGAGTTCAGCCTGCCACATGGGCCAACCTCGTGAAAAAGAGTGTGTCTGACCATCTGGGCCCTGGGGTCCGAGTGGTAGGCCCTGATCTTACAAGGACTTGCTTGCACAGTCACCGATCTGGTCTTCGACCCACTAGACCCCGCTTCTGAGCATCCCCTTGATGCCAGACTCTCGGCCATGGCAGGACCACATGGATCCTGGGATGCAGGGCATCTGGTAAAAGCTTCTCCGAAGCTGATGGCTGGCTTGGATCACGGTGGTTTTGTGTTAGGTAAAAAACCGTCTCTCCCAGGGACTGACGATGGTAAGTCCTATCACCTACCACTCCTCATTTGGAAGTGCCTCCTGCTACCCTGGGGCTTCAGGATCTGATTTAGGGGTGTTAGTCCCCTCCTTCAAGCCCAGCTCAGATATTCTGGGCTCTTCTGCTGGCCCATGGTCCCCTACGGATTTACTTATTTGTTGGCCATGTCATGCAGCATGTGGGATCTTAGTTCCCTGAATGGGGATCGAACTCACACCCCCTGAAGCTTAGAGTCTTATCCACTGGACTGCCAAGGAAGTCGATCCCCTACAGATTTAAACACACCTGGGTTATTGCCTCTTTCTAGGAGAAGTTAGAAATTCCTGGAGGCCTCCATCATATGTGGCACTATGTACAGTCCGAAACACCTTACCTTAAGCACCCCAGTTCCTTTGTTTCTGTGTCTTTGGTCTTTCAGACTAGGTCCTGGCTTAGCAGACTGTATTTCAAATGTGTGTGTGTGTGTGTTTTCAAATGTGCGTGTGTGTGTGTGTTTGCATGCTCAGTCACTCAGTTGCAGCCCCATGAACTGTAGCCCACCAGGCTCCTCTGTCCATGGAATTTTCCAGGCAAGAATACTGGAGCAGTTTGCCATTCCCTCCTCCAGGGCATCTTCTTGACCCAGGGATCAAACGTGCATCTCCTGCGGTTCCTGCATTGCAGGCGGATTCTTTACCACTAATGCCACCTGGGAAGCCTATTTGAGAATGTGGGGAAGGGGTATATAACAGAAGGATGTTTCTCAACAGCCTCTACCATTTCAGAAGGCCTCCTCTGCTGGAGAAGGACCAGTGTCCTGCTAAACAACTCTCTGGCACATCATTCGTTCTTTTGTCCCTTTCCTAGCTGCCTATGAGAAACCCAGCACAGTGCTGGGGGTGTGAAAGCCAGATCGGCAGTAGAGGACAGGTACAGTGAGACCGACCTCTTACCCCAGAAGCCTCGTGTCTCTTTAGAAATACTCTGGATTCTGGCCTTCTCCCAGGAAATCCAGATTTGTGTGGCATGATGTTATTCAAGCCTGTTTGATCCAGCAGGCCCTGCCTCATTTCCAAAAGCAAGCCTCGCTCTTCAGCTGCTGACCCAGTATACTTAGCACAGGGGCTCCTCTTAGTTTCGACCAAATTAAGGGATCTATTTCAGTGCTTATCAGGTCAGGGAGTCCTGATGTGTTCCTTGATTCTTGCTGTTCCCATTCCATATCTCATTTACCTGTGTAGCCCCGGGGTGCTTTATTGGTACCTCCGGGGGCAGTGTTGGCTGGGACAGTGTGGCATTCTTGAATTTCTCCCCATTACTAGCTAAAAGTAATAGAATCTGAATCTTAAAAAGGAAAATTCATCGCACATTTTCTCTGCTATGAAAGCAGCACATACTCATTAGAACATCTTGAAAATACTAGATGATAAAAAGGAGAGAGGAAAAAATGACATCTTGTCATACTTACTCAGGTAACCATTGTGTGTTCATGTCTGGAAAAAGCCCTCTTCTGCTACCATCAGCCCTGGTGACGAGTTGCTTAATTAAAAAGAGTATGAAAGAGGGGATCATAAAAATGAAAATAAAATACAGGCATTATTGTTGTTTAGTCACTAAGTCATGTCTGACTTTTTTACGACCCCATGGACTGTAGCCTGCCAGGCTTCTCTGTCCATGGGATTTTCCCAGGCAGGCATACTGGTGGCTTGCCATTTCCTCCTCCACGAGATCTTCCCTACCCAGGGATCAAACCCACATCTCTTGCATTGGCAGGTGGATTACTTACCACTGAGCCACCAAGGAAGCCCCTGAAACAGGCATACTTCGAGCGTTTTATTTTAATGTAAAATATTTCATTTTAACATGAAGCCTGTGTTCATTCTCTCATCTTCTTCTGCTTTAAGCCCCAGGTCTTTCTTGGGTTACGGGTCCACTGGGTGTTGTCCGAATTATCTTTTTTGTAGCTTCATACATTTTCTGCGATTCTTGGTTTCTATCAAGTGAAGTAGGAACTGAGTGCCCAATATGTGCAAATTTTTATACATTTCTAAATTTATTCAGCTATTTTGTCCATGCCTAATTTAACAGCAATCTTCTTCAAATATTCGACTCATTTCATAAAAACAGTTCCTTTCTAACACTTATTGCAACAGTTGATGTACAATTTAATTAAGTCAGGTAACTGCAGACATACAGCTGGGATAAGCAGGTTCTTGAGGACAAACACAACGGTGGCCTGGTGAGCTGAGAGTGCAGCCTGCCCTGAGATCCAGCAGGCCGTGGGCCTCACAGAGGGGGCTGGACACTTCACACCACCCAGGGACAGCTCAGGGGACAAAGTTAAGGAAGCTCTGGGGTTTTTTCCCTAATCTTTTTCCTGTCTATGCTCATTTTTATATATGGAACATTTTGTGTGCTTTCCACTCTTCACTGCTGGGAGAGGTCTCATAATGTTGTCAACTCCAGGCTACAGTTTTTAACTTAAACGTGCATCAGCTAACATCTTGCTTGTGATGAAAGACTGAGAGCTCTCCCTCTAACATCAGGAACAAGACGAGGACGTCTGACATCCACTTCTGTTTGACCTTGTATTGGAGGTTCCAGCCACAGCACTTAGGCAAGAAAAAGAAATAAAAGACATCCAGATTGGAAAGAAGAAGTAAAACCGTTTGCAGGTGAGATGATTTTTGTATAAGGACTCCACTTAAAAAACTCTCAGAGCTTATTCATGAGTTTGGCAAAGGTGTGGGATGTAAGACCAATACAGAAAAATGAATTGCATCTTCTATACACTTGCAGTGAACAATCTGAGGGTTAAATTAAGAAAATCATGTCTTTTACAGTAGCATCAGGAATAGAATGCTTAGGAATAAATGTCACAAAAAAAAAAATACAAGACTTAAACTCTGGAAATGACTAAATATTTTGAAACAAATTAAAGGCCTAATTAAGTGGAAAGACATCCCATGTTTATGGATTGGAAGGCTTAATATCATTAAGACAGCCCTACTTCCAAATTTAATCTGCAAATTCAACACAACCCTCAATGAAAATTCCAGCTGGACTCTTTGCAGAAATTGACAAGCTGATTCTAAAATTCATATGGAAACCTAAGAGACTCAGAATAGCCAAAACAGTCTTAAAAAGAAGAGCTAAGTAGAAGGGCTTACATTTATTCCTGATTTCAAAACTTATTACAAAGCAAGAGTAATCAAGACAGTGTGGTCCTGACACAAGGATAGACATATAGATCAAGGGAAAAGAATTGAAAGTCCAGAAATAAATCCTCACATTTACAGTCAGTTGATTTTCAAAGATAGCAGATAATTCAATAGGGAAAGAATAGTCTTTTCAACCAATGGTGCTGATATATCTGGATAGCTATATGTAGAAGAGTGACTTGGACTTCAACCTCACTCCACTTATAACTTACATTATTAACTAATATATGAACTCAAAACGGATCAAAGACCTAAACATAGGAGCTAAAACTGTAAAACTCCAGAAGGAAAATAGATCTAAATCTTCTTTACCTTGAATTAGGCAGTTATTTCTTAAATCTGATACCAAAAGCATGAACTTTAGATAAATTGGGCTTCATTAAAATTAAAAACGTTGGTTCTTCAAAAGACGCCGTTAAGAAAGTGAAAAGGCAACTCACAAAATGAAGCAAAATATTTGCACATCATATGTTTTCTGAAATATGTAAAGAACTCTTACGACTCAGTAATAAAAGACAGACCAATTAAAAAACGGGTAAAGACTTTGAATAGGCATTTCTCCAAAGTCTATATGCAGGGGGCCAGTAAGCGTGTGGGTTTTCCCAGGGGGCACTACTGGTAAATAACCCACCTGTCAATGCAGACAAGAGATGCCAGTTCGATCCCTAGATGGGGCAGATACCCTGGGGAAGGAAATGGCAACCCACTTCAGTATTCTTGTCTGGAGAATCTCGTGGACAGAGGAGCCTGGCAGGCTACAGTCCATAGGGTTGTAAAGAGTCAGACACAACCTAGCACAGAACAATAAGCACAGTGTGCTTAGCACAGTGTGAAAAGATGCTCAACATCATTAGTCATCAGGGAAATGCAAATCAAAACCACAACGAGATACCACTTTGCACCACTGAGATTTCTAGAATTAAAAAGTCTAATCAGTACAGGTGTTGGCAAGGATTTGGAGAAATTGGTCCCCTCATGCACTGCTGGTAGAAATGAAAATAGTGCAGCTGCTTTGGAAAATAGTCGGGTGGTTCCTCACACAGCTAAACAGAGAGTTTCTATAGGATGTAGCTATTCTGCTCCCAGGTATATACCCCAAAGAAATGAAAACTATGTATACACAAAAGCTTGTACATAAACATGGAAAAAACTCGTGTCCATCAGCTGATGAGTGGATAAACAAAAGTGATGTGTCCATACGTTGGAATATTATTTGGCAAGGAAAAGGAGTGAAATGGTGGCTCAGTGGTAAAGAATCGGCCTGCAATGTGGGAGGTGCAGGTTTGATTCCTAGGGTGGAAAGATCCCCTGGAGAAGGGACTGGCAACCCACTCTAGTATTCTTGCCTGGGAAATCTTATGGACAGAGGAGCCTGGCTACCGTCCATGGGGTTGCAAAAGAGTCAGATGTGACCTAGCAACTAAACAGCAACAACTACTGACGCCCCAACACAGAGCTTGGAAACAACCTGCTGAGTGAATGCAGTGAGTCACTAAAAGACCACATATTGTGTGATCCCATTTATGTGAAATGTCCTGAATGGCAAATCTGTGGAGACTGAAAATAGATTCATGGTTGCCTAGGATTGGGGTTGGGAGGTTGGGACAAATGGGGAGTGACTGCTAATAAGCACAGGATTTCTTAATATGTTCTAAGGTTGGTTGTGGTGACGGTTGCACAACTCTCTTCAACTGTTGAGTTATATGCTTGAAATTAGTGAGTTTTGTGATATGTAGCTTGTATCTCAACTAGCTGTTATTTTAAGAACAAAAAACCAAGAGCACTGCTGTCTATCCATCCCTCCCCCGCCGCCCCCACTGCAGGTCGTCTCCCTCTTTGCCCATCTCAGATTTTAGCAGAGGGAGGTCTTTTGCATCCTGTTCCTTTGGAGGTATTTGGAACCCTCCTCTATCTCCCCTGCCATCCCTCTAGGCCCCTTCTT
This sequence comes from Moschus berezovskii, assembly GCF_049115385.1. NCBI lineage: Eukaryota > Metazoa > Chordata > Mammalia > Artiodactyla > Moschidae > Moschus > Moschus berezovskii. The sequence continues at coordinate 19,696,048 of NC_142470.1, forward strand.
AGAAAGCAGAATATGCCTCGATCCCCACCCACACGTCGCTGAAACTTTTCCGTTCTAATCTTGAATCTCGTTTTCTCTTAATGGGCTGTCTGGATCTAAGTTAATTACCCTGGAAGCGGTTGACTTCATCTGCCATCAGCTGGTTCCACTGGCACAGGTCATGCGTGCTGGGGCAAGACCCAGGCCTGTCTCTTCCTCTGTAGCCCTCTAGGGACATCTGGACTCTGGTCTCAGTGCCAAGGGGCCAGGAGAGCCTGCAGCATCCAGCACAGGCCTCCAGGGGAAAGAGAGGTGGGGTTGTTTTTAATGTCAAGAATTGTTGTTCAGTCGCTCAGTCATGTCTGACTCTTTGTGACACCATGGACTGCAGAACGCCAGGCCTCCCTGTCCATCGCCAACTCCTGGAGCTTGCTCAAACTCATGTCCGTTGAATCAGCGATGCCACCCAACCATCTCATCCTTCATCATCCCCTTCTCCTCCTGCCTTCAATCTTTCCCAGCATCAGGGTCTTTTCTAATGAGTCAGCTCTTTGCGTCACGTGGAACCCGCCCTTAAAGAGCTTACTCCTTAGAAGAATCTTGTAGTCTTTCTGCCCAACTATTAGTAGTAGTAATAGCAAACTCTTTAAAGGCATCCTTGACATTAAAAAATTCTGAGCAGGTTAGACATGTAATGCTTTATGATTTCAATTGATTATTGAAAACGAAGACTTTTCATGAAAATTGTGCTTGGTTGGGCATTTGCTTGACCTCGTTCAGAAGCGGACAGAGATAATGACCACTGCCCTGTGCTGGTCGTCAGTCTGTGAAGTTTGCCATTGATTTGCTGGGAGATTTGACCTTGGAGAGGTCACTGGCCTTTTTGTACCTCAGTTTCCTCATCTGTCTAGTGGGAAGTATGTCTGCCCTGTTGGCCTTGAAATTTGGTTTGACAAGCAGTGAGGGCCTGTGTAGGCGTGTTGGGGCCTTGGACCACGGGGTCACGGTGACATCCAGGGAGAGGCAGGTCCCCTGCACCCCCTGGCCCCTGCCACTCTCCCCGTGAGGCTGCAGCCTCCTCAGTTTCTCCCCATGGGCTGGCTGGGAGCCTGGGGGTATCACAAAGGTGCTTCATGTGGGTCCTGGAGAGGTGAGGTGGGAGGTGGGGTCAAGAGAAGGAAAAGTCAGTTTTTAGAGCCCAAAGAGGGGGCAGTAGCTCCCAGATTTAAGGGTTCTGTGAACTGGTTAAAAAAATTTTATATTTTTTAAAGTTAGGGCCAAGATAGGGTTTCTAACTTCCAATTTCATCAAATAAGGACATAAAGCATTCTCGTCTACTGTTATTAGTCTTTTATAATAGAAGGGGTATTTTATTTTATTCTTTATTTCCTTCCTGTTTTTACTGAAGTATTGTTGATTTATAAGATTGTGTAAGTTTCAGGTATACAGCAGAGTGAGTCAGCTATATGTATGCATATACGTGATGCATATATTTCAGATTCTTTTCCGTTACGGATTGTTATAAGACATTGAATATAGTTTCCTGTGCTACCCAGTAGGACCTCGGTGGTTAGTGGTGTGAATAGAGTTGTGTGTGTCTGCCAATCCCATGCTTCTTTTTTATCCTTCCCCCCTCATTCTGCCCCCTTTGGTAACCCTAAGTCTGTTTTCTTTGTCTGTGAATCTGTCTCTGTTTTGTAAATAATTTCACGTGTCTTATTTTTTTGGATTTCACATACAAGCGACATCATATAGCGCGTGTCTTTGTCTGACTCACAGGCGGTCTTCATCTTCACCTCCCGGGCCCAGCACCCTCTCCACCGTATTCGGCCCTCAGTCCCGCACACCAGCTCCCTCTTTTCTTCATTCCATGAATGTTTTCTGGGGGCCTCCTACCTTCCAGTCAGCTCAGAGGCCTCTTGGGGGCCCCAGGTGACCACGTTCCTCCCTTCACATAAGAGGCCGCCTCCCTCCACTTCTCTCTTAAACAACCTCTCGTCTCTTCTCAGAAATCCTGGGCTGAAACCAGGGCCCACGTGCCCAAATCAAGACCAAGGTCACAGTCAGCCATGTCACACAACCACTTGCCAGGGCTCCCAGGGGCTCCCTTGCACTCCTTGGACGGAGGCGTGAACCAGGCTTCCAGGCTCATTGCTTGGCCGGCAGGAGTCAAGGCCGGGTCTCTTGTTTCAAAGCTCTCATTCTTTCCATCATGTCATACCTTCAAGGCAGGAACCAGGGGTCCAACTACTTGACTCCTTTTTGCTCCTTTCTGGGTTCTTCCGGAGACCTGGAGGTGGCAGATTCACAATGGCACTTGTTGTACAAAGTGCCTGAGATTTTTCAAGGGCGCCTGACCCTGAATATACAACCCCATGGGACAGTCTAGTGAGAAATCTTTGTGATGCAGCCTTTGTTTCACAAACTGTGGTCACCTCCTCATGGGTCCTTCGATGGACTGGTTCCACTGAGCCTCCTGCAGGTGCCAGGCACCATGTTAGGTCTGGGGAGATGGAGATGAGGGAGATGGTGACCTTGTGCCCTGAGAGCTCACAGACTAGCGGAAGGTCAGGGAATAAAGTGGGCCCGTGCACCCAGCCTTTGGAAGGTCCACTGGGAACCACGGGCGGGACCTTCCTGGGGTGGGTGGTGGCAGCAAAGATTTAACAGATTTTTTTTGGCTGTTCTGGGTCTTACTTGCTCTTGTTGCAAAGAGCAGGGGCTAACTCTTCGTTGCAGAGCTCGGGCTTCTCATCTCTGTGGATTCCCTTGTTGTGGAGCTCAAGTTCTAGACGCGTGGGCTTTAGTAGTTGGGGCACACAGGCTAAGCAGTTGCGGTTTTCCAGTTCTAGAGCCCTGGCTCAGGAGTCGTGGTGCATGGTCTAGTTGCTCTGCAGCATTTAGGATCGTCTCAGACCAGGGATCAAACCTGTGTTCCCTGCATTGGCAGGCAGATTCTTACCCACTGCTACTGGGGAAGTCTGAGAGAGGACTTTTTTGAATTGGGTTTTGAAGGGTGCCTAAGAGTTTGCCAGGACAGCCGTACAATTAACGGATTGCTAAAAAGCAAGGATTACCAGTGGTGTTCAGTCCTAGAGACTGTCTGTGTTAGTGTGTACTGCAACGCCCTGGAAACAGCTGGGAAAGTCAGTGACTGTTTGACTTCCTTTATTTACTTACTGCCCAGGGCTCAAGGAGAGTGAGAAGTCGTTTCACAAAGATGTTGGAAGAATAAACTCCACAAGGGCATACACATTTTTTTCCAGGTAGATAGAGACCTTATTAATAATGTTTCTGTTGGCTCTTTGTGCCCTTGCTCTGAGGTCTCAGAAATCGGTCCTTTTTTTCTGTTATTTGGAGACGGGGTCCCCTGGCCAAGGTGATTTTTTGCTCTGTTTTGCAGACTGTGTTCTTGTCTGTGGAATATCAGTCACGTAATACTCATTTACCTCAGGACTTGTTCAGAGTGGGGTAGTATTGATGTGTGAGCCTTTTGGGGAAATATCCTTGCTCATAATTGGCAAGAGGACTGGGCTGAAGAGGTTCTGTCCGAAGGTTGACTCCACGGTCCAGATGAGGTCCTGGGCTGCCCCCCACACGTTGGGGGAGAGATGATGAAGGTGGGGTACAGAGAGAAAGAAGGTGGGAGTGACAGACAGACACGGACAGACCTGCAGAGAGAAGGAGGCGAGGAGACCGAGAGAGGAGGGAGGGGAGAGCCGGAGAAAGACACGCGGACACGGGGTGAGAGCTGGAGAGAGATGCGCAGAGTAGGAGAGAGACGCAGGCGGAGGGAGACTGAGAAAGACAGAAGGAAGTGCGGACAGACGGGGAGAAAGACACAGAGACGCGATGGTAGAGGAGAGGCAGCGAGAGACATACACAGCGGGAAACGCGCAGAGACGGGGTGGGGAGAGAGGCACTGGATACCCTCCCCCGGAGCCTGGGGTATGTCCTGTGAACACGGATGTACTCAGTGCACCAGCTCTGCCCACGTGGCCACTGGCTTTCCTGGTGGCTCAGACGGTAAAGCGTCTGTCTGCAGTGCAGGAGATCCGGGTTCGATCCCTGGGTCTGGAAGATCCCCTCGAGAAGGAAATGTCAACTCACTCTAGTACCCTTGCCTGGAAAATCCCATGGACGGAGGAGCCTGGTGGGCTATGGTCCATGGGGTCACAAAGAGTCGGACATGACTGAGTGACTTCACTTTCTTTATCCATCAGTTGACGCCCAGCAAGGTTAGGTAACCTGCTTAAGGACACACAGCTCCCAAGTCCAGGGTGGAGACTCTCTTCTAGCCCTAGGGTCTAGGGGGTGGCTTTGAATTAGGCCTGGAAGGACAGGTGGGGGGAGAAGCTCCAGGTGGGACAGGTAATCCAGACACTGCAGGGGTGGAGGCATCTGCTCTATGCCAGACCTCCGGGTGTGGGCCTCACAAACACTGTCCCCTTCACCTACAGCCACTCAGAAAGGCTCAGTAACTGGATGGGATGGGGATCCAGTCTGTCTGGCCCCACAGCAAGCCTGCGACCCGTGGCCACACCACCCTGGGGCTTGGCCAGGGGGGGAAGGAGCACCCGAGTTATCTCCCCAGTGTTGGCAGCTCTAAGCGAGTGGCCAGTGTACTGAGAAGCTCTCACCTTCATTCTCCGACGCCTCCTGTGGGGTCCAAGGCCCAGCGGCCTCCCCCAGATCTCAGCTCACCCACTCCCCCAGGTCCAGCTCCTCCCCTGGGCTCCCGTGAGTGTCTCAAGCTCCACCACGTTTGGGGGCTCACACTTTCACTGGTTACCCATCTCTCAATCTTAGCTGTAAACCCTCCTTTAAAGCTGCTTAAACAGCGATGCTGGGACTTCCGTGGTGGTCCAGCGGCTAACACTTCATGCTCCCTAAGCAGGGGGCTGAGGTTTAATTCCTGGTCAGGGAACTAGATTCCGAATGCCACAACTAAGACCAGACAGCCAAAATAGAAAACAAACAAACCAAAACAGCGGTGCGCCCCGCCGGCAGCATGGGTTCTTCCTGCTCCTGCTGTGAGCTCACATCGTCCGTTCAGGCAGCCGTGTCCTTTCATAAAGGTTCCGGGGCCAAGTGGGGTCGGGGAGGACTGCTGGGTACCCACAGGAGCTGGGAGTCGGCCGGGGCAGGAGGTGACAACCACATGGTGACGTTCACGTACCCTGGCCCAGCCCCGGTCGTGTGTACCCCGTCTAGGGTTTCCTTCTTTCCCGGACAAGCATTTTCCTTATTAATTCGTAGTGCCTCCTATCTTACGCCTTCATCTACGGCATGAGCAGAGTGATGCCAGCTCTAGTCTCACACCTTCTCTGGTGCTGATGTGGGCAGAGGCTGCAGCAGGTGCCGATAAACAACCCCAGACGGATACACAAGGGAGCCGGCCCTAGTGGGCTGGGACACGGCGTCGACTGAATTCTGCCCTGGTCGGTTTCACATCATCCCCAGTGATGCGATTCCCCCAAGGAGTGTATTAGAGAGGGCAGAAATGCCCTCTCTTGCATTGTTATTAGATTCCTGTAGATTGAGCGTAGAACCAGAATGTTCTCTTAAACATCACGACCGTCCCTCCCCACGAGGTGTTCACAGAACACTTGTTATTTACTCCTGTTGTTTTCCCCATTTGCAGTTTAGAGAAGAAAATCAAGAAATCATGTTTCTGTTCCCCGTACAATCCCATCCCCAACAGCAATAACAAGAGAACCGTCTTCCTGTTATGAAATCGCTGCAACCTCTTTAGGCAGGAAGAATGTTTTGTTACCAGGGAAGAGAAAGCATAAGAAACAGAGGGAGTGGGTGGGTGGGGAGCAGCTGCACCTCCCCAGGTGTACCCCCCCACAAGCCTACTAACCTGTGGACACTAGCTGCGACCTTGAGCTATATCACCCGCCATTCATCTTCCTCTCAGCCTGCTTCCTTCCACGTTTCCCAGAAGCCTTTGTTCTGGTCCACGATGAATTGCCAGGAGAAAGAAAATCGTCTCTGGCTAAACATGGTCCTGCTTGCGATGACTCTGGTCCCACTTTATAATGGACAGGTATGTGATGTCAGATTGTCAGGATAGCCACGTCTAGCCTTACTCTTTTAATAGAAAATCCAAGGAGAGAAACCAGAATAAATCAGTAGTGGAACCATCTGAAGAGCCTCCTCTGACTTCAGAAGTTTCTGGTGGTCACGACAGTGGCCATCTGGTGGGCAGAGGTGCAGGCTGGCCCACTCCCCTTCCTCCGGATGGAGTTGAGTCTGGCAGGTAATCTGGCCGCCCCTGGCCGGCTGCTTTTGCGTCCAAAGGCCTGTCTTTTACCTGGTTTCTCCCGCATCTGTTTTCCGTTGTAGTCCCTGCAGGAGAGAGATTGAAGACCGGCAGTTAAGGAGCTGAGACGAGGCGACTTTGTGTCCCAGCCATCCCCAATCCTGCCCTGTCCTCCTGGCTGACCTCAGAGAGTTGGCACGGAAGGTCCCTCTCCCACCCTCTGCCCTGAGCCCTGGTGACTGGGGCCCATCTCTCTGCAGAAGGAGCCTCCTGGTTAGAGACCTGGGTCTCAGAGGCCAGGAAGCCACGTCTCTGAACTGTGAACATGCTGGCCTTCCAGGCCCGCCGGGTGGTGGGTGACCTCACCCTCCAAACCCAGACCATCCATAGCACCCACTTCCTTTCTGCCTGGGACCCTGGCTTTAGTGACATCGTGGCCCTAATGCCAGGCCAGCTCCTCTCCACCCTGAGCGAGGTGCCCCCTGGCCGAGTCCAGCACTCCCAGCAGTGGTGGGTGACTCTGTTTTCATATTTAGGGTTACAGTGATACACACGGAAAACCCTTTCCAGTGGAAGTTTGGTTCCCCTTTCTTCCCCATCTTGAAAGACCCTGCCTTTGCTCCCCGCCTCCTTGCACGTCATCACCCTCGGTTTAGCACGAGGACTGAACCTTCACTCACTTATTCTTTGTCATTCATTCTTCAGCTGACATGCCCCTGGATCTCGTTTCGAGGGTGTTGGTCACTAGCAAAGGCTCCCAGGCTCTCAAGGGCGGTCAGACCCCAGGAGCACCCTGATGGAGGCTAAAGGGGGAGGCCCCACTCCCTCCAGGTTCGGGGTGTCGGGGAGGCGTTCCTGGAAGGGGCTGTAGGGGAGAGCTCGCTAGGGACAGGGGTGGGGTGGGTCCAGGCATGTGAAGCCTCGTTCAAGAAGCTGAGACGTTCCGTGGACGTCCCCCCACCACCACCTCCAGGAAGAGTGGGCTGAGCTTTTGGAGCCTATCTGACGGCCGTTTATGAAATACTGAAAAGTGGAAAGCAAAGACAATAAAACCAGACCTCATCAAACTTGCCTTGGGAGAAGGACTCCCCTGTGATGGGAAACCAGCCATCTTCCAAGCTGAGCCCTGCGCACTCCCAGCAAAGGATCTTGGCCAAGTCCAGCTCTCTCCTCGTTGTGAAGCCAGTCCCGTCTGGAGACCTGAGATGGTCGATTTGTCAGTTACTCTGTTCCCTAAGCTGTGTGTAATGCTTGTTAACATTCTGCTCACAGCCTTTCTTAGGTTGTAGATGTTGCTCTGTTATATCTGAAGGTTTGGCTCTCTTACGGTGACTGTGTCTTTCGATAATCACATTAATAATATCTCTATGGCTCTTGAAAGCTTGCCGAGTGCTTTCATATACATCAGCTAATTTGATTCACGCAATATCCCCAGGAACTGGGGTTCTCGCCTCTCTTTCATAAGGAGGAAACCGAGACTCAAAGAGGTCAAGTGATGCGGCTAAGGTCGTGTAGCCGGTACATGGTTGAGCAGAACCTCCGTGCTGGTTCGATTTGACTGTGCTGTCCTTGAGTTTGGGTTTCTCAACCCAGCCAGTCTTTATTGAGCGCTTGCTGTAGGCAGTATCAAAGGGGAGAGTGGAGCTCAGGCACCAGCAGGCAATAGCAGGCAGAGCTGCTAGGCAGACTGGTGGCTTTGGGGGAGGGTGGCAGTCTCCGGCCAGGGGAAGAGCCCCAGGCAGGTGTGTGGGCAGCGCCTGGGCTGTCAGGTGGGGACAGCACCTGTGGGAGGCTAGTATGGCAGCAGGCAGAGCCTCGAATGCCTCTGGGTCCTGCTCCCCTGAGAGGTTCAGGCTGGTGTTCTTGGGGGTTTATTTCTATGGAGAGACATCCGGGGAGAGTGGCGAGAATGGGACAGAACCGTTTCTGCTCGTCCCTTGTTTAATTGAGCCTTCATTCCTTCAGGAAAGAAAGGTGAGCCTGGGGATGGAAGGAAGCCCAGGCCTTCACAATGTGCTATTGTGGGTTGCAGCCAGTTGGCAGCCAGACGGGGGAACGGAGCAGTCCCTGTGCTTATCTGCAGACAAGGGATCCCATTTCTGCCGTTGCAGAGAGAGGGAGGCAGGCCCCAAGGCTGTGCAAAATGCCCGCTTGTTTCAGGGGGCACCCGCATGGCACCTGCCCTGGCCCCCACGCTGAAGGGGGTGGGGAGTGCTGCCTACCCTTGTCCTCTGTCAGATAGAAGTGCTCCTTTAAGGGGCTGCTTTGAATGGTGACTTTTAGCAGAACCCTGGCCTGTATTGCTTCCTTTGTGGCTCAGCTGGTAAAGAATCTGCCTGTAATGAGGGAGACCTGGGTTCGATTCCTGGGTTGGGGAAGATCCCCAGGAGAAGGGAGAGGCTACCTACTCCAATATTCTGCCCTGGAGAATTCCATGGACTGTTATAGTCTAAGGAGTTGCAATGAGTCAGACATGACTGAAGTGACTTTTACTTCACTTTCACACTGGCCTGTATTAGAAAGGATGAGGTCGGGTGATTTCTGAGTAGAGAGGGATCTTAGGACTGCGTGGCTGGGACTCTCCAATCCAGAGAGGGTAAGTGGTTTTCCCAAAGACACACAGCCTTGCGGAACCATTCTCTTTAGCTCATGCTGAGATTTTTGGGTTTTTTTTTAATCGAAATGGGCTCAAAGATAGGTGGGATTTTCTTTTTTTTTTTTAAGACGAATGCAGTAAAGAGCAGTGTAGCCATTCTTCTGAGGTCAGCGTGATACTGTGGCCAGGAGGAAGAGCATTTCTGATTCAGAGGGCTTGGTGTGTGAAGGGAGCAGTGTGCCCACCAGCGTGGGCGGGTGGAGGTCCCCAAACCGCTATCACCTCCGTTCTGCAGCCCCCAGACTTGGCCATGTCCACGTGTGCTCTCTCCTGTAAGCTTTTCCTGCGGCATTTCGGTTCTATGAGAGATGTTGAGGCGTCTCTGTGTTTCTGGAAAGGGTGACCCGCTCCCCTCAGAACCACTGGGGGAGCTGGCTGGGTAAGTGAGACTCCTGGGTCCTCCCAGACCTGCCGATTGGAATCCCCAGGGCGAGGCCTGGAATCCGCATTTTAAACCAGCTCCCAAGGTCAGCCAAGGTGTGAGCACTCCTGGCTCTCAGATCTGGTTCAGATCTCGAGCCTGCCCAGTGACTGTGCCCTCAGGTCAGCCATTTCCTGTCCCTGAGCCTTGGGATTTAGTGTGTAAGGCAGAGACACCATGCCTGCCTTTGAGGTCAGGATTGCCTAAGGTGTAGAAAGTGTTCAGTGCCTGGGGCGTGGCGGCCTTCAGTGGGCCTGCTCACTGGTGATCAGGGCAGGGTGATTTGGGGTGCAGAGGGGTGCAGGTGCCAGGTGGTGGGTTGTGCCTGCTGGGAAGGTGTCTGGCCATGAGCAGCCTCCCGGAGGAGGTGGCCTTTGGCACTGGGGAAGAGACTGCGTTTAGGGCCTCGAAGCTGCAGCTTATGGAAGAGCCTATAGGGACCCCTGGAGATGGTGCCCTCTGGCCCTCTGTCAGGTACCCGGGCTCCCAGAACTTGGGGTTCTTGGGGGGCACTCAGAGCTGGCTTCTTGCTTGGGGAGGTGGTGTCGGAGTGCACCTAGAACCCATACACTTGCCCTTCCCTTGGGGCTCCTGATTCTCCGAGTGTTGTCCATCATATCCTCTGCCCTCTGGGAGGGCAGACTGGGAGTGGCTGACAGAGGGCCTGGTGGCCTGCAGAGGAGCCCCCAGGACCACCTGAACCTGACAGCTGTTGAGAGGACACTCTCCCCTATCTGGTTTCCATGGAACTTCCCTTCCCTTCCCTTCCCCTGACTGCCTCCTTGCCCAAGTGTCCCTGCCCCTCCTGTCATGCCTTTTCCCCTTTCCTGGGGGGACCAAGCCCCCTCCTCTGTACCTGCAGCCCTCCCACAGCAGGGGCAGCACCTGCTTATAGGAGATGAGGGTCCTGCCCACCCACCCCCACCACCACCCTGTCTTCCCACTGTGTACCCTTTAGTAGCTGGGACCTTGAACTCAGGAATGCCCTTTCCTGAACTGCACGCTCTTGCATCTAGGTGAGGTCACCTAGGGGTCACCAGGAACATGCATCCTGGCCCCTCTGATACCAGCCTGAAAATGACTCCCCCCCAGGGAGCCGGATGGGAGGGATTTGTGTTCCCCTCCCCTGCACGCACACACACACACGACACTCCGCCAAGAAACTGAGGTCTTTGGAACTAGAACTCAGGTCCTCTGACCCTGCTTTTGCTCCTCCCCGGTGATGATCTTGGACAGTAAGTGAAAGTGAAAGCCGCTTAGTCATGTCCAACTCTTTGTAACCCCAGGGACTATATAGTCCATGGAATTCTCCAGGCCAGAATACTGGAGTGGGTAGCCATTCTCTTCTGCAGGGCATCTTCCCAACCCAGGGATCGAACCCAGGTCTCCCACATTGCAGGCGGATTCTTTACCAGCTGAGTGGGTGCCCTCACCATATACCTGCCCCAGGCCTTCAAGTTTCCCCCAGGCTCTGAGAAGACAGGGCACGAGGGGAGCCCCGAGAAGCCGATCTGTACGTAACCTGAGTCTTCTGCTTTCTGGAGCCCGCTTCTCCCACCATCTTCCTGAGGCCGCACCTCGCCTGCTGGATGCAAGTCCCCACCACCCGTGTCCTACGGGCCTGCCCTGAGCGCCCGCCAGACCGGAATGTGGACCCCGAGGGGTTCTTTGTGCACCAGAATCATTCCCTGCTGGGCTTCTGCAAATAGCCAAATCTCAAAACTCACCTACAGCTCTGGTTTTCCCAGAGCACACGTGTCTGGCCGTCCCCAGCTGACGGCACTTGGCCCACCTGATCTGAAGCCTCCTTCCTCCGCGGCCCATCCATAGTCTTAGCCTCACACCTCCGTGGCTCCAGCCTTACCTCTGTGGCCTCTGGTCCCTGCCCTGCCTGCCTCTAGGCTCCCGTAGCCCTGCACTCCCCGGGACTGTGTACTGTCCTGGTTTCTACTCCTCGGCGCAGACACTCTGCCTGTGCATCTCTGAGCCTCCAGCAGTGGGCACAGGGAGCCCTCAACCCTTGGCACCAGTGATTTGACCTGAGATTAAGGATGCTAGAGCTGCAGGAGCCCCTGAATTTTTGTCAAAGTACCAGAAGAGCTCTTGTCCCCTTGCACGGCCCCCTGACTAGAGCCCCCCATGCATCCTTGGAATTGCAGTGAGCCTCGTGCTGGGGGTGGGTCTGCCCTGGACACCTGCACTGCCCGGGGTCCTCGTGCGTCACATCGTTCTTAGTGCCTGTCCTGGGACTTCGTGACTGCACGTGTGTGTTAGTGTGTGCGTGCCCACAGGTGTGCACCAACGGTCGCTGGACTGGAGACCCTGAGAGCAGGGCAAGTCCCTCTCCTCTTTGTCTCCCTAACTGGCATTTAATCCCATGGTCAGTGGAGCTTTGGTGACTGCTGGGGACCTTTCTCGGGAGCGTTTCAATGCCCCGCGATGCTGCGGGCTCTCAGTCCCCGAGCTCCATGGGTCACGTCCTCTTTGCTCCCTGGCACACCTCCCATGGTCTCTGCAGTATTTCCTCTGGGTCATGCACCCAGGGACAGCGTGGCCCCAGGACTCCGGGTCCCGGGTGTGTGTTTGGGTTTGAATGATGCGTGTTTACTGAGCTTCCCTGCTGCCCGCACCAGCAGCTCTGAATGACATTTCAGGAATTGAATTACGACATTTCAGTACTTGCAGAATCCAGGAATAGATAATTTGATTATATCTGTTGGAAGTCATTGCCACAACTGGCTCCATTTTCTTCGCCAACATCCCTCCCTCGTGGGGAGAGACAGCAGAGGAATGCCGCAAGCCCTGGGTTGTCCCCGGAGCGCGTCTTCCAAGCCGGTGGCCTTTTCTCGGGGTTGGGGGGAAGCCCTAGGCTGCCTCCAGGCAGGACCCAGGCCTGCCCTGTGTGCCCTTGGTGCCCAATTTCCCAGCCTGCCCTGCGTGGCAGAGCTGACCCAACACCCAGACCAGCTGAAAGTGCCGCTCCGGGGGTTGGCCAAGGCAGAGGTCTGTTCCTCCTGTGTGAGGGGCCAGGGAGCAGGGACGACCCCGCTGTGCCTGCGGCTGCATCAGAACTCTCCAGGCCTGATCTCTGGGCTCCATCTTGCCCCTTCCAGGTTGCTTCTTTGGGGTTCACATGTCCCATGGCCCCAGCAGCCCCCGTGGCCGACTGCTGCTTCCTCTGCCTCCTAGGAAATTCTCTTTGGGGTTTCCCAGCCTTGTGCTATCAGTGAACCTGTCGAGGTCACAGGGGACTTCTTGGCTCTGCAAGGACATCTGCCTTCCTGCCTTCTGGCTGGGAGTCCAGTCGCTGGTTGAGTGTAGACACGTGCCCTGGGCGCCTGTCTGGGTTCTGTGTGGAGCTGAGGGGAGCCCTGGCCTGGCCCCCGTCCAGGGTGTGAGCCCAGAGGTGTCCGCTGAGATGGGGGGAGCCCCTCCCAGCAGTGAGACAGGGAGCAGGTGTAGACCCCGATGTCCGGGAAGAAGTGAGTTTTCCTAATGAACTTAAGAAGAGAGGTTCTGAGCCAGGAAGGACAGCTCTCTTCCGGCTCCTGCCCTCCTTTCCCTTTGCTCTTTTAGGGTCCTTCTCTTCGTGTTCTCAGCCTGAGGATGTAGCTGGACCCTCTTGCATGGGTGGTCTTAGGCATAGGGTCAGGCTCCACGGGATCCAGGCCCAGGGCTTGTTGTCACTCAGTCATGTCCAACTCTTTGTGACCCCATGGTCTGTAGCCTGCCAGACTCCTCTGTCTATGGGATTCTCCAGGTAAGAATACTGGAGTGGGTTGCCATGCCCACCTCCAGGGGATGTTCCTGACTCAGGGATCAAACCCAGGTCTTCTGCCTTGGCAGGCAGATTCTTTACCACCTGAGTCACCAGGGGCTTCCCAGGGCTGGGAACCCGCTTTTGTCTTCCATGTGGGGCCTGGGCCTGGTGCCGGACACGGACCTGCGGGAGTGTAGCCGAGCTCCAAGAAGTGAGAAGGGGGCCGGCATGGGGCAGGGGCAGGTTGGTAACGCAGGTCTTGTTTGTGGTTGCTTTAACGAGCAGGGCCCGTGGACCTCCTGGTTGCCTCTGGTTCAGTTCCTTCTGATGAAGAGCAGGTTCAGCCACCGTGGAACCCGCTCCTGCCCCAGGGGCTCTCTGGCCAGCGAGAGGTGTTCTCAGAGTGGTCCTGAAACGGTCCCGTGACAAGCAGTGCTGTGGGAGGGACCCGAGGAGGAGGTGGCAGCTGAGCCAGTCAACGTTGTCACCTGTTTGATTCCCTCTCTTGTTGTTTCTGTATGTTATTTATTTGTTTTATTTTTCTGCCTGTGCCATGTGGCATGTGAGATCTTAGTTCCCTGACCAGGGATCGAACCTATGTCCCCTCCATTGGGAACACAGAGTCTTAACCCCTGGGCCCCCCAGGAAAGTCCCTTGATTCCTCCTTAATCAAATAGTATATGCTGTGTTTGGATCCACCAGAGAAAGCTCCATGAGAGCTCAAAGGAAGCATGACTTCAACTAGACCGGAATTAATTATCTGGCTTTAAGAGGTTCAACTTGGGATTTTGAAAAAAGGGAAAGGCACTGGCCTCTCTGGGCCACTCCCAGTGTGTCCTTGAAACCTTTCTACTCCTTGAAATGTATTTCTAAACATTCTGGAAAAACCAACTTTCTTCTTCCAGCAACAGCCCTTATCTCGACGTGCAAGAACATACCTGGTCCACTTATCATCGAGAGCCGACTGGGCTGGGCCCCCGGGGCTGCTGGGGACTCAGGTATTGTGTTTGGCAGCCTGCCCAGGGCAGCCCAAGCTTGTCCTTGGAGGGGGCCCCAGTGGAGGGAGCAGAATGAACCTAGGAGCCCTTTTCTTCTTTCTCTCCCGAGTCCCCCTCTCCCCTTGGTAGTCCCTGCTTCCCCATCCCAACGCCTCTGCTTAGTTTGCTTCCAGCCTGGTTCCCATCCATCCCAGTGGCGCTGGGGCGTGGGGTGGAGGACAGAGCCGCAGCACCTGTGAGTGTGTGTCCATCATGTCCACGGCTGCATGCGCGAAACTTGGTGTGTGTGTGTGGTGTGTGTGTATGCACATGCGCTCACAGGGAACTTTGGGGTTAGGAGTTTTTGGTTGTTCTGTGTTTGTCCCCAGCTGTGGAAGTTCAAGGCCCCTGTGTGCAGAACCAGACTGTCTCTGTGAGGATTGGTTCATGGACTGTGGGCAGGAAGAGGAGGTGCTGGCCTCCGGGCGGCTTGGATCGTCTCAGAGCTGAGTGGGGTCCCTCGCATCGGCGGCCCTGTGGCGCCAAGCTGGGTTTGGCCCTGGTCCCGATCAGGAAGCCGCGGTGGGTGGCAGGCTGTGACTGTGTTCACTGCACTTGGACAGTTCTCTGTTCCTTAACAGGCTGCTTCCCATCCTTATTTCCTCTGCCCGACCAGCCTGCAGATGCAGAAATGCACCTTGAGGGCCTGCTCTCTCTTACCTAAAAAGCCGGAGAGCCCTGTGGCTTAACTGTCAGTGTCTGGTGAATAGACCCCAGTCTAGTTTCACTGGCTGGTTCTGCTCACCCCTTGGCTCTGTCTCTGTTTCTGATCGTTCTTCAACTGGGGCTGAAGATCTAATGTGCTGCGTTTCCGGGGCGCGAGCCGTATGGCTCTGTGGGTTGTGTGGTTCAGATGAGGGTGGAGGGGTGCTTCTTCGGGGCGTGGTTTGGTTCCACCTGAGTGTGTTGAGCGCCCGCTCCCTGCCCTCCATCAATTATTAAGCCCCTACTGTGTTCCAGACGCTGCGCTCCATGCGGGGGGACACACGATGGGTGAGGCTTGATGCCCGAGAGCCCAGGTGGGTTGGGAGGCGAGCAGGGAGGCATATATGTGACACGGTATTGTGGGCACTGCCACTGGGGCAGTGGGGGCCCACACTCCCTGGCCTGTAAGCTGAAGCTGGTCCTGGGGGAGATGGTCAGCCCCCCATGGCCTCTGGAAGCCCCCTGGACACCCTCCCTGCCCCTGATGTTTCAGTGCCTTCCCAGGTTAGCAGATCGGCACTGCAGGGTCCCTCCTCCAGCCTCACTGTCCCCACGCTGGCCTTGCCCCGCAGGTGGGACGGTCTTGAACAGGTGTGACACTGGGGGCTGAGAGCTCCAGCCAAGGCCAGGCCACTGAGGCCAGCAGGCCTGGGCACCTAGGATGCTCCAGGAAGGAGAGCAGCCTGCAGGCTGGGAGATGCGGGCGGGCCGACTGGAATGGGAGGCCGGCGGGAAACTGAGGCCTGGAACAGTGGGGTTTGTCCTGGGAGGAACAGGTCCAGCCCCCCCAACCCCTCAGCACATTCAAGACACTGCCGCTTCTCCGTGAATAAGACATGAGATGGACAGAGGTAGCATTGTTATCATCCGACTTGATAATAGAAAAATTAAAATTTAAAGTGATCTAAAGTGACAAGTGACAGGAATGTTCCTAGAAACCGGAGATTGGGTGGTGGAGCAGGTCCCAGGACAGATGGTAGCAGACACAAAAGCCCCTGGAGTGGGTGGGTTTTAATGTTTCAGAGTCCTTAGTCGGGGACAAAAGGCCCCTTGATTCCAGAGCCTGAGGGGGTTTGGAGGAGGTCCCCATCTTCAGTGCCCTGGGTCCCAGGCCCAGGCCGAGTCACATGCCATGGCTTTGTTTCTGGGTGCAGGCTTCTTGGCCCTGGGGTGGCTCCTTCCTGCTGGGGACCAGAGCTGACCCCTTGGACCTGAGGCCCCCTTCTCACTGAGAGCCGACCCCCCACCCCGCACCAGCCGTGGGGAGCAGACGCTCCTCCGCCTGGCCCTTGGCAGTTGCAGGCCTGTGGGAAGCTGAGGCCCCTGGCCTGCCCCAGCAGCGCACCCGCCCCAAAGGTTTGGATGTTCCCATTCCTAACCAGAGGACCCTGGGGACTCTTAATCCAGGCCCCCCAGCCTGCCTCCCCTGGGTCTTGCAGGCGAGACCTGGCTCCCAGGGCCGTGCAGCGGAGCAGGCATGGGTGTATCTCGTTCAAAGATGAACCCGTGATAAGGGTCTGGGTGAGGCAGGACTGGGGGCTGGAGGGAAAGGAGAAGGCGCTTTGGAAAGGAGTAGAAAGGAGGAAGTGGAAAGGAGTTGAGTGTGGAGTGGAAAGGAGTGGAAAGGAGAAAGCGCTTTGGCCTGCAGGTATGCACCAGCCTCTTGGAAGGGCCTGGGAGCCGAGCTGGGACAGAGAGGAGGCAGGCATGACTTTCTGATGCATTTTAGTCTGTGTTTTCTCCCCCAGGGGCCTCTAGGAAAATCCGGCTGGATGAGTCCTCCCGTCCCCGCTGCCCTGACTGGCTTTCCCTGAGCTCAGGGTGACCTGGCTGTTAGCTACCCACCCCCAACCATGTCCCTGCAGTCCTGTGCCTCCCCTTCCTTCCTTCTGGGTGTCCTAGATCTTCCCCTGAGCTGCTGGGCCACGACCTCCGGGTCACTGGGGCAGAACGCCAGCGCCCAGGGGACAGGACCGCATAACACACTTATTTTAATTAGAAGAGTTATGTAACAACCTAAATTGGCAGAATACAGGGCAAAAAAAAAATCACTGATGGTGGCCTCCCTCCACGGGCTCTCTCTCCTCTGTGTGTTCCCTTCTCGTCTTGTTTGTTTTCATTTCAGGGTTGACGCCTGCTTTCCAGGGTTGCCTGTGGCCCTTCACTTGACAGTTCTTGGTGGTCTTTACAGAGTGCCCTGGGGGGCTGTTTCTCTTCACTGTTTATGGTGCACAGAGAGATGGGGCCCTGTCCTGCCCTCTGGGGGCTGACCCTCCAGATGGGAGGCCTGATTTGGAGCCAGCCAGCGCCCTGTGCCTGCCTGGCCAGAGCTGGGTGCAGGCAAGGCCTGGCTCCCAGGGTCGTGCAGGCGGATAGACAGAGGTGCATCGAGTTTAAAGACAAACATGTGACAAGGGTCCCAGTGAGGCAGGAGGCCGTCTGGAGAAGAGCTCTTGTGTGCAAGGGAGAGAGTGCTTTTGACTGTAGGTTCTACAGTGGCCTCTTGGAAGGGCCTGGGAGCTGAACTGGGACAGAGAGGAGGCAGGCAGAACCCCACCCCCCACCCCCGTCTCCATGTCGCCAGCAGCAGCATTCAGATGATGTCCTAACCCCGCCGTCCTCCCTGGCAAGGACCAGTCTGCAATTACCCTGTCTGTTCGCCTGTGATTGGTCGATGGTCTGTCTCTTCTGCTCTGGGGAGGATGCCCAAGGGACGGGACTTCGTTGGCCTACTGGCCACATGGAAGAGATGCCTTAAAGTACTTCCCGGATGGATGGGACGGGGAGGGGTGGTAGGCTGACATCTGTGCAACGGAAGAATCCAGAAGGGTGGTCTTTGCAGGGGGATCTGAGCCCAGAGTGGGTCTGGGGGGTCTCTTCCCTAGTCAGCTGTCTTTTGAGAAGAAAAATGAGACAGTTGTACAAAAACAAGGCAGTGTGGGGAGGGGAGAGAATTCCTACCTGTACTCCCAGCACAGAGGCAACACTTTGGTGGACATGCTACCCTGGGATGCCCCGGACAGATCCAAAATCCTACAGACATGATGTCATGTGGGATAATTCCTCAACTACTGTTAGAAAACCTGTGTGTGTGTGTTTTTCTCATTAGCGATGTTTTGTTCTCTATACAGTTCACCTAGGAGCACTGTATTGACAAGGAACCTGTCCTTCCTGGATACCCTGCTACTCATCCTGGGGCTGGGGTGGTGGTGGTGGTGGTGGTGGGTTGGGGGCTTTTCTCAGGCCCCAAGCCTTGTGTCACAGCAGTCTGGGTGAAGCACAGTGGCAGAAAGAATGGACATGGCCCCCACCCCTATTCCATATCACTTAAGAAACTCAAGACAAAGCTGTCAGACAAGCCACAGAGGGAGGACACAAATTACAACTACATCATCATCACTGCTGGTACTTACATTAACTGTATCATTATTTGTTGGGAAGAATGTGAATTCTGAAGTCGGAACTGACCTTGATTTAAGCTCCTGATCATCCTCTTTGTAGCCAGGTGACCTTGGATGAGTTAACTGCCCCATGTATGGCAGGGACAGTCCCTCCCTCTGAGAACTGGAGGAGAAAATGAAACCCAAAAAAGTGTCTGCAACAAGCCCTGTGCACACAGTGTGCTCAGCACATGTTGGCTGCCTTTCTGCCCTTCTTTTATGTTTGGTAAAATACGAGGAAATCAACTGAAAAACTATCAATTACTGAAATAATCAGGAGAGTTGTTGGAAAGCTGATACGTATTCATATTAGCCATGACCACTTATTAACATATAATTTTGAAAGATCCCATTCTTGTGCTGAGAATATGTCAGTGGTTACACAACCATATATACCTTTGTCAAAACCCATTGAAACATATACTTAAAATCAGTGAATTTTATAGTATGTGAATTATACCTTAAAGAGCTTGACTTTAAAAAAAAAAAAAGACCCCATTTTTAATGCCAACAAAGCATATGAAAATAGCCAGGTCTAGCAGCAGCAGATGAAGAAAAAAATGACATTTAAATATTCCAGTTTTGTTTCCTTGATACAAGAGTTATACACATTAGTTCATCATTCAACAGGCATTTATTGAGTGCCTGCTCTGTGCTGGGCATTGTTTTAGGCTCTGAGGATCCACCTGAAAAGTAAAATGACAAACCTCTCGTCTCAAGCGGTGCACATTACTTGGGGGGGCCTAAAATAAATGTGATGAGTGAGTAAACTGTAAAACCTGTCAGGTGCTATGTGCCCCAGGAAGACTTTGAGCAGGGTGGTGGGGAGAGGAAGCAAGTTGCAGGGAGGTCTTGTAATTTTAGGCAAGTCGGTGATGGCAGACCTCATTAAGAAAGTGATATGTGTTCTGTAAAGCAATTATCCTTCGATTAAAAAATAAATTAATTAAGAAAAAACAAGAAGGTGATATGTGAGCCAAGTGTGGGGACCGCTGTCCAGGAGGGGGGTTCAGGCCTAGCCAGTACCAGACCCCTGGGGGAGTGGATCTCCCAGGGGTGGCGGACAGGGAGCAATTTGGGGCAGCCTTGGAAGTCTGAGTGAGTGAGGACATCAACCCTTGTCATTGAGCAGGGCAGCCCCCAGATCACACTGTCTCAGAGTTCTACTTTCGTGACTGTCACACAGTGCATATTTCATGGAAGTTTACTGTAATGAGGCTATATCTTTTATATACTGTGTTGTAAACCAGCATAATAGTTTATTGAAAAATGTTAGTCTATTCATTAAAATCATCCTTTGTGGCCTGACTTTGCAGGCTCTGTTACTATTTCATTCCTCTGGGGGCCCGACAGTTTGTTAAACCAATGCCCTGCTGTTCAGTGCTCACCCCTTCTAGAAGGTGCCACCAGGAAGTGTGGGGGAAGCCAGACAGTGGGGGTGGCGTCCGCCCTAAATGGCCGAATGGGAAGGGGGCTGAGCTGAACCACAACTGAAGGCCGGCGCCTCGTGTGTCCAGACTTGCTGGGCCCTCTGAGTTTATTCTGTTTCTCCTCTACTTTAGATGCCACATGGCTGCTGCTGAGAAGTTTGCGACCTGGTCTGTGGACTCTAGTAAAGTGGCCTTGCCCACTGTAGCCACCTGGCTGGCACCCGAGTGCCCGGCCACACAGGACCTGGGCATGGCTCCCTCCACTCCTCCTGGTCGGCCTCCAAGCCCCACCCCCCTGTAGGCCCTCCCTTCTGGAAGCTTCCCTTCCTCTCTGCTCACATCGTCCCTCACTCCTGCATGTTGAGGGTCTCCCTAGCAGAAGAGCAGCTCCCAGGGCAGTGCCCAGGGCCAAGGTTACTCACCAAAGCGCATGACCCAGGCCTTCCTGCCTCTCTCCCCTCTTCCACTCCACCCAGATGCTGGGTTTGGTGCCGAGACACAAAAGTGGTTCTTAGGAAGTTCTGTTCTAAAGAACTGTTAGCCCAGGGTGGAAAGTAAACAGGAACACACAGGAACATTGAGAGTCATTTCCGGGGGCACAAGCGGCCGAGGGGGCGTGGAAGGCACCAGGGGAGAGGGCATTGGAGCGGGTGCAGAGGAGGGTGAGCTGCCCGAGCAGAAGGTGTGGGGCTGGGCTGGCCTCTTCCCTTTGGACTGAAGGCCTTCGTTGAGCAAAGTGGTCATTTCCAGGCCTGTGCCCTCCTGTGGGCTGGGTTTTGAGGGGACAGGATGATGCTGGCCCTGTGGGATAACTGGTTTGGATTTGGGCCAAAGCAGCCTCTTGAGACTGCGTTCAGCTGTCTGGATTCGCTGGCATGTTCCAGCGCCAGGACTCGCAGCTGCAGAATGGAGGAAGGGGTATTCTCAGTGTTTGGAAGTTTGGGAAGAGGCAGCCTCAGAGGGGAGCCTGGGGCTCACTTGCATGAGCAGTTAACACTTCCAAGGCCCAAGGGGATCACAGAGGTGTGGTTGCAGCTGTCAGTTTTACATCTTGTCCGCCCCCCTCTCCCCGCAAAGTAGGTGCCTGCCGTGTGGTCCAGGGCGCAGGGCCTGGGGGAGCTTGCTGTCCTCTGGGTATCTGTTGTGGAGAAGAAGCGTGTCCTTCAAAATGTCTTTGCTCTGATGACACGTGTGAAAGACTTATTGTGAAAAGGGTGAAAAATGAACAAAAGGAGAAAGCAACACAGGCCTACGGTTCAGAGATCATCACAGCTAACACTTGGGGCCATGTCTTCTGGTCAGGATTTATTTACAGAGAGGTGAAGAGATGTTGCAGTATGCTGTCATCGATGTCATGTAACATCCATGTCATGTTCCTCCTTTTCCATTTAGTATTATTTCAGCCCATTTATCTGTGTCATTAAAAGGTGTCTGTAAACTTTTCATGCAAAATCACAGGGTTTTGAACTTGGCCATGGTTCTTCCCAGCCTTCTTGTTCCGTGGAAGGAGGCCCTTGTGTCCCTGACCCCCTCCTGGGGACATCAGAGCAGGGTGGGTGTTGGGACTGGATGAGACCCTGTGAGCTGCCCTCCACCCCCCAGCCCCGGCTCCCTGGGTCTCTCTGCCTTCATCCGCCAGATGTGCATTTGTGTCTCTGGCGCACGGGCCTGCGATTGTCCGCCTGAGCAAATGATTCCAGAGACGGGTCTTGACATCATTGCTGCCTCCCCAGAACCCTGCCTCCCTCTTTCTGTTTGTAAAATGTCCTTCACTGTGTTTCTCAGAAAAATTGTACAGATGATCGAGGTGTTACTTGTGGTCATTTTTTAAAGATTTGATATTATTCTTATTTTATCTATGCGCTTTTTTTTCTTTGCGGCGTGTAGTATCTTAGTTCCCCAACCAAGGGTCGAACCTGTGTCCCCTGTATTGGAAGCGTGGGGTCTTAACCACTGGGCAGCCAGGGAAGTCCGGGAGTTAATTTGAGGGGGGAGGTGTTGATGGTGCTGGGAGACAGGTATGAGGGTGACTGTACATGAGGGCACACACCCCTGCTTTTTGATGGGCTGGGCTGTTGGAGGACAGCTGTGGGCCTAGCCAGTCAAGCCGGGCACAGCTGGGCCTCTGGGGACAGGAGCAGAATATTGGGAGTTAGAAGGCCTCACCGTCAGTCGGATGACTGAACCCCAGAGGCCTTGAGTGACAGGATGGTGGTTGCCGACCGAGTCTGCTTTTTCACCCGCCACTTTACCTGACGTAGTATGCATATCAGATCAGCTGAGGGTATAAAACTGGAGCACTGTCAAATTCCAGAATCTCTGGTAGGTTGAAAGGAGGAGGGGAACGTAAGATGAATTTAACAGGGTAAAAGGTAAGCTTTGCACTTTGGTTGAGCACAGATTCATTCATTTATGAATGTTCAGGTTTGAGAATAAAATGGAAAGATGTGGGAGGCTCCTGTGCGCACACAGTCCTGGCTCCTCCTGGCCAGTCCCTGCAGGCAGCGCTGCAGCCCCCGAGCTGGTGTCTGCAGCAGGCCCAGCTGGGGGTCTTCTGGGCAGAGCTTCCTGAGGGCCGGTGGCCCTCTTGTAAGGGAAAGTGGGCTCCCTGCGCTGGGCCCACTGCAGGTCCAGACAGGAATCGTCATCCCAGCACAAATGCCTCATCCCTGAAGAGGTGTCAGCCGAGCCAGCTGTGCACCTATGGGTTGCATTGTCTTTTAACCACAGTAAGTTGACAATTTTCAGAAGTAGCAAGTGCATGAGGCTGGAGTGGTCTGGGGACACCAGGCTCCTGTGCCCTGGGGATGGCGAGGGGGTGGTGGGCAGGCCTCCAGAGGTCAGCCAGCCTTCTTAGGGGGCCAGAGAGTGTGCAGAGGTGCTGCTGTGGGCCAGGCGGGCATGGATGTGTGTTTGCTGTTTGTGTCTTTAAGATGACTGGCTTTCTCCCCACGGGCCAGCCCTGCTGGACTCAAGCCTGTGGGCCCCTGGCAAAGGCCTCCCCACCATGCTCCTCTTAGGCCCCCTTTCACTTGGGAGCTGCGGGTGCTGATTGCAGTTGCCCACTGACCTGTGGTGTGTCAGTTGCCCCTGCCTGGGTAAGGGAGCATCTTAGAAAGTCCTCAGAAAAGCCTCTCCCTAGTCCCCATTTCCTCCGTCTCTGCCTGGCTGGCTCTTATTCATCCTTTAGTCTCCCTTTAGATGTCACCTCCTTCAAGAAGCCTTCCTGGATCTTTAGATAGGACTGAAAGTCTCATCATGGCCCCCTGAATCCTGCACTCAGTATCCTCATGGCATGTTTCGCTTGCCTTGTAATCTGATGCACCTGAGTGAACGCCTTGAAAGCAAGAATTGGGCATGTTTCTTCTGGCATCGGTGACACCTGGGACAGTGCCTGGCACATAGTAGGTGTTCGGTTAAAGGTGTTTTGAATGAGTGAAAGGATGCATAGATGACACTTCCATTTCATCTCCGAGTCCAGCCTTTCCCACGGAAAGGATCAGGTGTGGGAACCACTGGTGTTCCGGTTGGCCTGGGTCACTGAGGCTGCTGCTGGTGCAGGACAGAGGCAGCCCCCAGGCCCTCATGGGACTTTTGCTACCCCCAGGGCGGGGCTTCCTGAATCGTTGCCTGCTGCCCCTGAGTGGGGTGAATGTAAATCGTGGGTGCGGTCTCCACAGCAGGCCAACGGCAAGGGTTGCCCATCCACCTACTCCTGCCTGCCCACAGCAGGCCCGGGACCCAAGTGCTTCCTGGAGCCCCTCCAGGTCTCAGAGAAGCCTGGGGAGGGGGGCTTCCTTATGTGAGACCCTACAGCTGTGGGGGCAGGGTGGCTCTGTGCCCTGCAGGACCTTCCACCTGGCATTTGGGGGTTAGAGTGTGGTTCCATAAGCTCCACACTCTTCTGGCCACTAGCTTCTGAAACCAGTGGAGAAGTGGACCCCAGCGATGAGCCGTGGGGGGACTGTGTTTATGTCAGAGTCTCGCCCTGGGCTCAGCGGACAGCTTGGGCTGCATGACTGCTTGTTGTGGGGTGACCTGTGCTGTGGGGTGTTTAGGAGCATCCTTGCCTTTACCCCTCAGGTGCCAGTAAACGACCCCCCACACCCCCAGTTATAATGACCAGGAATGTCTCCAGACACCAACACAAACACACACACACACACACCATTTTTGCTGGTAGTTCTGGATTTGCAAGCTTGCTCTACGGCCAGAATCAGCATCCTGCTACCTGAAAAAGTGAAAGTGAAAGTCACTCCATTGTGTCCAACACTTTGCGACCCCATGGACTATACAGTCCATGGAATTCTCGGCCTCACTCTTAAAAATGTTTTCCAATTGTAGGCAGATGGCTGAGCCACTGCTGACCTCTGCCGTTGGGGCAGAGTGTGGGGCAGGACCAGGTTAGAATGTTGTTTCTCCAGCCAGGTCAGATAAGCCCCATCTCCCCCGCAAGAAGAGAGGTGAGCAGTGTCATTTTTTTAAAAGATATGTATTTATTTGACTGCACCGGGTCTTAGTTTCGGCATGCGGGACCCAGTTCCCTGACCAAGAATTGAACCCGGGCCCCCTGCTTTGGGAGTGTGGCATCTTAGTCACCAGACCACCAGGGGAGGCCCAGAAGTGTCATTCTTGCAGAAGACCCCAGGTGTAAGGACAGATCCGACTGGCTCACATCACATGGGACCGGTCTGTAAGGGGCAGCTTTCAGCTGGCCTAGAGACGGGGGCCTCAGTGGCCCCTCTCACGCGGTCACTGCTTCACCCCCACACTTCTGTGGGACCCCGTCCCCTCCCCAGCCCCTCCCCCGTGCTAAGACACAAAGCAGCAGTCCCAACAGAGCCGGGGGGAGTGGGAGGCTTCCCTGAGGAAGGGACCATGGGGGCTGAGGAAATAGCAGTGCTGGATCCGGCCTTGGCAGTCAGAACCCTCAGACTTCACTGCTGTGAACTGAGCCAAGGCTGGGATCAAAGCTACAAACACGGGGACGAGAGGTGGGCAGAGTCCCGGCTGCAAGTGGCCTCTGCCAAGTACCCGTGCGTGACAGTCGCTCTGCAAATGTTCTTTCTTATTGTCCTTCCAGGAGCCCCCCACCTTGAGCACCTGGGACCCCCAGAGGCCACAGACCTGACCCCAGCTGCTCAGGTCTGTGAGGCCACTGAGCTGCTGTGGTCGATCGGAGGGGTGGACTCGAGGACTCCAGTACTTCCGCAGCTCCAAGGCATCAGAAATGCAGTGCCCCGGGCTGAGCCCCAGAGGGTGTCTGGGGGCAGGGCCTAGGTATCTGCATGTGAGCGAGCAGGCCAGCTCCAGGCTTGTGTCCTGACGGGTGGGAGGTGGGCCCTGGAGGGGAGGTCTTGGGAGACTGTGGGTGGGAGGCATCTCTTTGCCACCGAGTCCCCCGGTGTGGACTCTGCCAGGAGCCCCGAGCCTCCCGGACTGGGCCGGCGGGACTGTGATCTCCCCACGAGACGCTGGGCTGGTTTCAGTCGTGGATGTGGAACGGAGAGCAGTATGGGCAGCTCCCGGCAAGAACCGTCTGCACCGAGGTGGTGGTGGGACTCTGCGTCGCCTGGTTGAGCTCTGTCGCTAATAGGATTCGCAGAGCCTTTCGGCTGCCGCAGGAACCCAGAAGCTGCTCATTTGCGGAGGAATGAATAATTTATTTGTTTTCAGATGACTTATCCCTTCATCACGGATACAGCGGCTCAGCTGCGCGCGCTCTGTTGGCTGCGGAATAAGAGGCTTCACGGGAGGACTTGCCTTAATCCTCCACGGCCGCCCATTTGCAGGCTGCTTTGCAGGCTGTGTTTCAGGGATGCCCAGATCCTCTCTGGCGCTTTCCTTTCTTTGTGGGGAAGTTATACTTTTCCTCCTGGCCACCTGCTTCAGGAAGCATAGCTCGGGCACCAGCTGGCCTGGTGGGGGTGGTTTCAGGGTTGAGCAGCAACTAAGGTGTTAATACCAACGATGTAGTCAAGTTCTGTCTGGGGGAGGGGGTGGTTTCCAGTTTCTGTGTGTGACCAGCTGAAAGCTACACACAATTGCACTCACCCTTAAAAATCCCCAATTTTCTTGCGTGCCAGTACCCACGTTGCCCCTCCCCACTCCCCCAGTGACCTTCCTGACTCCAGCCTCAGTTCTGATACTATTTCTGCCCAGGTTGCCACAACCATCTTCCTCCTAGTCCCTTGCCCAAGAGCCCTCTGTGGCTCCCTATTGCCATAAGCCACCTGGCCCCAGCATTCAAGGTCCTCCGTGGTCAGGCTGTGTCATTTGCTGCAGCCTCATCTAGAATCTCCTCTCCCTCTGAGCAGCCTGCTTGCAGATTCACTCATTAGACGCCGACTGAGAGTCGGCGTGCCTCCAGGCCCCGTGCATGGGAGACGTGCGAACAGAATGCAGCCCTCCCAGAGCTCAGTCTAGAAGGGCCAGGAGCCCCAGCAGGCGGCTTCCAGGCAGCCTCATGGACCCGCAGGGGCCCCAGGAAGGAGGGGAGGCCACATGGGAAAGAGTCTCTGAATTTTTCCACGTCTCAGCCTGCCGCACTTGGTGGGATTGAGGTTCCGAGGGCACCTGGACTGGGGCCTGATTACCCGGGTCCTCAAATGGAAAGTGCTGGTGCCTTGGGACCACCAGGGGCTTCAGAGAGGGCGAGGGGTGAATATCTGGAGCCTGGCCTGAGGAGACTGCTCTGCAGGGAGCCTGGCCAGGAGCCTCAGCCCACCCTTCCTGCCTCTGCACAGACCCCACCCCAGGGCCTACCCTCTGCCCTGCTTTGAACGTCTTGCTTAATTACTCTTAAATAATTAGTGCCACTTTCCTTGCTCCTTTATTGCTCCCAGAGGGCAGGGTTTAGTCTCTGGCAGGTGCTGTGGCCTTCAGGGCCTGGTCGGCTCCGCTGGCATAGCACTGTCTGGCTGTGTGACCTTGGGAAAGTGGCTTAACCTCTCTGAGCCTATCTCTTGGTGGCCAGTGATCCTGAGACAGGGGCAGGGTGTGAGTGCACCCAGTGATCCTGAGGTGGAACCTTAAACGCTAGGAGTTTAAGGAGCTTCCATGTGAATTTGTTACCTCCTGTGGTTCCTGCAGCCACCCTGGGAGTTCATGGGATG
The DNA here is from genome assembly GCF_049115385.1 of Moschus berezovskii. NCBI lineage: Eukaryota > Metazoa > Chordata > Mammalia > Artiodactyla > Moschidae > Moschus > Moschus berezovskii. The sequence goes on from NC_142470.1 coordinate 19,722,859, forward strand.
GGAGCAGCCCCAAAGGACGGGCGACTTGCCCAGGGCCACGTGGTGACATGTTAGAGTCCAAATCCGACATGCTTGGGACCATTTCCATGAGACGGGGGTGTCTGGTCCCCAGCCTCTACTTCGGGTGCTCTAGTACCTGCTGTCCAGGGGTGACAGGTGCCGAAAGGGCTCCCCTCCCTGCCCCAGCTAAGAATGACCACAACAGTGGGCCTGTCTGTGGGCAGAACGTGCCCCACATAGAAGTTGCTGCATAGGCTTGGATTCCTCCCTGCTCTCCGCCTCCCTGGACCCACCGGTGTTTCCCCCGTGGCCGCCTCATTGTTCTCTGTTGGCAAAGCTTTGCTTTTTCTTCCTCCCTCCGGAACAGGAGGCGCCTCAGACGCCGCCGGGAAGAACTCCAGGCAGGGATTTTATGGCCCCTGGTCCCTTTGGCATCAGGAGCTGGTCGGGGGGAGTGGATCCGTGGCCTGGGCTCTGGAGGTTCTAAGACTTCATTAGTGGGCAATGAGCCATTTTATTTTCGTTCCTGCCCACAGAGAATCAGGAGTGAACAAGCTTGGATTTTGTTGGAAGGAAAAGCAATACCTTTGGGAGTGACCTGCCACCCCCACCACTGGGGGGTCCCAAGGAGGTCCCCCCTTTTTGCTGCCCTCAGTTCCAGGGAATCTTACAATCCTTTCCCCAGTACCCAGTATTTTTGTAGCACTCTCTGGTTGTCAGAGAGTATACAAGTGTTCTACAACAATTGTGCTTAAAATAAAAAGGTGTCCTTGCCCTGTCCTCTGAGCCCCTGCTCCTGCTGCTCCCCACTTCTGCCTGTTGGCCATGCTTCGGCCACATTCACTTTCTTGCTGCTCCTTGACGATGCCAAGCATGCTTTACCCCAGGGCCTTTGCATTTGCTGCTCCTTCTGCCAAGAGCCCTCATCGTAAGTCTATCCCTTCCTCTTCACATGTGTCCCTGACTCAGAGCATCTAAGCAAGAGTTACTGCCCCGACCCCAACCCACCCTGGCATGCTCACTTGCTCAGTCGTGTCCAGCTCTTTGCGACCCCATGAACTGTAGCTTGTCAGGCTCCTCTGTCCATGGGATTTCCCAGGTAGCAATACTGGAGTGGGTTGCCATTTCCTTCTCCAGGAGATCTTCCACATCCAGGGATCAAACCTGCATCTCCTGCATTGGTCGGCGGATTCTTGACCTTTGAGTCACCTGGCAGTCTTCATCAGATCACTTCATTTTATTCTTTTCCTAGCAGTTCGTGGTCTGCTTACTTTCTCTGTTGCTGTCTTGTTACTGGAAATGAAACCTTTTGGAGCTTCATCTGTGCTATGTGTCATGGAGCTTTTATCCAATTGTTCTGTGGTCCTCCAGGTACCAGCACACTACAGGTGTCTTCCATCGATGTCAGGTGGACGTGAGGACAGTTTCCTCTAGGGGCTTTTATAGGTCATGCAGCTGTGAGCCTTCTTGTGTCACTGGTGAACCTATGTCCATCTTTCTGTTGGGAGTATATCAAGGAGCTGGATTTCTGGGCCATGGAGTTTGTGTAGTCATCTTTAGTAAATATGTCATTTTTTCAAAATGGTTGGAGATCATAGGGTCCTTTTGTTTTGTGACCCCAACTCGGGTACCCTGGTGATGGGAGGGGACAAGGGAACTACACTAAGATATCATGAGTGCTTCCTGGAAGCCGGGGATGCAGCCAGCGCCCAGGGCCCCAGATGACCAGAGGGCTGGTAAAGGCACTGGCCAGTCAGGGCTCAGGGTTTAGCTCACTGCCGCCTTGGGGCCCTCTCCAGCCCAACCGTCTTTTGTGGACCGCTCCGGCTGTGTGGTCTGACCTGCAAGTCTTGGCTTCCGTGGTATATTCTATGGCTTTCCCATCCCCAAGGACATCTGCAGGATACAAAGCCCCTTCAACTCGGTTTTTTTAGAAAATATTTATTATTTGGCTGTATCGGCCCTAATTGTGGCGTGTGGATCTCTGTGGCATCATGCAGGTCTCTCTAGTTGCGGCACTCAGGCTTGGTTGCCCTGTGGCATGTGGGATCTTGGTTCCTTGACTAGAGATTGAACCCGTGTCACTTGCATTGCAAGCTGGATTCTTAGCCCCTGACCAGCAGGGAAATCCCTCCAACTCAGCTTTTGAATTGAGCAGTGGAGGAAGATGCCTTTGTGTTGTGCGAAATGTCTGTGTGAAAGTATTCAGCAAGCTACCGCCCTGATTACCTGGGGACTGTGGTGGAATTAGTCATCCTAAAACCACAGTCACCTCAGAAATAGTCATAATCCAAAACCCATCCATCTCTGACTCCAGACCCACTGTATTTTTCTCCCTCGGGGACTTTGCTTCCTAATTAAGTTGGATTTCAGGATATATTAAAATAATTCGTCATCTCTTGAGCACACATTTGCCCCTGGTGCAAGTGGGCAGATCAGAGTCAGCGCAGGAGGCCTGGGTCTGGGCAAGAGGGGGTGTTGAGACCTGGTAGGAGGAAGCTCGTGTAACTGCCTTTCAAGGACTGGCCAGCAGGATGCTGGGCACTGAGCCCTCCGGGCATGGGCCCTGGAGGAAGAACTAGCCCCAGAAATGGCCCTAGAACCCTGGTTTGTTAGCTGGTGGTTCGCAGTCAGCGTCCTAGGGTGGTGGACTAGGCAGTTTCAGGGACTGAACTCCTTCAGCCCGAACCCAGCATGTATCCAGAGGGATGCCTCCCTCCCCAGCTGCCCCCCAGGGCACCAGATCACCTCCTGGAATGCAAGCGATCCCTGGAGCTTGGTTTGACTGCCCATCCCCGACATCCAGCACATGACATTTGAGGTACCCGGTTGGGCTGTGGGTTCCTTGAAAGTGGGACCGGTGTCCCCTCCACCTAATGCACTCTGCAGGCACTCAGCAAGTGTGTGGGGTGCATGCTGGGGGTAGGATGGGGAGCATATCTCTGAGGCAGTTTTGCAGCTAAGCAGAGACATTACTTTGCCAACCAAGGTCCGTCTAGTCAAGGCTATGGTTTTTCCAGTGGTCATGTATGGATGTGAGAGTTGGACTGTGAAGAAAGCTGATCGCCGAAGAATTGATGCTTTTGAACTGTGGTGCTGGAAAAGATTCTTGAGAGTCCCTTGGACTGCAAGGAGATCCAACCAGTCCATTCTAAAGGAGATCAATCCTGGGTGTTCATTGGAGGGACTGATGCTAAAGCTGAAACTACAATACTTCGGCCACCTCATGCAACGAGTTGACTCACTGGAAAAGACTCTGATGCTGGGAAAGGTTGGGGGGCGGGAGGAGAAGGGGACGACAGAGAATGAGATGGCTGGATGGCATCACCGACTCTGTGGACATGGGTTTGAGTGAACTCCGGGAGTTGGTGATGGACAGGGAGGCCTGGCGTGCTGTGATTCATGGGGTCGCAAAGAGTCGGACACGACTGAGTGACTGAACTAAACTGAACTGAACTGAGATCTGAGGCTGCCAGGTTCTCACAGTCGGCCACGGTGACGAGCTCTGAGAGCTGTGTCCCCCAGCTGCAGAGCTGGGAAGCCCTGTGGTTTGCCCCCCTGTTCCTGAGAACCTGCTCTTTGCCCTTCTGTCTTCTGGGGTAGAGAGGTACAAGAACTCTGGCCTACAATCTGGGTAGTTTGTTTTTTAATAACTTTATTAAGATACAATCCATGTGCCGCACAATTCACCCATATAAAGTATACAATGCAATGGCTTTTAGTACATTTACCAAATACATCTGCAACTGTCACTGCAGTCAATTTTAGAATGTTCCATCACCCCAAAAGAATGTTCATCACCCTAAAAGAATGTTCTGTCACCCAAAAAGAATGTTCCATCACCCCAAAAGAATGTTCCATCATCCCAAAAGGAGACCCCATACTCTTTATTTTTATTGATTTAATTCATTCATCTCATATTTTTCTCTTAGCAAACATCAGATAATATGAACAAAGTTATATTGCTCACTATAATTAAAATCTTTTTTGCTTTATATAAGTTATATACATACTAACGTGGGTGAAATTCACTAAAGTAAATTAGAAATATTCCAGAACTTTGACCTATACTTTTCTTAAGTTAGGACAAAAGAAAGCTTGTCAAGTTTCCCTGGGATCAGTGTCATGTAGCAAACTGAATGACTATATGCTGCTTTTAAGTTAACATTTGCCATTTTTTAAAGACTAATTTTAGATTACAGTTAAAATAATTTTCATCTCAAGCTTGGTGAAAGAACAGAATCTGGCCATACATATCCTGTTCATAACCATATGGGCCATTTAAAACGTAAGAACTAATAAAAATAAAACTATACCTATAATCAAGAAAATTCTACTCATCCTGCTAGGAATATACAGCAATAAGTTATAAACCAATAAACAGCAATAAACCAATAAGTTATTTTAGAATACTTTAAATACAGATGGAATTTATAATAACTAGATTTCATTGTATCTTGTTTTATTGATTCTTAATACTTCTCTTTTAATTTTAAAGTAACAGATTACTTCAAAATAAAGCCACGCTGCTTAGTAGTTTATAATTTCATTCTTTTATAAATTTAAGACTCCCCCAAAAATCCAGATCCAGGATTACAAAAAAAGCAACCTTCAGAATGTATTTTGTTTGGTAGGCAGAATGGTTCTTAATCATTGGAAGTATAACACCTTCATGCAGTACTTATTTGCTTGAGATGACCACAACAGTTCCCCACACTGTCACCTTCTAAGCTTGAGACGTGATACTGACACCCTGTTTGTAATATTGTAAAACACAGTTGTTGCTGTTTAGTTGCTCAGTCGTGTCCAACTCTTTGAGACCCCATGGACTGTAGTCCACCAGGCTGCTCTGTCCATGGAATTCTCTAGGCAAAAATACTGGAGTGGGTTGTCATTTCCTCCTCCACCCCAAACCCTTTCAGTTCAGTTCAGTCACATAGTCGTGTCCAACTCTGCGACCCCATGAACCACAGCACGCCAGGCCTCCCTGTCCATCACCAACTCCCGGAGTTCATTCAAACTCATGTCCATTGAATCGGTGATGCCATCTAACCATCTCATCCTCTGTCATCCGCTTCTTTTCCTGCCTTCAATCTTTCCCAACATCAGGGTCTTTTCAAATGAGTCACCTCTTCGCATCAGGTCCTTCCAATGAACACCCAGGACTAATCTCCTTTAGGGTGGACTGGTTGGATCTCCTTGCTGTCCAAGGGACTATCAAGAGTCTTCTCCAACACCACAGTTCAAAAGCATCAATTCTTCTGCACTCAGCTTTCTTTATAGTCCAACTGTCACATCCATACATCACCACTGGAAAAACCATAGCCTTGACTAGATAAACCTTTGTTGACAAAGTTATGTCTCTGCTTTTAAATACGCTGTCTAGGTTGGTCATAACTTTCCTTCCAAGGAGTAAGCGTCTTTTAATTTCATGGCAGCAATCACCATCTGCAGTGATTTTGGAGCCCAAAAAAATAAAGTCAGCCACTGTTTCCACTGTTTCCCCATCTATTTGCCATGAAGTGTTGGGACCGGATGCTGTGATCTTAGTTTTCTGAATGTTGAGCTTTAAGCCAACTTTTTCACTTTCCTCTTTCACTTTCATCAAGAGGCTCTTTAGTTCTTCTTCACTTTCTGCCATAAGGATGGTGTCATCTGCATATCTGAGGTTATTGATATTTCTCCCGGCAATCTTGATTCCAGCTTGTGCTTCATCCAGCCCAGTGTTTCTCATGATGTACTCTGCATATAAGTTATAAGCATGGTGACAATATACAGCCTTGATGTAGTCCTTTTCCTATTTGGAACCAGTCTGTTGTTCCATGTCCAGTTCAAACTGTTGCTTCCTGACCTGCATGGAGGTTTCTCAAGAAGAGGGTCAGGTGGTCTGGTATTCCCATCTCTTTCAGAATTTTCCACAGTTTATTGTGATCCACACAGTCAAAGGCTTTGGCATAGTCAATCAAGCAGAAATAGATGTTTTTCTGGAACTCTCTTGCTTTTTCCATGATCCAGTGGATGTTGGTCTCTGGTTCCTCTGCCTTCTCTAAAACCAGCTTGAACATCTGGAAGTTCACAGTTCACGTATTGCTGAAGCCTGGTTTGGAGAATTTTGAGCGTGACTTTACTAGCGTGCGAGATTAGTGCAATTGTGCGGTACTTTGAGCATTCTTTGGCATTGCCTTTCTTAGAGATTGGAATGAAAACTGACCTTTTCCATTCCTGTGGCCACTGCTGACTTTTCCAAATTTGCTGGCATATTGAGTGCAGCACTTTCACAGCATCATCTTTTAGGATTTGAAATAGCTCAACTGGAATTCCATCACCTCCACTAGCTTTGTTCGTAGTGATGCTTCCTAAGGCCCACTTGACTTCACATTCCAGGACGTCTGGCTGTAGGTGAGTGATCACGCCATGGTGGTTATCTGGGTCGTGAAGGTCTCTTTTGTACATATAGGTTATACACATACTAAAGTGGGTACGATTTTGGCTACCACCTTTAGCTACCAGATCTCATTCCCCAGCCCTAAGAAATTGTTATTCTACTTTCTGCCTCTATAGATTTCCTATTCTGGACATTTTCTATAACAGAATCATACAGCATTTGTCCTTTTGTGCTGGCTTCACTTCGCATAATGTTTTCAAGATTCGTCCATATTGTAGTGCATGTCAGTGCTTCTTTTTATGGCTAAATGATATTACACTGTATGAAAATACCACATTTTGTTTATCCATTCATATAGTAATGAACGTTTGGGTTGTTTAATAATGCTGCTATGAACAAGTTTTTTTATGGACTTCTGTTTTCATTTCTCTTGGGTTTATTCCTAGGAGTGGAGTTTCTGGGTTGTGTGATAACTGTATGTTCAATCATTTGAGAAACTGCTAGATTGTTTTCCAAAGTGGCTGCACCATTTACATTACCAACAGCAGTGGGATCCAGTTTCTCCAAATCCTCGCCAACACTTGCACTGATTGGATGTTTTCTTTTCCAAAAATTTCAGTGGGTGTGAAATGATATCTCACTGTGCTTTTGATTTGCATTTCTCTAATAACTAACGATGTTGAGCATCTTTTTTTTCATTAAAAAAGTTTATTTAATTTTGGCTGTGTTGGGTCTGTGTTGCTGCAGATGCTTATCCCTAGTTCCAGCGAGTGGGGGCTGCTCTCTAGTTGTGGTGCTCAGGCTTCTCGCTGCAGTGGCTTCTCTTGTGAGGTACAGGCTCTAGGGCTCCTGGGCTTCAGTAGATGTGGCTCCTGGGCTCTAGAGCACAGGCTCAGTAGCTGTGGGGCGCAGGCTTAGTTGCACCACAGCATGTGAAGTCTTCCTGGATCAGGAATCGAACTCATGTCTCCTACGCTGCAAGGCGGATTCTCAATCACTGGACCACCAGGGAAGCCCCTGTAGTAAGTTTTTAAATTGAGAGCTGTGAGTTCTACTTTGTCTCTTTTTTTTTTTCAGAACTCTTTCAGCTGTTGTGCATCCTTTGAAGTTCCGTATGAATTTTAGAATCAGCCAAATACAAAGTAGTTAAGCTGGCATTCTGAGGGGGAACCTGGAGGTTAGTGTGGGGAGTATTGCCATCTTAACAGTGTTAAGTCTTCTGATCTATGAACATGGGATATCTTCCCACTTATTTAGATCTTCTTTCATTTTTTTCAACAATGTTTTGTAGTGCTCAGAATACATTTTGCATTTTTTTATTAAATTTATTTTATAAATTTTTAAATAATTTTTGATGCTATTGCTTACAGAATTGTTTTCTTAATGAAATTTGTTAATTTCATTTTTGGATTTTTAATTGCCTGTTTATAGAAATACACTTAATTTTTGTATGTTGATCATGTATCCAGCAACCTTGCTTAAATTATGTCATTAGTTCTATTACATTTTTTAAGTGGATTCCTTAGGATTTTCTATATAAAAGATCATGTCATCTGCAAATAGAAATAGTTTTACTTCTTTTCTAATTCAGATGCCTTGTATTTTTTTCTTGTCTAGTTGCCCTGGTTAGAACCTCTAGTATAATGTTGAACTGAAGTGACAGGAGTGGGCATCCTTGTCTCATTCCTAATCTAAGGGAAAGAGCATCTGGTATTTTTACCATTAGGTATGATGTTGGCTGTGAGTTTTTCACAAATATCCTCTGTCAGACTGAGGAAGTTTCCTTCTGTTCTTAGTTTGAGTGTTTTTATCATGGAAGGATGTTGGATTTTGTCAAGTGCTTTTTCGGCGTCTGTTGAGATTAGCATGTGATTTTTGCTTTTTATTTTACTGTATGATGTACAATATTGTTTTCAGATAGTAAACTATCCTTGCATTCCTGAGATAAATCCCATTTGGTATGATGTGTAATTCTTTTTATTCTTCATGTTACTGGATTTGCTATGCTGGTTTTTTTTTCTTTTTTTCTTTTTTTTTGAGTCTTGTTGTTTTTCTTTTCATCCTTGTCCATTAGGCACATTGGTCTGTAGCTTTCTTCTCTTGTGGAGACTTTGTCTGGTTTTGCTATCAAGGTAGTACTAGCCTCATAGAACCAGTTGGGAAGTGTTCCCTCCTCTTCTGTTTTTTGGAAGAGTTTGTGAAGAATTGTTATTAATTCTTTAAATGTTTATAGAACTCAGCAGTGAAACCATCTGGGCCTGGTGGGGACTTTTCTTTGTGAGTAATTTTTTGATTACTAATTCAGTCTCTTGCCTTGTTATAGGAATGTCAGACATACTTCTTCTTGAGTCACTTGCAGTAGTTTGTGTCTTTCAAGTTGGCTTAGATTCTTACAAGAGTGTTTTCAAGGCTTCTCTCTGCTCTTTTAGTCATTGTTGACATTTATTGCAACTTCCTATGAGCACACATTTTGCGTGTGTGTGCATTTGCTCGCGGAATCTTCTGAGAGGTTGATGAACTGGGTAGGATTATCATCGTCTCCATTTTACATCCTGGAAGACTGAGGCAGAGAGAAGGTAGACAATGGGTCACACAACTAGGAAACAGTAGAGCTAGGATTTGAGCCCAGGCAGCCCAGCTGCGGAACCCTCTCTGCTCTCCCAGGGCCTTGCTCTGTGCTAGGAGCTGGGAGTACCAAAATGAGCCAAAGCTGGTCACGGCCTGAGTCACCCCTGCCCCCAGAGACCCCAGACCTAGGAGAGGGAGGTGCCTTGGGCATAAAGTGAGCAAAAGGCTGGGAGGTCTGGATGGGCCCCAGGAGAAAGGAATCCAGGTGAAGCAGGCCTTGAAGGAGGGTCCAATGCAGGGGGTGTGTGTGTGGGGGAGTCAGGGAGTGTGCTCCCTCCCCAGGGCTTTTGTCTTCTACCTCTCCTCTCTCCCAAGTGCTCAGAGAGAGAAAAGGGTGTCACAGCCCTTGGATGCTGATGCCCCGCCTGGCAGGAGTTTGGAGCACTAGGCTCAGGCCCAGGAGGTCTGTTTGAATCACCCAGGCATCCACAGCTTGTTCTCCTGGAGAGGAAGTGGCATGACCATTTGTAAGACAATTGAGAGACAGAAATCAGGAGCAACCAGACATAACTCCACATAATTATTTCTGCATAATGACTTCTGCTCCTTGATTCCGTCTCCAGCGATGACTGTCATCTGTATCTGTCACAGGAAAGCTGGTGGCCAGGGAGCCCCTGTGGCTTAGCCGATACAGCCAGGAGGAAATTTGCAATTTGAGTTAATGGAGTGTTCCCACGCAGACTGGGAGCAGAGGCCTCTGGAAGGATGGCTCCTCCTGCTGGGAAACCTGGGATCAGAGCTGGCCCAGCCTCCCCAAGGGATCCAGCCCGTCCACTGTGTCACAGCTGGGGACATGGAGGATGGCGGGGGATCACAGGGCCCACCCCAGTCACGGGGCCTCCTGGCACAGAGGAGCACCTCTGCTGTCCCCACCCCACAGAGCTCTTCCCGGGAGTGCTGGGGTATGTCTGGTGAGACAGGGCAGTGTCCACCTGGACTAAGAATGCTGTCACCGTCCCTGAACTGATCCTTGAGCTTGATGTTCATGTAGGTCTGTCCCCCAGAGGCTAGAAATGGTAGGGCCTTTGTGCAGACTGACCTGCAGCTGGGGGAGGCCCCCCTGTGACATTAATTGTGCAGAGTGGCTGGAGGGCACCACCCTCCCCCACCACCCCCTGCAGGAGGACCACAGGCCCTGGGCACACATGATCCAACTCTGGAAAAGCGAAAGCCCCCAACCTAAGGGGGTGCTTGCCTGCGGCATTCCCACGCCTCCTATGAGCTCCTATAATTGACGAGGGCATCTGGAAAGAGCAGAGGTAGGTTTAGGGGTGTACATTTTGGGCATTCCACTTGGCCGCGTGTGACCTTGACATGCATCCCCAGATCTGTTTGCTCCTCTGTAAACTGGGGGTTTTGAATGGACCTTCCCCGCCAGGGCCGATAGGAGGTCATGATGATAAAATAACCACCAGACACATTGCTTCTAGCACATTCTGCTGCTGATTCCAACTTACTGGTTTTCACCAGGGTGACCTTGGGGAGGACCCTTGACCCTGTCCAGACTTTAATTTCCCTGAGTGTCCAAGCAGGGCTCCAGAGTCATGAGATGACTTAGCTGAGATCATTGACGTGAACTCACCTTCAGAAGAATAGGGAACGAGGTGAGCAGAGGGGGATTTTAGAGCAGGGAAGCTGCCTCGTATGATATTAGTATTATAACGTCGATGGTGAAGGGCAGGGGAGCCTGGCGTCTGCTGTCCGCAGCATCGCAGAGTTGGATGCGACTGAGCAAACCGAACAACAGGCAGCTACACGTTTGTTCAAGCCCACAGAACGCACAACACCGAGAACCAGCTCCTGTGAGCTTGGCCTGGGGGCGATGACATGTATCCGTGTAGGTCCACCAGTTGTAACTAAGGTCCCCCAGTCTGCAGGGGGAGGATGGTGAACGTGAGGAGGGTTGTGTCTGGGGAAACAGGGTCAGTGGGAACGCTGTTCTTTCTGCTCTGCTTTGCCGTGAATGAAAAGACTGCTCTAAGAAATAAAGTCTATTAAGAGTGTTACATGTAGGTATATACAGGTGTATATGTGTATATATAAAGTATGTCAGTGACCTCCAGTGAGCATTTCTGGTGGGGAGATGCTTGGCATTTGCACTCCAGGTCTTGAATCCTAGCAGTGAGTGTCAGTGATGTAGTGGGCACATGAAACCCTGTATTTCTGAAGCAGGGTAGAATTCTGACTGCGCACAAGTGCACCGTGCTTTCAGTCATGTCCATGGGATGCATTTGGGGGCACTCATTTCTCAAACAGGGATTATTTATTGAGCGCCTGCTGCATGCAAGCTCTGAGCCAGGCGCTGGCTGCCCAGAAATGAAGGTATGGAGCTCACAGTCAGTTCAGGGGAGATGCAGCCCTCATTCTGCAGGAGCCGGGGAAGCCCTGCCAGCCCCCAAGGAGGAAGTGAACCTTGTATTATGGGAGGATCATGGGGAAATGTGTGTAGATTGTACAGAAGTGACTGGCGAGGAAGTCAGTGGGCTCTGGGTCCAGGTGGCCCCAGACAGCACGTGACCGGTCTGTCCTCTCTTCCAGGGCATGGTCTAGCAGCCTGGGCCAGGACGTGGAAGCGGCCTCCGAGGTTCTGACCCCTGCTTTCTCTCCACCTCTGCTCAGCCTTGGGTAAGTGCTCCAGTGAGGGGGGGCGGGTGAGATGGGGTAAGGACGGGGCACTGAGGGGCCTCTACCTCTCTGTGGGGTCCTGTCCACCTGCCGGCGTGTGGGGACTTGACCCAGCTCAGCGGAAAGAATGGGAAGGCTTTAAGGGGGCAGTGTGCCCAGCACCCCCATGAGGGCGCAATCTCGCCCCCACATCCCGTGGGTGGGGCCTTCCTGCCTCTCTTGTTTGGACAGCAGGGTGTGGCCTTCCTGAGGGAAGGGAGTTTCTCCTGCTGCCCTGTCTTTCCTTCTCTCACCTTCCCTGCTCACCCAGTGAAAGCACTCGCCGGTGTGGGCCAAGAGACCCAGGGTGAGGGTCAGGGGACAGACTTCAGAGTGGGTCTCTGGGCTTTTCTCCCCAACGAAAACAGACACAGCTCCATGTGGAAGCAGACATGGCTGCTTTTATTGGTCCGATCTTTTACCAGCCCTGTCGGAGCTGGGAAATGGGGAGGGGGCAGAAGCTGGCTTTGGCTACCTGGATATCAGCTGCATACAGAGGCCCAGCTGGACGTTGGTGGGTGGGCACAGGGGCACAGGGTGCGGTGCCTGGCCAGGTTGGGTCCTCCTGAGGCTAGTAGCTGGGTGTCAGGAGCTGGAGCAGGTGGAGGAGTCCAAGGAGGGCAGAGGAGGTGGTCCCTGGTGTCTCCTTCCATCCTGAAGCCCCCTGGGTATCTCATTTCCCACCCAGCAAAGACTCAGTAGCTCTTATCCCCAATCCCTGAGAGATCAGAAACTGTGGGAGGCGGTGGCACCTCTGACAACGAATGTCCTTGGTCGGGATGTCCTGGATCAAGTGATGGGAAGTGGGAGGACCCCTTCTCTCTGCCCCTCCCCCTTTGGTGATGGACAGGAGGGCCTGTCCCCCCAGTCCTCCTTCTCTGTCTACCTGCTGCAGGCACCTGAGTGCTAAGGCTGCGGGTCCCAGCCTCCTGCCAGCAATCATGCATTCATCCCCTCAACGAAGTATGTACTGATCACAGTAGAGTGCCCAGGCTCTGGGCTTCCAGTGGAGAACTGACTTGAATAAAATCTGGCTCCAGGGACTCTGTATTCTAGTTTAGGGGAAAGAGAGAGAGAATTCAGTAAAATACAGAGGAAAAAAAAAATAAAGTAGGAACGGGGATAAGAATGTGTTAGGGTGACAGTTTTGGACAGAGGAGTTAGAGAAGGCCTCACTGAGAAGTTCCCTGAGCCTAGATGCAGTGGAGGCGAGGGAGCAGTTTGGAATCAGAGGAAGAGCAGGTGCAAAGGGCCTGTGGCAGCAGCATATCTGAGGGATTCGGGAGCAGCAAAGAGAGCCATGTTGCTGGAAGGGGTACACAAGTGCGGGGAGAGGGGGTGGGTCAGACAGCTGCCAGGGGTGTTGTTCATGCATGAGGAGTGGGACACTCACCACACGAGCCCAACAAGGACAAGCATCTCAGTGCAGTCGAGACCACCCAGCATGGGGAGCCCCTCACTCACTGCATATGTAATTGTTGCTCACAGAGACTTAAGCACTGCTCTAAAGATGCTGGATGAACGGGGACATGGAGACAGGGCTTCTGCAGGACAAGAGGCCAGGAGAGGCCCGGATGCTGTCCACCTGGCTGTCCCGACGTGGCCTCAGAGCGGAAACTGTGGTGGTTTCGAGGCAGGGCACCCGGAAAGGGAAATCCTTCGTAGGTTGTACGTTGAGGGTTATTTTTAGAGTGACCAGCAATAACTTTGCAATATCACTTCCTGTGGGCATCCCCTCCAACCCTCAACCACAGGGACGGGTCCTGCATGACAGGCCTTGTGGGCAGATGTGTGCTCACGTGTGTGCACACACATGCACACGCTGTGGTGCACGCAGGTTAACATTCTCATCCACTGCACAGTCAGTGGAGGGATGGGGACCATGTCCTGGCCCGCCTGCAGGATGGCGAGCCCCGGGTCAGGGACTCGCTGTCTTCAACATCCCTGAGCTTCTGCTCCAGGTGGGGTTCTGCACGAGATGGCTGCATGCGTGCCGAGAGAGGTAGGCCCGGCCCCGGGCTTACACCTGCTCAGGAAGGAGAAAGGCAGGGGTCAAAGGAAGGGCACCTGCCGGTCCGGTCTGTCTTTGCTCACAGCTCAAAGGGTGAGACAGAGAGAGAGGGTCCATAATGCACAAACGAAGGATGAAGTGATGTCCCCAGGGTCTTGCTGACTGCTGGCCCCTGGCCAGGCCCCTGAGCCAGGTCTGAGCCCACCTGGACTCTCCCCATAGGTCATCCGCCTCTCCCATCAGGCCCTCACTTATCCTTCTCCCTTCACATCCAGTCCAGACCCAGGCCCATGGTCACCATTTCTGGGACAGCCTGCATTTCACATTTCCTGTCCTTTGGACCCCTCAAATTTCTTTGGGTTGGTCAGACCCCAGGGGCACGTTGGTCACTTAGCAACACCCATGTCAGTTTAGTTCAGTTCAGTTCAGTTCAGTCGCTCAGTTGTGTCCGACTCTCCGCGACCCCATGAATCACAGCACGCCAGGCCTCCCTGTCCATCACCAACTCCTGGAGTTCACTCAAACGCATGTCCATCGAGTCGGTGATGCCATCCAGCCATCTCATTCTCGGTCGTCCCCTTCTGCTCCCGCCCCCAACCTTTCCCAGCATCAGAGTCTTTTCCAGTGAGTCAACTCGTCGCATGAGGTGGCCAAAGTATTGCAGTTTCAGCTTTAGCATCAGTCCCTCCAATGAACATCCAGGATTGATCTCCTTTAGAATGGACTGGTTGGATCTCCTTGCAGTCCAAGGGACTCTCAAGAGTCTTCTCCAACACCACATGTCACAGGGTGGCTATTCTGAGGACCTCAGAGGATCTCCAGGAAACTGGCTCCTTCACGGATGTCACAGAATATCGGGGTCAGAGGGGCTCTGATGGGCAACGTGGAGACCTTAAGGGGCCAGGAAGATGGGCTCTTGGGCACGCTGAACAGCACGCCAAGGCTGCAGATGCACTGAACTGCTAAGCCTGCAGAGGATCTGGGGCTGCCTGCCAGGGGCGCCCTTGCCCTCGTCACCTGCTTTTTCGCCCTCTTGCCTAGCTTCCTCACCAGCTACACCGCTGCCCCGTGCTTTAGATGTTGTGCTAATCGGCTGTAGGATTATTGCTAGCCGCACCCTGAGAAACTGAAACTCAGTTCTCCATCTCTGGGGAAGAGAGTCGGGGAAGGACGTGAACTACAAGCCTGGAATGCTGCCTTCCTTCCCTCCCGTTTCTGTCCCTACCACACCAGCACCACACTTGACTCAGAGTACAGACTAACTCAGGGTAAGGAAGGAAAGAGGGATTCACACCTTCCTTCCTTCCCAGCTAGAGTGGAAGCACTTTGGGGGCACCTTGTACATTTCTGTATCCCCAACACCTCGCCAACACTTCAGCAGGGGCTTCCCAGGTAGCGCTAAGTGGTAAAGAACCCGCTTGCCAGTGCAGGGGACACAGGAAACGAGAGTTCAATTCCTGGGTTGGGAAGATCCCCTGGAGGAGGGCACGGCATCCCACTCCAGTATTCTTGCCTGGACAATCCCAGGGACAGAGGAGCCTGGTGTCCATAGGGTCGCACAGAGTCGGACACAACTCACAACCTATCACGCACGCACCTTCACCATGATCCCCACCCAGCAGGTGCTCTGTTAATGTGTGTTGACCGACTGACACCTTCTGTGTGAGTTTGTGCTTTGGCGCCAACTCTCTGTGCAGAACCTTTGGCTTCTGGTGCTTTGATTTAAAGAATAAAAATGGCAAAGGGTAGTGTTTAGGAGCTGTCTTCACTCGGATTATAAATACACTCTCTGATGACAGCTCAAGACTGTAGCCCTGGGGCCACCAAGAGGCAGCTGGCATGTCACTGTTGGTGCGCCCAGCGTCTTGGCCAGGCTGATGCCACTTTTCAGGAGAATGACTTACTGTTTTTTATTTCTCTCCAAAGACATTAAACATGAATCAAATAGCAGTCGAGATGATTCACTGGAAGTTTTCTTCCAAGTTTCAAAACACACACACACATACACACACACAACGGGATTGGTGTGCTGAACCGTACGTAAGTGAAGTCAGGTGGCATTGGGCTGGAGCCCTGCCTCCAGGGGCTCTGCTGTGGGCAGCACCTTGCAGAGGGGGACCTCGTCCTGAGGTCAAAGCCCTGTGCCAACCATCACAAAACCCCAGAAGGCCACGGGTGTCTCAAAAATCCCTCAAGTCAAATGTTCATCATGACATCACTTTCGTTTCTACCCAAGATATCTTAGAATGTGACCAAACCTCTTCATCTGGGGCACAGGAATTCACAATTTGGAAAGGGTTCATTTGGGGTCCATGGACTGAGAGTTGAGTCATCGCTCAGGCGGGAACCTGGCAGAAATGAGCCTTCTCCCACCTGCAGGGAGAAAAGTGAATGCATCTGCCAACCAGGATCCTGGGGAGAGGGACACACACTGTCGCCGGGTGGGTGAACTTCTCTGGTGCTGTCCAGGCTCCCACTGGCAGTAAATTCCAAGACGTTTTTGAGGGTGGAATGTACCTCGGGGGCCACGTTGTCCAAACTCATATTTTTCAGATGAGGAAAGTAAAGCTGTGAGGCATCTGACTTACCCCAGATTGCCCAGGCATCCCGACCCCACCCTTGGGGGCGGGGGGTGTTGGGGTGGGAAGGACAGCAGTGCTCGTAACAACTGATTCCTGTCTGCTCACTGAGAACACCCTTCATCTCCCTCAGGGCTCTCCCACATTCCAACCTTTACCATTTGCCCGAGAAGGAATGCAGAGGCAGTTTTTCAGGTATTTTTTGACTCAGTCTTTACCAATTTGAAGGACTTCCCTAGTGGCTCAGACGGTAAAGAGTCTGTCTACAATGCTGGAGACCTGGGTTCCATCCCTGGGTCAGGAAGATCCCCAAAAGGCAGTGGCAACCCACTCCAGTACTCTTGCTTAGAAAACCCCAGGGACGGAGGAGCCTGGTGGGCTACCGTCCACGGGGTTGGACACGACTGAGCGACTTCACTTTTACTTTCACTTTACCAGTGTGAGCTGCCCTTCGGGTCATTAGTCCGAATTCCGGCTTCTCAGGGTTGATGGCATCTTTCCTTCTTTCCCTAGCTGCGTCTCCTCCCCACACCCTCCATTTGTTAATCTGTCCGTCCGTTCCCCATTCTCCTCCACTGCTCTCTGCTGCTCCCCACTGTTCTGTACTGCTCAGTACCGATGTGTTGCTAGGCCGCTCGTCGCCCAGGAAGGTGCCTGGGGAGGTAACAGGCCCAGCTGTGGAGCAGGGATGGGGTGCTTGCTGGTGGTCTCCCCAGAAGCTCGGGCCAAGAGTTGCTGAAGTCACAATGCCACCCGGGCTCCCTCCTCCCCCCGCCCAGATAAGGCCCTGCCCACCTCCCTGGCCACGTGCCTCCAGCCACACCACACAGTTTCGCACACTCAAGTCTCCCCGCACACCGACGCCCTCTGGGATGTCGCCCCAGCCCTTCTCTACCGCGGGGACCCCCCCACAGCAGAGCTCGGCTCCCACGTGGCTCACGAGTCACACCTTCGGGTCCTGGTGCATAAGGTGTGTGCCGGCCTAGCAAGCGTATGAAGTAGCTGTGGCGTGAACGAAGGAATGGAAAGCGTGGCCCACACTGGTTTCTCCGAGATAACTGAATTCCCGGGGTGAAATCTCAGTCATCGCGTACAGCGTTGTGTTGGAAAGGCCTTCTCTCCCGAGAGCACACCCCCCCACTAGACCTGGTTTCTCTCCCACTGGGAGCCAGAGAACAGACTGAGGTTTCCAGGCAGCGAGTGGTGGGGACCGCAGCAGTGTGGAGGGAAGGGGCATGCAGAGTGTGTGTGTGTGTGTGTGTGTGGTGTGGGCAATACAGTGTGTGTGTGTGTGTCTGTGTGTGTATGTGTATGGTGTGGGGTGGTATTGTGTGTGGGTGTATGTGTGACGTGTGTGGTGTGTGCAGTAGGGTGTGGGGTGGTATTGTGTGTGGGGGTATGTGTGACGTGTGTGGTGTGTGCAGTAGGGTGTGTGCACAGGTGTGTCCCACGCCCACCCTGTCCACATAGATCTGAGCGGCCAGCCCCCGGGAACACGGGGGTTGCTCTAGGCTGGTCTTCAGTTCCTGGGAAGCTCCCTTTCCTTCAGAAGCCTGTCCTGAGTGTCCACAGGCTTCTCAAGCCCATTTAAGTGGACCTGAACCAGCTAGAAGCCACAGGAGACACCTTGCAGTTGGACAGGCCCTTCTCTCCTGGGGATGGGCCTTTGTGGTGTCCGCTGTCATGCTGAGGACTTCCCAGGTGGAGCTAGCAGTGGAGAACCCGCTTGCTAATGCAGGAGACATGAGAGATGCGAGTTCAATCCCTGGGTCGGGAAGGTCCCCTGGAGGAGGGCATGGCCACCCACTCCAGTATTCTGGCCTGGAGAATCCCATGGACAGAGGAGCCTGGGGGGCTACAGTCCCTGGGGTCACAAAGAGTCAGACACGACTGAAGCGACTTAGTGCGTGTGCACTGTTGTGCTGATCCTGGGGGGCTTTGACTAGAGCCCAATTTGCCCCGTCAGTGTGAACCAGGGGTCTGAGCTGCCGCAGGGCTGGGTTCTCCTGTCCTCTTCCCTCATTAAGCTCATCAAGCACGTCACACATTTCTTTTATCATAAAAGGTGCGATAGAACTTCCGTATATTTGTCTGATGCTTCACATTTGTCAAAGCCCTTTCACGGCCTTCATTTCCCTTTATCCTCACCACCACGCTGTGAAAAATCAATAGGCTGGGACCGTTCTTCCCATTTACAGCCAAGGAAACTGAGGCCCAGAGATGCTAAGAGACAGCCAAGAACCAGAAGGCTAGAGAGGGGGTCCTGGGAGGAGACTCAAGCTGGCCACTTATGGCCCAGTGCGGGGGAGGTCCCTTCTGTACACAGTCCCCATCCCGACTCAGCTCTCCGAAACTGACAGTGGTCCCATTTAACAGAGGAGCAAACAGAGGCTTCGTCTGGAGCCTTGAGACAGGGGACTGCCTGATTCCAGGACCCAGTCCAGTGCATTCCCTGAGGGCTGCCAGTCATCAAGGGTGCGGGGTGTGGGCCCACTGGCCGGGACTCTCGCTTCCTCTCCCACAGGGAGGACGTTGCCTTGCAGGACTGCAGCTCACGTCCGGCTCGGAGCATTGGAGTAGAATTGCAGACTCACTCTGCCGCCCGCCTGCAGGTCTTTCCCACGCGGGCTTGGTTTCCATGAGTCACGGCACAGCCGGCCAGGCCCAGGCAGCTGGGAGGAATTTACTCCACAATGTGCGGGTGCCAGAGGCCCAAACCTTCGTGCGTAATAAGCCAACTAAGATGAAGGCGCCCCCTGCCCCCCGTTAACTCTGTCCCCCAGGGCTGACTGAAGAGGGAGCAGATGTATCAAGTGGCTGGTGTGGGGGCTTCTGAAGTCTCAGACGAGCTCCTGCCTCCAGCTGGCAGCGTCCAGTCTGCTGTGGACCCTTATGTTTCCTTCAGAAGAGCGTTAGTTTGCAGCTGGCTCTGGGTCCCCGAGAAGGAGATGCCCTGTGATTCATAACGTTTGTTTGTTTCAACCTCAGAGCTTTTGTTGTTGGATCGAACAGGGGCAGAACCCTGAGTCCCAGGCTAGATTCATTCTGAGCGTTTTCAGGGGGCGTGGGCATTTGCTGGGAGGGTGGGGGGGCATTACCAGCACCCCCTTCCAGCCCCCCTTCTGTTGCTCCCTATGACCCCGTCCTCTGCCGTCCGCACAGCATTCCTGGCACTCTGTAGGCAGGCTCACCACTCCCATCCGGGTCTCAGTGGCATGGGGTGGGTTCTTTCCCAGCCCCCTCACCCTGGCAAACCCATTCCCTTTGTCCGCCCACCCAGAGCACTCCTGGTCCCTTGTAAGCAAGCCTTACTCAATACCTTACCCTTGTCGTGGGTGTGCTGGAGGGCACAGGGGGCACCCGGGGAGGGTCCCTGTGTCTCATTCATCCGGGCGTTTCCACGCCTGGCACAGAAGGGTCCTCAGGAATGTTTGTGGGCCAAAGGGAACAGATTTCCTCTGCACAACAGCCTGGCGTTCGGGGATGTACCCCCACAAGCCTCACAGTTGCCTTCAAACGAGGCTTCAGCTGGGGCAGAGGAAGCCCCGGGCTCTGGGGACTCTGCACGTTGACCCCCACCAGGCTCGCTCAGGCCTGCCCCTCACCAGGCTGCTGGCCATGCCCCTGGCCCGCCCTCCAGCTCCCTCTGCAGACACATGGGCCTCACCTCTGGCTGGACGCGTCGCGGGGACAACAGCCTTAAGGAAAATCATGGGGTCTTGGTTTTGGTCCTACCTCGAGACCTTTTCCTGTGTGTCAGTGATTCCGTGGAGGGAGGCTCACCTCCAGGCCATTTCCTCTTCCTCTCCCTGTCGTGTTCTTCCCGCAGAGGCTCATTTATGTCTGATCCACCAACCTGCCTTCCTTCCCTGAGGAAGCAGCTCAAAGCACTCATCCCCTGAAGATTCAAGTAGCCGTGACCTTGGCTCCGGGGCGAGACTGCCCCAGGCAAAGGACCGCATAACTGGGGTGTGTTCATGGGGGAGGGAGGAGATGGCCCTAGCCCGGTGAGTGGACTTCGAGTCTGACACCTCCAGGCCCCCTCTTCTGCTGCAGCTGGTCCTGTGCTGGTAGATGGAACTTTCCAGAATACCACATCTGAATTCCAGAATGTCCCTTCTTGGAGCTTAAAGTCATCCATAGCCCTGATGTTGCTGTGTCTGACTCTTTGCGACCCTGTGGTCTGTAGCTCACCGGACTCCTCTGTCCATGGGATTCTCCAGGCGAGGATACTGCAGTGGGTTGCCATGCTCTCCTCCAGAGGATCTTCTCAACGCAGGGATTGAACCCAAGTCTCTTACGTCTCCTGCATTGGCAGGCGGGTTCTTTACCACTAGCGCCCCCTGGGAAGCCCAGGTACAGAGTCACAAACTGTTAGAGCAGCAGGGTCCTAGAGGAAACCCATTCACTCATTCATCTGTTCATTCATTTGGGCATGTGCCAAGCCCTCGGTCACACAAGCATTGTTTCAGATATTTTTCCCGAGCCCTGGCTGTGTGCCTGGTCCTGGGCACTGTGGAGATGTGGCAGTGAACAAAAGCGGGGAGTCAACCACATATCAGTACAGTACCAGGTAGTGGGAATGTCCACGGAAAGGGGCCAGGGTGAGGGCAGACGCTACTTGGGCTGGTCTCCCTGGAGGAGGTTCCCCCAAGAAGACTCGAGCAAAGACGTGAACACTGAGGGAGTGTGCCTTGCAGATACTGACGGGAAGGAAGGGCAGCCCAGGTGGTGGTGCTTGCTGTTAGGTTGCTCAGACATGTCTGACTCTTTGCGACCCCAGGGACTTGGCTTCCCTGTCCCTGGGGGAACTGCAGAATCAAAGACCTTGGGGCTAGAACATGCTATCATGTTCTCCTACTGGCATAAGTGAGGTATATACTCTTTCCTCAAGGACCTCACAGTCCAATGAGGGAAAAACATAAGTAAACGATGCACTAAAAGTTGAGGTCACAAGATAAATAGGTTTAAAAATGCTACTGGAATACCAGAGGGAGAACAACTGTAGCAGGGCTGGAAATGCATCCATGAGTAGGTGGCATTTGGGTCGGGCTTTGGTGGATGAATAGGAGTTTGCTGGGCGGCTGAGGCGAGCAGCCACATGGATGAACGGGTGACTTCACAGGCACAAGGTGTTCAGGGAAAGCTACACGGCTCCTCTTCCTGTTGAGTGAGTGGTTCTTCAAGGGAAAGAACATCCTTTTGGGGCGTGTCCTTTCCTTTCCTCCTCCTCTTCTTTCCCCCAGCCTCACGGAGGGCATGTTAACTTCAGGAAAGTGGAAGGGGAGAGTGGCTCAGATAGGGAGGAGATTTCTCTGCCTTGCTTGGCCAGCCTGCCTCTTTCCTTCCTTCTTTCCTTTCTCTTTTTTCCCTCCTCCTTCCCTCCTTTCTTTTATATATTTTTAAAAATATTTATCATTCATTTATCTGGCTACACTGGGTTCTAGTTGCAGCATACAGGATCTTCCATCTTTATTGCAGCATGTAGGATTTAGTTCCCTGACCAGGGATCAAACCTGGGCCCTCTGCATTGGGAGCATGGAGTTTAGCCATGGGACCACCAGGGAAGTCCCTCTTTTATGTATTTTTTAAAGCTTTGGGAAGTCTTGGGATTTTAAGCTGCTGGGGCGGGTCCAGGATTCAGAAGGACTCTCAGTTGGATTTCTCAACCAAGGTCACTGCTTGGAGCCCAACCAGCTGGTGAAGCTCTGATGCAATAGGCTTTCAGGAAGGCTCTGGAAATGGGCTCCCCAAGGCCTGTGGTCTGAATTTAGATTTAAGTACACCCGGGAACCGCCGGCTCCAGAGGTGTTACTGACCCCCTTGTCCCCCAGCTCTCACCTGGGCTTCGTCTTCTCCCCCAGAAGAGGAGGAGGAATGCCCTGTCTCTTCAGCCCCTCCTCCCATCCTTAGCCATCCCCTAGTAGCGGGGACTAGACCTAGGTCTTCATTGCAGCTGGTCTCCAGCAAAATTCTTGAAGCTGCTGAAAATAGAAACTCGTGGGGCTCACCTGTAATTATGACATGGAAAACACCATTATCTCTCACTCATGGGCACCCAGGAGTGAAATAAACACAGGCCACCTCTCCCAGCTGGGTTGCAGTTAGCATGGGCCAGCAGTCAAGGTGCTAATGAACTTGGTGGCCCCCTAAACCAGGCCCCAAGGATGTACCCAATGCTGAGCAGTGACTAGAAATAAAGCACAAGCCACCTACACATATAATTTTACCTTTTCTGGTAGCCACCTTTAAAAAGTTAAACAAATGAGATTAATGTTACCAGCATAATTAACTTAACCCACTGTGTCTCAAGTGGTATCATTTATCATTTCACTTGTAATTAGGAGAGAAAAACTATTAATAAAACATTTTTTCCCATATTAAGTTGTCAAAATCCAGTGTAAATTTTACTCCTAGAAAACGTATATGAATTCAGACCGGGCACATTTTAAGTGCTCAATAGCCCCATGTGACTAATGGTTCCTGTATTGAACAAATCACAGCTCACGGGTGGAAAAACTGAAGCACCGGCCAGGTGAAGGGGGCGTGGCAGGGGCGGGGTCAGGAAGCGGGGAGGCGGGGTCTCTTGGGGAGCCTGCCCGACTGCACCCTCTAGCGTCCACCCAACCTCACTGCAGCCAGCGCCGCCCTGGCACCGGGTCCTGGCAGCTGACACAGGCCTTGGAACAGGACTAGCCCCTCAGAGCAGCCGCACTAGAAGCCAAGGCAGCAGGAGGCTTGCTTCCCCACCTGCTTACTTGGAGGAAAGAAGGACGCAAATGCCGTCAGCCTCTTTTCTCCGTAGGACAGGGGCTCAGCCCAGGAGAAGTGTTTGTCCACAAGTCACCAGGAGAAAGACCCAGGGCTGGGGCTGCAAGAGAAACGACACAGCCTGCCTGTTTTCTTCTGCCCCCTTCCGCCCCGCTGTGTCCTGTTCTGCCCCAGACAGAACAAGCCAGTCTCATCTGGGCCCTCCCGTCCCTTGAAGTGCAAATTCACGGCCTCACCCCTCCAGCCTCCTCCCCAGCTTTGGCCTTTTATCAGGAGTTGGTTCCTCCCACCTCTCCCATCATCTTCCCTCCAAGTGTTTCTGAGTCTGCTTGGCCTAGCAAGCTTTGGAGATCTGGGTTGATGAAAGCGTTTTGGAGCAATGGGATGAAATGTCTACCCACGCCGGCAGCCGGCGTTGAGCTGTGATTAATGGGATATGCGAGCCCTCAGTTCCAGGAGACTCGCTGGTTGGTGGATAGAGCTACACCTTTTTTTAAAAAAGCTTCAATTTGCAGGCAATACTGACTTTGGGTTAAATATTTTCATAGGGCTCCCCAGCTACGTGTTTACTTCTTTTTTTTCCGTTCCAATTTAGCACATTAAGAACAATAACCAAGTAACTGAGAACCAGAGAGATGGCTCTTAGGGCTGCACTAACTCCCTCCCCCATTTTTCCATTACTGTGAATAAAATGTCATCTTTGAGGCTCTCAGAAGGCTGTTGCTTGTCTAATCCGAGCCCTGCTTGGTCATGACGCTCTTGAAGCCCAGTAAGAGCTTGAATCAATTGCCCTCCCCTGGCACGTCTGTTCTGCACCCCATCTTTCACTGGAGATGAAAGATTTTCTGGTAAATGAAGCCTGGGGTGTTTGCCTGACAATAGGGCCAGGAAGCCATTTCTGCTGGGAAGTGGGAGTGTTGGCTTTGTCACTGCAGAAAGCCTTGCTTTTTGTCAGCCATCTTTCCCAGCCAGGCGATCATCAATAAGTTGGTTCGTTGGCTTAATTAGTAACAGAGGGGTCACTGGGGTACAGCGTTCCACTGTCTCTGTTCCCTTGGGGCTGCCTGCTTCAGGCCGAGAGCCTCCAGGAGAGAGAACTGGAATATTTCCTCTGAGCCTTTGGGCAGCACACACAGGCCCGTGCAAGGGGTGACTGAGAGTGCTGTGTGTGTTAGTCGCCTAGTTGTCTCTGACTCTTTGGGACCCCATAGATTGTAGCCCACCAGGCTCCTCTGTCCATGGAATTCTCCAGGCCAAGAGTACTGGAGTGGGTAGCCATTCCCTTCTCCAGGGGATCTTCCTGACCCAGGGACTGAACCTGGATCTCTGCATTGCAGGCAGATTCTTTATCCTTTGAGCCACCATTAAAGCCCGACGGGGAGGGCTGATGGAGCTTTATTTGACATTCGTGGGCCCTTTCATGGCTTCACAGTGAGAGTCCCAGGGGGAAGGCTGTCTTGCAATACTGGTGAGAAGTTTAATGGGGGGGTGGGGTGCGCAGAGGAGGTGGTCACCAGCTAGGAGCACCTCGGTGGCCTCCTTCTCTGAAAGCGCCCTGGGGAGTTCCCAGCCCCACCCGCCCCAGACAAGCTTCTGCTCCCCAGAAGCCTCAGTTCTGTCTCTAAGATGCAGATGATGGAGATGGCCTTGCCTCCTCCCAGCCTGGCTGAGCATGACCCCTACCCACAGCGCCTGGAATCTGCCACATGCCCTAGAGCTGACCTGTGGGGTCGAGCCTCTGGTGGCTTCTTAAGCCTCCTTGTCATTCAGTGTGCCTTCCACCTGCCATCTTCCTAGCAGATCGCCTTGGCCCTGTGTGGGAATGAAGGATTCCTCTTCAGAGGCTGGACTTGCGCTTGCTCCCCCCTCCACCTCTTTGTGTCACTTATTATGCCCCATCTGTATGCCACAAGGAGCCATGAGAACTGGCCCTGCGTCCCCAGCCACTTGGAGGCCCAAGGGGACTGGAATCCTGGGCACACCCCGTGTACCCGGCCTGACCCCAGTCCCGAGGACACGCAGAGGGCGAGGGTGGCCTGCACTCCTGGGCTGAGGCTTATGGGGAGCGGAGCACCGGCTGGTGAACACAAGCATTTGCACAGTTACGTTTGTTCCCTGTTTGTCGGGTGCGGGGTGTGATGAGGCTCGCAGGGCTTGTAGACAACAAGTTCCCAAATTCTTCCAGGGAATGCTGCAGCGCCTTCTCCTACTCCATTGCCTTTCTGGGGAGGAGGGGAGCGTTCGCCCATCTGGTGAGAGGCTTCCCCATCTCAGAGAGGGACACAGGGTTCTTTGACCAGGGTCCTCCAGACGCAGGGATCCTAGACGATCAGACCCTGAAGGGGCCCAGAGTGGTCCCTCCACCACCCGACCCTCCCTGAAATACACCCAGCCCTTTTAAAGCTTGTGGTAAAACACAGACGCAACATGGACGTGACCGTCTTAGCCATTTCTAAGTGTGCAGTTCAGTCGTGTTCAGAACATTCACACAGTTATGCCACCAGTCATCACCACTCTTTTCATCTAAGTTCAGCTTGTGTTTTTAGGGGATTTCTACAACCATAAATCCCCCCATCCCTGGATTTTTACCTGGTACCCCAGGGGACTTTGACATCCTTGTAATTGCCTTGAACTTCCTATCACAGTTCGGTTCATGCCAGTCTCTCAGTTCTGTCCCACTCTTTGTGACCCCATGGGCTGCGGCACGCCAGGCCTCCCTGTCCATCACCAACTCCTGGAGTTTACTCATGTCCATGGAGTCGATGATGCCATCCAACTA
Source organism: Moschus berezovskii (assembly GCF_049115385.1). Classification (NCBI taxonomy): domain Eukaryota; kingdom Metazoa; phylum Chordata; class Mammalia; order Artiodactyla; family Moschidae; genus Moschus; species Moschus berezovskii. The sequence goes on from NC_142470.1 coordinate 19,748,676, forward strand.
TCTCATTCTCTGTCATCCCCTTCTCCTCCCGCCTTCAATCTTTCTCAGCATCAGCGTCTTGTCATAGGAGTCAGCTCTTTGCATCAGGTGGCCAAAGTATTGGAGTTTCAGCTTCAGCACGTCCTTCCAATGTATATTAAGAACTGATTTCCTTTAGATGGACTGGTTGGATCTCCTTGCAGTCCAAGGGACTCTCAATAGTCTTCTCCAACACCACAGCTCAAAAGCATCTGTTCTTCAGCACTCAGCTTTCTTTATAGTCCAGCTCTCACATCCATACATAACTACTGGAAAAACCGTAGCCTTGACTAGACGGACCTTTGTTGGCAAAGTAATGTCTCTGCTTTTTAATATGCTATCTAGGTTGGTCATAATTTTCTTCCAAGGAGCAAACATCTTTTAATTTCATGGCTGCAATCACCATCTGCAGTGATTTTGGAGCCCCCAAAATCTGTCACTGTTTCCATTGTTTCCCCATCTATTTGCCATGAAGTGATGGGACCAGATGCCATGATCTTCGTTTTCTGAATGTTGAGTTTTAAGCCAACTTTTTCACTCTGCTCTTTCACTTTCATCAAGAGGCTCTTTAGTTCCTCTTCACTTTCTGCCATAAGGGTGGTGTCATCTGCATATCTGAGGTTATTGATATTTCTCCCAGCAATCTTGATTCCAGCTTGTGCTTCATCCAGCCCAGCGTTTCTCATGATGTACTCGGCATAGAAGTTAAATAAGCAGGGTGACAATATACAGCCTTGACATACTCCTTTCCCCATTTGGAACCAGTCTGTTGTTCCATGTCCAGTTCTAACTGTTGCTTCTTGACCTGCATACAGATTTCTCAAGAGGCAGGTAAGGTGGTCTGGTATTCCCATCTTTTGAAGAATTTTCCACAGTTTGTTGTGATCCACACAGTCAAAAGCTTTGGCATAGACAATAAAGCAGGAATAAATATTTTTCTGGAACTCTGTTGCCTTTTTGATGATCCAGCAGATGTTGGCAATTTGATCTCTGGTTCCTCTGCCTTTTCTAAATCCAGCTTGAAAATCTGGAAGTTCACGATTCATGTACTGCTGAAGCCTGGCTTGGAGAATTTTGAGCATTACTTTGCTAGAGTGAGAATTGAGTGCAATTGTGTGGTAGTTTGAGCATTCTTTGGCCTTGCCTTTCTCTGGGATTGAAATGAAAGCTGACCTTTTCCAGTCCTGTGGCCACCGCTGAGATTTCCAAATTTGCTGGCATATTGAGTGCAGCACTTTCACAGCATCATCTTTCAGGATTTGAAATAGCTCAACTGGAATTCCATCACCTCCACTAGCTTTGTTCGTAGTGATGCTTCCTAAGGCCCACTTGACTTCACATTCCAGGATGTCTGGCTCTAGGTGAGTGATCATACCATGGTGATTATCTGGGTTGTGAAGATCTTTTTTGTATCGTTCTTCTGTGTATTTTTGCCACCTCTTCTTAAATTTCTGCTTCTGTTAGGTCCATACCTTTTCTGTCTTATATTGTGCCCATCTTTGTATGACATGTTCCCTTGGTATCTCTAATTTTCTTGAAAAGATCTCTAGTCTTTCCCATCCTGTTGTTTTCCGCTATTTCTTTGCACTGATCACTGAGGAAGGCTTTCTTATCTCTCCTTGCTAGTCTTTGGAACTCTGCATTCAAATGGGTATATCTTTCCTTTTCTCCTTTGCCTTTTGCTTCTCTTCTTTTCACAGCTATTTGTAAGGCCTCCTCAGACAACCGTTTTGCCTTTCTGCATTTCTTTTTCTTGGGGATGGTCTTGATCCCTGCCTCCTGTACAATGTCATGAACCTCCATCCATAGTTCTTCAGGCACTCTATCAGATCTAATCCCTTGAATCTATTTCTCACTTCCACTGTATTATCATAAGCGATTTGATATAGGTCATATGTGAATAGTCTAGTGGTTTTTCCTACTTTCTTCAATTTAAGTCTGAATTTGGCAATAAGGAGTTCATGATCTGAGCCACAGTCAGCTCCCAGTCTTGTTTTTGCTGACTGTATAGAGCTTCTCCATCTTTGGCTGCAAAGAATATAATCAGTCTGATTTCAGTGTTGACCATCTGGGGGTGTAGAGTCTTCTCTTGTGTTGTTGAAAGAGGGTGTTTGCTATGACCAGTGGGTTCTCTTGGCAAAACTCTATTAGCCTTTGCCCTGCTTCATTTTGTACTCCAAGGCCAATTTTGCCTGATCCTCCAGGTGTTTCTTGACTTCCTACTTTTGCATTCCAGTCCCCTATAATGGAAAGGACATCTTTTGGGGGTGTTAGTTTTAGAAGGTCTTGTAGGTCTTCATACAGCCATTCTACTTCAGCTTCTTTGGCATTAGTGGTTGGGGCATAGACTTGAATTACTGTGATATTGAATGGTTTGCCTTGGAAATGAACAGATATCATTCTGTCATTTTTGAGATTGCATCCAAGTACTGTATTTGGACTCTTGTTGACTGTGATGGCTACTCCATTTCTTCTAAGGGATTCTTCCCCACAGTAGTAGCTATAATGGTCGTCTGAGTTAAATTCACCCACTCCAGTCCATTTTAATTCACTGATTCCTAAAATGTCAATGTTCACTCTTACCATCTCCTGTTTGACCACTTCCAACTTGCCTTGATTCATGGACCTAACATTCCAGCTTCCTGTGCAATATTGCTCTTTACAGCATCAGACTTTTCTTCTATCACCAGTCACATCAACAACTGGGTATTGTTTTTGCTTTGGCTCCATCTCTTCATTCTTTCTGGAGTTATTTCTCCACTGATCTCCAGTAGCATATTGGGCACCTACCGATCTGGGGAGTTCATCATTCAGTGTCCTATGGCAAAAGTACATGCTACTGATTTTTAAAGGCTAACGCTCTAAGTCAGCCCTTTAATTCAGCTGACTAAGTGTGGTCAAGGAATCAAAGCAGAGGTGGGGGGCCCTACTTCGGAGCCATGAGGTCTCCCTAAAGGAGACTGGAAACTCAGCGATGGATTCCTGCCACACTGTCCTAAGAAATGTGGTCTCCCATCAGCCCTGACTCTGACAGCGCAGATGTTACTCACTCAATCTTCAAAACAATGACAGGAAAACATGTTTTTCCACCCATGGTTTCTTGATAGTTTTCCCCCCAAAGTAAAATTTATCTGTTTTGTTTCCTAAATACATCCCTCAAATTCTCCTGCCTTGTTTTTCTTCTCTGTACAGCCGGGAGTGCCAGGCCTGCCCTGCCCACCTCCCAGGGTTCAAAGTCAACTGTTGAGCCCTGTGGTCAAGTTCAGGATGGACTCCTGGTCACATCCCAGCTCTAGCAGCCGTGACCCAGGGAAAGTTCCTTACCACCCCCAGGCCTCAGTGTCTCCGTTTATAAGCTGGTCTGCACAGCCCCTGGCCCAGCTTAAGCGCCTGATGAGCTGCGGCTGCAGTGAGGATGACCGTGGTGGGGTTTCGATGCTGCAGTGGATCAACGTGGTGCCTCTCCTGCCTCCCTTGTGCTCCGGCCACGAGCAACTCTGTCCAAAGGCAGGATCCAGGCCTGATATGCCCATCTTAGAGTCCTGCCATCCTGTGAACTCCAGGACCCTCAGGAAGGGCCCCCTGGCATTGCTTCCGCCAGAGGGGCCAGGACGCATCCAGGCTCTGCTGGAATGCCAGCTTTGCCAAAAACCGCTTCCCTGGTGGCTCAGATAGTAAAGAATCTGCCTGCAGTGCAGTAAGCCTGGGTTCGATCCCTGGGTCAGGAAGATCCCCTGGAGAAGGAAATGGCAACTCGCTCCAGTACTCTTTCCTGGAGAATCCCATGGAAAGATGAGCCTGGCGGGCTATAGTCCATGGGGTCAGAAAGAGTCAGACATGACTGAGTGACTAACACACGTACTTGCCTCCAGAGTTAGCAGGTGTGTGTACGTCTGTGTACACAACCAGGGCCACCCCCACCACGGCGGGAAGACCCAGCACCCCCACACTGATGCCCACTCTGAGCCAGGCCTGGGGAGGGAAGAGGACTCTGAGCCTCACATGTCTGCCTGGGGAGGCTTCAGCTTTCCCAGCCCTTCTCACGTGTGTTGACCGTCCTTGTCCCATCCCCAATATGGTCCCTTCCTCTCCATAAACATTTGTTATATCAGGCGGAGGAGGAATTAGGAGTTTGGCATCTTGTGGATCTTAAAGAATACAAATCGCCAGCACGTTCTGAGGCCATCTGATACCGTGGTTCTGAGCAGCGGTTTGGGTTTGGTTTTCACTGACGCGAATGGATTCTAAAGGGACCAATCCTGGGAATTCGCTGGCAGTCCAGTGTTTAGGGCTTGGTGCTTTCGCTGCCAGGGCCCAGGGTTCGATCCAGGGTCAGGGAACTAAGATCCTGCAGACTGTGCTGTGCAGCCAAAAGAAAACAAAAATGTGAAAAGACTGACCCTGAGCTCTCAGAGCCCAGAGCTTCCCAGAGGTGGCTCATTTCCATGATGAAAAGAGAAGGAATGCTTTCGGGAAAGGATGTATGTTGACGATCAAAGGCGGCCATGTTCATGACCATGTTGTCCTCCCGCCCTCCCCAGGCCCTTCCTCCCCTAGCTGCCCCTAGGAAGTTGTGAGACGGGGCCAGGCAATTGGGTCCGAGGGCCGGCTTTGCCTCCAGAGCCTCCTGGTCGGCTTCCTCCCTGGTGAAGTGGGACGAATACAGGCGAGGTGTCTGATTAAAAACAAAAGTGTCCCATGTCCATGGACCTTCTTGTGGTTGTCCCCAATGCCGGCAGGTCAGGAGTTAAGCCTTTTGGAACCACACAGCCCTTAGCACAGGGTTCTGCCCCACAGACACTGATGCCACGTGTTATCAGCTCAGTTCCCTGGGCAGCTGTCTTAGCACTGTACACTAGACAGCTTCAAAAACAGAAATGTAATCTCTCACAGTTCTGGGAGGCTGAACATCTGAGATCAAGGTGTCAGCAGGCCTGGCTCCTTCCGAGGCCTCTCTCATTGGCTCATCGACAGCTGTCTTCTCCCTGTGTCCTCACATGGCCTTTCCTGTGGGTCTGTGTCCCAAGCTCCTCTATTCAACGGTACCAGTCAGATTGGTTTCTAAATTCTTTTGGCCACACCGCACCAAATGGGAACTTAGCTCCCCAAGCAGGGATCAAACTCTTGCACCCCGCCCCCTTGCAGGGGAAGCGCAGAGTCTCACCATTGCCAGGGAGTTCCCATGCCCTCATTTATCTTAATGATCACTCTGAGGGTTGTGTCTCCAAATACAGCCACATCCTGAGGTCCAGGAGTTAGGAGGTCAACGTGTGAATTTGTGGGGAGCAGTTCAGTCCGTGAAAGCACCTGGCCCTTTCCACCGGCCTCTCTGGACACGTGGACGCACGCCGCCAGCAGGACGGCCTCAGGTCTCAGCGGAAGGAGTGAAGAGCGAGGGTGGGTGGGTGCGGTGAGACCCTCCACATTGCAGCCCCCTCTGCACACGGGTGGCTGCCTTGGAAGCCAAAAGTGGGAGGCAGAAGGAGAGACATTTGAGAGAAACCACTCTCTCCCTCCCTGCAGACGCTGGCTAGGAGACTCACAACTGACAGGAGCGAGGCAAATACAAAGCCCTGAGAGCAGCTGAACTGAGCAAAGGATCAGCCTTTTAGTGCAGGAAATACGCAGGTGGACGTGTGCAATCTGCAGGGCGTCTTAGGTCGAGCCTGGTAGCCCCGGGGTGGGAGTAGGGTTGTGGGGGGTGAAAGGCTCTGGGGGCCATTGGAAACTGACAACCAAGTTACATAGTGACTTGCTGGTTTCCACTTACGAGGATCAACCAATAGGCAAAGCGGAATGGAGGTAGAGAGGGTAAACCCTGATCCTGTGAAAGTCATGGTTCCCACACAGGACAGAAGCGGACGTGGAAAGGGGAGGGAAGGAGAGGGAGATTAAAAGGGGGGTTAATAACTTAATCTCCCAGAGAATCAAGAGATCCCTGTCATGTTGCTGGACTGAGACATAGAGGATTCTTATGTGTTTATCTTTTTTTTTTAATAAAACTACACAGAGTTCCACATTTGAAGTTACAAAAAGATTTACAGTAAAAACTTGCCATGTGACCCTTACCTACCAGCCATCTCTCTTCCTGTGGCCAGTGTTATCATTTCCCAAGAAGTCATTCCAAGTATGAACACCACACATAGAGTTTCTCTTTTTCTCACAAACAGTAGCAAACTCTGTATGCTGCCTGCACCTTTTCTTTTCACTTAAAAATACATCTTGAAGATTATTTTGCATTGATCGCAATGACAGATGCCTGGGTTGTTCATTATTACAGACAATAGTGCAGGCAGTGGTCTGTGAGCTGTGCTTCGTCGCTGACTGTCAGTCGTGTCTGACTCTCTGAGACCCCATGGACTGTAGCCCACCAGGCTCTTCTGTCTATGGGACTCTCCAGGCAAGAATACCGGAGTGGGTTGCCATGCCCTCCTCCAGATCTTCCCGACCCAAAGCCAGGGTCTCCTGTGTCTTCTGAGTTGCAAGTGGATTCTTTACCTTTGAGCCACTGGGGAAGCCTGGAAGTGGTTGTGCTGTACACAAGCTGTTTGCACAGGTGGGAGCATCTCTAGATGTGTTTCTAGAAGTGGGGTTGCTGTGTCCATGGCAACATGTCTGTAATTTTGAAAGATAGTCCCAACCCCAACCCCCCACCTGGGGGTTAGAAAGGGAACTTTTCTATAATTTAAATTTCTGTAAATTTAAATGTATGTAAACTTAAAGCCATAAAGTAAAAACAGTGACATGTATAAAACTAATAAAACCTGGGAGGAGACTGAAGAAAGAGGAATTGCTAGGGAAAATATGTGAACTGCATTGAATATCTTTCCTAATGGGGATTTGGTACATGATGTTTAGGATTCATAAATGTTAAGAAGCAGTTCAAGGGACTTCCCTGGTGGTCCAGTGGTTAAGGCTCTATGCTGTCAGTTCAGGGGGCTCAGGTTCAATCCCCTAGTTGGGTACTAAATCCCCCACACTGCACAGTGTGGCCCCAAAAATTTTTTTTTAAGATGTTAAAAAAAAAAAGCAGTTCAAGGTGGTTACCTCTGGGACAAAGGTGGACAACCCTTTGTGTGTTTTGTATAATTTTATTTATGTTTGGCTATTTGGGTCTTCATTGCTGCTCCAGCTTCTCTAGTTGCAGAGAGCAGGACCTACTCTCTAGGTGCGGTGCTCGGGCTTCTCTTGTTGCGGGCTCTAGAGCACACAGGCTGCAGTAGCTGGGGTGGGTGGGCTCAGTAGTCACAGCTCCTGGCTTTAGAGCACAGGCTCAGTAGTTGTGGCACACAGGCTTAGTTGCTGTGTGGTATGAGGGATCTTCCCTGACCAGGGACTGAACTTGTGTCTCCTGCGTTGGCAGGGGGATTCTTTACCGCTGAGACACCAGGGAAGCCAGAAAACCCTTTGTTTTCATTTTCTATTCTATATGCTTCAAAAGGGTGGCTCAGTGGTAAAGAGTCTATCTGCAGGGCAGGAGACACAGGAGATGTGGATTCGATCCTGAAGTTGGAAAGCTCCCCTGCAGAAGGTCATGGCAACCCACTCCCATATTCTTGCCTGGAGAATCCCCTGGACAGAGGAGCCTGGCGGGCTACAGTCCATGGGGTCACAAAGAGTCAGACACGACTGAAGTGATGTAGCATGCATCCAGGGTCAGTCTTCTGTGCAGGCATTAGGGAAAAACTCCATGGAGAGCACGCGTTTGCATGCCTGCAGTTGTCTGGGACTTTACTATGCACACTGGATACATCCTCGTGGTGCTAATTATAGATCCACACAGTGCTCCCAACCACAGGGTTTCTCAGAGGCCAAAGCAAGAAGGGATTCCTTAAAAGTTTCTGGATGCCTTTTCTAAGGATAAAATCAGAACGTGGTGCCTGAAAGAGGAAAGAAATGCTCAGAACACGGGGCATGCGCTGCATTCAGGGTGACAGTTTGGCTGGGAGCTGATGAGGGTGATGAAAAGGCTTTCAGCCTCCAGTCTTGTACAAACCCTGCAGGGCACTCAATGAGGGCCTCATTCCGGTTGATTTTATGTGGCCGTTTTCTCCACGTTTCCAATTCTGGAGGTCAGGATAGATCTTGCAGTGCGAGGTGGCCGGTCCTGACTCCACTGGAGCACCCGACCTTCCTCGTGGTACAGACTAAGGGTCCCCCTCCCCTCCGGGGTCCCTCTCCCTGCGGGGATCCTACACACACTAGGGATGTGTGTAGGATGGCTGGAGTCAGGCCTCTCGGACCACTGGTGAGGAGCACTCGGGGGATAGTTCTCCGACCCGCTGGGCGGCCGTGGGAGGTGGGGAGCCCTCCCCTGCACCCCGCCCACTCCATCTCCAGCCCGGCCGGCCGCTGTCTTACAGGTGTCCCCGCCATCCGCCATGGGCAAGCAAAACAGCAAGCTGCGACCCGAAGTGCTGCAGGACCTGCGGGAGAACACGGAGTTCACGGACCATGAGCTGCAGGAGTGGTACAAGGGCTTCCTCAAGGACTGCCCCACCGGCCACCTGACCGTGGACGAGTTCAAGAAGATCTACGCCAACTTCTTCCCCTACGGCGACGCTTCCAAGTTCGCCGAGCACGTCTTCCGCACCTTCGACACCAACGGCGACGGCACCATCGACTTCAGGGAGTTCATCATCGCGCTGAGCGTGACCTCGCGGGGCAAGCTGGAGCAGAAGCTCAAGTGGGCCTTCAGCATGTACGACCTCGACGGCAACGGCTACATCAGCCGCAGCGAGATGCTGGAGATCGTGCAGGTGCGCCCGGGGGCGGGGCGGGGGCGGGGCCTCTGCAGACCCCGCCCACTCGGGGACCATGCGCGACTCCTCGCCCGCCTCTGGCCCTTTGGGGCCACGTGGCTGCCTGCCCCTCTTTCCTGCCCTTTAGAAAATGACTGGCTGTCACCTGACCAGTGGGCCCTTGCAGATAGTGATGAGAAGAGCCATTGTTGGGCTTCCCAGGTGGCGGCAGCGGCAGTTTAGTTGCTAAGTCCTGTCTGACTCTTGCGACCCCATGCACTGTGTAGCCTGCAGTCTCCTCTGTCCATAGGATTCTTGAGGCAAGAATATTGGAGTTGGGTTTTCATTTCTTTCTCCAGGGGGGATCTTCCCAACCTAGGAATTGAACCCGGGTCTCCTGTATTACAGGCGGATTCTTTTCCGACTGAACTATGGTGGAGCTAGTGGTAAAGAACCCACCTGCCAATGCAGAAGGACCATGGTTTACCGATCATTAGTGGTACAAAAGCCCTGGCCTACACATAGTTGATGAGCTGTGGTCTTCCCAATTCTAAGGGGAGGGGGTGTCATTCTCTGCACTTCACAAACTCTGAGACTAGGTATGGTGGCGGGGGTGCGGGGGTGTGATTTCCTGAGAGTTACCAGTTGTTCAGTCGCTTAATGTGTCCGACTCTTTGCGACCCCATGAATGGCAGCATGCCAGGCTTCCCTGTCCTTCACTGTCTCTGAAGACTTTGCTCTAACTCATGTCCATTGAGTCAGTGATGCCATCCAACCATCTCGTCCTCTGTCATCCCCTTCACTTCCTGCCCTCAATCTTTCCTAGCATCAGGGTCTTTTCCAATGAGTCGGCTCTTCACATCAGGTGGCCAAAGTAACAGAGCTGGGAATTATAATGGAGAGGACCCTTGACACTTACGAAAGGCACCGCCAAGACCTTTTCATATTCCGCTATTCAAGAATGCAACAGACAGCTTGCCATGTCCTCAGGAACACACAGTTGTAAAGCCAGACTTAAACATTAGTGGTGACAGAATAAGCTCTGGCCCAGGAAGCACCACTTCAGAAAGCTCTTCTCTCCTGTCAAGGACTCTGGCAGGGGAAGCTGCTGTTTTCTGGCAAGAAACCAAGTTTTGTTCCCTGGGCTCCCAGGTGTGGTAGAGAGCCACAGAGCCTCCGCTCCCTGGGTCCCCACCCCCCGCACCCCCACTCCTGGAGCCTGGAAACTCCGTTCTAGAATTCATCAGAGGAGGTGTTCTCTAGTCCACACGGTAGGAACTTCTGGGCTAAACCACATGCAGAGGGTATCAAACTCAGGAACTCCTTGATCAGCAGCAAGTAGCCTGACCTGTTTCCCAAACAGGTGGTTTGCACACCATGAGAATAAACCAGCACAGGTTCAAGGAAAACCGTCTTTCAGCCGTTGATTCTGGCTCTTAGCGACAAGCAGTAGTGGAAAGAAGAGATCTGCTTCCAGGGAATCACCTGTCCCAACCCACCTGCTGGCCCTTACTCTCCTCTGTCACTGGCCAAGCAGACTGGCCGGGCCAAAGCTTACAGACATGGCAGAGCCGTGAAAGCCATGACGGGTGCCTTCCTGGGGGCTGCTAGGCCCCCAGACTGAGTTCCCAAACCCTAAGCACCTTCCCCCTATGTCGGCAGATGCTTTAGGACACCCGGATGCTACACCTTCATCAAAACAGACTGGGCTCCAAGTGCATCACAGCCCAGCAGAGACGGGGAGGGTCTTGGCTCTGTCTCCTCTGCTCTCGGATGAGTGCCTGGCGCTGTCCCAGGAGGGGGGCCTGTCCCAGGAGGCCCTGAAAAACACACTTGCTGTGCGGTGAGGCCTGGTCACCCCTGCCTGCAGGTGGAGAGGGGCCAAGAAGTACAGAGTATAATAGAAATGAGAAGCCTCACTTGGCGTCATTCTTTTTGGTTCGGTTTTATAAACCTGCTTTTTAAGACATTACAGCTTCCAGGTTTCTGCTGTTCTTGGTCTGTTGTCTGAGGAATGAGAGTATCAGTCAACCCATTTCTGCATAGAATCCCCCAGTGGCACAGCCCCCTCCCTCTCGCGTGTTACTCTGATGAGCTGCTGGTCAGCGGCTTCATCGTGGCCCCCTGGACACACACACGCTGATGCACGTACACACACGCACACACCACTGGGCCTGGACTCTTGGACAGAGACAGCCTGAGTGGTGCCAAGCCCTCAGACGGCAGCATCCTGAAGAGAAGGTTCTCGGTCCTGCTGGAGAGACCCATGGGCCCCGGGCCTGTCCTTTCTGGGACTGGTGATATGGTTTCCCCTGTGAGTTTCAGGGGCTTTTTTTGCTTCTCACTGAGGTCATTGGAAGGACTGATGCTAAAGCTGAAACTACAATATTTTGGCCACCTCATGCGACGAGTTGACTCACTGGAAAAGACTCTGATGCTGGGAAAGGTTGGGGGCGGGAGGAGAAGGGGACGACGGAGAATGAGATGGCTGGATGGCATCACCGACTCTGTGGACATGAGTTTGAGTGAACTCCGGGAGTTGGTGATGGACAGGGAGGCCTGGCGTGCTGTGATTCATGGGGTCGCGGAGAGTTGGACACGACTGAGCGACTGAACTGAACTGAACTGAACTGAGGTGCAGCAATCCCATAGTCAAATGTTTGTGGCTAAGTGTGCCGTGTGATGCACTGTGCACACATATGTTCGTGTCACTGCCAGTGAGTTAAGGAGTGTCCCCAGTCCCCACCCCCCCAGAAGGCCTGAGAGCTGTCCCACCTCCTTCCCCCAGACAGCCCCAGTCTTGCCGCTGTCACGGTGGGTTGTTTCACATGTTCTTGAACCTCACGTAAGTGAGGCTGGTTTCATTTTGCTCACGTGCTATCTGCAATATGCATGCATGCTATTTGGAAAAGCCCCAGAACATTCCAGCTGGGGAGGGTCCTGGAGCTGGTGGGCAGCCTGGCCTCTCCTGCCATGGGCGAGGGAGGAGGGAGTAGATCAGGCCTGTGCCCCATCCCCGCAGGAGCACCTGGAACCTCTAAGCACATGCATCTGGATGTGCCCCTTTGCAGGCGATATATAAAATGGTGTCCTCCGTGATGAAGATGCCAGAGGACGAGTCCACGCCGGAGAAACGCACAGACAAGATCTTCAGGCAGATGGATACCAACAATGACGGTAGGACCCCCGCGTGTCTGTGCCATGCTGCTGGGAGCAGAGTGGCATTTGGGGCCCTTCCCTGCAGCTTCTGAGACCTTGCCCAGCCCAGCCCTGGCCAGTGCAGCTATGCTGAGAGCTGGGCTTCAGAGTCCAGAAGCACCTGGGCCAGTGTCCTGCCCCTTGAGCAGTAGTCTCCTCGCTTCTAGAATGGGGAGACTGTGGGCCCGTGGGCATATCCTAGGGTAGAAGAGGCAGGTGTGCCCATGGCACCTGGGCCCCCGCGGGGTTGGGATCAGGTGTCCTGGGTGGTAGATGGATGGATGGCCCCCCACCATCCCTCCTCCAGTCCCCAGTGGCCCCAGCGACTCTGTCGGGAGGTGCTGGCCTGCAGTAGCTGTGCAAGGCTCGCTGGGCCCACACCACAGCAGAAGTGGTGGGTTCCGGGGGGGCGGCTGTGGGGTCCTGGCCAGGAGGACGTGCCCCGTGTTTCCTTCTCTGCCTCGGCCGTGAGCTCCTTCTGGGTTCACGCTGGGGGAGGGTAACCATGAAACAGGATGGATCCGCACGAAGTGCAGCCCCAGAGCCATGTCGGATTTGCTTTTGAAGGATAAAGAAATGCAGCATTTAGAAAAGAAAGAGAGAAAATACCCGCTGCGCTGTGCTTGGGGATTGAAAATAAGCTAATGCCCAGGAAAGCCCCCACCCCCCGGCGAAACCTTAAGGTGCAGTTTGCAGATGAAGGCAAAGGACTGAGCCAGCAGGGGAGGGGCGCGGTGGGGCTGCAGGTACATCAACCTGTGGAGACAGTTTTCAACGTAAGATAAGACGGCCTCACGCCTGGCGTGGCCTTTGGGCAGCTTCAAAACATGTCTTCCACCCTCCAGGGTAGCAAGGCACAGGCTTTGGGTTCAATAGACCTGTTCCACCAGTCTTGGCTTTTCCGAATCTCGGTTTACTCTTCTGTGAAATGGGGATAATAATTCAGTCTCTTGTGGTTGTGAGGATCCAGAGGATCTGCTCTGACCTGTCAGCTCTGTGCGTCTCCCCAGGCTGTCTGTGAACCGGGGCCCGCACTTCTCCTGTGAGCCCCGGGATCGGCCCTGAAGCTTGGGGAGGGGACGGGAGAGGCAGTATTGGAGGAGAGAAGAGTGAAGCAGGGGTGTGCAGAGTTCAGCCCTCTTCCTTCTCTGGGTTTGCCCCACACCCTTCCCACCTTCCTGGTGCCCCCTCAGAAAGCACAGGTAGTTGCTGAGACCACGGGTCCTGAGTCTGGCGGAGCACCGGGAGTGTCCCGATGGCTGCGGGACAGACTGTGCTCAGGGGCCCCCAGCCTCTTGCCAGCCCCGCTTTCTGCCCAGAGGAGAGGCCGGTGCTTTCATTAGCTCCTTGCCCTGAGTAAGTAAGTGTTAATCACTGAGTCACGCCCGACTCTTTGCGACCCTCCTGGACTGCAGCCCACCAGGCTCCTGTGTCCATGAGATTTTCCAGGCAAGGATACTGGAGTGGATTGCCATTTCCTTCTCCAGGGGATCTTCCTGACCCAGGGGTCAAACCCGGGTCTCCAGTACTGCAGGCAGATTCTTTACCAACTGAGATACATGGGAAGCCCCTTGCCCTGAGTGGTCAGGGTAAAGTCCACGTTAACTGTAGGAACAGTCGCAAAGGCCAGTAGCCCTCTGCATCATCCCAGGAGCCTCCTTTTCTGCCAGGGGGATGACTGCTCCCCTTCCCAATCCATCCCTTAGCCTGGGGTGGTTTAGTCTCCTGCTGGGGATGCTCTGGGGGAGTTCACGCCTTTGAGACAGGCGTGGCTGTGATCCCCCCACACAGATGAAGACCCTGGGACATGGAGAGGTGGGTCGCTTGCCCGTGGAGGCAGAGCTAAGCGCCCGCCAGTGTGCTGGGCATGGCCACAAGCTCCTGTGTTGGGGTCTCTGGCTCTATGTCATTTTACAGCTACAGAGGCAAGACGGAGGTTCCCCAAGGCACAGGTTGCCAGAATGCAGGGTCTGCTTCAAACCTAGGTCCCTCCCGTATCTATATCCTGGGAGAAGTACCACCAGTAATCAATGAAAGCCAAATGGGTTTTTCCAGAAATGCCTTCAAAGCGTGTGGAGCCTGGACAGCATCCTGCTTCTGGAGGGCTTGAGACTTGGACCCCAGGAGGCTTCCCCGACCCAGGAGCTGTCTGCATGTTCTCCTGAGGGTGGCGAACAGCAAGCACTGGCTAACTCCTATTTCTCCCGTCCTCCTTCCTGCAGGCAAACTGTCGCTGGAAGAATTCATCAAAGGTGCCAAGAGCGACCCGTCCATCGTCCGGTTGTTACAGTGTGACCCCAGCAGTGCAAGTCAGTTCTAAGGGGTTGGCGTCTGGACAGTGCAGAGAAACACAGGCTTGTCTTGCCATTTAAGCTTTGCTTGCAAAAGTGGATGCCTCCCCAATCATTCCTGCTCTTCTGGGGCGGCCAGGCGACACGTCGCTGCACCTACCTGCTCGGCGGCTGCGTCCCCATCCTCACCTGGCCTCCTCCCACCCCCTCCCCGCCCCGGTCCCTCCAGGGCGACTTCCTGGGGATGTGTTTACGTGCAGGGCTCGTGGTGTCCTTGCTTCCGGGGCACCTCCCTGCCCCACAGGGAGCCCCGAGGACACGCTGAGGATACCGGTGGGACTTTCTGAGATCACGCCAAGGCCAGCCGATTGATCCGTGATGGCAGGTGACTCTGTGGGAAAGATGGGGACAAAAACAGAGGGAGAGGAGACGGGCAAGCCCTCCCCGTGCATGGCTCCACCCAGCTCATTCGTTTCCTCCGACCAAAACCGCTTGCACGTATATATACCGTGGTCTCCTTTCTTTTAATATATAAATTATACGTACGGTGAAGTGAAATGTAACGTGTAGGTTCCGTATTTAATGCCTCGATTGCCTTTGAAGCGTGGTTCCCTCGTGGCCTGTGATTCCCACCCCCCCAGCCCCCTGAGCCTGGTTGTTTTGTGGTATTTATGCCCTCAATCTGCCCTTCTCCAAAGGACATGCATGCATGCCCAGGGCCGTGGAGACCCTCCCGTCCGCGTCGTGAACGCAGGTGTCTCTGTGAGGTTTGTCCTCCCTGTTGATTGGTCTGGCATTTCCTGTATTAAAATGATCAAATAAATGGGAGTTGTCTGAGTCTTGTGTTGGCCCGCGACAGCCCCCGTTCAGCTGCCGTGACGTGAGCACTCTCTGGACAGGTGGCCTCTGTGGGTCCAGCTGCTTATTGTAAACTGGGCCGCTCCTATGTCCCTGCGGCTGTCACTGTGTCTATAAATCCTGTGCAACCTCTCCTTCCATCTCTGCCTAATGTCAAGAAATACGTGAAAATAAAACATGACTGTTCTTGGGGGTTTGATAGCCAGGCTTCTGCCTCCTTCCCTCCCTCCCCCAAGCCCAGCCCCGTGGTTTAATCAGCAAGGTTGTGAGACTGCACATCCCCAGCGATGACAGGGTGGAGACCCTGGGCATCCGCACCAGCCAGGAGGGTGGGCAGGCCTGGTTTCTCAGGCTGTGGCCATCGAGATGCTACTGGTCTCAAAAGCAGCAGAAGGGGCCTTAACTGTGGGGAGGTGGGCACCACGTGCCCGCAAGCCCCAGGCCTTGTCAGCCTGGCTGACACCGCATCTGGGGGGCATCACTGAGGATGTCCTGGTTCCTTCCGCTGCCCCGCCACCCCGCCCCTGGCCTCCAAGGCAGCTTCTGTCCACACCCTTGAATCCTTGGGGTCCCCGCAGCGTAAGTGCAGCTGACACGGGAGCCTTCTAAGACAGGACAAGAAGTGGCCCTGGCTTATTTCTTAAAAGGGAAGAGAACTTTCCAAAATTCTCCCGCCCATCTCACCCCGGCCAGCCTCACTTCTCGGTGCCTTGGCCTGGAGTGTGAGGTGCCTGGAGGCACCCAGGGTGACAAAGGCTCCCCCAGGGGGCATGGCACCAGGAAGGGTGGACAGGACTGAAGTTCTGGTTCCAGTGTCCATCACACCCGCCCACGGGCCAGGTGACCACTCTTGAGTCACCTGGAGAGAGGCAGGTGATCGAGGTAAGTGGGCAGAGCATTTTTTAGTCATCTTAATATCTTTTAGGACTCCACGCCTGTGGTACAAAGTGTGAGCCCCGTCTGCTAGTGCCTTTGTGGTCAGTGGCATTGCCAAGTCCAAACCTTGATGGGCAGTGTCCGCAGGGATGGGATGAGAGCGGGAGGTCAGGTGACCTGGGGCCAGGTGGACCCAGCTTACTGCCATGAGGCCGCATTTGATGTTGCCTTGATGAGGGATGTGGGGGAGGCTGCAGTGCTACTAACGGGATATTGCCCAGTAACGAGGCCTGGATGGGAGTGACTGCAGGTGCAGGGTTTGCCACAGAAACAGACAGCAGAGTGTCTCTCTCTCTCTCGGTAGAGGTGTTTAGTTGCTAAGTCACTTTTGCAACCCCATGGACTAATCCTGAAGGAAATCAACCTTGAATATTCACTGGAAGGACTGATGCTGATGCTGAAGCCCCGACACTTTGGCCGCCTGATGCAAAGACCAGACTCATTGGAAAAGACCCTGATGCTGGGAAAGATTAAGGGCAGGAGGAGAAGGGGGCAACAGAGGATGAGATAGTTGGAAGATATCACCGATTCAATGGACTTGAGTTTGTGCAAACTCCAGGAGATAGTGAAGAACAGGGAAGCCTGGTGTGCTGCGGTTCATGGGGTCGCAAAGAGCTGGACACGACTGAGTGACTCAGTAACAGCAGCAACAGTGGACTGTAGCCTGCCAGGCTCCTTCTGTCCATAGGACTTCCCAGGCAAGAATGTTGGAGTGGGTTTTCATTTCCTTCTCCAGGGTATCTTCCTGACCCAGGATTTGAAGCCCATGTCTCCTGCATGTGGGTTCTTTACCACTGAGCCATCAGGGAAGCGCCTCCCTCTAAATATATATTCACGTATACGGGTGGCGGGGTTGGGGTGGGAGGACAGGGAAGAGAGAGGCATTATAGGGAACTGGCTGATAGGATTATGGGGCTGAATGATCCCAAGATCTGCCAGCTGGAGACCCAGTAGAGCCGACGGCATTGGTTCCAGTCCGGGTCAGAAGGCAGGAGCCCGCTGTCCCAGCCCAAGACTGCCAGGCAGAGAACAGAGCCTCAGTTCAGCCTTTTGTTCTAGTCGGCCCTTTGGATGAGGTCCTCACCCTGATGGGAAACCCTTCGGTACTGTCTGCTAATGCGGTGCTAACCTCATCCAGAAACACCCTCACAGACACACTCAGAATAGCGTCAAACCACCCGACCCAGTCACACGGACATAAAATAATCATCCCTGTGCTTCCACACAAATGGGAAGAATGTGGATCTGGGGTCCTGGTGGGCCTTGCCCCAAGAAGAGCTCACAGAAGTCATGGTGGTTCCTTAGGGAGTCGTAGGCAAAGAGGACCTGCCCCAGGAAGGGAAGGGACCACCCATAGGCCTGTCACTGACTTGGGGATTCCGTTAGAAACTGGCCATACCCCTCAGGTCCCAGGAAGTTAATGGCAGAAGAACCAGTCAGGTTATCTTACCCCCCACCCCCGACAGTACCCCTTTCACTGTGTGTGCGTGTGTGTGTGTGTGTGTGCAGGGCAACAGGCAGTGTGGTTTCTGCAGGCGGGGCTCGATGGGACTCGGGTCACAGGCAGTGTGGTTTCTGCAGGCAGGGCTTGATGGGACTCGGGTCACAGGCAGTGTGGTTTCTGCAGGCAGGGCTCGATGGGACTCGGGTCCAGTGTGCGATGTGTGTCTGTCCTGCAGGGCAGTGCCATGGACGCGTGCACTAGGTACAACCCACGTAGACACGGGGCGTTGAGGGTCCCGTGCGTCTGGCCTGCGTCAGCAGCAGGCGAGTGGCCCCTGGGGACCAGTGTGAGGCTATGTCGGGTGCCAGCCTTGCAGCTCCTTCCAGGTGGGTAGGGGAGGGACCTGAGCCCCTTGCCCCCAGCTGGCCCGGGCTGCTTTCACAGTGGGGGCATCCCCAGCCCCTGTCCCCAGCTTGTGGCCTCCGTGAACATTGTGGACACTCCACACACCTGCCTTTCCCAAGACTCTATGCCAATGGAGCAGAAAACTCTTCCAGGAGGTCACCCCACCCCCCCGGGTACCCCTCACAGTGCCCACACTTGCGTCGCTCACAACACTCTTCCTCTTGAACTGACCTCGCAGTTCACCCTTTCCCCTCCCTGGAGCCAGTGCCCAGCCTGGCTTGGCATTAGCTGCTCAAGGTGTTCCCTTGGTGGCCTCCTGGTTAGGACTCTGGCCCTTCACTGCAGTGGCCTGGCTTCAATCCCTAGTTGGGGTCATGAGGTCCCACAAGCTAAGCAGTGCAGTTTGAAAAAAAGGCAAAAACAAACTAGAAGTTCTGAATGAGCGAGTGAGTTGGGGCATTCCCCAGTGGCACAGTAGATAGGAGTCTACATGCCGATGCAGGAGACGGGTTCAATCCCTGGCCTGGGAGGACTCCACATGCTGCTGAGCAACTAAGCCTGCGTGCCACAACTGCTGAGCCCGACAACAAGAGAAGCCACGCAGTGAGACACCCCCCGCCCGCTGCAACTAGAGAAAGCCTGAGTAGCAACAAAAACCCAGCACCACCAAAATATTAAATTAATTTTTTAAAAAGTCAGTATTGGGGGCCCACCTTATGGTCTGGAACTGCAGCCAGTGGGCCCTGGACAGGGCAGAGGGACAGGTCCCAGCTTGGCCACTGATAACCACATGACCCTGGACACATGCGACAGGAACCCAGAGGGCCAGGGGTGCAGCCCTTGACCTTGCAGGTCAGCTGGTGGAGGTGTGGGACAGGTGGATGCAAGGCCTTGAAGGAGAGCAAGGATACCTATGGGCCAGGATCTGCCCCTTTGACTCTAGCTCAGAGCAAGGACTGTGAACAGCTCACAGCTTCTCCAGAAAGGGGGGCCAGAGCCAGGGTGGGATAAGGCACCCAGGGTAGGAAGAGCATGGACCAAGGGCCGTGCAAAAATGGGGAGGGAGGCACACCAGCAGCCATCGTTACCCAGGTCCCAACACGTGGGGACAAGCAGGACCTGGGCTTGGGCATCAAGGGCTGGTCGGTGGGTGAGGGGAGATAAGGGCAGTGCCCCTCGGCTTCCCACACCACCATGCTTCAGTGAGGGGAGAGAGGGCTTGTTTTCACAGCCAGGGTGGGAGGGGTGGCCCGCCGTGTCACCAGGCATGGTGTGGGCACCTCAGGTGCCCAGGGTGGGGGTATCACCCACCTGGTACAGGCAGGGGGTGAGAACACAGGCTGTGGGGGACCACCAGCTGTTCCCTGGGTGTAAGGTAGGAATGAGGGCTGGGCTCACCTGTGGGGCTTCACCTGTGCTCAAGAAGATTCCGGGGGAGCACCCTGGTCAAGGACAAGCTGTCTGGAACCTCAGAGCCTAGATACCCGGTGTGGCTGGCCCTGGATCTCCCTCTGAGCCAGGCCATGTTCCAGTGCCCAAAGCCCTCCTATCACAGTCAGGCCTCTATCAGCAGCATCTGTTGAGTGGCTAAATGTTAGTCACTCAGTCATGTCGGACACTGCAACCCCATGGACTGTAACCCACTAGGTTCCTCTATCCATGGGATTCTCCAGGCAAGAATACTGGAGTGGGTTGCTCCTCCAGGGGATCTTCCCGACCCAGGGATCAAATGTGTATCTCTTACACACCCAGGGATCAAACATGCATCTCTTTCGTCTCCTGCGTTGGCGGGCAGAGTCTTTACCACTGAGCCAGCAAGGAAACAGGACCGGACAGCTGGATGGCAGTGCAAGACCACGGAGTCTCAAGCACGAGGCGCTGCTGCCCTCTGGTGGCTGTGGCTGGGAGGGCCGTCTAGGCTTGAGTGTGCAAATCCCCCAGCCTGGTTTAGGAACCTCTGGGGCCAGATTTGTATTTGAGTTTTCTCTCTCTGCCCCATTTGACAGGTGAGGAGCTTGAGGCCCAGGGGGTCACCTGATTTTCCATGAGACACACAGCAAACAGAAGCTGCAGCTGGCCTCCTGGTGCCCAGGACTTGGAATCCCTGTTGATAGGGTTGTCACATAAAATAACAGGGTGACCAGCCAGCAAGTAGAGTAACCTAAGAAAACCTGACAGAGGGATGGAGTCTGCATAGACATGCAAGGTCACCATCTTGCGAGGAGCATAGTGCTACAGAGGACAGGCTACGTGGAGCCTGTGCAGCACCAAGGATGGTCAGCTGGGAGGCTAGAGAGGGCTGTCGAAGGCCTGGACAGCGGCTTCCGGCTTGGCTTTCGGTGCAGGCTGGTCTAGGCGCAGACTCAGGTCTGACCTTGGCCCCAGGCAGCTGACCCCAGATGGGGCAGAGAGCCCCACCCTGGCGGGGTTGGGGTTGAGGGAGAGGTAGGGGTTAAGTCCTTGACCCCAGGGGCTCTGATGTCTCCATTAGCCCCCGGAGCTAGGTGGGCACAAGTCAGAGCCCCCTCACCCTGCGAAGTTGCCAAGGAGGCCTTGGTCAAGCCCACCCAAGCCCCCGACCAAGCTCGCCGGCCCTTGTTCAGCAGCTCACAGGCACAGGAGCCACATAATTGAAGATTTTTTCTCTGTTTCCTCACCTGGAAGCATATTTTATATAATTCCTTTAAAGTCAGCAACAGACACATGTCAAAGTGCGTATGAAGTCAGTCTCCACTCGCCTCCTCGGGCCCTCCATTTTCCTGCTATGCCAGTTCTTCCGGAAGTTTCTGTATGTGCAGGTAGGTATGCGTGTGCACAAAGTTTGGTTTGCTCTTTGCACAGACAGTAGCTCACCACACGCCCATGGTCCCCACCAGCTCCGGCAGGACCCCGCGTCTCGCAGCGGCTGTGTCCCAGTGACCATCTCAGCGGTTCCCTCCTGGTGAACACACGGTCGATTCTCACATGAAAAGCCTAGCAAGTGGCTGTGTGCGAGGGTTCTTACAAGTTAGAATTGTTGGGGCAAAGAAAATGTGGATTCTTTTTTTTAATTGTGCATTTGTTTGGGGCTGTACTGGGTCTTCGTTGCTGCACGGGCTTCTCATTGCAGTGACTTCTCGTGTGACACACAGGCTCGAGGGCATGTGGGCTCAGTTATGGCTCCCAGACCCTAAAGCACACGCACGCTCAGTGGCTGTGGCACGCGGGCTTAGCTGCCCCGCAGCAAGTGTGAGCTACTCAGATAGAATCTGTGTCTCCTGCACTGGGAGGTGGACTCTTTACCACAGAGCCCCTGGGGAAGCCTCGATAATTTTTTAAATTGCCAGATTCCCTCAAGAGATTATTCATGTTCTTGCCTTCCCATCTGCCATGGGTGAGCCTGTCCACTTCCTCAGCCGGGAGTGAATTCTCCTATCTTTGCCAAACTGACAGCTGAGAGATTCTCATTGTTCTAAAGGTTTGCTCAAAGTTTTCTGGGAAAAGTTCACATCTGGCCCACTTTCTACAGCATTGTTCCTCTTACTGAATTATTGGAACTTTTATTATGAATAAAATTGGCTACTTCTACATGTGTTGTTTTCCCCTTTGCCGCCTACAATTTTTACTTCAAATGTTTTCTTCTAATAGTTTCGTGGCCTAATAAGTCACAGTGAAAACTTACACCTGGGGTTTATTGTGGTACAAGGAGCATCAGTACCTACTTTTCCCAGGGGGTTACCTATTGCCCCACAGTCCCTGTCCCCAGTCTGGGGTGGGCCCAGCAATCTACGTTTTGAGATGCCCCTAAGTGACTTGAATGTAAGACCTGCCTGGCTTGCCTTTACCTTGGACCAGGAGCCCCTCCCAGTGAGGGCCTGTGTGGGGACTCCAGCACCATGTCAGCACCTTACGGAGGCCTGAGCTGTCCACTTCAAACCAAGGTCTAGAAGTGTCTGCGAATGATGGACAGTACCATCTTTATCAGAGGTAGGTTAAGTCTGCACCGCCACCTAGAACCTTCTAAGAGGGTCCCAGAGGTAGTGGTCGACGCCCACCCAGCTTCCTGAGCTCTCCATCCTCTTGCCAAACTTGCGTGCTCACGCCCAGGTGTAGAGGCCAGGGGAGGTCATTTGGGCCAGCCCAGGCCATGTCACCACACAGACTCCAAGTAGCTTCACCAAACTCTCAGGAGCCAGGTTCAGAGGCTGTGGTGTGGGTGTCATGGGACCTCCTGCAGCTACTTCTGTCCCCACTGGCACTGGCTGGTCGGTCAGATTGTGCTTTACCTAAAGTGAGGGAAGAGCAGTTCCCAAGCCCTCAGTACAGCCTACTTTTTGAGGGGAAACCCTCTTCTCTTTTCAATCCATGATCAGCGCTTGTCACCGAAGTACCTTGTTATTTCTAACTTCTGAAAGACTACTTTACCAAAACCTTGGTGTCTAGCTTGTACTTACCGGCACTAATCCACACAGAACATCAATTCCTGTCTTGAACGTTAGCGGGCAGACTGAGGACCCAGACAAGGATCTGCTCACAGGAAGTGGGGCAGACTGTCCATTTGAGAGTTCTTCCGCCTCTTCCGCCCAGACTCGCCAGACCTACTTTCTTTGTGGCTCCTGAGCAGTCTCACTCAGTGGTCTGCCAACTAGAGCAGTGCTCTCGGGTCCAAGGACACCAGCAGTGGTGATGAGCCAAGGCCTAGTCTGGCTAAGTGGCCAGGAGGCCACAGCTGTCACAGCAGTGTGCTGCATCCAGGTGGAACTCAGGTCTGGGGGAAAGTGGCTTTTCAGAAACTAAGAAGTCACTCCCCTCGACTCCTTGGTAAAGGCAGTAATGGCAACCTAAGTACTTAATCCAGCCCCTGAGATGCCAAGATGCTGCAGCCTCCCTGTGTGCTATCTCCCTGTGTCCCTCCAACAGAGCTGGCGAGATACTCAATGTCACCTGCAGGGACTGGGGCTGGTGAGACTTACTCAAGTGACTCCGGCTTTTACGTGGCCTGCCCTCCTGTCCCAAGCTACAACAGGGATCCACAATTCCCGTCTTGGAAATTTAAATGAGAGCCTCTTTCTGAGGTGTGGGTCCAAGTTGAGTAAGAGAATATAAAAGGCCAAGGTCAGGTGAAGAGCTGCAACTCGTAACAAATTAGTTTGTAACTGTATCTTTTCCTGGGTGTGAAGTCAAGGTGTAAATATGAGACTGGTCTCTGGAGGCAGGGCTCAGAGGGCTGTGTACCTCGCCGAGCCAGCCTCTGTGATAGGCGAAGACCACTTAGTTAATAAGGGGCTCTGGCGTGCCAAGTTCAGTCAGCATCCAGGGTGGGGAACCACTAACAGCTGAGGCTGCCCACGGTCTCGCCCGTCCTTTTCCTCCCCCTGCACGTGGGGTTAGATGCCCTCACTACTCTTTGAGACACCACAGAGACTTTCTCCACGACTCAGACTTGAAATAAAAATGTCAAAACAGAAAAGTATTCCACGAACTTTTAAAACATTAAAAACCTGTCAACTCCTCAGTCTTCTGGGGCAATTTTCTCAGCCTACAGGGAAAAAAACAAATTCCCACCTATAACACATACTCAGGTGAGCTGCCTGAAATGAACACACGGTAAAAATTTCCCAATGCTAAGTTATATCAAGATCCTTTATTCCTTTTTGTTAAAACCGGTCACAACACTAAGCTTCTGGCCCATTCTGCTGATACACAAGCCACAAACGCTTGCTCAGCAGTTGAAGCCTTTAGTAGCATGTTTGAAAAGTGAATAAAAATCCATATAAAACAAATATTCAAATAGTTTCCATAGGAACACAGATAAGTGTGACCCCATCTCCCAGTCTTCCACATGGTGCACCTGTGCCAACCCTACTCACATAGACATCTCAGAACTAGCAGTAATTAAGTTAAATGGTCCCCCCAAACCCTTAAATCAAGCTAAACTCGCAGTTAACAGCTACAAGAGTGGTATCTACACGTTAATACGCGTGGAAGCGCAGGCTGCCGAGTGTCGCTTCATGCCGCTCTCCCGGGCACAGGACACGGGCAGGGGACCAACGTCCGGCTCCTCCACTCCAGGCGGGAAGTCCTGGGTCTGGATCTGCTGCATCAGTTGCCTGCAGGATACAGAGGCGGCAGTCAGAAACCCTGAGTCACCGCTAACCAAGCAGCTCCACACTGTGCAACACAGTAACTTATTCATGAGCCTATTTACATCTCTGGTTACTATGTCATCAGGAAGCAATTCAATGTAGTACTACAGCAAGCATTTCTTCAGAACCATCTTTTTGGTAAGAAGGAAACCACAAGTCACATGCACTAAAGTATTCTAGGTACAGAAATAGACTGACCAGTCTTTTCTAAATCAACTGTGCCTTAAAATTCTGCAACTATATACACCACTATTACTGGAGGAATTTTCCTTTTGTTGTAATTATTCCAAAGTTTCTAAAGCATATATTCTTAATATAGGGAGAAAAACAAAAAATAATTGTTAGTATTTAATTCTAAGCAATTTCTTAATTCTACTGGACAAGAACAAGCATAATCAACCCTGGAAGGTACCTAATTCTTATCAGAACCAAACACACACTGTCACTAACCACGTTGGCCCTGACATCACATAGTAGATGGTGGGTCTCTGGAATCCATTGAAGGTAGAAGCAGCAGCAACAGTGTAAGCACCCATGTTCTCAAAGAGCATCCAATCGCCCACATGCATCTCAGGCAGGTTACAGCGCTCAACAATGCGGTCCAGGCCGTCACAGGTCGGTCCCCAGATGCTGGATGAATAATACTTCTCATCTGGTTTGGGTCTCTACATTAGAGACAGAGAAACACACCTGCTTACACTTGTTCTGACCAGTCATCTTTCAACTGGTGTATACAACACATTCGTAAGGTACCTTCTGCAGAAGAGGCTTCACGTGTGCGTGATCGTAAAGGATGCAGTTGAATGACCCATATACTCCATCGTTCACGTAATACATAAATGTCCGTTCACTTGACTCCTCTTCATCTAGAAAAGCAAATTACAAAAAAAAAAGAAAATAATTAGAAAAGCAGAAATATTCTCAATTACCACCTTTTACCATTTTAGGTACAAACTTTCAGTATATATATGCAATGATTCAATCTTGATACCTACCATCAGAGCCTGTCTGTTCCTTTAATACAAGTTTTTTGGCAATAATATTAACTGCGAGTGTGAAAGCTGATGCAACATAGTATCTGCCCGGCTCAGCTATGATTCTCACTCCAGAGTCTGATGGAAAATACTTGTCCAGTGCTGGGTTGATTACACTGGTGATCTACCAGAGTGAGACAGAAAAGAACAGCTGGTCATCAAGGGGAACTCACATGGAGCAGTGCTTTGAAACACAACATCAAAAACATTGAGAGCTGCCATCAGCAGAGGTTTATCTCCAAACAGCAAAAGTTAAACACCTCCCTGAAAACCAATCTGCATATCCTGTGGTTTCATTTTGATTCCCCTCAAGACTTCTTACTCTTTAATAAGATGTTATGGTATGATTTTATTAAGCAATGGGACAAATTTACTACCAGTGCCTAAATATTTCTATCTAACACATAAATATATACTAACAAGGTAAACTCTGTATTCTTCCTATTCACATAAATTTTAACTAAGTACGGATTTTATAAGTATGTGGCATATAATGGCCTACCTTCTTAAATGACTAAAAAACAAGGTTCTAAGTAAAGGAAGCACAAAATCTAGCAAATGATGTACTAAATTCAGCAGGTTCTCTTTAACTCCACAGTGACAGTCCTCAATCTTCCTAAGACTTTGGAAAACATTGTCTCATTTTATTTTAGAAAACCAGTAAGATAATACAGGGCTTTCCTGGTGGCCCAGAGAGTAAAGAATCTGCCTGCAAGGCACAAGACCTAGGTTTGATCTCTGGCTCAAGACGATCCCCGGAGAAGGAACTGGCTACCCACTCCAGGATTCCATGGACAGAGGAGCCTGGCAGGCTACAATCCATGGGGTCACAAAGAGTTGGACATGACTGAGTGACTAACATAATACAATTTTAAATAGCACAGGAGTCATTCAAAATACCAGACCAAATCATTCAAAATACCACATCAAGACATTTACTTTCATGTTTGTACAGTCCCTTTTGGTTATTAGTTGTAACATATAAGTTTTGCAATATTTCAAAAAGGAATCTGCTAAGAGCTACAGATTGTAATTTTGTTATAAATTACCTCTTCAAATTTAAGCTTTACATCCTCCGATCCAGGAAAGCCACCACCAATATCAAGCAGATACATGTTGAAACCAACCTCAGCCTAGAGTCAAGAAAATTAAGTCAATCAGTCACATTCATTAACAAGTCATGAAAAACGTATGCAGCAGGTTAAGGTTAAATATGTAATATGAGATGACTTTTACAAAGGTCCATTCTAGAACTGGGACTAGTTGTTAATGCCATCCCTGCCCCCCTCCTCACACATGGGGCTCACAGATACTCACGCCCATGTCAAAGACACAGCGGGCATCAGAGATGGCCTGCACAAAGGTCTCAGGATCAGTACAGCCACTTCCCACGTGGAAGCTGGTGTCAAAAAAACACAAAAAATACGCTATTTCTTACTATTTCTGGAAATAACTATTCAAGGTGGGAGAAAACTTATAAAACTTGCATTGCCTAATACTTCATCTCCATCTCTGCTATCACCAAGATCTCACCTGACACCAATGACATCAATATCTAGCTCTTTTGCCCGTTCCAAAAGAAGCCTGCTGGTTTTGAGCGTGGCACCAAATTTGACACTGAGGCGACAGACTGCTTTGGAATCATCAGTGGCGATCCGCAAAACCAACCTAGAAGCAAGAAAAGTGTATCAAATTTCCCACCGACACAAAATCACCTACAGCCGTGGTTAAAATAAGACTCCTTGGCTCTGATACCCTGTGGTCCGAGTCTAATTTGGTTTAACTCAATACACAGATAATTTTACTAGAAATCTAACAACTGGAAATTTGAGTTTGTTCACATTATACACGTCCCATATCTGATCTGCCCTCAAATGGAGTAACTCACTTGGCCTTTGGATGTGCCCTGGCAACCTTCATCAGCTCGACTTCGCTATCGAAAGTCATCATCTGGACTCCGTTATTGGCAGCATACTTAATCTGAGACACTTGTTTACACGGATTTGCATAGATAATCCTCTCTGGGGGCACCCCCAGACCCTGTACCAGTTGTATTTCAGTCTGAAAAAGAAGAGGTGTTTACACATGTAGCTAATATATGGAAAAGCTGGCCCATGAGAAGCTGGCACCATGCCCGCTCTCTTTAGAATTCTCTGCTCAAGCAAAGCAATTCTGATCTGCCCTGCTGGGAGCACCAGGACCATTACAGACATCATTTGAGTTCTGCTGCTTTTGCTCACCTTGCTGGCACAGTCAAATCCTGTCCCAATGGCAGCGAGTGTCTTCACTATGGTTCTGCTATCATTGCATTTGACTGCATAAAAGGGGGTGACCCGAGGAAGAGCTTTCAACCATCTCAGATGTTTCTTCAGAATGTCTCCCAGGTCCGCAACATAGAAGGCATCCTTATCATCCTGCAGTAAGAGTGGTTACAGAAGACCCATCAGCAATTTAACAGAAGTGACCAAAGCGCAGCCTTCCCTTCTCTTGCCCATCATTCTCACGAACCCTACTCTAGTCAATCATGGACACGATAATCACTATTGTCACTGGAGGATCCACAGCCAATTAAATTCCCAATTCCCTAACAAGACATTTCCATAAGACCCCTCTGAAGTTTCCATTCATACCTGCCTAGCATTCTCAAAGCTGCACTACCACACATGGACTTCATATATACTTACAGAAGAAGAAACTTCATTAATTTTTTGGTCCAGAATGTCCTTGGCAGTAAAGCCTTCATCCAAGAAATGCCAGTCAAACTCTTCATTACTAAAGCTGCTCATGGTTTCTTGATGTCTTTTTGAGACACAACAAACTGCAAATAGGGCAGACAAATCTACTCAGAAGTCTTATTAATACTTTGTAACTCCTAAGATAAACTTGCAACAATCACAAATACTTACATAGAAAACTTAAGAGATGGAATTTAAAGGGATTATGCCAACTTTTCACAAAGGCAATTCTCCAGGAATTCCAAGTCCACCGAAGATGCGTGTGCTCTCTGTGCAGCACTGGAAATGTTCGATAAACACACAATCTGCTATCCACCTTTAAAACACATTAAACTGGAAGATCAGGTATTGACAGAGCACACACACAAGCAGCAGGGCTACTAAAGCACCCTCCAGACAGCTCACTCCCTGGGTTTGGAAATCCCATTATTCCTAGTCCCACAAGTCCCATGATTCTATAAATCTCAATGCAATGAGGACCTCACAGATTCAACACTAGAGTTTTTCACACTCAACTTCCGCATATAGTACTGTACTTAGTCACTCAGTCGTGTCTGACTCTTTGTGACCCCATAGACTGTAGCCCACCAGGCTCCTCTGTCCATGGGATTCTCCAGGCAAGAATACTGGAGTGGGTTGCCATGCCCTTCTCCAGAGAAACCTCCCGACCCAGGGATGGAACCCAGGACTTTCGCATTGCAGGCAGATTCTTTACCAGCTGAGCTACCAAGGAAGTCTATATATAGTACTGTCTACCTCAAAAAAGTCACTCCAAACATCCCTGCTAAAATGCAGAATACAGGTTTCACAAACTTTGCTGCACTTAGTCCACTGAGGGAAAAAGTTTCATGACAGTTAGCTTACTTTATTTCAGACCTGTTTTTCCTTAGAAGATTAAAACACCATGATAGCAATTTTGCAAAGCTTACATATAAACACCTTGCTATTTCCTACATTTGCTAAGTCTTATACAGAAGACCAACAGGCAATGTTATCAATTTACTGAGTGCTCTAAATTTTCCTGAAAAATGAGCTAATTTTCACGCTAGGCATGTGTTTTATTAAAAAAATGCAATCTAAAATAAATCAACAGAATGTATTACAGATGCTGTATCTGAATGGCAATCGATATTCTAAAACCAGCACAGCCTACTAAACTAGTTGGGATTCCCAGAATCCTCACAGGCACTCTAACTTACATATTTGGCTATGAATGATAATCACCTGGGAATCATTCTCAACTATGAATTACAAAAATTAGCAAACAATGATTTATGAATAAACAAAAATAAAGCTCATTTAACCATCCGAGCCACTGTCCTTGGCATTCACGAAATGTGACATTGGTCAATGAGTTACCTTTAATCTATTTAATCTCTGATAGGGAGGGTATCTTTTCCACTGTGCAACCCGCTTCAGTGCCTGTAGCCTACTGGCAGAGGCCAGGCAATGGTTCGGGGCCGGGTTTGCTCTGGCATGGGACACTATGAGAGGCCCAGGGGGACGAGCCTGCCATAAATCCAAACCCATGCATGGGAGAACTTGCAAGACTTGATCTAATGTGACTTGCTGGCTTTGTCAACCTCCTAGTTTCCTAATTCGCCCTTAGGGGAAAGGAACAGACTAACCACCAGCACACACATTCTGTCTACATAAGTAACATTTCAATAGGGTCACCAGTGATAGACTGGGCCGTTTAGGCTCTTTTAAAAGACAACGATCAGACTTAAACTTAGCAAGTGTGTTTCTCTGAAATACCACTATTAAGTATCTTGCTTCCTTTTATCTTTCAAAGCTTTACGTCAGTAACTTGCGATACAGAGAAAGTTCACCCTACCTTTGGGTGTTTTTTCTGTATGGCTAAATTACTTAAAATGACATGATTAGCAAAACATGGTCCTTCTCTGGTATGAAATTCTTTCTTGCCAACTGGGAAATGTTAGGTACTAATTCAAACTGCAACTGAAAATTTTACAAATCGATTAAATTTTAGGTTTGAATGAAATAAGCATATTCTGTCCTCCCTACTAGACACTCCTAAGAGGTTCTGCTCCCCACACCTTCCCTCATTATTTCTGATTTTCAAACCGTCGACCGTTTGGGGAAAATCTTGGGACTGGCTCCTACGTCGTAGTCGTTCGCCTGGTCTTAATAATCTAAGGACTTTTCTTAAATCACCAAGTCATTCAAAGATTTCGTCAACATTTCTAAGCCCGGCCGAGCAGTATGAGTTACACATGGGTTATCTCAGCTCTAGCGATCTGAGTGGCTTTCTATATTGGGCCATTCGCTCTGTACACACAGCAAGGAAAACAAAAAAAAAATTAAAATTAAAAAATAAATTCCAGGGCAACACGGCAGAACGGCACGTGCACGAGCGGCCGGCACCCCGAGACCTGTGCCGGGCTCGCCTCCTGCCTCTCCTGCACCTGCTGCCGGACCACCACATGGGTTTAAAAAAAAATAGCGGCCGAAGGATCGAGCTTCTCAAAGAGCTTCCGGCTCAGAAAACGCTCACTGACGTGGTTCAGAAAAGGTGAACCCCGGCCCGTTCCAGCGCCAGGCTGCCCTCGAGCTGGGAGGGGTCGGGGCCCGGCTCCACCCGGGACCCCCAGGGCCGACGGGCCGGGCTCTGCGACCACGTGTCCTCGCAGCTCCAGGCGCCCGGTCTGCTCCGGCCTCCGGGACACGTGGCCGTCACCCCCCACCCCTCACCCGCGCCCGCCCTCCCGCCGGCCTCCCTACCGCCCGGACGCGACCCCTCTTTTACCTCAGAGCGCAGGGGCGCGGCGGGCCGACCCCATGGAGACAAGGCGCCGCCGCCGAGCGCTGCAGGACCCGCCGGCCGCCCCGCCGCCCCCGTCAGCCGCTCGCCCGGCCGCCCGCCGCCTCGCTCCCTCCCGCGGAGGACCGCCGGCCCGAGGTGGCGCCGGAGCGCTGGCAGAGGGGCGGCGGCGGCGGAGGCTGAGAGGGAACTGACAAAGCCCAGCGCGCCGCCGCGCCGCTACTTATAGCGCCGCGCGTGTCGTCATGGAGACGCACCAGCTCAAACCAGCCGCGATCGGTTCCGTCCGGGCTTCCTCCCAGGGAGGAGGCGGGGCCAACACGGGGTGGGGAGGGGGGGGTGGGGAGAGGAGGGGCTGGGGGGCGCCGGCCGATCGACGTCAGCACCTCCCAGTCCCGCCCAACCCCGCCCCTCCCGGTCCTGCCGCCGGCCCGCGCTTGCGCACCAGCCGCGGGCTCCCCGGGGCTCCGCGCGCCTGGCCGGTAGCCTAGGGCAGGGAGTCGCTCGCACGCCAGCCGAAGGATTGCAAAACCTGCCTCTGAACGCCCGCCGGATGGCAGCGTGTGCGCCAAGCCAGCGTTCTCCTTCCACCTGGCATCAAATGCCGCGTGCCCTCGGGCAGAGAACGGAAATCGCTGGGCGCGAGCGGGCCACGTGGACCCTACCTGGCGGACCCCGGTCCCCTTTCTTTCTGCGGGGCGTCTGTATATGCTGGTGGGAAGACCTGGAGGTGATCCTGGCGCAGCTCCACCCCACGAAGAAAGGGGGCAGGAGGCAGAAGGGGCAGCGGTCAGCGGGCAAATTAAGAGGCACAGCTCTGGGCAGCTCTCGAGCTGCTGAGCGTATTGAACCGCGTCTGACATGTCCGGGTGTCTTCCTAGAAGGTAGCAGGCAGCCGAGGACACGCAAAGAGGCACGTTGTGCTTGTTAAGCCAGAGACTCGTCTAAGGGCGTCAGGGCAAGGGGTGGGAGGTAACAGGTCTGCAAGCCACCGGGCGATCCACTGTCCTTTGTATTGTTCAGTCGCTCAGTCGTTTCCGACTCTGCGACCCCAGGGAGTGCAGCACGCCAAGGCATCCCTGTCCTTCACCATCTCCTGGAGCTTGCTCAGACTCCTGTTGGTTGAGTCGGTGATGCCATCCAGCCATCTCATCCTCTGTCGTCCCCTTCTCCTCCTGCCTTCAATCTTTCCCAGCATCGGGGTCGTTTTCTAAGCAGTGGGCTCATCAAATCAGGTGGCCTAAGTATTAGAGCTTTAGCCTCAGTCCTTCCAGTGAATATTCAGGGTTTATTTCCTTTAGGATGGACTGGTTTTATCTCCTTGCAGTCCAAGGGACTCTCAAGAGTCTTCTCCAACACCACAGTTCGAAAGCATCAATTCTTCTGTGCAAGCCTCTTTTAATTTCTTGGCTGCAGTCACCATCTGCAGTGATTTTGGAGCCTAAGATAATAAAGCCTGTTAGTGTATTGAGTGGTGCTTATCAATGACTTCTCTGAGGGCAGCTGTGATTGGCTTGCTTTGGGAGGGTTATATGGGTCCCAACACAGCAACAGTGTCTACAGGAGGAATACATATGGCAAAAACTGGGAAATTGGGAGTCCCCAGGAGTGCAGCCAAGACGCTGGTGGAGAACTGGCCTCTCCCAGATGCTGCCCACCCTCACCACCACTGCCGACCTCAGGGAGGCACGTGGGGCACTTGTATCCCCTTGCACTTAAAGTGTTCCTTCCCTTGCAGCCCAAGTCCAACAGACACCATTATGTCCCAGCGTAGGGTATGACTGACCCGAGGGCTGCAGGTGGGAGTAAAAAGGTGTGAAACTAGCCCTAGCCACACAGTCAGTGCAAGGGACGAGCCTGGGAGAGCTCTGTACTAAAGTCTACCTTGGTCTCAACTTGCTGTGTGTTCTTGGGTAAGTTACCTCCCTTCTCTGGGCCTCAGGAGAAAAATGGACTAGATGACCCAAGGATCTTCACTGCTACAAAAACCTCCTTTGTGAAGAGTACTAGTTTGATGAATGCAGAAGTGAATGAGTAATCTAACTTTTCCTGGGTCATGCATGGCTTCCGCAGAATCAAGAAGAAAGACAACAGAAGAGGGTAAACAGCAGCGAGTCCTCGTACGTGAGGGAACATGACAGCTGCCTTTTCTCTTGGTCACCCTGATCAATTTCATCTTTACACAGTCCTTGAGCAACCACTGAGTACCAGGTACCACTAGGGAGAGAGGGGGGGAGTTACTCCACCCCAGCAAGTTTAATTCCTAGGAGAGCCTGAAATTAACAATGCAATGAACAGTCCCATCTGAGAACATTACAGCCCCAGGCACTAAGTGGGACAGCTTCGATTTCGTGGTGAACACTCCGGGATTTGTCCCAGCTCTGTGAAGAAACATTTTGTTCCAGTGACACACAGAGTTTTTCCCCTCAAACTCCGGAAGTCTCCCGTGTCCAGTGCCAAGGCCAAGAGGGAGCATTGTCTGTGCTGCCCGGCTCTCCCAGGCCCATCAATCAACCAGTCCTTGTGGCGATCACTGTCTCCTGCTATTGGGCTTCCTTCCAGCGGGGACGCGGTGGGGACCCGGATGTCTCCGAGTCTGGGATCTTAGTGGGAGCCTCGTGTAGGGGGAAGGCCAGCCAGCCCCCACCCCACCCCACCCCGTCCTGCTGGCAGCTTGCTGTTGTGTGACCTTGGCTATCTCATTGACCCCGTATGAGCCTCTCTGTCTCCAGCCATCAAGGGTCTGGTCCTGGTCTAGGGTCTCTTTCAGCTCAGTCCTGTGATTGTATTTTAGAATTAGAAATATTCACTAGAACAAAGAGGCGAATTCTTGGTTCAGGAAGCCAGGTGATCTGTCTCCCTGCTGCTCACACGTGCCACTCCCGCACGGGTCACCCCCACACACGGCCTCTCCTGCCAGCCCAGCTCTAACATACAAACTGCATGTGTGCTGCACTCACCTCTGGGGAAGCCTGACCATGCCCAGATGACCCATCTTGACCCAGATGGGGAAACAAGCAAGGGAAGAGGAGGTGCTGGTTCCCTGAGGGCTGGCCCTGGGGCTGCAGGCAGACTCTTGACTTTGGCCTTAGGCCTGGGAGTCAGCAGGCCTGAGTCATTAAACCCAGTTACTAATCTGGATCTGAGAAGATAAACCTACAGTGACTAAACCTGGTCTTGTTCAAATGCATGGCATTCTTGTCTTTCTGCATAAATTCCATAGACTTTATTTTCTCCCTTAGAGTTTTTTTTTTTTTTCCTTAAAGAAAAGCAGCAGATCCTTGCAAACTACGAAGTTACCCTTACATGGAGATAAGGTTTTTGTGTTTGGTGCAGAGGCAGTAACTTAGAGAAGTAAGCAAAAACATCCGAATGCACATGGGACATACCAATAAGATCGGTGCTCTTGGCCATCCCACCTCAGTTCTGGGACCAACTCCAATTATTTTAGCTGCCTTCAGCACCTAGCTCATCATGAAACCCTGAGCATCACTTCTGCTCTCTGGATCTCAAGGCCTTTCAGTAAAATGTTCTCTGGCTGGACTTGTCTGGATCAAAGCTCTGATGTCCTAAGAATCTCTAACATTTTACAAAGAACTCTGTATATATCTGCTGATATATATCATGTTTTCTGACACCAAAAGTAAGAACGTGTCTGGCACAAAAGGTGTTTTTTCTTACGTTATTTACCTGAAAGAACTAATAAAGGTATATGATGATTACAAATGCAAGGAGTCACCTTTACTGAACAGAAGTAACATCAAAGACGGTGGTCAGCAAGAATTTACGTATCCGTGTCCTCAATATTGGAACAGTCAACATGGAAAACTTTTCAGAAAATGGGTTTGTGTCTGGTCCACGTGTCCATGGTCATATTCCACACCAAGTTTCTTCCCAGGAGTGTAGTAAGAGTTGACTCTGGAGTGAGGTTCGTGACATCCGGCCACAGGAGGATGTTGGGACCTGTCCTGCCAGGGTGCCACTAACTCGGGGAAATGGGACTCAGTCACGGCACACGGCTAGTCACGTGTGGACGTTTGACCAAAAATAGAGCTCGGAAGTTCAGTCACTCACTAACCCTCCAGCCCTGCCCTTGAATTGTTTTAGGTGTTTCCAAAAGTCCAATCCACCCTCCGAGGCGGAAAGTGTATGTCTTTGCCAGTTTCCAAATGATGTGCCTGGGGCAGCCGGGAGCTTCCGGGGAGGCCCTCCTTGCTCTGAACCACACAGGCGTCATCGGAGAAATGGAGCATCCCCAAAAATACCTGTCAGAAGCCAAAGACACCAGTGGAAACCCCAGGACGTTTGTGTTACGAAGCGTTGTTGCATCACTGCCCCACCCGGTCTCCACCCTGGTGCGGCTCCCTGGGAGGTGCTGGGACAAGGGCCACCTGGCAGGAAGTGGGTCAGGGCCTCCGGGAGCCCAGCAGGACCCTGCAGCTGGTCAGTAGCCACATGGTACATTGCAGAGAAGATGTGACCTCTGTTCAGGGGTTGAAGCAGGTGCTCGCTTGCCTGGCCCATTGACTGTAGCGATGCTTTGCTTCCCCTCACCTGCCTTTTCAGCAGACAGAAGTCAGAGTCCGAGGAAGCCTGTGCCTGGCCAGCTTTGGACACTCCACCTACCTCAGATGTGGTTTCACAGCAGTACGGGTTTCAGCCATTTAACCAGCCATTTGTTTGAAACCCTTCACTGGTGGCCCTTGGTCCACAGGATAAAGGCCTAACCCCTTAGGCTGGCACCCAGGACCCTCTGACTCTGCCCTGCTCACCTCCCCAGGCTCACCCACCTCCTGCTGCCCCAGGCCCTGCAGGCCTGACATCCCAGCCCAGATCACACTGGACAGGCTCCTTGGGTCTCTCACTCCCGCTCCCTTTGAAGTCAGGACTACAATCTACTTCTTTGCTTAGATGTCTAGCCCAGGACCTGGTACACAAAAGTCTATCGCTGATGTTAACTTCAAACTAGGGCCAACCTGAGAAATCTGTGATTTGCATTTGCTGCATGACTGACAAACTGGTGGGAATTTCTGAAAGCCAGGGGATAAAAGATGTTTTCCTTTGGTCATCTGTTCGTTCATTCAATACACGTTCATATTGTGTCTGCTACATGCAAGTGAGGTGCTAGGTGAGGGAGGACCCCCGCTCTGGATGCCAGCTGTGGGCTGGCTTCTTGGGGACCAGCAGGGAACTGATGGGTGCTCAATGAAACCTGACCTTCTCCCCAATGCTTAAAGAAAACTGATTTCTTTTATTTTCTCTTAAGCTCCTGGTGATTGCATCTGATCCGACATGCCGCAGCATCTCTGCTAGGTTTGCCATGGCCCCATTTTTGCCGGAGCCGCACCCTGGTGGGGCCCCACCTGTGGGAATCCCCAGAGTTTACAAGACTTCTTCCTCCCATGGCAGGGAACAGCACGCGGAGGGCACTTGCACAACCTAAACCATCTGGGAGTTGTGTGCTCTCTGACTGCTGCTGCTGCTGCTGCTGCTAAGTCACTTCAGTCATGTCCAACTCTGTGTGACCCCATAGACGGAAGCCCACCAGGCTCCCCCGTCCCTGGGATTCTCCAGGCAAGAACACCAGAGTGGGCTGCCATTTCCTTCTCCAATGTGTGAAAGTGAAAAGTGAAAGTGAAGTCACTCAGTCGTGTCCAACCCTTAGTGACCCCATGGACTGCAGCCTACCAGGCTCCTCCATCCATGGGATTTTCTAGGCAAGAGTACTGGAGTGGCTTGCCATTGCCTTCTCTGTGCTCTCTGCCTAGGAGCGGGGTAAGCATCACTTTCCTGCCAAGTCAGAACCCAGGCTGTCTGAGCAGCCAGCAGGGTCACGCCGGCCTGAGCCCCAGGGGCCCCTGGACACAAGACAGCCATGGGATCCCAAGGAGGGGCTGCAGGAACACCTAAAGAGGAGGCTCATCGCCTTCCTTCAGACAACCTGTGAGCCCTTGTTCTAGGCCAGGCCCCTCCTGCCGCTGCAGGGAAGATGAGCATAGGGGGCCCCTGCCCTCAAGGCGCTGACAGTCTGGAGGGGAGACTGATCCCAGGGTTTCTGCTCCGCACGTCTGGTCACTGGGACAGTGGTCACCAAGGGCAACCACCGTGGGGCCCAAGGGCAGAAGGGTGAGCTCCATCTGGGTGCTAGGAAGAGCTCAAGGAGACCTCTGGGCCTGGGGAGGCTCGTCCAGGGCTAAGGTGTATCAGGGAGGTGCCCGGGGCACACAGGACTGGAACAGGACCTGGGGGTACCACCACGGGCCCTGCCTCACTTGGAGAGAGGACCGAGGAGTATGGGGGGCGGGGGTCACTCTAGGGGTATCATCCGACCCCCAGGGGCTGTTCCCTCACTGAGCAGACAGTCTGGCTCTGGCCCCAACCTGCCTTTTCCCATCAGCCACGCCAGATCCTCACTGAAGACAGGACATGTTGATCTGATAACTTTTTCATTTATCAGCTGTACCCGGAGACTTGTGGGATGTTTAATTCCCTGACCAGGAATTGAACCCAGGCCCTAGGCAGTGAAAGCGCCGAGTCCTAATCCCTAGACCATCAGGGAAGTCCCAGGACCCCGTGGTCTTAGAAGGCAAGGAGGGTCAGCAGACACAGGTACAAAACCTCCCCCCTCAGCATGCCCTGTATCACTGAGGCCAGAGCAGGCACGGCAGTTCAGCAGAGGGCATTGAACTGGGATGGGAGCTAGCTCCAGAGATAACTGGGTATCTGACAGCTGCAGGGAGCACCACCACCCACAGGGTTGGGTGAGCAAGGGCCACCTGCAGGGGACATGGGGGCTGAAACAAAGAGGATGCTGCCTGAAGCAGAGAGACAGGAGGGCAAAGATCAGCTCCTGCCATTCTCCAGGCTCCTGCCTTGGCTTCCGCCTAGAACCTGTCAGCCAGAGAACTGGCAGGCGTGATTTCCCAGGGTTGGCCCCCATCTCCACTCTCCACGAGACACAGAGCAGGGCCTGGTGGGGTAGGGCATGGGTCTGAGATCTTGCAAGCCAAGGAGAGGCCCAGTTCCCTTTCCAAAGGGAAAATAACTTTTCTCAGAACCTTCCTGCCCACTTGGGAGGTCACTTCTCAAGAAGGGTCTGAAGGGCACAGTGTGACTATAGGCTGGCTTAGGCAACAGGGAGGATTAATCGTCTGCTCTAAGGAGAAGGCTCAAGGAAGGGAGGTTCCAGTATCATTCACTCAGAGCCTTGAGGGCAACACTAGAGACCAGACCTTTCCAGAAGTTCTCATTTCTGTGCCCGGAGTGTGGGCCCAGCTCCCTTCATGGTTCCAAGATGGCCCCAACCCTCGGCACCAGGTACAGAGAAGATGAAGGTTCCTGGAAAGTGGGAAAGGGCATCTCTACCTCTTATCTAACAGATCATTTCCCTCAGGACACTTCTGTTCCTGTCTCTGGCTTTTCCATCCCTGGAAAGGAGAGTCGGCCTTCAGGGTTGACGATAAACTGATGGCAATTCACTCCCTAGCCCTGGATGTGTTCTCAGGCCTCCCATGAAGAGCATGATACCTGGAGGATGCTATCTGTTAGGCGTTAAATTGTGTCTCCCTCTCCCACACACCCCTAATTCTCTCAGGTGGCGCTAGTGGTAAAAACCGGCCTGCCAACGCAGGGGAGATGCAGGTTCAATCCCTGGGTCAGGAAGGTCCCCTGGAGAAGGGCATGGCAACCCACTCCAGTATTCTTTTTTTTTTAATTTATTTATTTTAATTAGAGGCTAATTACTTTACAATATTGTAGTGGTTTTTGCCATACATTGAGATGAATCAGCCATGGGTGTACATGTGTTCCCCATCCTGAACCCCACCTCCCACTTCCCTCCCCATCCCATCCCTCAGGGTCATCCCAGTGCACCAGCCCTGAGCACCCTTCATGCATCAAACCTCGACTGGCGATCTATTTCACATATGATAATATACATGTTTCAATGCCATTCTCTCAAATCATCCCACCCTCACCTTCTCCCCCAGAGTCCAAAAGACTGTTCTATACAGCTGTGTCTCTTGCTGTCTCGCATATAGGGTCATAGTTACCATCTGTCTAAATTCCATATATATGCGTTAGTATACTGTATTGGTGTTTTTCTTTCTGGCTTACTTCACTCTGTGTAATAGGCTCCAGTTTCATCCACCTCATTAGAACTGATTCAAATGTATTCTTTTTAATGGCTGAGTAGATGGAGGAGCCTGGTAGGCTGCAGTCCGTGGGGTCACTAAGGGTCGGACACGACTGAGTGACTTCACTTTCACACGTTGGAGAAGGAAATGGCAACCCACTCCAGTGTTCTTGCCTGGAGAATCCCAGGGACAGGAGAGCCTGGTGGGCTTCCGTCTATGGGGTCACACAGAGTCGGACACGACTGAAGTGATTTAGCAGCAGCAGCAGCAGTACTCCATTGTGTATATGTACCACAGCTTTCTTATCCATCCATCTGTTGGTGGACATCTAGGTTGCTTCCATGTCCTGGCTATTATAAACAGTGCTGCGATGAACATTGGGGTACACATGTCTCTCAATTCTGGTTTCCTCGGTGTGTATGCCCAGCAGTGGGATTGCTGGGTCATATGGCAGTTCTATTTCCAGTTTTTTAAGGAATCTTCACCCTGTTCTCCACAGTGGCTGTACTAGTTTGCATTCCCACCAAAAGTGTAAGAGGGTTCCCTTTTCTCCACACCCTCTCCAGCATTTATTGCTTGTAGACTTTTGGATAGCAGCCATTCTGACTGGTGTGAAATGGTATTTCATTATGGTTTTGATTTGCATTTCTCGGATAATGAGTGATGTTGAACATCTTTTCATGTGTTTGTTAGCCATCTGTATGTCTTCTTTGGAGAAATGTCTTTTTAGTTATTTGGCCCATTTTTTGATTGGGTCATTTATTTTTCTGGAATTGAGCTGCAGGAGTTGCTTGTATATTTTTGAGATTAATTCTTTGTCAGTTGCTTTGTTTGCTATTATTTTCTCCCATTTTGAAGGCTGTCTTTTCACCTTGCTTATCGTTTCCTTCGTTGTGCAAAAGCTTTTAAGCTTAATTAGGTCCCATTTGTTTATTTTTGCTTTTATTTCCATTATTCTGAGCCACTCCAGTATGCTTGCCTGGAGAATCCCGTGGACAGAGGAGCCTGATGGACTACAGTCCATGGGGTCACAAAGAGTCGGACGTGACTAAAGTGGCTGAGCACACAGAACCCAATCCATCCGTTAGGATCCTCAGCCCAGTACCACGGACTAGGACCTTATTTGCAGACAGGGTTTTCACAGTCAAGTCAAAGGAGGTCATCAGGATGGACCCTCATCCCACACAACTGGGGTCCTTATAAAAGGGAAATTTGAACACAGAGACAAACGAACACAGAGGGAAGTGGAGCTGAAGACACAGGGAAGATGAAGGCAGAGATCAAGACGATGCTTCCACATTCCAAGAAACACCAAAGACTGCTAGAAACCCCTTGGAAGCTGGGGAGATGCCTGCCCTGGAAGAGATTCTGAAGGAGGAAACAGACAGAGCTGGACTCCATCTGAGGCCAGGCTGCGAACATTAAGCTACACACATGGTCACCCTCCCAATGGACTCTGAACTTTTTGCTCGGTGTCTATAGAAATGGCATACCGATGGAAAACCAGACCCCTGGATAAAAGAGCCTCAGGACTTGTACTTGGACTCTCCATTGCCTAAAAGAATATGCTAATTATCTCTGTAACAGAATGAAGTCATAAATTCCATTATGTTTATCGGGATATGACCACAGTCCTATTGATAAATGTCCACTGTTTATCTAGTCTTGTGACACATGAATCATGGGTTAACTCTGATCATATCTCTCTTTTACCTTGTCCAGACTAGTTTCAAGGAATATGGGGAGGTGGGTTTGAGCAAGTACACTTAGGGTATATAAGGTTTTCACAAAAACTGGTCAGGGTCCTTGGCTAAGAGGAGACTCTGCCTTAGGCCCACAGGTGTAATAAACTGCACTTCACTATCTGCATTGTCCTTCTGAGTGAGTTTGTTTCCCGGGATGCGTGGCTACAACAATTCTACCTCACAACCTTCAGAAGGAACAAACTCTGCTGACACATTGATCTTGGGCTTCCAGCCTCCAGATTTGTGCGGGAATACGATTCTGTTGTTTCAGCCCCTGGTCTGTATAACTTGGTTACATCAGTCTGAGCAAACAAATTAGCTATTGTTGTTGTTTAGTGGCTCAGTCATGTCTGACATTTTTGTGACTCCATGGACTGTAGCCCACCAGGCTCCTCTGTCCATGGCAAGAATACTGGAGTGGGTTGCCATTTCCTCCTTCAGGGGATCTGCCCCACCCAGGGGTTGAACCTGGATCTCCTTCATTGCAGGCAGATTCCTTACCTCTGAGTCACCCGGGAAGACCTGGAAACAAATACATTATCATTAAACTGTCTCTAGCAAGTGAAACCCCCGGGACCTGCTTCCTCTTCTCCCTGGAAGAACCTTCTCTCCCTTCCTCAGCAGACTGCCCAACCTGTGTTCCTATGACGTGGTCTTGCCCTGCTGGGCCACTCCCCCCACAGCTCTGCTTCCCTCCCGCCCTCCTGACCTGTCCCCTGGTCTCGATTCTGTTGACTTTTCTGGATGCTGAAGTGTTGGAGGGCAGAAAAGCAAAGCAGGCCCCACCTTCCTGGAGGAAGGGTAAAGAGT
The DNA here is from genome assembly GCF_049115385.1 of Moschus berezovskii. NCBI lineage: Eukaryota > Metazoa > Chordata > Mammalia > Artiodactyla > Moschidae > Moschus > Moschus berezovskii. The sequence continues at coordinate 19,789,936 of NC_142470.1, forward strand.
GGGTGTTGAGATGAGACAAGTCATACCAAAAGGATTCAGTGAATCAGGGAGGGGCTTCCTTTAAAAAAAAAAATGTCAGCTCTGGAATTTCAAGGTCTGAATAAACATTTTCACCAACAGTCCAGGGAGCTAGCTTCTGCACGGTGGTTGGTAGAAAGAAGCCTTCAGAACTCAGCAGCTGCCGTATATCACAGGCCTCTTCTTATCTGCTGCCCCTCCCAGAGCCGCACCCCAAAATGCTCTCTGAGTTGGGACTGCCTGACATGTCTGTGATAGGCTGGGAGCTGGAGGAGTCCCTGGAAGGGCCCAGCTGAGGGCTGATGGAGCTGGAAGAGTCAGGAGCAGCTGGGCAGGACACAGGGAAAGCGAGAAGAGAAGTGAACTGGCATTTACAAGGACAGCTGCCGCCTTCATGGAGGAGTGAAGTGGAATCTAGACAGGCGTTACTTGTTCAAACCAGAAAATGTGGGGAAGATGGTGCCGCTTCAGCCTTGCTGGCCGGGATGCTCACCTTTGGAAACCTCTCCCTGCAAGGGCTACCCTGAGGCCACCAGGCGGGGAGACACTACAGGCCACATGGAGAGCCCTTGTGCAGGTGCTGAGCTCCTGAAGGCTGTGAGTGTGGACACCGGCAGATAACACCTAGCCCCAAGCCAGGGAGCCTCTCTCAGCCATCAAAACCTCCCAGCTGAGGCCCCGCCCGGTATCACAGAGCAGAGATAAACCCAGCACCACTGTCTCTGACATACTGAATCAGTGCACGTAATCCGTTCCGTTCCGTCGCTCAGTCGTGTCCGACTCTTTGCGACCCCGTGGACTGTAGCCTACCAGGCTTCTCCGTCCATGGGATTCTCCAGGCAAGAATACTGGAGTGGGTTACCGTTTCCTTCTCCAGGGGATCTTCCCGACCCAGGGATCGAACCTGGTTCTCCTGCATTGGCGGCAGATGCTTTAACCTCTGAGCCATAATAGATGGATGTTTTACCCACTAAAGTTTAGGATATTTGTTATGCAGCCACACAAAACTCAAAGAAACACCTGTAATATTCTGGCCAAAAAATTTTTATCCAGGCCCTCACACTCCAGCAAGAAGCGGTCTCTGCAAGAACTCAGCCTTGGGGTTAAATATGTCCCAGTAGAGTAGTTGGGCTTCTCTAGTGGCCCAGATGGTAAAGAACCCACCTGCCAATGCAGGAGACATAAGTAGACACGGATTCAACCCCTGGGTCTGGAAGATCCCTTGGAGGAGGAAAGAGCAACCCACTCCAGTATTCTTGCCTGAAGAATCCCATGGGCAGAGGAGCCTGGTGGGCTACAGTGCATGGGGTCGGAAAGAGTTGGACACAACTGAGCGGCTTAGCACACAGACGCGCACACACACAGTAGTAGGGAGAACAGGTTCTGGGGACAGAGGGCCTGGGTCTGAACCCCAGTCCTCAGTGGGTCTCAGTTTCCTTGGCTCTGAAAGGAGAAGATAGAGAAGCCATCTCATAAGGTCCTTGTGGAGATTAAATGAGGTCATATAGCGTCCGTAGCACCAATGTTGTACCTATTGGACTTGACCCCGAAACAGAGAAGCTTGTCATACCCCCTCCTTGATAGAAGATTGTTTTCTGGAGAAACTTATGTTAAACAACAAAAACAGCAGTAATTATTATTTTCTTGATTTTTTTCTTTGAGTTTAATAAAAAGATCTAATTTAAAGAAGAAACTTCAGTTCTAAAGACTTTATTCCAATTAGGTTAAGCATTTCACATGCAAACTAAATTTGTACCTACTCAACAAAAAGATGGCATCTTGCAGTTTACATTTCTGCTGTTTAAATTTTCAGCACCCAAACTGCAAGTGGAATGACAGAATTACAACAATTCAAGCTGTGTTTTGTGCCTTCACAATCTCTGTGAGATCCACGTGTTAGGGATGACCAGGGCTGAAGCCAGAAAATCCTAGGTCAGCCCACTGAAGCATCACCCCCCGATAGAAATACTCAGAATGAACCCAGGTGGCCTGGTCCATGGGAATCAGGTCCAGCTTGGACCTGGAAGTTCTGGGTATTAACTTAGGTGCAGAACACAACCCTCATGAAAGGGTGAGTAATGAAAACGTGAGGTTTCCATCTATGTTACTGAAACTCACAACCACAGCAATTGTTTTGAACAAAGGAATTGTTTTCAGTAGGAGCATTTTATCAGTGACATTGTTTACAACTAGTGGGCACGATGATAATAATATGCAGAGCAGCTTTTGGTCAGTTTTATTATTGCTTTGAAACTTATCTACAAGCTGTGCGGGTCCTCATTGTCTGCACCTGGGCTCCACTGCCCCTCCCTAGAACCACAGCACCCTGTCAGCATCAATGCTGCTCTCATCAGAGCTAGTCTCGGGCTCACTGTTCCTTCCACCCTGTGTCTGAGCATCTAACCATTCTTTCATTTTTCTTTTTTTTGGCTGTGCCACACATCATGCAGGAGCTTAGTTCCCTGACCAGGAACCAAACCCGTGTCCCCTGGGGCAGCAGTGCAGAGTCTTAGCTGCTGGACCACCAAGGAAGGCCCATTTAGGGTGTTCTGACTGATCTCATACCAACTTGTACCAGTTGTTGCTCAGTTGCTGTCATGTCCGACTCTTCGAGACCCCATGGACAGCAGCACACCAGGCTTCCCTGCCCTTCAGTATCTCCCAGAGTTTGCTTAAGTTCACATTCATTGAGTTGGTGATGCCATCCAGCTATCTCATCCTCTGTCACCCCCTTCTCCTTTTGCCCTCAGTCTTTCCCAGCATCAGGGTCTTCCAATGAGTTGGCTTTTCACATCACATGGCCAAATTATTGGAGCTTCAGCTTCAGCATCAATCCTTCTGATGAATATTCAGGACTGGTCTCCTTTAGGATTGATTGGTTTGATCTTCTTTCAGTCCAAGGGACTCTCAAGAGTCTTCTCCAGAACCACAATTTCAATTTTTTGGTGCTCAGCCTTCTTTATGGTTCAACTCTCACATCCATACATGACTAGAAAAACCATAGATTTGACTATATGGACCTTTGTCAGCAAAGTAATGTCTCTGATTTTTAGTAAGCTGTCTAGGTTGGTCAAGGGTTTTCTTCCAAGGAGCAACTGTCTTTTAATTTTACAGCAGCAGTTACCATCAGCAGGGATTTTGGAACCCAAGAAAATAAAGTCTGTCACTGTTTCCACTGTTTCTTCATCTATTTGCCATGAAGTGATGGAACTGGATGCCATGATCTTAGTTTTTTTCATGTTGAATTTTAGACCAGCTTCACTCTCCTCTTTCAACTTCATCAAGAGGCTCTTTAGTTCCTCTTTGCTTTCTGCCATCAGGGTGGTGTCATCTGCATATCTAAGGTTATTGATATTTCTCCTGGCAATCTTGATTCCAGCTTGTGCTTCATCCAGCCTGGCATTTCACATGATGTACTTTGCATATAAGTTAAAGAATCAAGGTGACAATATACAGCCTTGATGTACTGCTTTCCCAATTTTGAACCAGTCTATTGTCCCATGGCTGATTCTAACTGTTGCTTCTTGATCTGCTTACAGGTTTCTCAGGAGGTGGGAAAGGTGGCCTGGTATTCCCATCTCTTTGAGAATTTTCCACAGTTTGTTGTGATCCACACAGTCAAAGACTTTAGTGTAGTCAATGAAGCAGAAGTAGATGTTTTTCTGGGATTTTCTTGCTTTTTTGATGATCCAATGGTTGTTGGCAATTTGATCTCTGGTTCCTCTCCTTTTCTAAACACAACTTGTACATCTGGAAGGTCCTGGTTTACATGCTGTTGAAGAGGGGCAGCCATTCTTTCCTTGTTCTCCAGCCGTCCTCGAGCACGTGGGCCTCCCACAGTCTCGGAGTAAATCTACCCTCAGGCTCAAACCATCAGATACGGGAGAGATACCTGAGCCAGACCTGCGGGGCCAGATTCCAGGGGTCACACAGCCTGGGCCTGGATTGCTGAGGTGAGTGCTGGCATCTTGGAGACAAAAAGCCGAGGAACCCACCAGCCAGGATCAGCTTAGAGCAGGCAGCTAAGGGAGCCATTTAGAGCAGGCGTGTGGAGAACAAGCCCATGGCCTGTGGCCAAGAAAGCAGGAAAAAGTGAATGCAGGGGGGCAGCTACCCCAGGCCTGCAAAGGGTCACTTTCAGCCCCGCCAGGGCAGCCCTGACCCCCTCAGATGTCATGAAGTTTCCTCAGTTCCTTAGAAGAAATCTCCTTTTACTTAACCTAGGTCACTTTGTTTCCTTGAGAGCAAACATTACCTCAGAATAAATGGGAACATTTTTCTAGAAGAATATGATTCAATTTATAATAATCTCCTCACAATTGGATTTCTAGGACTAAAAAGACATGCAAAGTGAAAAACAAGAGATGCCTATGGCTCCTTTGTATCTTTTGTGAGTCCCCCCACTAAGTGGGGTTCATTCTGGAACTTGTTCCAGGCAGAACTGATTTGACACCAGAGAACGATGTGCACAGTCCCCAGGTCTAGATTTTCTCACTGCACCTAAACTTGCTGGCTCGCTCTGTGGCTCAGGCCTTTCTGATGGGCTCTCTGGGTCTGTACCAACCACTCTTTACACCTATTCCTGCCAGAGGTGCACACCCTCTAGGCCAGTGCCAGCGGATTCTCAACCCTGTAGTGTTCTCTATTTTTGCTGTTCAGTATGGCAGCTACTCGCAGAAGGCAATGGCACCCCACTCCAGTTCTCTTGCCTGGAAAATCCCATGGATGGAGGAGCCTAGAAGGCTGCAGTCCACAGGGTCGTTGAGGGTCGGACATGACTGAGCGACTTCACTTTCACTTTTCACTTTCATGCATTGGAGAAGGAAACGGCAACCCACTCCAGTGTTCTTGCCTGGAGAATCCCAGGGACTGGGGAGCCTGGTGGGCTGCCGTCTATGGGGTCACACAGAGTTGGACACGACTGAGGTGACTTAGCAATGGCAGCTACTGGGCCTCCCTGGTAGGTCAGCTAGTAAAAAATCTGCCTGCAGTGTAGGAGACCCCAGTTCGATTTCTTGGTTGGGAAGATCCCCTGGAGGAGGACATGGCAACCCACTCCAGTATTCTCGTCTGGAGAATCCCTAGGGACAGAGGAGCCTGGCGGGCTGTGGTCCATGGGGTGGCAAAGAGTCGGACACAACTAAGCTCAGCACAGCACACGGCAACTACTAACATGGCCTTTGGTCACTCGAAATGTGAGTAGAGTGACTGAGAAATTGAATTTGTAATTACATTTAATATTGATTAGTTTAAATAGCCATGCCTGGCTGGTGGTTACCATGTTAGATGCTGCAGTTCTAGGTCAAAGCTATAAATGTTGATATTAGATATGCAAATAGTGACACACCCCGACAGCATTTGCATTGTAAAGACCACTTACCCCTGTCAACTTGGCCTTCAAGAGCTGTGCCCTTGAGGCAGGACTCTGGCCTGGGACAGGATATTCCTTGGACGTCTGTTAACTCAGCAACTTCAGAAGCAAGTGGGAGCAGCTCCCAAAGCCACAGGCTGTACCCTCTCAGCTCTGACCTCCCCTTGGAAGAAAGCACCCCTCTGAGGTGTCATCATTGTCAGACTCGGAGAGCCTCCCCATGACGTCATCTTAACTTTAAAACCTCTTTTTCCTGCTGCTGGACAAAGGCAGTTCTTCCTGTCGTAAAACCAAACCCCTTATTACTCGAAATGGACTCACAGTTAAGCATCACTTTTGTGAACGAAGGATCCAGAAAGATGCTGAGCTGCAGATTTGAAACATAGGGGAGGTGGATGTGACACCGTCACACCTCTGTGAAGTCACAGGTGGACAACTCCCAGTGATATCATTGAGTGCAGCTCACAGAGCGGCCTTGTGGCCTGGCCTGCTGACCGCAGTGGGAGACGGCTCCCGACCGCTTAATTGCACGGGTGCACTGGAGCCAGGGGAGTGACAATTACTGTGTCCTGACCTGCACCCTGCCAAGACAGCAGGCAGCGGGCATCCGGAGGCCTGGTTTCTAGCCCTGGCTCTCTTCCTTGTTCTGTTGTTTCCCTGTTCTTTTTTTTTTTTTTGGTCATGCCACATGGCATGCAGAATCTTAGTTCCCCAACCAGGGATCTAACCTGTGCTCCTGCAGTGCAAGTGCAGAGTCCTAACCACTGGACTGCCTGAGAATTCGGTCGTTTCCCTGTTTTTTCTTTTTCTTTCTTTCTGACTGGGCTGGGTCTTCATTGCAGTTCACAGGCTCTCTCTAGTTGGAGTTTGGTTGCTTTGCCACATGTGGGATCTTAGTTTCACGACCGGGGATCAAACCCACGTGCCCTGCATGAGAAGGCAGATTCTCAACCACTGGACCACCAGTGAAGTCCCTTGCCTACCTGTTCTGAACCCCACTTTTTTATGTCTATAAATTGAGACCGCTGATGATAGAGAATGTTCAGCATCCTTACGATGCTGACTATCTCCATGTTCTTAGTGAAGCAAAGGGAAAGAAAAGACTTGCCCAGTGAGTGAGTGGCCAAGTCGGGCAGAAACTCCACGCTTGTGCACAAGCAGAGCTGTCCTCAGGGCGTTTTGCAAACGCCAGCCTCGTGACCCACCTTCAGAGAAGTAGACCAGTGACTGGTTAGCTAGTCAGCAGTAGTCTCATGCAAAACAGCTCTTTCTCCTCTGAGAAGAGCTTGGGTTTCGAGGCCGAAAATCTTTGGTTCAGGTCCCAAGATCTGAACTGTTTTCTGTTGAACAAATTGCAACTTTTCCAGGCCTTGGTTTCTTCATGTGTAAACAGGGACACGCTGTCTACCTACCAGGGCTGTCATTTCTTTGTGTGCTTCATTTTTGCCTTTTACTTATGATGGTGCTAGCAGTCAAGGACCCACCTGCCAGTGCAAGACACATAGGAGGTACTGGTTTGATCCTTGGGTCAGGAAGATCCCCTGGAGGAGGGCATGGCAGCCCACTCCAGTATTCTTGCCTGGAGAATCCCATGGACAGAGGAGCCTAGTAGTCCATGGGGTGGCAGAGAGCCAGACATGAATGAAATGACTAAGCATGCATGCACATATAAAATAGCAGCCATATTAGTGCCAGTTGGAGTAGGTATTCAGATGCTAGGGCCATACCAGTTGTTTACATGTTGAAATAAATCCTCAGCCCTGAGCCCTCTTGACTGTTGCTCCCGCCCCACCTTGGGACTCTTCCTCCCTCCTAATCTACCTGCTGCTGCTACTGCTAAGTCACTTCAGTTGTATCCGACTCTGTGTGACCCCATAGACGGAAGCCCACCAGGCTCCCCCATCCCTGGGATTCTCCAGGCAAGAACACTGGAGTGGGTTGCCATTTCCTTCTCCAATGTGTGAAAGTGGAAAGTGAAAAGTGAAAGTGAAGTCGCTCATTCGTGTCCAACCCTTAGCGACCCCATGGACTGCAGCCCACCAGGCTCCTCCATCCATGGAATTTTCTAGGCAAGAGTACTGGAGTGGCTTGCCATTGCCTTCTCCGAGTCTACCTGCAGGATTCAGCAAAGACAGAGCTGCTACCTGTTTCTCAGGGGGCCTATGAGACCCTTCTTACATCTGGTTGGCCAGGGTCTGTGTGGTTCCAGTTTATTTGAATGAATGTGTCAGTCGCTCAGTCGTGTCCAAGTCTTTGCGATGCCATGGACTGTAGCCCTCCAGGCTCCTCTGTCCACAGAATTCTCCAGGCAAGCATACTGGAGTGGGTTGTTATTTCCTTCTCCGAGGAATCTTCCTGACCCAGGGATCGAACCTGGGTCTCCTGCATTGTGGGCAGATTCTTTACCATCTAAACCACCAGATAGACTTGATTTTTCAGAGCAGTTTTCAGTTTATAGAAAAATTTCTCAGAAAATCCAGAGCTCTCATTTATAGTTTGGCCAAAAATTCCCATTGGTTTTGAAGTTTAAAAAAATAAGAGACACATTTTTCATTTTCAACAAGAACTTTATTGAACAACATAGTCACTGTTTTGTTCCTCTACCTTCTGACATTTTTCAGGCAACTTCAGGCATCTTCCCCAAACTTTCTTATCATTTTGAGCAAAGCACTGTTCCAAGTGTAACCGAAAGCTTGGCCTCCCTATACATCTGTGCGGAATCAAATCCCAGAGGCGGAGTTTTGGATGAAGCAGAAAAAGAGCTCTTTATTACTTTTCCAGACAAAGGGGGATATAGCAGGCTCCTGTCTCAAAAAACCACGTGTCGCCCCTGGAGAACTTTTTTTTAAAATTTAATTTAATTAATTTATTTTTTATCGGAGGCTAATTATTTTACTTTTCCATGGGGATAGTCTTGGTCCCTGTCTCCTGTACAATGTCACGAACCTCCTCTGAGGAGGCCTTACAAATAGCTGTGAAAAGAAGAGAAGCAAAAAGCAAAGGAGGAAAGGAAAGATATAAACATCTGAATGCAGAGTTCCAAAGAACAGCAAGGAGAGATAAGAAAGCCTTCCTCAGTGATCAATGCAAAGAAATAGAGGAAAACAACAGAATAGGAAAAACAAGAGATATTTTCAAGAAAATTAGAGATTCCAAGGGAACATTTCATGCAAAGATGGGCTCGATAAAGGACAGAAATGGTATGGACCTAACAGAAGCAGAAGATATTAAGAAGAGGTGGCAAGAATACACAGAAGAACTGTACAAAAAAGATCTTCACGATGAAGATAATCACAATGGAGTGATCACTCACCTAGAACCAGACATCCTGGAATGTGAAGTCAAGTGGGCCTTAGAGAGCATCACAACGAACAAAGCTAGTGGAGGTGATGGAATTCCAGTTGAGCTATTTCAAATCCTGAAAGATGATGCTGTGAAAGTGCTGCACTCAATATGCCAGCAAATTTTCAAAACTCAGCAGTGGCCACAGGACTGGAAAAGGTCAGTCTTCGTTCCAATCCCAAAGAAACGGAATGCCAAAGAATGCTCAGACTACTGCACAATTGCACTCATCTCACACGCTAGTAAAGTCATGCTCAAAATTCTCCAAGCCAGGCTTCAGCAGTATGTAAACCGTGAACTCCCAGATGTTCAAGCAGGTTTTAGAAAAGGCAGAGGCACCAGAGATCAAATTGCCAACATCCGCTGGATCATGGAGAAAGCAAGAGAGTTTCAGAAAAACATCTATTTCTGCTTCATTGACTATGCCAAAGCCTTTGACTGTGTGGATCACAATAAACTGTGGGAAATTCTGAAAGAGATGGGAATACCAGACCACCTGACCTGCCTCTTGAGAAACCTGTATGCAGGTCAAGAAGCAACAGTCAGAACTGGACATGGAACAACAGACTGGTTCCAAATGGGGAAAGGAGTATGTCAAGGCTGTATATTGTCACCCTGCTTATTTAACTTATATGCAGAGTACATCATGAGGAATGCTGGGCTGGATGAAGCACAAGCTGGAATCAAGATTGCTGGGAGAAATATCAATAACCTCAGATATGCAGATGACACCACCCTTATGGCAGAAAGTGAAGAGGAACTCAAAGGCCTCTTGATGAAAGTGAAAGAGGAGAGTGAAAAGGTTGGCTTGAAGCTCAACATTCAGAAAACGAATATCATGGCATCTGGTCCCATCACTTCATGGGAAATAGATGGGGAAACAGTGGAAACAGTGTCAGACTTTATCTTTTTGGGCTCCAAAATCACTGCGGATGCTGATTGCAGCCATGAAATTAAAAGACGCTTACTCCTTGGAAGGAAAGTTATGACGAGCCTAGACAGCGTATTTAAAAGCAGAGACATTACTTTGCCAACCAAGGTCTGTCTAGTCAAGGCTATGGTTTTTCCCGTGGTCACGTATGGATGTGAGAGTTGGACTGTGAAGAAAGCTGATTGCCGAAGAATTGATGCTTTTGAACTGTGGTGCTGGAGAAGACTCTTGAGAGTCCCTTGGACTGCAAGGAGATCCAAGCAGTCCATTCTAAAGGAGATCAATCCTGGGTGTTCATTGGAAGGACTGATGCTAAAGCTGAAACTCCAATACTTTGGCCACCTCATGCGACGAGTTGACTCACTGGAAAAGACTCTGATGCTAGGAAAGGTTGGGGGCAGGAGGAGAAGGGGATGACAGAGAATGAGATGGCTGGATGTTATCACCGACTCGATGGACATGAGTTTGAGTGAATTACGGGGGTTGGTGATGAACAGGGAGGCCTGGCGTGCTGTGATTCATGGGGTCGCGGAAAGTCGGACACGACTGAGCGACTGAACTGAACTGAACTGAACTGAATTGTTTTACAATATTATATTGGTTGGTTTTGCCATACATTGACATGAAACCGCCCCGGGTGCACATGACTTCCCCCTCCTGAACCCCCCTCCCACCTCCCTCCTCCCTTTATCCTCCCTCTGGGTCATCCCCACACACCAGCCCCGAACATCCTGTAACATGCATTGACCCTGAACTGGTGATTCGTTTCACATATGACAACATACATGTTTCAATGCCATTCTCCCAAATCATCCCACCCTCACCCTCTCCCACAGAGTCCCAAAGACTGTCTATACATCTGTGTCTCTTTTGCTGTCTCGTATACAGGGTTATCATTTGCATCTTTTTAAATTCCACATATATGCTTTAGTATCCCCCGGAGAACTTAATGAGGGGAGTTTATAACATGAGTCAAAATCGGAGTCCCTAACAAGATTAGGGTGTGAGCAGGGCTTGCAGCCACTTAACCTCATCTCAGGTGGTTGGTCTCTTAATCACGATAAGCTCTGGTTCCTGTAATCCCGCCTCAGGTGGTGTCTTGGCTGCTTCTCCCTGGCTGCTGTTGTTCAGTTGATAAGTCACATCCGACTCTTTCAGACCCCATGGACCGCAGCAAACCAGGCGTCCCTGTCCTTCACTGTCTCCCAGAGTTTGCTCAAATTCACGTCCATGGAGTTGGTGATGCCATCCAACCATCTCATCCTCCAGTGCCCACTTCTCCTCCCACCTTCGATCTTTCCCAGCATCAGGGTCTTTTCCAATGTGTCGGCTCTTTGCATCAGGTGGCCCAAGTATTAGAGCTTCAGCTTCGCGTCAGTCCTCCCTTGATTAGAAACAGTTCAAATCTGCCCTGTGGAGCTCAGGGGAGGTCGTGGAGGCTGGAGTCTTGCCTATAAGAAATGGGAGACAGGCCTCTGTGCCTGGGAGCCCCACAGGGACTTGCTTGGTTTGCCCAGGTGCCTTTTACAGCCTTCCAGAAAATTGAAATTTTTTCTGTTAGGAGAATTTTTAAAATACAATTTAAAAACATTATTTTTATTATTTTTAAAAATTTGGCTGCTCCCTGCTGCATTTAGGAGCTTAGTTCCCCAACCAGGGATTGAACCTATACCCCCTGCATTGGAAGACGGAATCACTGGACCACCAGAGGAAGTCTCTTCATTAAGAGAATCTTGTAAAGACTGAAATAAATGGAAATCTGAGGGTGCGGTGTCTGTGAATACAGAGGATGAATTAGAACTCGGCTAAGCTGTAACAGTTTTTGCTGGTTATCCAAAAAATGGGCTTCCTTGGTGCCTCAGATGGTAAAGATCCACCTGCAATGTAGGAGCCCTGGGTTCATTCCCTGAGTTGAGAAGATCCCCTGGAGAAGGAAATGGCAACTCCAGTATTCTTGCCTGGAGAATTCCATGGACAGTGGAGCCTGGCGGGCTACAGTGCATGGGATTGGAACGAGTTGAACATGACAGAAAGACTCACACTTCCACTTTCCAAGAAACAGGCGGTATTACATTATCTGGATGGAAGATTATGCATTTTCTATTGATTAATTCTGGACGCTTTTTGCCGAGTGCTGCTTTCAGCTGGTCTAATTGGGAGCAGTACTTGGAATTAATCATTTGGTTTTCCAGAAGTAGCTCATAATAGAGGACTCCCTTCCAATCCCAGCAAATACACAGTATCATCTTCTTTGGATGAAGACTGACCTTTAGTGTGATTGGTGGTGGTTCCTTTCATTTGTATCACAATATCTTCCATTGCACATTATTTTGGAGTATCCACTTTTCATCACCTGTCACAATTCATTTTAATAAAGGAACACTTATGTTAGTTTTAAGGAGAGAATCACATGTAGAAATACAGTCAGATTTTTTTCTTTTTTTTTTGCTTAACTTACATGGAACCCAAACATCAAAGCAATTAACATAACCAAACTGGCTATCTCCTGCATGGATAACAAAGATTGTTCTCAGTTACTCTCTCAATTTGATTGTTATCAACTTCAAGCCATCTACTTGACCATGGAGCCTTATCCAGCAAGAAATCTCCAGTAGGCATCTTTGCGAGCCACTTTTGACACATTCAATCAGTCACAGCACCTTCTCCAGACACTGAACAAATCCTTTTCTGTGTTTTTCAGTTGCATTTTTACCTTTCTTGAAATAATAAAGCATAACATGCCAAAAATGTTGCTTTTTCCCCTCCATCTTCAATATTAAAATGGTTACACAGAAGTTCACCAATTTTGATTTTTTTCAAAATGCGAGCTGATATGACAACTGTCAACAATACAGTCTAACAAAATTGTTTCAGTTCAGTCACTCAGTCGTGTCCAACTCTTTGCGACCCCATGACTCACAGCACACCAGGCCTCCCTGTCCATCACCAACTCCCGGAGTTCACTTAAGTGAAGTTAAAGACAACTAAGCACTACTAGAACCATCTTACAGGAAAAAAAAAATCAACTTGTTGGCCACTGAATATCCACCCCTTTGCCCACCCCATTTCCGTGTTATTAACATCTTATCAGTGTAGTGTGTGTGTGCTTAGTTGCTCAGTCATGTCTAACTCTCTGTGGCCACATGGACTGTAGCCCACCAAGCTCCTCTCTCCATGGGATTCCCCCCCAGCTGGAGGGGGTTGCCATTTCCTATTCCAGGAGATCTTCCCAACCCAGGGATCAAACCCACTTCTCCTGCATCTCCTGCATTAGCAGGCAGATTCTTTACCACTAGTGCCACTTGGGAAGCCCTCTTCTATCTGTGTACTATCCTCATTAAAACTGATGATCCAGTATTGAAATATCACTGCACTACTGTTAATGCAAGTCCGCAATTTCCATGAGGCCTCACTTTTTGTGTTGTATAGTTGTTAGCTGTTTTTAAGATCATCATGCCCTGAGTTCAGGAAAGTTCTTGTGATGGCATCGGTAGAAAAATCCAGGCACCAAAGCATCATCTGTCTCCAATGACATCCAAGTATCTACTCCTTTCAACCTATAGAGGTCAACTCTCAGATCTGACTCAAGTCCACTGTGGTGAGTTGCAAAGGGGCTCCATTGCACCTCACTTCAGGTGAAGGGGAAGGGGGGCCCCGGGGGAGCCTAGGAGCCTGAGGGGTCATGAAGTTCAAGGTGGCACTGCCAGAGAAAAACAGACTGCTCAAGGGGCCTCAAGTCAGCTCGCTTTTGGTTTAACACTCTCAGCTGTATGGCACACCAGATCCACGGCCCAAGTTTCCCAGAGAGAGATACAGGGCAGACATGGAGGGCTGGAGGTACTATGAGAGCAGGTGGGAGGGAGCTAATGAGGTCTCCATCCACCAGTTAGTTTGGATCCATCTGGACCCACAGACAAGATCTCGTTGGTATTCTCAGGCCATTCTTTTCTATCACTGGCCGCCAGGCTTCCCTGTCCTTCACCATCTCCCTGAGTTTGCTCAAACTCATGTCCATTGAGTCAGTGATGCCATCCAACCATCTCATCCTCTGTCGCCCCCTTCTCCTCCTGCCTTCAATCTTTCTTAGCATTAGAGTCTTTTTGAGTCAGCTCTTCACATCAAGTGGCCAACATATTGGAGCTTCAGCTTTAACATCAGTCCTTCCAATGAATAGTCAGGGTTGATTTCCTTTAACATTGACTGGCTTGATCTGCTTACAGTCCAAGGGACTCTCAAGAATCTTCTCCAGCACCACAGTTTGAAAGCTGCTACTCTTTATTTATTTTAATTTTTTGATCTTGCCAGATGGCATGCAGGATCTGAGCTCCCCAACAAGGGATCAAACCATGCTTCCTGCCTTAGGAGCATGGACTCTTAACCACTGGACCATCAGGGAAGTCCGTCTCTTTAAATAAGAAAGGCAGATGGCCCAGAGAATGGGAGAGGACAGGGCCCTCAGGGGCTGGACTTGGGTGGGGATGACCATGGCCAGGTCCTTGCCTTTGGAGGCCCAGACACTCCCCACCGGTCAGGGCTTGAGGGACTGGCTCAGGCCAACCCAGGTAAGGAGGCTGAGAGGATAGAAGGTTTATTGGGAAGCCAAAGACCCCAGATGGCTATGGGCAGGCAGGTGACCAACCCCAGCTCTCCAAGGCTGTGGGCATCACATGTCAGAGTCTGTCTGGGGCCAGTACGGTAGCCATGTGTGCCGTTTTCCTCTGAGGGCTGGTCATCTGGAGACTCCATACTTCTGTTGATGGACAGGCCACCCCTGGGTCATGCCCTCCTAGTCCCTGAGCTGTGGGACCCACTGCCTAGTTGGGGGTTGGGGAGAGCGGCCACTGGGCTTGTCTGGCAGGCAGTGGTCCAGGATGCCTGGTCTAAGAGGCACGGTGACCTGGCTGCCTGAGGAGCCCATGGACTGTAGCCAACCAGGCTTCTCTGTTCATGGGATTCTCTAAGCAAGAACACTGGAGTGGGTTGTCATTTCCTCCTCCTCCAGGGGATCTTCCCAACCCAGGGATCGAACCCGGGTCTTCTGAATTGGTAGGTGGGTTCTTTACCACTGCGTCATCTGGGAAGCCCGAGGTTCCAACATGCCCGCCCAGAGTTGCTTCAGGACAGCATCTGGGGACTTGCCCTCCAGCCTCAGTGATGGGGGCCATCCTTAGGGCACCTCTGGCAACACTGGCTCCTCTCACAGGGTCCCTACTCCTGCTGCCAGATGCCCCCCTCCCACAGGCGCCCCCCACTTCCTCAAGGCGCCTGACAGGCTCCAGGCCACCCGGCCTCAACGACGTGTGCAGGGTTAAGCCAGCTGTGCTCTGCAAGGGGGAAGGCAGGCCAAGACACCCAGCCTGCTTGAGGCGGGAGCAGAGGAAAGGCCAGTCCAAGAGGAGCCTTTCATTCCTAGCTGACCAAGACCTCGAGCACGTCTGGGGAAGGGGTCCTCACAGTAAACTAAGATTCAACAGCTGAGCCCAAAAGGAGGTGTGTCCTGAAGAGCAAAAAGAAGCAACAGCAACAGCAAAGGGGAACCCCCAGGGAAGGGAGAGAGAAAGGGATTTCATAACTCGTTGAAAGCTTAAATGCTGCCATGTAAAGATTCTTGTTTTTCAAAGCTATCCTCCAGTAGATAGCTCTGTTCATTTCTCTCAGACAGAAGCTTGATTCTTCAGGCCATATGAGCATCCTTCACCTAGTGGCCCTGGGAAGGGGCCTACCTGGTCTCCTGAGGCTGAACTTGTGGCTCCAAGGTGATCAAGGCAGAGGATTCCCAGGGCATCAGGACTGGAAGAGTGGATAGGAGTGACATCCAAGATTGGTGAGAGGCAGGTTTGGGTGGCTGTCACTTAGGACCAGAAGAGAATAGGTCAGCACTGGTCTGAGTCACCCAGGTAGGATATGGGCAGTGATCAGACATGAAGAGGAAGGCAGAGCAGGCATGGACATTTACTAAGCACTTACTGTATGCCCGACCTTGTGCTTCATGCATTGTGCTCATTAACTCACTGAATCCTTGGGGCAACTCCTTTGCTGGTGAGGAAACTGAGGCGCAGGGAGGGGTTGGGACTTGCCCGAGATTAGCCACGAATGAGTATAGAACCGGAATCCAAATCCAGGCTTGTCTGGCTTCAGTCGTCACTTTGGAGGAAAGAAAGTGAAGCTTCCAAAGTCTCTCTCTCCGATGTCTCAGGCCTGCAGGAAGGAGTTTTGCTGCTGGGGGTGAGAGGCCGCGGAGTCAGGAGAGGTGGGGTAGGGTCAGCAGACAATGGGAGCCTTCTGCCCCCTCCAATCCTGTGGAGGGGGTCTCTGCAGGAACCACACTCCTTTCTGAAATCTTGCATACAATCAGAACTTCCCAGGAGAGTCCCTTGTGAGTTCACCCGTCTAAGAACAGCAGCTATTAGCCCGATCATCTACCATTACCCCTTGGAAATGCCCTTGTAGGATCAATTACCCTCCCCGCCACACAATTGGACACCAGGTATCAGGTGGTATGTGACAAGATCACCCATTTTTCAGCCAGAACTTGGTGTGTAACCCCAGTTCTACTGTGTGACCTTGGGTATGCCACTTGACTTTCTGATCCTCGACTGTCCTCATCTATAAAATGGGGATAACAGTAGTCACTCCTACACTTGCCAGAGGAATAAAGTCAGAAGAGATGGCACAGGCAAAGAAAAGTCACTAGTACACTGTCTGGCACAGAGCAGATGTTTTGTTTGAGTCCAAATCTGGGGGAAATGGAGTTTTGTAGCAGGAGCATCCTGATGAGAAGTGGGTTTGCAGGCTTTGCTCAGCTTACCTGAAGATAGGCCAGTACCCAGGGGCCAAGTATATGAGTCAGCCTACATAATTCCCTGTAACGCCTGTAAGCTGTCCAACATGTATTTAACAGGGGCCCTGCAATTGATCGAGGCCTCCCCATCAATCATGCCCTGGGGCCAGGGGAGACCAGCAGGGCAGCCCCCATGGGCCAAGCGAGGCCCGAGACAGGCATTCTGTGGTCTTGTTCAGACTTAGCTTCTGACTGCTTTGAGGCCTTTGGCGGATTACTTAACTTCTCAATGTCTTGCTCTCCTTATCTGTAAAATGGGGATAATAATACTTACCTACCTCACGGGGCTTGTTGCAAGAATTAATTAAAGTTTATGAAGTGCTTTGAGATTCCCGGATAAAAGGTTCTATGAAAGTACAAAGTATTATTATCATAATCCAGTAGGCTATAAAAGATAATTTTGCAGGAAAAGGCAAAAATTTAATTTCCATACAAGCAGAAACAAAGGCAGATATAGTCATAGAAAGTGGGGGAAAAAGTTCTAGAAGATAATTTATATAATTTTAAGAAATTATACCATGTTTTCTCCCTACCAATAATCAATGCAGCATAATAATTACAGATTTCAGTCATAGACCAGCAAATGTTAATAATAATAAGAGTCTCTACTAAGTGTGCCAGGGCCTGGGTTGGGGACTGTGCGTGAATTATGTTCTGGAATCTTTTGACCACCCCATGAGGTGAATGTCACCACTCCAGTTTAACACATGAGACAAGGACTCCAGGACTAACTCCAGAATGCCCTCTTGGCCTTAGCTTGAGCTCTGAGGAGTGCTTGGGGACACTCTGAGTCTCCTTTGCAGATTTGAGAGGTGACCACAGGGGAAACTGAGGCAGGGGCTGGGATCTTGCAGGAAGAATGAGCTCTTACCACCCAGCATTCTGGATCATGTTCAAACACCAGTCCCCTCAGAAAACCACCCCGTCCGTGTCTCTAGGCTCCTTTCTTCCTAAGAAAAAAGGAGAGACTGTCTCCACCTGCCTCCGAGCTCTGTTGGGAGAGTCAATTACCTTCTTTAGAAAAAATATTAATAGATGATAAATAGATAGATAGGGCTTTCAGACAGGAGGCCCGTGTGTGGAAAATTCCACATTGCCGATCCCTTTCATGTCTGCTTGAAACCTTTCCACAAGTGTAATTAAGTCCCAGACTGGGGAGCCTGGGGTGGGGGGAGCAGACAAACCCAGGCCTCTAAGAGGGTTCTCTGCAGGGGGAAGCAGAGGCAGAGTGGGGTAACCACGGCCTTGGGGTCCAAGGAGACTGGATGGAATCCCGTGCTGCCCCCCTCAATAGGTGTAAAATTTGGGGTGAATGCTCTAAGCCTCAGGCCCCTTAGTCAATGCCTGGAAAGCATCTGATACTGAAAAGAGTGATTTTTATTATTCTTTTGTATATTAGATACACAGAAAAATAGGAGGGTGCAGGGTGGGCTGAATAGTCATATAATTTCACAACTTACCTGGCAAATGAAAAAATATACATTTAGACTTGAAAATTACAACATGAAATGAATGGGGCCCCAGGAGGAAGGTGTATCTGTCTTGCTCACTCCATGATTCCGTGTGTCTGAGGAGGTGTCTTTGCTCTGGGGGGCAGGGGCAGGACTGGTTGATGGAGAGGAAGGCAAAGCCTGGAGATGGGGTTCAGGAGTGTGGACCACTGAAGGGAGAACCCGGGTCCAGCCTTCCCAAGATATTGCCTCTGGGCGACAGATGGTGAAAGGCCTATAATTTCTAGTCACTTTTTTTTTTTTTTTGCTTGTTTTGTTTTTTGGCCGCACTATGTGACTTGTGTGTCTAGTTCCCTGGACTGCCAGGGAAGCCCCTGCAGTCACTTTTTTCAGATCTCAGCTTTGCAGCCCACTATCTATAACTTCAAGAGGGTTTGAATTAATCTGGGCGTTTCCTGATCTGAAAAAGTGGGACCCCCCCCCCCAACCTCAGAGTGTGCTGAGTATTCAGCCAGTCAGCACTTGGCTAAGTGCCCACACAGAGGCTCTTGGTCCCAAGAGGACTTGCTATGCCCAGATCTGGGCCAGCTCCTCCGAGTGTGTACTCGGTGACTCCCCACTGGGAATCTATGAGGTCAAGTACTAGTATTTTTCTTTTAATGTTTATTTATTATTTATTTTATCTGTGTCAGGTCTTAGTTGCAGCACAGGGGATCTTTCGGCTGTGGTGTGCGAACTCAGTTGAGGCACGTGGGATCTAGTTCCCTGACCAGGGATCGAACCCAGGCCCCAGCACTGGGAGATCAGAGTCTTAACCACTGGGCCACCAGAAAAGTCCCAAGTGTTAGGATCTTAATTTTACCTTCAGTAAATCATTTCCTGTAAGAACAAGGTCCTACTGTATAGCACAGGGAACTATATTCAATATCCTGGGATAAACCATACTGGAAAAGAACATGAAAAAGAATGTATACATATGTATAACTGAATTACCTTGCTGTAGAGTAGAAATTAACATTATACATTCACTATGTGTGCTCAGTCGTGTCTGACTCTTTGTGATGCTGTGGGCTGTAGCTTTCCAGGCTCCTCTGTCAATGGGATTCTCCAGGCAAGAATACTGGAGTGGGTAGCCATGCCCTCCTCCAGGGGATCTTCCCAACCCAGGGATTGAACCCAGGTCTCCTGCATTGCAGGCAGATTCTTTACGTCTGAGCCACCAGGGAAGCCCAAGAATACTGGAGTGGGTAGCCAATAACTTCTCCAGGGGAACTTCCCAACCCAACAATCAAACCGGGGTCTCCTGCATTGCAGATAGATTCTTCACTGGCTAAGTTACCCAGGAAACCCATACAGTCTCTATACTTCAACAACAACAACAAAATATTCCCATGAAATTCTCTGTTCTATAAAGAAAGAGCGAAAGAGAATTGTGACATAACAGAATACAGAAGTGAAACCCCTCACCTCACACCCGAAGGGCAGGGAGCAGCGCTCTGTGAGAGTCTGAGTGGGAGGCAGGGACTGCGGAAGCACCCAGCCGTCAGGAGGGTCCGAGATGCTCTGTTGTGTCCCCGCATGCCGGCCTCCCTGTGCAGGAGACAAAGAGCCAGGGAGGGACAAACACTTGCAGACCCCGCCAAGGCAGCCACTCTTCCCACCAGGTATGGGTCCCAGAGTCTTCCCAGGTCCTCTGCAGGGAGAGACCGCCCCCTCCCCTCCAACAAAGGGGTTGACACAGTTGGGGGAGAGGAAGGAAATCCAAGTTCTTTGACTGTTAGAATCTGAGGGGTTGAGTGTTGGAAGGCATTTTGAGATCGTCTAATTTTACAGATGGGCTTCCCAGGTGACGCTAGTGGTAAAGGACCCACTTGCCTAAGCGGGAGACATAAGAGACCTGGGTTCGATCCCTGGGCTGGGAAGATCCCCTGGAGGAGGGCATGGCAATCCACTCCGGTATTCTTGCCTGGAGAATCCCATGGACAGAGGAGCCTGGAAGGCTACCGTCCATGGGGTCACAAAAAATCAGACATGACTAAAGTGACTTAGCACACACGCATGCAATCTTATAGATAAGAAATGCTGTGGTCATGTATGGATGTGAGAGTTGGACTGTGAAGAAAGCTGATCGCCGAAGAATCGATGCTTTTGAACTGTGGTGTTGGAGAAGACTCTTGAGAGTCCCTTATACTGCAAGGAGATCCAATCAGTCCATTCTAAAGGAGATCAATCCTGGATGTTCATTGGAGGGACTGATGCTAAAGCTGAAACTTCAATACTTTGGCCACCTCATGCGACGAGTTGACTCACTGGAAAAGACTCTGATGCTGGGAAAGGTTGGGGGCAGGAGGAGAAGGGGACGACCGAGAATGAGATGGCTGGATGGCATCACCGACTCTGTGGACATGAGTTTGAGTGTACTCCGGGAGTTGGTGATGGACAGGGAGGCCTGGCGTGCTATGATTCATGGGGTCGAGGAGCGTCGGACACGACTGAGCGACTGAACTGAAATGAACTGAACTGAACTGAGACTCAGATAGTTCTGGGGGCTTCCTGAATATGTCCCTGGAGAGGGAAAGTCAAGGTTCCATTCCTGAATTTCCCACTGACTCTTTGACTTTGGTGGCCTCTGAGCCTTGCTTTTCCCGTCTGCACAGCCGGGGTAACAATAATTCCCTTGCCTGTCCCCCAGGACAAAAGTAAGCCGCCAGAGTGACCATAAGAATAGAAAGTCTGGCAGGAGGCCATTTGGGAGCATGGAGGCTACCGGGAATTATCAACCAAGAGAGGGAGGGGCTGGAGGGTACAGCATTGGGGCTCCTCCTCTACTGGACCTGCTCATGGAGCAATGGCCACGGGAGGGCAGCTGGGGCCTTGGCAGGGGCTTGCCCTGGTCACTTAGGCCCAGGGGACTCCCAAGAGCTTCTGTCCCCTCTTCTACTGGAGGCTCTTCCTCAGGGTGAGTCAGGGCGAGGTCCCAGCCCTGATCAGAGGCAGGCCTCCTTGAGGGACAAGGAAGCGGTTTTGGGAGATGACCCCTGCTCCCTGACTGGTACCCACTCCCACCCTACCCCGACACTGGCTTTCAGGTGACTGGTGTTTCTCCACTGTGTGGCTGCGTCCTGAATGCACCACGTCGGAAGACACCATGGCTGAGGTTTATAGAACACCCATTGTGTGCGGGGAAACGCTCATCTCCAGTTCTCAGCCATCTGGCTCAGCCAGCCATGAAGTCTGGGTGTGGGAGCCCTGTTTGACACATGTGGGCCCCAGGGCTCAGGACTGTTAGGCAGTTGGCCCAGGGCCACACAGCACGGGCGGGCACAGCCAGTCTCCTGGGGTGCACTCTCACGCTCTGCGGCCGCTGGGGGACAGGCCCTTCTTCCAGCAGAGACTGAGACATGATCAGGGTCAGTGAGGGGAGCCTGGGGTCTCTTCCAGCCTCAGGCTGCTTGTCCGTGCAGGGCGATGTTGGACTCAGGGCTTGCCTAACCCTTTTCTAGCCCCATTCTGGGGCCGGGGGCTGGGTCCCCTGGACTGTGGCCTGGATAAGGTCCCCACGGGGCTCTGACCCTCGGCCTGGGGCAAGAGACGGGAGTGCACAGACAGGGCTGCAGCCTGCAGCCTTGGAAAGACCTCTTGTCTCAGTGGGCCCTGGACTAGTGTAGGATCAGTAGAAAGAGGCCTGGTCTGGACCTGTGGCCCCCGGGACTCCCCACACTCTGGCATGGTGGACAGATGAGATGGTCTGGGCCAGTGTCCTTACCTGTCAGAATCAAAGGGGTGTAGGTGCTGATTTTAGGAAAAAGAAAAACCTCCACATTCTGCTGTGAAAGAGATCTCCAAGGTACACTGAGAGAAAAGCATGGTACACATGCAATATGCTAACTAAAGATTCTGTATATATTATATATGTATATATTCTTAAAATATGCTTATATAGACATGACATATACCTATTCGGGGTATGCTCAATCATGTCTGACTGTGACCCCTTGGACTGTAGCCCACAGGCTCCTCTATTCACGGGATTTCTCAGGCAAGAATACTGGAGTGAGTTGTCATTTCTTCCTCCAGGGGATCTTTCTGACACAGGGATCGAACCCACCCAGGAAGCTCCATATTCTGTGTATAAACAGACTCAAAAGATATATTTGCTTATTTTTCACAAACAAGCAATGCTAGAATGAACCAAACATTTCTTTCTTTCTTTCATTTTATTGTAGCATAGTTGATTTACAATGTTGTGTGAATCTCTGCTGTACAGCGGAGTGGCTCAGCTATACATTTATTTTCTTTTTCCTATTCTTTTCAGGTACGGTTTACCCCAAGATATGGGATACAGCTTCCCGTGCTAGATGAGTAGAACCTCGATGTTTATCCATTCTGTATATAATAGCCAAACACCTACTCTTAAAGGGTTGCCCAAGGGAGGAGGGAGAGCCAACATGGGTGGAGAAGGGGACCCAGGCGCGGAAGCTGGGCCTCTCTGAATGTGCGTTGCTGCATGGTGCTAATTTTGGAACTATGCACACATTTCATGTAAATTTAAAAAATGAAGGTAACTAAAGAAAAAAAAAACCCAGCAAAGCAATCTACAAAATTGATTACAACACACCGGTTAAATAAAAGTTTGCATATCAATGTGGTGACATAAATGCCCAGAGAAGAATAATCTCTGCTGAGTGCCTTGATGTCACAACCTGGTGACACTAAGCCTCCTAAGGACCCATGAAGACTGCTTTTAGTAACTGTCTTCGTGGTGCTGATGTGGGTATTGTGATTCTGAAACGGTGACATGTGAATGTACGTGCGTGTGTGCTCAGTCGCTTCCGTCGTGTCTGGCTCTTTGTGACCCCATGGACTGCAGCCCACCAGGCTCCTCTGTCCATGGGATTATCCAGACAAGAATACTGGAGGGGGTTGACTGCCCTCCTCCAGGGGATCTTCCTGACCCAGGGATCGAACCTGCTTCTCCTGCATTGCAGGCGAATTCTCTTACCACTGAGCCACTGAGGAAGCCCATGTGAATGTGTACAGCAGGATAAATGTCGGTGCTGTTAAGAACCAAGGTTCTCAGAGGAAGAGAACGCAGAAGCAAATTGGATGCCAAATCTAGACGTTGTAGTAAATGCTTCAGGACTTGTGTGTCTCTGAGTCCGAGGCCCCCTTGGGGAGACCCCAGAGAATTCCACCCAGCTCTGCTCTGCACCTACCCCTAGCTCTTAGCCACAGTCTTTGCCAGTTTTATACTCTCTGGGGAACAAATGGCTTGGTTTGAAAGAAAATTATCTGGCTTTTAAAAACCCCAACAGTCTGGAACCGCCAATGGAGATGCTCACTGACTGTCCCTTCAGGGCTGACATTTCCTGGTTCTGGAAACCCAGGTACTCAGCGAGCTGACTTACACTGACTTGTGCCTAGTGTGCTGCTGCATAGGAGCCCCATGGGCAGTGGAGCCGTTCCTGCACTTTCCAGCGAAGTGCTGCCTGGTCGACTCTCCCTGAGTCAAGGGTTCTGTTTGCTCTGTCCCTGCCTTCTGGGGCTTGGGCTTGTCACTCCAACTGACCCAGACGTGATGGTTTGCAATGTCCCTGAACCTGCTGTGTGTTGCGAACTGTTACATGTGTTGCCCCACTTCGGCCCTGCCAAGACCTCTTGAAGCGGGGACTATTAACCCTGCTTTCTCAGGGGAGGCAAGGAAGCATGAGGCTGCCCAGCCCTGGACCCAGAGGGGCAATGGTAGACCCAGAGGGGCAATGGTGGGGCCAGGGGTTGAATGTGGCCTGACTGACCCCAGAGCCCCTGTGTACGTGTCATGGAGAGAATGGTCTCATGACTCTTCCTATTTTTCTTTTTGAAAAGTCCTTTGGCTGTGCCACATGGCAGGTGGGATCTTAGATCCCCAACCAGGGATCAAACCTGCTGCTGCTAAGTCACTTCAGTCGTGTCCGACTCTGTGCAACCCCATAGACGGAAGCCCACCAGGCTTCCCCCGTCCCTGGGATTCTCCAGGCAAGAACACTGGAGTGGGTTGCCATTTCCTTCTCCAATGTGTGAAAGTGAAAAGTGAAAGTGAAGTCGCTCAGTCGTGTCCGACCCTTAGCGACCCCACGGACTGCAGCCTACCAGGCTCCTCCATCCATGGGATTTTCTAGGCAAGAGGACTGGAGTGGCTTGCCATTGCCTTCTCCAGGGATCAAACCTACCAGGGATCAAAGCATGGAGTCTTAACCACTGGACCACCAGCGAAGTCCCTCTCCAGGTTCTTTCTAGATATGTGGGACAGGCTGTGAAGGAGTTAAGCCGACAGCAAAGGACTTGGTAGCAGGCTGGATGCTCTGGCCTGGGAATGGTCCCAGCCTTCCCTGACTCAAGAGAAGAGTACAGACGTCAAGATTCTCCACCATGTACAGGGCACCACCTCCATCAGTACCTGGAATCTCTGCCATGCTGGTGGAATGGGCCTTGTCCATACTTCATAGGTGGGGACACCGAGATTCTGCGAGATCAGAGGGCTTGTTAGGGTCTTTTGATCTCAGAGGAAGGAGGAGACCCAACTCCGGACTAGGCTGCAATACTGCAAATCTGTCATGGAGAACTGTGACTTTGACCTCCATCTTCACTCTATAGGTTAGGAAGAAGACATCAGGAGGAGGAAGCATTCTCTGACAAAGGAAGCTTCTGGGTTAAAGCTCCAGGTACCAAATTTTGTTCAGAGCCAAAGAATAGGTCTTATCGGTCTAGTCCAGTGGTTCTCAGCTAGGGAAGATTCTGGCCTCCTGGGGGACATCAGCTGTGTGCAGAGACATTTTGGGTTGTCACAGCCAGGAAAGGGTGTGTCCTCCGGTCGTCTTATGGGTAGAGGCTGGGGATGCATCTGCACATCTCGCGATACACAGAGCAGCCTGCACGACAAAGAGTGATCTACCCCCAAAGTCAATAGTGCCAAGGTTAAGAGACCCCACTGCGCCTGTCTGCAGGGCAGCAATGGAGACGCAGTCCCAGAGAACAGACTTGTGGACAGAGTAGGGGAAGGAGAGGGTGGGACAAGAGAGAGTACTTGGAAACGTATCCATTACCATGGGTAAATTAGATAGCCAGTGGGAATTCGCTCTGTGACTCCGGGTGCTCAGATTGGTTCTGGGTGACAGTCTAGAGGGGTGGGCTGGGGTGGGGGGTGGGAGGGAGGTTCAAGACAGAGGGGGGAAAAGGGAAAAAAAAATGATAAAAAGAAGCCCCGTTGTGGTCTAGACTTTGGAGCAGGACTCTCCCCTTTCAAACCTATTTCTCTTCCCACTTGTTAGTACTGTTCGATCACTCAGTTTTCAAGAGAACGTAATAAGCCACGTGTTCTTAAAAGTTTTGGGTATGTCTCCATCAGCAGCAGAGTCAGCTCAGTTACAGGAAGTGTCTCTTTCATCTCTCCAGGAGGGTTGCATGTTGGGAGACAGTGTTTGGGAACCCACGTGATCCCAATTAGTCAAATGGGCTTCTCCTCTGAGAATTCACCCTCCTCTGAACTTCAAACATCTTGACCAATACTAATCTCGCAGTAGAACATCTCAGGGAGATTCTATCTGCTCTCAAACCAATTAGTTAAACTCTGGGCAAGTTTACCAAACAAGCTTCTTTGATCACAGAATTAATTTTTTTTTTCAAAGGATGTGATGTTCTACCCATATGTCTTCCTTTGACATTAATTTAGAGACCGGCAAGGAGAAGTGCATTCCGCTTTTGGAGATGTCATTGGCATTTTAGAGTCAGGTTTAAAATTGCATTTTTTCATTATTTTTCTGCAGTTTGGGACAGAAAGAAAAAGAATCTTGATGCTTGGAGGCACCCAGCAAGCACTGAGGGGTCAGAATACCCAGTTCCAGGCTCCACAAAAGGAGAAAGGACGCCAAGTTCCCTCTGGGCCAGGACAAGATGGCGTCCACTGCAGGGTCAACTGAGCCATGGCCTTTGTTTGACTCACTCTCCATTCACTGAGTGGCCCCACCAGCAACAAGCCCATTGTGAGGTGCTGGGGTGCCCTAACGTTTATAGTCCAGTGACAAGAGGCACAACTCAACGAATAACGACGGGGTTTTTGTGTGCCTCTTCTGAACATTTCCCCCTGCTGGTTCTTTTCCTGGTGAATTCTACTCATCCTTCCAGACCCAGCTGCAGTGTCAGCTCACCCTGCTAGCCGTCCTATCCCAAGCTGAACTGGTGGCCCATCTGTCCGCTGAGCTTCTCTCTACCAGGACCCGGGGCACTGGCCCTTGGTTGCTGTTCTCCTTCTGCTATGTGAAAGGTGCTCAGTTGTGTCTGACTCTTCGCGACCCCATGGACTATACAGTCCACAGAATTCTCCAGGCCAGAATACTGGAGTGGGTAGCCTTTCCTTTCTCCAGGGGATCTTCCCAACCCCAGGGATCAAACCCAGGTCTCCCGCATCGCAGGCAGATTCTTTACCAGCTGAGCCACCAGGGAAGCCCGCCCCCAGGGAAGTCTCCCTCTGCTGCCCACCCCCTAAATGTGAGCCCCATAAGGTGGGAACTGGGGATTTTTTGTTTGTGAATCCCCTGAACATGGAAGAACCTGGATAAGTACTGAATGAATGAATGAAATGTGTGTGTAGAGGCCCAAGGGCAAAAAGGAGGTAATGGTGAAGAAACGCCGAGCTGGATGGAGAAACAATTTTCAGCTGATGCTTTGTCAAGCCTGTTTGCTGGTGCCCTTCTGGCATTCCCCCCACCCCCAGAACAATGCTGACAGGCATCCAATCAAACAAATTAATATTCCCTTCCCACCATGAAAGGCTCATTTCATGGGAACAACAAGTCCACACAGCCATGTGTGGGTGTGTGCCCCATACATCAACCTGACCAGAAACCACCATGGGTTTGCCCGTGTCTTCCTGCTGCAAGAGGTGAGGAGTGTTCAGCTTTCCTTTCTCATGGGAGCTGTTGACCTTCATCTGACCTTTGTGATGGCAGAAAAATTAAGAGGTAAGAGCACAGAGAGGGGAGATGAGAGGGGAAATGTTTATCAAATGTGAATACAGGCACCTCAATGTAAGAAAAAACCAACATAGTTTCCACTATTTAAAGGTCATAAACTTTGGGCCTGTGGAATATTCTCCTGGAGGTTTCAATTTTAAAAAAGCACTATTTTTCTTTTATGAACAGGAAAATGGAGACTCTCTTTTCAAGACAGTAAAAATAAATTTCTCTGGTTATATAGGTAAGATGGATTTAAAGTGAAGAGCAATCGTCACTTAAAATTTAAATAGAGTGTGGGCCATCTCTTAATTTAAAGTTGATATTTGAATTTTTGAGTAAGAACAACCGTGATTTAGCAGTTTGGTGGCCTCTAAACTGATTCAATTTAGCCTCAATAGATATGCTCATTTAAGAACTTTTACGAACTGCCACTTTGTTTCAAGATGGCCCAAACCCACACCTTTACCCAGTGGCATATTGTGATACTTTTAGTAGAATAAAGTGATCTAAAGTCTGCCAACTTCTGTGCAAGTTATTGGGGAGCTAAGGAAGGAAGTCAATGCAAATATGCAATGTCATTGAAGCCAATTCATCGTCTTGTTTGGTTGATGAATAAGCATTGCCTCGGTCATCAATAACGACATGTGTTTATCAAGTGCTTGCTGAGGGCCAGACCCTGTGCTAAGTATAATGCTTGACACCTCCTTCAGCAGAAACCCATGAGGGATGTGGTGCCACCACCAGCTAACAAGGAAGTGAAATGAAGCCCTGCCTGGGTCCAGAGCTGGGTGGTCTGGGTCTGTAAGTGTGGGTCTCCAGGGAAAGCACATGGAGCAGAGTTCGGTGTACAGCGAGGTCCACAGAGGCATCTGTGTCATCACTGATGCTGTAGAAATCTATTCCTACATGGGATACCCTGCAAGGAAGAAGATACCAGAGGCAGGTGGCCCTTGCTCTTCCAGAACCCATGGGGACAGGCTCTCCCTCATTAGCCTGAACAGGGCGGGGACCGGGAAATCTTGGGATGCACAGCAGTCCTCACGCACTCTCCTGCCCAGTCCTGCCCTTGCCTGCTCACTGGGCCCTGGTGGCACCTCATCTCAGTGGGGAGAATGCCTGCCTTTCCTTGCAAGCCTGGCCCAATTGTTGCAAAGCCTCCTCAGAGTCCATGTGTCAGAACTACCTGCTCCCTCTTGTGACCAACAAATGGGGATTATTACTATTTCTTAGGGTTCAGGATAGAGAGAGGAAGGATTTGAGGTCTCCTTAAGGGCTCTGTATCCATATTCTATCTAAACTTCTCTGGCTTCAGGGATCAGAAACTTATTAACATAATGAAATGACAGTAGTTAACAAAATGACACAGGATGTGCAAACATGGCCACAGCTCTTCAAAGCTCCTTCCATGAAACTTTGAGTCTCTAAGTGGAGTCTTTTCCTCACTCCTTGAATTTGGCCTTGGCAGAAGTGACATTGAACTTCTGTGCCTAGAACTGAAGAGGTTTGCCATTTCTGCTCTTGGGCTGGAAATTCTCTGCAGGTCCCAGTTAGCCTGCTCAGTAATGAGAGACTCGGAGACGGATGCCCAGACAAGTGAGTGACCCAACGAGCGCAGCCAACCTCAACACAGCCCAGAAAGACAACCTCACAGAGCCCAGCTCAAATCACTGACACACAGAATCATGAGCTAAATAAAATTATTGTTTTAAGCCACTACACCTTGGGGATGTTTGTTACACAGCAGTAGACAACTGGTACACAGTGCAAGCTCATGGAAACAAAGCCCAGTTAATAGGAATGGAAGCTGGGGGCTAGGAAGTCATTGAGGGCTTGGTGGCTAATCTCTCAATTTCTCTCTGGGGATGTGTGATGATTCTTACTAGAGTCTGCCCTTTCTCCCCCATCACTCTCTCATTCCTGTTTCCTCAGCCCCAAATAGTCATCCTAGCCCCAACTCAACATGGCCTTTCAATGCAAGAGTTCATCATCACTAATGACTGGTCCCAGTCTCTTCTGCATTTATGTGTATCCTGAATCCAGTTGACACCTGAGTCCCATGGCCCTGTGGTCAACAGGCATTTTAGAGAGGGAGGTTGTCCAAGAAAGTGTTCATGGTGGGACAGGCAATACAAGACCACATTTCATCACCCATATGGGGGCGGGTCAGCGTGAGATTTCAGTACTGACTAACTGATGAAGACGCTACAGTAGGAATGATTTTACTGACTAGCATTGGGTCATCGTAGGCTGAGCTGGTGAGCTTGTGCCTCCCAGTTCCTACTTGCTAAATACTAGAGACAAGCCGCCATGCTGTGTCTCTACTGGCAGAGACTACAAATCTCACTGGACTTCCCCTGGGTCCAGGCCAAGGGAGAAGGCCCAGAATGCACCATCTCCACCATCCCTTTTGGTTTATTTTTCCTATCAGGGGGTAATTTTCTTCCTTTGCCTTTTTTTCTGCTAGCCCTTCATACCCCCTCCAACTACACTTACTGGAACTCCCTTGGACATCTATGATAACAACCTAAAATATATTCTCCCTTATGGAATAACACACAAGCATATACAGAGTTTTAATAATATTGTTTACAAAAACAGAGTCATACTTTATACAGGTTTTTGCATCCTAGCGTTCTCAAAGAGGTTAACATTCATCGCTCCAATTCATTCTTATTAATGATTATATAATATTCTAGGGTGAGAATAACTATGCTTTATCCAACCTTCTCCTACTGATAGGTATCCCCATTGTGCCCACATTTTTCCAGGGCTGCAATGCTTTCTTGAGTATAAAGCCTTATATACTGATGCTTTTATTTCTATGCATTAGATCCCCAGACCCAAAATTATTGTTAAGCTGAAGAATATATATATATATATATATATAGTTTTGATAGATATTGTCAGATTGCCTCTCAATTAAGCTGTAACCAGTAATTGAGTACTCATTTCCCCATATCCCCAAGAGCAAAAGATATTCTTACTGTTTTTAAATTTTGCTCATTTGATACTTATGAAGAATTATCTCGTTGTTGATATGAACCGTATTTTCTATAATACGAAGGTTCTGATAAACTTTAAAAAAATGTTAGTCATTTGGATTTGCTCTTCCATAAATTGCTTCTCTATATCTTTTTCCATTTTTTATTGGGTAATTGTCTCTCATCAATTTCTAAGAAGTCTTTGTAAGTATTAATGATAGATATTAAGCTGCTGTCTGTCCTCTGAATTGCAAATACATATAATTGGCACCTTCTTTAAGGTATCTTCTGCCATAAACAATTTTAAATGATTTAATATTGACAAACATGTCTGTCTTTTTTTTAAAAAAATAGCTTAGAAGTCTTCATTCTTGATAAAAGTATTTTCCCACTGCTAAATTATCATGTAGCTTATTTAAAATAAAGAGCATTTTTTTGCGAGATTTTTGTCTTGCTTTTTATATTTAAGTTTTTATTTGGAATTGATCCCTGTGTAAGTTGTAAGGCTAAAAACCAATTAATCCATCTTTTAGGGCTTCTTTGGTGGTAAAGAATCTGCCTGCAATGCAGGATACCCAGGATCAATCCCTGGGTCAGGAAGATCCCCTGGAGAAGGGTCTGGCTACCCACTCCAGTATTCTTGCCTTGAGGATTCCATGAAAAGAGGAGCCTGATGGGCTACAGTCCATGGGGTTGCAGAGTCAAACACCACTGAATGACTAACACTTTCACTTTCTTTTCCATAAGTAAAGACCATCTTTTTCATGTATTAAATTCATAAACACATCGAATCTATTTCTGCCTTCTCAATTTGGTTCCAGATCTAGTTTCTGTTCCTATGCCAGTACCGTATTTATTTGAGTAGAATGTCTTTCTGGTATGTCCTGATCTGGTAAAGCAAATTCCTCTATTCTTTTTCAAATAGTTTATATTCTGAAGAATTTATTTTATCCAATTATCTGTCCCTTATAGAAAAAAACTGTTAGAATTCTATTTGGAATTTCATTAAATATGTACATTAATTCTGGGGGGGGGAGGTGGCTATTTTTTTAATTGTTTATTTACTTATTTATTTTTGGTCATGCTGGATCTTTGTTGTTGCATGGCCTCTTCTCTAGTTGTGGTGAGTGGGGGCTACTCTCTAGTTGCGGTGCATGGACTTATTGCAGTGGCTCCTCTTGTTGCGGAGCAGTGGCTGTAGGTATGCAGACTTAAGTAGCTGCAGCACATGGGCTCAGGAGTCGTGGTTCTCCGGCTCTAGAGCACAGGCTCAATACTTGTGGTGCTCGGGCTTAGTTGCTCCTTGGCATGTGAGGTCTTCCCAGACCAGGGATCGAATCCACTGAATTGGCAGGTGGATTCTCTACCACTGAGCCACTAGGGAAGCCCTGCGGGGTGGATTTAAATATTATGCCTTCCCATTCAAGAATAGGGTATGGCTTTGCCTTTATTGAGGACTTAAAACTTAAGAAAAGGATGCTAAGTTTTCTCCAAATGCTTTTTAGACTCAATTTTGTGTGTGTGTATGATTTTTTTCTTTGAATTGCTATAACTTTGCTTTTAAAGAAGAAATTTGCATGCTTGGACATTTATATAGGCTTTGGCAAGCCACTCCAGTACTATTGCCTAGAAAATCCCATGGATGGAGGAGACTGGTAGGCTGCAGTCCGTGGGGTCGCTAAGGGTTGGACACAACTGAGCGACTTCACTTTCACACATTGGAGAAGGAAATGGCAACCCACTCCAATGTTCTTGCCTGGAGAATCCCAGGGACGGGGGAGCCTGGTGGGCTGCCGTCTATGGGGTCACACAGAGTCGGACACAACTGAAGTGACTTAGCAGCAGCAGCAGCATAGTCTTTCTTATTTTAATTCATCTCTATAGTTTTTCAAAGACAAAAAATCAAGATTTCATACATGATGAAATACTGTATCATTTAAAGTAATATATTTCCAAAAAACTAAATAAATGAAATAACATATTTCCAAAACTATTGTCATAAGAGAATTGTGAAATAAGTTAAAGTGGAGAAAAAAAATAGAATGCAAAACTATAGACAGCAAGATATTAATTATTTTAAAAAAAGAAATACCCATCTATTCACGAGAGACCACCAAAAGGAAATATAGTGTTAAGAGAGATCTGGGTGTTCCTCATAGTCCTCTGTATTTTCAAGGTTTTCTATAATAAACTTGTTATGCTGTTATAATCAGGAGGAAATCTACAATTTAACTCTGAAATGTCTGTCAATAGAAGGAATTTTTAATATTTATTCGTATTTATTTATTTGACTGCGCCATGTGGGTTGTAGTTCCCTGACCAGGGATCACACCCGAGCCCCCTGCACTGGGAGCATAGAGTCTTAGCCACTGGACCACCAGGGAAGTCCCTTGACAGTAAGAATTTTATGTCTCCTTCATATGTAAACAGCACCCAGAGTTTCATAGCCTGGTGGGGCTCAGTTGATGACTAAAGGTTACAGATTCTGGAAGGCTCAGGGGCTCCTTGGCCACCCGACATGCCCAACATAAGGACCTATATTATAGTTGCTTGTTTAACCCAAAGTCCTTGCTCCTTCCAGCATTTGCTGTCCCTCCACCTTAGGACAGTGCCACCTGACAAAGAACTTCTCTGCAACATGTCCTGGGGTAGTGGAGGAAGTCTAAAATGGGGGGGAGGGCGGAAGACCAGGCCAGCCCTGGCTCTTTTTTCCCACTGTGTGACCTTGGGCAAGTCACTTGGCCTCTCTGAAGCTTAAAATAATCCCTCACTCATAAAATGGGGGCAGTCATGCCTGATCTCCTTGTTTGTGTGGATCAAAAATCTAAAGGAGATCCTACAGGTAGGGTAACCCTACAGAAACAGAGAAGTATAAACCCAAGGGATTGTCCTTGCCTCCACGAAAAGAGTGCTTTGCCATCATCAGAACATCCTGATTGAAGGGGAATTGACAGGATTTGCTGATGGACTGGATATGAGATTAAAGAGAAAGAAAGAAGTTGAGGATGACTCCTAGGATTCTGCCTACGAAGCACTTTTTTGAGGTGACAGAGTCTCAAAGAACAAGTACATATATGTGTACATGAAAGGGTAGAGGAATCAGGAATTTGGTTTAGGGTATGTATTGTGGCTCAGCAGGTAAAGAATCCATCTGCAATGCAGGAGGCCTGGGTTCGATCCCAGGGTTGGGAAGATCCCATGGAGAAGGGAAAGCCTGGAGAATTCCATGGACTGTATAGTCCAAGGATTCACAAAGAGTTAGACACGACTGAGCAACTTTCACTTCACTTCATGTCAAATTTGGAAACTCTAATAGAAATCTAAGTGATGAGGTCAAGTATATAGTTAGTATAAATGTCAAGCCAGAGATCCAAGCTGGAGAGAGAAATCTGGGACTCAGCAGGGCACTGAGGGCATTTAAGGCCCTGACATTGGATAAAATCACTCAGGAAGTGTGTGATGACAGAGCAAAGAGCTGACGACTCAGCCCCAGGCTCTCCAACACTAAAGGGCTGGAGAGGAAGGAATCAGGCAAAAGAGACTAAAAACAAATAGACAAGTAAGAAGATGCTGCTTCCCTGAAAGCCCAATGAAGAAAGAATTCAAGAAGGGAAAAAAGTCAATGCTGCTGACAGATCAAGAAGGAGAAGGCTTAGGAACTTCCCTGGTGATCCAGTGACTAAGAATGCATACTCCGAATGCAAGCGGTATAGGTTTGATCACTGATCAGGGAACTAGATCCCACATGCTGCAACTAAGGGTCCCATGTGCCAGCAACTAAGACCTGGCGCAGCCAAATAAACATTAAAAAAAAAAAAAAAGAACATCCTGATTGCAAAACAATTCTTATTTAATTGGATCCATCTGAGTAGGTCAAATAGTAATAACAATAATTATCAAGAGTGGTGGTAATATCAAGAACAGCTCACTATGCTTCTATTACTAACCTGCGTTTCTTTCCAACGCCCCAGTTTGAAAGCCTCTCCCACTTGCCTGCTCGTGACTCAGGGATCACGGATCAATCCTATGCTTGGAGAAAGGCCCTCAGCGCCTTCTCCCACGAGGCAAACGAGTGGCCAGGGTTGTCATCCTTGCCTTGGTCTCTTCACACCCAACCCCAGATGTGAATGGATTGCTCATCCAGCTTTGACACACTGCTGCATGGACAGGTGTGCCGTCAGACAAGGGATTTAAAAAAGCCAAGCGGGGGATGATGCTATGGCATCACCTGTACCTTCAGCCAACATCCCTTTGAAGCACTCGTCCCCCACCCAACACAGGTGTGCCCTGTGGCAGCCGCCAAGGGTCCCTTCCTGCCCCAACACCCGCTACTAAAACAGGTTCTTTTGCTCAGTTCCCCAGGGAGAGTCAACAAGGGGTCTGGACCCCTCCTGCCCCCTTCCCACAATGATGTCCAGCCTGGGTGGGACCCTCCCCACAATGAGGTCCAGCCTGGGTGGGACCCTCCCCACAATGAGGCCCAGCCTGGGTGGGACCCCTCCCACCCAGGCTGGGCCTCATGCCACTTTAGTAACCCTCTCCACTGATCAGACACCCCTTCAGTCCAATGTTTCCTCCCATGAAATCGCCTTCAAAGAAAAATCCCAGAAGACCCCCAGTGTGTAAGGAGCGAGCATGCTCTGAGGGTTGTTGGGGGCCCAGAGTGTATACTCTGATGCTGTCGGGGGCAGGGGCTGAAAGTGAAGGTCGTGCAGTCGTGTCTGACACTTTGCAACCACAAAGACTGTAGTCCAGTTCTAACTGTTGCTTCCTGACCTGCATACAGGTTTCTCAAGAGGCAGGTCAGGTGGTCTGGTATTCCCATCTCTTTCAGAATTTTCCACTATTTATTGTGATCCACACAGTCAAAGGCTTTGGCATAGTCAATAAAGCAGAAATAGATGTTTTTCTGGAACTCTCTTGCTTTTTGTTGATCCAGCAGATGTTGGCAATTTGATTTCTGGTTCCTCTGCCTTTTCTAAAACCAGCTTGAACATCTGGAAGTTCACGGTTTACATATTGCTGAAACCTGGCTTGGCAAATTTTAAGTATTACTTTACTAATGTGTAAGATGAGTTCAATATTGCAGTAGTTTGAGCTTTCTTTGGCATTGCCTTTCTTTGGGATTGGAATGAAAACTGACTTTTTCCAGTCCTGTAGCCACTGCTGAGTTTTCCAAATTTGCTGGCATATTGAGTGCAGCACTTTCACAGCGTCATCTTTCAGGATTTGAAACAGTTCAACTGGTATTCCATCATCTCCACTAGCTTTGTTCGTAGTGATGCTTTCTAAGGCCCACTTGACTTCACATTCCAGGAGGTCTGGCTCTAGGTGAGTGATCACACAATTGTGATTATCTGGGTTGTGAAGATCTTTTTTGTATAGTTCTTCTGTGTATTTTTGCCACCTTTTCTTAATATCTTCTGCTTCTGTTAGGTCCCTACAATTTCTGTCCTTTATTGTGCCCATCTTTGCATGAAATGTTCCCTTGGTATCTCTAGTTTTCTTGAAGAGATCTCTAGTCTTTCCCATTCTATTGTTTTCCTCTATTTCTTTGCCCTGCTTATTTAACTTATATGCAGAGTACATCATGAGAAATGCTGGGCTGGAGGAAGCACAAGCTGGACTCAAGATTGCCAGGAGAAATATCAATTACCTCAGATATGCAGATGACACCACCCTTATGGCAGAAAGTGAAGAACTAAAGAGCCTCTTGATGAATGTGAAAGAGGAGAGTGAAAAAGTTGGCTTAAAGCTCAACATTCAGAAAACTAAGATCATGGCATGGTCCCATCACTTCCTGGCAAATAGATGGGAAAACAGTGGAAACAGTGTCAGACTTTATTTTTCTGGGTTCCGAAATCACTGCCAATGGTGACTGCAGCCATGAAATTAAAAGACGCTTACTCCTTGGAAGGAAACTCACAACCAACCTAGACAGCGTATTAAAAAGCAGAGACATTACTTTGTCAACAAAGGTCCGTCTAGTCAAGGATATGGTTTTTCCAGTGGTCCACATCCAGTGGTATGGATGTGGGAGTCAGACTATAAAGAAGGCTGAGCACTGAAGAATTGATGCTTTTGAACTGTGGTGTTGGAGAAAACTCTTGAGAGTCCCTTGGACTGCAAGGAGATCCAACCAGTCCATCCTAAAGGAGATCAGTCCTGGTCTTCATTGGAAGGACTGATGTTGAAGCTGAAACTCTAATACTTTGGCCACCTGATGTGAAGAGCTGACTCATTTGAAAAGACCCTGATGCTGATTAATGGCAGGAGGAGAAGGGGTCGACAGAGGATGAGATGGTTGGATGGCATCACCGACTCAATGGACATCGGTTTGCATGAACTCTGGGAGTTGGTGATGATCAGGGAGGCCTGGCGTGCTGCAGTTCATGGGGTGGCAAAGAGTAGGACACAACTGAGTGACTGAACTGAACTGAAGTGAGACTGTAGTCCATGGGATTCTCAGGGCCAGAATACTGGAATGGGTAGCCTTTTCCTTTTCCAGGGGAATCTTCCCAACCCAGGGATCGAACCAGGGTCTCGCGCATTACAGGCAGATTCTTCACCAGCTGAGCTACCAGGGAAGCCCAAGAATACTGGAGTGGGTAGCCTACCCCTTCTCCAGGAGATTTTCCTGACCCAGGAATCGAACCAGGGTCTCCTGCATTTCAGGCAGATTCTTTACCACCTGAGTTATCAGGGAAGCCATGTGGGGAGCAGGGGGTTGGGCATGCTAAACCTCCCTTTAGTTCCATTCCTGCTACAAGGACTTTGCACCTACCAGAACTAGGAATGGTTCCCAGAAGCCTCCCTCCTTTCACATTTCAGGGGCAAAATGACTGCTGACAAGTTTTCAGAGAAATAAAAGCAAGCCCTTTCCACGAAGGCCTTGGTCACTGGTCTACTTGCTTCCAGTGAGCTGGAACTAGGGGACCTGTCATTCTGGACATTCAGGCCCTTTAGTTTGGGAAATTTTTCCTAAGTTATTTCATCCATTATTTCCTTTCCCATTTTCTCAGTTTCTCTTTCTAGATTACTTTTTGAGTTGTTCATTTTTCTGTCTCTAAGTCGTATCTGACACCTTGAGATCTCATGGACTGCACCACACCAGGCTCCCCTGTCTTTCACTATCTCCCAGAGTTTGCTCAAATTCTTGTCCATTGAGTTGATGATACCATCTCACCATCTCATCCTCTGCCACCCCCTTCTCCTTTTGCCTTTAACCTTTCCCAGGATCAGGATCTTTTCCAATGAGTCAGCTCCTCACATCAGGTGGCCAAAGAATTGGAGTTTCAGCTTCAGCATCAGTCCTTCTAATGAATACTCGGGGTTGATTTCCTTTAGGATTGGTTGGTTTGATCTCTGCTGTCCAAGGGACTCTCAAGAGTCTTCTCCAACACCACAATTTGAAAGCATACATTTTTTGCTGCTCAACCTTCTTTATGGTCCAGCTCTCACATTCGTACATGACTACTTTGGGGAGAGTTGTTTTTAACTGGATTATGTGGTTAGTGTTCTTGTCTTCTCCTGGACCTTCACCTTGCCTTTCAACTTTACTTCCTGTGATACGTGTTCAACCTCTTTTTCCTGTTCTTTGGTTATTTCATTACTAATATAAAATATTTAATCCTCCAGAACTGTTAGCTGTTTTCTGAGTATTCTTTTTGTCTGTTATTTGCTTCTTGTTTCATGAGTGGAATTAATGTTATTTTCAGGAGTTCCCTGAGAATGATTTTCCCTTCCTCCTATAGAGACATTCTCTTCAGTCTTATTTGTTTACTTGGGTCTCTGTATTTCAAGGTCCCAGATCCCTGGTGGCATGTTCCTATTACAGAGAGAGGTGCTAAGAGGTTGATTAGAAATACTGGGCATGTGGGCAGGGCAACAGGGCCATTTTCTTAGACATCTTTTTTTTTTTTTTTTTCTTTATTTTGGTGCTGGTGTTAACTCCAAAAGACAGCCTGGTACAAAGATACATTAGGGTTTTTTTCCCCCACTAACTTCTTTCATTTTAGAGCCTGGCTACAGACTCAAATAGGCTTACCTCGCAGCTCAGATGATAAAGAATCCGCCTGCAATGTGGGAGACCTGGGCTCAATACCTGGGTTGGGAAGATCCTCTGGAGAAGGGCCTGACAACCCACTCCAGTATTCTTGCCTGGAGAATCACTATGGACAGAGGAGTCTGGAGGGCTCCAGTCCATGGGGTGGCAAAGAGTCGGACATGACTGAGCTACTAAGCACACACACAGGACCCAAATACCACAAACAAACATTTGAGAACAGATTCATGAAGAGCCTGATGGGAGTTTGTAAAAATCTGATTTCTGTAGTGCCCTCCCCAAGAAAGAAAGATGCTCCAGAGTGTCGGACCAGACCAGGCAGCGTTCACTGCATCTACTTTGGAATTTCTGACAAACAAAAACTCCCCAGCGAAGTACAGCGAGGATTCAGCTCACTTGTCTCAAAAGAAGCGTGGACCAACCTGGTATCTGGACATCAGTGGGATGTCAGCCTCTGGGTCAACAGGGTTTCTCTCGATGGGCTAACTTGGGGAGAACCTCCCAGGTGAGGAGCCAGGCTCTCAGAGGAGTCACAGCTTTCTTTCCTAATGATGCTCGTATTCATTCAGCATCTGGATCTATTAATAGTTTACAATGTGCCTGGTGTCTTCCGTTCTGTCTGGTCCTGTTTCTACTGGGAAATTTCAGTCCCTGGAGACGCTGCATCTCAGAGGCAGCACAGTTGACGTTCTCCTGAGCTTCTCCTGAGACTGAGTCACGGTTCTTACTGTTCGCAATTCCCTTCTGAGAGTGCTGCAGGTTGCCTGCGGGTGTTGGAAGGCGCCAGCCAAATGAAACATTTAATTTAAAGACTTAGCCCCCAGGAGAAGCGAGTATTATTATTAATATTATTATTATTATTTATCACAGTTAAAGTGTTCCATCTGTGAGCCTCTGGGTAGTCATAAAACATACAATGCTCCCATTTAAGCTCCCAGTTAGAGTTAAATGCCCTGAGTCTGGTCAGTTGGAAGCAAGCTGTGAAATGAAACTGAATGGCAATCTCCAATCAGGCTAAGAAAGCTTGGATTCCAAAGAGAGAAGGATTTTCATTCACCGGACTTGCCATAGGATAAGCCCTGCCCTGGAACATCTCCAAATGTACTCTTCAGTGAAATTCATAGTTGTGTAGATCCTGGGAGCTGCTTGTTCCACAAACATTAACAGAAGCCCTAAAGTCAAACCTTGGAGACACAGAGCTAGCCAAGCCTGGGTCACTGCTTTGAATGGGTTCATAGTGTCCTGGGGCAGGCTGACAACAACCCAGGATCAGCAAGCTGAGGCCTAGGAGTATGAGGGTGGAGGTCAGCGTGGCATTTCAGGGTGCTATGGAGCCCCCAAAGTGCAATTCTCCCCACCTGCCATGCAAGCCAGAGTGAGACCTCTGTGTTTCGGGTTCTTGGTCCCACAGCATCAGCGGAACCTGGACAAACAGGAATACATATCAGAGGGCCACCCAGGCAGTGGAGGGGCTTATAACCATCTCTGATGTGTTACTTTGGAGGATTGCTGCTGTTTTGGCTGAAAGGAAAAGGCAAGAGGAGCAAGAGGAAAAGGAAGAATACTGCTGAAAGAAAGACCTAAATAAACAGAAAGACATCTCCAGTTTATGGACTGGAAGATATAGTACTGTTGAGACAGCAATACTCCCAAATTCACCTACGCAATTGGTTGATGCAATCCCTACCAAAATGCTAGATGGCTATTTTGCAAAAATTAACAAGCTGATCCACAGATTTATGTGGGAATTCAAGAGGCCCAGAATAGCCAAAACAATATGGATAAAGAAGAACAAAGTTGGAAGATGCCCACTTCTTAACTGCAAAACTTATCACAAAGCTACGGTAATCAAGCGATACACATACAGAAGGATAATAATAGAGGGCTATACATAGAGATCAGTGGGACAGAATTGAGAAGGTAGAAATAAACCATGTATGAACAATGGATTTTCAACAATGGCACCAAGGCAATTCAATGGGGGAAAGAAGACTCTTTTCAGTGGCACTGGGGCTGATGGCTGAAGTTGGATCCCCCACAGCATATCAAAAAGAAATCTCAAATGGGTCAAAGGTTGTTTTGGTTTTTTTTTAATGTAAGAGTTAACACTATAAAACTCTTAGATACCAAGTCTTTGTGCCCTTGGATTGCGCAATGATTTCTTGAATGTAATACCAAAAGCATCAAAGTCAAAAATAAAAAATAAACTTCATCAAAATTTAAATTATAAAAAAAAAATCACTATGTTGTATAGTTCAAATACGTTACAGCTTTATTTGTCAATTGTACTTCAGTAGAAGTGGCCATGAATGACCCTCCTAGGCCCTAAGTCTTATACACTGTCAAGGTTCAGTTCAGTTCAGTTCAGTCGCTCAGCCGTGTCCGACTCTCCGCGACCCCATGAATCACAGCACGCCAGGCCTCCCTGTCCCTCACCAACTCCCGGAGTTCACTCAAACTCATGTCCATCGAGTCAGGGATGCCATCCAGCCATCTCTTTCTCTGTCATCCCCTTCTCCTCCTGCCCCCAACCTTTCCCAGCATCAGAGTCTTTTCCAGTGAGTCAACTCGTCGCATGAGGTGGCCAAAGTATTGCAGTTTCAGCTTTAGCATACAGAGCCCTTTAAACCACAAGGAAGACCATGTTTCAATAGGGAAATGACAAACCCACTTTGTGGATTTGCAGACAAGTCTATCTTTCCCTAGAGTTAAGTTTGATACTCAAGTATAAATAAATTAAAGAGAATTGGCCTTTGGAGAACACAGGTTGGGGCAAGAATTGCCAGTGGTTGTAAGGAGCCTGGGTTTTACTTGCACTGTGCCCTGCCTTCCTTTTGCAGGAAGCGGCTGCCTTAGGCTGGCCATTTGTGCAATTCAGTGATGCCGGGGTGGGACAGCATATCCCAAGACGGCAGACTTTCTACAAATCACTTCCTGGAAAGAGGGGAACCCCCGGGAGAGAGGGTGAATACGTAACAGGATATGCAAGCTGTCCCACTGATTCACCCACTACCGTTCAGGGAACCAGCCAGGCTGAGCCATGTTTACTTTCACAAAATTCAAGTCTGTGCCTTGGACACCAGCGAGCTCTGGAAACGCCCACATGATGGACGAGGCCCCCAGAGCTGGAGACAGAGAAGAGGGAAAGCAGCCCATGGCTGCATCATCACAAATCAGTCTGCCCCTTTGGAATCGTGGAGACTGACCCTTGGCACACCAAGGTTTACCCGAGGGGGGAAGCACCATGGGACTCCCATGCACTGTAGCCAGTGCTGCCCCGTAAAAAGCACCCTGCCCTTGTGCACACGTGTGTTTTGCCACAGGCCGAGGTCTTCTGCGTGCCTGACCTGGCCCAAGCTTGGTAACGGCCTCATGTGTTCGTGCCCATTTCACTGATGAGGAAAATGAGGATTTGGTGGAGCTGGGGCCGGAACCCAAGTCTTCAGACACTTGGTTTGGGACAATTTCTGTTGTGCCTCCAACTGTGCACAACCAGTTGTGCCTCCTCTGAGTCATGGGGTGTCTGTGGTATAAACAGCCCAACACCACAGGACTGGATCCAGGCTGCCGCTGGGCTCCCGGATGTGTCCCACGCTCAGGACAAGAGGGTGGGAGCCTTCTGCAGAGGGATGCAGCTGTACTTTCATCCTTTCCTCTCTCCTGACTCCTTCCTCTGCCTAGAAACCTTGTTCAGTTCAGTTCAGTCGCTCAGTCCTGTCTGACTCTGCGACCCCATGGACTGCAGCACACCAGGCCTCCCTGTCCATCAACCATCCCCCAGAGTTTACCCAAACTCATGTCCACTGAGTCAGTGATGCTAACCAACCATCTCATCCTCCGTCATCCCCTTCTCCTCCTGCCCTCAATCTTTCCCAGCAACAGGGTCTTTTCAAATGAGTCAGCTCTTCACATCAGGTGGCCAAAGTATTGGAGTTTCAGCTTCAACATCAGTCCTTCCAATGAACACCCAGGACTGATTTCCTTTAGGATGGACTTAACCCACCTGAAATTAACCCCGCCTGCTCAGCCCCCGCCCCCTTCTCCCTGCCTTGTGGGATGCGCCACACTTCCTCCATCGGGGTTCCGGTGACTGACCTCATGTTTGCTTCTCATCCCCCGGCTCACTCGCTGCAGCCCCTACTCAGCTCTGGGAGACATCTCCAGTGGCGGCCGTGTTGACAAGTGCAATGAGCAAATGTCACATCTTACCGGTGGATCCCTGTCCCACGTGATTCCTGACCTTCTGTCTTGGTTCCCACGACACCGCTCTCTCTTGCCTGCCCCAACCATCCTTTATGTTGAGATGCCCTTGACTTGACCTCTGCCTTTCTCACTTCTGAGGTTTCCTTCTGAGTGACCCATTTGCTCCCCATCACGTCCAAGTTCGACTTCCATTTCCAGCCACGACTAAACATTAAGCCTCCACTTCCTGGAAGCTTCCAACAGCAGGTCCCTTGGGATCTTTGTTGTTGTTATTGCTGAGTTGCTAAGTCGTATCTGACTCTTTGTGACCCCATGGACTGCAATACACCAGGCTTCCCTGTCCTCCACCATCTCCCAAGGTTTTCTTAAGTTCATGTCCACTGAGTCAGTGATGCTGTCTCATCCTCCACTGTCCTTGGTTCCTTTTGCCTCCAATCTTTGTGATCTTTGCTTTTAGCCAAATTTATCCTCCTTGGGGAGCCATCCCACACACCTCCCTGCCCAGGATCCAGAATCTGCAAACTATCCCAATGAGTAATCCAGGGCCCATCCAGGGGCCTGCCCCCATCTCCATCTAATCAAATTTAGTCCTGCCAGCTTTCCTGTCAAGTTTTACCAGCCCGGGGTGAGACCTTCTCCCCTTACAGCAGCTCCCCAGCTGGTCTTTGGCTCTCTCAAATCTCCCTGCAGTTGGGAAATGAACTTTCTAGGACACATGTCTTAATCACACATGCCAATCATTTTTCACCTGGGGAACCTCTGGGGTTCTTCCTTGGCCTCCAGATGAGTGGCCAGATATGCAGGCTGGCTAAGTGACCACCTGTCGCCTGCCACTTGCCCTGCTTTGTCACCTGCCACCTCTGACCTCACAAGTCACCCTCGTGTGGACCTTCCCAGGGGTCACTGAGGGCCCTGCATGTTTATGCGGGCTGCTCTCACCAGCAAAAGGTCACCCCTGCCTGGAACCTTCATCTCAGGAAGCCCCCCTCTTGTGCTCATCTCTCAGAAATGATCTGCTCGTGTGTCTCTCTAATTAAACTGGAAGCACTGAGCAAGCAGGTCCCCTCTTTCCTTCATCTCTGATAACTCAGCTATAGAAGGTGCTGTGCTTAGTCACTCAGTCATCTCTGACTCTCTGCGACCCCATGGACTGTAGCCCAACAGGCTCCTGTGGCCACGTGATTCTCCAGGCAAAGACTGCTGGAGTGGGTTGCCATGCCCTCCTCCAGGAGATCTTCCCCACCCAGGGATCAAACCCAGGTCTCCCCCATTGCAGGTGGATTCTTTATTGTCTGAGCCACCAGGTCCTCATACAAACCTATAAAACTCCTTGTTAAATCCGTGTCCCATTTCAGAGAGCACACGCATCCTGAATTGAACCAAGTGTCAACCTGACTCAGGCTGATTTTTATTTCATCATTTTATTATGAAAAATTTCAAATTTATACCAAGAAAACAGACTATATGAACCGTGTAATGAACACCTGTAAACATCTCTTCACTGTAATAATTATCTGCATTTTGCCATTTTTGTTTCATCCTTCTCACCGTGACCTTTTGTCCCCAACTCAATTATTAATCATTTTTGTAATTCAAAGATTGTGCTGTTTTTGGTTTCTATGCTTCACCACTATCTCTCATGGAAGTGAAGTATTTGCATTTGGCTATTTGCCCAATAGTAAAGGAAAGAAAGTCAAGCGTCATTATAGCAATCAACAGAGGCCATATATGATTGCATCCTGGTTCTGCATCAACCTTAGATCAAGCATCATCTCCTTTAACCTTTTTTTTTTTTTCATTTTCTTGGCCGTACCACATGGCATGTGGGATCTTAGTTCCCTGACCAGGGAGTGAAACTGTGCCCCTTGCATCAGAAGTGCAGATTGCTAACCACTGGACCACCAGGGAAGTCCCCATCCCCTTTAACTTAAAACAGGGTGTGGAATAGGTGTCTTTATTATCCCCACTTGATAGCTGATGAAACTGGGCTTTGAGATTCTAGAAACGCACACGGAGTCACAGCAGGTCAGTGGTAGAGCTGACGTCCGCGGACACCCCAGCCCTCCCTGGGCCATTTGCACAGTTTACACCAGCGCTCGTCTGAAGCTCTCCCCTGGGCCTCTCTGGTGGCCAGTCCCGGGGGAGCCAGTGGGGAGGGAACCCCGGATCCCATGGAGCCCTGCGCAAGCACTCTGAGCCGCCTGGCCTCGGGAGACAGGCTATTCCCACCAATCTCCCATAACGATCTCAGGGAGAAGAAAAGCCAAAGGTGCCAAGGCAAGACGGGGCCCGCAGCCGCGTAGGGAGGCGGTCGGGAGTTGCCGTCACGATGGCTCGCTGGCCGGGGCCCGGGCCGGGGCTGGGCGTCGTCCCTCGTGTTTGGGTGTGCGGACTGTGATGTAACAGACCTGCCGCAGCTGCGGCCGGGTGGCAAGGCCACTGACTAACTTTCCTCCTCTGTCAACAGCCTCTAATCGCCTCCAAGGCCCGAGAGGGCGGGTATGGCCCACGGCTGAGGCCGCCAGCCAGGCACCGGATGTCAAGGACACCATGCCTCCGCC
This sequence comes from Moschus berezovskii, assembly GCF_049115385.1. Lineage (NCBI taxonomy): Eukaryota > Metazoa > Chordata > Mammalia > Artiodactyla > Moschidae > Moschus > Moschus berezovskii. Next base: position 19,834,690 of record NC_142470.1, read on the forward strand.
AACCCCACGAAGCCACCGCTACCACAGCCTGGGACCACACGGACTGCTAGGTCTGTCCTGGCCCCGAGCATCTGTCAGGAGAGAAAGAAACGCTGGGCAGGCCCCCAAAGCAGACTGAGTTGTGTGTGAAGGAAGGTTTTCTCCTCCTGACCTACAGGAGATGAAGGAAGGAGGGACCATGTATCAAGGACCTCCTGGGAGTCAGGAGCAGTGTGACACCTGCATGGTCTGACTGTCCTCACAATGGCCCAGTAAGATGGCTATTGCTCATGTATTCACCCATCCGTTCATTCCCTCAAATATTTCTGAGCACCTGCCAGGTACCAGCACTCATGTCATCATTTTACAGATAAGAAAAGTGAGGCTCAGAGGTGGTCTGACTTCTCTGGCAAGGCTGGAACTGGTGCTCACAGCCGTCTTCACGTGAATCAGAAATGACTGCACCTCTGGGGAGATCTAGCCTCCCACCAGGACACAAGACTTGGCGCGAGAAGCGGGTCCTTGGCAGGCACCCCTGAGCTGCCTCCAAGATCAAGTGGATGGAGCAGCCGGGCCCCAGGAGCCAGCCACATGTTCCCTGCACAACACCAACTTTCTCTACCAGCAAAGGCCTCTCAGGAGGAGGTCAGCTTAATGGACTTGTTGGCAAACTCTACCAATGAAAATAGACACTCCTGGTTTTGAAACAGAAACTGGCAGAGCTCTTACAGAACAGCGAGCAAGCCAAGAACCCAGCAGGACTGGGAGGCTGAAGCAAAGGGCCTGGTCACGTTTGATGGAAGGGACAGTGGCTGGCACTGGTCCTACACTCATGGCGGTGGGGGCATGTGAGTGGCTTGTGGAAGTGATGGCAGCTTTGTTCTGCCCACATGAGTCCTGTTTTTCTAGCACTTGAAATGCTCCAAGGAAAAGGATGTACATTGGTCAGCACTGCCCTAAGGATGTGTGGGTGTAAATGACTAAGTGAAGTGAGTGAGTGAAAGTCACTCCATCGTGTCTGACTCTTTGCGACCCCATGGACTATACAGTCCATGAAATTCTCCAGGCCAGAATACTGGAGTGGGTAGCCTTTCCCTTCTCCGGGAGATCTTCCCAACCCAGGGATTGAACTCAGGTCTCCGACATTGCAGGCGGATTCTTTACCAGCTGAGCCACAAGGGAAGTCCAAGGATACTGGATTGCATAACCTATCCCTTCTCTAGCAGATTTTCTCGACCCAGGAATCGAACCAAGGTCTCCTGCATTGCAGGCAGATTCTTTACCAACTGAGCTACCAAGTAGGCCCCATAAATGACTAAGGGGAACATCTGAGAAAAAGTTTCTTACAAGATCCGTTGAGAAGTGGAACAGTGTGGCCTTAAAGGTAATGATGTTCCCATCATGGGCCATCCACTTGTTTAGGTCATGTTATTATGGATTGCCTAATGTCAGGGGAATTTCCAGTGGTGAAACTCAAGGATTCAGGTTTGACAAACCCATTTAGACGACTGCATTGAGCCACTGTCACAGAATTCCTTTCCATGCAAATGGGAGCCACCAAATTGAAGGAGGCCAGGCCCTGAAGGAGGAAGTGAAGGATGGCTGGAGGGAGGTGTGTCACCAGGTGGAGCTGGGGAAGCCAGGGTTCTGGAAGAGCCCTGCCAGCTGTCATGCCAAGCTGATTTGTTTGAGTGTTGCTCTGAGAGCCTGGGCAGTTCCTTGGCATGGCCAGCACATCGCCCAGCTGCTTCCCCCATCACCTTGGATCCCGTGAAACATGGGAGCAGAGTCTGGGGCAGAAGTGGAAGAATGTGTACTCCCCAAGCACCCCAGCTTGTCTATGCTGTTAAAATAGGGACATACTTCTGCACTAGCTGGCAGAGCAGCACTCCCCTGGCCACCCTACCCTCCGAAATTTTGAGTGCCCAACACAGGCTGTGTCCAGTGTATGTAGGTTGAATTTAAATGCATAAATATCATGGATAAATGAAAAATACAGCACGGCTGTGACCTTGGTTTCCTTGGGGCTCCTCCACCCAGGAGCCCCTCAAAAGCACCAGGCCCACCCTCGAAGTCTCCTGCAGTTGAAGGGGTGGGGGCCAGGCCCCAAGGGCTTCACAGAGAGAACCACTGGGTTATCGTTTGTCAAGTATGCCGGTGCTGGTTTTTTCTATAAAATGGCTTTGGTTTCAAACTACATTTCAGAGAGAATCTGCAAAATGGTACGCAAAAAAAAAAAAAAAAAATCACTGGCTCACGATTAATTTGCGTGTCTTTATGCCTGGAGAATCCCAGGGACGGGGGAGCCTGGTTGGGCTTCCATCTATGGGGTCACACAGAGTCGGACACGACTGAAGTGACTTAGCAGCAGCAGCATACTGAAAATTAGTTTGAGTGAACTCCGGGAGTTGGTGATGGACAGGGAGGCCTGGCGTGCTGTGATTCACGGGGTCGCGGAGAGTCGGACATGACTGAGCGACTGAATTGAACTGAACTGAACTGATACTGAAAATTGTTGCTGTTTCATCACTAAGTCGTGTGCACCTCTTTGCGACCCCATAGACGCCAGGCCTCCCCTGTCCCTCGCTATCTCCCAGAGTTCATTCAAATTCATGTCCATCAAATTGGTGATGCCATCCAACCACCTCATCCTCTGTCGTCCCCCTTCTCCTCCTGCCCTCAATCTTTCCCAGCATCAGGGTCTTTTCCAATGAGTCAGCTCTCCATATCAGTTGGCCAGACTGTTGGAGCTTCAGCTTCAGCATCAGTCCTTCCACTGAATATTCAGGGCTTATTGAAAATAAAGTTAACTTATTGTGCTGGGGCTATTCCTATCTAGTTTGCGTGGCTGTGGACTGCTTTCATACAGCTCAAAGATGGTAACTCTGTCAAGGAAGCTAGAAATTTCTCAGCAAAAGCCGAGGTATTCAAGGCAAAGACTGGCAGCGTGGGGGCCCTTCCTATGTCTAAGCCCCTTCCTGGGTGTCTGGAGTCATCCAGGGAGGTCAAAGAAGAGGTCCATTCAGCTCTGGCCCATACCTGGAAGTGCTCCTTTTAGATCTGTTTCGTATCTTGGGGATCCCATGTGAAATTTCCATTGAGTAAGTTTATGATTAAACGCTGGGCTCACTTCTGGTCCAAAGTGCTCATTTTGCCCGTGTGGAAGCTCATGACTGGGTGACGAGTAAGTTGTTCTCCACACGCACACACATCTCACACCACACCACACCCTCCACATCCTCAGGGTGTCCCGAGTCCTGGCATCCTGCTTGCACAGGTGGACAGCAGCATCCAGAGTGCAGCACTGGCTTTGGTCCTGATGCGGTGGCCGCAGATGCCTGCCTCAGTTTCCCCATCTGCAAAGTGGGGGCATCACTGGTTGGCTCCTCTTTCATAGGCCGCAATGAAACCTAGATGAGATAATCCACGTGAAGGGCTAAGGGGAGTGCCGGCAGAATGCTCAATAAAAGTTAATTATTATTATTTGGCCCGGGGCCTCTTACCTATTAGCTGTTCAGTTTACTTTCCTCTCCTTCCCAGCCCCAGGGACGCGTGAGCCCAGGAGGCTGCTGGGCCCAGGCCCTGAGCACCCCCTTAGTCAGAGCCCTGAGTGGAGACGAGACCCGCATGCTCCTCCCTCCCTGTGGGGCAGCAACGTTGCCCAGTCACTGCAGACCTGGCAGGGCCCCAGCCCAGAGTCGGCTCCTACTCTCTGGCCCCACCGTGTTGTCGTCTTGGACAATCAGATGTCCCCTCTCCCACTCCGGGGACCTCTCCCCTCCTCCCCACTGCTCCCTCCTCATCTGTAACCCTTGTCTTTCCACATCCCAGACGTCCCCGAGTCCCCTGGTCACCAGGTGAAGGGTCAGGCTGCCGGTGCCCCCAGCCAGGGCAGAGTTGTACAGGACCTGGGCTCCCGCTCGTGGGGCCTGCTCTCCAGCCCATCCTCAGGCCTCTGCTGTTCCCCAGTCTCCTTGGACTGAAGCCCAAGCTGGCTTCAAGGTGGGTTGCACCCAGCTGTGGGCGCATCTGGCCAGCGGGAGGTGGGATCTGAGGAGTTGCCCCCTCTGGGCCCACACTGCAGGTTTCAAGCCTAATCTCCAACCCTCTCGCTGGAGCCTGGGTGGAGAGTCGGGGAACTGGGAGTCAGGACAGGCTGCCTGAGCCCTGCTGCTCACCCCTACTCTGAGGGTCAGCTGGGAGGAGCTATTCTCCTTCCCTCAGTGACTCAACAGAGCAGCCCAGGTGCTGGGGTGGAGCCCCAGCACAACAGGGGAGCCCCGTCCTTGTGGGAGCCTGTGGGAGGGCAGGGAGCCCCAGCTGGACCAGCAGCTCCTGCCCGACTGGAGGAGAAGGGAAGAACACTGGAGTCCTCCGAGGGCAAGGCTGGTCCCCAGGATGAGCCTCCATAGCAGCAAACCTGCCATCCAGCCTGATGGCCCCTGGGTTCCCATGGCCCAGCTGGAAGAGGATGGGGCAGGTCCAGGATCGGCCCACAGCCTCTGGTGCCAGGCTGGGTCCTTCTGCCCATGGAAGGGTTTCTGTCCTCCTCCACCAGGGCTTCCCTCATAGCTCAGATGGTAAAGAATCTGCCTGCAGTGTAGGAGACAGAGGTTCGATCCCTAGGTCTGGAAGATCCCCTGGAGAAGGGAATGGCTACCCACTCCAGTATTCTTGCCTGGAGAATCCCACGGACAGAGGAGCCCGGCGGGCTACAGTCCATGGGGTCACAAAGAGTTGGACACGACTGAATGGCTAACACATGCACATACAGACACCTCCAGGGCAACCGGTGTCCACAGGTGGGAAGCCCCTGCACTCCTGCCTGCCCACCCTCTGACATGCACCGTCACACCCCCGCACCGCGGACAGCGGCCCCCGGCCCCAGGCTCTTCTGCACGCCCTCCCACAAGCTGGCTCCCTCCTCTTTCCTGCCTCTCTGTTCCCCTCTCTGCACACAATCCTGAGTGAGTTTTGAAACCTCCTGCTGCCCCTTCCGCCACCATCCCGACCTGACCACGTCTTCCCTTCGCCCTCCCACCGCACGCATCAGCTGGGCCCTCTTGTCTGTGCTCTCGTCCTCTGACGCCGCCCTCACCTGATTTCCCACCTCCCTAAGGCCATGTGCCATCAGCCCTTCCCGTCCGCCTTTCCCGGCTTGGCCGTCCCTGTCCTCAGGGCTGCCTCCTTCTGCTTCAGTGGGAGCTTCCATCCAGCTGACCCTGCCCCGACTCTGCCCCACACCCTCCTCCTCGCCTCGGTCCCTGCCTTCTGCCTTCCTTAAGTGCGGACGTCCCCAGAGAGCTCAGACGCCACCTCCAGGTCTCAAATGCCACCTGGACCCCAAGTCTAGGTCTTTCCAGACCTTTGCTCTGACCTCCTCGGAGGTCTTAGACCTGCAGAGCCATTTGCAAGGTTGGCGAGTGAACATCTCCCTACAGCTACGCTGGCGGGAAGTCCACAGCCACTGTCCTCCCGGGGTCCGTCCCTCGAAGACTGGGCACATCGGCTGCTCACGGCCCCACTGCCCCCAGCCGGCCACTGAGTCCTGTTCATCTCCCGTCAGGTGGCCCTGAGGTCTGTCCTTTCTCCCCTCTGCCCCAGTTCCTGTCCACCTCCCAGCTCCATGACTGGCCTTTCTGTCCACTGCCTCCTGGCCCCTGGTCTCCATGCCCAGCTGCATCCCTCTCCACATTGCCATCCTGCTTCTTAACATGCACTTTTTTGCACAGGCTGTTCCCTCCGTGAACGATGATGTTCCTGCCTCCCCTGCCTGAAGATCTCCTCTTCACTCCTCAATTCCTCCTCCTCCAGGAACCCTGCTCTAGGGGGTCCAGGGGGTCCCATGTCCTGGGTGCCTGCCCCACCATCCAACCCCACCTGTGGCCTTCGGACTCCTCTCCCCGATGGTGTCCACTCCAGCATGAGCCTCATGTGCACACAGCTTTTGGTCCCCAAAGCTCAGAGGGCTCCCAGATGGGGCAGTCTCTCTGACCCAGCTCCTGGTTCCCAGCCCTGAGCATGGCCCAGCCCACAGGGCCCAAGCCGTGACCGATGGTCCAGGGTCTCTGCTGCAGGAGGAAATGGGGGTCCAGAGAGGGAACGGGGGTGGGACTGCAGGAAGAATCACCCCCCGCCACACACACACACAATTAGGAGCCTGAGAACTTGGTCAAACCTGCCCAGAGTGGCAGTTGCTGTTCTGATTAATTAGTGAACTCTGTAAAGTACTTTGAACATGAAACGCACTATATAAATGCTAAGTATTATTATTAAAAAGTAAGAAGTTCTCTAATACGCCAGGCTGGAGAGCCTCAGGCTAGTCTAAGTAAAATGAATGAATGCAGAAAATGAAGCAATTAAAAGGTGATACTTCAAGATTTGCCAAAAGCTGAAAGTATCAAATGGCCCCATCTGCTGGGCACTCCTGGACCCCCACCCCCACCCCTGCCCTGTCTGCATAGAAGGCCCCTCAAGGGCAGACCCTGAGACGGCCTCTCATGCATCTGTCTTGGACCAGTCAGCTGGTGGGAACCCCTGTGCCAGTGGTGTGAGCTTCACCGTGTCAGGCCTCCCCTCTGAGCCTCAGTCTCCCCAAGTATAGGACGGGCAGGTACAGGCAGCATCAACCCCAGCATCACCCCTGACCCCACTTACTGGCCAGAGGGCTCTGAGCGGAGGCAGAAAGGGGTGATAAACAGCATCAGGCTCCATCCTCACTGCCAGGTGACCCTTGACGAGACTTGGCTCCCTCTGAACCTGCTCCCCCTTCTGCACTTGGGGACAGCAACATCCTCTTCATATTATTTCATGGTTAGGAAATGAAAAGTAGATACAGATCCATGGAAAACTAGGGATTCCTAGGTGGCTCAGTGGTAAAGAATCCACTTGCCAGTGCAGGAGATGCTGGAGACCCTATAGGGTTCAATTCCTGGGTTGAGAAGATCCCCCTGGCAACCCACCCCAGTATTCTTGCCTGGAGAATCCCATGGACGGAGGAGTCTGGAAGTCCACAGGGTCACAAAGAGTTGGACATGACTGAGCCACTGAGCGTGCACACAGGGAGAACCATTGACCACAGCACACGACCTGGGGTTGCTTCCTGGCTCATCTGTCAAGCTTGACATACTGAAACTTTATGGATTTCTTTCTTCCTTTCTTCTTTTTTTTTTTTTTATGTGTATATTATATTATCTTTTCTTTCCCTCTCTTCCTTGTCTGGAGCTCAGTCCTTGTCCAAGGGTCAAGGTTCAAATCCCAGCCCTTCGTGGATAGGCAGTATGACAAAGATGGGAAGAGCCCATCTTTGTGGAAAGGAGATAAAGATGCCTACCTCTGAGCCTTGCTGTCCCCAAGTAGAAGCCCTCAGTCCAAGATCAGCCTCAAGGTAGATAATGGAAGTAAATAATTAGCAGAAGTCAGTGGTGTTGCATGTACGGTTTCATCTAGGCTGAGTTGAAGGCCTGGATGAAATCTGCTCACAGCCCCTCTCCCCAGAACCTCCATCTAAATCTCCTTTCCCGTGCTAGTCTTGAGGCACAAACACCTGCCTGAGAAAGGGACTGAAAAACCAGCAGGAAGTCGAACTCCTCAGCTTCAGGTAACAGACGAACAGAAATGGTCCCAGATTTGGAACATGGAATCCCACACTTTGCTGCTTGGCCTGTTTGCTTATCTGTAAAATGGGCTGTCTGGACTAGAGGATGCCCATGGTCATGGGTGCTCTGACCTCGCTTGTACTTTGCATAAATCTCTAGCTTAGGCAATGGTGTCTGGCATCCTGGTGGGCCTTGCTCGTTTTGACCTTCTCTGGCCTGTGTAGGTGTGGTGCTCCTGGGTTGGTCCCTGGGCTCACTACCTCCGTGAAAGGGGCAGAAAGCAGCCCCGGGGGCACTCTCACTCTGGGTGGGCCCTGAGCCCCCAGCAGTCATGGAGACATCTCCAGGCACTGCTCCAGCCCCACTCCCAGCTTGGGCCTTCTGCCCAACAGCCACCTAGGGGTCCAGCCTCTGCTTGGCCCCACCTGAGTTGTACCCCTGTCTCTTTGGCCTTTCCCCCTAGAAGACCAGCACCAGGGCTGATGGGGAGCCTGGGCCATGCTCCCTCAAGGGGTGGCTCAGCCCCTCACACTAGCACCACCTGTGGGACAGGCCTTCCAAGGAACAAACAAGGAAACTGAGGCACACTCTCCCTGCTCAGAGCACCTGCCCTCAGCCCCACTGGATCTGACAGCTCCTCACCATCCCTGCAGGATGCAAGTGGCTGGAAGGCCTCCTGGGAGACCAGAGGAGCCCCTTCTAAAGGGCCTCCCAGGCTGGGACTCGGCGGGGAGACACACCAAACCTCACATCTGAGCAGTCAGTCATTGAAAGTACAGGCTCCTGGGTCGTGCCACTGGCCCGCTGGATCAGAAACGGAGGCTAGGACCAGGAGTCGAACTTTGTACAAAACTCCCACAGGGAGAACTAACTGTTCAGGTCACTAGTTCCTGGAGATTCCCAGTCTAGCCCAAGCCCTTGTATTACTGAGCAGCACCCACAGCCCCAGGAAGGTGTGTAGCCCACCAGGGGGACGCAGTTGGTGTCCAGCCAGGCTTCCACCACCCCACACAGCCCCTCCATGACTCGCCACCAGCGCCTGCTCGCCAGGTGTCTTCAGACAGTAAGAAGGGGCTGAGGGATCAAAGCTGCCCCGTGTTCAGGGGACTCAAGCCGCTGCTAGGAGCTGGCCCGCAGCCCAGCACACTTAAAGTCAATAAACATTACTGATGACCTAGTGTGAGCAAAGGGCTGGGCTCTGGCCAGATAGAGCTGGGGAAGCCTTCTTCAAAGAAGTAACCTTGTTTAAAGAAGTAAAGAAGGGTCTCGTCGGGCGGCAGAACTTTACAGCCAGACGGTGCGGTGGATGCTTTAGGGAGGCAGGGTGAAGCTGCTTGATGTTGTGTGTTCACAACATCACAACTGCTTAATGTTGTGTGTCCACAGGAGGCTGGCGTGGTTACAGCTCAGGTGTGCGGGAGAGCGAGGGGGCTGGGGGGCAGGGACACCGGAAGCTCCCCGAAGGTGAGGGTTTCTGTTTGCACCACTGCCATGTCCCAGCACATAGAACAGGGCCTGGCACATAGTAGGAGCTCCTATCTGTTGTACAGATGAATGAAAGGATGAATAAAGCTGGAAAGGTAAGTTGGGGACCGGGTTAGGGAAAGTTGGGGACCACCAAGCCAAAGAGCTTGCACACCATTCTTTGCAGACAAAAGAGAGCCTTTGAATACCCCAACACAAAATAAAAGGTTCGAAAGGAGAAAAAGAGAGAGAGCTCTTTGAGCGTGGGGGGATCCCACCTCATTGTCTTTCGGGGAGATCACTCTGGTGGCCAATGCGTAACAAGTGTGTGCAGAACTGACTGACAGACACAGGCCCCTTGACCCAGAGAAAATCACGTGCTCCCAGAGGCCCACGAACCAGCACTGAGGTTCCCACTGGCAGAGACTGAGGCAGAGAATCATCAGCTTCAAAGTGGTGAATTACGAAGGCCAGCCAGCTGAACTCCAGGCCTCAGAGGCCAGACCTGGGAGAGGACACCCTTCACCTCTCTCCCCAATGAGCCCCCAACCAAAGGCAGCTTGAGGGACCTGTGTTGGGATTTAGCCTCACTGCAACTGCCCTGAACCCCAGGGTCACTGACCCCCTGCAAACCCAGGTCAGGGCGTCTACTTAGGCATCTATAATGGAAGTACAATCAGATAAATGCTTTCAAACGCAGCAGTAAGAGCAACGTTGGGCTTACCTGGTAGCTCAGCTGATAAAGAATCTGCCTGCCATGCAGGAGACCCTAGTTCAATTCCTGGATTGGGAAGATCCCCTGGAGAAGGAATAGGAAAGCCCAATGTTCTTGGGCTTTTCTGGTGGCTCAGCTGCTAAAGAATCGCCTGCAATGCAGGAGACCTGGGTTTGCTCCCTGGGTTGGGAAGAAGCCCTGGAGAAGGGAATGGTTACCCACTCCAGTATTCTGGCCTGGAGAATCCCATGGACTGTATAGTCCATGGAGTCACAAAGAGTTAGACACAACTGAGCAACTGTCACTTTGCTTTCCAGAAAGGAATTTGTATTCAAATCCTTTGACCCAGGAAACCTGCTATTGAGAAACTACCCTAAAGCAATCACTAGATTCAGCAGAAAGAAGTTCATCTAAACATCATTCATGATGAGAAGCATGTTTAAAAGTAGCTAGATGGCTGCCTACTGCAACGTGAGGCTAAGTGCCTACAAAAACTAGATGTAGGGAATGCTTAATGATGAGAAAATATTTACGACAACTTTAAAGAAAATAGAGCTATATGCATCAAATTGCATTTAAAATTAGACACATCAAATGAAGATTAAAATGGAATTGCTGAAAAAGAAAAGGGAGACACAAAAGAGGAAGTGAATGAAACCAACACTTGAGCAAGAAGACTGACCAAAGAAGAAAAGAGAGCCGTCTGAGATTACCAAAAACAGGAGTGAAAGAGGGGCCATCACGTCTGACTCTACCAAAGTTAAAGGATTATCGGGAGTACCAAGAAAAACGCTACATCAACAAATAGACAACTAAGATGAAAAATATACATTTCTAGAAATGCAAATGACCAAAATGAATTCAAGAAGAAAGATAATCTAATCTGAATTAGTCATTTTAAAACTTCCCACAAAGAAAAGTTCAGGCCTGGATGACTTCACTGGTGAAATCTACCTCACATTTAAAGAAGAAATAACAACAGTCCTTCACAAATTCTTCCAGAAACTAGAGGAAGAGGGAATGATTTCCATCTCATTCTATGAAGCCAAAAATTCTGGGATAACAACACTAGACAAGGACATCACAGGAAAATAAAACTACAGATCAGTATCTTTTATGAGAATAGATGCAAAAATTCTCAAAAAATACTAGTAAAACAAATCAACTCTAAAACAACATATAAAAAATAAGTATACACCATGACCAGCTAGGAATTATCCCAGGAATGTGAGAAAATGAATTAATGTAATACACTATATCAATAGAATAAAAACCCTGAACCACATGATTCATAGACACAGAAAAACATGCACTTGACAAACTAACACACATTCGTGATAAAAATTCTCACCGAATTAGTAATAGAAGGACGTTTACTCAACCTAATAAAATATCTTTAATAAACACTTACAGCTAGCAACATATTTTGTGGTAAAAAGACAGCTTTCTCTTTAAAAAAAATTTTTTTTTGGCACTTTACTTTGCAGGTTTTTTTTTTTCTTTTGGTTTTATCACTTTATTTCTTTTTTTTTTTTTTACTTTTTTAAAAATTTATTTTATTGGAGGCAAATTAACTTACATTAATATATTGGTTGGTTTTGCCATACATTGACACGAATCCGCCCCGAGTGTACATGTGTTCCCTTTCTTGAACCCCTCTCCCACCTCCCTCTTCCCCATATCCTCCCTCCTCTCTTTAAAATTGGAAACAAGATGAGGATGTTCACTATCACCACTTCTATTCAGCCTTCTACTGGGGGTTCTGGCCAGTGCAATTAGGCAAGGAAAAGAAAGAAAAGTCACCCAGATTCAAAAGAGGAGAGCAAAATTTTCCTATTAGCAGATGACATGATTGTGTATGTAGGCATACCTAGGAGAAATTGTCAGTTCAGTGCCAGACCACTATAGCAAAGCAAATATAGCAATAAAGTGAGTCACATAATTTTTCTGGTTTCCCAGTGCATATAAAAGTTGTGTTTATACTAACCTGTAGTCTATTAATTGTGCAATAACATTATGTCTAAAAAAATCATACCTTAATTAAAGAAAAACATCAAGTATTGCTAAATAACCACAATCTAAACCTTCAGTGAATTATCTGTTTGCAATAGTAATATCAAAGATAATATAGTAATACCAAAAATTTAAAATTTTGGAAGAATCACCAAACTGTAGTAAGTGAGCAAATGCTGCTGGGAAAATGGTGACAGCAGACGTGCTGGGTGCAGGGTTGCCACAAACCTTCAATTTGCAAAAGACACATTATCTGTGAAGTGCAATAAAATGAGGTATGCCTTCTCAGAAAGTGCTAAGGAATACACCTCCCCACCCCCACAAACACCTAGAAACAATGAACAAATTCAGTAAGGTCACAGTTTGAAGATCAATTTCCAAAAATCAGTTAAGAATCCAACAAAGAAATTCCATTTACCATGGTGTAAAAAATATGCTTGTCAGACTTTGTTTTTTTGGGCTCCAAAATCACTGCAGATGCTGATTGCAGCCATGAAATTAAAAGACGCTTGCTCCTTGGAAGGAAAGTTATGACCAACCTTGATGGTATATTAAAAAGCAGAGACATTACTTTGCCGACCAAGGTCCGTCTAGTCAAGGCAATGGTTTTTCCCGTGGTCATGTATGGTTGTGAGAGTTGGACTGTGAAGAAGGCTGATCGCCGAAGAATCGATGCTTTTGAACTGTGGTGTTGGAGAAGACTCTTGAGAGTCCCTTATACTGCAAGGAGATCCAACCAGTCCATTCTAAAGGAGATCAATCCTGGATGTTCATTGGAGGGACTGATGCTAAAGCTGAAACTGCAATACTTTGGCCACCTCATGCGACGAGTTGACTCACTGGAAAAGACTCTGATGCTGGGAAAGGTTGGGGGCGGGAGGAGAAGGGGACGACGGAGAATGAGATGGCTGGATGGCATCACCGACTCTGTGGACATGAGTTTGAGTGTACTCCGGGAGTTGGTGATGGACAGGGAGGCCTGGCGTGCTGTGATTCATGGGGTCGCGGAGAGTCGGACACGACTGAGCGACTGAACTGAACTGAACTGAACTGAGGTAACGTTCGGAGAAGGCAATGGAAAGCCACTCCAGTACTCTTGCCTGGAAAATCCCATGGATAGAGGAGCCTGGTGGGCTACAGTCCATGGGGTCGCTACTAGTTGGACAAGACTGAGCGACTTCACTTTCACTTTTCACTTTCACTTTTCACTTTCATGCATTGGAGAAGGAAATGACAACCCACTCCAGTGTTCTTGCCTGGAAAATCCCAGGGATGGCAGAGCCTGGTGAGCTGCCATCTATGGGGTCACACAGAGTCGGACACGACTGAAGTGACTTAGCAGCAGCAGCAACAGCAGGTAACGTTAACAGAAGTAGTACAAGCCTCACACACCAAAAACCATGAAGCTTCTCTGAGAGACGCTAAAGACAAGTAAATAGGAACACATTTCATGTTCATGGTTTGGAAGGCTCAATACTGGGTAAATGTTGAATCTCTTCTAAATGAATTACAGATATAGTGCAATACCTATCAAAATCCCAGCAGGCAGACTTCCCTGGTGGTCTAGTGGTTAAGAATCTGACTGCTAATGCAGGGGACACAGGTTTGATCCCTGGTCCAGGAAGATCCCACATGCCATGGAGCAACAAATCTCTCATAACACAAGCACTGAGTTGGTGTGCCTCCAGCCTAAGCTCCACAACAAGAGAAGCCACCTCAATGAGAAACCCATGCACCACCGCAAACAATAGCTCCTGCTCTCTGCAACTAGAGAAAGCCCACATGCAGCAACGAAGACCCAGCTCAGCCAAAAAATAAAATTGGGCTTCCCTGGTGGCTCAAATGACAAAGAATTCGCCTGCATGGATGAGTCCTGGGTTTAATCCCTAGGTCAGGAAGATCCCCTGGAGAAGGGAGTGGCGACCCACTCCAGCATTCCTGCCTGGAGAATTCCATGGACAGAGGAGCCTGGCAGGCTACAATCCACAGGGCCACAAAAAATCAGACATGACTGAGCAACTTTCACTTCAAAAAATTAATTAATTCTTAAAAATCCCATCAGGCATTTTTTGCAGAAATTGACAAACTAATCCTAAAATTTTTATGGAAACACAAAGAACCCAAACTAGACAAGGCAATTTTGAAAAAGAAGAAGAATAAATTTGGAAAACTCAGGCTTCCGGATTTCAAAATTCATTATAAAGTTACAGTAATTAAGACAGTATAATATTGGCATAAGGATATGTATATGTATATGGCAGGAAAGAATGGCATTTCAGCAAATGTGCTAGAATAATTATATATCCATGTGCCAAAAGATGAATTTAGGCCCTTAACTGACACCTTACAAAAGTTAACTGAAAATAGACCCTAGACATATGTATAAGAACTTAGCATTTTTACAAAAAAATATAGGTAAAATCATCCTGACTTTGGGCTAAGCAAAGAGTTCTTAGATACAACACCAAAAACACAAGTGATAAAAGAAAAAACAAACCCTGATACACTGGACTTCATCCAAAAATTAAAATCTTTGTACTTTAATATATAGCATTAGGAAAATGAAAGACAAACCACAGACTGTGAGAAAACTATTTGTCAATCAAGGTAAAGGACTTGTACCCAGAATATACAGCTCAATAAGAAGACAAATGACTCATTTAAAAAGAGGCCAAATATTTGAATAGACATTTCATCCAAAAAAATAAACAAATGGCTCATTAATCATTAGAGAAATGCTAATTGAAACCATTTCACAATGAGCTACACCTCACACTGGCTCTAATTTTGAAAACTTGTAGCACTAAATGTCAACATGGCCAGCAGGAATGTACTGGGTCAGTCAAAAAGTTCTTTTGGATTTTAAAGAAAATTAAAAGACAAGTCTTTTCATTTTCACCAAGAACTTTACTGAACAACATTTTCACCATTTTGTTTCAGTCCCTTCTGCCATTTTCCAGGCAACTTCATAATTTCATCTTCCCCAAATTTTTTATCTTTTTGAGCAGGTAACAATTCCAAGTGATATTTACAGTCTTCTAGGCCTGGCATGCTGTGATTCATGGGGTCTCAGAGAGTCGGACACGACTGAACGACTGAACTGAACTGAACTGAGGAAATTGAAACTTTTTCCATTAAAAGAATTTTGTAAAAACCAAATACCTAGTGTGCAATGGCTGGTGAATATGGCAGATGAATCAGAACTTCCCAGTCAAGCTGTAACAGTTTTTGCCTGATCATCCAAGAAGCATGAGGTCTTGCATTATCCTGGTGAAAGATTATGCATTTTCTGTTGACTAATTCCAGATGCTTTTCGTCGCGTGCTGCCTTCACTTGGTCTAATTGGGAGCAGTACGTGGTAGAGTTAATCATTTGGTTTTCCAGAAGGAGGTCATAATAGAGGACTCCCTTCTAATCCCAGTATCACCTTCTTTTGATGAAGACTGGCCTTTGGTGGGGTTGGTGATGGTTCATTTCACTTGTCCCATGATCTCTTTTATTCCACATTTTTGTACGATATTCACTTTTCAGTTCAGTTCAGTTCAGTCGATCAGTTGTGTCCAACTCTTTGCCACCCCATGAACCGCAGCACGCCAGGCCTCCCTGACCATCACCAGCTCCAGGAGTTCACCCAAACCCATGTCCATTGAGTCGGTGATACCATCCAACCATCTCATCCTCTGTCGTCCCCTTCTCCTCCTGCCCTCAATCTTTCCCAGCATCAGGGTCTTTTCAAATGAGTCAGCTCTTCACATCAGGTGGCCAAAGTATTGGAGTTTCTGCTTCAACATCAGTCCTTCCAGTGAGCACCCAGGACTGATTTCCTTTAGGATGGACTGGTTGGATCTCCTTGCAGTCCAAGGGACTCTCAAGAGTCTTCTCCAACACCACAGTTCAAAAGCATCAATTCCCCAGGGCTCAGCTTTCTTTATAGTCCAACTCTCACATCCATACATGACCACTGGAAAAACCATAGCCTTGACTAGATGGACCTTTGTTGGCAAAGTAATGTCTCTGCTTTTTAATACACTGTCTAGGTTGGTCATAACTTTCCTTCTAAGGAGTAAGCGTCTTTTAATTTCATGGCTGCAGTCACCATCTGCAGTGATTTTGGAGCCCAGAAAAATAAAGTCAGCCACTGTTTCCCCATCTATTTCCCATGAAGTGATGGGACCAGATGCCATGATCTTAGTTTTCTGAATGTTGAGTTTTAAGCTAACGTTTTCACTCTCCTCTTTCACTTTCATCAAGAGGCTTTTTAATTCCTCTTCACTTTCTGCCAGAAGGGTGGTGTCATCTGCATATCTGAGGTGATTGGTATTTCTCCCGGCAATCTTGATTCCACCTTGTGCTTCTTCCAGCCCAGTGTTTCTCATGATGTACTCTGCATATAAGTTAAATAAGCAGGGTGACAATATACAGCCTTGACATACTCCTTTTCCTATTTGGAACCAGTCTGTTGTTTCTTGTCCAGTTCTAACTGTTGCTTCCTGACCTGCATACAGGATTCACTTTTCATCATCCATCAAAATTTGTTTTAAAAATGGGACGTTTTCATTATGCTTCAGTAGAGAATCACATGTGGAAATGAGGTCAAGAAGGTTTTTTTGCCTAACTTATGTGGAATCCAAACACCAAAGTGATTAACATAATCAAGCAGGTACAAATTATTTTCAATGCT
Source organism: Moschus berezovskii (assembly GCF_049115385.1). Taxonomy (NCBI): domain Eukaryota; kingdom Metazoa; phylum Chordata; class Mammalia; order Artiodactyla; family Moschidae; genus Moschus; species Moschus berezovskii. The sequence goes on from NC_142470.1 coordinate 19,851,140, forward strand.
TGATTTGGACATTTTGAGTATGTTGACTATCTCGCACGTGGTATACAGCTGACAGTTCTCACTTAGTGTCTCAATTTGATTGATTTCAGCTTCAACTGATCTATCTGACCATGGAGCATCATCCATGAGAAATCTCCAGCACTAAATTTCATGAGCCACTTTTGACACATTTGGTCAGTCACAGCACCTTCTCCATACACAGCCCAAATTTTTGCTTTGCATTTCAGTTGTGCTTTTACCTTTCTTGAAATAACAAAGCATAACATGCCCCAAATTTTGCTTTTATCCTTTCATCTTCAGTATTAAAATGGCTACACAAAAATTCACTAATTTTGCTAATTTTTAAAAAAAGCCTTCTGATATAATAGCTGTCACAGCACAGTCTAACAAAATTGCTTCAAATGAAGCTAGACAGCTATGTGCTACTAGAGCCATCTTACAGAAAAAAAAATGAACAAACATTTTTGTCCATCCCATATATTCAAACTTCGAAAAAATACAGTTTTTCCATTTCCTAAAAAGTTAATATAATTTATAATATAACCTAGTAATTTCCCTTTGGGAACCTACCCAACCGGATTAAAAAAATACAACCATACAAAAAATTGTACATAAATTTTCACAGAATCTTTATTCATAATAGCCAAAAATTGAGGAAATTCAAATGATCATCAGCTGATAAATGGGTAAACAAAATGTGGTCTATTTGTATATTGTAATAATATTCAACAAAAAAGGAACAAACTACTAAAACAACTAGTTTCCTGTGATTATGATTTCAGTGTGTCTGCCCTCTGATGCCCCCTCGCAATATCTACCGTCTTAGTTGGGTTTCTCTTACCTTGGGCATGGGATACCTCTTCACATCTGCTCCAAGAAAGCGCAGCCACTGTACCTTACCTTGGATGAGGGGTATCTGCTCAAGGCTGCCCCTCCAGACCTTGAAGGTGGAGTAGCTCCTCTCGGCCCTCCTGTGCCTGCACAGCCACCGCCTGTTGGACGTGGAGCAGCTCCTCTCAGTGCCTGATGAACTCTGGACGGAGGTTCGTGACATTGTACAGGAGACAGGGACCAAGACCATCCCCATGGAAAAGAAATGCAAAAAAGCGAAATGGCTGTCTGAGGAGGCCTTACAATAGCTGTGAAAAGAAGAGAAGCGAAAAGCAAAGGAGAAAAGGAAAGATATAAGCATCTGAATGCAGAGTTCCAAAGAATAGCAAGGAGAGATAAGAAAGCCTTCCTCAGTGATCAATGCAAAGAAATAGAGGAAAACAACAGAATAGGAAAAACAAGAGATCTCTTCAAGAAAATTAGAGATTCCAAGGGAACATTTCATGCAAAGATGGGCTCGATAAAGGACAGAAATGGTATGGACCTAACAGAAGCAGAAGATATTAAGAAGAGGTGGCAAGAATACTCAGAAGAACTGTACAAAAAAGATCTTCACGACCAAGATAGTCACGATAACGTGATCACTGACCTAGAGCCAGACATCTTGGAATGTGAAGTCAAATGGGCCTTAGAAAGCATCACTAGGAACAAAGCTAGTGGTGGCAATGGAATTCCAGTTGAGCTATTTCAAATCTTGAAAGATGATGCTGTGAAAGTGCTGCACTCAATATACCAGCAAATTTGGAAAACTCAGCAGTGGCCACAGGACTGGAAAAGGTCAGTCTTCATTCCAATCCTAAAGAAAGGCAATGTCAAAGAATGCTCAAACTACCGCACAATTGCACTCATCTCACACGCTAGTAAAGTCATGCTCAAAATTCTCCAAGCCAGGCTTCAGCAGTATGTGAACTGTGAACTCCCAGGTGTTCAAGCAGGTTTTAGAAAAGGCAGAGGCACCAGAGATCAAATTGCCAACATCCTCTGGATCATGGAGAAAGCAAGAGAGTTCCAGAAAACCATCTATTTCTGCTTCATTGACTATGCCAAAGCCTTTGACTGTGTGGATCACAATAAACTGTGGAAAATTCTGAAAGAGATGGGAATACCAGACCATCTGACCTGTCTCTTGAGAAACCTGTATGCAGGTCAGGAAGCAACAGTCAGAACTGGACATGGAACAACAGACTGGTTCCAAATAAAAAAAGGAGTACGTCAAGGCTGTATATTGTCACCTTGCTTATTTAACTTATATGCAGAGTATATCATGAAGAACGCTGGGCTGGAAGAAGCACAAGCTGGAATCAAGATTGCTGGGAGAAATATCAATAACCTCAGATATGCAGATGACACTACCCTTATGGCAGAAAGTGAAGAGGAACTAAAAAGCTTCTTGATGAAAGTGAAAGAGGAGAGTGAAAAGGTCGGCTTGAAGCTCAACATTCAGAAAACAAAGATCATGGCATTTTCTTGAAGAGAGACGCGGGAGACGCCAGCCCCGGCGCAACAGATCAGGCAAAGAGGCGCGGCCGAGAGGAGCTACCCCACGCCTGAGGCCAGGGCCAGCGGCTGAGAGGAGCTGCCCCACGTCCAACAGGCGGTGGCTGCGCGGGCGCAGGAGGGCCGAGAGGAGCTACTCCACGTTCAAGGTCAGGAGGGGCGGCCTTGAGGAGACACCCCTCGTTCAAGGTAAGGTAGAGCGGCTGCACTTTGCTGGAGCGGCTGTGAAGAGATTTTCCAAGACCAAGGCAAGAGAAACCCAAATAATACAGTAGGTATTGCGAGAGGGCATCAGAGGGCAGACACACTGAAATCATAATCACAGGAAACTAGTCGATCTGATCACATGGACCACAGCCGAATGTGGTCCACTGGAGAAGGGAATGGCAAACCACTTCAGTATACTTGCCTTGAGCACCCCATGAACAGTATCAAAGGGCAAAATGATAGGTTACTGAATGAGGAATTCCCCAGGTCGGTAGGTGCCCAGTATGCTACTGGAGCTCAGTGGAGAAATAACTCTAGAAGGAATAAAGGGATGGAGCAAAAGCAAAACCAATACTCAGTTGTCGCTGTGACCGATGATAGAAGCAGGGTCTGGTGCTGTAAAGAGCAATATTGCATAGGAACCTGGAATGTTAGGTCCATGAATCAAGGCAAATTGGAAGTGGTCAAACAGGAGATGGCAAGAGTGAACGTCGACATTCTAGGAATCAGTGAATTAAAATGGACTGGAATGGGTGAATTTAACTCAGATGACCATTATATCTACTACTGTGGGCAGGAATCCCTTAGAAGAATAGAGTAGCCATCATGGTCAACAAGAGTCCGAAATGCAGTACTTGGATGCAATCTTAAAAATGACAGAATGATTTCTGTTCGTTTCCAAGGCAAACTATTCAATATTACAGTAATCCAGGCCTATGCCCCAACCAGTAACGCTGAAGAAGCCGAAGTTGAATGGTTCTATGAAGATCTCCAAGACCTTTTAGAACTATTTATATTAAATGTCCAGAAAGGACAAATTTATAGAGAGCCAATGAGCAGATCAGTGGTTGCCTGGGGCTGGAGTGGGAATGCCACACTTTCTCCAGGGACCCTAGGAGAGTGCTGGATGCTTTCAAAGTCAACTGTGGTGATTGATGGTTGCATATCATTTACACAAATTTATACAAATGTAAATTTACTGAGAATCAATTGAACTTTTTTAAAATTCATTTTATTGAATTGTACACTTAAAACAGGCAACTTTTAACGTACATAAAGTAAACTTCGATGAAGCAATTAAAAATGTATTCCTAAAATATACGTGTAAAAAAGACTGGAAGAAAACATGTCAAAATGGTAACTTCCTTTGTCTCTGGGTAATAGGTTTATGGATGATTATTTTTCCCCTTCTGTATTCTTTTCTAAATTTTCTAAATGTTCTCTATGGGTCTGCAGTTCTTGGATATTCCAAAAATGGTGTGTGTGTGTGCAGGATATGAGGCAAACCTTGTTTGTTGTATGCTTTGGTGAGAGAAGCTGTTGTTTTACAGCTGCCAGATGCTTCTCAAGCAGGAAAACCAAAGCACATCCCCTCTATTCTGGGCAAAGGCCCTGAAGTCACCTCCATACTTATGCACAAGGAAGAACCACAGGTGTTCATTGTCTAGACAAAGGCTGTTCCTGGAAACTCTCCTTGAAACACAGGGTTCAAGGTCATAGCAGGGTGAGAAGGTGGTCAAACTCATAAACAGTTCGAAATCTCCTGGAAGAAAGGAATTGGAAACCTTGATGCCTTCCCTTTTTTATTTTTTAAGAAAAATTTTGACTCTGAAACTGCATCAGGAAGTGCACAAATTCTGAGCGAAACAACTTCATGAACTTTCCAGAGGTGAAGCTACCACCCAGACCAAGATGCAGAACGTTCCGGAAGTGACCTCATTGCCCTTCCCAGTCACCAACTCTTCCAAGGGGAGCCACCTTTCTTATACCAAAGACCCCCTTTACCGTTCTGGAACATTCGGCTCTGCATGGGTCTCCAGCTAGAACACATTGGCTGCTGCCCAAAGAGACAGAGGCTATGAAGAGGTGGGTGGGGCTAGGAGTCAGAGACTCAGGTGAGCATTGGCACAGGTGGCCTTGGTCTGGCTTGCTGCTGAGGGAGGCCGGGGTGCTCCTGTTGACAGGAAGGTCAGGGCGGTCATGCCTGAATGGACAAAGACCCCTCCATCCTTCCTGCAGAACCACCTCCAGGCCAGCTGAGGGGAAACCACTGGACTGTGGGAGGTGTGTGCTTGATGATGACCCTTCAAGGTCATGATGAACCCACTGTTAGAGGGAAACTGTCTCAGGTTCGCACTTCACAAGTGGAGGCAGAGGGTCTGGACCTTTTGGACTGAGTCTCTGTGATTCTCAGGAAACTGGTTAGAGGCACACTCAGGTGACTAATTTGAATGCTAAAGAGATGTGCCTGAGGAAGTGGGTCATGCCAGTAACTTATATAAATAAGTGAATCACCCATCAAACCATCAAAACAGTCGTTTTTTGATGTGGCTCAGCTGGCATTTCCTGAGGAAGAGGTGATGCTCCACACCCGGCCTGCCAAGTGGACAGCTGCTTTGATAAATATTATTCACGGGAGTTTCCACAATGTGGCACAGGCCAGAGCAGCGGGTTGCCTGGAGGCCTCCCTCTAAGTGCTCCTCATCAGTGTTGACTCGAAGTTTGCCTTCCAGAACTTTCCACTTGGTCTCGGATGGCTAAGTTAAAACATGGTCCACAAAGAAGCAACAGATCAATCGAAGTCTTGTTCTCCACTGAACAAAAAAGGCCTTTTCCAAGAGCTGTGGTTTATTTTCTTCTCCCCCACCTCAACTCTTCTAGTCTACTGAAAGGGGAAGCCCAACCTTCCTACATAGCCTTTGGGAGCCCTGGACGTGGAGCAGGGCCCCCTCCACTCACTGTCCTTACCTGTGACAACCGGAGTGGGGGGGGCGTCTGCCTTTCTCTTCATCACAAGAGCAGCCTTGAGACTGGAGGAGCCTTCTCTTCTGGTAGAAAGAGGGTAGATCTCAGGATGGATTTGCCTGGAATGAATCCCACCTCTGACATTTCATACTAACTGTAAGGTTTTGGGTAGTTTCTTAATCCTTCTTAGCCTCTGTTCTCTCATCTGTGAAATGAGGACAACGCCTCCCTACTCATAGAGCTGTTGTGAGGACTAGTTGGGATGACAAATCTCAAGAGCCTGAGTGACTTTTTGAAACACAGTAGGCACCCAATATCATTAGCTATTATTATCATCTTTTAAGCTATCATCTACCTTAGGTGTAGGTGCAGAGCCCACCCATCAGGTGATGGGTCCAGAGACAGATTGTGGCACTTTGACCCAGCCTTCTTTGGAAATTTGCATTGCTTGTGAATACCCATTGTGAAACATTGAAACATCGATGTGGAAGAAAGCAAGACAGAGCCCAGACTCTGAATCAACCAGTAGGTGTAGCGTTTTGGAGACTCTGCAGGAGGGTGGGCCCAGTGACTCACCACAGTGATCCTTTTACTTTTCCTAGTGACCAATCTGATTTTTTCATTACACGGCAATGATTCACCATTTGCTGTCGTAGTTATGTAATTGAGGCTGTTTTGATCTGAGGTGTCTATCTCTGTATTTCAATGTCACCCCTGGGAAGTTCTAGGGAATAGTCTTTTTCACACACCCTAGTACATGCTAAAACAAACCATTGCTGAAATGTCATCCTCGAGAATGAAATCTCCTGCCTCCTTATCCTCTGAGAAGGGAGTAACTGGACTGGGAGTCAGGAGACCCTGGACAAGATCCCTCTGGTTTCCTTACCTTCTCTGGGCTCAGTTTCTCCACCTTAAAATGAGATATTGGACCACATCAAACCTAAGCTATGACATTCAAGGAATTTACAAGATTAAACATTTCTCAACGTGTGTTTTTTTGGCTAGATGAGAGTTCCCAGAGTGTTTGCTATCAAATCCTCAGAGCATGGCACTACAAAGGTGGGAGTGGAAACTGAGTTAAAAGGCAGGGTGGGGAAAACAGTGGATTCATAATATATATCTTAATAATAAATGAATCGAGCCTTGGAGGAATGGGGTTCCCAGTATTTATCCATCTCTCTCATGTCATAAATAATAAGCAGTGGAGGATCTGGATATACTGGCACCTCAGCTGCCATTCTGATCATGGTTCTCAGTAGACCTAGGCCAGGAAAGAAGGAAAGAGCTTTGCAGATACCTTTGTTGTACTTGTTTTGCTCATCCTGTGGCAGAAGTTCCATGTCTTAGGACTGGCCAAGTAATACCAGCCCCATGGACACATCACGGGGCTAACCACCACTAAGAGACAGGGCAGTCAAGGGCACTCAAAATCTAAATTTCCTTTTTCCCTCCTCAACCTTAGCATTTGTTGGGCTTCTTAAATTTTTGGATTGGCATCTTTCAACAGCTCTGAAAAATCTTCAGATGAGGTCTCTTCAAACATTACCCTTGCCCCTTCTCTCTTCCACCTCCTTTCAGAATTTCAGTTAAGTGTATCTGGACATCCTCACTGTACCCTTCTAGTCCCTGAACCTCTGTTTCGTGATTTTCCTCCTGTTGTCCCTCTGCTGTTATTTGGATAGTTTCTTCCAATCCACCCTCCAGTTCACTGATTCTCTCTTTGTCTGTATCTAATTTCTTAGTAAACCCGTCTATTGGATTTTAAACTTAAGTTATTGCATTTTTCATCTATATTTTAAAAAGTTTGTTCTTTAAAAAAATCTGTCAGATCAGTTTTTTATAGTGTGTTTCCTGCAAATATTTTTCAGCTTACACTTTATTTAACATAATAAACAGTTGTTTTTTTTCCCCATCATCCTACTATATGATGTAGTTGAGGGTCAGCTTAGCTGTATTTTTTTTCCCCCTGATTTTTCTTGTTCTTGTTGCCTCATTTCCTTCCTATATTTCATTGAGTGTGGCTTGCTATTACAGAAAAATTACTTAGTGGGAATTTTTTTTTTTGAGGCCTGGGATGAATATGAATTCTTCCAGAAAGGATTTGCACTTGCTTCTGCCATGTACCTTTGATCATGTCCCCTTCAGCATCACTTTATTCTAAACTTGCTTTGTGAAGCTTTTTTTGGTCCCTTCAGGTGATGCAGGCTGCACAAGGGTTAGCATGTGGTTACAACTTCACAGAGATGAACTTTTCCACTGACCTCCTCAGCAACCAGAAACCAGTCTTTATAGCTTCCAAAGTGGGTGAAGAAGGGAATATTTGCTTCTGATCACACTCATCCTGGGTGTGTAGCCCTTTAGTGTTTTAGCATAATGGGCTGCAGATCTATTTGATTCCCTACCTTACATGGGCTCTGAGATTTTGAATTCTGGTAGGTTAATTTTCCTCTTCCAAGCACAGTAATAAGTCTACTGTCTATGTGCTAAGTCTCAGAAAGTTATGAAGTGAGATGAAATTTCAAATTTCAAAAAATTTTCAAAAAATGTCAAATTTCCTTGAAACAGGACATTCTTTCTGCCACATCAGCGATTGTACTTACTCAGATTAAACACCCTGGAACTCTAAAAGTTACAAAACCAGCTTTAGGGAATTTTAGAGATTTTAGACTTAGAAGATAAATCAGGAAAGCTTTCAACTACAAGTGGTAGAAACATGACAAACAGTGCCTTTTTTTTTTTTTTTTTTTCTTAGAAAGTAAGAAGTCTAGAGGTAAACTGGTGGTATTGGGTCATCTGCTCAAGAATGCCATTAGGGTTGGGGGATGGTCCTGGCTTTTTCTGTATTTCCCTTCTTTTGTGTTGACTTTTCATTGTGCTGATCATCTCTTTTTTGTTGTTGTTATAAAATGGCCACCACAGCTCTTAAGATCATGTCTGTGTTCAAGGCAGGAAAAGAGGAATAAGATAGCACGAGTCACATCGGTCTGTTAAATCAGGGAGGCCAATGCACCAACCACCGCCCCCCCTCCCCCGCCCCCAGGATCCCTCATGATTTCTTAGACCAGTCTTGGATCACCCCTGGGACTGAGCACATTTCACTCTGACTACAGTCAGGATCACATTGGAGAGGAGAAAGAGGAAACAGGCTTGGGGGAGGCTGCCAGTGCTTGTCACGCTGGGATATCACTGTCCCATTGCCTACCTCCCAGCAAAGCAGCATGAACTCAGCTGACTGAACCTAAGAGCCTTCCTTGCTGGGGGAGCCTCCAACAGTGGGCTTCCAAGCTGGAGGATGGTTTTCTTAATTATAGTTTTTGGTTTTGTTTTTTTTTTTTAATCCACAAAATGCCTTGGAGAGATGACTGCCCTTGAGAAAGTTTCTGCTTGGTTGCAGATGATGGCGGGGAAGTCCAGATGTTGTCATGGTAGAGACAGCATGCAGTTTCCAGGCCAGGCCTCTGGGTGATGAAACCCATTAGGGTTTGTTCTTTCTGTGCCAGAAAGAGGTGTAGATGGTGATTCTGGAACCAGAGGAGCTTCCTCCCTATTCATGATCCCTTTGGCAAGTCACACCCAAGCATTTTCTCTTTTAGCTGAAACATCAGATAGGGCCAGGCTCCAAGAGGACACACCTGCCGCTCTTTGAAGATGAAGTCTGATAGGTATCGGTGGCATAGTCAATAAACCCATTGGGTAGACACTGTACCTGCCTTTGTAGGATTTATAGACAGGCCCATCCTTGGAGGCCTCAATCTGGGAACCCACTGGTGATTGTACAAAAATCCTATTTTCATATTCCAACACAGGCAAAGCATCTCTGGTCTTCAGTCCTGGCGGCCTGATGAGTGGTGGTCAGGGCTTCCTGAAGTTGGTGAGTTGGGGTAGGGGGTGGTAGGGTGTATGGACAAGCAGACCATCCTTGTCCTAGTGTTCTAGGGAGGAGGGGGCCAACTGGCCCCTGCTATGCACCGTGCACATCCCAGACCTCGGGCTACCTACCAGGCACACACTGGTTTAGATACTTCCCCACAGCCCTCCCTCGTGGCTCAGTGGTAAAAAAAAAATCTGCCTGCAATGAAGGAGATCCAAGTTCAATCCCTGGGTTGGGACGATCCTCTAGAGAAAGGCATGGCAACCCACTCCAGTAATCTTGCCTGAAGAATCTCATGGACAGTGGAGTCTGGCAGGCTACAGTTCAACGCAGGCTACAGTCACAGAGTCCTGGAGGACTACACTCACAGAGTCAGACATGACTGAGTGACTAATACAGCACAGCCTCCAGATGGTCTCAGTTTCAACAATGGTTCCTGACAGAAGCTCCTGACAGGGGGGTGCGCCTCTCCTCGGCACCCAGAGCATCCACCTTCATAATGCTTGTCACCCTCCAAATGACAATGTACCGCTCAGCTCTCCCACTGGACAGGAACTGCTCAAGGATGGGAACCGCATCTGTTTGATGGTTATCAGTGGCCAGCACAAGCGCAGCTGGTCCAGAATCTGCCTTTGCTGAATGAATGAAGGAGTGAAACATCAAAATCCATAAAATGAAGAACAGCTACTGACACGCTGAAGACACTCACAGTACAAGTTAAGCTAAACAACGCATCAAAGACTGAAGCAGTGTGACATCACACCGATCAGCAGCATGACATCACACCGGTCAGCAGCATGACATCACACCGGTCAGCAGCATGACATCACACCGGTCAGTTCAGTCCAGTTCAGGTCAGTCGCTCAGTCGTGTCCGACTCTCTGCGACCCCATGAATCACAGCACGCCAGGCCTCCCTGTCCATCACCAACTCCCAGAGTTCACTCAAACTCATGTCCATGGAGTTGGTGATGCCATCCAGCCATCTAATTCTCTGCCGTTCCCTTCTCCTCCCACTCCCAATCCCTCCCAGCATCAGAGTCTTTTCCAGTGAGTCAACTCTTTGCATGAGGTGGCCAAAGTATTGGAGTTTCAGCTTTAGCATCAGTCCTTCCATAGTGTGATACAATTTGTGGGGAAATGCCCATAGGAAAATACTGGGACCAAAATGGAAAGAAATACAAGAAAATTTAACCATAACTAATTCCAAATTGTGTGATACAAGTAATTTTAATATTTTTCTATAATTTTCAAATTCTCTGTAATGTACATTTTTGCTCTCAAAAGTTAAAAAAAAAAAAAAAGTCCCTTAACGGACTGGATATGAGGAGACTTGAGTTAAGCTTGGGGCATGTTTGATCAAGGTCAGAGCTGCACCAGTTCAGTGAGGATGGATGGAGGAGGAAGTTGGGAGTCTGCGTGACAGCTTCAACAAATGGCGTGAAGCCTTGGAAGGTCCCTCTGAGGTCCCAGGGCATGGTCAGCCCCAGAGCGTCCATTGTGGGCACAGCCCCAGGATACCTGGGGATGTATGTGCCTGTAGTCCATGCAGTGCAGGTGTGCTTCATATAGGCCATTGTTAGCTTGTGTGACTGTGCCATATCACCTGTGTATTAGTCTGCATGGGCTGTTATGACAAAATGCAGTAGACAGGGTGTCTTGAGCAACAGACACTGGTTTCCCACAGTTCTGGAGGCTGGAAGTCTAAGATCCAGGTACTGGCAGATTCAGTTCCTGGTGAGGGCCCACTTCCTGGCTTGTAGAAGGCCACCTTCTTGCTGGTTTCACTGATGGAGACAGCATGATAGTGTGTCTTTTAATAAGGACTCCAATCCTATCATGGGGTCTTTACCTTTACGATCTCATCTAAACATAATTACTCCCAAAGGCCCCAGCTCCAGTACTGTCCCTTTGTGGAGGAGTGCTTAGAGCTTCAACATAAGAATCTGGGTGGAGAGGTGACAGGACCTTGAGTCTGTTCAGTTCAGTTCATTTGCTCAGTCGTGTCTGACTCTTTGCAACCCCATGAATTGCAGCACGCCAGGCCTCCCTGTCCATCACCAACTCCTGGAGTTCACTCAAACTCATGTCCATCGAGTCAGTGATGCCATCCAGCCATCTCATCCTCTGTTGTCCCCTTCTCCTCCTGCCCTCAGTCTTTCCCAACATCAGGGTCTTTTCAGATGAGTCAGCAGTTTGCATCAGGTGGCCTAAATATTGGAGTTTCAGCTTCAACATCAGTCCTTCCAATGAACACCCAGGCCTGACTTCCTTTAGGATGGACTGGTTGGATCTCCTTGCAGTCCAAGGGACTCGCAAGAGTCTTCTCCAACACCACAGTTCAAAAGCATCAATCCTTCTGTAACAAACTGCATTCCAACCTTCCTTCTGTCACAAATTATACTGTTGCCCCCACCCGATTCCCCACGCCATGGGATGCCCCAAAGCACATTGCTTATACACTCCTTAATGTCTTCCTTCCTGCTCTCCCAGGGCACTTTCTTTGAATTCAGTCATCTGTTTACCTTACCAATTGATTCACTCGTTGATTCAGTGAATAAACACAAACAATACAGTGCAGAGCACAGTGGTCCTGGATTCTTGAGTCTCCAGGGCACGGCCATGCCTAGGTCACAGTTTACCCCTGTTGCAGAAACCGGTACTTGAGAAACCAAGTATCACACTAGGAGAGTTGGAGAACTCAGGTTTATTACGCAGGCAGGCCCAGAGAAGTTAACACTCCAAACTCTGAGCCCCGAACAAAGGGATTACAGAGTTTTTATAGACAGACGGTAGTGGGCAATACTAGTTGTTAATAGGCTAGTTTAAACTAAGGGGTTTCGCGTGTGCGGGAACAGCAGTCAAGATGGGGAAGGGGATGCCTGGCCTGGACAGGCATGATTAAGCAGGTTTGCAGGGGCTGGGCGATTGCAAAGAGCAGGACAAGGGTGAGTGAGATAAACTCCAGTTCCTAGTATTGCAAGTCCCCACTTTCTGAGACTACATGACCTACATGATCTAGACGTGGCAAGGGGCAAGCTGACTTACAGAGGCGGAAGGAGAAGGAGGTTATGTAAAACTTCAACTCTTCACCCCCACTGCCTACCCCAGGGCCAGGTGCCCAGTAGGGATGCCCCAGTGGACGGAGGAGCCAGACAGGGCACTCCTGGCACGAGAAAACAGCCTGCACAGCTGTGGCAGGGAGAGCAGCGGCAAGGGTGGCCTGAAGGGCCAGAGCCGGATGATAAGGGCCTGAAAGCCAAGCCCTGGGCTTGGTGCCCGCAGAGTTGTGGACCATTCTTTTGATCAGAAGAGTCATGCCTTCTGAAGGACTTTGGAAAGACCCACCCAGGGGAGGAAGGACTTGGGGGAAGGAGACCCATAGGCAGTCCAAGGATCCCTGGGTTATCACAGCCTTTGGGGTGGTTTTGGCAAATCCATCTCCTCATGAATTTAGAACCAGACATCACACAACACTTGGCCCTGAATGGCACCCAGTGGACCTGGGGAGACTAAGATGGGCCAGCCCTCGTTGTACAGAGCCTGCCCAGTCCAGGCTCCCCGGCACTCTGCCTCCTGCTGAAAGAACACACCTGGTGGCACCCAGGAAGTTGGGAGGGTCACTGAGAGAGGTACTCCTGGTCCAAGGCAGAGTAGCTATCAGCCAAGCAGAGGGAGATGAAGGACATGTCGCCGGGGGACTGTCTGAACAAAGGCGCGGGTGTGAGAACAATGTGATGGGCAGGCAGCCAGGACCAAGTGTTCTTGTTGGAGGGAGGTCAGCTGAGGCTGGGGATGTGGACCGGCCCCTGTCAGGCAGCTGCACTCACCCTGGAGGGAGCAGGAGGCAGGTCTGGGTGGTGCTGGGTACTAGCCGTGAAGAGGGGCATCCCAGCAGGGTCCCGACTGATGCACGGGCAATGGGGACGGACCTGTGGGCAGTGGCATGGAGGGAGCCCTGAGGCAGGGAGCACTGTTGTAGAGGCTGTTGTAATTACCTACATAGGAGGAACTGAAGGGAAGAAGGGAATAGGAAGAGATCCCTCAAATTTAGGAGGCAAAATTGGGAGGGGCGGGTGATGGCCTGGGTGTTGCATGTGAGAGTCTGCGGGCAAGGAGACCCCCCAGGGCCCTGGCTCAGAGGGTGTTAGTGGGAGGGCCCTGGGCAGGAGGAGATGTCAGGAGGCAGTTCTGGAAGAGACATGTTTGTGGTGTGGGTGGGATGTCCACGTGGAGATGTCCAGCTGCCCAGGGGACGGACACCACTGTGGGGGACCGAGTAGCATCTGAACGTGGAGGATCAGGAATCACCAGCAGGCAGGCAGGAGCCCCAGAGCCTGAGCAGAAATCAGGAGGACCCGTGGGCTCAAGCAGAGCCCCAGAGCTGGAATATTGAAGAGGACAAGGTGTAAGAAGATAAAGTGGGATTGACCCAAGGAACAGGAAGGGTACCGGCAAGTCCTCCTCTCAGGAGAGCGTGTGGTCTGGGACTTCCCTGGTGGTCCAGTGGTTAAGAATGTGGCTTGCAATGCAGGGAACACAGCTTCAGATCCCTGGCTGGCGAACTAAGCTCCCACATGCCTCGGGGTAACTAAGCCCCAGAAAGAAAGCTGAGCACAGAAGAATGGATGCTTTAAACTGTGGTATCAGAGAAGACTCTTGGGAGTCCCTTGGACTGCAAGGAGATCCAACCAGTCCATCCTAAAGGAGACCAGTCCTGGGTGTTTATTGGAAGGACTGATGCTGAAGCTGAAGCTCCAATACCTGATGAAAAGAACTGACTCACTGGAAAAGACCCTGATGCAGGCAAAGATTGAAGGCAGGAGGAGAAAGGGGATGACAGAGGATGAGATGGTTGGATGGCATCACCGACTCAATAGACATGAGTTTGAGCTTGCTTTGGAAGCTGGTTATGGACAGGGAAGCCTGTTGAAACGCTGCAGTCCACAGGGTTTCAAAGTCAGACACGACTGAGTGACTAAACTGAACTGAATTAAGCCCAAGTGCCACAACTGCTAAGCCCACCCACTCTGAAACCCCATGCCCCACAAGTACAGACTCCGTGTGCTGCAACAAAAGATGCTGCATGTCACAGCCAAATACATAAATAAATAATTATTTTTTAAAAAGAAGACAAAGAGAGCTTGGTCCACACAGTCACATGTGATGCAGAGATCGGTGGGGGATGGGGTGGGGGTGGGAAAGACCTCCATCCTTGGGTTTGGGTCCCAGTCCTGCTTACCTGCTCTGTGATCCCAGCAAGTTGGTCAACCTCTCTGTTCCCGTTTCCCATTCTCAAAGAGCGTAAGACCTCTGGAGGCATTGCTGTGAGGGTGCTGGCCTGGTGTAGGCCCTCTCTGAGCAACCCTCCCCCGGGGTTAGCCATTATTGTTGCTGGCCTGGAAAGAGGCCTGCAGCTGAGTCAGGGCCTTACCTGTCCCCTCTCAGCTCCCTGCCCACCCTTCCACACTTGGCTCTGATGATGCTGGAGTGGGAACCCTGCCAGCCGCTGTGCCCACACACCCCGTCCCCCGTACTGCCTCTGCCCCTGGGAGGCTGGAACATGGGAGAAGTGCAGAAGGGACCTCCCGCCTGTTTTCCGCATGGTTCAGCGTCACTTCAGGAGCAGCAGGGACCACACAGTCTGGCCTATAACTTGCAGGCCCCCTGATTGCCCGCGTGCCTCTCACTGGCCTCCTTCTGTCCTTCACACACACGGGCAGCCTTCGGGCCTTTGCGTCATGCTCCTTCCACAATGACAGTCCCCAGATACCGCCTTGGCTCACTCCCCCACCTCCCACCTCCGCTCTGCCGGGACCCCTGTTTCTCAATGCTGCCCCCCTCTCCCCAGCAGCCCTCCCAGGAAGGCAAGTGCAGAGAAAGAGAGAGCGAGCCAGGCAGTCAGGCAAGAAAAGGGAAATCTATTAGAGGGAGCAGAGAGGATGACTTAAGGAGAATCAATGTCCTCCCTTTCTGGCGGAATCCTCCTTATACCCCCCAGTGAAGAATTATCTGCAGGGATGGTCACGAAGCCGGAGGTCTGGAATCTGGGGGTCACACAGCTTTGAGAAGTTAGGCACCAGTGAGATAACAGGATGCCATTTGGGCCCTTTGGTCAGTCTCACGGACCACTGTGATTTTATCCTTCATTTGCGAGGTCGACGTAACGAGCCGTCTCATCACCAAGGCCCCATGTGGGCCCTGTCGCCTCCCACCCGCTCTGGCCCCTCTGTCTTCCACGGCCGGCCGTTCCTTGGTACTTTCCTGCAGGTCTGCCCCAGCTGGAGTGGGACTCCCCACGGGGAGGGATCTTTCTCTGTCGTGCGCACGGATGTATCTGCAGCAGGGAGACACTGTGGCTCGGGGGTGAGTGCTCAGGTAACTTTATTGAGTGAAGAACCAGTGAATGAATGGGAGAGTGAGCGTGCAGGGCCCCCTACGCACTCGAGCGGTCAGGAGTCGGTGCCCTGAGGGACTGAGGGTCCAGGAGAGAAGGGGGGTGGGCGCGCAGAAGGCGGGCATCTCCCTGGGATTCAGTGCTGCGTCCAGGGAGGCTCGGTAAGTCAGGAAGGGGCTTCCAGGCCCCAGAGTGGGCAGGGGGGGACAGAGGGAGTTAGCAGGGAGGAGGGCAGGCATACACGCAGGGAGAGGTGGGGGAAGTGGAGTTGGGGGGTCCAGAGTAACCAGAGCAGAGGCCAGGAGGCTCAGGCAGTGCCACGGCCTGGGTGGAGAACTGAAGCCCCAGGGTGAGTGGCTGGGGTCATAGCTAAGATCAAAGGCACCGTGCTGGAAGGGACAGACCCCCTCACGGATGTCGTAAGGCCCCCCTTGCAGGGGCCCGTCTTGTCAGGTGCTGGTGGCTTCTTGTGCCAAGTCCAGCCTGCTGGGAGGGTGCTGCAATTCGTGGGCTGCCTGTAGCAACTCCTGGGTCTGGGGAGCGGTGGCAGAGGGCGTGACCCCCGCAGGGTTGATGAGGTGGCACACTGACACGGGGTCAAGTCCCCACCCCAGCAGACTGACCTGTGGTTCCAGTGAGTCCACTTCACCTCTGGATCAGTTTGCTCTCGCTGCTGTAAAAACTGACCCTGGATTTGAAGTGAAAGTTGCTCAGTCGTGTCCGACTCTTTGCAACCCCATGGACTTGCAGTCCATGGAATTCTCCAGGCCAGAATACTGGAGTGGGTAGCCTTTCCCTTCTCCAGCGGATCTTCCTGACCCAGGGATCGAACCGGAATCTCCTGCATTGCAGGCGGATTCTTTACCAACCGAACTACCCAGGTTATTCTCACAGATCTGAAGGATGGAGGTCCCAGATGAGCTTGAGGCTGAGATCAAGGTGTTGGCAGGGCCAGTTCCTGCCCTGCTCACCAGTCTCTCTAAATCCAGCAACATTGCCCATCGCTACTCATGGTAGTAGACCTACACAATAGGTCTTTTGTGGGGCAGGCCAGCCTGTGCCAGCCTGTATTTTATACAAGTGAATATTATCATCTGCATTTTTTTTCTGTAAGTGGAAAGTGGGGCTAAGAGAAACTGAATGATTTGCCCAGAATAAATGGAGTGGTGGGATTCAAACTCAGGGCATTTCAAGGGGATCACCCAGCCTTGCCAGAGCTCTGCAGGAGCCCCTAGGCTGCCTGGGAACCTTACACCTGAGAGCAGGCTGCCTCTCCTGATGGCCTAATGCCCCCTCGCAGAACTGACTCTCGTTTATGTCTCTGTGGGCCCAGAAAACCGGCCTGTCCTAGCTTCCCTCTTGAGAAAGAGAGAAAAGCTTTGGGGTCCATAATAGAGACTCACATTTATGCAGCTCTTTCCTTAAGTGCTTTCCATGTTGAATCTCATTCAAGGGGATTTCCCTGGGGGTCTAGTGGCGGGGACTCCATGCTCCCAATGTAAGGAGCTCAGGGTTTGATCCCTGATCAGGGAACTATTAATAAATCCCACATGCCACAAAGAGAGATCCCACATTCCTCAGCTGAGATCTGGTGCAGCCAAATAAATAAATAAAACAGAAATCATCTCACTTGAGCCTCACGACAACTATGGTCCACTCTGAAGATGGGGACACTGAGGCATCCAAAAGGCCAAGCACTAGGTACCCGAGATCACAGCAGAGAGAGGACTGAAGCCAGGCTTTCTTATTCCTCCTTCCACTACACAGGGTGGGTCCCACAGAAGGGTTGTTTCACAGCGAGACGAGCTGTTAGCTCCCTACTTGAGCCTGACCTTAGCCAGGCCATGGCCACACTGCTCTCCGACAAGCCCAGGGGGTTGTCCCACCAAGACTCAGACCCGTGTGGAGACAAGCGTGCAGAGAGACTGGCCCTTGGGCAGACCTGCTAGCACCATCCGAGGCGCAAGGGCCGGCTTGGAGGATGGGCTTGCTTCTTCGGCTGCAGCACCTCCGGCGCCTGGGTTCCCAACCTGGCCGTCAAAGTCAAATTTCAGCTCCAAGTAAAAATGTGTCTGTGTTTTAAACCTTTGAAGATACAGGTTCTTAATGAAAATGCCGAGAGAAGCCAATTAGAGTGGCATGAACAGTAATCACTATAATAAGGGTAATTGAGTTGGATTTATTATAGCTGACGATGGGCTTTTTTTTTTTTTCTTAAGTAGAGAAAGAAAATAATTTACCAATATTAAAACATGATTCAAGTTTTCCTTCAAACCCCTGAAATTTGTTTCAGTTTCTGGAACCTCATCTCAAATGTGAGGCTGGCAGAAAACAAGAAGATAAAGTCACCACTAGTGAACTTAACTTTCTTAGGTAGAGGTCTTCTTTTCAGAAGCAAAATCAAATGAGTCCAGGAGAACTTAGCAGTAAGGGAGAGTGAGAAGAGAAATTGGGAAGTCAGACTCTGTCATTGTGTGATTTAGATAAGTTCCTCAGTTTCTCTGAACCTTAGGTTCTTCATCTCTAGAATACTTATATAATACTAACTCTGGAGGTTTGTTGGGAAAATTAAATTAAGCTAAATTACATTCAACTTAATTGAATAAGGCATATAATATGCTTGGCAACATCAATAAATGTTAATTTAACAACATCCCCTAAATACCAGGGAACTATCTACAAAGAGGGCCCAGGGCTTCAAAAGTCTTTCCACTACTTTTTTTAAAAAGCAAGATAGAAATGTCTCTCTCATGTAAAATTCTACAGGTAAGTAGTTCCCAGTCTGGCAGGGTGATTTCACAACCTTCAGGGACCCAGGCCCCTTCTCTCTTGCTGTTCTGCCACCCTCAGAGAGATGTTTTCACCTCAAGGCCCAACATGGCTGCCAAGCTCCAGCCATCATGCCCTGTTTCTAGTTAGCGAGAAGGAGTAAGGCGTACAGAAGGGCTCTCTGACTCTCTTCGAAGTACACTTCCAGGAAGCCACACACAACACTTTAGCTTACAAACCTTTGGACAGAATTTGTCACATGCTTCACTTGGCAACAAGGGATTCTGAGGAACATAATCTTGATTGCAGCAACTGTGTGTCCAGATAAAATTAGGATCCTTATTCCTAAAAATAGTGAAGGACAGGGAAGCCTGATGTGCTTCAGCCCACCGGGTCAGAAAGAACAACCGAACTTCAACAATAATGCTAAGGAAGGAGGGGGACAAACACTGGGGAAAATAGGCCATCTCTGATCTGTTGCCCCATATGACAGGCTGGCTGTGTGGGTTGATGGGATAACGCACATGTACCCCTAAATCAGTGTCTTCAGCCCCCCTCATTACACAAGAGCCTCCAAATCTCTCGTGTCTGACTTTCTTGGCCCCAGTCAGAGCCTGAGACCAGCCCGCTTTCAGAGGCGGAAGTTGTGGAATGCAGGGACCAAGTGGCATTTTTATGTAGGCATTTATTTGGCAATGGGAATTTACCGTGTGCCAGGCACCACAGGTATCATAACCTCTCCAAAAATTTAGGATTTTTTTAAAAAGTGAATGCTGCTTTTAGATAATGTTTATTGATGTGGGAAAATCCACAGAATAGCATATTCAGTTACCAAAACAAGCAAACAAACCAACAAAAAAACCCAGCATAAAAAACAGTAGGCATGTGGTTTTAGTATGACTATTTTTTCTGCTTTCTTTTTTATTTTTAAGTTATGAAAGTATGATAACACATTTATAAGAGACTTGAAAAATACAGCACAAGGTTACATAGAATTTTACAATATATTGTAGTTATTTTTAAGTAGATAAATTAAGATTTTTAGTTGGAGTTTCAGTATCAAACTCTCAAAAATTAATGGAATGAATATACAGAAAAGCAGAAGGATATGGCAGACCTAAAAAGCTCCATGAACCAATTCAGCATGACTAAGATTCATGGGGTCGCAAAGAGTCGGACACGACTGAGCGACTGAACTGAACTGAAGATTTATACAAATTTTGTACTACAGCAGGATACAAATTCTATTCAAGTTCCCATAGACTCTAAACTAGGAGACACATATCCAAGGACATAAAACAAGGTGCAAAAATTCCATGGTCTAAAGGTATTGAAATCATATAGAGTCTATTCTCTTATCATTGTGGAATTATGTCAGAAATCAATATCAGAAGTTATTTGAAAATAACCCAAATATTTTCCAGTGCAATGTGACATTTACCAAGAGATGATTCTTTTAAAAGTGACCTTTATACGCTGAAAAACTAAGAAATGAGAGGTAGACCCCACACCTTGACTGTGATTGCTCACATGAGCAATTATGAGTGATTTCTGTCTGCTTCATTCGCTTTCTCTATTTTCCAAGTTTCTCATGAGCACAGATAACTCTCATAATCATAAAAAGCACCCAAATTATAAACTTAGAGTGGTGCTCGGGGAATGGTACCCAGGAGACGGCCCAATAGGGCAGGTAGAGGCAGGAAGAGGAGCAGAGGAGACCTGTGCTTCTTTGCCCCGGGCTGACTTTTGGGTTTGGGACAAACCCCTGGGGACCCAACTACACCTCCTGCCAGCTGGAAGATGAACACTGCAGCTACAGGTCACGGGAGGCCACAGCCGGAAGGACATCTCGCTGCCAGGTTCTCATGAGAGTCCAGCACTTTGGGCTGTGCTGCCCGTAAGGTAACTGAACCTCAGATCAGATGTTTAGTGAGTTCTGCGTTGCTGCAATTCCTCCATTTTTCGAGAGCTCCCACCAAGGGCTGTGCTCTGCTCGCTCTCTCTCTCGGGTGCAGGGCTTCTGATTTATTTTTTGCACAGAGGGCTTGCTGGTGGCTCAGATGGTAAAGAATTGTCCTGCAATGCAGGAGACCCAGGTTTGATCTGGGGTTCAGGAAGACTCCCTGGAGAAGGATATGGCAACCCACTCCAGTATTCTTGCCTGGAGAATTCCATGGACAGTGGAGCCTGGCTACAGTCTACGAGGTGGCAAAGAGAGTCGGACATTGTGCAAATGTCCAACTAGCCACAAATTGTGGCTAGTCTAGACTGAGCGACTAGCACTGGGGCTGCAGTGAAGGATGCAGGCTCCACGGGCAGCCTGAAACCCCAGGGGTGGGAGGTAAAAGTGTTCAGAAAGGTCAGCAAGGCCGAGAACACAGACCAGGTTCAGGTCCCAGCTCTGGCCTCAATGTACCCACCTGTGCAGTGGGAGCACAGGGCTATGCTTCCCAGGTTCTTCCTGTTGGAACAGTGCAGACTCAGGCTGGCCCATCCCTGGATTCAGAATGCCTGGACTCAGAAACAGATCTACTGGAAGGTTCACTCTGGGGTGACCCCTGGCCTAATCAGAGAGGTTTCCTACATTCTCTCCTCGCTCCTTCCCTTTCTGGGTCTCCTCCCATGTTCCCAGTGTGTGGGTGGGCCATGCTCTCCCCTAGGTCTCAGGGCACAGGGAAGCTGGAGAGAGTGTGGGGGGTGGTCTGGGGGGGAGTGGAGTTGGGGTGCATATAGGTCAGAGGACCTCGAGTGTGGTCAATGGTGGCCACCCAGTCTGGAAACGAGGAGAAAGAACTCCTGGGACGGGGCCACCTCTCGCCGGCTCAGCCATGGAGGACACCTTTGCCCCCACCAGTGAAGAAAGATGTCCTCTGGGGAGCACAGCTGGGGGACCACTCGCAGTCCTCCTTCTATTATCCAGCCCCAGGAACTGCTCCTAGCACTACCGCTATGGCCTCTGATGCAGAGATTTTTTTTTAAAAAAGGGGCTGAAACGGGCAAAACGCACTTTAGACAAACGAGCAGAAGGGCATGAGCCCCGCTGTGGAGCTCTGAAAACAGCAGCTGCGGGGAGAGAAGCCGCATGACAGCTCTATGTTGTAGAGTTGGTTCCAAAGCATCTTTGATCTGCCAGTGCCGGGTCCTGTGAGCTGATGTTGCATCCTGAGGGATCATGGCTAATGGATGGGAGGGCCTGGTGAGGTCAGACCTGCTCGTGCCATCTCCTCCCCACTCTGTCTGGTGTCCCCTCCCCTTCCCCTGCAGATTTCCTGATCCCACATGTGGAATTCCTTTCTCTCCCCTTGGCCCAGATCGCTGGGGCCTCCACCAGGCTCTGCCTCCCCCCCCCTCCCCGAACCCATCGGGTATAATAGCTGCATTCTGCGGCCTGGGCCGTGTCATCTCCTCATCACGCCCAGGGCAGCCGGGAGCGAGCCTCTCTGACTTCCTGCCTCACTGTGTCGCTTTCCCTTTAATTTACTCACCGTGGTCCTGCCAGAATCATTTTCTCCTGTAATCACTGCGGCAGGCTGGCTCCCTCAGACCCAAGGCCCCCAGATCCGGCCCTTTCTGGCTCTCTCCTCCCCTCCCAGAGGGAAAGGTGAGTACCCAAGAGGGTCCAGCACCTCCGGTTCGGTTCGTGCACGCATATGCGCGCGCACACACACACACACGCGCGCACACACACACACACACACACGCACACCAGCCCCTCTGCAGGCCTCCAGTGTCTTGTGGTCCCAGACGCCCTCCCCTGCCCGAGGGGTTGCTCCCTCAGTGTTCCGAGGGCTGCTGGTTGGACCTGACTTATCCTCACGGTTCTCTCTCCAGCTGCATGTCCCCTAGGGCTTCCTCCACTTTCCAGAACAAAGCCGGCAATTTTAGGCTCACCGTTATGTGTTAAACTTCTTCTCAAGTAGGGCTTCCCAGGTTGAGAATGCTTCAAGCCTCACGAAACCTGGATCCTGCCCATCTCCTGTGTGTGTGCAGCTACCAAGGAGCATGGCCTGGAGGAGATGGGTCCGTTGAGCAATATTTCAACTGGAATTCATGGCCGCTCATTGGCTAAGGCACTGAGGCTCAGAGAGGTTCTGAGAACCAGGCCAGCTCTAAACCCTGCGTTTTCTCTCTCTTCCTCTCTCTCTGCAAATAGATGGCTTGGGTGAAAACAGGGCCGCCAATGTACGAATAGGCCCACAGACTGTTGTCCCCTTGGCCCGTTCTCCTTTACCTCCCCTATGATCCTCCTTCTGGCATCAGCTCCCCTTAGGAAGCTCTTAGATGCATCTTTATTTATTTGTTTTTCCTGTTCTCCAAAGGAGTACTTGTATCATGGGGTTCTTTGTCGCTGTAACACTGATTCTTCTTGCTAGTTCAAACACAAAGATATTTATCACAGGGCATTGGCTAGTTTACCGGGTTTCTGGACGACCAGGGAACCAGGCTTGGATGGGTCTAGCCTCACTGTTGACGAGGACCGCCTGGTGTGCTGCTCAGCCTCCCTGGAGGTGGGGTCCCCTGCCTTCAGGGCTCTGCCCATGGAAGTCTACAGTGCCAAGGACTCTACTCTGGCAAGTGCTGGCATCAGCTGGTCAGGCCGAGCCATCTTTAAACCAGGCTCAGACATCCCCTCTCAGTCCACTGGTGTCTTGGGCTGAATAGTGTCCACCCTCAAAAGGATACTGTGAAGTCCTAACCTCCAGAACCTCAGAATATGACTTGTTATATAAGTTAATTAACACACATATTTAGTTTTATTGCTGTCACTAAGTCGTGTCCGATTCTTCTGCAAACCCATGGACTTTACCCACCAGGCTCCTCTGTTCATGGGATTTCCCAGGCAAGAATACTGGAGTGGGAGGCCATTTCCTTCCCCAGGGAGGCTTTCTGACCCAGGGATCAAACCCATGTCTCTTGCTTGGCTGGCAGATTCTTTACCACTGAGCCACCAGGGAAGCCCGTGTTTAGTTTAGGTGAGATTGTATTGGAAGAAGGCGGCCCCTCCTCCAATAATGACTGGGGTCCTTATAAGAAGAGGAGAGACACAGACACACGAGGGGACTGCAGAGGCAGATGTTGGAGTGATGCTGGCAGATGTTGGAGGCAGAGGTTGCCATCTCCAAGCCGAGGAAGGATGAGGGTTGCCGAGCACCACCGGAAGCTGGAGGAGACTAGGGAGGATTCTCCTCTGCAGTTTCAGAAGGAGCACCTTGATTTCAGACTTCTGGCCTCCAGATCCGTGGGACAATATATTTCTGTTGTTTTGAGTCTCCTAGTTTGTGGTTTCTTTGTTACAGCCACCCTGGGAGAGGAACACGACTGGCCACAGGGACTCCCCAGTGGGACATGGGATGGGCCTGGGGTGAGGCAGTAACGCTGCAGGAGCTGGTGCACTGGGAGGGTAGCCACCTGTCCATTCAACTTACCTGCGCCTCCGGGATCTTCTCAAGCCCAGTCGTGTACAACCACCTCCCTGATGATTAATTACTGCTGGGAACACCCAACCTATAGCTCGATGGCTCAGACCACACTCAGTTCAAGATGCCTCGTGCTGGCTCATGGTTACTTGGCATCTCCAGTGGCTGACATTCACCCTAGGACCTGTTTCTCAAACGAAGAACGGTTACTTGCTGATGACAGATGAGAGCATTGCTTGCCTCTGAAATGCTGGGCATCTGTGCTGTGGTTCCTCCATCAGGGCTGGTCTAGCACCCTTCATCGCCTGGTGTCACATGGACACTTGGGCATCCCTGACTCTGCTGGACCATCAGGGCCAAATGGCAGAATTCCCTGCCTGAAGGCCTGAATCATCCAGGAAGCCTTGGTTTACTCTGGCCACAACACTGAGAGCCTGTGGTTAAGGCTATTCAGTAAGTGGGATGGAGTAGCCTGTGGAAATGGAATATATGTTGTCTCCAAAATCCATAGGGATTCCCCATGCTTTGTGCCTTTTTCTCAGTGTGGAGTGGATGTGCCTACCAGTTCCAGAAACTTCGCTCAGACAGGAGGGGTTTGTCAAAACCTCTGGTACACACGTGTTTTCCTAAAGCATCTAGATGACATCTGATCCTTCCTGCCCACCAGGTCCCATCAATGTAATGGCCCAGCCTGATAATTTCTGGAACAATTCAAAACCTGAAACTGAGCAGGACTCGGTGAAGCCTTCCCAGGAACAGACTCCTCTTCCTCACTCCCCCCTCATCTCTGGCCTCTTGTTGGTAAAAAAGCTTTAGCCTTCTAGGTCTTCCCCAAATTCCAAACAGCAAAGTTAATCAGAGAAACGAGAAAATGCAGAAACAGAGGAAAACAGTCAAGCAGGATAAAAGAACAATAGTTCAGCCATTAAGAAAAAGGCAAGGATCTTTAGTTCCTCCTCAAAGGCTGTAGATAATATGCTGAGCCATTGTCTTGAGTTGTTTTACAGATACTAATTACCCTGGTGGCTTAGTATTAAAGAATCCACCTGCCATTTCAGGAGACAGGGATTCGATCCTTGGATTGGGGAGATCCCAAGGAGAAGGAAATGGCCAACCCACTCCAGTATTCTTGCCTGGGGAATCCCGTGGACAAAGGAGCCTGGCAGGCTATAGTCCACAGAGTTGAAAAAGAGTCAAACACGACTTAGTGACTAAACCAGCAACCCTTGCGTCAAGTGGAGAAATTAGCAACATGATGACCACCAACATGTAGCTCCAGACCAGTTGGAACCAGAAGGTTAATGATTGACAGTCCCAAGATAACACCACCCTTATGGCAGAAAGTGAAGAAGAACTAAAGAGCCTCTTGATGAAAGTGAAAGAGGAGAGTAAAAAAGTTGGCTTAAAGCTCAACATTCAGAAAACTAAGATCATGGCATGGTCCCATCACTTCATGGCAAATAGATGGGGAGACAGTGGCTGACTTTATTTTTCTGGGCTCCAAAATCACTGCAGATGGTGATTGCAGCCATGAAATTAAAACACACTTACTCCTTGGAAGGAAAGTTATGACCAACCTAGACAGCATTTTAAAAAGCAGAGACATTACTTTGTCAACAAAGGTCTGTCTAGTCAAGGCTATGGTTTTTCCAGTAGTCATGTATGGATATGAGAGTTGGATTATAAAGAAAGCTGAGCGTCTAAGAATTGATGCTTTTGAACTATAAAGAAAGCTGAGCACCGAAGAATTGATGCTTTTGAACTCTGGGTTGGAGAAGAGTCTTGAGAGTCTCTCAAGGAGATCCAACCAAGTCCATCCTAAAGGAGATAAGTCATGGGTATTCATTGGTAAGACTTATTTTGAAGCTGAAACTCCAATCCTTTGGCCACCTGATGTGAAGAGCTGACTCATTTGAAAAGACCCTGATGCTGGGAAAGATTGAGGGCAGGAGGAGAAGGGGATGACAGAGGATGAGATGGTTGGATGGCATCACCAACTCAATGGACATGGGTTTGGATGGACTCCAGGAGTTGGTGATGGACAGGGAGGCCTGGCATGCTACAGTTCATGAGATCGCAAAGAGTCGGACACGACTGAGCAAAACATCACCCAGTTATCTCACCACCAACCAATCAAAGAATGTCCACGAGCTGATGAGGCACCCCAGGACCCTCTCCCTCACCTGACCTCTGCAAACCCTTCCCCAGAAGTCATCGGGTTACTCAGGATTTTTGTGTATGAGTTGCCCATTCTCCTCATTTGGCCCCACCCTGAGCGCCTTGCTGTCAACGCTGTACTTTCCTTCATAACAACCCCATGTCAGCAGGTTGGTTTTACTGTGTGTTGGATGAGCAGACCCAAGTTGGTTTGGTAACAGTCCCTGTGACCAAATCATGCAAGGACTCAGAGAGCAGTCTCATGGAAAAGAACACTGTAGACCTTGCAGGTAACAGACCACCTCTGGTGCCCTCTGCACATGTAAACAGAGAAAGGGCCTTTCCCAGGTCAATAATTGCCCACAGATGCCATAGCTGGAGAAGTTTACTTCATCAGAAAGAGCACAGTGCGAACAGAAGCTGTAGTTTAAGTAATCTGATTAAACTTCAAAAATCCACCGTCATCCTTCAGGATCCTGAGATCTCTTCAGTTCAGTTCAGTTCAGTTCAGTCACTCAGTTGTGTCCAACTCTGTGACCCCATCAACTGCAGCACGCCAGGCTTCCCTGTCCATCACCAACTCTCACAGCCTACTCAAACTCATGTCCATTGAGTTGGTGATGCCATCCAACCATCTCATCCTCTGTCGTCCCCTTCTCCTCTTGCCCTCAATCTTTCCCAGCATCAGGGTCTTTTCCAATGAGTCAGCTCTTCACATCAGGTGGCCAAAGGATTGGAGTTTCAGCTTCAGCATCAGTCCTTCCAATGAATATTCAGGACTGATTTCCTTTAGGGTGGACTGGTTGGATCTCCTTGCAATCCAAAGGACTCTCAAGAGTCTTTTCCAACCCCACAGTTCAAATGCACCGATTCTTCAGCACTCAGCTTTCTTTACAGTCCAACTCTTACATCCATACACGACTACTGGAAAAACCATAGCTTTGACTAGACGGACCTTTGTGGGCAAAGTAATGTCTCTGCGTTTTAATATGCTGTCTAGGTTGGTCATAGCTTTTCTTCCAAGGAGCAAGTGTCTTTTGATTTCATGGCTGCAGTGATTTTGGAGCCCAAGAAAATAAAGACTGTCACTGTTTCCATTGTTTCTCCATCTATTTGCCATGGAGTGATGGGACCAGATGCCATGATCTTAGGTTTTTGAATGTTGAGTTCTAAGCCAGCTTTTTCACTCTCCTCTTTCAACTTTCTTCAAGAGGTTCTTTAGTTCCTCTTCAATTTCTGCCACAAGGACGGTGTCATCTGCCTATGTGAAGTTATTGATATTTCTTCTGGCAACCTTGATTCTAGCTTGTGCTTCCTCCAGCCCAGAGTTTCTCATGATGTACTCTGCATATAAGTTAAATAAACAGGGTGACAATATACAGCCTTAAAGTACTCCTTTCCCGATTTGGAACCAGTCTGTTGTTCCATGTCCAGTTCTAACTGTTGCTTCTTGACCTCCATACAGATTTCTCAGGAGACAGGTAAGGTGGTCTGGTATTCCCATCTCTTGAAGAATTTTCCACAGTTTGTTGTGATTGACACAGTCAAAGGCTTTAGTGTAATCAATAAAGCAGAAGTAGATGTTTATCTGGAATTCTCTTGCTTTTTCTATGATCCAACGGATGTTGGTAATTTGATGAGGTCTCTGTAATTAATCTGCATCATTTGAGTCTTGGATGGTGAAAATGACATTTCTGACTTGACCAGGGAAGCAGTCTTGCTTTGATACTTTTTGTAAGAAGAGGGAGCTTCAGCAACATGTACTTAGCTGGTTCCTACTGTGACCATCCTCATCCTGGGAGGTGGGAAGCCCGTGGGGATTCCAACTGTTTGTCCGTGGGGTGGGATCCCAGATCCACAAGGCCCTTATATGATGGAATCAGTCAAAAACCTGTTTTGTCACTTGACCCGCAGAAGCCAGTACTCTGACTGGAGAGCTGTAGTCACCAGACCCTACTAACTGGTCCTTAGTCTTGAAAGCTCAGAACTAGTGTTGGATAAACCCCTAGAATCTTGGTTCCAATCGCTGCCTTCACAATCCCCTGTTAATGGCCATGGCCTCTTGGGCAATGTTTAGGCAGGTTTACCTCAAGGAGCTTCCTCTCTCTAATTTCAGGGGCTCTGTGGTTGGGGGCCTGGTTAAGCACTGTGAGTTTACATATTGATGACTCTACCCCGGTCTCCACCTGTCAGGCTCGACATGGCCTCGGTCACACAGACTAAGGAAGGCTTCAGGGGCTGCTCATCTATTTGGGTCCCAGGCGTCCCAGGATGGCCGGAAGTCAGGTGTTGCTACTTGGTATACCATAATTTCCTTTGAAATCAGAACTCATTTCAGCAACAGCAAATCCTACAGCTGCCCTAGCAGCTGGGGGAAAGCATCCATGACATCTCTCTTCAGGACGCTGGCACTGCCCAGATAGCAGGTAAAGGGAGGCTCTTCTGTGTCTTCAGAGGGGATAGTGAGGGGTGGGGTGGGGGGCCTCACGAGGCAGATTACCCACCGGGTATTCTCACATTAGTGCAAGGAGTCTCCAAATCCTTATCTCAGGCCAGCACTGGGTCTAGTTCCCAGTCAACGACCCATCCAACAACATTGTTCCCAGTGCCTGGGCTAGCCCAGGGACTCCAGAATTTTGCTCAGTGCAACCACATTAATAAAAATCAGCACAGTCTAAAATTCTATTTCTTTCTTCCTAGTCTGATTTTCTCAAGTCCATTCTCATATATATTCCCCACGTTTTTAACAAAACAAACTAACAGAGGTTTTTGGCAGAAGAGGATGATACTCTATTTCCAGAAGACCATGCTCATCTTCCTGTATCTTGCTGGGTGATTGGTCTAAAGGGATGAGTGGTGGGGTGAGAGAGGAAGGGTTTTTTCTAGCACAAGCCTTCTCTGACCTCTAAGGAATTTTTTGTGCATGTGTAGTTGGGGATGGGGAGTGTCTCCTTGACCTGAAGAATGAGAAATACATGGTCTCTTTATCTTTCATCTAAGCAGGATTCAGTTCCTCCTTGCTCTTGCTAAGGGTGTATCCATCTACAGGGGACAGATTCCAGCTACTCAGCCTGGGCCCCATCTATCTCCTGCCTCACCTTGACCCGACCCCAGCCACCCAGTCAGTGTTGAGGTCCTAGGTCTGGACCCCTCAGCCCTAAGGACAGCCCCAAAACTCACACACCTCTGGGGAGCCACTCAGGAACACAGCCTGGAGTGACGTGGTCTGGAGGAGCCGGGGGTGGGGGCGGGGGCTTCCAATGGCCACTGGAGACTTGGCCCCTGGGCTGTTCCTCTCTTGAACTTCTGTCCCTAAGGGTTCAGTTTGCAACCATTCAGAGGATGACACCAGTGACATCTCTCCTAGGGATCCAGGCACTGTCATCTATTGCTCCTTAGACTCACCTGATCTCTTTTTGGCATGCTATGTGATGTCTCACCTTCTGGTCCTAAAAAATGGAACTGACACCCCCTAGATATCAGGGGCACAATGAGACGCTGGGTGTGAAACTGTCTTCCACAAGAAGGAATGGCAATGGGGTGAAGAGGAGGCTACCAAACCCTTTCCCAACAATGCAGACAGAAGGCCAGAACTTGGGCCAACCCAGCACTGGGGGCAAACACGAGACACCGCTGTCATCTCTGACTCCAGATTTTGGTCCAAGACCAACCTCAGTACAGCTCTTGGCTTTTAGGTCAGTCATTGTGTGGCTTCAGAAAGTCCTCCATCCCCTCTGAGCTTCCACCTCTTGTTAGTAGAATTGGGACAAGAATCTCTAGTTCAGAGGTTATTGCAAAGAGCAGACCAGACAGCAGGTCTACAGCACCTTGAAACGTTCAACTCGGAGGCCACTGCCTCTGATTGGCTTAAGGCTGCATGAGTGCTGCCTGCAGGACCACCCGTCAGTTCTGAGAAGCTGCCTCTCCAGGAACCTTCACTCTTTGCAGAAGGTAACTATCATCAAACCAGTCAATCCTAATGGAAATCAGTCCTGAATATTCACTGGAAGGACTGATGCTGAAGCTGAAGCTCCAATACTTTGGCCACCTCATGCCAAGAGCTGACTTATTGGAAAAGACCCTGATGCCGGGAAAGATTGAGGGCAGGAGGAGAAGGGGATGACAACAGAGGATGAGATGGTTGGATGGTATCACCGAATCAATGGACATGAGTTTGAGTAAGCTCCAGGAGATCGTGAAGGACAGGGAAGCCAAGGGGTCGCAAAGAGTTGGACACGACTGAGTGACTGAAAAACAACAACTTTCAACTGGGACACAGGGGTTTGCGCCAAGAAGAGTCCAGATCTGGGGGCCCACAGGGGTGAGAATTATTCTCTCAAGGGGCCGTAAACTGCCCCTGGAAGGTAAACGGTGAAAAAAGGATTCTGGGCTGTGCTCTGTCAGAGTGTGTGTCCAGGGGCAGCATAACGTGTCTGTGCAGGGTCAGGGCCTCCCCAGGGTGCATGCCAATGAACAAGTGAGGGAAGGGCCCAGGGAACTTCACGGAGACCCCACGAGTAAACTGACTCTTGACAGTTTTCTCCGTGCCTAAAGGCCTAATAGTTGGCAAGACACCAACCTGCTCCCAAGGTGAGTGGGACCAGATCCTGGAAAGACACCAGGCACCACCACTGAGTCTGGTCTCAGAGAAATGAAAACACACGTCAGCACAAAAACCTGTACACAGATGTTCATAGCAGCATCACAGCTAACAACCAAAGAATGTGGTTTCCTTGCTCCTTATTGTTTAAAATGATGTTTCTCTTAATATTGAAAGCACTTCCATCTGCAAAGAATAAAATTCCCTCCAGGGTTTATTTCCACGATTGCCCACAGAATGCTCTGTAAGTTAGTGGCACAAGAATCCACATAAGCAGATAAGAAAACTCTGGGACTGCTGCCTTATTTTAGAAGAGTTTTTACTAAAGGATTCAAAAGAGGCTATCTCTGAGCGGTGTCCTCAGCTGCTGCGTGTACAGAGGTGCAGGAGCTTTAGGATTATTTGCAGGGGTCCTTGCTTAGAGGAGACAGCAAACCAAGGCATGTGAGTGGGGCCCTGGGCGTCCACCCACCGGGACTCTGGGTAAGGGAGGGAGCCCAGCAACGCTGTCTCAGGAGGGGGTCTTTGCCAGGATTCTGGACTGGAAGGAGTCAGAGAGCAAGGGAGAGCGGAGAGTCCTGATGTGGGGTCAGGGACTTGGTCAGGCCCCTTGCTCTCTGGGACCCCGTCTCCTCACTTGTGCAGTGATGGGGCTGGGCCAACTCAGGGGGCCTGCCCTCTGACACGTAGTGATGGAAACCTTTCTTCCATTGCATTCATCCCTGGCAGGAAGCAAAGCAGGAGTGGGGGCCAGAGCCCCTTTCTGACCCTGTCCCTGGCCTCCCAGCTCTTTCAGGCAGTGCTGCCTTGGGGCTCTCTCTCTGAGGGCCACAGGCTCTGGAGCCAGGAGGTCCTGAGAGCTTCAGGGGTCCCTGGGAGGCAGATGTCACGCTCTGAGCTGTGTAGAGCTGATGGGAAACATGTTTGGGGACTAAGAAGGAAAATCAGGATAGGAGATGGGGGAAGAGAAGGGCCTTGAAGGAAGGCCACAGTCCAGGTCCTCTGGGGGCCCAGCAAGGCTTCAGGGCTGCAAACAAGCATCCCCATGTCTGCTCCACCCGAGTGTGTTCTGACATCCATGCCTCCTTCTCAACTGTCCTGGGCCCTGGTGGCTCTGCTGGTACGTCTGGTCTCCCGGGAACGTGACGAGAGCCCTGAACAGACCCAAGACCTAGGGTGTCCTCCCATCTGGGGCAACTAGGCAGCCTTCCTTCAGGCCATCTCTGCTGCTCTCCCTGGCAAGTGACGAAAGCTTAGGTTCTTACAAAGAAGGTCAGAATAAAGCTTGTTTGTGCCGAGGATGGGTGACGGGCTGAGCAGTAGCCTCAGGAGGAGAATGGGAGGTTTAGTGGCCCCACCCTGTTCAGAGGACAGAGGTCACTTCTCTGCCTACAGGTTGCTACAGCAGACAGGTTGCCCACCCCGTCCAGCCAAAGGAACCTGACCTCTGCCCTCCAAGCAAGACATTGACAAGCCAGAGGGCATCCTTGAGGATTGGCCAGGATGGGCGCCCTGTGACCCTGCTCTGGTTTATGCTCTGTTCCTGCCATCTGGTAACTCAGATGGTAAAGAATTTGTCTGCAATGCAAAGACCCAGGTTCGATCCCTGGGTTGGGAAGATTCTGCCCTGGAGAGGAGAATGGCGACCCACTCCAGTATTCTTGCCTGGAGAATTGCATGGACAGACCATGGGTTGCAAAGCGTCTGACACGACTGAGCAGCTAATACCTTCACTTTCACTTTCCTGCCATCCTGAAATTCATAACAATTTTTGAATAAGGGCTTTACCTCTTTTTTTTTTTTTTGGACTGGTATGAGAGATTAGGAAATATATATACTGGTCTCTGCCCTGGTTCCTGGCACAGAGCTCCTGAGACCTTTGAGATGGTGATAAGAGCTTTTGGAGAGTTTTTTGATCCAATATTTGCCCTTTGATCCCACTTTCCTGACACGACTTCTTAAATAGCTTGGAACTTCCTGGGTGATAACATCATGTTTTGGTCTAAGGAGGTGACTCTTGGATGATTCCCCGGTGAGGGCTGGTCACCCCTCATCCAGGAATGAATGAACGAGCCATGATGAGAAGCTTGGAATTTTCAGCCCCGCCCCCCCAGCTCCTTCTCAAGAGAGGAAAGTGGCACTGGAGATGTTAATGATCAATCATGCCCGCATGATAAAAACTTCCATAAACATCTCAAAAGTACAGAGTTCAGAGGGCTTCCGGGTTGAAGGACAGGTGGGGATGTGGGGGGGGGGAAGGGGGGCTTCTCACCCACCTCCCGACACTCCTCGCCCTAAACAGCTCCTGTATCTGGATGCTCCTCTGTGTCTTTGATCCCATCCCTTCATCATAAACCAGCAAACAACAGATGAACTGTTTTCCTGGGTTCTTCGAGCCACGCAAGTAAATTAATCAAAGGAGGGGGTCCGTCAAAAGCACAAGTGACGCCCTGAACTCACAACTGGAGTCCAGGAGGGGAGTATGAGTCTGTCCTAAATTCTGAAATCTACCTGCAGATTCTGTAGCAGGGCCTGAGCACGGTGGCGAGGAGGGGCCTGGTCCAAAGCGTACCCCACCCCCACCCCCGACCCTAACCCTAATCCAGGGTTAGGCCTGTCACCTTGGAGCACAGCTGTCAGAGGAAGGAAAGGACCAGCTTCTGCAGAGCAACCTTGGGGGATGGAGGCTGGCAGTTGGAACCAAGGGAGGGGGCTACAGAGTTCCAAGCTGCAAGGGCTTCACCCCAGGGATGGAACACGTGGCGGACAGATATAGGGGATATTGTGCACGGAACTGGGTCCTGATGGACACCTGGAATGGCCTTCCGGGGCCTTGAACCCCAGTCAAAGGCCAGGAGCCACCTGGGGGATGGAGAACCCGCCACCAGAGTCCAGAGGCAGGATGGCAGTGATGAGGAATCCTAGCACATGCAGAGAGAGACAGCTGCCCTGGCCTGCTTCACAGGCAGGAGGCCTGGTCTTTCCCAGGCACCCTTCCTCACATAGGAAGCTGGCGAGCTCCCAGACCTGGCGTGGGCTGAGCCGAGCTGGACTGCAGCGGCCAGGCCTCCCACACACCCCCCGGGCTCGTCATCGGCGGCCAGGCCGCTGTTTCAGATTTGGCATCGCTCCTTCCTGGGACTTAGATAGACAGGCGCCTCCCGTCTGACGGCTCCTCTGCTATTAAAGACGAGGCCAGCTTTCCCCTCACCTCCCCAGTCAAGCCCCAGCCGTGGCTCACCAACCAGACCTCGTATGCTGGCCACCGCCACTCTCTGCTATTTGCTTAGCTCTGTTTCGACCGATGGGCCAGCAAGAAAAGAAAGGGCTTTTCCTCTCAGGACCTTCGAGATGCGAAAACCGTCAGGCATGGTGGTTTAGAAACTCCTTTCCTTGGAACCTAACATTCTTTTGACATCTTGTCTTTGATCTTGTTTCTGGAAAATCTTTCTTTCTTGAACTGGTGAAGATGATTCTAGCATGTTTAGAGAAGGGAGGCTCTGCAGACAAACTGGAGTTGGGTGTCGGTGATTTCCAAAATGGGAGCAGACTCTTTCTTTCATTTCTAGGGGGTGAGGCGATGCTGATGTAGGGGCAAGACGTCCAGGTTTGCCCAGGGCTGTCCTAACATGACTATCCACAGTCACCCCAGACCTTTGGCCTGGAGAGAGTGTCTGGGAGCCCTCAGAGGCGGTGGCAGGGAAGAGGGCACCTTGAGGACAGGGCTCAGCATACTCACCCCTCTCCCTCCCATCCCACCCCTCCCCCGTCTCTTCCCAGTGATGCCCGCCCAGCAGTCCTTCCTACCACCATCACTCAGAAACCCTCCTCCAGCATTTCCCGTACCCTACTCTTCCCACTGGGTCTTGTGTCTGCCCCGGGGGAAAGAACACTGAAACACTTGGGATTTCCCACATGCCAGGGTGTCTTATTCACGGTGGGCCCCTCGGACCACTCTGATGGTTTATGCAAACCGATGGCTCAGGACAGGGGCTGGTCACAGGAAGACCAACCACCGTGTGACTTGGGGCTTGTGACTTGAGCCACAAGATACCAAATTCAAGCTGGGGCGTGGTGGTGGGAGGGGGCTGCGGAGACTGAGTTGACCACACGCCCATGGGTCAATCGTGCCTAGGGAGTGGAATCCCCCCAAAACACTGGACTCCGAAGCTCGGGTGAGCGTCAGAGTACTTTTGGACGATTGTCATACTCGGCTGCTGCAGGAATGCCATGACCTGAAGATAAAGAAAGCTCTGGGCTCAGAGCCCTTCTGACCTCACCCCCACACGCCTCTTCCTCTGGGCAGCTCCAATTCATATCTTGCTGTCATAAAACTGTAACCATAGAGTCTAGCACTTTCCTGAGTTCACTCAGCTACGCTGGGGATTATCAGACCTGGAGGAATCTATGGGAATCCCCAGATTTATAGCCTGCTGGTCTGAGCTTGCAGTGGTCTAAAATGAGGTCTGTCTCATGGAGTCGGGGCACTTAACCTTGAGTGTGGCTGACCCTAGGGAGCACCCCTTCCTGAGGCTTTCTCTTTTCCACAGCACCCCTCCAGTCAGAGCACCCCTCTCACTGGCTCCCTGACTTCTGTCTCATCTTTGTTCTGTGTCATCTTTTAACCTACTTCCAGAAACTCAACTTTTGGGACTTCCCTCATGGTCCAGTGGCTAAGACTCAGTGCTCCCAATGCAGAGGGCCCAGGTTTGATCCCTGGTCAGAGAACTAGGCTCCACATGATGCAACTAAGAGTTCACATGCTGCAACTAAAGATCCTGAGTGCCGAAACTAAGACCTGGTGTAGCCAAATAAATTGATAAAATGTTTTTAAAAGGAGAGGAGGCCTCAAATTAAAAATACATTAAAAAAAAAAAAAACACCTCAATTCTTACCAGGCCCCTGCCTTCTTCTGCCCCTCATCGGCCTCTGTTACCTTCTGGATAAGGTCGAAACTCCTCAGCCTCAGTTCTTGCTGACTTCTCTTCCGCCCAGCTCGGTCCCAGGAAACTTCCCTCTGGTTTCACTGCATTCCTTGTAGTTTCCTGAATCTTAATTGCCATGACAGATATCATAACTTCAGCCAGAACCTCACCTCCTCCTGGAAGTTTATCTTTGACTCTTTTCCCATGACTCATGACTGATGTAGGTGCCCCCTGGTACAGGTCTCAGCACACGTCATCAGCCAGAGGTGCTTACACCGACAGTGGGACTGTGTGTCCTTCTGGACTGATGGCTGCACCTTGCACTTCTCAAAGGTGAGGACCGTGCAGTTCAGCCGCGTGGCTTCAGCCCGTTCCCAGCATCTGGAACTCAGGAGGCTCCTAGCACATGCCTGTGGGATGAATGGGTGAATGAGTCACTCAACCTCGAGAATCTCCACTGACTCGATCATCCGAAGAAAGTAAGATGTACAAATATTTGTTGCTGTAGGTGACGCTGGCCCCACATGGCCTGCATGTCAGAAGGTTGTCCTGCACGCAGTACACAGGGAGCTCTCATCCATGTTCTGTCCCACAGTTTGTCCCTTTTCAGCATCATCTGACATTGCGGACCCCTGGCACCCAGGGAATTCATATGGATATCTGGATTACATAATCTGAGATTAACTAAAGTAACTGTGTTAAAATGCAAAAGTGGTTTTAAATATCCCAGAAAATAACCAAAAAAAAAAAAAAAAAAACCCACCAAAACCAAAACCCCCTGAAAAACCTCAAAGTAGAAATAATCCTGATACACGAATCCAAGTGATTAGACACGGTATGAAAAAATAAAGACTTGGTCTCTGTCCCAAGTTCCTGGCACAAAACTCCTAAAATGCTTGTCCAGTATGATGCATATTTTGTATGCAAATGCGATGACTCTTAAAGGGCCCCCTAGATCATTTCAGGATGGAGGTTGATCAGCAGAAAGACTAAGCCATGATTAGGGAGTTGGAACTTTCCGCCCCAACCCCTGATCTACAAGCAGGGGAGAGGACTGGAGATCAAGTTCACCAATCGGCCTCCAGTGGTTTAATCAGTTGTGCCTATGTAGTGGGACCCCCATTATAAACCCCTAACCAATGGGGTTTGGCAAACACATCCCTGTACCAGTGGGCAATGGACCCCCATTCCACAGGGAGGAGGCCCCTGTGTTCAGGCTATTCCAGACCTGGTCTATGCTGTTCATTTGTGCCCATTACAATGAACTGTGAGAGTAAGTAAAGCATTTCCTGAGTTCTGAGTTTAATTATTAACCCCAGGGGCTGTGGAGTTGGGGAGGGGGTTGTGGGAAACACCTGAATTTATATAGGCACTGGGGCCAATTCATGGGCCACCTGGGGTCCCCGTGTGTGACTGGCATCTGAAATGGGGCCCATCTAGGGATTCCCTGGTGGTCCAGTGGTTAGGACTTCACACTTTCACTGCTGAGGGTGTAGGTTTGTTGAGGAACTAAGATCCTAGAAGCCGTTCAGCTTGGCCAAAAAAAAAAGGTACATCACGTCAAAATTGGACTGTCTCCAAATTGGACTGTCACCCTGTCTCTCCACTGGCACCGGAGAATTGGAGAATTAGTTATTGGTATGGAAAAAAACAGCCTTTGCCATCATTTTCCACAAATAGGCACAGAGCTGACAGACATCCAGCAAAAACAGTGCAGACCTTGTGGTCTGTGACAGGAGGTCAGCCATTCTTTAAAAACCATCAAGACCATTTGAAATGTGGATTCATATCGATCGCTCTGGCTGACAAGAAGCCTCCCTCCAAGTTCACGGCTACTGTGGGACACTGCTTCAAGTAGCAGCCCATTTGAAAACTAGGCCCCCAGAGCCCAAGATGCACCTCAAACTTTTCTCTACAAACTTTTCTTTACTCAGCCCAGTTCTTTGCAACCTCTTGCAAATGTAATGAAGAATATCCAGAAGCTCCTTTAGAGTTTTTAGTAGAAAAAGCCTAAGAGACATAGTTGTTTCATTGCTCAGTCGTGTCCTACTCTTTGCAACTCCATGTACTGCAGCTCACCAGGCTCCTCTGTCCATGGGATTTCCCTGGTAGGAATACTGGAGTGGGTGGCCATTCCCTCCTCCAAGGGATCTTCCTGTCCCGGGTCTGGGACCTGCATCTCCTTCACTGGCAGGCGGATTGTTTACCACTGAGCCACCAGGGAAGCCCCTAGGAGGAATTACCAGTGTGCAAATGCTTAAATGGCTAAAACAATGGAATACAAGATGGCAACAAACCAAAATACATCCCTTTGTCAACAGATACCATTGGAAAATGCCTAGAAAACATGAATGGAAATTTGAACAGACAATCATTAGAACAAATTACTCAGTGGTAAACTTGCTGTATACAATTGGATAAAACTATGGATATTGCTTTTGTCTCTGGAAAAGGTCATGTTTCAAGAACGAGGTGCACAAACAGCTACTATTTTTTCCTGAGCCTTCAAAGGAGAGACTGCCCGGGAAGGTATTTTCTCAACTCTAAATGACCTTTTCAAAACAATGTGCTATTGAAAAACTCTGAGCAACTGGAGCTGCATTTTACTTGGAATTAAAAAAAAAAAAAAAGAATTCAGAATCAGATTACAAAGATAGCAAAGCAGGGAACTCACTG
The DNA here is from genome assembly GCF_049115385.1 of Moschus berezovskii. Taxonomy (NCBI): domain Eukaryota; kingdom Metazoa; phylum Chordata; class Mammalia; order Artiodactyla; family Moschidae; genus Moschus; species Moschus berezovskii. The sequence continues at coordinate 19,889,291 of NC_142470.1, forward strand.
CCTCTACCGTTGAGGAAGGCAGAGAGTGACACCAAAGAACAAGGCAGCCAGAAGTGGTTAATTTTGTAAAAAACGAAACTTTTAAATGTAGAAGGAGATTTTCAACAATTTGCAATGAGATAAGAGTGAACAAAATCTTTCATCCCACAGAGATCCGAGAGGGATCAGGTGACAGAACGCTTAAAAGACCCACTGAACGGAGAACAAACAAAAAGCAAGCGTCCAAAATGTAGAGAGACTTTCTCTGATCACATGACTGTCACTTAGCAAAGACTGCAAGCCTAGACACATGTGTGCACACAATGTGTCCCTTCCGGAAAAAACACACTGTTCTGATAATTCTAAGAAAGGACTTGCTTTAGTTTGTGCAGTTGAGCATTTGAAAATTGAAAATGTTCCCATTGCTTTGTGATTTTTGAGAGGGATAACTGACGATCAAGTCATCAATAAAAACACTTCTATATCTGCACACTCCAAAAAGTGGAGTTGGGAACAACAGCAAAGACACTTGGGAACATAATTCTCTGTTTTAAAACCATCCCTATTGAGAGCCCTGGTGGGTTTTGAATATGTTTATTAAAAGTGTAACAAAAAGCCTCCAGTTAGTTTGCCACAACAACAGATATATTACAGGGAAGATGGAAAGTTGTTCACTAGTTTTCAATGACAAAAAAAGGATCTTTGTGTAATTGGTAGATTTATTTACTTATTTATTTGGCCTCACTGCACAGCCTTTGAGATCTTAGTTCCACGACCAGGGATTGAACCTATGTCCTCGGCAGTGAAATTGCAGAGTCCTGCCCACTGGGCCACCAAGGAAGTCCTTGTAACTTGTGGATTTAGAAGAGAAGCATGAATTTAGAAAATGAAGCCCTTATTTGTTTGTTTGTACTGTACTATTATTTATTTATTTCACTTAGCATAATGTCTTCGAGGTTCATCCTCATTGTCCCAGGTGTCAGAACCGAAACTTTCAAACATCTCCCTCTAGACACCGCCACGCCCTTGACAGTTGCAGCCAGGCTAACCTATTGATGACCAAAATGCCTTTCACATATCTGCCTCTGACCCACTGCTCATCCTATTTCTCCCTTCTGGAATGTTCTTCCCTTGTTCCCACCCTCAAGCCCTGCTCATGCTTGGGGCTCAGCTCAAACCTTCCTTCAGGAAGCACTCTTGGATCACACCTCAGAGGGGGCTTTCTCTCTCCTGGGGTCCCCCAGCACTTGTGATTTGCACCCAGCACGCTGGGCTGTCCCTTCTGTGTGCACCCTGCTTCTCAGTCTCCAGGGCCGGCTCTTGAAGGAAGACTTGTGTGTCCCTGAAACCCCTGTGAGCTCTACCCCAGACCACCTGCACAGCAGGGGCCTGAAAAGAAAACGCAGAAATGCATGAGCAGGGACTTTCCTGGTGGTCCAGTGGCTGAGACTTCACGCTCCCAATTCGAGAGGCCTGGATTCGATCCCTGGTCAGGGAACTAAGATCCCACATGCCGCAGTTAAGATCCGGAGCAGAAAAAAAAAAAAAATATATATATATATGCATGAACCATGGTACATTTCCTAAGTACCCCTGCCTCTGCAGGTCAGTTAAGGAGACAGTTTCTGTGTCTGTCAGCCCAGTCAGCAGTCAGGACCTCCCAGGCCTGGAGAAGACACACCTCAGCTTTGAAGACTAGGAAGCCCCGGGTCACACTCCAGCTGGGCCCCTCCGTGGCTCTGTGACCTTGGTGGGTCAGCCTCGATTTTTTCATCTACAAAATGGGCAGATGCTGTAGGCTTTCTGGGGTCATGTGCACAGCAGTTGGACACCACGTGTGGAGCGTGCCCCACGGTCTCCAGCGCTTAAAGGCGTGACGTCTACAGTGGGCGGGGGACTTGGACACAGTCCATGGTGATGGTACGCCTCCCCTGCCCACCCAACCCGGGGCTCTGGCCATGATGCTCACGCCAGAGCTCCGCTGTCCCCGGCTTTCTGTGACGGGAGCCCCACTCAGTGGCTGCAGGAACAAACTGAGTGTGGAAAGCAAGAAAGAGATTCTGTGGGTTCCTATCACTGTGGACGCCATGTGACGGTCATATGACCCTGGCCTCACCCCAGCCCAAGCCACATGCCCACCGCTGCTGACTGGCTCTTTTTTTCTCAGGAAAGAAAGAACTGGAAAAAAACTAAAGTGTGAGGCTGGGCTCCGGGTCAAGGGACTACAGGGAGGTGCTGGGACCCGGAGCCCCCAGGTGCCCAGAGGCAGGAACGTCAACGTCCCTACGGTCTGAGACTGCGGCTTCCACTCTGACCTTTCTCCCCAAAGCCAAGTTCTTGTAGCTGGAATTCCCAAAGCTCTTCTCACCAGTGACCCTTTGTCTAGTTGACCCCACGGTTGGAAACAAGCCTCATTGTCAGAGAGGCCTTGAGAGATGGTCCTGGGGTTTTCTCTCTAATTGTTAAAGGTTTCTTATTTATCTATTTATTTTTATTGACGTTTAGCTGATTTACAATGTTGTGTTAATTTCTACTGCACAACAAATTGACTCAGTTATGCATATAAATATTCATTTTTATGTTCTTTCCCTTATGGTTTATCCCAGGTTATAGAATATAATTCCCTGCACTAGTACTGTAGGACCTTGTTGTTTATCCATTCTATATATAATAGGTTTATTTATTTATTTTTATTGAAACATAGTTGATTTATAACGTTGTGTTAATTTCTGCTGTACAGCAAAGTGACTCAGCTATACACATATATACGCTTTTATTTAAAAATATTCTTTTCCATCAGGGTTTATCACAGGATATTGAAAAAAACAGTTTCTTTTTTAAGAATCTATCTACAATGTTTTCCTTCTCAATGGCAGAAGCTGGCAAATGGGCTTTGAAGAACTAGAAACAATAGCAATGTGTAGACTGCAAGGAGATCCAACCAGTCCATTCTAAAGGAGATCAATCCTGGGTATTCATTGGAAGGACTGATGCTAAAGCTGAAACTCCAATACTTTGGCCACCTCATGAGACGAGTTGACTCACTGGAAAAGAGTCTGATGCTGGGAGGGATTGGGGGTGGGAGGAGATGGGGACGACAGAGAATGAGATGGCTGGATGGTATCACCGACTCAATGGACATGAGTTTGAGTGAACTCCGGGAGTTGGTGATGGACAGGGAGGCCTGGCGTGCTGTATGGAGTCGCAAAGAGTCGGACATGACTGAGTGACTGAACTGAACTGAACAGAGGAAAATATAAAATTCTTCCCCTCTGCCTACTCCAAGTCAGAAGGACTGCCCGTGTTAAAAAGAGCGGCTGCCTTTCCCCACAAAGGCAGCTGGCCTCGCGGCCCCGATGCTCTGCCCTACATGAGACGTTTCCTCCCCCAGGCTGGCTGCGGGCTGGCCTGGCCCTCCAGCTCCTCCCCTGTGTTGGCAGCATGTGCTCCCTTCACCCCTGTCCCCTGTCCCCAGGGCGCCACAGGCGCCGCACCAGGAGGCCTGCCCAGGCCCTGACAGCTGACCCCAGACCTTCCTTCCTGGAGGCCCTTCCTCTCTGGGATGCTGACCCGCACATGGCCGGGGCCAAAGGCTTCACTCAGCAGCCGCTGGAGGAAACCTGCCATCTGGAAAGACTAGTGCTAAGAAGTGAGGTCATCCGGATCTGCCATCGGCAGAAACTGGGTCAAAAGTGAGCTTGACATCCCTCAAAGGGCCTGTCTGGAACTTAAAATAGGGAGCTTTCAGAATGAAAAGAAGAGAAGGGTTATTGGACACAGCAGGAAGTCACGGTATAGATTTTGTTACTCCCTAAGGAACAGGATTTAGCAGCAGCAAGGAACAGGATTTTAAAAGGTTGGATGAAATAAAATCAAAACACTAACTGCTACATACTAATAACAAATACCATTTACAATAGCATCAAAAATATATAATGTGATTAATACAGCTACAACAGCAACCATACTATAATATATAAATGTGCCAACGTAGCGTGTTTACACCTTAAATTTGCAGCTATATGTCAAATATATTCAATAATCTTTTTTAAAAATAAGAAACACTTAGGGATATTTCTGACAAAAGCTCTAAAAAAAACCCCTAATATCTACAAAACATTGTGAAAGTAACGAAAGGTAATCTGAATAAATGGGGAGTTATATTGTAGAAAAAAACCACCTATCATGTGCTAGATGGATTGCCCAAGTGGCACAGGTGGTAAAGAACACAGCTGCCAGTGCAGGAGACATAAGAGATACGGGCTCAATCTCTGGGTCAGGAAGATCCCCTGGAGGAAGTCATGGCAACCCACTCCAGGCACTTCTTGATGCCATATTCCCTTGTCTAGAACTTAGTGACATGGTTACACCTAGCTCCAGGAAGTCTGGGAAGGGTTGTCTTTATTCCAGAAGGGCATGTGCTAGCGTCTGGGATTTCTATTGACCAATGGGAAGAGGCGGTCTTGGGGCTGTTGTTACTATGTTGTGTTAGCAGAAGGAAGTGCAAAGGTCTGGGAGACTGTGACCTTGGGGATAAGCTGGGCTGTTGGGCTCCTTGACACCATGCCTAGCGCACACAGACCACGGTGTGCTCTGGTTAGTTGTACAGATTCTGAGACCCTCAGGCTGAAAGGCCTGCAGGACACTTGCTCCCACTTCAGACCTCCTAGTGACATCGTTGGCCCCTCTTCTGTTTGAGCAGACCTGTGACATGCCGTCATCTCCTCCCAAGGCAGTTCTCACGTCTTTGACTTCAGTGGTCCTTCTGTAGCTTGAACTTAAGCAGGCCCACAATTTCTCAGTTCAGTTCAGTTGCTCAGTTGTGTCTGATGTTTTGCGACCCCATGGACTGCAGCACGCCAGGCCTCCCTGTCCATCACCAACTTCCGGAGTTTATTCAAACTCATGTCCATTGAGTCTGTGATGCCATCCAGCCATCTCATCCTCTGCCGTCCCCTTCTCCTGCCTTCAATCTTTCCCAGCATCAGGGGCTTTTCCAATTTCTACCCAGGAATGATTAGGTTAAATTAAGACCCAAATGGGAGTATGGGTGTCACACCAGGTGGGGGATGCAGAGACCATGAGAGGGGACTCCTCAGTGTGCACAGAGACCTCCGGGCACTCAGGGCACAGTGTGTGTCCTGTGTGGTCAGGAAGAGCCTCCCCTCCCACTCAGAAGTGAGAGGGGGCAAGGAGGGGGCTGCCCCAGATGAGAGGGAGAGACAGGCTTGGGGTGGGCTTTACCCCAAGGTCGCTGGTCTGTGAGCATCTTTAGTAATGGATACACCTGAATGCAAGCCCCAGGTGGCGGCTCCACTGGGTAAGCCAGATGGGCGGGGTGTCCCCTGCCCAGCTTCCCAGATCCCCTCACTGCTGCAGGCAGTGGGGAGCCCCTGAGGACCCCTGAAATCATGCTGCCCGTGTCCCATCAGACCCAGCAGCCCTACAGATCATTTGACAAAAGGCCCAGAGCGGAGAGACAGTCCAGCCCTATGGCCATTTTCCGGGGGGCCAGCCAGGCCTCAGGGGTCAGGCGGCTGCTTACACAAGGCGGCTTTTTCCACATTGACCCCTGAGAGTTCCTCTGCACAACCGAGAGGAAATACTCTCAGCACCAGCTGTCCGGGATACACGTGTCTGCAGCTTTTTTCCAGGGAGCGAGCTGCGGCTCACGGGAAGGAAGCCCAGCCCTCAGGAAGCAATACTGTGGCATCACTGATTTCTCAGTGGCTGAGTCCTCCAGTCCGTGAAAGGAACTTCGCAGCGCATCTGTCCCCAAATGTGGGCTTTGCAGTGGTCCCCAGGGGACCGCTGCCCTGCTTTTCCAGCAAACAAGATGCAATGGAGGTCTGCAGGCCGGCCACATGCGTCTCCCCTCCTGCAGTCCTCTCTCACCCAGGGACGCTACCTTCCGAACAGAATTGCAAGGCAAGCTCCATCAGCCACACACATGGTCTTTCTGTCCACTCTCCCTGAGGGCCACAGGAAAGATCACGAATACCACCTGACCCTGCAGTGCATCCTGTCGAGGTCTGGGCCCGGGAGGGCAGAGATGGGTTCAGCCCCCTGCCCCGGCCCCTCCTAGCTGCACTTTTTCAAACCAAGTGATTTTGTATCTGCTTGGTTGCCTAAGGACTACTGTAACAAAGCACCACAAACTGAGTGCCTTAAATGACAGAAATTCATCAGCTCATGACTCTGGGGCTGGAAGACCAAGATCAGTGTGTCAGCAGTTTCCTTTTGAGGCTGTGAGGGAGAATTATTCCTGGCTTTCCAACCCCCTGCTGCTGGTGGCTTGCTGGCAATTTCTGGCATTCCTTGACTGGGAGAAGCAACACTGGGATTCTGCCTTCATCTTCTCACGGCCTCTCCTTGGGTCTGCATGTGTCCAAAGTTCACTCTTTGTAAGAACAGTCATCTCGGATTAGGATCCACCCTAAGAAGCCCATTTTAACTTGATCATCTGAACGACCCCATCTCCAAATAAGGTCACATTCATGGGTCACACTCATGGGTCTTGCAGGTTAAAACTTAAACATGTGGATTTGCGGGGAGAGGGGGAACAATTTAACCCATAATAGCAGATAAACTGGGCTTCTCTAGTGGCTCAGAGAGGAAAGAATCTGCCTGCCATGCAGGAGATGTAAGAGATGCCAGTTCGATCTCTGAGTCGAGGAGACCCCCTCTAGGAGGACATGGCAACCTACTCCAGTATTCTTGCCTTGAGAATCCCACAGACAGAGGAGCCTGGTGGGCTACAGTCCATGGGGTCACAAAGAGTTGGACACAACTAAGGGATTCAGCACACATAGCAGATAGGCCCGCTAGTCACTTAGACTATCAGGCCCACCAGGGTGCAGGCTGCAGTTTCAGTCCTGGGCTACAGGCAGTTATCCAGGAAGAACAAGAGGGAGACAAATGTGAACTATGTGGCCAGGTAACAGCAGGGAGCCCGAGGGACACAGAGAGTCCGGTGAGTAAGGGCAGGGGAGGTGCTGAAGTCCCCACATCTGACCTGGGCCTGGGTCCCTTCAGGGAAGTGAACCCCTCCGTCCTCAAGGCTAGAGGCTGGTGTGGGAGGCTGGTGGGCTGGAGGCTCCCTTCACTCGAGGGGCACCCACAGGTCCCCCCAGCCCTGGCCACACAGCCAACTGCCCCATCTTGAAGATGCAGGCGGCCTGGCCATGGGCCAACCAGTGTTCGGAGCTTTCTCTACTCTGTGAAAGCTGGAGCACACCGTTCTATCCAGGGTTCGCCTCCCCAGGAATGATGGCAGGAAGGCTGTTCAGACAGATGACATCAGTTGTGGTTCGTACTCCTTCAAGTTCTTCTGTACCGAGGGGCTGAGCTCCACCGAAACTGAGGAGATGGAGAATCACGATGTGATCATATAAGGGGTAGTTATTAGCGCCAAGCAGAAGCTTTGGGAGACCGGGGTCCTCGCATCTCCCTGCCCAGTGGTTCAGGGCTTGCTCAGCCCCATCCTGGTGGCACAGCCAGGCTGAACAGAGGGATAGAGCTGGCACTCATTCTTGTCAGCCACAGAGGCCCCAGCAGCCCCTTAAGTGGCATGAAGCACCCGGTTCCAGTTCCAGGACCTGGATCCATCATGTCTGGCTTGCATCTTCCCTCAGACATGCTGCTCACTGCTGCTTCACAGTTTCTGCAGAGTCTATAAGGTGTTCACTCCTGGAAAACCCCAAGTGGCGACAAGGAGCCTAATCTATGCAGCCTGACTGTGGGTGACAAACACCCATGAGATGAAGAATTGGGATGTCTGCACAGTTGGAAAAATCTGACAAATAGACAGGGCATGGCTCAGATGGGAAGGTCTACCATGTCTCTCGAATACACCACAACTTGTGTAACAACACTGGCGTGGGTTTTGCTCTTTTTCCATAACTGGTATTCAACATCCACACTCATTGTTTCCCTGAATGATGAAACTGGATCCACAGAGATCTATCAAGCACTGCAGACAAAATTCCTCCCAGAGAGGGGGGGATGGGTACTGAGGGGTGCAGGGAGGCACACGCAGTGCAGGGAGGGAAGGAGGCGATGTGGGTCTGTGGGGGGGCAGGGGGCTGAGGGGGTTCATGAGACACATGTGCGTGGTGGGCAGAGCAAAGCAGGAGCAGTGTCCTGGGCCAGAGGGGCCATGGCGGCCCTGCTCACTCCACCTCGGCAATCTCACAACAGCTCACGTCCTTCAGTCAAACCAACAAAGTGAAGTCAACTTTAAGTTCTCGAGACTGAGGACATTGGCCCCAAGTTATCAGAGCTTCCAGATAACAGGAATTGGGCTTCTGTTGTCAGGAGAAAATGGTCCAGAACAACTAGGAGAGCCTCTGCACTTTCACTTCTGCAAAACGGTGGAATCTGACCCTGGGGTTTCCACAAGTGGAAAAGCACTGGCACCATGTCTGGAATATTCTAGGTGCCCTGCCAGCGACAGGCCTTGTTATCAAGTTTGCTATTTATGCTCACAACCTCCCAAATGATCTGGTCAGTGGCACTGAATTAAGATAGTTCAGTTCAGTTGAGTTGCACAGTTGTGTGTGACTCGTTGCAACTCCATGGACTGCAGCACGCCAGGCCTCCCTGTCCATCACCAACTCCTGGAGTTTATTCAAACTCATATCCATTGAGTCGGTGATGCCATCCAACCATCTCATCCTCTGTCATCCCCTTCTCCTCCTGCCTTCCATCTTTCCCAGCATCAGGGTCTTTTCCAATGAGTCAGCTCTTCACATTGGGTGGCCAAAGTATTGGAGTTTCAGCTTCAGCATCAGTCCTTCCAATGAACACCCAGGACTGATCTCCTTTAGGATGGACTGGTTGGATCTCCTTGCAGTCCAAGGGACTCTCAAGAGTCTTCTCCAGCACCACAGTTGAAAAGCATCAATTCTTCGGTGATCAGCTTTCTTCACAGTCCGACTCTCACATCCATACATGACCACTGGAAAAACCATAGCCTTATTAGATGGACCTTTGTTGGCAAAGTAATGTCTCTGCTTTTTAATATGCCATCTAGGTTGATAAGATATGCTGCATGCATATTATTGCATAAAGACAATGGTGCTCAGAATTTGAGGATCATTTCGAGCCCACAGCAGAGCTAGAAAGACGACTGTGGAAGCAAGCAGACAGATCTGTGGTCATGTGGCTACAAGCTCCTTTATACACTGCAGTGCACAGACTCTCTAGTCACAGTTCACCCTGTGTTCTCCTCTTTTAGGAGAAGGAAACAGGCTCCCATCTGAGGGGACTCTCTACACCCTGAGAACTCTGGTCCCTTTCACTTAGAAGCCTCGGTCCTGTGGTATGTGCTCCTATGCACAGGGGCATGGAGCAGAGGGCAGGGTTCTGCCTGGAGCCAGCCTGAGGTCACAGTGGGAGAGGTGGGCTTCCTACTTACTGTGGTGCCTCTGTTTTTTACAATCAAGACTTTTGATTTAACTGGGGTAACAAGAACGGGACTTCTCTGGCGGCTGAGACAGTAGAGAATCTGCCTGAAATGCAGAAAATCCAGGTTCAATCTGTGGGTTGGGAAGATCCCCTGGAGGAGGGCATGGCAACCCACTCCAGTATATATGCTTGCCTGGGAAATGGACAGAGGAGCCTGGCAGACTAACAAGAAAAGCCCTATGAATAGAGTTCCCTTGGCTGGTGTGAAGGGTGTCGAGACCAGACTGCCCAAAGATGTACTGGTTTTACTGGACGTGCAGTTACCTTCAATAGGACTGGGATGGAGGGGGCAGTGGTCATGGTATTGTATGGGCTCCACTCCAAGTGCAGAATCACAGACTCACCTGTGTGTGACGAGTCCTCCAGATACTGCTATGCAGAGATTGGTGACTGGAGGCTGGAGCTGTAAGCCACCCTGGATGGAGATCCCCCAGCTCCAGTCTGGCACCATGAGACACCTGGGTAACCCAGATCGCCTTTCCCGGAGCCTGAAATGCCTAAGAATAATGGCACCCCACTCCAGTACTCTTGCCTGGAAAATCCCATGGACGGAGGAGCCTGGTAGGCTGCAGTCCATGGGGTCACTAAGAGTCGGACACGACTGAGCGACTTCACTTTCACTTTTCACTTTCATGCATTGGAGAAGGAAATGACAACCCACTCCAGTGTTCTTGTCTGGAGAATCGCAGGGACGGGGGAGCCTGGTGGCCTTCTGTCTATAGGGTCGCACAGAGTCGGACACAACTGAAGCAACTTAGCAGCAGCAGCAGCAGTCAGCAGAGGTATATGCACACCTTGAATTTCTGCTCCCAGGTATGTGTGTACAGACAGATACAAATCAAATAGAATAAGGGGTAGATATCCAGTATAAAGAAAGCTGAGTGCTGAAGAATTGATGCTTTTGAACTGTAGTGTTGGAGAAGACTCTTGAGAGTCCTTTGGACTGCAAGGAGATCCAACCAGTCCATCCTAAAGGAGATCAGTCCTGGGTGTTCATTGGAAGGACTGATGTTGAAGTTGAAACTCCAATACTTTGGCCACCTGATGCGAAGAGCCGACTCATTTGAAAAGGCCCTGATGCTGGGAAAGATTGAGGGCAGGAGGAGAAGGGGATGACAGAGGATGAGAAGGTTGGATGGCATCACCGGCTCGATGGACATGGATTTGGGTGAACTCCGGGAGTTGGTGATGGACAGGGAGGCCTGGCGTGCTGTGGTTCATGGGGTGGTAAAGAGTCGGACTTGACTGAGTGACTGAACTGAACTGATCCAGTATATTAGGGACTTCCCAGGTGGTGCTAGTGGTAAAGAATCCACCTGCAGGGCAGGAGATGTAAGAGATGAGGGTTCGATCCTTGGGTCGGGAAGATCCCCTGGAGGAAGGCATGGCAACCCACTCCAGTGTTCTTGCCTGGAGAATCCCATGGACAGAGGAGCGTGGGGTCACAAAGAGAAAGAAACAACTGAAGCAAATTAGCATTCAGACATGCATCCAGTATATAAGAACTGCTACAATTTAACAACAACAACCAAAAAAACCCAAACTACCCAATTTAAAAACACCAAAGGACCACAATGGGGAGCAGGCACAGCAACAAAGCATAAAACATGGCAGAGTAATTGTCCCCCGTGAACAGCACGGGATGCTGTCACTTGTACTGAGAATGGCACCTTCAGTGAGCAGATGCCTCAGATGGCAGAGCAAGCCTCGCCGGGCACCAGGGCCTGAGCCTGGGCCGGGGAACAGTGGGTGCTGTGACAGAGTAGGAGGCTGGCTCAGGGCCCCTGCTGGGCTGCAGGCTCCCTCAGGTCCTGGCTCTGCTAGTGCAGGCCAGGAGCGCGGAGGACAGAGGGGAGCCTCGAGTTGAGTCATCGGCAGGATGTGCACAGATCCGCGGAGGGCCTCCAAACTTGGCAGCTGCCGAGGAAATGATTTTCAGTTTTTTTTTTTTGGACTCTCATCTCACCTAGACACTCAGCTGGGACTCTGCTTCCTATTTCAAGATGTTTCCAAGCAGTTGCGTTTACGGAGACCTTCATAAACACACGTCCAGGGGAAGGAACCAAAAGAAAGCAGGCTTTCTCCAGGCCTGCTGGTCAATTCCCTTGGCCCCAACGGGCCTTGAGTATTTTAACAGAAACATGGTGGTGGAGGCCAACCGAGGGGGTCAGGAAGCCGAGAGACTCTCTGCGCTGCTTTCTGGACTTGATCTCTGGCCATGAAACAACTGTAAACAGGAACAGGAATCAGAAGACTTACTGAGCATCTATTTACCAGCACCTGCAGGGCCTCCCTGAGAGGCTGGCAGAGGAGGAAGGAAGGCCAGCCTCACCCCGATGACAGTTAACTGTCCCCTTTCTTGAGTGGCATTTCCAGGTTCTCAGGGGGAGGCTGAGGACCGGTGTCTGGATGGGGCCTCTGATGACTCTCTCATGGACCATCCGGCTCGTTATCTTTAAGTCCAAAGTTTACTCAGATTTCCTTGGTTTTATTTATGTTTTTATTGGCCCTGAGGCATGTGGGATCTTAGTTCCCCGACCAGAGACTGAACCTGCTCCCCATGCAGTGAAGGTGAGGAGTCTTAACCACTGGAACACCAGGGACACCCCAGATTTCCTTGGTTTTAAATTGAAGTCCTTTCTCTGTGCCAGGACCCCAGCCAGTTCACCACATGACCTTTAGCATCATGTCTCCTTAGGTTCCTCTTGGCCTAAGCTTCACCTGGATTTTTGTCTCCCTCCTTAGACTGGAAGCTCCTTAATGGCAAAAAGTGCCTCCCAATCCCTCACAGTACCCTCAAGTGTGCTTTACCCATCGAGAGGTCCAGAGACATGGAAGGGCTGTGCCTGGAACCTCAGCTGTGGGTTGTGGCTGTTTCCTCCCACCAAACGTCCAGACAATAAGATCAAGCGAGTAACAACAGCAATCATTTCTGGAGAACCGGGGTTCTGGGGGAATTTCACTTTCCTTGGTACATTTCTATAACGTTTTGTTGTTGCTGTTCAGTCACTAAGTCGTGTCTGACCCCGTGGACTGCAGCACACCAGGCTTCCCTGTCCTTCATCTCCTGGAGCTTGCTCAAAAACTCATGTCCATCCAGCCGATGATACCATCCAACTATCTCATCCTCTGTCATCCCCTCTCCTCCTGCCTTCCATTTTTCCCAGTATCAGGGTCTTTTCCAATGAGTCAACTCTTCAAAACAGGTGACCAAAATATTTGAGCTTCAGCTTCAACATTAGTCCTTCCAATGAATATTCAGAGTTGATTTCCTTTAGGATGGATTGGTTTGATCTCCTTGCAGTCCAAGGGACTCTCAAGAGTCTTCTCCAGCACCGCAGCTGAAAAGCATCAATTCTTCGGCACTCAGCCTTCTTTATATAAAGCACTTTAAATAATCAGCATGTATTTCTCTCCTAATTAGAAAGAATAAGGTAAAGTCAGATTGCAAGTTGGGGCCTGACGGTTTAAGAACACAGCCTGGGCACGTTCTCTCAGCACTGGAGGTGTCCAGATGTCACCCCCTTGACAGATGAAGAGTCTGGTGCCCCCAGATATGGGGCAGCTGCCTGGGGTGACCAGCAGGTCCAAGGTGAGCCCAGAGCATCAGTGGGCTCCTTCCAGTCCTCACCCAACCAAGGTGCCCGGCAAGACAAAGACTTCAAAGCTGTTGGATATGAATGAAATCTGACACACGCCCACGACCCCCAGTTTCCTCCTGAAGCATTCCGGGGCCCCATATTCCACTTCTGAAAAGAAGCCCTTGTTGGGATGAGTGAGGCGATGCGGTGATGGAGGAAGGAGTACTCGAGGTGGCCAAGTCACACTCGGGCTCAAGATGCTGCCGGGCCGCCCGGCTCCAGAATCGAGGCACCTCACCCCCACCCCACTGTGCCCCCCACGAGCCCTTTCACCTCCTGGCACAGCTGCTGCCTGTCATTCACGTCTGTGCCTGGAGATTTCACTCCATTCCCCACTCTCCAGGGCGCCCTGGCACTCCTCGCCGCAACCCTGCCCTGCATTGCCTAGCCCCATCCTGCTTTTCTTGGTTCACTTGTGTCCTCATGGAGGGAAGGACCTAGCCTTGTCTGCCTCTTACATGTTCCTCGTCTCCCAACCACTGTCTGGGGCAATGACAGGCACACACTGAGGGCTCGAACACATCTTGCCTGTAGAGTTCGAAAAGTAAACTGATGGGCCAAGCATTTTCAAGCATAATTGACAGAAACTCTGAAGCCTCAAGCCCTGTTTAGAGACCACATCCTAATAAGGGAAGCAAGCAAAATAAGCCAGGTCTCCAGGGCCTGATTGCCCTCAGCTTTGGGGGCTTCTCCTCCAACCCATCACAGCCACGCCCACCTGGCTGCTGCCCACATTAGCCCTGACCTGGTGACCATCTGCCCAGCCAGGGCCCTCGGGGAGAAGTGGGTGAACAATGAGGTTTTTCCACCAGACATTCTGCAGCCTAGAGATGATAGAAATATTTTTGAAAACTGCTGAGCTAGAAGTCAGATTTATTTATAAGTATTGTGTGTCATTCTTTAAACTGCAAATATGCTTTCAGAAAGAAATTGGGATTCTGAAATCAAAGTGAGAAAGGACAGAGATGAATGTGTGTAGGAAAAATTTTCAAATTCACCCAAAGCTCAGGCTTTATTCACATCAAGAAAACCACACAGAAAAGAACAGAAGGCATTTTCCTATTCGGGGTCTTGGCAACATGCCAGCAAGGGAAGGGAGACCCCAGTGACCACCAGGCAGGGGGAGGAAAGAGATGCAGGAAGTGAGTTCTTGGGTCTTTATCCACAGCCTTCTCTGAGACGGTCCTTCAAAGATGGAGGCGGTGGCACTAGTGGCAAAGAACCCGCCTGTCAGTGCTGAAGACGCCAGAGAGGTGGATTCAGTCCTCGGGCTGGGAGGATCCCCTGGAGGAGAAAATGGCAACCCACTCCAGTGTTCTTGCCTGGGAAATCCCACGGACAGAGGAGCCTGGCGGGCTACAGTCCATGCGGCTGCAAAGAGTCAGACACGACTGAGCACACATGGGACTCACAAGGAAGAGGGAGTGAGCATCTGGGGAAGATTTGGCTCCTGCTAATGAAACAGCGGGGGCACAAATGGGGTCAGGCAGTGGGGAGCAAAGCCTGGACTCCATCAACTGTTTCCATGGTAACAGAGCCTGTGACCCAAGCGTGGAACCCACTTCACTAACATGGGGTCTGGGATCCCATCTGAGGTCGAGTCTCCACTGTGGTGCCACCTTGTCACACAGTCAGGTGACTGTCCCGTGGGCAGAACCCACCGGAAGTTTGTTCCTACAGTGCTGCTCCTAACATGTTACCTACCTGGTCCACATTGGGCCAACTGTGTTGGCCTGACTGGGCAGGGAAGTGGGGAGGGCATTTGTTGTTTAGTTACTAGGCTGTGTCTGACTCTTTACCCTGCCAGGCTCCTCTGTCCACGGAATTCTCTAGGCAAGAATACTGGAATAGGTTGACATTTCCTCCTCCAGGGGATCTTCCCAAGCCAGGGATTGAACCTGCATCTCCTGCATTGGCAGGTGGGTTCTTTACTACTGAGCCACCAAGGAAACCCCGTGGATGTTTAACATCCACCAGATCCTATCATTTTCTAGGCAGTGTCTGGTTCTTTGGGCTTCCCTTGTGGCTCAGTTGCTAAAGAATCCGCCTGCAATGCGGGAGACCTGGGTTTGATCCCTGGGTTGGGAAGATCCCCTGGAGAAGGGAAAGGCTACCCACTCCAGTATTTTGGTCTGGAGAATTCCATGGACTGTAGAGTCCGTGGGGTCACAACAGAAGTCTGGTTCTTTATGCACTTTATCTCATTAAATGGCCTTGGGACGTAGAAACATGTCTGTCCATTTGACAGAGAAAGAAATCCAGCGCGTTTCTCAATGTGGTAACCTGCGAACCCGGCTGTTTCCTCTGAGCTGGTAGTAATACCTGGGGACCCGAAGGTGGGAGGCACCACTGTGGGCAAAGTCCATGCCCAGGAAGGTGTTGCTATGGTTAACAGTAGCCGGAAGGAGCTCAACCCACGTGTTTGATAACGCTTGCAAAGGTGCAGGCCAATTTGATGGTCTTTTTGGACAGGTGCCTTGGGCCCCACGTCCCTGGCCTTACCTGATGTCACCGCTGTCTCTAGAGTGTCCAATGGAGCCAGAACAGGGAGGAGACGTGCAGTGTGTTCTGTCCAGCTCCCTTTCCCTTTATCAGCATCAGTTATGACAGGGCTGCTCGGGGTGGACACAGCCCATCTCCTGGGCTGCCAGGGCTGGGTGAGTTAATTGGAGAGTTTAGGGTGGAGACGATAGATGGCCCTGTGAATGGACACCCTAAGGTTTAGAAAGTAATAACATGACTTCCCTGGTGGTCCAGTGGTTAGGACTCTGTTCTTCCAATGCCAAGTGTTTGGGTTCGATCCCTGGTCAGGGAACTAAGAGACCATATGCCATGCTGCAGAGCCAAAAAAAATAAATGAAAATTTAAAAAAGGATACTGCCAAACTTGTAACACAACCGATAAGAAGAAAAGTAATAATAAAAGCTGAGGAAGAACAGAAAGTGAGGACACAGGAACAGAAGCCTCAGATGGTGTGGCCCCTGGGGACTTACCCTGAGGGTGAGTGGGTGGGTCTGAGCCCCTTGACCTTAGGTTTTTCATGTAGTTTCATGGAGGGTCTGTAACTCAGCTCTCCTTGAAGGAAGGAGAACATGCTGGTTTTCCTTCATGTGGGGCTACATTTGACTACATGAAAGGCAAAGACCCTACTTCCAGGCCAAACCCTCAGGGGAAATAATTATTTTCCAGCAGACGTTTCTTAAATGACTCTTCAAAGATCCATGCCCCATCTCCCCCTGGCAGCAGGAATGGCCCCCCAACCCCCACCGCCCTGGTGGCTGAAGAGAGAGGCCCACGGATCTGGAACCATCTACCATTACCGAGGGCCACCATGTCTGCCCGGCCTGCCAACTGGGAGCTCTAATTAGGGAGGAGGGCTGAGTGTCAGCTTGGCTGGGCCGCGGGTACCAGCCTTCGGTCAGGTGTGTGTGTGAGGTCGTCTCTGGTTGAGACGCGCGTTCGAATGGGGTAGACTGGGAGAAGCAGATGGCCCTCCCAAGGGTGAGTGGGCCTTGTCCGGTCATCTGGAGCCTGAACGTAACAAGAAGGCAGAACTAGAGGGAACTCCTCATGCCTGACCGTGAGCTCGGACACTGGTCTTTTTCTGGCCTTTGGACTCAAGACTGAAAAACTGGCTCTTCTGGGGAAAGACCCAAGTCAGCTTGCTGGCTGCATGGCTTGGGACTTGTCAGCCTCCATCATCATGGGCCAATTAATTGCTAATAGTAAATTTCTTTATGTAGATGTAAAATTTCCTATTGGTTCTGTTCTCTGGGGAACCCTGACTAACAGAGTCAGTGTGGTTAATAGCATGACCATGTCTCCAATTTATGCAGCCCAACAAACACCCAGAGCCGGTGGAGCTCATTAACTCAGAATCATTAATTAAGCGCCTGCTGTGTGCTCGGGAGAATAACCACACAGGTCTCGCCACAGACACAGAAGTTAACAGTCACGGCTGCAGCTGGCTGTCCACAGAAGACCACGAAGACAGCTAAGGGGCAGGGAGCTTCTCAGTTACAACAGAAACCAGCGAAACAGAGTTCACTTATTATTGTGAGAGTTAAAGCCACGCCTCCTCTACGTGTGTTTTTCAAACAAACTTGTTGTCATGGTAACTCTCTTAAAACAAGATGCAACAAGGTTTAAGGAGCCTGAGAGCTAATTACAATAGTGCTTTATATTTAGTTACACCTTTCTTCTGAGGAGTTTAATGGACCTCATTCATTAAGCTCCATCCTCTGAAGTCTTTAGGGGACAGATATTATTAAACCATTTTACAGACGTAGACACCAAGGCACGGATAGGTTAAGTGACTTGGCCACTGACGGGCAGCTTAACCAGGAGCAAGCCTGGGCCAGACCCACGTCTCCTCTTGTTTCCTTCTGTTTTCTCTACTCATCTGTCTCCAACGGGGGTTTTGTAAGCCCTTCATCATGAAAGGCTCAGTTTCCCACAGCGTGATTGGGGGACCCCAGATTCTGCCACCATCCCTGTGCAGAAAAAGCTGCCCAGTCCGGGAGGCTCAAGGATGGCAGGGATGGGGGTGCAGGGAGGAGAGGCAGGGCTGTTGGGGGTCTGTGGGCTGGAGGTGCTGCTGCCCGGACTCTCAGCCCGTGGAGCCAACATCCATGGGCATGGGCGGCTCACACACTCGACCAGGGGTACCCAGGGGCGCTGGGGCCTCAGGGCACACCTGACACCAAGTGGCTCCCGCCTCAGTCACAAGAGTCTGACAGTGCCAGCCACGCTGGCCAACAGGCTGTACTGTCAACATCCCAGAGAAACCCTGTGCTGGGGCCTCTGCGCAGCAGCTCTTGGAGGGGGCCCAGATCAGAGCAGCAGCTATGTCAGAAACCAAGGGGTTCTGCCCATCTCAGAGCCGCTGAAAGACAATCTCTGATTCTCAAGCTCTCTGATGGCTTCTCCAGCCTCTCTGCTTGGAATGTTCCTCCCCTCCTTCAAGCCTTTTTCAGATCTCACCTTCTCAACAGGGTCTATCCTGACCAAGCCTCGTCAGCCCAGCGACAGCCCCTTCCCACTCCCTGCCTCTCCCTGACCCAGGCTTCACAGCTCTCATCACCTTCACGAAGCCTGGGAGGTATCGTCTGTCCCCCCCATGAAAATGCAAGTTCTGCAAGAACGTGACCCTTGCACAGTGTCATCAATAGATACTGATAGGAACCATGGTTTTTGACTCAGGCTATTAGATGAGCAACTAGGGGGAGGAACAAGGGGCAGGGGGTCCCTGCCATGTTTTGGGAGTGTTGACTTGAGACTTCAGCAGGCACACAGATGAAGGGTGCGAGGCTGTTGTAGAGGACGTGGTCCTGAGAGAGGAGGAGGAAACCTGGGCGCGCCTGCACCTGCACAGGTGGGTGAAGACGAGCCATGGACCAGACGGCGCCCAACACGCAAAGGAGTCAAGCAGCGGGGAGGAGAGGGTCTCAGAGGTGAAAAAATTGAGAGATGAGCCCCCCTGGTCTACAGGGCTTCAGTAGAGGAGTGGGGGAGGGCATCAGGGGGAGGGGGACCTTCAACTCGCCTTTCAGAAACCCAGGCTGGGTAGGAGGTAAAGGGGAGGATGGGGAGGGAGGTTTCCACTCAAATTTTAACTCACAATTGGAGCATCTGAAACAGGAGGAAGGCCCTTGGTCAGCCGGGTGTGTTGGCAGAAGCTGGACCATGAGTTCAAAGGGACAGGATGGGGGAAATCCAATCAGGCAGGTGTGAGGGCCTGCTGAACATGAAGGTCGGTCCCGTCAAATCCCGAGAGCCTAGGATTCGTGATGCCGCCCTGAGTCTGAAAGAAACCCAAGGCTACTAGGAAAATACAGTTGGCCTTCCTCCCACCCAACAGGAAAGTGTATGGCCTTCCAACTTTGAAGTGCCATCTGGGTTTCCATAATAGGCTCGGGTCTGGATTCCAGCACCGTCAGAGAACAACTTCCTCCCCAATTAAGACGTGTGTATGGCGGGGCGGAGGGGAGGGGTTGGGGGGGCAGTGGGGGTTGGTAGGCAGGAAGGCCTGGAGCCCATGGGTGATTTCCAGCCTCTGCAGGAGGTCTGAGCAGCAGGATACCCCACAAACACCCTGAGATGTGTCCCTCCCAATACCTGGCTCCAGGACATTGTATCTTCAAGGGCAAGGACAGAATGTTTTCTAATAAATTTCCATTCACCCAGGATGTACTCATGATGAAGGTTAAGAGTCTTAAGTAGGAGGCAGCACCCTAATTCCCAAAAGAATTCTTTCAAATCTGTTATTTTTATTGCATAATTTTGGAAAATTTACATGTGGATAAAAAAAATGAATTTCAAGAATAAAAACTATTAGGAATGGGGACTTCCCTGGTGGTCCAGTGATCAGGAATTTTCCTTCCAATGCAGGAGACACAGGTTTGATCCCTGGCTGGAGAACTAAGATCCCACATGCTAGAGAAAACTGCATGCTGCAACAAAGACCCAGTGCAGCCAAAAAAAAAAAAAAAAAATCAAAACTATTAAGACTGGAATTTTCCT
Organism: Moschus berezovskii; assembly: GCF_049115385.1. Lineage (NCBI taxonomy): Eukaryota > Metazoa > Chordata > Mammalia > Artiodactyla > Moschidae > Moschus > Moschus berezovskii. The sequence goes on from NC_142470.1 coordinate 19,908,901, forward strand.
TACGTGTACAAAAAGCTGTGTAGTATTTGGGCTTCTGAGGTGTGGTAAAGAACCTGCCTGCCAATGCAGGAGACACAAGAGATGTGGGTTTGATCCCTGGGTCGGGAAGATCCCCTGGAGGAGGGCATGGCAACCCACTGCAGTGTTCTTGCCTGGAGAATCCCATGGACAGAGGAGCCTGGGGCTACAGTCCATAGGGTCACAAAGAGTAGGACATGATGGTGGGACAGAGCAGATTCTAAATCAAGCCACTGTATAGGCCTAATTAAAAGGCAACTCCAAATATAAGGCAGCACCATATTTTGCCAAGGAGAAGAAAAAAAAAACATTCTGCTCATTTGGACAGGGATGTTGAAGAAACAGTCAAGGGTCAGCTTATAGTATTTATACAGTTGCTACTGTTTAGTCACTAAATCGTCTCAGACTCTTTTGTAACCCCATGGATTGTTGCCTGCCAGTCTCCCCTATCCATGGGATTCTCCAGACAAGAATACTTCCATTTCCTTCTCCAGGGTCAAATATATTTATTACTATGGGACATAGTGAAAAAAGCACTAGGTAGGTTTGAAAAACACTGAGGTAGAATTATGGAAACTCAGAGGAGTAATAAAATCAGAGGAAAAGCAAAAGCCCAGGATTCTCAACTCAACTCGATGTCCTGTGTTTTATTACTCTGAACAAGCGATGAGTGTTCTCCAAAGGGGCTCATGGGGGTGGAGGGATAGGAAGGAGAGAGAGGAAACCGATGGACAGTTCCTGGGGATTAAGAGATCCATGGAGAACAAAGGCTCTGAAATCAAGGGTGAGCTTGGTCATAAGCACGGAAGGTCAGGGCACGGTCAGCAGGGGAAGAAACTCACCTCAGCCCAATGAGAAAACAAGTAATTAGAGCACCCACTTGCTTCCCTGCCGCCTGCCAATCTGAACTGCCTGCATCCTCTGCCCCGTGTTGTCTAGGTGAGGTCCATGTCTCTGTGCACTCCGAACTATCCCTCTTTGGCTAGTGAGGTCTTGCTAAAATATGTCTACAGATACTTCCTAGGGTGGCCAAATCTAGCAGATAAAAATACAGGCCACCCATTACATCTAATTTTCAGATAAATGATTTTTTAAGGTAAATATGCCCCATGCAATATTTGGGACATATCTATACCAAGTTATGTTTGTCTGAAATTTAAATGTAACTGTATTTTATCTGGCAACCCTACTCGATACTCTCTCCACTCAAAACATGGTACCCAATTTCTCTTCCACTGTGCGTGGACTGTACCTAGTGACTCACCAGCGACAGATCAGAGCAAAGGTAAGTGATGACATGCCAACCCTAAACCAGATCAAAAAAGAACTGTGGCCTCGAAGATCTCTTTCTGCTGACGTACACACACACATACACACACACACACACTGCCTCCTCGACGATCTCTTTCTGCTGACGTGTATCTACATACACACACACACACACATACACACACTCACACACTCTCTCTCTCTCTCTCTGTCTCTCCTTTTTTTTTCCTGGAAACATCCTCTCCCTCTCAGACCACAGAGGTCACAGCCTGACCCATGCTGTTCCCAGTCTGTAGGCAGCAGAGACACATGGTGGGGGCGGGGCTGCAGGAAGACAGGAGGGGAAACGGAGGAGACGGAAGCAAGGTCCCAACAGGAGGGAGACAAGTAAGGAGGAGGCTGGCCTGAGCAGGGAGGCCTGGATCCCGGTGGCCTGAGGTGGTTACTCTCCAGCCTGGCTATGTTCATTAACGCCTTTGCCCTTTTGCTCGTGACATCTCAACTCAGATTCTATCATTTACAACCCCAAGAGTCACTATCTCAGGGACTCTTCACACATTCGCATACAAAGAAACCAAAGTCATTTTTCAAATTAACTCAAGGAATGGGTCTCTCTCCAAGAAGCTGTTCAAATGAAAGCATTTATTTTTATAAACGTTGTCTCCAGCCAGTATATCTCTAATTGCACTTAAGACACTGGGGGAAAAAAAAAACAACTCTGTATTTAATCCTCTGCCAAGTTAAAAGAATATCCAGTAGCTTCCACTTTCTGTTTTAGATAGCTATTACCATTTAATTTACATTCTCTTGGTATAAAAATATGTTTTAAAAAATCCCAGACCAACATATAAACACACTTACCGGCACATTCTTAAAAAGACAAACATGACCGAAGCCCATAGTTGGTTGAGACGGGAGTGGCCTCTTGGGGTGGAGTCGTGAATGGCAGTGGGCAGGGCAGACAGTCCCAGAAGACCCTGGGCCCCGGTCTGCAGCACAGGACACCCTCTCAGCTCACAGGTCACATCTCACGGTATTAGAAGACAACCACCTCTCACACTGGATTAAAACCAGGGGGAAGGAACAATGTTCTCAGGGAGCCACACGGCACAGAAGTGCCCTGGGCACCACGTGGCCAGTGGGCCCAGCCCCAGAGTCTGACCAGAGGCCTGGGGACCACGGCCCGGTCTGGACTTCTCTCTGCAGACACGAGAGTTCCCCAGGACTTGAGGGCCGCCCAACCCCGGCTGTGGCTAAAACACCCAAATGAACGACGATCCAGTGGAGGAGATGCACTGAGCTCCTCAGGGTCACAAGCAGGGCCTGCTCCGGACTCAGTGGAACGGCCGCCCCCGCCTGGGCCGGGACCTGAGATGACCCGCCGAGCGGCGCACAGCCTTCCTCTCCTGCCGGTGCAGTTTCTCAGCCTCCTGCTGCTGCTTCTGCTGCTCTGACTGAGAGAGAAGAGTAAATGAGGGGAGAGAAAGAGAAAGGACATGCCAATACCCCTTTCTGGGGGGCCATCGGAATGCCAATGGCACGACCACCACTCTTAGCCCGGTTCTGGCAGGGGCAGCAGGACCAGTGCCAACCACCACGGTTACTGTGAGAGCCGAAGCCTTAAATCCCCTGGGCCAGAGAGCGGCCTGGACGTGCCGGACAGCTTGAGCCACATAGCTTGAGGCTGGTTCCTCAGCCCACATGCCACACAGTCCCTCACGGGAGAGCTAGCCTGAAGAAGACGCGATGGCTTTCCAAATGCCCATGACTTCTCTTGCGGAACTGTCCTTCATCGACAAGCCAGAGCGATTCATCAGTTTACTCACATTGTCTTAAAGACAAAAAAATGCAGGGGGTGTAGGTTTGATCCCTGTGTCCCAAAACTGTGTAATAACCCACCCATGATTAATCAGGCAGTCCCCCGGAGCTGGTTCCAAAGAGAATCAAACGCCCTTGAAAGGCAGAGAGCTACCACTAAACGCTGATAAAGGCTTGGCAGACACATCAGTCGCAAGTTCACAGCTCGAAGGGGCACATGGGTTCTGGGATGGCTGCTCTGAAGGCACCGTTCTCAACACTCAGGTGAGAAAACCAGACCTCCTCCAAACAGCGTCAAGGTTTTACAGAAGAGAGCTCCGTCAGTGCGGAATCTGCGCCGAAGGGAAGGGAAGCTTCCGAGTTCTAAGAATACAGCTCTGTTCCACCGAGTCTGGTTTGGAGAATACAAACCCCTAACCGTGAAGTTCAAAAAAAAAAATCTTAGCTGGTGGAACTGACAGAAGGCCCAACTTTGACAGCAGCGGTGGGGCAACCACTTTCAAAGGTGCAAAACTCTGTCTCAGAGACACTTGCATGGCCTACCGGCCTGTGACCTGCCACTCCAGGCACCTGGGGGTACTCATTCATATGTCCGCCTTGAAGAACAAGTCTCTGTGTTCACTTGCTGCCGGGATTATTCCACTTCTGTAAAGTGAAAGAGCTGGGAGGTGACGGAATCATGAAAAAAGAACACGATTCGTAAGACCAAAAACTGATGACTCTTTCCTATTTGGGAAACTCTTGGGCTTAGATTCTGAAGAATCAAGCACTTTTCCCATGTACCATTTTCCAAAGCCGTTTCAAAGTAACCCTGCCCAGTGTGCTCCTCTGTAGGTCACTCCCCCGGTCCCACCCAGCCCAGGGTGCGGTCCTTTCTGCCTGAGACCAGCCGTCAGGGTGAGGAACCTCTGTAAGCCCCCTTCAGTCCGCCTCCTCCTGCAACAGGCCACAGTGACTTTTTAAAAGTAGAAACGGTATGCCAGTCTTCTGCTAACTACACCTTTTCAACCACTTTCCACGGTTCTTAGGACCAGGGTTAAAATTTAACCTCAGACACGGCCCCGCTGGACAGCTCTACGTGCCTTTCCAGCTACGTGTGAGGCCACAGTTGGCAGCCCCGTGATGGGGCTGCTTCACACACGTAGGCTCACTCCCACCCACCAGCAAGGCTGGAGGCTGGAGCCCTGCCCGCCGCTCGGGGCTCTGCCTGCCCCTCACCCGGGGGTCCCTCACTCCTCCGGCTGGGTCGGGCCCCTGACACTCCCAGCCCTGGGCCTCCACGAGTGCGTCCCACATTACGATGAGCTGACTGTAGGCGATCTAGCTCCATCCACGCGACTGCGGCACCCAAGGCCACGTCTGTCTGTTCTGTGTGTCTCTAGCACACGGCAGAGAGCAGGCTGAGGCTCCTTTGTGAATGGAGAACTCAAAAACCCAAGGGAAACTGCACGCTCCCTAGCAGACCAGATAATGGTGTGTCAGCAAGCCCCTGAACACTGCTTATTTAATATTGTTTCTTCATATTAAGAAAAATGAAGTTGTTCAGTTGTGTCCGACTCTTTGCAACCCTGTGGACTGTAGCTTACCAGGCTCCTCCATCCATGGGATTCTCCAGGTATGAATACTGGAGTGGGATGCCATTTCCTTCTCCAGGGGATCTTCCCAACCCAGCGTTCAAACCCGGGTCTCCTGCATTGCAGGCAGACGCTTTACCTTCTGAGCCACCAGGGAAGCTCTCATATTAAGAAGCATCCCTTTAAAAATGCCTCTGGTCCAAGTAACTTTGGGAAATGAGGTACTAAATAAAGGTAAACAGGGAGTGCTGGGGCTTAAGTCAGGAGCTGCTCTGCGTCTCTGATATAGATATCTGTCATGGATTTCCCTTGGGGGTGTGGTGGCAAAGCCGGCTTCCAGGAGCCCCCCCCTCCATCTCCTGGAGTACATTCCACGAGGCCCTGCCCGTGGAGTCCCCACAAAGGCAGGTGTCTACACGTGCGCTCAGAGGCAGCAGCGATCCCTGCAGAAAAATCTTTGTCCAGAAACATGTGTGTGCTCAGTCGTGTCTGACTCTTTTGTGACTCTATGGGTGGCAGCCTGCCAGGCTCCTCTGTCCATGGCATTCTCCAGGCAAGAATACTGGAGTGGGTTGCCATTCCCGACTCCGGGGATCTTCCTGACCCAGGAATCAAACCTGGGTCTCTTATATCTCTTGCACTGGCAGGCTTTACCACTTTACCACTGCGCCACCTGGGAAGCCCCTGTCCAGAAAAAAAACTCTCCTTATCCCCAGTCCAGAGAAGAGCTGTATTTGCAAGATGCTGCCACTGCGTGACCGCCTCGTTTGAGTTAAGAGCCAACCAGCTTCTTCTCCTCCCTGTTCCTGTCCTGACTCCTTCCCCACATCCATGGCAGTCCTATCTCCGGAAGGGCGGGGTAGGGGGGGAGGCTAAATGCAAAGCCCACACCTGCACCAGTACCCGGTTGGCCCAGGGCCCCTGAGGGAATGAACTACAGGATATTTAAAAGTAGAATCTGGGACCTAATCCTAGTTTTGCCAATATACAATTTTAAATAATATTAAAGCATAGGTTTTTCTCCTTCAATTTGATTACTATTTTATAAAATACATATGAAAATACTTGGAAAACTCGAGATTTTACCTGAATATATCACACACCTAGTATAAAAGGATTTGTATTAAAAAAACACCCCACAAACAATAATTCCATAAAAATTCTTAAATAAAACTAAGATTTAATAGTTGAAATGCTATTAGTCAAAGGATGAAACAGTCAAAGTTTGGCATAAGCCAAACACCAACTGATGCATTCCCCAAACTAGTTTCAAAGCCTCTGCTAGACTCAACCGTGAGGCTGTTTTAAGTATTTTCACTTAAATGTTTCGTTTTGGTGTTGCAGTTTAGTCACTAAGTCATGTCCAACTCTTTGCGACCCCACGGACTGTAGCCCACCAGGCTTGTCTGTCCAAGGAGTTTCCAGGCAAGAATACTGGAGTGGGTTGCCAATTCCTCCTTCAGGGGATTTTCCAGGCCAAGGGATCGAACCCATGTCTCCTGCATTGCAGACAGATTCTTTACTGCTGAGCCATCAGGGTAGCCCTCTTTTGTTTTTTGGGGGGCGGAGGGGAAAATCAGAGCCATCTTATTTTCAGTTTACTACAAATCATAAATTGATACTGTACTCAGTACCTTCCAACTGGGGAAAAGTGGGGAAGGAGTATGCTTGCGTCCTCCCAGCTTACCTGGTGTGGCAGAGGGAGCCCTGGGCCGGGCAGCTGGGAGCCTGTGAGGTCTTCCCATAGGAGACCTGCGCCTGCTGGCCCCCTCAGCATTGTGAACTTCAGAGGCAATTAGGAAACGTTTGAGGGTACACAGAACCTCTAAGAAACTGGGCACAACGAGTTAGTCTGAACACACAGCCAGTTTTGGCTTATTTAAATGAGAAATGTAAGATGCAAGTTTGCTGTAAATGGAGACAGGTTTAACTGAAAAGCTTCTTACATACAGAATAAAAAAGTTCTAATGGGGGGAGTGGGAAGAGGGGGATTTGGGAAAAAGTGATCAAAAGTACAAACTTCAGTCATGAGATAAAGGAGTATTAGGAGTGTGATGACTACAGTCAAAACTGCTATATTACACACAGGAAAGCTCTTCAGAGGGTAAATCCTTAGAGTTCTCATCACAAAGAAAAAACAATATTTTTTCTTTTTCTGCTTTTTTTAAAAAAAATTGTATCTATGTAAGATAATGAACGGTAACTAAGTAAAAAATATCCTTATCATTTGGCAGGCCTTCTGACAACATCAGAAAGAACTGTCAACAACCAGAGATGAATGAGCGGACACTGTGAACACATTTCTCCGAAGGAAATGTATGGATGGCCAATAGGCACATGAAAAAAATGCTCTGTCATTGTTAGTCATCAGGAAAATGTCAATCAAAACCATAGTGAGACACCACTTCACACCAACAAGGATGACTACAATAAAGACCGACAGTAACAAGTATTGGCAAGGATGAGGAAAAAAATAGAACCCTCACAGACTGCTGGTGGGAATGGGGAATGGTGCCATCACTTTGGAAAACAGTCTAATCGTTCCTCAAAAAGTTAAAAAAACAAACAACCCTAATGTCTACCATCAGATTAAGGGATAAGCAAATTGTGGTATGGGCTTCCCAGGTAGTTCAGTGGTAAAGAATCCATTGGCCAATGAAGGAGACATGGATTTGATCTCTGGGTCCAGAAGATTCCCTGGAGAAGGAAATGGCAACCCACTCCAGTATTCTTGCCCAGAGAATCCCATGGACAGAGGAATCTGGTGGACTACAGTCTATAATATTGCAAAAGAGTCAGACTCAACTTAGCAACTAAATAACAACAAATGGTGGTATATTCACAGAATGAAATATTTACTCAGTCATAAAAACGAATAAAGCTCTTATACACGCAGCAACATGGATAAGCCTTTAAAAACATGCTAAAGTGAAAGAGGCTAGTCACAAAAGAAAACACGTTGTGTGATTCTATATATATACACAATGTCCAGAACAGGCAAACCCATAGGCCAGCACATGAGAGGGTGGGGTTTGCTTTTGGAGTGACGAGGATGGTCCAGGTTTAGATGGTGATAATCGAGCACAGCATTTGGTGACTACTAAAAGTCCTGAACTGTACATTTTTAAAGGGTGGATTTTAGATATTTTCATTATACCTCAATTGAAGAAAAGGATCAGAAGCTTAAGTCTTTGTCATTCTTTCCCTCTTTGTGACAATACATATTAAGTGAGAGTGAGTAAATGAGAAAAAATTTTTTTGAAAACTAAAACCACGGAGCTTCTTCACTCATCAGTTCATAGCAAATATTTAAAGCAGCTTATTCCTCCTTCATTGTATGCCAGGTGTCATCAAAGCTGGCTTAGAAATGACTGGTGTTAAGTCAGTTTAGAATGGGACCTATTGAGGATAGAGTAATTCGCCTCCTGAAACAATCAACCCTGGGCAAGCTGACTGCACTGTGATGAATGCATTAGAAATCACCAGTTCTTGATCATCTTCAAGTCCATGTTGAGTCTGAACTATTCTTTCACAGCCGTGGATGGTCAGGACTTCCATTTTACAAGGTCCCACCTCAGGTGGGCCAGCGATCCCAAAACCATGCTGCGGCTCTTCACTAATAGTACCAAGCCTGGGGGTCACTAGGGGCCTGCATCCCTCGGGACACCAGACACACGCCTGGCTCTGCCAAGGCTCTGCCTTGCAGTGTGCTCGCAACCCAGGAGGGGCTCCGGCTGCAGGGAAAAAATGCCCAAACAGCACATGCTCCCTCAACGGGGGAAGCTTAGAAGGCAGCTCTGAGGTCTGACACACACAACACTGCTGGAAGCCTTATCTTCCTTCTGTGAATTAAAAAAGAACACGAGAAAGCAACTTACCTTCTTTAATGTAAATGTCAGTTGTTTGCTGCCAACTGTGGTGTCGGATACACTCAGTGTTCCGTTTTTCGCTTCAAGTTTCAACCGGTCTTCAAGGGTTTTACTGCAGGAAATTTAAGAGAATGACACATTAATTAGGGTTATGTTTTGATTTCCCATTAGAAACAAGCTTTAATTAGAATCGATCACACAAAGAATGACCTTTTACACACGTGGTAAAGACAGAAAATGGCATTTGTTTAACACAATCAATGGACAGAATTGCAGACACTCAAACCATCATTACTCAGACTCAGCAAATATGCAGTAGAAACAATGGCTGTCCCAAACACCCACTAATTAAGTGTTTTAAGTGGTGGTTCCACGTATTTCAATGCTTGCTATTTATGTTACTAAATCACATTTCTGAAGCCAAAATGCAAAGGAGCCATATTTCTGAAGCATGTAATTTACTGTAACGGTCAGAGGCACTTAAGCTGCTAAAGCATTTTATATTAAATCCAGGCACCAGTTAGGTATGTGAGCATCTGAGCAACTCATTCACCTTCTACACAGTAGTGAACACAAACAAAGCCTTCCGGGTCAAGCCACAGAGAAGTGCTATGAGAACTCTGACTTTTCCTTCACTTGGTCTTAGCTTGTCGACCACACTCATTACCCACAGTACAAGCAACTTGACACATGAGATCGTTTGATGACATGGAGAAAACAAAAGCAATCACACTGGGGATAAGTCCTGACTTAGCCTGATTCAGGGCTACCTCTCCTTTCAACTTCTTACTCGACTTACTTTCTGACACAGTTTACCCCCAATTCAAATTTCGTTTCTTGGTCATGTTTCTAAAGTCTCTTTCTATAATCTTTGTCCTTGTGATGGTTGGCTGTGCCTGGCAACTCACTGCATCTGTAACAGTCAAGATGTTGATTCTGAATTTGAATTTAGTGCCAGTTATATAACACTTCATTACATGTTCTTATAACAATGCTTTATTATAAAAGCACATCAGTGTTAACTTGCTTTAGAGAGAAAAAACAGAACTAAGCCTAAAGATAGATATTTTTAGTAAGTTTTAATGTTAGCTCTAGCCCTTCTGCACGTGTGTGTGCTCATTCATGTCCAACTCTTTGCGACCCCATGGACTGGAGCCTGCCGGGCTCCTCTGTCCATGGGATTCTCCAGGTTAAGAATACTGGAGTGGTATGATTCATGTTGATGTGTGACAGAAACCAACACAATACTGTAAAGCAATTATTCTTCAATTAAAAAGAAAAAAAAATTGAAGTAGGTTGCCATTTCCTCCTCCAGGGAATTTTCCTGACCCGGGGATCGAACCCACATCTCCTTTGGCAGGCGGATTTGGGAGGCGCTCTAGAAAAGGTTCAAGCGATGCCCTCACATCCCTGGGATGAGACTGGGCGAGGAGAGAAGAGGAGACCAGAAAGAGTAAGGTTGTGTCTTCTATTCAGTTCCTTTCTCAAAAAAAAAAGTACAGACACGTCCCTTTCCAACACTCCCTGCACCAACTTAAAACTGAATGCACCCTTTTTTAATTTAAAAGCTTGGCTGAATTTTAAAGAGAGTGGTGGTGGTGGTACATTGTATGAAAGGGTCGTCTTTTTCCTGAAATACGTCTTTGGGACTAATTACTGAGAACATAGCTTCACGAGACAAAGTGATGCTCCTTTGAAATTCTGAAAGCCAGTGTTTGATGTTCACGGCTTTGAAAGCTCTACCTCTAGTTTACAACTACTAGTTAGTACTAAATATACCTTCCTTATATAATTTGAGACATAAAGTGGTTAGCATAAAAGTGGCAACTCTTTTCTAAGCAATAATGCTATTAAGAAGCACTTTTAAAGTACTTTTCATCTTCAAAGTTCTTAACAGACTAACTAATTAATCCTTTCAACATCCCTGAGACAGAATATAGATGGCAAAAAGGGAGGTAAGATATTCTATGACTTGCCCCAGGCCACAGAAGGATTCGAGTCTAAAACCAGGATTCCAATTTAAGAATTTCTGGTTTCCAGGCATGTGTCAGACCATGCTTGATTTATAAAGTTTTGTTCAGGAAATGTGTCCATTAAGTATTCTAAATGACAAGCTTCCACATGACAAACTGACTGAAATGAAGGTTTGGTTTCGCCTTTTCTTTTTTAAATTAGAATTCAAAAGTAAAGTGTAAACCAACTCCAGCATACGTGTGACTCATGTCAGCCTCAGCAAATGCCTTTGGTCGTTCGTTTCATTTTTGTTCTTTCTTTTCAGGGCTATAAATGCTGAGATTTTAAAGGTAACAGGAATTCTGAATAACTATGGAGCCACTGAGACAAGGTGGTACACGGAGAACACTAATTTGGGAAGAAAAAGACTTTTCAAGTAAATTGTGGGAAATTACTACTCTTCTCAGGATGACCTAGCTCCTCCATGACAGGGCAGAGCAGCTCTGGTCTCCTCTCCAGGTACCTGGCCGTGTGCTTGTAGAGACTTGTCCTGTCTCGGCTCCCTGGAGAGACCTGAGCTTTGGAAGGAGCCGTGGCAGAGGATCAGACACGGGGGCCAAGGGCAGAGACTTCTGCAGTAAAGCAGGTCCCACTTTCCTCCCTTCAAAGTTGGCCTGCAGAACATGGCTGCGAACCAGCAGGCCCCGAGCCTGCTACCTGAGTGTGAATTCAGTCAGAGACGATGGAAGACCAGGTCAGACACCTGCAAACTGTCTACCGTGAACAAAGAAGAAAACGCAGGAGCCTCGGGTCTTGTCCTTCTCACACTCGGCCAGGACGGCTGGCCCTCCCAGTCCTGCTCCCCTCCCTGTCGAGGTTTCAGGTAGGCTGGCCTCTGGCTACTTTGTAATTGATGGTCAAGTTAAGAATTTCAGGAGGGAAAAAAAAAGCTTTTTTCATGAGATGACTGCAGGGACTGCCAAGAAGACAGATAGGACACGGGCTATACAAGGTGGAAAGTGAGAGAAGTACTCAGCACAGGATGGAGCGGACACGAGGTCAAGAACCTACATGATCAGTACGGCTGTATTAGAAGAAAGATGAGTGGGCATAAACTCCAGGGGGAAATACTAAGGTATTTATTAGATGCTCCAAGATATCTGAATGATTTACTTCTTTGAGGCTCTAAAACACACACGCGCTGATATTTAATTAAAAATAATGCTCCTTCTTGGAGTTCTTAAAATCATTTTGTGAGGAAAGGGACAGAGAGAGTGGAAGACATCCATAAAGGCACAGAGAAGAGGTAAACTGACGGAAAATAAAGGAATCACCCCTTCACAGTCTGCATTAAAGGGGACACAAAGAGAGTAGAGAAATGAATAGGCAGATAAATGGTGAATTTTAAGAACTTTGTTTTAAACGTGAAACTTTGTAACATAAAGGTTACTGAAAACTCCCAGTGCTTCCAGTTTGCACACATTGCTTCAAAGCCTCCACAGAAGCAGAAGTAAGTTCAGACAACCGCTATGTGTTAGCGCAACCTTCAGCTCAGTCAAAATCTGAGAAGGTTCCACTGTTGCTGCCAGTGTGGGGGAGACAGGCACACGAGGCCTTTCCGGAGGACGACCTGGCCACACTGATCACACACACCTATTCTGACCCAGCAAACTCCATCATCAGGTAATATGGTCTAAAGAAATTCTTGCACGTGGAACTGTGAAAATGGAAGAGAAAACCAAGAAACAACCTACACACTCAAAATTAGGTATTATGGCCCATCCACCTTATGAAATGCTTATGCAGCCATAAGGCAAACCTCCATGCACTTACACAGAAAACATTTCCAAACTTGTTTTTCAATGAAAAGAACACGTGACTTGGCAATGAGATTAGTGCGATCCACAACTGTACACATGAGTGTGTGCATACCTGGGAGTGACCAGGAGGTCACTCAGGACCTCAGAGAGGGAGTGTCAGGGGAGAGAAGACTGTTACCTTTTATCCTATCGTTTGTATTTCATCGATAGCATGCTTGTGATAATAAAGTCATACATACAGCAAAAAACATGCTTGTGTATCAAAGAGTACCGATTACTGGAGTAATAAAAGATTCTCTTTTAAAAAAAGAGGAAGTTTGAAATGAAACTTCTTTCAGAATTCGACTTTTAGTGCTTATCCACTATCAGTGAGAAGGAAATTAGCTGACAGGAAAAGCTGGCCACAGTTGTTTAATTCCAAGAGGATAAGGTTGCAGACATGATAAGCAACTCACCATGAGATACCAAAGCACCTGATGAAGATGAGTTCCTTGAAGGCAGAAAATCTCTTCGCAGAGAGTTGGACACCATTTAGTAACTGAACTACAACGACCACAAGGCAGGTGCTTCAGAGACTGTTTTCATGAATTGAGCTGAAAGGGCCTCCCGGCAGGCAGTACTTATCACCTAAGAAGAGGAGCTATCCTCTGTTACCGAAATCTGGAGAGCTATCCTCAGGACTCTTTCTCCCGGGTTTACCTACAGACACCCCCAGCACGTGTATCAGGTACCCCAGACAGAGGCTACCCCGGTAACTGAAGGTGGTCACGTGCCCCGATTCCCAACAGAGGCCAGCGTGAACATCCTCTCTTTCTACCTAGAAACAGAGTCACTCCCACCCATCCTGACTTGTCTCCCTGGTTTCTGAAGATGGACCATCTCTTTAACTGGTGGCTCCTGGCCCCGTTTGCTCCTGACTGCTCACCTGGTAGAGCCCTGCCAATTCAGTCCAGTCATTTCTTCACTCTGCCCTTTCCATGGTTAATTCCTCTCTGCATATTAATAAGACACCTCTCAAGCCTAAAAACCCTTTCCTGTCAAGCTATTGGCCTTGGTTCCTTCCTTTCACTGCTAGTATCTTGAAGGAACCATCTACGCTAATCGTTCACAATGTTCTTTTTTCTCCCATTCCTTCCTTGATCTTGACACTCTTCTCATGGCCACGCCTCCATGTTGCGGACCCCCCTCCACCCGACATCGGTATCACGCCCTTCTCTGTGACATCCTCTCCATGCTCAGCTCTTTCCAGTCTCCCCCTGACTTTTTGGGCAACTCCTTAGTACTGTTTACTGCCCACCTTCTCCTTCAGCCCTCTAAATCAGACCTCAGCCCCAGGCTAGCAATATATTCCTGATACCTCTAAAACTGTATCTATTACTTTGCATGCATTTGTATGCTTTTAGAGAAGTGCGTGGTTTTCACCATAGACTTAAAAAAAATTTGTTGTTCCCAAGGGCTTTATTCTGAGCCCTCGTTTCTCTGTACGCACTTCTGCAAAGTCTTTTTATGCCAGGGTCTCAACCCCACAAGGAGGCTGGTATCTCAGTGTCTCTGGCCTACCTCCTACATTCCCATGTGTCAGCCAAACATGACCAGGAGGACACACAGGTCTTGGGAACTCAACGTGCTGAATACCCAGCTCAATACGTTGAGCCTTAAATTTGTTTTTCATTCTATACCCTTTATCTCAGGGGCAACACTGCTAGACATTTCAACATCGCCCCACTCCTTTGATATTAAATCAGTAATCAAACGGTGCTGTAGTGTGCGTCTTAGTCTTAGACACACTCAGGAATAATCTGGTTCCACGTCTGTCTGCTCCTCTCCACCCCATGTCAGGCTTTCATCACTTGCCCCTGGGACTGCTTTATTACAGTTGGCTAGCTGATCTCATTGCCCAGTTTCTCCCTGTATTTTCTAAAACTGCAGTATTTCACTAACAGTTTCTGGGAAATAGGGCTTTGTTACACCTATGCTTTTATTTTCTACAACAAACATGTACTGCTTTTACCGTGTTAAATATTTACATAATTGGGAGGAGGGACTGAACAGATCCAATCACGATAATCTTACCCCAACCTCCCCTGGCTTGCCCGTAACTCAGCTGGGCCAGGGCCTCACGCGCCTGCCTCCCCAGCTCCCGGGCTGTGCTCCCTGCCGCTCACTGTGCACCCGCCGCATGACCACAGCTCTTACCTCGCCTCCAAACAGCAGTCCTGTTCATACGGCCCCTTCGGCCAAGAAAGCCAGCTTTCCCACCCTGCTCTCCGTGTTCATACTTTTTCTTTCAAAGACCAGTTTCAATATGACCTCTAATTAAGACTTCAGTGAACCTCTAAAAATCCACCCCCTTTCTTCCTTACACACGTTCCTATGGCCTCCAGACAGCTCACAGGGCCCCGGCGAGAACAGCGGTGCTTCCAGCATGTGAGCCGGGACCTTCCTTCCCACCCCCAGGGCCCAGGATGGCACTCTGCTCACCCAAGGCACCAGACGACTGTCTGACTGATCAATGGGTGGGTGGAGAGGTTGACAGGTAGATGAATAAACTCAGAAGCAAAGCACAGCGCACTGGAAGGCACATAAGAATGTGCTGACAGACATATGTATTTATGTGAAGCTCTTGTTACCAAGCTAAGCAATGGAGAGAACTCGCTCTGGTTTTAAAAACTGAAATGGTTTGAAAGCTGAGCAAGTCCAAGTGAATTTTCAAACATAATCCACTTGACTCCGATGCTGCATTTTGCTGATTGCCATGTGGTAACTCCAAGAATAAACATAAGGAGTCACTTTAGTTCTCTGCAGGATAATGGTGCAATGCTTCATTAAATAATATTAGAACATTACAAGTTCGGGATTTGCCAAAATAATCCAGTCAAGACTAGAATTCAATAAGGAGTGTGCGCCCAAACGCCAGCAAACTGCAGGCTATTCCTACCAAAGGGTGGTTACTTTAAGCAACAGGACTTTGAAGCCTGTGTAAGGATGATCACTCATACAGCTCCTCTTCTCAAAACAACTAACTTATTGACGCTTAACTTATTAAGAAAGCGTAACTGCAGTGTATTAGCTTGGCTATCATTTATCGTTAAATACTAAATGTACATCCCTTTTGTTTGCTACATAAATATCCTACCAAAGCTCACAGGCAAAACAAGAATGTGAAACAGTTTGGTCATGTCTCCCACCCTCAAATCGCAGTTTCCTGTTACCATGGTTACACTGAAAATGACTGCTCCCACACTGTCCTGGTCAGTGGTTTTTGGGTAAATGAGTTCTTTTTCAGCAGATCTTGGAAGAGTAACTTCCAGGGCTACCCGAAAAGGAGTCAATGCATAGAAGATCCACACCCTCACAAGGATTTATCAAGTGCCTGCTCGGGTCCAGATACAGATTCAGGAGCTAGATGAAAAGTAAATAATGCAAGACAAAAACAGCAGATAATCACAAAGAAATTCACTCCATAGAAACAGAATGCTGAAAACAAGCAGTCTTCCTTCTGCTTCTAACTAGGACTCCAGGTAAAACTCTAAGAATGACAGCTACATAAAAAGTGGGGTTGCACACACTGCTGATGGAGACATAAGTCTTTTTGGTAAAAAGTTTGGCAGTTTCTCAGAAGGTCAGACATAACGTTACCATGTGACCAGCAGTCCCCCTCCGAGGTATGCAGCCAGGAGAAATGAAAGCATATGTCCATGCAAACATATATACAAATGCTCACAGCAGCACTGAAAAGTTGAAACACCACGCATACCCATCAACTTATATATAAAATAAAATGCAGGATTACCCATATCCTGGAATAAAACTGAAAGGAATACTGACACACGCTGCAGCATGGATGAACATTAAAGACATCATTCCAAGTAAAGGCAGTGGGGCAAAGTGCCACATGTATGAAAACATTCACATGAAACGTCACAAAAGACAAACCTACAGAGCTAGAGAACAGGGCAGTGGTTGCCTGGGGGTGAGATGAGTTGGAGTAAATGGGAGTGAAAGGAACTCTACTTGTGGTGCTGTGATGAAAATGCTCTAAACTGACTCTGGTGGTAGCTGTCCAACTCTGTGACTATACCAAACACCAGTGAACTATATACTTTAAGTATGTGACTGTTATGTAAATTATATTTAAAGAAACTTGTTACCAAAAAAAAAGTGAGGTTGGTAGGTAAAGAAAATCTCTTCATGAGATATTAAACCTATTACTAGATTGTTTGTCTACTGACAATTCTGGCAGAGCCAGAATTTCTAGATGCTCCTGGATCTAAGTTGAAGGATTCCCTCAACATTTCATGTCTCAGACATTTGCTAGAAACTGGCAAAATAAAGATGAACAGGCATCTCTCCATTTCAGAAACAATTCAGTCTATCTATCAATGTCCTCCCCACCTTTCCCCTCTTCTTCTATCTGAAAAAGCACAATTTTTAAACCAGGAAGCTGGGGGTTAGAAAAGCACAGGGTACAGACTGGTACAGCCCCCGTCTGATGCCTCATCTGCCTTGCTTGGCTCCCCCTGCCCTTTCCCCTTGGCCCCCCAGACCTTTAGGCTCTTCTCACAAGACTGTCTACTCTGTCTATCACATCCAGATCCTGTATATCAACACTCGGCTAAGAAATTCTCAAAGCAGAGAATTTCACGTGACTCTCATGTGGCTTAGAGCTTATAAACACTGGGGGCTTAAGCACCTAACTCCTTACTTAGACACCTGACAACTGAGACTGTTCAAATAATACCATTTCTTTTTAACGATGACTTTTATTTATTTTTACTGTGGTAAAATATTTAACCATAAAACTTACCATTTTAACCATTCTTCAGTGAACACTGACACTGTTGTGCAACCATTATCACTATCCACTTCTAGAACTTTCTCATCGTTCCAAATGGAAACCCTGTAGCTCATTAAGTGGTATCTCCCCAGCCCCCAACCCTGGCAACCACCATTCCACTTTCTGTCCCTGTGTACTCACCTACTCCAGAATACCACTCTTTCTGATCTCTTTGTTTTCCTACATAAAGCTAAAAACATTCCTGGCATTTTTCCAAGTGACCTTTTAAATACTCAGATAAACTATGATGAGAGTAAACGTAACTGAAATATTTTAAAAGTAACTTTTTGTGAAAGAAGCTGTTACCTCTTTAATTGCCACCGTCATTTTTAAAAGTGTGGGTTTTGCAGAATCAAAGTGCTCTAATGTATGTTTTTACCAATACTCCTGGGGCCACACCCTGCATCTTACTCTATGTAAACTATGCCTCAAAAAGTTGTTCAGAATCACCACAGTAAGGACCAACGCAAGTCCCCTCTGGCCTTGAGCTGCTACTGTCACATGAACTCCAAAGATCAAGATGACCCCTTGAGGGCACACAGCCAGCCAGGAAGAGCAACGGTGGACATCGAGCAAGCCAGCAGCAGGGGCAGCATTACTCACTTCATCAGCTTCTGTTTTGTGGCCGAATCTTTGAAGCTTCTGAATTCCTCGCCAGCTTTGATCTCATAGAACTGCGGCTTGAGGACCGTCTGCTGATCCTCCTGGAGCTGTTCCTGCCTCTTCACTTTTTCCTCCTGTTGGAGAAGCCGGCGCTGTTTCCTGACCTCTGCGACCCAGTCTTTTTCATCATCTGAACTCTCAGAACTTTCTGCATCACTTGGTTTTCCTTCCGGTTCTTCCTCCTCTTCCTGCAAATAAAAATAGTAAGAAGCAGCTCCTTTCCCTCTGCCAAAAATACTGACCCGTTATTTCCTTTTAAATATCATTAACCTATCAGAGTCTGTGACACTGCGTGCATTGGAAAAAAACTTCTTTAATAAAAGAAGGTATATTCCTAAGCTGAAGGTCAAACAAATCACAGCTTTATTCAATGACTCTTCTAACTTATACAGATCACTAACTATTACACAAATTCTAAACGATAAACAGCACATTACTTTTCCATGAAGCTCCTGTTGCTCTAAGAGTCTCAGTTTCTTCTTCCTTTTTTCACTAATTTTGGAAACAAGTGGATTCAAAAGCCTAAATTCTTCACTCTCTTCGTCTACTTGGAAGTCAGGGTTCTCAAACATAACTTTAAATCGATCATCGGTGAGAATATTAGGAAGGCTCTGTAAGAAAAAGAATGTCAAAATTTAAAGTTAATATTAGAATAAAATCTACCCAGAAAGATAGCTTAAAAACATCTTAACAATTTATTAAAAAGCTACATAAAGTACAATTTACTAAATTATTATGAAATTGTTAAAGAACCAGTTTCCAGGCCTTCCTTCTTGCTTATTTCTTTACCCACAATCAAATCCTATTAACCTATTTCACAGCAAATATGTATTACTTGGCTGCTGCACACAATGAGCTAAGAATGAGTCTTTTGGGCTAACTTTATGCTTAATACGTTGGAAAGAATTTTCTTTAGTTAACATTTTTTGATGTAAAAACATTTCTCAAGGAAACACATGGTTTTAAAACATGGCTTTTTAAGCATGGCTACTATGCTGAATGAGAATTAGTGAGTCTGTCAACTTCAGATTCCAAAACTGGGAGAGGAAGCATGCAACAATAATAAGTTAAGAGTTAACATGGCGGGGAAGCTGATGGTATAAGTTTACTGACTCTGAGTTACTTGGAAACATAACGGTATTTCCTTCCCTTATAGGATAGCCTCATCAGTTTTCCCCTAGGCCACTGAACTGTTCTCAAAAGGATATAGTGTACGACTGAGATTTCAACATAATAAAGCTTTATGATTGAGACCCATTTGGATAGCTCAGGACTGACACTGAATTCCTTTTATTTGTATCACTTCTGAACAGAACATTTTCTAGAAATGTACTATAAACTTAGTGAAGTGAAAGTTGCTCAGTCATGTCTGACTCCTTGGGACCCTATGGACTCTACAGTCCATGGAATTCTCCAGGCCAAAATACTGGAGTGGGTAGCCTTTCCCTTCTCCAAGGGATCTTCCCAACCCAGGGATTGAACCCAGGTCTCCCTCATTGCAGGTGGATTCTTTACCAGCTGAGCCACAAGGGAAGCCTAAGAATACTGGAGTGGGTAGCCTATCCCTTCTCCAGCGGATCTTTCTGACCCAGGAATCGAACCAGGGTCTCCTGCATTGCAGGTGGATTCTTTACTAACTGCGCTATCACTGTAGCCCAACTATAAACTTAAACAGATGATAATTGTATACACTCAGGGCTTCCTATTGTCCTAATCTGTAGTAGACTTGGAAACAAGATAAACTAACCTACTTGACATGGTTTGTAAAGCCTAAGGAACAGGCTGGAAAAAACGAACCTGTCTGTGGTGGCCCCTGGCTCTACCTAACCGACTTTATCTTACTGCCTGCTTCTCCACTACTGAGAGTAAGCAAACTACTGGCTCTAAGTTGTTGAGTCAGAATGCTGTTTTTGTATAACAACTACACAAAAAATTGCCAACAAGGGTCTGTCTAGTCAAAGCTATGGTTTTTCCAGTAGTCATGAATGGACCTAAGAGTTGGACTATAAAGAAAGCTGAGCACCGAAGAATTGATGCTTTTGAACTGTGGTGCTGGAGAAGACTCTTGAGAGTCCCTTGGACTGCAAGGAGATCCAACCAGTCCATCCTAAAGGAGATCAGTCCTGGGTGTTCTTTGGAAGGACTGATGTTGAAGCTGAAACTCCAATCCTTTGGCCACCTGATGTGAAGAACTGACTTATTTGAAAAGACCCTGATGCTGGGAAAGATTGAAGGCAGGAGGAGAAGAGGATGAGATGGTTGGATGCCCTCACTGACACGATGAACACTGAGTTTGGGTAAACTCCGGGAGTTGTTGATAGGGAAGCCTGGTGTGCTGCAGTCCATGGGGTTGCAGAGTCAGAGACGACCGAGCGACTGAACTGAACTGACTGAAATGCTGAATACTGACTTACCCAAAGTTACAAAGGAGGAAAGGTTATCAAAAGACAATGCCTCCAATATTCTCAGACAACTGAGAGCTATGTTACTGAAGAGTCCTTGGGAGGTGATCAAGTTTATTGCTTAAATAAATTTTTAAAGACAAAAATAAAATGAAAAGAAAGAAAAGACAATGCCTGACATTTGAAAATCAAGAAGTACCACCATAGGCCAGCAGTAAGAGACAGACTTTTAGACAAAAATAACGAACTAAAAAGGCAAGAGTGTCAGGGGAGCTGAAAATGGGAGAAGGGAAAGAAGAGGGTGAACAGAAGGATGGAAGGGCAGGCAACACTCCTAACAAACCTCGGAGAAATACTTAGTTTTCAAAACTCTACGTACAGAACTGTAACAACAACAACAACAGAAACCACACAATCTTTAACTGGTACTGAAAAGCTTGAAAACGCAACATTCTGGATGTTTAAACTGATCTGACCCAACCCAGGGTCTATGCACAATTTTGTCTTTTGCCTGGGGAGATAAATAATTACTTAACATCTAAGCTGACGCTGGTATGGAAGAATCCTTAAGGCTGGTAGGACACTTCTCCCACGGTCTCTGAACCACAGAACACACCTTGCCTACAGATGTCATACATGACAGTACCTGGCTGCGCTGCTGCAGAGTTCGAGAGAAGTACCTTCATATAAGACTTTAAGGCAATGGTGAAAATTTGGCAAGAAATAGCACTTGTAAGATAAGTGGCTTAGCTACAACACACACCCTTATAGATCAAGTAGATCACCATTGGCTTGCCTCTCCCAAAGTGCTTGTACCTACTGGGAGCTCAATATATATTAGCTGAAAGAATAAATGAATTGATTCTTAATTAGAATTAACACCACCGCATTTCTAAGTTTGGATAAGGTCCAGATAATTGCTTCCTGACACTATGTGGTGGGTCACTTGCCATTGCAGATCTAACACGAAGTGAATGGTAAACATCTTATTAGAATTTAATTATGTTATCAGTGGGAGCAATATCTGGGAACATATTTCATTGTCTGCCTCCATGAAATTTCAGCTGGAGTCAAAGCAGGCCATAACTGCACCGTGCTGACTTTTAAATCAGAAGTTACCAGAGCTGTTAAGGCTCTTAAGGGTTTGAAGAGCTGAGTTCAAAGACAAGACTAATGAAGTGCTGATGGATTTAACAATTCTTTCAAGTATTCTTTACAACTATAATGAAGGACTTTTTCCTTAATTCAGGACCAGTTTTTAAGGTCTTTGTTTTTTGCTGTTTTATTTTTGGCCTCACCTTGCAGGATCTTAATTCCGTGGGATGCAATCCAGGTGCCAGCAGGGAAAGCACCAAGTCCTAACCACTGGACCACCAGGGAAGTTCCAAGGTCATTTGAATTAGATAAAACTGTTAAACAACAAATCAGACAAGCTCTCTAACAACAGACTTTTTGTTGTTGCTGTTGTTTAGTAGCTAAGTGGCATCTGACTCTTTGCAATCCCATGGACTGTCGTCCACCAAGCTATTCCGTCCATGGGATTTCCCAAGCAAGAATACTAGAGGGTGTTGCCATTTCCTTCTCCGGGGGATCTTCCTAAATTTAAGTATTTCTGGAAAGAAACTGAACTCTGATAATGAGGCCTGACTTGGATCAGCAAGCTACTGAAAAGTCAATGACAAATACCCCTTTCTAGCAGTATTCTAGAGTTCACACCACTGCAAACACCATGCTTCCAGCATCCAACAGCTGAAGGGAAATTAATGGAAGAGAGGGATTCCTCAGGTTTCTTCCTCTTTGCACTTGCAGTATGAACAGCACGTAGCTGGATGCTTCTTTATAGGATAACCCTATAAACTGTTTTAAAGGCACAGACAACCATGACTTTCCCATGGACTCTGCAGGTCACTCTGCATGTTTTCAGCTCTTGGGGTTGTTGCTACCATCTTGCACCCGTGGGCACAGCAAACGCCAACTATGTTCTCCATCTCCTTCAGCCGTCTCTAACCTCAGCAAGAGTGTGAAGAAGGCGGGGCAGAGAGAAAGGGGCCTTTCCCCCTGCATCTTCATAATCATAAGACCTTTAAGAAAGGCTCCTGTACATTGTGTAAACCATGCTGCACAAAGTATCAAAATTAAACATTAATTTGTGTCGTATTCTCTGTAACATTGAAAGTCATACAGACTCAGATGCATAAACTGTAGACAGGAAAGAAGACCTCTGCAGCGTAAACCATCTCCTCTCCCTTCCCACTGCAGCTTCAGGGCGTGTAAATCCAAAGATCATATCCATGAAACTTGGGGAATGACCTATAAAGCTGACAAGTTACCTCCCTAACCATCCTTGGGCTGGGCTAACAAGAAAATCACTGGTAGCATGCCAAACAGAACGTCAAGGGAGCCGGAAGCACTTCCATTTTGAACACTTCAAGCTCTACGCATACATGTGATACACTGATGAAATTAGGAAGGTACACAGCCACAAACACAATCACAGCACCAAGAAGGCCCCCTTGTCCCCATCTCAGTCCCACTCTTCATCTTAGAGAAGAACAAGCTATGACCCAGTGAAGCTCAGGGTCACCCACAATGACACAATTGGTGAGCAAGGGGGACCAGACACAAGACTCTTCAGTGGCAGCCCCGTGACACTCCTGAAGAGAATGGTACAAAAATAAACACACGAAGAGCTCACTTGTCTCCATTCACTTACCTGGTTAAAAAACTAGAGAGAGAACAGAGAAAGAATAAACACTAACAAAACTCTCTGGACAGCTCGACACAGCTGGCCCAGATACAAAGTTTGGCCATCTACTCAGGCAGGTCCTGCAGGCTCTTTACAACTCATTCCAGAGAAGAGTCCGGCCCACTTATCTGCCTGTCTGATCTAAGCCGATGGGAAAACAGCACGGAGTAGAATGAGGAAGCTCTCACTTCTCTGGGAAAATGAGAAAAAATCCGCCTCCTGTCTTGACACCACCAGCTGACCCTTAGTTTATGACCGACCTTTGTCCATTTTACATCAGGGATGGAAGGTCAGTCAGTCAGTTCAGTCGCTCAGTCGTGTCTGACTCTTTGTGACCCCATGAATCACAGCACACCAGGCCTCCCTGTCCATCACCATCTCCCGGAGTTCACCCAAACTCATGTCCATTGAGTCAGTGATGCCATCCAGCCATCTCATTCTCTGTCGTCCCCTTCTCCTCCTGCCCCCAATCCCTCCCAGCATCAGAGACTTTTCCAGTGAGTCAACTCGTCGCATGAGGTGGCCAAAGTATTGGAGCTTCAGCTTTAGCATCAGTCCTTCCAGTGAACACCCAGGACTGATCTCCTTTAGAATGGACTGGTTGGATCTCCTTGCAGTCCAAGGGACTCTCAAGAGTCTTCTCCAATACCACAGTTCAAAAAAAAGGATGGAAGGTAGAAAGCAGTTATTCCTTAGAGTGCATGCACCCAGTAACGCCAAGTCTAAACAAAAGCTGGTTACTTTTTCAGTTATAAACAAATCTAGTGACTACAAAGAAAAACAATAAACTAAATATTTAACAATAAAAGGGTTATTTAAAATATATCCACAAGATAAAATATGTAGCTCTCAAAATATTTATTAAGATGGTTTAGTAAAATGGGAAGCCACATGTGTTATTTTACAGAACCAAGGTAAATATTTTACATATATATATTATATATATAGTAGTATCCTCTTACAGTTTATAATTTTTAGATAAATAAAACAGGAAGGAAATTCACTACACGATTAACGATGCTGTCCTCTGGAGAGAAGTGCGTGAGTGACTTTCTTCTTTATACTCTTACCTGTTTAACAAACTTTCCATACTGAGCACATACCATCTAATAAGCAGAGGGAACAAGGAAAACTGAATACATTTTCAAAGTAAAAGGATACAATTTACTATCAAGAAACAGAGAAATAATATATCAATATTTTCTTTGCCTTATAAAATCTTACCTTAACTTTCTTTTTCCAGGTAGATTTTTGCTTCTCTTCCTCTTCCTCAATTAATTTAAGTGCCAGCTCTTTGTTAACTTTTGGCAATTTCTAGTGGAGGACAAAAAAAAAAAAAAAGTTGTACTGCAATTCTTACAATTGAGCTTTGAAGGTTAAAGCAAAGAGTAGGGACAAAGGGACTCCATGTCCTAGACTGCCTTGGCCAATATACACACACATATTCACTGCATTTAACTAATAATCTGGAAAAAAGAAAAGTTTGCTACTAGTCTCTGCATTGAAAGTGTGTGTGTGTGTTTTACAAAATGTCCAGCTAGAAACAATCATAGTCCTTGGTGGTCGATCTCGATCAGGCCGGGAAGGTAGGAGGAGATGGTGTTTCCACTTCCCCTCTGCTGGCTGCAGGGCTGGTGTCACACATCAACAGATCTGTCTCCTGGCAGCAAAGACGTGGCTCCAGCAGAGCAAGGCAGTCCAGTTTCCGGCTTCCCCACACTCCCGGGAACAGCCTCATCCTACCTCGAGGGCCCCACCGCCAGCTGTCAGCCCTCCTCCGAGTTTCTAGGCCCGCCTGTCTCCTACTGCTTGGTGCTGGCGAGTTAGCTGCCCCCTGTAGCCACCGCCTCCTTTATCAGTACCGCAGTGTTTTTGCCTCTTCACCTCTCTAATACCCGGGTAACAATTCTTTTACATTAAATTCTCTCTGATAACAGGACTAGTGTGGCCTGATTCCTGTCTGGACCCTGGCGTAGTCTGATGACCGTTTCCCATGATCCAAGCAGCTAGTCTAAGACACTCCCATGTGTCACCAAGAAATGGAGATTAGCAAAGCCCCAGCACTCCAAAGTCTAAAAACACATGTTTGAAAACAGCATCGCATTTTCTTGGTCGGATCAACAGTATCAGTTCACCTGGCATTAGTTGCCACAACACCGTTACCTTTACCATAAGGATGAAACTAGAGCATCCACCCTCACAACAAATAAAACATGTCAAAAATATTAGTGAATGATGTAAACTATGGATGGGAAAAGTAAGAAATGGATGGCAAGCTTCTCCAGATAATAAACAAAATAAAAATGAAGAACCTTTCTCTAGTAGATTGAATGCTGACTGTAATATTTACCTTTAATTGCACTCTTTGGGCTCGTGTTTCTTCTATCTTCTGCCGGATCTTATCTTTCCTATATTCTTCATAAGCAAATGGATTTACCATCAATTTCACCTTTATGAAGTAGAAGAAAATTAAAAACAAGAGAACTATATTAAGCAGCATGTCTCATATACAGCATGAATATTACATCAAAGCATAGATATTTTACAAATCTTAAGTAGGTTTTATAAAAATATACATAAGTAGAGAAGAAATGGCCACAAAGTGATTGTCAGTCACCTTAAATAACTATAGTTTTGTACCTACCTTGTGGTAGAGCCTTATATCCATGAAAAATCCATGCATATATGCCCGAAGAAAAGGTGATCCAATGAGATGTGTGAGCCCTGGGGGAAGTTAACCAGAAGAGGGCAGATCTTTATGAAATCCTGATTAAAATTCAGCAGTTTTTCATGGACAACAATTTGTTTATAATTTCACTTCTAAGTAAAAATTTAAGGATTAGAACCACTAATCTTTAATAACTGCAAAGAAAATTTTAATTCTACTTCAGCAACATTATCTTACTTATTTTTAATGTAATATTGTATTAAGCATAAAAATGATGGAAAGGTATTCATGAGCTATAACAGACTAGTAAAGAAGGGCTCCCCATACTATTGCTTCTCAGGTTTTCTTAATTCTATGAAAGTGAAGTCACTCAGTCGTGTCACTCTTTGCGACCCCGTGGACTATAGCCGACCAGGCTCCTCTGTCCATGGGATTCTCCAGGCAAGAATACTGGAGTGGGTTGCCATTTCCTTCTCCAAGGGATCTTCCCAACTCAGGGATTGAACCCAGGTTTCCCGCACTGCAGGCAGTGTGCTTTACCCTCTGAGCCACCAGGGAAGCCCTTATTCCATAAGCCAGTTTTAAATCTAAAAATAATACTGAGATTCAACACTAGGTTGTCAACTTTCATATTGCCAAATAAGAACAGGGCCAGGGTAGGGGTGGGAGTGAGGTGGGGAAGGGAGACTGCCCGTAATTTCCAAAAACAAAAGAAAAACTGTGTTACAACAATAAAGTAGAAAGGGTATGTGTTCCCCCCAAACAGAATAACTGACAAAGGTATACCAACACATATACTATATACTATATATACATATATAACACATACTGCATTATGGATGAATGAAAAGTCCAATGCCGATGAGTGTCTAGTAGCCCTGTTTTAAAGAGTATCTTTCACAGGGTTCCCAAGATTTAGTAGATTTCATTTACAATTAGTGGTGCTGGGGGTCACATAAGGATGCCCTGCCTATGTCATAGAAATTATTAACTGCAAATATTTACACAGAGAAAGGTTACGAGAATATTCATCTTCAGAATAAGGCCGCCTATGAAATAATTCACATGAACAGCAGCTTTAGTTGGTATAATACTAAGTAACTAAGGTTCCAAGGAAACCTTTGATTTCCAAATTTTAGAAATAAACAACGCTCCAGGGCTACAAATAAAGTCTAGGGAAATTCACATAGGTGTATAAAACCTAAATAGAACAACATCAAAAGGCAAACCTAAATTTAGGATAATTTCATAAGGTAATTATAAGTCTTGGTCAGAAAAATACTTTCCTAAAATGTTAGGTTAATAAAACTCCATTGTTTGAATTTGCACAGTGGAAACTTAAAGGGGCAGTGGGGCGGGCCGAACCTTAATGAAATGTCCAAATGCACAACAATCTGCATTGAGGTACCTGCACCATGTGTTTTTCTAATCTTTTATTTCCTCTATTAAGTATATAGATCTTATATTTGTGGCCCAGAATTATTCCCATTCCAAGTTAGGTCATGAATAAAATCCAGCAGGAAGTTTTTCATATTAAAACAATTGTAAGGAGAGATCTGGCATCAGGTTTTCTCATTCTTAGCTCCAGAGAACACTAGTCCCAACAGATCTTGGAGGAAGACGAGGTTCTGTGATTAAGTTTCCTCCCTCCTGGTGATTTACAGTGTATAATGACATTAAAGGCTCAAAGTCCACAGTAGAGAAACTGATTTAACTTGGTTAAACTGAACATTTCTCAGATTTATTTGCCACAAATCTCTTAAAATGATAGGTAACATTATGGATTGTTTACTGTACTGAGTAATTTTCAGGCATGATCTGATTCATTCTCTAAGCAACTCAATGGGTAGGTGCCATTATTATTATTTTATAGATGAGGAAACCAAGGCACAATGTAGTTAAGTAAACTAACAGGTCAAGTTACAGAGCTATTATGCGGTAGAGGTGAGGTGTGAGCCCATGTCAGCCTCTCTAAAACCTGTATTAGCCACTATACTGCCCACCTAGCACTTCTTACAGAAGCAGGGGTCCATGAAACACATTTTGAGAAATGGCATGGTACAGGACCTGCTAAAGCCCATAGCTAGGAAATGACAGAATTTGCAAGTTTTCAAATGATATAATCTCAAGAAACAAGGGAAGTCAGTTACATGGCCTTATTTTTACTTTAACATAAGCTACTTATTTGATAAATGGTTTATACTGATGGTTCAGTTCAGTTCAGTTCAGTCGCTCAGTCGTGTCCACCTCTCTGCGACCCCATGAATCACAGCACGCCAGGCCTCCCTGTCCATCACCAACTCCCGGAGTTCACTCAAACTCATGTCCACAGAGTCGGTGATGCCATCCAGCCATCTCATTCTCGGACGTCCCCTTCTCCTCCTGCCCCCAATCCTTCCCAGCATCAGAGTGTTTTCCAGTGAGTCAACTCGTCACACGAAGTGGCCAAAGTATTGCAGTTTCAGCTTTAGTTAGCATCAATCCTTCCAATGAACACCCAGGATTGATCTCCTAATAATCTACATGAACATGATTTCTAGTATAATTTATTTTGTTGATTATTATATCTATTTCCATAGTCTTAAAAACAGGCAGTGTGGGGACTTCCCTGATGGTCCAGTGGCCAAGACTCCATGCTCCCAATGCAGGGGACCTAGATTTGAACCCTGGTTGGGGAACAAGATCCCACACGCTGCAACTAAGAGTTCACAGGCCACAACTAAAGATCCTGTGTGCTGCAACTAAGACCTTGTGCAGCCAAATAAATAAATTAAAAAATAAGCATCTGAAGAAAAAAATTGGCAGCACGAACGTATTTTAACAAAACGTATTTAAACCTTTATAACTGCCTTCCTCACCCCAAATAAACATAGTCAAGAGACTGAAAAAGCACCCAAAATATACTAAACACAGTAGTTTTTAAAAATCCACAAAATAAAAATGTCTTTTTATTCTCCAGTGTAAGAATGTGGGTGAGTGTCATAAAACCATACTGTAAAAATTATGCTGGAGATATTTAAGAAGGCATTTCCATAGAAAGCTCTATTTTACCTTATTTCATCCATGAGTCACTTTTCAAAAGGCTGAACACAACTCTTTTCTTTTTAAACACATTGAAATTTAAGGAATTATTTTGGTGGTAGCTGGCAGAAAATAATTTTGCCTGAAGTAACTGTGCTAAAAGATATGGTTTAAATACAAAGTTTAAGACTCTTGTCTAATCTGTTACTTGATTCTATTTTCTTTCAATTTTCAACTGCTATTGTATATCTCTGTTCTAAAGATAACTAAGCTGCCTAGGCTTGCGGAGAATGGATCCTGTTTTCCTATTCTCAATAATTTGCTATGCAGCCTTTTCCCATGAGAACAAGATTAACAAAACCTACTCTCATCCTGCAAACTAGCTAGTCAACTAAGACAAATGTGTTCTTCAGGGTGTCACTATGGCTGAGGTTAGTTAAAAGCAAGGACTCTAGGTTTAAATTCTAACCCTACATTTACCACCACTGAAGCCTTTGGCAAGTTACTTTAATCTTTCCATGCCTCAGTTTCTTTACCTATAAAATGAAATTATAATAGTATCCACTCCACAGGTGTGAGGATTAAATAAAAGGTATATAAAACATTCAGAATACTGCCTGGGCACATGTAAGCCCTATTCTAATGTTGGCCATTATTAAGAAGCATTTTTCGTTTGTATTCTTTAAACCCAAGTATCAGTTAAGGTTCTACATATTTGAGGATTCAACCCATGGTTTCTAAGTTGTGGATTGGGTCTATTAATAAGCAAACCTACAAGGGAGACAAAAATCATTTATGTGCAGTCTCTGAGATTTCTCACAATCTTATTATATTCAAATAGTATTTCAAAGAAAGTCACTGCTTCCTGGACTGGCATTTTCCTATACACAGGTGGTAGGCTAAAAATTGTTCCTCACTTAACACACAAAAATACTTCAGTAGATTGAACTTATCTGAATCTTCTAAGCAGACACTATATGTACTATGTTTAATACCTGATTTGTCAGAAAGAGAAGATTTGCAACATCAGATAAATGTGACTCCATCACTTCTGATGTTCAAAATTCAAAACAAGTAGAAATAATTTTATAAATATTTCATCGTAATTTTCTTTTACCTAAATTTTCAAGGTCTTTCTTGGTGACAAATTTGTAATCATCATAAACTGTGCTTTCTGGGTTCTCTTCTAATTCTTCTGTCAAGTTGTCCAAGAAGGAACACCACCTGGGAGCAGGACCCAAAACCTGCCGGGTTGACGAAAAGGTTAGCAAGTGTATACCCTCATCATATCAACTAAGGGTCAGTTACTTTACAACCAGTTTCCGTAAACATACTTCTAAAATCTTTGATTCCATCAGAAGTACTGAGAAATAACTGCAAAATGCATCATCAAGTCTATAATGGAAGAGAATAAACAAAGTAGGAAGAAGCTTAGGCTTCCAAGGGGAAAAAATTCTCAGTTTGGGATACAATGATATTAATGAATATTCTTACATGAGAACTATGAAAAATAAATAATAATTCAGGTACTAAGAATAACATCCATCTATATAGTTCCATTACCTCCCTCTTTCAAAACATAAATAGAATTTACAAAGGCATACACCTGGCACAGCAGATTTTTTAAGTTTGTCATGCATGACAAAGTCTAAAAAAAAGGAGAATCACCCTTTCTTAAGAGTTTTCAATGACTTGATAATTACATTGTATCTTGTATGGTCCATTTCATTTAATTGATGAAAAAATAAAAATTGTGTGTATAGAATTCTTCAGATTTAACCTAAAAGGCGTGGCCAAGATCCACAATTAGTCCCAACGAAAGGCTGAGGAACAAAGGATTCAAGAGAATTTATAACCAAGTAATAAAATATGAATACTTCAATTTGTAACCCAATTACTTCCATAAAATAATGACTGTTTTTCACTTTTTTGCCCTTGATACAAATCTTTCCCACCAGATGCCTCACCACTGAGGTCAACATTTATCCCACAGGAAATAACACTCAGCAGGAAAGCCAAACTCATGGTAAAGGCCTTCACAAGAGAGAACTCTGGGCTTTTACAAAATGGATCTACCTGCCTGTGTATTCTGATAGTAATCAATTAAACAGGGGGCAAAAAAAACAAAAGTCATAGTGGAAATTATTAAATCTAGCTTAAACTTTTTGGAGAAAGGAAGCAGGAGGAAGAGAGTTACATCAAAGAAAAATGGCCCCAATATCCTCTTCAACCATTAAAAAAAAAAGAAAAAAGCAGATGTTAGATATAGCCATACTAATTTAGTTTTATTATTTTGCCTGATTAGAGAGAGAGAGATCCCACCACTCCTGCCAAAGGCTATGGGGCTCATGAACAAGAAAAACAACTCTTAATGACCATTAAAAAGTACCACTGAGAATTTTCTTACTAGCATAATCTATATAATTCTTAAAAACAGAAGGAAAGGTCTGTTAGTCCACTAAGTGGTTGGACTAACCATAAAAGACAAATCTTCAAGAAATGCAAGGTATTAAAAAAAAAAATCAATGTAGACCACTTAAAGAAACTGTTCTGATATTCAGCAATTTTAGGACAGTCGCTTAAAGTCAACAAATACTGATATTAATTACTACTAGATACAAAACACTGTGCTAAACCAAAGTCCCCGACCATGGTCTTATCCCCCAAGGAGTTAAACCTAACTGGAGCGTGTATGTGTGTGCACACGCATGCACATGCACACACACTCAGCTACTTAAAGCAATGCACTGAGATCGCACTGAGTCCATGTGGAAGACAAGTGAGGGCCAGATGAAACAGGCTGGGTTGGGATAAGTAGATCTGAAAGGACTTCTGGTTGGAATGAAGATGTGAGCAAGCTAGGAAAACCACGGGGCACCTCCTGAGAGTGAGACTTTAGGCACCGGAGTTACAAAGGAATCTGCTTTCCATCAGTCACAAATCTGCAAAAATGAAGCTCTACCATGTGCTGCTGTACAACTCAGGACGGCAGTCTTCTCTTTCAGAGAGGAACAAGGTGTATTCACTATTAGCACTTTTCCAGGACATATAAGATCCAAGGTAGGTTCTTATGGGAGGGTCTAAACTTCACCTGTTTTAAATGCTTAATTTCCAGTACCTAGAACACTGCCTGCCAAGTAGCAGGTGTTAAAGTGTTTCATAAATAAATCAATTCATACATAAAACACAAATGAATACATTTAAGATTTCCAAATAAGACTTAAAGGGTCTTGTCTGGCAAAAGTATTTTTTAAATTGTCTAGGACCTCACAATAGTTTCACATTTAAACCTTAAATCAGTCATAAACATGGGGCTCAAAGACAATGAAAAGATACTACTCTGTGTTTACTGACTATTCTTGGGGGAAGAGATGTAGGACAATCAAAATATCAGACCAATCTGAACTTACTTTGACGTGGTTCTTTTTTATTATGTTTCACAGCACTCGTTCTGATCATTATCTGGATTCTAATGGAATTGTTTCAGATTGCCTCTCTAGGGACAAGTCTGGCTAGGTTAATAATCTCTGCCATCAAATTCACAACCATCAAATTTTACAGGAGGAAATAGTTCCATCAAAAACAAGAAAGTCTAATGAGCTGATTTTATTAATCACGTTTCCCTACTTCCTACTCAGAGAAAAAAAACATCAAAATGATGATAACAAAGTTGAAATTACTGATTTAGCTGGCATTAACTAGAGGTTTTATCCACATAAGAGCTTTCCGCAAAGGTCTACCCCCAGTAAGTTGCAAAAACAGTGGTCGGCTTAACCAACAAAGAGGGTTTAACCACATCATGCACAGCTCTGATGTATTTGTAATGACCACAATATTAATTCATGTGTAAAAATTCCTCACCATCCTTACTCATAAAATGTTAATCCTTCAACTAAGATTTAAAAATAAATTAACTTATTCTTAAAATTCAGGCTTCACAACTTGAACATCTTTTTTTTTTTTTTACAACCGACGTACTATTACTACTGTCTCAAAAGCTTTTAGGTTTTCTGTAGTATCATTATATTGCTATATTCTCTAATGCAGTCAAAACTGATTATTCTTTGATGATCTACATTTTTATGTACCGTAAGAGTTTTGTTTCAGAAACTTGGTGAAGATTCTCCTATTTTAAACTTCAGTGATCTGTGAATGATCTTCCACTGTTTATTTTTAAAGAATTTTCTAAAGTCACAGGTCAGTAAAAGTACAGAATTGGAAACTGACTCAACGAACTGCTATAAAGGATACTGAGGTGTCTTTTGGCAACTTTAATGACAACCAATTTAAACAGAAATACCTGTCCTTCAAAAGAGGAGGGGATCTTTATCGGTGTGCTATGGGACGCCGTTGACTCAAATGCAGCCAAGTATCTGCTTGCTCTAATCCATTTGGGCAAAAGAACCAATTTGAAGGTACATGAAAATACATGCCACGTGCCCAAGATTATCTGTCTGCATAATTACAAGCTACCTGTAAGAGGTTAGGCATATATGCCTAGTTTAAAACCTCAAAATTCTCGTATATTTTGATAATGGACAAAAATGATGAAGAGTGGGGAGGAAAGACAATGAATATTAAAATTCTCAGAGAGTTGACAGAAAACGGTACCCTTTCCCTTCTTTTTCTTTTGAAAAACCACTGTGCCACACCTAAAGCTGGGTTAAGGCAGAACTAAGCACTGAGGATTACTGGATGGATGGTTTCAACAGATGGAGGGTGATTAAAATAACAATTATTGACATTATTAGAGACAAAGAACCAACTGTACTAACTCAATATAGATGACAGTTTTTTCCATTTACTTGTAACAATACTGAGTATTTCCTACTATTAATCTAAAAGTCAGACAATATAGAACAGCAATTAAATATGAAACTGTTATCTTGAGTTTTAAACTAATTATCTAAAAAACAATTTAAAAAACTTTAGTAACTAAGAAAACTCTTAACTACTCCATTTAGTAGAACTATATCATTATACAATAACGTCTTTCTTTTTTCACAGTAACTCTGAATCAAAATGGGAAACTAACTGTATGTAAAATAACCAAGTGGTCTAATACATATATCAGTTAAAGCTTCCCCCTACTAGAATTTTAACCCATATCTAATGTGGAGTCTGTTACTCTCACTGTAAGGCCAATATTCTTTATTAGAAACTGCTGGGGCCAAAAAGCATCTGAAACTCAGAACCTTAGGGACTTTCAAAAGGTAACACAGAATGTATACTGCATTTATGTAAAGTCTTTGTGGTGTTTGGGTCAGTGGTCCATAACTAAACACGTTAAAAGTTCTCTGAGGCAAAGTACATACATCTTCAAGCTAGTGATCTGCATAAACAACTAGAAAGAGTCTTGCCATTACATGTCAGATTTGAGTCCTAATGAAGCATTTCTGATTTTGCCGCCAATGAGTTATAATAAAACAAAGCAAAACAAAAAAACAACTAAGGGCTTTTTGGACTTCAGAATGGCAGATGAGAGATGATGGTGTATTCTGTACTGTAAATATCATTAACCACTATTAATGATAATTTTTCTAAATGGAAAGCCTGTACCTTCAGAAGGGGAATGGGATTTTGCCAACTAAGACGACCAACCCTGCGTACATAAACTCAAAGGCAAACTTCCTTTTCAAACTTTCCCTCCATTATTAGCTGAATGACACCACTAGCACCAGCATGTATTTTCAAATTCTGACAGCTGGGGATTACTAATAACCGATCATAAATAAGCCTAAGACAAGAGAGACAGCTGGGTGAGCCAAGGGAGTGACCATGAATTTGAGCATGTAATTGCATTTGCAACATAATGAGCTGCCTAATTGCATATCCAAGTTTACATGCATTTGTGTGAGTAATTATGAATCATTTAAAGGTACCTGACTTGTAGCGCTTTGTTCTTTCATTCCTAAAAATCAGATTAGCAAAAGAGTGATTGAATTTTAACATTTAAAAATATTTTAAAAAGGAGAAAAATTATTATCTGCCATGATTTCAATTTTGATTACATTTTTGACAAGTAGTTTAGACACTGAAATAAAATGTTAATGAAATAAAATAATTGCTGTTTAGTTGCTAAGTCATTTTCGATATGGACTGTGGGGACGATATCCCTTTCCATGGGATTTCCCAGGAAAGAGCACTAGAGTGGATTGCCATTTCTTTCTCCAGGGCATCTTCCCCACCCAAGGATTGAACCCGCATCTCCTGCTCTGGCAGGTAGATTGTTTACCCCTGGGCCACCAGGGAAGCTCGATCATAAAATAAGGCCGGGTGATCATAAAATATGCCACCCTACCACCATCAGCCGACAAACACTTTAGTGGCACACTAACTATATATTATCTCCTCTCCCTTCCAAGCCTAGTTAAAATGACAGTAAATCAATATAAAAGATAATAACCTGCAAAGACAAAAAGAACAAAAGAAGAAAATACAGTGGTTAACAGATTTAACACAGTATAAATTACAGAGGTAATAACAAAGAGGAGACTAGATTCTTCCCTTAGAGTCCTTGAGACCCAGCACTCCCAGGCTCCATGTATCTGGAAAGATGGGCCCGCAAGAGGGGAGATGACGGAGCTGGTGAAGCCCCTTAAGAAACCAGAGGACTGTTCCCTGGAGAGAGTGAAGGAAAGCTGCTCCACGTGAGCGGATACCGGGCAGTGGTGACTTGAGCTGCAGGGCTGGAATCGGCAAACTAACTGGCAGCCTACACATACAAGTATGTGGCCCTCTGCCCTGTTTCCAACTCCCGGAAGGCCAGGAACCAGAAACCCCCAACACTCCTGGTGAGAAACTGGGGGATTCTCTATAGAAAACTAAAGATCTCCAAAGAGAGCCTTCCCGATGTCACTATCTGGGAATTCTCCATTACATGCACAGACCTCATTTTATTGCACTTTGCTGATACTATGTTCTTTAGAAATTGAAGGTGTGTGACAACCCTGCGTTGTCAGATGATGGTTAGAAAGCTGTTGATCCCTGGGATCAAGAAGATCCCCTGGAGAAGGAAACGGCAACCCACTCCAGTTTTCTTGCCTGGGAAATCACATGAAGAGAGGAGCTTGGCAAGGCTACAGTCCGTGGGGGTCACAAAGAGTCAGACATGACTTAGCAACTAAGTATGAGTGTGTGTGCTCAGCTGCTTTCTAGGCATCTCATGGACTGTAGCCTCGCCAGGCTCCTCTGTCCATGGGATTTCCTGGGCAATAAAATTGGAGTGGGTTGCCATTTCCTTCTCAAGGGGATTCTTCCTGACCCTGGGATCAAACCCTATCTCTGGCATTGGCAGGTGGATTCTTTACCACTGAGCCACCAGGAAAGCCCCGCTCTTTTTTAGCAATAAAATATTTTAAAATTAAGATATGTACATTTTTTAGATGTAATGCTCTTGCACACAATATAGTATAATGTAAACATAACTTTTATATGCACTGAAAACTAAATGCATATATACACTGGAGATCTACTGACTTTGAGCTTGGTGATACTCAGAACATGCAAGCTTAGTGAACACCAAATAGTCCGGCTAAATTGAGGAAAAGGGCTTAGAAGAATTACTCTTAAGCGAACCATGGTCAATTCGAGAGAGCAAAAATCTCATTCAAAACCATGACATTCCTTCATAAACCAAATATCTACAAGTTCTCTTTTAAGTATTTGAAGCTGTACTATATTTAACCTAAGTATTTCTAATTTGAGTTAGAATGAAAAACTGTTCATTTTTGCTTTTTCCAAAAATCACAAAGTCATTAAATAGTATGAAAAAGTCCTCAGCTTCCATCTTCCTTCAATTCTCAAGAAAAAAAGAAGAGTCTTAACGTGGTCCCTGTCTTTTTCAAAGCCCACTGTTAAATAGGACAAACATGTTCTCGTAGGGTCTCCTCTTCATTCTATATGTGCTGCCCTCTTCATTCTATCCTAGAGAGCCTGACTGTGGCTCTCCTGCAAATATCATTGGATGTTTATCATGTTACACTTGAAATTCCACGCAGTTTCCTCAAGTTCACATCCAGAGTCTACAGCTCCAAAGACTCCAAGCAATGTTAAAATCCTCTGCTTCCAGTCTTTTCCGGTCCCAATTTCCTAACTATGCTAAAAATGCTCAACCTTGACGGCTATGTCTGCACATAAGAATACACGCAACAGTCCCATGGGTGCTCAAGGCACTCGGCCAATTTAATCATTTGAGAATGTATTTATCTTTTTGATCACACACCTGGTAACACCCACTCTCCAAGATCTTGTTTTGTCATTTTATTCCTGCCAGGAGTTACACAGATGGTTTTAGTGTGCTATCCTGGTTACCACATCAGCAGTTTCCTGGTTCTATCCTACTTCCTTACAGGCAAAGGAATTTATTAAAAATTTTTCAGCACATTCTGAGGCCTTCTAATTCTAAAGTCCATGTAAAATCTAAGGGTATCCTGAAGAAACTTGGCAGAGACACAGGAAGAGTAAAATGTTTTAAAATTAAGGTTATACTCCTCAACACTGCTATTTTTTTTGGGGGGGGGAGTCCAAAAAATATTTTGCCCCACCATTTAGCAGTTAATATTTATCTACAAGGTGCCATGTGGAACTAGGAAATCCTGAAGAATGCACTTTAAATTCAAGCAAAGGAAGATTTTCCATATAGTCCCAAAGAAAGCCAAAGTAGAGCATTATACTGACAGCGCAAAAGAGGGTAAAAGAACCCAAGTTCAAGTCATAATTGAATAAAATGTAACCAACCATAATGCACTTAAGTAATTTTCTACAACCCAGGTGGAAAGTCTATTTCAGATTTTAAATATGCGTGCTCCCCACTATGATGACAGACAGGATTCCTACACATGACAATATAATGGCCCTACTAGGATATACGGTATGTGTGTGTATGTACAAGTTGTGGGAAGGATGCAGTATATATACTGTAGTAATCTTTTTTTAGTGAAGTCTTAGATTTCAAAAACTTGACATAAATCTAATCATTTTCAAAAAGAGAAGCGGTTTACTAGGAAAAGCATACACATAATGACATCTTCAAACTCAGAATGAAAGGAAAACTATGTCGTTTGGTGGGGGGGAGTGAAGAAAGGGAAAAGATCACCCCCTGTAGCAGAACCAAAAACCAGACTCCAAAAATCGGACTCCATGGCAACCAAGGCAAAAAGTGATGTATAATAAGGTAGAGGGACACCATTTACTTGATAAAAGAAGCATACTGATATGTCTGGAAAGAGAAGCTTTCTTTTGGAACTATACTTGAGAAGCATTTCATAGCTCTCTCTCTAAGGAACTCTAACTGGACAGTATTTCTTTAAAACAGGTTTACAAAAGAAACCTCATATGACTGTTAAACATCAAAGAAACATTAAACTGTAATTTATGAAGGTCCAAGTAACATGATCCAAGCAAACAGCTTGATGACCTAACTTGACTCTGTGTTGTCCAATACAGTAGCCACTAGCTACATGTGGCTACTTAGACTTAACTAAGATGGAAGAAAATGTCAAATTCAGTTCCTTAGGCACACTGAGCACATTTCAAATGCTCAATAATCACACATGGCTATTTGCTGCCATGTTGGACAGAGCAGATCTTGGAACATCTCCATCAGAGAAAGTTCTTCTGAACAGCACTAGTTTAGAGAACTCAAAGAAATGAGTGATGAATACCCACTAATAGGAAATTACACAAATAAATTATGACATACCTATATAACGAAATATTGTGGAACCATTAAAAAGAATAGGTTTACTTTACATTTATCTGATCAGAACAATATTGATATA
Organism: Moschus berezovskii; assembly: GCF_049115385.1. Classification (NCBI taxonomy): domain Eukaryota; kingdom Metazoa; phylum Chordata; class Mammalia; order Artiodactyla; family Moschidae; genus Moschus; species Moschus berezovskii. The sequence goes on from NC_142470.1 coordinate 19,947,341, forward strand.
CCACTACACGACAAAAACCTCTCTCAGAAGAGTATGCATCATGAGATCCCAATTCTGCAAAATCACAAGCTAGTGTGTGGGCAGGGTTTGCGGGGTAGGCATGGAGGGAAAGAGAATGTACACCATCTTCCATCTTGTTAACAACAGTAGTGGGAGCGGCAGTTATGAACAGTTTCTTCGGTTTATACATTTGAATTTTTTTTTAAATAGAGCATTTTTCCTAAAGTAAAACAGCATTCCCAAAGGGAGAGAGGCACACATACAGACAGAGTTACCCACTGATCAACAAGCCACACAACATCAAACTGAAACATCCATTGTTTCAGATGATCTTTATGAAGAAGCAGGGGTCCAGCCTATAACTCAGGATCGAGGTCTTTAGTGAACTCAGTGTATTTGTGATATTGACTGAGAAGAGACCTTTACGAAAGACAAAAGCTCTTTTTTTCTATCCAGAAAATTCAAGAACTTAACTCTCTCACAACTTTCATTGTGAAAAATATCAACAACCTCAGAAATGCAGATGATGCCACTCTAATGGCAGGAGGCAAAGTGGTACTAAAAAGAGCCCTCTTGATGAAGGTGAAAGGGGAGAGTGAAAAGGCTGGGTTAAAACTCAATATTCAAATAACTAAGATCATGGCATTTGGTCCTATCACTTCCTGGCTAATATATGAGGAAACAATGGCAATTTTAATTTTCTTGGACTCTAAAATCACTGTGGACAGTGACAGCAGCCACGAAATTAAAAGACACTTGCTTCTTGGAAGGAAAGCTATGACAAGCCTAGCCAGTGTATTAAAAAGTAGAGATATCACTTTGCTGACAAAGATCTGTACAGTCAAAGCTACGGTTTTTCTAGTAGTCATGTATGGATGCTGTTGGACCGTAAAGAAGGCTGAGTGCCATAGAATTGATGCTTTCAAACTGTGGTGCTGAAGAAGATTTTTGAGAGTCCCTTGAACTGCAAAAAGATCCAACCAGTCAATCCTAAAGCTATCGTTTTTCCAGCAGCCATGAACAGATGTGAGAGTTAGACCATAAAGAAGGCTGAGTGTCTAAGAATTGATGCTTTTGAACTGTGGTGCTGGAGGAGACCCTTGAGAGTTCCTTGGACTGCAAGGACATCAAACCAGTCAGTCCTAAAGGAAATCAACTCTGAATATTCATTGGAAAGACTGATGCTGAAGCTCCAATACTTTGGCCACCTGATGCAAACAACTAACTCATTGGAAAAGACCCTGATGCTGGGAAAGATTGAGGGCAAGACAAGAAGGGGGCGATAGAGGATGAGATGGCTGGATGGTATCACCAACGCAATGGACATGAATCTGAGCAAACTGCAGGTGACAGTGAAAGAGAGGAAAACCTAGCATGCTGCAGTTCACGAGGGAGCAAAAAGTCAGACATGACTTAGCGACTGAACAACAACCTAATGATCACCAAGCCCTCAGGATGTACACCTCCTTATTGTCTCTTCTGTGTCTTCCTTCACCACCCACTGCCAATATCTCAGAGGGAGCTCACAGAGCTTTTCCTGATCAATTACAATCCTAACTCCTGCTTCCCTGGTGGCTCAGATGGTAAAGAATCTGCCTGCAATGCAGGAGACCTGGGTTCGATCCCTGGGTCGGGAAGATCCCGTGGACAGACGAGCCTGGAGGGCTGCAGTCCACAGTGTCAAAAAGAGTTGGACACAACTGAGGAACTAACAGGCACAACCCCTGCTTCAAAGTTACCCCTTTCTACAGGCAGAATAATCTTATCCCCATATCTGATCTCACACCCCTGAATCAGTTCAGTTCAGTTCAGTAGTTCAGTCGTGTCCGACTCTCCGCGACCCCATGAATCCCAGTACACCAGGCTTCCCTGTCCATCACCAACTCCCGGAGTTCACTCAAACTCATGTCCACAGAGTCGGTGATGCCATCCAGCCATCTCATTCTCTGTCGTCCCCTTCTCCTCCCGCCCCCGACCTTTCCCAGCATCAGAGCCTTTTCCAGTGAGTCATCTTGTCGCATGAGGACCTTTGCCAACAAAGGTCCGTCTAGTCAACGCTATGGTTTTTTCCGTGGTCATGTATGGATGTGAGAGTTGGACTGTGAAGAAAGCTGATCGCCGAAGAATTGATGCTTTTGAACTGTGGTGCTGGAGAAAACTCTTGAGAGTCCCTTGTACTGCAAGGAGATCTAACCAGTCCATTCTAAAGGAGATCAATCCTGGGTGTTCATTGGAAGGACTGATGCTAAAGCTGAAACCGCCCCTGAATAAAACCCATCAAAAGCATGCCACTCCACTTTAAACCAAAACCAAAAACACTTCTCTCTCCAGTTTCACTTATCTCTTGTCCCTCCCTACCATTGAAAAACCTAAGCTCCTTCCCAGTGCACTGAACAGATCTGAGGCTCTAATTTCAATCCCCATGTGCAGAAAGCTCTCCCTTTCTTTCTACCTTTTCACTAGTTAATTCCTACACATCCTTCAGGATTCAGTACAGGGACTTCCCTGGTGGTCCAGTGGTTAAGAATCTGCTGTGCAATGCAGGGGAGTCATGGGATCTTGCCTCCCCAACCAAGCAATAAACCTGGGCCCTTGGCAGTGAAAGCATGGAGTCCTAACCACTAGACCACTAGACCACCAGGGAATTCCCTCCATAGTAACTGTGGCCATGTGATGAGAAGAGCCTACTCACTGGAAAAGACCCTGATGCTGGGAAAGACTGAAGCAGGAGAAGAGGGCGGCAGAGGATGAGATGATTGGATGGCATCACTGATTCATGCACATGAGTTTGAGCAAACTCTGGAAGATAGTGAAGGACAGGGAAGCCTGGCATGCTGCAGCCCATGGGGTCGCAAAGACACGACTGAGTGACTGAACAGCAACAACAACAATTTTCAAAACTACCTTCTACAGCAATTTAAACTGCTAACAACACAAGTCAATCCCACAATCACCACCCAAAAGGGAATGGAGGAAAAGCAGATGACACTGAAGCAAGGAGATGGATAGACAGAGGCTCATTATATCCATCTTTACTCTTAGGCATATTTGAAATATTTACCTAATAAAATTTTTTTAATGAAGTGTCAAATACTCATTCCTTCAAATCAGCATGTGTTCAGTGAGAGCCCACGAAGTACTAGACACAGTTCTAGTCACCAGGGATGCGGCAGAAAGTAAAACACACAAAAGTCATGCCCTGAGCGTGCTGATATCCGGGTACATGGGCACTGGAAGACAAACTTGCCTGGAATTTGAGAGGACACCAAATAAAAGTAAAAGAAAGTCCAAGTCTTAGAACTTTCTGTTTTCTGTATTAGCCTGGCTTTTTAAAAGAACGTAGCCCAAATTTCTTACCTATGTGTATAACTTGTCTTCTATTGTTAAGGTTAAAAAAGAAAAACAAAACAAAACACAACAACTCCACGGTAGGTAATGGGCGTATTAGTCAAAGAAAGTGCCAGAGATTCAGACTATCAGGCAAACTCAGAAACTAAAAACCGACCCCTGGCTGTAAGCACTACCTTCTACCACCACCGCCTAGGCGACCATACCAACAGGCTCCTGGAGTATCAGAGTGATTCCTATCTCTCTCTTGCCCGAAATAAGAATGATAAACAGATGAACCTGGTGAGCACCAAGACGGAAGGAATCACCAGAGCTGGAAAGACATGATCTTTGGTCAGTATTTGATTCAAAACTAAAAACCACCACCTGAATAGGAAGCTTTCAAGCAAACAGGCATGCCAGATGTGCAACCATTTTAGCAAAATCAAGTATCATCTAAAAACATATTAACAGAATAAGGTTAATGCCATACGTGCGTCAAATATTTCCATATGGAAATTACGTTCATTTTTACCTCGCCGGAACTGAAATTAACTTTTGAAAATGTGACAGGATGTTCAGAAAATTACTTCCTGAGTGTTACACATTAATGCTCTCTGTGCGTCTGCTATTCTGGTGACCCAATAAAATGTGATGGGAAATGGAGAGGATTTCCTTTGTTGAGAAAAATGCCAAAGATACTGTTACTGCCTGAAAGTGTTTAGATTAAAATAGGAAGTCCACATTTCCCCCTTGTAAAGACACAAACAACTTGTTTGTATTAGAACAGAATACTTTATTAGCCACCTGACACTCATGCCTTACTTCCCATTTCACAATTTTGAACATATAACTGAAAGATTACAAATAGAACACAACACCTTATAAAGCAATTTCATGCATAAGAGAAAATTCAGTTACAAGAGATCTTCTGTGAGGTTGGGTAAGTTAGAAAAGAAGCTCACTCTGCTTTTCGTACCTCTTTCTCTGTTAATTAGAAAAAGTAATGAAAATACACAGAGCTTGGAATTAACTGCCACTAACCTGCTGTTCTGCCTATGAGTGCCTCACATATTTTTCTCCATAAAGTTAGGTCTATCACCTTCCATAAGATGTCTTATCCCCGCAGATCTTTCCTATAGGCTTGGCTTTATCTTTTAAATGCTTTTCTTAGAGAACAAAATTAAATGTATGTTCCATCTACATTATCATGAATCAAGACATCTAAAAAATACCCATCTCTGAACTCAGAGTTGAACTCAATTTAAAATGAATCAGGTTTTTCATTCATATTTGTCTTTCCTTTTCCACTGCCTGCTGTATTCTGATAGCTCTTCCCACACACTCAATAATGAAAGTTTTCTTCCTTAGTCTAATGTGCCATCATGGTCTTTACCTCCCATGGTGCCTTTCTCTTATGAACATTATTTTCCTAAATCCTATAAACATATCTTCTCTAGATGGTGCCTGATAACCCAATTCCTGAACTCTTTTTCTGAGCTTTCTCTAACCCTTTATCTGTGAAATATTGCTCAACGAACAAGCATATTAACAGCCCCAAGATCACCCCTTCACTGTATCTCTTGTCCTTCCCTAGCCCCACTCACACGTGGAACCACCGCCAACATTCTGCTTAATTTATTCCTTTGACTTAGAACTGAACAAAACTCCCAACTCCTTTTTCACAGATACCATTGCAAAGCCCTATCTCACTCATTCTGAACTTGCTAACTATATTTAAAATTTTTTTCTCTTTCTTCTACTCTGACCACTGTATTTAATACTTCTGAGCTGTAATTTCATTGGTTTAACCTCTGACATAGAGACCAGGTTCTAAAGTCAAGCAGCTAAAATTAACAAGATGCTGCAAAAGAATCTGCCTGCCAAAGGAGAAGACGCAAGAGACTCAGCTTTGATCCCTGGATCAGGAAGATTCCCTTGAGGAGGAAACGGCAACTTACTCTAGACTTCTTGGCTGGCAGGCTACAGTCCACAGGGTCGCAAAGAGTTGGACACAACTGAGCAGAGCACAGAACAGTAGCAATTAAAGTCAAACCTGAAAATCCTTCAGGCTGTCCTTCACTAAGTCTAAAAGAGCACGTATACCTCAGGTATCGACCAGCATCAGATACAGTGGGCAACCTGCAGCCAGGGGCCTTGTCACACCGAAAACTCTTATCTTAAATCACCAGAATCATCCTCAGTATGGCAATGCTATAAGAGGTATTGAGAGACGCCCGGCTCCCGGCGGCGCAGACGCGAGAGATGCCCGGCTCCCGGCGGCGCAGACGCGAGAGACGCCCGGCTCCCGGCGCAACCGACCACGTGCAGAATCGTGGCTGAGAGGAGCTGCCCCGCACCCAGGGTTAGGGCGGTGGCCGAGAGGAGCTGTACCACCTCCAGGAGGCAGTGGCTGCTTGGGCACCGGAGGGCCGAGAGGAGCTGATCCACATTCAAAGCAGGAGGGGCGGCCTTGAGGAGATACCCCTCGTCCAAGGTAAGGTACAGCGGCTGCGCCTTGCTGGAGCAGCTGGGAAGAGGTACTCCACGATCAAGTGGAATATAAGAATCCAGTGTTCTGGGGAGGAAGGAACAAGATGGCGGAGGGATAAGACGGTGAGACCACTTTCTTCCCCACAAATTCATCAAAAGAACATTTGAATGCGGAGTAAAGTCCACAAAACAACTTCTGAATACTGGCAGAGGACATCAGGCTCCCAGAAAAGCAGCCATTGTCTTCTAAAGGAAAGAGAAGAAATCAAGCTCCACCCACCAGAACACTGACACATGCCTCCCTAACCAGGGAACCCGGACAAGTCACCCGTCCAACCCCACACACAGCGAAGAAACTACATAATAAAGAGAACTCCACGAACTGCAAGAAGAGGGAAAGGCCACCCCAAGCAAAGCAATATAAGCAAGATGAAGAGGCAGAGAAATACCCAGCAAGTAAAGGAACAAGATAATTGCCCACCAACACAAACAAAAGAAGAAGATATAGGGAATCTACCTGATAAAGAATTTCAAATTTTGATGGTGAAAATGATTCAAAATCTTGAAAGCAAAATGGAGTTACAGATAAATAACCTGGAGAAAAGGATTGAGAAGATGGAAGAAAGATTTAATAAGGACTTAGAAGAAATAAAAAAGAGTCAATATACAATGAATAATGCAATAGATGAGATCAGAAACACTCTGGAGGGAACAAACAGTAGAATAACAGAGGCAGAAGACAGGATTAGCGAACTAGAAGATAAAATTGTAGAAATAAATGAAACAGAGAGGAAAAAAGAAAAACGAATTAAAAGAAATGAGGACAATATTAGAGACCTCTGGGACAATGTTAAACGCTCCAACATTCGAATCATAGGAGTCCCAGAAGAAGAAGACAAAAAGAAAGACCATGAGAGAATACTTGAGGAGATAATAGGTGAAAACTTCCCTAAAATAGGGAAAGAAATAATCACCCAAGTCCAAGAAACCCAGAGAGTCCCCAACAGGATAAACCCAAGGCGAAATACTCCAAGACACATATTAATCAAATTAACAAAGATCAAACACAAAGAACAAATATTAAAAGCAGCAAGGGAAAAGCAGCAAATAACACATAAGGGGATTCCCATAAGGATAACAGCTGATCTTTCAACAGAAACTCTTCAGGCCAGAAGGGAGTGGCAAGACATACTTAAAGTGATGAAAGAAAATACCCTACAGCCCAGATTATTATACCCAGCAAGGATCTCATTCAAATATGAAGGAGAAATCAAAAGCTTTACAGACAAGCAAAAGCTGAGGGAATTCAGCATCACCAAACCAGCTCTCCAACAAATGCTAAAGGATCTTCTATAGACAGGAAACACAGAAAGAGTGTATAAACTTGAACCCAAAGCAACAAAGAAAATGGCTACGGGATCGTACTTATCAATAATTACCTTAAACGTAAATGGGTTGAAATTTTCAAAAAGGCTAGGAAACAATTCTCATAGCCATCAATAGTTCAGTGTTGAGTTCATGAATAGTTTTTAAAGTTTGGGACAAACTGTAGTATTTGTTATTTGAAGTACTATTTGTAATTGGCATATTACGATGTAACATTGGTCTTCATTTCCAACTTAAAACGCCTAAAAATGCCTAACAGATTTTTAGATTTGTGAATTTTAGTTGAAATGTATTTTACGATGTTACTAAACCTGCAGAAATATTGAAATATTTCAGAGAACTTATTCACTGTACATTTAATTTATTTTATTTATAAAAGTTATGAACTGTAGAAAGTTTTACTTGTTGGGTCAAATGCTTGTTGCTTCAAATGCGTGTTGCATTTGAAGTGCTAGTTACAAGAAAATCAAATACCTTCAATGTATAAATGCTATTAAGTTTTTAAAGGACTCTGGAGTATAAGTAAGTTTGTTTAAAGAAATTTAGTCTATTCAACCTGAATCAGCTCTGTCAAACATTAATTAAAAGCCTCATTTAAAAATAAATAAATAAATAAATAAATAATGGTGGTGGGAGGGAGGGTTGGGAAGCTGGCTGGAGGTGGAGGTGGTGAAGTTTATAAATCTAATTAAAAATGAAGTTGCATTTCCATTTTCCAAATCCACCCATCCACCAGCGTACTGTGTCACTAGACATTATGTACGATTTTACTTTGCGACAGAAACCATTACATTTAAAAATTCATTACAGCAAGGTGAGTTAGACACATGATGGATGCAGCTTTAATTCTGCCATATATTATTACAGTTAAAATGTAAATGATGAAAAATATTTTGTGCTTATCAGCATTTATGTGGAAATGTGTTTTACAGTGATATATGATGTTATATTTCTATTATTGTGATAAAAAAAAAGCAATACAAAAAGACGAAGTATTTATTAAAACATGAAAAAAAAAAAGAAATAAATGGTTTTGCAGCACTGAAGAGATTATAGAAAGTAAATAAGCTAGATCAGACCTGTTTTATGTAGTAATTTTATAGTTTATTTTAATTATTTCAGTTGTAAAATATTGTTATACTGTTAATTAGTTCTGATTGTTCATATTAAACTATTGTAATGCAAAAAAATAAATAAATAAATAAAATTAAAAAAAAAAAAAAGAGGTATTGGGAACAAATATCTTTTGAAGAAAACACTCAAGCAGTGCCTTTTAAATCACATGCCTCATCTCAAACACATAATAGTGATCTCTATGAGTTTATAATAACATGGGAAAACAGGAAGTGAGGAAAAAAACAAGATATTCAGTTCAGTTCAGTTCAGTCCCTCAGTTGTGTCCGACTCTTTGCGACCCCATTAATCACAGCATGCCAGGCCTCCCTGTCCATCACCAACTCCCGGAGTTCACTCAAACTCATGTCCACAGAGTCGGTGATGACATCCAGCCATCTCATTCTCTGTCATCCCTGTCTCCTCCCACCCCCAATCCTTCACAGCATCAGTCTTTTCCAGTGAGTCAACTTGTTGCATGAGGTGGCCAAAGTATTGGAGTTTCAGCTTTAGCATATTAGATCATAACAATTAAAAAGAATGGGAAAAAAAGAGCAAAATGTTAAAATGTGTTTGCCCTTCCCTGACAGCTCAGCTGGCAAAGAATCCCTCTGTGATGCAGGAGACCCCAGTTTGATTCCTGGGTCAGGAAGATCCACTGGAGAAGGGATAGGCTACCCACGTCAGTATTCTTGGGCTTCCCTTGTGGCTCAGCTGGTAAAGAATCCGCCTGCAATGTAGGAGACCTGGGTTCAATCCCTGGGTTGGGAAGATCCCCTGGAGAAGGGAAAGGCTACCCACTCCAGTATTCTGGCATGGAGAATTCCATAGACTGTATAGTCATGCGGTCGCAAAGAGCTGGACACAAATGAGCGACTTTCACTTTGGTTAATGGAAGAGTGAGTTTTCTACTTGTCTTTATTGGCCATTTTCTATAGTGTGCTTTTGATAACAGAATGTGGGAAATGGACTTCGGTTTTAAAACTCAGATTTTTAATTTAAGCAACCAGATTTCATCACTGCTTTCTGTTTCAATGACTAACAGCAAAACCAGTGGCATTCAGTAGTGCTCTCCTAGCCTCCAGTTTACATGACCTGTAACAGACTGAGCAGTATCAAATCCTATTTCTCACATCATTTTCTTCACTCACACCTGTATCACAACCTTTTCAGTATATCTTTATTTTGTTCAGTATCACACTCTTCCTAGCTACAGAAAAGCTCACACTCATATAATGCTAAATATAAATACTCTTTGCCACTGGACCATCAAATTTTACTCAATGCAAAAACGTACAACAGCAATAATCAGCTGAACTTCTGTTAGGCAGCAAGCACCATGATAAATGACTGTCTACTGCACACAGCTGTCTCACAAAATCATTCTTCCTTTGTAGCTCAAGAAACAGAGGCTCAGTCAGGATTAGTAACTTGTTCGAGGTCGCCAAATTCCTAAGTGGCAATCCAGGAATTCAAACTCAGGTCAGGTAAATTTTAAAATTCCTTCCATAACCAACTCAGAATGACAAAATGCCTTCACAATCCAGCTCCGGAACTAGCTTGTCATTTGACCTCAAACAAATGACTCGATTTCTCAGCTATCAATTAAGGGGCTGGACTAGATGACCTCAAAGCTCCTGACCTGCTCTAGTGTTCTGTGCTTCAAAATCCCCTGTTCCTTTGCAGCCTGTGGTGAAACCCTTTCTTGTGGAAAACAGTTCAGCATGTATCTGTCCAGTTCATGCTCTGTCTTGTACATCCTCTGATGCTAGAAAGTTCCCCAGATACATCTGGTACTGTCTCCTTAAACCAAGAAAACATGCTGCAACTGGCACTAGAAAATAGAAATTTCTCAATTAAAAAAAAAAGAAGAACAGGAATTTCTAACAAAACTACTTCTGTCACTATGTCTAATATCTCTCTGCTTAAAGGAGCATCTGAGAGGAAAACGTGATCCATCGCTTTCAGGATCCCATGTGAACACTAACACATTCAGGGCCACTTCAGCATATACTAGTGGGTCAGAGCTCTCGCATCTGGGGAATTTCTGGTATCAGATCAGTAAACATAAGAGCCGTCAGTCTCGGCTTTGAATCGAACTGGATCAATGGTCCAGATTAGAAGCCAAATCTTAGAAAGCAGCAGGCACAGCACTTTCAGCAGCTCCAGCTAAAAGCACAGGAAGAAAAATGATGCATTTCCAATCATTAAAACGCACAAGCCCATCCTATCCTAGATGCAAAGCCAACGTTCCCACACATTTCAAAAAAGGTACAACAAAAGCTCAATGTCGTTACTTTCATATTCTCCTGTATTCTAGGGAAGAGTTTATCTCACAACAGCACCAGTAATACATCTTTCGGACGAGGTGTTTCTTTTAGAAATCTGTCAGCCTTCACAAACATATAATGATTGAAAGTGAAAGTGAAGTCGCTCAGTCGTGTCCGACTCTTTGTAACCCCATGGACTGTAGCCTACCAGGTTCCTCCATCCAGGGGATTTTCCAGGCAAGAATACTGGAGTGGGTTTCCATTTCCTTCTCCAGGAGATCTTTGCAACCCAGGGATTGAATCCGGGTCTCCTGTATTGTAGGCAGACGCTTTGCGATCTGAGCCACCAGGGAAGTTCAGAAATGCATAAGGACTGCATGACCTCAAGATTCTGTGATCATGCTGATTAGAACATACTATCAGAGCAAAGGAACTGATCCTTACCCTGCTGTATAAAAATTACAGTCTAGCACTTATGAGTCATGTTCTTAACTTTTTAACTTCACTAATGGTAGCAGAAAAAGGCAGATGCTAAATTCAAATTTGGTATAAGAACAGCTAAAAATCACTGCAAACCAGCCACTGTCAAAACATACGACCATTATCTAAGATTCTTCAAATTATAGTTATCTGATTATCTCATATGTTTTATTATTTTTTCAGCACATATTAATCAAAGGCCTACAGCATAAAAGGCACTGCTTTAGGTGGTGGGAATGTAACTGGGCAAAAGAGAAACAATATCTCTGTGTCCATGTTTTTTATATCATAAAAAATGCATATTTATTACATATTTATTCATGGTTTTTATTTATATAAATGTATAAATAAGTAATAAATATAAGGAAGATTTTGTGCTTCAATGGAAAGTTATGTATAATCAAGAGAAGGGGGTCCACAAACTTTGTCTAAAGATTTTAGGGCTTGCAGACCACAGGGTCTTTCTATCATAACTACTCAACTCTACCTTTTTGGTCAGAAAGCTGCTGTAGACAGCACATAATAAATGAATGGGTGCACTGTTCCAATAAAACTTTACTTAAAAAAAAAAAAGGCAGTGGGCATTCAGTTAGCTATTTAGTTTGCCAAACTCCTGGTCTAAGAGCATGCCTTTCAAGATTACCTGATTCTGATTCCATGGGATACATTTTATAACTCTGTAAACTGTAAGTAACTGACAGCAATGCAAGATTAATTACTAACACTCATGCGAAAGAATTCTGTCCTGGACAGATAACCCTCCATACCTTTGGAAAAGTCAATCTATTCACTTGTACATTCCCAACTCAGTATCACCTTATTCCATGTAAATCTGTGCTATTTTAGATTTCACCTTTGATGACATGTGCCTGATTCCTTTAATAAGTTAAATGAAATTTTTAACATGTTTATTTGAGATCTATGTGAAAGTCATGACTTTCCTTTTTTCTGAAAATCATTCTTAAACAGTTTTTGCCATCTCAACCTGAGACACACAATGGACTCACCTGAAAGCATCAGGGAGACTTCAGCACCAAGAAGAACAGCCAAGCACAGCTCGTTCCCTTGGCACCAGATGAATCCAAAGGAGAGCTGCAAGGACTCTGTTTTTCTAACTTTAATTTTCCTCTCTACTAATTCTGTGTTTGGGGTTAATTTACGACCTGTAAGTTATTCCCTGCTGCTGGCAGCGATGATGAGGGATTTGGTCTTCTGCTCTAACCACTTGTCAATCTCTGTAAACAGATAAATGGTTTTCAGAGATCTGTTCTCTGATGAGTAAGAGAAAATGGAGACTCTGGTGTTTTAAACTTTTCCATTTTGTAGGGCATTCTAAGTTAATGATAGGAGCTAAGATGTTATGCTGAGCAAAATGATAAGCCCTTGGAAGCTGTCAAGGAGAAGAGTGATAGACTCTGACTGGTTGCTTTCATATTTTATCATCACTATTCTTGGCCATGTTAGGCTGCATATGGAATTCGCTGACCAGGTGTGAAGCCTGCACCCCCCTGCAGTGGAAGCATGGAGTCTTCATCATCGAACCACCAGGGAAGTCCTCTTTTTATATTTTAAGTTAACCTGGCTATTGTATGAAAAACAGAATGCAAGAGAGACAAAGTGAAAGAGGAAGGATCTGGTAAGAGGCCATTAAGGTAACGCAGATGAGCGGCAGAAGCAGAAGTACTGAAAAATGGCTGGATTTGAACCAATACTGGAAAAAGAGTTGATGTGAGGTTCGGATGGACCGGACAAGGACACGCGAAGAGGACGGGCGAGGAAACATGCTTGTGGATGTGCTCTGGGCCGAGGAACTGAGTAAGCAACAAAGTGAGAAGAGGGGCGGGTGGGGCTGAGACGTCCAGTGGAGAAGTCTCCACCTCCACGGCCCAGCAGACCGGGGGGATGTGACTCTGCAGCTCCGAGGGGAAGGAAAGGCTGGGGACAGAAGTCCCCACAGCACACAGGTGTCCCTATGGAGCCCGGGGGACAGGCGAGCTTCCTGAGGGGAGAACAAAGAGACAAGGACTAAGCCCCAGCACCGAAGGGAGAGTGCCGAGGCTCAATCACTGTGCCACGAGAGCAGGAAAAGCCACAAAAGCAGACTGACTGGAAGGGCTAACTGGGCAACAGGAGGACAACCAGGAGAGTGTGGCTTCCAGAAGCCGGCACAGCCTGGTTGAGCAGAGTGAAACGCTGCCTAAGTGATCTGCAGATGACATCTATTTTATGGGAGAAAGCACATCTGCCTGCACAATGGACTCTGAAAGAAAAGCAGAACCGTCTGTTGGCCAAAGTTCTCTCTGCCGTCTGCCTCGTTTCCAGAGACTGTGGGAGAGAGACCAGTCTTTCACCCTCTTGCCCCCAGAAGTGTGCTGCAGTCATAAGAAAATAAAAGACCAAGTCCCTAGCCCCAAACTTTAAAACGAGGAAGAGAGTATCTATATAAAAAGGAGACACAAAATACTCTGTAAGGTACTGTCAAATCTAATGCTAAACTAAAATAATGTATTTGCCAAACGGACAGCTGATCAAAATATGTTACCATCTTAAGAGGTGAAGGTAAGGAGTAACTGCTAAGAAGCACTATGTAACTATGTCCTTGAGCCTTCTGGAAAATCATACCAAAACATCCCAAGCAGTAATGCCTTCCCTGGTGGCTCAGTGGGTAAAGAATCCTTCTGCAATGCAGGAGACACAGGAGACGCGGGTTCAATCCCTGGGTCAGGAAGATCCATCCCCTGGAGAAAGAAATGGTGATCCACTCCAGTTTTCCGGCCTGGAGAATCCCCACGCCAGCGGAGTCTGGCGGGCTACAGTCCATGGGGTCACACAGAGTTGGACACAACTGAGCGACTGAGCACTCCCATCCCAGGCAGAAATGCCTCTGGGAGGATGTGTGCTTGTGTGTTACAACTAAGTGAAATGAGTGTCCTTGAGATTTCACGCTTCTTAACATATAGTCATCTCTCTTTGCAGAGTTCTGTACATTTCATGCATTATACTGAATAAGTTCCAGTGTTATTTCTTAAAAAAAAAACCAGAAGCACTGGTGTGAGTAAACAGAACTCTTTATGTGTTTTCACTCTGCCCTATGGGCAGGTACTCTGGTTCCAAGAGTACTTTCCAAATTTAAAAAATTTATGTATTTAAAAAATTTATGTGTTTAAAAAAAAATCATACATCCTCAATCAATTGACTTTATTCTTCTAATTCAAATAGCTTCCTAATAAACAAGTAATTATTCTTTTTCTCAAGTTTAGACATTCACATGAGTGTGTACGCGTGCTAAGTCACTTCAGTCGGGTCCAACTCTTTTTGACCCCATGGACTGTAGCCCTCCAGGTATCTCTGTCCATGGGATTCTCCAGGCAAGAATACTGGAGTGGGTTGCCATGCCTTCCTCCAAGGGGATCTCCCCGACCCAGAGATCGAACCTGTGTCTCTTACATCTCCTACACTGGCAGGTGAATCCTTTACCACTAGCACCACCTGGGAAGCCCTTACGCATCCATACACACTATTAAGCAAGCCAGCCATCACGTGTCCATCATGTGTGGCCCACAGGGCCTTGGAGCCCAGAAGCATTTCCAACAGGAACAGTACTCGGCACCCTGGCAGGTTTGGGCTGGGTGCCATGGGACTTGGATTCCCTCTGGAGTCCATGCAGTTGCCCAAGGTGTTAATTAGGAAGAACTAACCTACGATTAAATTATATTTCAGAGGAACCCAAACTTGAAAAACTGTTTCTGGCATTAGTCCTGAAAGCTGCAGCTGAATTAGGCCCTGGAATTTAAAAAGCAAACAAAGAAACAAAAGAACAGATCCTGGTCTCTCAGAGACAGAAAAAGAGAACACTGAGAAAATGGGGAAAGAGCTGCAGAAAACCCATGTGGTCATAAATGACTAGCTATTGAGATAAGTAAGTGGCAGAGACTATATAAATCAGGAAGTGCATTTACTCTAAAAAGATTTCAAGTGCTCAAGAAAGATGGCATAGGGTAGACAGACAAAAATTAACAAGCTGAAAGAACATTAAGCTGTCTTCATTTTCAGCACAGCCTCAAAGCAAGGGGGAAAAAAAGAGTGTCCATACCTGGTTTATAAGATGTTAATACAAATCGTTGTCCAAACAGCCTATATTTGGCATGAACTGCATATTCAACACATACTTCTCTGGTTCTATAGGCCTCAAATAAATCTCTGCGAAAAATGTCAGCCTGGTGAGTTTGATAAAATCTTAGCAAAGATGGCAGCCTTTCAGACCCCTTGGCTCTTTCGCTCTGAAGGAGTGTCATGGAGAACAGGTTCCAAGTAAAGACAAGTGGCACCATAAACCCTCACGGTGTGCAAGGCAGCAGGGCAGAAAGATAGGTTAGGGAGGAACACTTAGGTACAAGCTGCCGCACAATGCTTGGCTGACCAAGAACAACTCTGCACTGACTGTCCGCATGACCTCAGCCGCCTGGGGGCAGTCTCTGGGTGGCTTTTTGACTTTGCTTGGTTACATCTGAGCTACAGAGTTGAAACTAAGAAGATCTTCTAAAATAAGCTAACACTGATCAAAAAAGCTGCTTCTCACTACCTGGCCAGCAACGGGTCCCCTCTTGTGTGAAGCTCCCAGTGCTTAGAACAAAAAAAAAACCCAGCCTGAGAAATGGATCCAGACAAGCAGAAGGGAACTCCTCCAGTTCTAAGTCTATCATCCCCTTTCTCCTCCTGGAGTCAAGCAGTCACCTCCGTGTCCCCACATTCACCAGGGAGAAAGTGGGTGTCACCTGTGGTTCCTTCCTCCCCATATCCAGGCAATGACCAAGCCTATCTTACAACTGTTGTCAATTGTCCCAATTCTGCCTCCACTGCCACCATCTTTGCACAGCTGGTGAAATGGCCTTCCTGCAAAAACAGAACTGCCCCACCCCGTTCCACACCGAAGAGCACCCAGCCGGAGGCTCCTCATCAACTGAGCGGACTCCCGATCCGGCCTCCACGCTCTACCTCAGTGTGCGTTCTCCCTTCCCACTGGTGGATTCTACACAATTCTTACACGAGGAAGGGCTCTTCAACACGAGACATCAAGAACTTGCAGGCAGATGCTAAAGATCAAAACACAGAGAGCCCTCCTGAGAGGAAGACAGAGAGAGACCTCTCCCAGGAGTTCAGGGAGGGGCAGGCTGATTTAGTCTGCCTCTCCTGACATGCCCAGATGGACTGACGCTGTGAGAAGACTCAGTGCGGGACTGAGGGAAGGCTCTTCTTGTGACAGACACAAGTCTTTATCGGCGGACGCCTCTGGACATGCTGCCTGGCTATTCAAGGAGGATAATCCCCTGGAATCACTGCCTGCTAGATCAGACTTCTCTGAAACTACCCCAGAACCTCCCAAGCCCCACTTTCTAAAGGGAAGGTCTGGCAAAGGTAACACAGGGACCATGTCTCTCCAGTAGATCACCACAGCCTGTTCTTGCTGCTTCTGGGTTAGATCTGATCTAATCCATTCTCCTGGTGGCGGCCAGATGTTGGTGGCTGATCCTACCACACTTGCCCCTGCACCACAACACCTGGCCCACAGGATCGTTGTACCCTGGCTGCGGAGCACCCCTTCAGCCTGAACTACCCCATCCCTCAAGGGCAAATGCCCAGCCATGTGTGTTACCTTCTTTTGGATCTTGGCAGACAATGTTCCCTTTACTTCCAAGACCCTTCTCCCATTCTGCACCCCACCCTCTTCATCGAGAACACAGAACCAGCCTTCCAGTTGCTCCTCGGAAATAATTCCTCTGGAAGGTTTCTCCAAGTATCTGCCATACTTCCCACTAGTTTCCAGTTTCAGGTTCCTTACTTCAGTTAAGAGTGTTCATCACGCTGACCAGAAACTGTCTACTTTCTTGTTTTACTTCCTAATAATGAGCTCTTCAAAGAAAGGGGTAGTACCCCATCCACTGTTACACTGTCAACCTACAGCACTGGGCCTGACACAGCTGAAACAATCAATAAACAGTTATTGATTGAATGAAGACAAAAACACATTAACAGGAAAACGGAAGCACTATCTGTGAGAGGCCGGGGAGAAAAGGAACAAATGTCAATTTGGCAAAATGGAAAAGCTGCTGTTTGAATGACCTTCATTTCACCATCAACCAAAAGAAACATCCCAAGTGTTTTCAACAACATATCAGGTTCCTGAAGCCATAGAAAGTAAACATTAACACAATATATGTTTTTTTGGGGGGGGATATACATGGTTGAGCTATTTCAAAAAGAACCATCATAAATATGAAAAATCTTCTTAACTGAAGGCTAACATTGATCACAGAGAGTTTACTCCCCCAAACATCTGATCTTCTACACCCCCCATGCTCTTCTCCACAAATCTCAGAAAAGGAGATATGTGCTGACCAGAATCTAAGGCCAACTTTGCAGTACAAGCCTTTCTGTTTAGGTATAGGGAGGGAAGTGTCTGGCATATGTAATGGAAGAATGTTTTAAGAAAAGAGAAAAAAAAAGGGACAAGATAGTAAACTGCATGCCATCATGGACTGTGGCAATCTAAGATGGTTTCTTATACACAGAACCGACTTTTAAAAGACAGTGCGATGACCGAAAGAGTCCTAAACTTTTATTTTAGAGGATTAGGTCTCTTGATCACTAATAGCTGGAAGTTTAAGATTCTGAAACAGTCTGAAACAAAAAACAAATGTAAATCTGAAGAATAAAGATGAATTTCTACTGATGATTTTTAATGGGATGTTAAGCAGTTTCCCATAAAAGAATGGTTAAGCATTCATTACTTCAGTGGCTCCAGGAAGCACAGTGATTTGACAAGTGAGCCACTGTGTCTAATTTACACAGCCACATGCAGGCCCAAAGTCCCTCGACACAGCCAGTTTAAAGATACAGTGTCTTTCCTTGTTCTATTTTTACCGTAACTCCTTTTTATATCACTTACCGGAATGTAATAGATGCCCATCTTGGGGGCTTCATTGGCGGTAAGAAGCATTCCTAAAAATAAACACAATGAAAAAGGTAAACATAAAGGAAAAGAAAAATACTCGCCCTACTTGCTTTATATTTTGGAATGAGTGAAATGCTCAGAACATGGTGAACGGCAGAAGAGCCAGACCAGCAGCCAGGCACCCTTGGAGTCAGGTGGGCTGTGGTCCCTGACCCTCCCGGATGGGGCATCTGAAGTATCAGAAAGACCAGCTTCCCCATCTGCAAAACGCTCAGGCTGTATCAGCTAAGTGATTGAGCAGTTCCCATAGAGAAGGGCCACCATTTTTAAGTGGGTAAGTTTTAAGCTTCAGACACACCAGTAAAAGGTAGATTTGATGCACTATTATGTATTACAAAGTTAAGAAAGGTATTTTTCTATTAATCAGGAATCAAAGAACCAAAGTAAAGCATTTCCCACAAAATGTCATAGCAAAGTAATTCCTCATGTTTGAATTAAACTTTACACCTTAATAGAAAACAAAATGGCTTAAGAGGAATGCTACATGTAGCTACACTAGAAAAGACCCAGATAGAATCTGACTGACAGCCTCTACCAAAATGATTCACCCAGAGAGTGGTTGATAATTTAGTCCAGAGATCAGTGTTCTCAGAAAGTGAGAATGGAGTGAGGGAGAGCCTGTGGCATCCAGTGATGGCTCCCATCTAACCCCAGCAGCAACAGTAACAAATCCACTACGCTTCAGCACAGAACCAGGGCGCTCAGCTGGCTCAGCCCTGGGCTCAGGTCTCTGCCACACGTGCAACCCACTCCCCACCCCCGCCCAACCCTGAAGGGGCTCTCCTGGTAGCTCTGACCCTCTCTGCCCTGTTCCAGAACGATGCACCGAAGCAAAACTGAAATCAGTCCTTTGTAATTTATAAAACACTTCTGCGTACTTTATCTTGGTGAAGACGCGACAACTCTCTGACGTAAGGACTGTCATCCTTATTTACAGATCAAAAAAAATAAAGCTCACATGCACTGAGTTACAAGTGCTGAGCAGAACATTCAGAACATTACAAACTAGAGAATTTAAGAGCAAAATTTCAGTCAAGAGCTCTTGTTTTTAAATACCTTTACATATCAACTTACATTACCTTAACTTAAGAAATCTATTTGTAAAATACAACAGGAAAATCCACAGAAAGCACACGTTTGGGTTACCAGACCCCCGACCCAGGGATCAAACCCAGGTCTCCTGCAAGGCAGGCAGCTTCCTTCCTGTCTGAGATGCCACTGAAGCTCACAATCCTAATTAAGTACACCAAACGCTAAGGATGGTGATGTAATTCTGTGATTTAAAAAGTACTTTGTGCTGCTCTTCTGTTAACACAAAAGCTTGCCAAAGGGATGCTCTTCAATGCTGTTAACAGAAATATGACACTGAGGTCGAGGAGGTTCACTGATAGCCAGAGAGCAGGAGCTCAACGCTCTGCCGGCAAAATCATGTTATACACATCAAGTCCAAAGCGGGAGTGAGTCCTGAGCTGGTACCAACCTTCCCCAGAACACAGACACACACCCCCTTCACCAGAACATACACACACACACAACCTTCACAACACACACACAACCTTCAGCACAACACAGTTGAGGAAACAAGACACACACACACACTCACTCGAGGAAGCAAGAAATGTACGTCTAAATGAAAGTCATGTAAAAATCAAACACTTTCTCATAGCTTGTAGCCTCCACACACTCTTTCATGTGGAAACTTTTTCTGGCCCTGGAGACAACTGCTCACTGAAGTTCACCACAGGAAGAAACCACCTCTACTGACCTGCGCTTCCCAAGTCTAACAGCACCATCTGAACTTCTCCGAGACCTTTAGACAGGGTTAAAGAAGAAGGTCTGGAGACTGAAGAGACATCTTACAACCAGAAAGAAGGCGCCCGACAAAGATATCCCCTAAGCCCAGCATCCCTGGCTCAACAGTGAACACTTTACAAGGAAACACACCACACCTAACAAACAGACCACAGAAAAGGCTCGGCTCTAATTACACAGAAGAATCCAGGCTGGATGCAGCAGACTGTTTCCTACAATGAGCAGGACCTCACCTGACCATATATGGACAACAACACAAGCTGACCTACCGAGAAACTGAAGTCGGGACGGTCAGGACCGAAACGAGTTATAAATGAGAAAACAACCTCACACAGCCCAAGGAAGACAAGGAGTTTCTAAGAGGGAAGCAGGAAAGTCAACCCAGTGATGCAGTTAGTTCAGCAGAAATTAAGAGGATCACTGGTAAAAGGCGAGAAGAGGGTAAAGTACCCAGGCATTCTACCTCCACAGGTAAGAAGGTAGCTCGGGAAAGCTAGACCATTTGCTCGAGGTCACCACAGAGCCAGCTGATACTGAACTGATTCCAAAGCCCGTGTAACATGGGACTCTAAAACTTCAAAAACAACTAAGATAAAGTGAAAAGACTTCTTGCACGATCAAATAAATCATTAAAACACACAGACAGAAATACCATACAGTAACATGACAAATGTATTTAATAACAATGTCAAACTGAAAAGTAAAAGACAATTACACATGGTGACAATTTAAAACACACGAACAAGTGATTTATAAAACAAGAATTTCTGGGAATTCCCTGGTGGTCCAGTGTTTAAGACTCCATTCTTCCAAGGCAGGGAGTGCAGGTCTGATCCCTGGCTGGGGAACTAAGAGGCCACAGGTCGCTCAGTGTGGCCCCCCAAAAAGAATTCCTCTAATGGAAGGTGTAATGACACTTGTGAAAGGATTGTGGGATTATGGCTTTTCCTTTAAATTTCCTTACAAGGGGGCCACAGAGGGTGAGATGGTTGGATGGCATCACTGACTCGATGGACATGAGTTTGAGTAAACTCCGAGAGACAGTGAAGGATGGGGAAGCCTAGCGTGCTGCAGTCCACAGGGTCGCCAAGAGCTGGGCACGACTGGGCAGCTGAACAGCACCAACAATAAAAATAGGAACCTTGGAAGAGAAGGCAGAGATCGTCAGCACTGAGGAGGAGGAGCACACAGCTCCAGCATGGACAGCGGGGCGCAGGACACGGTGTGCCGAGTAGGGCCACGGCGTGCTCCCCAGAGACACGCAGAGAACAAATCTCATGTGTCCAGGTTTGGGGGCGAAGGACTCAGGGAAGGTCACAGCTCGAAATCAGAAACACTGCTCAAGCCAGGACGACTCAAAGCGTGCTCCCCGGGCAAGTCTGAAAACTACTATCAAGCTGGCTGTTAAGTGTAGAAACTGAAGAATTTAGAAACCTGTATAGCGACTCAACCTTGCAGCGAGTTCGAAATGTGTGACCCTTTTTCTACTAATTCATCTTTATGATATTTGACAAAAGGATCCACCTGCAATGGATTGGAAATTTAAAAACAAAACAAAAGATATAAAACGCTGGTCCTTCACCAGATACATCTGAGAATCACTGCTTGGAAACGGAGGGCATTGGGTCATAGCTGGAGCGGCTCAGAGCAGACAAGCTGTGCGGAACTGCCCTGTGCTGGAGGGGAAAGGACAGGACACGCCTTTTTGTGTGGTCAACTCCTACAGAAAGCCGGGAGCCTGCAGTTTTACTACACATGGCGCCAAGGCTAGTGATGGGCCACATTTATTTCTAGGCAGCCTACTGGGAGGCTACTGAGAGAATAAAAGGTGACTTCAGGTCTGATGATACAGACCGCCTCCAGCAGGCCTAAAAGCAGGTGAGAAACAGCTTGGAGCATAGGTACAATTCTGAAGCCTGAATAGCCTTTCAGAGTGGACATCTCCTTTTCCTTCTCCCAGTGGTTCTAGATTCCACAGGTTGGGATGGGGCTCAGCAAGCACTGCGGACCGGGGTCGTGGGGCTGCGGCCTCAGTTTCCCAACCTGCAGCACAGCACCCGACAAGGAGACACTGCATGAGCAGCTAGAAACTGAGGGAGCCACAAAGGCAGAACCGTTTCTCAACGTTCTGAACAGTCTGAGTTCAGAAACACATGACAGAGCAGCAAGCAATCATGATTCGGCTTTAATTACTCCAAAACGAGTAAATGAGAAGATAAAGAATGCTTACGCTCATAGTGATGAAGCAAAAAAACCTAACCAACAATGTTAAAGGGACAGGAGAGAAAAGTGAGGGAAAGACAGCAAAACCTGTGAACTAACCACGCTCAGTCCGAACCCCAAGACAGCCATGGAGGGACTTGCCTTTCTGGGCTCGCCAGCTCGTAAAATAAATCATCTGGCTAGTGTCTGTGTTTGAGGAAGCTCTTATAAGCTACCTGACAGTAAGTCACCCTTCAGACCAAAACACCGTCTTAAAGGTTCTACCTGCCAGGAAAGCATCCTGTGTAACAGAGAGGACTGCTGGCCATCTAGGGAGAGCCATCACGCTTCTCCTTGCTCGTTCTGGGATGACCAACAGGATGGGAAATGACACGGAGAACCCGTCAGCCCTGAGCACCACCCTGATCTCAAATATTTAACCCACAGTGCACTGGGCTGTTAGATTTCACTTCTATTTTAGAACAACAAGAAAATAAATACAGGGGCTAGAAGAACAAGTAAAGGACACCGTGAAAAATAATCACAGGAATCCAGGATGCAGAACATCTTACGAGAAGACAGACTGATGGTAGAAAACTCAGTGCCATGGAGGAAGGGGAAGAAAGGATGGGAGAGAATTCCTGATTGAAAGAAGTGGAAGACACAACTAAATGTAATCCACAACCTTGGTGATAGACTAGTTTCAAATAAATGGGCTTTAAAAGGCATTTGGTGGACAAGCAGGGGAATGTGAAAATGAAAGGTATTGTTAGGAAAGGACTGCTTTCTTAACAGTCATTTTGCTACCAGAAGAAGGTTTCTACTCTGGTGAGATTACAGTCACATTCCATGCCTGCAGCTGACTCTGAACACCTTGCGCCTTATCAGTATTCTATACTATCAAAGCCCTCCACGTCTGGACTAGCCCTGCCCAACAAAAATACCATGCAAGCCATATAAGTGACTAAAAATCTTCAGGTAGACACATTAAAAAAATTTTTTTTAACAGGTAAAATAAATTTGAATATATTTTTATTAACCAGTAAGTCTAAAATATTTTCACTTTAATACATAATCAATAAAAAATCAATGATCTACTTTACATTCTTCATTTTTGGTACATCTGAAGTCTGGGTGTATTTTATGTTTAGAGCACGTATTTCAGATTCATTACTCCGCAAGTTCTCTGTGGCCACAGGTGACCACAAACCAGTCAGCAAACAGGTTGACAACTTTCATCACCATTTGCACCCTTCAAACCCCCACTCCTTCAATCCAACTAACCTCGTGTTCCAACTTCAGCTTCACCTGATTTTACTCACCTTTGTACTTAGCCCAAACCCCATTTTAGACCACTCAGCATCTCAACCTAGGACCCCAGCACCTTCATTAATTTCTGAATTCATCACAATTTGACTCACCCCTATTATAAGAAAATTCTCCCAACGATCACAGATGAAAAGCTAATTACAAAGGTTCAGGGTTTCTCATCTCTTTCAGGAGAGTACCCTGTAACTTAAGAAAGAGTACAGGCTCCACGATCAGGGGAGGCTCGCTCCAACTGAGACTCTGCCACACAGCGGCCGGGTGAGCAACCCCGGGTACATAGCTCAGTTTCCTCACCTCCAAAGATGTAAAAGGGAAGAAAAGGAGACGGTAAGGGAAGGGAAGGGGGAAAGGAAGGAAAGGAATGGTAAGGGAGTCACTAACTCTCTCGCGTTATGAAAGGATTAAGTGACAACCGCTACGACATCCAGACCCACAGCACAGGGCCTTCCTGCTCCTTCCTGCCTCCACTTCTGCGACGCTCTGCTCACTAAGCAATGCCCGGGCAATCACTTCTCTCTACTTCAAACAGCTGCTGGTTCCTTCACTGTCACTCTGTCAGCCTCTCCGCTGGCTGTTCCCTCTCATCTCCCTTTCCACAGACTCAGGTCCTGCTGTCTTACGGTCTCTCCACTTTCCCCGTCGGTAATTGCCTCCACTGCCACTTCTTCTGCGATGACCTCTATTTACATGTCTTAAAATTTTATATCTGCAGACCTGCTTTCCTCGGGCCATGCTGCCTACTGTGCCCTGGACGTGGCTCCCACAATGAGGCTGTAGGTCAGCGCGGGGCTCCACAACCACTTGGGAAGCAGGTGAAAAATAACCCATTTTTGGGCTTTCTCCCAGACGCTCCGAGTCTGCACACCTGGTATGGGGCTGAGGAACCTGTACTTCTTAAAAAGCTCCCAGGTGATACTGGTGGGCAGGCAGGTTGGAGACCCTCTGCCAGACACCACCACTGCCTCACTGCCGCCTCAGACTCAGATGCTCAAAGACAACACCATCTTTCTCTCCAAGCCTACCCTCTCTCCTGTGCTGCCGACCTCAGCTCTACGTTATCTCTTCCTACTCATTTTAGCTCAAAACTGATCTACCTCCTGCCCAGTGGACAGAACCACCTGCTGCGAGCATGGTCTGCATTGGTCCTGACCACAGACAGCACCCAGCCATTCAGCGTGGTCACTCCGGAGCCCCCACCCCACGCACTACCTGCTCCCCACCCCATTCCTCCCAGACCCCACACTCCCGCACACGGGGCTCCTCTTGCCCACCACGTCTCTCACCCAGCACCCACACTTGATGCCAACGAGAACCTCCCCTCCACCCTCCTCTCGCTGCTCTGCCTGGAGTCCCTCGGCCTCCTCACAGGGCCAGTGTGCACCTCCATAGCAGAACTTCTCCTGTTTCGCCTGGTATCCCCCCATCAGAATTATCTGTGTGTGTCCGTCCTCAGGACACAACCCTGTGGGAGAGTGACAAGTGTTCTCATTTTCTCTCTTTCCCCAGAATTCTTCAGATTTGCTTGAAGGTGTTATTAAATCTCGAAATCTGCCAGGTACTTTACAGAAGAGCCTGCAACACAGAATATACTCAACGCGTGGCTTCGCCAGCCTTGTGGATCATCAGGCAACTCTGGCCTCCTCCAAATCCCTAACCCCAACTTCTACACACAATTACTAATCCCATAAAAGAGCTAAAGCACACACTAAAGTCGCATCTCGCCTGCCACTGACCCGCGGACTGCCACCAGCCTCTCCGAACAGCTGGGCTGGCTGCGGACTGAGTCACTGAGCATGTCGCTTTCTGAAGCACCCACGTCACCCTCTGTGCTTAATTTTTCAAGTAAATACAAATCTAAAACTGTCCTAACGGAGCCAAACCCTGTCTTAAGAAATGAAATGAGTTTAAAACCCTGTAAAGCAAAACCTAGATTCATCTCACAAAAGGCCTGCTGCTCCGTAGTGCATACCTGAGTTGGGGTAGAGGCAGACATCATTAAGGTCATGTTCTGGCTCCAAGGAAGTAAATATTTTTCCCTAAAAGAGTAAGCAAAAGTAAACTGTTAAAACAGTTAAAGGAAGACAACTTTTGGCAATGTGATATACAGGAAGTAAGCTGGAGACATAACTCCATATATCCTGCTTATATGAGAAAATAAAATCACCTAACAGAAATCATAGAATTTAAGGTTAAAAAAAAATCTTAGGGAATTTATTTTATCAATTTATCAAATCCTCTCATTTTAGAGAGGAAGAAACCGAGGCTCAGTAGGGAGAGTTGACTTTCTTGGGAAAATAAATATGAACTTTTAAAGATAATTTCTACACAACAGGCAAGGGTAAAGTTTAAAATAAAACTGTATATCAGCTTAAAAAAAAAGTCCATAATCTGGAAGACACACCCTAGTTAAACTTGTCCTCAAAAAAACAAAGAAGAGATGGTCAACATGGTAAAATGAGGCCAGTATCTGACATCCTGTGTTGCTAGGATTTGAGGAGGATCAAATAAGATGATGAATATAAGATAACAAAATGCTATAAATACATAAGGTGCTAGTTATTATACAGTGAAGGGTAAAATATTTTAAATGTGGGGGAAAATAGGCTGTATTTTTAAAAGTTAACAGAAATTAAGTGAAAGAAAAAAGAAGATAATAGATGGGAGTGGGAAAGGGTGATGAGAAAGATAAACAAGGAGAATGAGTCAAGCAAAAGCAAGTAATTTGGGTGTTGGTCAAGAGGGCGTATTCAGTCATTACAACAACGCCAAGGTAAAACTTACTGTAGCAACTACAACATGACTTCAAGAACTGATGTTGAAAATGTCTGCCAACTCTTGCATTTATTAACCCATTATTAGAGGCTCCATGGCGGCGGGGGAGGGGGGGTATTAAAAAACTAATTTCGTGCTCCATGAAAAACAGCAGCAAGGTTCTAATTCAAGACAGACAGTGAAACTCACACAGTTACCTCCCTTTTGTTTCCAAGTTTCCAATGAAATGAAAAATGGAAACAGAGGAGGAAAAAGGAAGGGGAAATTGGAACAATAGCAAGGAACAAAAAAGAGACAGTACCACAGTTCATGAAATCCACGTTGGGGAAAACCATGCCCATTGGAGGGCTGGGAAGGGGGCATTCCGACTGGGTAGTCATCACCTTTAGGTAGGATGGAAGCCAGGCCATGGAAAATTTACTCCACCAGTGTGTTAGGAACTTTCAAACATGAAAAGTCTGCATTTGTAGAGGTAAAAAGAAATGTTGTTTTAAAGTACACTAGTTTGGATTACCCGAAAAGAGTAGAGAAAAATTCAGGCCTAAGACACCATGAATATTCAAGAAAGCCCTCAAAACCCTCCCAACTCAAAGCGAGACAGTCGACTCCTGGGCGATGAAGCGTCAGGGGAATTCTTCCGAGGACTGATGAGAGTCAAAGGCCCTTCCTTTTCTCTGTAAGGAAGTCTCAGGAGGGACCGAGAAGGTGACGGGGCTTGAGAGACAGGACACGCCCCAGGGATAACTCAGTCTCCACAAAGATCCAGAGGAAAACACAGAGGGAGCAGAGTAAGGTCAGTACTTTGAGAGCTGACAAGTTTTCCCAGCAGCCATGGATTCCCATCAGCAGCTGACCTGTGATGAGGCTGCTGGTGGCCCCTCTGCCCTGTGTAGGGGAGCCCCACAGGAAGGGCTGATGCTTGCCCTCCGGCAACTAATGCTGAGGCTCTTGGCCCCCCACACTCTTTACCTCAAAAATGAATCCATTTACAGTAACACTTTAAAGATGCTAAGTTTGAAATCAATAAATGCAAAGACTCTTATAAGCAATTGCTACACTGAATGAATTTAGTCCCAGCAGATGAACTAACCTTTTACTACTCTCTCAAAACAGGAGAATCAACAACATAGGGTTTTGTTACTTTTTAAACGACATTTAAAAGGGCACAGAATTGCTTTTAAGAAAAACACTATATAAGAAATTGGGCTTCCCTGGTGGCTGAGATGGTGAAGAATCCACCTGCAAAGCGGAAGACCTGGGTTTGATCCCCGGGTTGGGAAGATCCCCTGGAGAAGTGAACAGCTACCCACTCCATGTCCTGGAGAATTCCATGGACAGAGGAACCTGATGGGCTAAAGAGTCCCATGGGGTCGCAAAGAGTTGGACACGACTGAGCAACTTTCACTTTTCATGTAAGAAATTACTGTAAAGGTATCATATCTAAAATCTATTTGTTTGACACAAGGAAAGGGTATGAAGTTGAGATGCATACTAACACTGATATGGGAAGATTAGTGTGTGTGTGCTCAGCTGTGTCCCATTCTTGCGACCCCATGGACTATAGCCCACCAGGTTCCTCTGTCCATGGTATTTTCCAAGCAAGAATACTGGAGTGGGTTGCCATTTCCATCTCTAGGGGATCTTCCCGACCCAGGAATTAAACCTGCATCTCCTGCTTTGGCAGGAAGATTCTTTACCACTGAGACACCAGGGAAGCCCAGAAAGATTAGTAGTAGCTCATAAAAAGTTTCCTAAGGTTGTAAAAGAGCCTCAAAAGGTAGGGGGTTTCTCATGGATCACGTTTTTTTAAAATAATGATTTACATCTACCTAACTGAACATGTAAAAATGTGTGCCAGTTCTAGCAAATGAGGAAAAGTTCTTAACAGGAAGAAAACAACCTGGAAGTAACTAACTTCCAGTGAAGGGCCTGAATGGGTACTTAGTATTTTTTTCTCAAGAACCCACATAACTCAAAAAAGGCAACTGGAAAGAAAAGGAACATAAGGAAAATAGGCAAGTAAGTCATATTAACAACAAAAAACACTTACTGAGTTCTTATTCCACATTTTGATAATTCGAGAGTCAGCAGACAAAATCAAATCTAAGGAATCCTGGAAATGAACTGATTTAATGGGCAGCCCATATTGGTGATCTTTAACTAGCAATGGCTTATCAGATCGAAGATCATACAATAAAACCTAAAAGAAGAAAAAGAAAAGGTATTTCTGTTTAAATAAAATATTTCATCTTAAAAAGAAACTTTTAAAAATGAACATCCTCACTCAGAGTACAAAGACTCTAAAGTGTCAGCCAGCAAAAATACTCCAGAAAAATATCCTCAATTACCCTTCCAGGGTATGGCTCTATGGATTCAACCCTAAGAGTAATTTTTAGACACACTGAGATTGAGAACTACCTGGATATGTTAAGGAAGGAACCAAAAGGAAAAAGTGCACAAGAATTTGTGTCATTTATGAATTTAATAAATATAAACATTGAGGACCTAGTATGTACCAGGCACTGTCCCAGTGGCTGAAAGAAACAAGAACAAGAACCATCATGAAGGCAGTGGTGGTAGATTAGAGACAGATGCTGGTGCCAAGACTATGACTTTTGGGGGCGGGGCGGGGAGGGGGGGTGGAGGGCAGGGTTCTCTTCTGAGCTCTATCCTGATAGGCGAGGGGCCGGGGGAAGTGGGATCTCAGACCCAGGTGACAGATGACAGGCACTCTGCTGGAAGCAGGGCTCCCGCCTGTGCTGAGGTCTGGATGGACTTAAGTGTGTGGGCTCTGTCTTGAAGGAAAGGGGGAAAGATGAAATTAAATCTCTGAAGCTGTTTCATTCACACTGCTCAGACTAGTCAGCATTCGCTGAGGCATATCCCACTGACCACTCCCTGCACAGGATGTGGGAGACAGTGCTGGGTGGGAAAAAAAAAGACTCCTTGGACAAATACCTTTTGGAAACACTGACTCAGCACATTTCTTGTCTACAGGGATTCTCAGAGCCTCCACTATATATTTAAATGCGCTATAAACCTCAAAGATAGGAATCTGGAGAATTCCAAATTTTTGTTTTTCCATAGGACTCTGTTCCACAGACTTGAGAAAACGCTGTTCTAAAGCACAGTCAGGAGGACACCTGAGGTGTAGCCCCACTGCAGCTTCAGCTTGAGAATCTCTCAGACCCACCACTGGGGCCAGAAGCAGAGCTTCGCAAGGTCCTGACAGAACACGGGAATCTGAGTACCCTCTCCACGCTGGCCAAAACACTAATGCCTCAGCGTCTGGTCACACAGCGAACACACGAGCGGGTGTTTCCCGTGATACACACGCCTCTGAAACAGTAACTTAAGAGTGAAGTTTCCAACTGAAGCATATTTACCTGCCCTGTGGATGTTCCAACGGCCATGGTCAAGGCACCATTAAATTTCAAAGCAGAGATCGTTGGCAAACTGTTTATTCTGAAAGGCAAAATATTTGTGTTCCATGCATATTTGGTCAAATCTCCTTTCAAGTAACAAATTATTACTCTTCACTTCTAACGGAGAGGATCACATTTCTAGTTTCCTGTTTAAAAGGTAATTGTATCCAAACTTTCTAAGTCAAAATGAAAACTAACCTTTACTTATAAATGTAACCTACCTGAAAAAATTTGCAGGTTATCTTCTTTTAAAACTGTAAGGAACATTCTTCAAGTAACAACAAACAATAAAAGTTACTGAAAATATAAAACCAATTGGAAAGGACCAGTTTGACGGTATCTTTCATTCTGATTAGGCCAGAATGAGGTATTTCCAGAAACGACCCTTTTCTGGCTTAAGAGGAAACAGTTTTATATTCAGACATGGGTATACCCATTTTCACTTTTAAAGTCAACGATGTGAAGCTAAAAAAAAAAAAAAGACGAGTCCCCAGATGAGAGCCTAGAATCTCTAAAAGTAACAGAACAGTGGATGTTTACAGCTATTAATCCAGAATATGCTTCTAACTCAGGAACCAAGAGTAACTCTGGGGTGGGAAGGGTCCTAGATGACGAGTCAGAGTGGGCCATAGTCCTGATTTCAAGAGCTGTTTGTCTCTATGACCTTGGACCAGAACCTGGCGTCCAAGCCGCTGACTGCTGGCATCCTCAGGCCTCTTACGCCACCTAAAGCCTCAGCCTACAACTACACTGAAGCATCGGGTCCTCTCGTTAGCATCAACTGCCGTCACTGACTCTTCAAACTGAACTCTGGAACCATTTCTTGGTGAGGTGATACTGCTTTTCCTCATTTATTCAGACCTGTTTGTTTCTTAATAAAATGTTGTCCTTTTCTTCAGATAGTTACTTATCAAGATTAACTCAATATTTTACAATTTTTGTTATAAATGAGAACTGGTTTTCATTGTATCTTTCTACATGGACTTTGCTGATAAACATCAAAGCCATTGATTTTGTACATTTATTTTGTAACCAATTTACTTAAATCTCATACTAGTTTTTATAGTTTTTCAGTTCATTCTACTGGGTTTCTCGGGCAGACAATCACATACATCACCTGTAAACAACAAAGCCTGTCATCCCCTAGCCAATATTTAACTCATATTTCTTTCTCTAACTGTACTGGCTTCTCCTTTCAGAAAAGGTCACCTATGTCCAATAACAGAGGTGACAGCTTATAACACTTGTGTCAGAAAAAAATAAAGCTAAGCATAAAAAAGTAACAAATAAAACCACCCAAAACTAAATCAACAAGTAAAGCTACTTTCAACACTACAACATATCCAGATTTCTTTCCGGTATACATTTAAGTTCACTGTTATTCTTATGAAAATGTAATAACACTTGATAGGTAACTGTGTGGGTTGCCTGGATTCCACCACCAGATCCTATAGAATGGGAATTCCTGTAGCGTGTATATTTTAACTCAGTTCCACAGTAACTAAATCAACAAGGAATTCCACTGGCTGCCCCACCTAGTGAGTTTCTGCAGGAAAGATTTTTCCATAAAACAATCACAAAACCACAACATCGGAGAAACACGTTTTAAGAGTTTCATCATTCAGCAACTGCTTTTAATTTAGTGTTGACACTGCTGTTGCTGTTCTTCAGTCGCTAAGTCATGATCCACTCTTTGTAACCCCATGGACTGCAGCACGCCAGGCTCCTCTGTCCTCCACCATCTCTCAGAGTTTGCTCAAACTTGTGTCCATTGAGTCAGTGCTGCTATCTAACCATCTTGTGCTCTGCCACCCGCTTCTCCTTTGGCCTTCAACCTTTCCTAACATCCCAGCATTGATACATCTGTTTCAATCAGAAGGTGGTGAGTATTTAAACTCACTTCCACTTACTCTGAATCAGCCGTGACGCTGCTCAACGCGCAGTCTAACACACCAACTCGGCCCCGCGTCCTTGGGTCCCAACACTCTACTCGGCCCTAAACAAACAGAACAACCATTGTAAATTACAGCTGCTACTAGGAAATTTTTAGAAAAATACCCCCAAAAAAGAAAATGAAAGGCCTTACTGATTATCATGTGCAGATTAAGAACATTTTTAACTTTTTACTTGTACCTTTTTTAGTACTGTCAACTGTTTCATCATGAACTGCATTTCTTTTATAATTTAAAAAAGGGAAAGTAAAAAAGGATGGTTAAGGGAAAAAAGGTCCAAAATGCAATGTATGATACCTGACTGGACCTTGATTTGGTTGGTGTGGTAGCAGGGAGAGGAGTTATGAAAGACATTTTGGTATAACTGGCAAATTTTAAATATAATTATTATTGTATCAATGATAAATATTTAACATATGTACTACAATAACTGTCACAAAAGAAATCAAAATCCAACACATAATATAAATATTAATGGAAAAATGAATCTTAAAGTGGTCTATGCATATCAAATATCAAACCCCCACAGGGTCACAAAGGGTTGAATATGACTGCGTGTACACACACACAGTAATCAAGGAACCCAAGGAATTTCAGGAACCCCTGCTCCCCCTTTAACAAATCTCATGGCTGGTCTTAAAAGTTTGTGAAAGAGAAGCCTGCTCTAATTCACAGCTTCTCTTACACAGCATGTTTCCTGATGTCTAGCCTAGCTTGCTCTGTAAGGACTCTATTCAAATAAGCAAAATTTTCAAGAAAGTTATTTTAAAATTTCCCCTTGGTAATCTCAAGAAAAGTAATTAGCAAGACAATGCTTCACTGGCCTAACTTTGGCATGCTAGTTTTCATAACACAGTCAACATAGTATTATATATTTCCATTAAATCAACCTCAGGTGATCCATTTCAAATCTTAATCTTTTAACCTAAAAATAATTTGAGTAAAGAAATCTACATTTCATCCATATGAATTGGTTTAATAAACTACAGTACATCTAACATAATGGAATCTTATCCCCCAGGTTTAAACAATCACCTTAGTTTTACAAGTAATTACAAGCACCAGTGTATAAACATGTACATTATATAGCATTACATTAAAAAAAAAAAGGCAAATGAAGAACCACAGCATAATCTCAATTTTGTGACAAACATTTAAAAACATGTTGCTAACACATATGTATACCTGCATATACAAAGAAAGACAAAAGCGAAAGAAGAATATTGCAAGCCATTAAAGAGTCACCTCTGGTGTAGGACTTGATGACTGGAAGGCACAGAAGGGCATTTTTTAACAATACATTTTTGACATATTTACCTTTTTTTTTTTTTACTGTATTTAACAATATTGCAATTTAAAAAAAGCAAATCTAGAAAAACTCCTAAGTATGAAAGACATTGAATCAAAGGTGTTACATAGTTTAAAATGAAAACGTGCATAATTGAGTGCTATATACAGGACGTCCAAATCACATTCTACGTCCCCTTACAGTTTATAATGCTCTCATGTAGGTTCTTCCAGGTGATTTTCACCAGCAGAGCACCTCCACACAGCTGGCAAGCTGAGTTTTATCATCTCCATTTCACTGATGAGAAAAATAAGCCTCAGGGAAAGGAATGCAGTCATAAAACTAACAAGCAGCAGCGAGCTGGTGAAGAGCAAGAGTGGTTACCACACGAGCTGGCATCTATCAACTTCACCTCCAGTAATGATGGCCCCCCACCCCCGAGGCCAAATCCAGCCCCGAGGGGCATAGTCTGCAGCAATAGCATAGCTGTGTCTCCCAGGAACGTGACCTACCGTTCATACGAAAAGCAAACCAGGGGCTTATCTCGCCATCAGCACCCTGCTCTTAGGAACCAAGTAACCCTGTCTTTACATGAAACTCTGTTAGCAAATGCAAAGTAAATGTTTTTCAAAATGAAGTCAATGTATGCTTACCTCTATCGTTCCTGTGGCAAATAAGCCATGCACTGAATTTATGTCACAAACATTATTCTCCCTAAAACAGTAAAGCGATAAGGGAGAGAGTTTTAGCATCTGCTTTAGTGGAAGGGACACTCAAAAAACTTCCTAAATGAACAGGAAACCCACTGCTGTGGAGACTGTGGCAGCCAGCAGATTCTCGATCATCTGCATATGAACAGCGCCGAAGCAACACAAGGTCCAATGCTTGGCACAAGGGCCCTGGAGTTTCAGACCCCGGGGTGACACTCTACCTGCCAGGGGATGAGACATGGAAGGGCTTGCTTCAAAACCCCTATCCTACTGCCACAAGAACAAATTTCTCAATGATTTGCTCCCAAAGCAAAATAACAAGCTATCACAACACCAATCTGGAGGCTTGACCAGCCTGTTGAGTCCACCGTTTCTAGGCTTGAATTTTCTTTTCTCTGCAAAATGGTGTTCACCAACTTCATATGGTCATTACGAGGATTAAATGAAAAAACTATAAAATACTCAGCACAGTGTCTAGAGTTTATAAGACACTCAATAATAATAGTTGATATTATAAACAGGAAATTCTGGAAGTAAAGAGCAGATAACCCTTTTATTATTCAAGGATGCATCATGGTGTTACAATTTAAGAAAATAAAATTGGTATTTCAAATCAATGTGCAAAAAAAAAAGATAACAAGGGTTCACCGGTTTTTATCATTATCTGTTCATCCAACCTTTAAAAATCCCTTTCAAAGCAATAAGGAAGCTCTAGCAAGCTCTTTTGGAGAAGGCAATGGCAAGCCACTCCAGTACTCTTGCCTAGAAAATCCCATGGACAGAGGAGCCTGGTGGGCTACAGTCCATGGGGTCGCTACTAGTCGGACACGACTGGCTACTAGTCGGACACAACTGAGCAACTTCACTTGCACTTTTCACTTTCACACATTGGAGAAGGATATGGCAACCCACTCCAGTGTTATTGCCTGGAGAATCCCAGGGATGGCGGAGCCTGGTGGGCTGCCGTCTATGGGGTCGCACAGATTCAGACACGACTGAAGCAACTTAGCAACAGCAGCAGCAGCAAGCTCTTTATATACCTAGATGAGAAGTAATCCAGCTTCCACTCCATAAGCTGTGTGACCTTAAACAAGCTACTTACCCTCTCTGAGTCTCAGCTGCACTATCTGTAAAATGGTATTATATTAATAGTACCTATACTGTAAAATTTTGCTATAAGCTTCAAATGAGTGAATATATATAAAATCCTGAATAAAGCCTGGCATGCAGTAAGCGTTTTCACTACTGTGCTGCTGTTGCTGCTGCTGCTGCTGCTAAGTCACTTCAGTCGTGTCCAACTCTGTGTGACCCCATAGATGGAAGCCCACCAGGCTCCCCCATCCCTGGGATTCTCCAGGCAAGAACACTGGAGAGGGTTGCCATTTCCTTCTCTAATGTGTGAAAGTGAAAAGTGAAAGTGAAGTCGCTCAGTCGTGTCCAACCCTTAGCGACTCCACGGACTGCAGCCTATCAGGCTGCTCCATCCATGGGATTTTCTAGGCAAGAGTACTGGAGTGGCTTGCCAAACTCAGTATTAATATTATGACAGATTCATTCCTAAAATATTTCTCTATGAATAAAACAAAAATACTATAACACATCAAAAAAAATCTTAAATGTCCACTAGCAAAAACATAAAAAATAAAATAAAAAAAAATGGTACTCTGAGTTAATTCAAAATTTCCCTACAAGAGAAAATATCAGAAAATTAAATCATGAATGAAAATTTAAAGAACACAGCAAAAAACAACAACTGAATTTCTGGGGTGAGTTAAAACCTTTTTGGGTAGATCCAAAAAAAAAATTTTCTTTTTTTAAATTTTAAGACATCACCAGGTCTTTTAGGGATTTTTTTGTGTGTAGGAGAAAATTTAACATTACTTTTTTACCTAAGCTGCCCAGAAAGCTCTGATTAAATGCAACACAGGCTATGTGACAACAAATTGGGAGTCTGGCTCCATCTCCTGGCCAAAATAAATACAACAGGATTCTTATAACAACACTCACGCAGCATCTGTCTGTAGAGGATTCAGGTACCGTCCTTGCTCCAAGTTTAATCTATAAACTTCAGAGCTGCCAAACAATAAAAGAGTTAAAAATCCAGTAAACTAAAAGAACTTTTTTTCAAGTATAATTTTTAGAAACATGTATCTGTCATAAGGCATCGCTTCCCTTTGTAAAACTGATACAAAAATGTACTCTAAACCTAAAAGATAATCACCTTATTTGTAAATTTGTTCATGGTAAGAGTAATTTCAACCATCCATGTGCCAAGGAAATATTATGAAGTTGTTAAGTAGAATATTATTTACAAATAACAGGAGAATACGAGATCCAAAATGTATCTATAAGTGTATATAAGAACAAGACTACAATGAAATAACAGTAAAATACTAATAAGGGCTTCCTCTAGGTGGTATAATTATACGACAGGTGACTTTTTTCTTCTTCATTCTTTTTCATGTTTTCTCAATTTTCTAAAATGGATAATCATAAAGAAGGTAGAATTTAAGAATAAAATGCTTTACAACGCATGCAATAGGGCTAAGATACTGACTTCCCACCACCATCACCCTACTGGGTTACCATGTCTCTAGATTTAGAGCCCCACGCCAATGAAAGTCAAGGATGTGGCCCTTAAATGAGCCAGTCACTT
Source organism: Moschus berezovskii (assembly GCF_049115385.1). Taxonomy (NCBI): domain Eukaryota; kingdom Metazoa; phylum Chordata; class Mammalia; order Artiodactyla; family Moschidae; genus Moschus; species Moschus berezovskii. The sequence goes on from NC_142470.1 coordinate 19,983,568, forward strand.
TAGAAGTACACCCTTGAAGCAACCACAAGGCAGGGATAATGTCTCATTCTTCTTTTAATCCCTCTTCTCCATTTTAAGAATAGAAATTGATTGGGAAGCTAGAAAGGAGAAAACAAAGGGTGATGAGACCCAATACCTTGAGCCAACAAAGTACAAGTCACAGGATGGAGAATGGTAAGAGAAATCTCGCCCAAACTTTGGTATTCTGGTTTTGTAGTAGAAACCTGACTGTGAATGAAATTCGATGTATCTATCATTATGCAGGAAGACAATCTAAAATGAAACAAGAAAATTAGTTTGCTTAGGTCTCGAGATAAAGTGTTTATTTCATCATCACTGAAACCGGCAAAGCAAGAAAAACTCTCATTTCATCCTTTTTCCTGCTCTCTGTAGACACAGGTGTATAAACACAACTCACCATCATGGCTAAGAAACATGTTAAGAATCAACCTCTCCATTAGCTACTTAATGCCTTCCTGCATTCTAGATAGGTTTTTTGGCAAACTTTACCTTGTAACTGAAAGACTTAGAAGCAAATTTAACAGTATCCAGAGAAAATATATCATAAAATTGAATGTTCTGAAACATATGATAAATAGCTGCCGCAGGCTACGGAAACTGTATTCCATAGTTGCCAGGACTGAAGACAATACATAAAACACGCCAGCTCTGAAATTTCAATTTTCCTTCACAATGACACATCACTAAAAATTTTTCATTTTGAATTTAATAAGGCACTTCTACTGACAATCCTGTAACTGCTGAAAATGACCACAGAGCTGAAAGATGCATTAATGGCACCAAAAAAGAAAAAAAGCAAATGTAAATATATAAGCTGTGTCTTGAACTGCTTCAGTATATACCACAACCACTTACTTGCACGGTTAGGAACATTAAACAAACAACCTGCTATTGCACTTTTCACACATGAATAAGAAACTGAAAGCAACCTGGCAAACAATACTACTTTATATGCAATAATGAAAATCACACATCTAGGATATAAGATGTCTAAAAAGATGACAGCTACCAATTCTTAAAAATACAGGTAACATCTCATTCATACATGTTATGGAAAACTTATTTTGGTATTAGACTTGCCAAAGACTATCTCCATCCCTGTTGTCACACTCACAAGACAAACTAAACAGATATTAACAGCAAAAAAATAGCTCTTATTTTACTGCATAGCTACTTTAAATTTAACAATGGAAATATCATAAAAACACTTATCATAGAAATAAACTCCACTCATTCATTTCTTGAGCACAGGCAGTACAAACCAATGCTATAAAACATACCTTTGAATAGTCATCAGACAAAGTTTCAAAGGTGACAACTGAAAAATAAGAAGTAGTAAGAAAAATATAATTATCAATATTTTTAATAAAAATATAAAACTGATGCAAAGGTTCTAATTCAACACAAGTATTATACACAAATGGTGGGTTTTGCTTCCTTTTTTGCCATCTACATAAAATAAGAACAAAGATGTCATACTATATTGCCCTCAAAACACCAAGTGGAAAAAAAAAACACCAAGTAGAAAGTTAAACGTTTTAAAGTTTCTTAATACAGATCAGGGACATTTTCTACAGAACTGAAGCAAATTAGATAATAAATTCACAAAATATAATGATTCATAAATTTTGCCACAGCTTTTCTGAGATGTTCAAAGTAAAATAACAAACATTAAAAGCTCAAAAATGTTTTCTTCAAAAAAGGTAACAGTAACTTGTTACTCATTCATAGTATACCAGATAGACAAAACTAAAGAGTGAAAACAGTTACTATTAGCAGCACATGGAGTTTGTATTGCTTTTTTTAAAGTAAAAGACTGAAACAAGTTAGGAGAATACAAATTCCATTAACTTCTTTTCCCTCACCTCAAACATGGGGCCATCTCCATGTTGGAGATGAACTTTCCCATCTCAACCTGCCCTTGGTACCAGGCAGAATTCTAAGAACGACCCCACTGACCTTCCCCTGGGTATAGTCCCCTGCTCTGGAGAGTGTGGGTGGACCCTGTCAGCATGAGGAGACACCGTTCTTGTGAGTACATCACACTTTATGGCAAAGCTGAGATTTATAATTCTCCCGAGCCCTTTAAAAACAGGGAGTGTATTCTCCAGCTGGAGGCAGAAGAGGCAGATTCAGAGAACAAGGAACTGCTGCTGGCTTGAAGGAGGCAGAGACCAGGTGAGGAGGCACACAGGGGCCTCCAGAAGCCGAGTGTGGCCCCCTGGCTCACAGCCAGCAGCAAGCGGGACCGCAACCCAACAACCACAACAAACTGCGTTCTGCCAGCCACCTGTAAGTTTGAAAAAAGATCCTGCCCAAGGCCTGTGGAAGAGTCCCATCCCGCTGACACCGTGAGGTCAGTCCTGAGCACAGAACACAGGTGAGCCTGCACGGACTTCACCTACAGAGCTATGAGTAATGAAATGAATTTTTCAAAGCTGCCATATTTACTGTAACTAATGCACAACCCATGCCCAGTTTAAAAAGGAGAAAAGTACCAAAATATAAAAACTATTTTCGTGAATTCACATATAATCTCTTACCTTCTGAATCCAAACATCTTTCAAACTTCAAGGATAACTGATAGGTGTCATAACATCGAACTCGAGGTTTATATGTTCCTATAAAAAATTCGATGGGATGTAAAACCTAAAGGACATACTTTTTATTACCAATATCCTGCAGATATGTTGATTATACTTTTTGTTTAGAGATTAAGTAGGATAATTACAAGCTTACCAAACAAAAAGAATTTAAAAGCAGCCCTTTCCAACGTGTGAAGGGAAAAATGAGCAAAGGATATAAACAAGCAAGACACAGAAAATGAAATGCAAATAACTAACACAGTAACAAATGCAAATATTGTAACAAAGTAGGTTTTAAAAAAACTAGTTTTATCTATCAAATGGCCAAGATGAGAAATTGGTTAATATCTGCATTTAGGTGGATATTTAAAAAAAAAAGTCTACTCTCATACTCTGGTAACAAGCGTGAAAGTGAAAGTTTGAAAGTGTTAGTTGCTCAGTCATGTCCAACTCTTTGCAATCCCATGGACTGTAGCCCGCCAGGCTCCTCTGTCCATGGAATTCCCTAGGCAAGAATACTAGAGTGGGTTGCCATTCCCTTTTCCAGGGGATCTTCCCAACTCAGGGACCGAACCTGGCTCTTCTGCAGTGCAGGCATATTCTTTACTGCTTGAGCCACCAGGAAAGTGCAGTGACAAGTTTAAATTGTTACAAATTCCTTGAAGGACAATCTGGCAGTATTTGTAAAATATGTGATATTCTTACATCTTAAATCTTTATTTCAATTTATACAAATTTATTCTACAGAAACACACCCATAAGTGTACCAAAGACATGAAGAATGTTCACTGAAGCATTATTTACAAATGGCCAAAAGATGAAAGCAAATTAAATGTCCACTGAGAGGGAAATGGTTATGTAAATGATGGTAAATCATTATACGACTTATAAAGAGGATAACACAGACCTGTAACCACTGACATGGAAGCTGTCAAAACACATTATGAAATGAAACGCAGAGTGAGTGCAGCAAGAGAGGTGAGCCCTGCAGGGTGATGCTCGTAGTATTAATACGATCCAGCTTCTGTAAAACTCAACTGTGACAATGCTAGTCCTCTGCACAGAAAAACGATGGAGGAATAAGCACAGTGACACCTGGTATATTTTAATACAATTTTAGGGTCTTTCACATTTTCTCCTGTGTATTTCTGTTACATTTTTTATAAGATTATCACATTTGCAATCAGGAAAAGACTGATTTTTAAAACCAGTAAGAATATTTCTATTTTTAAAAATTTCTTCAGTTCAGTTCAGTTCAGTCGCTCAGTCGTGTCCGACTCTGCGACCCCATGAATCACAGCACGCCAGGCCTCCCTGTCCATCACCAACTCCCGGAGTTCACTCAAACTCATGTCCATCGAGTCGGTGATGCCATCCAGCCATCCCATTCTCTGTCGTCCCCTTCTCTTCCCGCCCCCAATCCCTCCCAGCATCAGAGTCTTTTCCAGTGAGTCAACTTGTCACATGAGGTGGCCAAAAAATTTCTTAGCCAAGCCCTATTGCAGGTGAGAAATCAGTTCCCCAAGTGGGGATCAAACTCATGCCCCATGCAGTGGAAGCACAGGGACTTAACTGGACCATCAGGGAAGTTCATAAATCAATGAGGATGCTTCTGAAGAAAAGCGATGGAGCAGTCCTATATTTTCTGACATGGATCAAAGCCCAAGAGCTCACTTAAAAATAGTACATAGTATAGCATGGGCTTCCCAGGTGGTACTAGTGGTAAAGAACCCACCTTCCAATGCAGGAGATGTGAGAGATAAAAGTGTTTGATCCCTGGGTCGGGAAGATTCCCTGGAGTAGGAAACGGCAACCCACTCCAGAATTCTTGCCTGGGAAATCCCATCAACCAAGGAGCCCAGGGGGCTCCAGTCCACAAGGTCACAAAGAGTCAGACATGACTGAGTGACTGAGCACACACATTAATACGTTATATCTACACATACATACTCTCTACGTAATATGTATGTTACACATAATCTACAGTTATAGTCTATATCCTGAACATAAAACTGGAGGCTAAAACACATGGACAGTGTTAGTAAAGAGACAACCACCAACACAGAACAAAAGAGAACAGCATGTAGATGTATACAAGTTCTGTCAAAGAAGAAAGTGGTTGGAAAAGAGACACAGATGAATGGTAAGCCAAAAACAGCAATAAAAAGTAAGTGGACAATATCTAGACTATATGGAGCAAAATCACAACCAAAAACGGTTGAGTAATGTTGCTGTAAAGGACGGTACATTAAAAGTTCCCTATATTTTATGGTTTTTCATACTGATGCATTATTGCTAACATGAGGTCTCAGTAGCATAAGAAATACTAGTACATGACAGAAGAAATCATTATGATAAAAATGACCTTTCCTAGAACTCTCACTCCTTGTCGGTGGGAGTATAAAATGATCTGACTACTCTGGAAAAATACCTAGCAGGTTCCCATCAAACTAAATACACACCTACCCTATGACCCAGCAACGTCCTCAAAACAGACTTGTATGAGATGGTTAATAAAGCTTTATCAATAACAGCCAAAGAATGAAAATAGCCCAGATGTCCATCAACATATTCCTCGAAGGAAATATCACTTGGTAACAGCAACAAAAAAAGAACTAATCACACATATAATGACATGAATGAATCTGAAATACGAAATCCCAGGTGAAATAAGTCTTACACAAAAAGAATACATAGTACATGACTGCATTTATGTAAGAGTCTATTTAAAACAGGCTAAATTTGTCTGTGGGTAAAAAGTAAATCACAGAGAGGTACCTGGCTACACATGAGTGGGGGCAGGACTGAGAGGAGCATAACGGAATGTTCTGGGTGGAAGGAAAGTTCTGGATCTTGCTGGGGGTTTGGGCTACCTAGATATATACATTTGTCCAAACTCGTCAAAATTAGTTACTTATGTAAATTTTTAAAAAAATGCCATAAACAAATACTGAGCTCTAGTTGATGACGTACACACTGAGGTATTTAGGGGTGAAAGATACTAATATCTGCAACTTACTCTGAAAAGCATCAAAACACAGGGTGGACGGATGGATGGCAGAGAGATGGATAGACAGGTGATAAAGTAAACACAGCAAACTATTGAAGCATCGAGGTGACAGGTAAAGGGCTGTTCACTGTACAGTTTTTCCAGTATTTCTGTATGTTTGAAATTTTTTAATAATAAAATATTAGAATAATTTTCCCTTTTCCTCCAAAGCATTTCCTGCAAAGCATTTCCTGGTATACAATATATGTTAGGTTATAACAAAAACTATGCTTACCAGTTGCTAAAATATACTGCCCATCTTTTGATACTTTAATAGTGGTACAAACAGTAGGCATTTCAAAATCCTGAATAAGTTCAATTCTCCTACGGACATCTGCAAAGAAAATACATAACAGGTTTAATGGCCATCTACTTATTCTGTGTCACAGGAAGACAGAGCATTCGGAGCAGTCCCTATAAACAACAACCCAGTGCCTCCCAGCCTTGGGAAGGCACCAACACAGCCCTACTACACAGCAAGATTTTCTCTCAGCTCCTGCCTTATTTTTCTAAACCATTTTATTTGTACTTTTCAAAAAGCAAAGAGTATCACCGTTAATGGGGGGAAAATGTCCATAATAGTGCATCAAGTATTCAGTTTCAAGCCCCAGATTAAGGGGGACAGAATAAACATTAAACCACTACTGTGGATCATGGCTAAATAATAAGCTTAAACCTTTAAAATCTTTAAAAATCATGGATCATGGCTAAATAATAAGCTTAAACCTTTAAAGTCTTTAAAAATTTATATAAGAAACTGGTACCAAGCTGCCTTTTGCCTCTCCTTGGCAGCACTGATCTACAGCCAAGAGGATCCAGGCTAGAGAAGACTTATAGCAGTCTCTCTGGGTTAAAACACTAAGACGGACTCTCAAAAGCAGGTTCCCTAACACAAGAGGCTGTGGCTTCTGGTTGGCTGCTGTATGTGCCCTCTGCAAGGACCGCGTATGACTGTCCAGGCCCTCATTACCTCGGTCACTAAACCTGAGATTCGAACCAGCTAAGGAGGAGTGGGCCACACAGCTTGGAAGACAGGGACAGTTTTGAGATGAGTTAGAAAGTAGTCAGTGAATTACTTTTTTCCTCTAAATAATCAGAGTCTGTTTGCTTACACACTTGAACACTGGAGTGGCAAAGAGAGAAAAGGAAGAAATCAGAATCAGTAAGCAATGTGAAAGCAGCAATCACTTTTTTCCTTTGATTTAAAGTTTTAATTTTCTAATTTTTAAAAAAAATAAATTATTTATCATTTTTGTTTGCACTGGGTCTTCCTTGCTGAGCACAGGCTTTCTATAGTTCTGGCGAGAGAAGCTACTCCCAAGGTGCAGTGTGTCAGCCTCTTGTTGCTGTGACTTCTCTTGTTGGGGAGCACAGGTTCCACGTGCATGTGCTCAAGAGTTGTGGCAAAGGTGCTTAGTTGCTCCACTGCATGTGGGATCTTCCCGAACCAGGGATCAAACCCACATCCTCTGCATTACAAGGTGGATTCTTAACCACTAGACCACCAGGGAGGTCCTTAATTTTCTAATTTTATAGATACTACTTGGAAAAGCCTACTTTTCCAAGATGCTTGCTTTGAGGTATTTATCTCACATCCAGAAACCCTTTCATTATCTTAGGTCTTTGATTTGTAGAAAATAACTTGAACAAAATATATGGGCAGTTAATCATTTTTCATACATGACAAGCTGTAACAGAGAAAATTTAATCAAAGTCTGTCTGAAATGATTTAAGTTAAAAACTGATCTTACAAGCCTATCTTCCCTGCTGTCATAACTTAAAGAATCAAAATCTTCTACAATGATTTGTCAGGGTTCATGTTATTATGTCCTGTATATAAAATTACTTTGTTCAGAAAAAAAAGGTCCAATGTCTCTATATCTCAAAAACTGACAGATGGATTTAACGAACGGAAAAAGATTTTAATATGCTGGAAAATAAAGCGATTACAGAACCGTTAGGACAGCTAGTCCTTCTAGGATTGCTTCAGTGGGTATGGCAAGACTGTAAGGCCCTGGCCAGTCCATTACCTGAGTCATTTCTCAGCATTATTTATGCAGCTGGGGAGCTTTACGAGTGAGTCTCCTCTAGACAAAGAGCCAGCTGGCTTACTGCTTACTTTAAAGGCAGTGGACCCCTATATTCAGGGTTCCTCAGCTACAGCACAAACCTACTGCATGCAGAGCAACCATCTGGGCCACCCTGAGTGCTCCCATGGGACTTTGGGCAGGGAAGTGACGGAAGAATGCTGGTGTTCATGCTATCTGCTGTGCCACATGACTCATGGGGTCCTTGTCTCTGACCCAGGAGTCTTATGACTTCTGCCATCATCCATGAAACAGTAAGAGGCTTAACTGACTGCCGTGTGAGTAGCTGAAAATCAAACCCCACACCCACAGGTGACTGTATTTACCACAATAAAATTTTCTTCAGAGGGAAAGGGCAAGAATGTTTATTTCCCACTGCACGAATTCCACTGTTTTTTCGAACCTTCACTTAAATATAACAATAAGTGAGTAAAAGCATTATAATAGGGATCACAAATGTGGCTGAAATGAAAAAAAAAATTATACTCACCGACATCTTTCTTCTGAAGTGCCCTCTTCTTCCTGTCAGAAAGCCACTTAAAGAAAGTGAAGAGACTTCATTTTAAAACACATTTACTTGAACTGTCTCTCTGCTCACAAAAAATAATACATACTCATATTTAAAAACTGAGACTTAAAGAATATGTAACATAGAAAAGGCAAATACTCTGTAATCTTAACCCTACTGTTACATCCTGGCATATGGATTTTTTCCTGGTATCCATTTTGGACAATAAATTTTAAGAACTACCATATTTTACACAAAGGAAAACTAGTTCATCTAATCAACCTAAGTGAAAGCGGTAAGCCTCAAATAGTATGGGTTATAACTAATATATGGAACCACTTGAAGTGAAATTTTAAAAAACAAAACATTAAATGGAGAAACTGTCTCAAATAAATATATTTTTTACAAAACAAAAAACTAGATAAATAGCTGAGACTTGATGATAAAGAAATGACACTTTTAAAAGTCATATTCACAGACACCACGTTTTGTTCTGTAATTACTATACCTTATTTTAGCTAGCAATATAATTTCATTGCATGAACAGGTCCAATGATGAAGCACTAATAAAGTACAATCACCTTAAAGCAGTGGTTTTCAACCAGGGGCAATTTTGCCTCCAAAGGGCATCTGGCAATTCTTAAAGCGTATTTGGTTGGCACAATGGGATGGGGTGGGCACTCCTGGCATCTAGTGGGTAGAGGTCAGGAATGCTGCCAAACCTCCTACAACGCACAGGACAACCTGTATGCTAAGCACTGTCCCTCCCAAAATGTCAATAATCACGAGGTTAAGAAAACATATGCTCAAGAAATCAAAGAAAACCAAGAGAAAGATTAACAAATACCATTTCTAAAAGCACAAACCCTATGTACAGCCCATGTTAAACACCGGACATTATAATCTTTAGCACTTTTTGGTCACGCAGACCCACCCCTAAAGACCCTCACTGCGAGGTGTGATATCTGAGAAAGGGTGGACACTGGCACACACATCACTCTCTGAAGGGCCTGAGTCCGAGCCGGAGTTCTCCTCCTGCTTTCTCTTCAGAGCACTGATTCGTGGGTTTATGGAGAGTCCCTTGTACCGCAAGGAGATCCAACCAGTCCATTCTAAGGGAGATCAATCCTGGGTGTTCATTGGAAGGACTGATGCTAAAGCTGAAACTGCAATACTTTGGCCACCTCATGCGATGAGTTGACTCACTGGAAAAGACTCTGATGCTGGGAAGGGTTGGGGGCGGGAGGAGAAGGGGATGACAGAGAATGAGATGGCTGGATGGCATCACCGACTCTGTGGACATGAGTTTGAGCGAACTCCGGGAGTTGGTGATGGACAGGGAGGCCTGGCGTGCTGTGATTCATGGGGTCGCGGAGAGTCGGACACGACTGAGCGACTGAACTGAACTGAACTGAACCAGTCTTTGTGATTATATTGTTCTGATTTCATTTGAGGCAATAATGTTTCAACTAAAGGTGATGTTAAACTGTATTTCTGGGCACTTGATATGTTCTTTTACATCAAACTAACAAAAGCAAAGGGCTTCCCTGGTGGCTCAGTGGTAAAGAATCCACCTGCCAATGCAGGAGACTTGGGTTCGATCCCTGGGTCAGGAAGATCCCCTGGAGAAGGAAATGGCAACCCATTCCAATATTCTTGCCTGGAAAATCCCATGGACAGAGGAGCCTAGTGGGCTGCAGTCCCCAGGGTTGCGAAGAGTTGGAAACAACTGAGCAACTAAACAACAACAAAAGACAAGCAAAACAGAGGTATAGTACCAGGGCTTCTCCTTTAATAGGGTATTCAATTTCCTCTTCTCAGAAGTTATGCTCAAGAGCCCAGTTCACTCAACAGCTGGTCTACATACATCATGAAAAGTGAAAGTAAAAGTCTCTCAGTCATGTCTGACTCTTTGTGACCCCATGGACTATACAGTCCATAATACTGGAGTGGGTAGCCTTTCCCTTCTCCAGGGGATCTTCCCGACCCAGGGATTGAACCCAGATCTCCCGCATTGCAGGGGATCTTCCTGACCCAGGGATGGAACCCAGGTCTCCCGCATCTATCAGCTGAGTCACCAGGGAAGTCCAAGAATACTGAAGTGGGTAGCTTATCCCTTCTCTAGCGGATTTTTCCATTCCAGGAATCGAACAGGGGTATCCTGCACTGCAGGCAGATTCTTTACCAACTGAGCTATGAGGGAAGCCGAATGCTATGATCCCCCTGCTATAAGGGATGCTCATACATCATGACCATGGGGCAAAGAGGAGGGGATGGACGCTGCCTTCTAAATGGGAGCCTGGGACCTTAAAGGGCCAGAAATTCTGTACCACAGTGATGACAGGAAGGAAAGACAATTCATGCTGGAATTTCTGTACAAACTGACAGTACTCCAGGACAGCACACTAGACAGAGTCTGTCTGATACAAGAATGAATCCGTCTAAGTTTTAAAAGTTCACCAAAGACCTGACACTGATTCTGGGCATCCTCTTCGCGTTCTATACAATCACCGCTAATAGAGAATGGCACTTTACCAATGCCAAATAATTTAACCTGAAACCCAGCAAAAGAGCTCTGGAGATATTGATAACCTAAATCTCCCACTGGACAGACCATCACTGGGGGAGAAAAAAAAAAAAACACTAGTGGATCTTACATTTGAAGTAGGTAGAGCAAAATAGGCAATTTGTTGGTAAGTCAGATTTACTTTAAAAGAAGATTCAGAGATTCCCATGGCAGGATACACACACCTGTTTACTCAACATTTTCATCTGATGTTTATTAGAACGCCAAAACTTCAATACCAAGAAATAAAATCTTGGTCTCTTTTGCCCACTACTTTCCCCCTGACCCACAAAGTACTCAATTCTCCATTTCAACTATCAGCAACACCGTGCTCCCAGTCATTCAGATCCAAACCCTAAGAGTCCTCTCTGGATTCTTTCCTTCCCTTCACCTCAACTCCCTACTGCTATTCAACCCACAAACAAGCGCCACTAGCCTATCTCCAAAACACCTCCTTTACCCTACCAAGGCTTAGTATCTCCTTTGCTACCATCCTCGCCCAAGCATCAGTCTCTCAGCTGGACCATCTAACTCATCCCCACTTAATCTCCCCTGCTGCAGTAATCTGACACGGAGTAGCCAGTTTGAAACCCAACAATAGCTTCCAATAGCGTTAAGAATAAAACCCTAACTTTCTACCTGAGCCTACAAGGCTCATCTCGTCAGTCTCATCAGCCCCCACTCTCCCACCCCACTGAGCATTCCACAGCCACCACTGTGGTGCTTCTGTGTTTCCAATGTGCCAAGTGTATTCCATTGTGGGTGGGTCACTGACACCTGTTCTCTCAGCACAAAGAAACTCTTCCTTTCCCCTTATCCTTCACAAGATTCCATCCTTTCCATCATCCAAGTTTCTGCTCAAAGGTTGCCTCTTGTAGAGAAGACTGCCCTCAAGGCTTTAGTTCAAATCACTTTCTCTGAACACTTCATCCACAAGAGCTCTCTTATAGATACTCAGCACTCAAAGCACTTATCGGTACCTGAAGTTGTTCTATTTGCTTACTTATTACCTTTTTCTCCAACAGGAAACCATATCTGACCGGTTCATCACGTATCTCAACACTTAGCTCAGGGTTGCCTGCAGGTACTCACGTCCCAGGAAATGCATGAAGGAAAAGAACACACTGAGAGGGATCATGCTGTGTGACAGCTGGAGAAGGAGTTATTTAACGTGAATTCTGAGAAGAAACTGATCCCTGGCTCCAAACCTTTTAGGGTCGGACACAAGAAAAAGCTACACTGATGCTGATTCCCAAGGGCAGAACTCAGAACAACAGCAGCATGTAGGAAGGGCCATGTTTTAAAAACAACCGTCTAACAAGTAGTCTCAAGTGGAAAACAGCTTCTGCCAAAACTTTCTTCTCACTGGTAGTGCTTCCACAGTGGATTGACCAACACTCTTAAGAAATAACATCGAAGCGTCAGAGCCTAGATGTGTGACCCCTGGACAAATCACCTTTCCCCTCCCTGGAACTTTGCATATTTCTAACATGAAAAGATTGGAAGAGAATCGCTGACATTCCAAGCCCCTTCCAGTTTTGACGTCTAAAGACTCAATGATATCAAGTTAACTTCAGCAAGGTTCAAAAATATCGTCCATGTCATAAATTCTGCAGCTGCAAAGCCTGCATTTCCCTTCACTGCTGTATTTCTAGAACTTGGCATATAACAGAAATTCAAGAACAGCTGAAAAAAGTCAAAGTGTTAGTCGCTCAGTCCTATCCGGCTCTTTTGCGACCCCAGGGACTGTAACCCACCAAGTTCCTCAGATCGTGGGATTCTCCAGACAACAACACTGGAGTGGGTTGCCCCTCCCTTCTCGAGGGGATCTTCCGGACCCAGGGATCAAACCGGGATCTCCCGCATTGTAGGCATATCCTTTACCGTCTGAGCCACCAGGGAAGCTGATGAGGGGCATTTAAACGGGGGAGAAATATCTGTCAACCAAACTGTCCACGTTTTCCTCCTTGGTTGTAGCAGCGGCTATGAACATCCATACAAGTCCAAAGGGACACTTCCTCTGTCTAGAGAACTTTCCCCCAAAAGAGTTCAAGAAAAGCTCATCCATCCTGATTACTCCGAGGCCCAATTTCTGGCGCGGTAACAGCACGGTCGTGGTCTCCCAGCACCGCCCAGCTTCCCCAGGTACCATCCCTCGCCTCTGAGCCTCCCCGGGACTGGGGCAGGCCGGGGCCAAGCAGAAACAGCCAGGGAAGGAGCGGAGGAGAGAGGGGCCTCCGCGAGGAGGAGGACCCGACCTGACTCACCTCGGGAAGGGACTTGCCGCAGCTGAGACTGTAAATCTTCACCTCGTTGAGGCTGGAGACCTGCATGGCGGCGCCGAGGAGGCCACAATCCCCCTTCCTGTTAGGAGCCCTCTCCCCGCGGAGAAAGCGAGCATCAGAAACTTAAGAAAGCCTCCTGGAGCCCCTGAGCAGCGTGCGGCGCGAGCGCCGGCGCTGGGTGATTACGCACTTCCGGGTGCCGGGGGAACTAAAAAAAAAAAAAAAAAAAAGAGGCCGATTCCGGAAGTGACGGAATTAGGGAAGAGGAGCGGGTGAGGCTTTCGGAGAGATGGCAGCGCCCTGGGAGCCACGTGAAGATGGGGAGGGCCGAAACCGCTCTCCCTCCTTACGGCAGGGAGACGCAGGAAGCTCTTAGGGTCGCTGCCCGGGCTGAAGCGTCGAGGTACCCCGGAGGGCTTGGCTGGCCGGGCTCATTGGAAGCCTTCGGGGATGGAGGGAGGGGGGACTCCCAGTCAATGAAGCCAGGTAGACTGTGAGAATAGAAGGAGACCTGTGAGCAGATGAAGAGTGGAAGTAAAATTCTGTTCTCACCGGTGTTTCTGCAGCCGTCCCATAGAAATAAATGCTTTTGGAGATTGATGTATTAAAAAAACCCAAAAAACTGGGGGGAACTGCCCCGACGATCCTGGGCTTCCTCTGCAGGTGGTGCGGGTTCAATCCCTGCTCGGGGAACTAAGGTCCCGCGTGGCCATGGAATGGCCAAAGATGAAAATTAAATAATTAAATGAAGATTTTTTTTTTAATCTGGATTTTTTTCAGAAGTATTTATCAATTGGTTGCAATCAGTCGTCTTTGCTGCATGTTATTTGTCTAGTTGCGGGGGTTGTGTGGGGGTGGCGCTTTCTTGCGATGCTTGGGCTTCACTGCGATGTTTCATGTCACTGCTGTCTCTTCTCTTTTGAAGCCCTGGGCTTTCAGGCTCAGTGGTTGCGGCCAACGGGTGGGCTTAGCTGCTCAGCAGCATGTGGGATCTTCCCAGACCCCTGATAGAATCCTTTATTAGCAGGCGGATTCCTATCGACCGCAGGCACCGGGAAAGTCCCTTCATCTGGATTTGGCATTCATCCATAGAAGAGCAAAATTCACCACCCCAACATGTCTCTTTGGCATGTGCATTATTTTCATCTGAAAACAGTAACAGTCCAAAAGACATGGGAAGAGACTTTTGACCTTCCCCTTCTCTGTCTAGCAGAATGTAGCCAGAGGACCTGTTCTAGGAAGGGAGCTGTCACCAGAGATAACTATAGTATGAACTAGGTGTGGTGGACAGGGAGGAACCTAGCAAAGTCTGTTAAAATTCTTCTAGGTGTCCCATTGTCTCTGAGGTAACCAGCAAGCATTTATTTGTTTACCAAACATTTGCTTTTTAATCTCCATGTCAATTGCCTTCCTCACCTTTGAAGTCTCAAACCAGCGCCCAAAACAATTTTTTGTGTTTAGCTAAAGATGGTATTTGGCCTTCCCAGGTGGCTCAGTGGTAAAGAATCCATCTGCCAATGCAGGAGACTTGGGTTCAGTCCCTAGGTCAGGAAGATCCTCTGGAGTAGGAAACGGGCAACCCACTCCAGTGTTCTTTTTGCCTTTTCATACTATTCTTGCAGGAGGAGAAGGAGGTGACAGGGAATGGAATGGTTGGATGGCATCACTGACTCAGTGGACAGGAGTTTGAGCAAACTCTGGGAGATAGTGAAGGACAGGGAGATCTGGTGTGTTGCAGTCCATGGGGTCACGGACAGTCAGACATGACTTAGTGACCGAACAACAAGCAGTATTCTTGCCTGGAAAAGTCCATGGACAGCAGAGCCTGGTGTGTTACAGTCCATGGAGTCCCAAAGAATTGGACAGGACTTAGCAACTAAGCAGCAGCAACAATGATGGTATTTAAGGTGAGGGTTTCGACCGTTTTGGTGCGTTGAGGAACTGAGTAGTTTCCCTGAGTTTCTCCCATGTATTCATGTTAGTACACTTTATTTGATTTTTCTCATATTAATCTGTCTGATGTCAATTTAATTCTTAAACCAGCCAAAGGAACCTAGAAGAGTAGAGAAAGACTTTTTTTCCTTCCTGGCAATTCCACCAAATAAGGATATATATATTTTTAAAATGTCTAAGGAAAAAAAGGAAAAGTGATAAGGAATGAAGTGGGTTTGAACCTGGTATCTTATGAGATGGTGTGTGGCGGTATTGAAGTCACAGCCCCTCATGTATCGTTTTCAGAAGGTTCACAACCTTTCTCTGCTGATCACCCAGTTACTTAGAGACCTACCTTTACTGTTGCCTACATCTGAGGGCTTAAGAATTCTTGGAGTATAATATTTTTCTCATTCTCCTATGCTTTCACTGTACCGAATAAATGCCTTTTTTAGTAGATTTTTATTACCAAAATACACAAAATCCAAAAAATAATAAATAATGAATGTGGATGCCATGCTATGCTAGATGCCTATTCTTGGCAGTTGTCTTCAGGCACTGTTTTTCTTTTAAGTCACAATCTCTCAAGGCTAATTAAAATGTCATTTTTTTAAAAATAAAGCCCATAAAACTTCCTTTCTTTAATTAAACTTGGGATGGGCTCCTTTTTAAAAATTAAAAAATTTCTAAACAATTTTTAAAGGTTACTATGAAATATTGACTTTCACAATTATTTGTAGTTTACAGTGATTACAAAATATTGGTTATATTCCCTATGTTATAAATACATCCTTGTGCCTATCTTACACCCAGTGGTTTGTACCTCCCACTCCCCACCCCTTTATTGTCCCCTGTAACTGATAACCACTAGTTTGTTCTCTCTCTCTGCTTCTTTTGTTACAGCTCATTTGCCGTAGTTTTTTGAATAAACATAATATATACATAAGCAATATCATACGTATGTATCTTTCTCTGACTCATTTATTTCACTTAGCATAATGCCCCCCAAGTTCTTCCATGTTGCTGCAAATGGCAAGATTTCATTCTTTTTATGACTGAATAGTATTCCACTGTACGTGTCGATGGACATACACACACACAGAATTTATCTGTTGATGAACCCTTAGGTTTTTTCCGTGTGGGGTAGAGTCCTTTTGAACGTGATCTTCACCCTGTTGTTTTCTTTCTCCCTCATTTATCATATTATAGGAATTTTGTTTTATGTATTTAGAAGTATAATAGTGTATTGAACTCATATATGTAAAACCCAGTTTCAACAATTCACACATGAACCATCATGTTTCAGCTACACCCTCACCACTTCCTCATGCTTGGCTTATTTTGAAAGATTTGAAGTCAGTCCATGACAATTACCTCTGTGGGTTGTAACGTACTTGTCTGACCACCCCTTCCCTCTAGACGTGATGACAAGTCTGGGGCTTAATTCACCTCTGGGTTTCCTGGGCCTACCCCAGTGCCTGGCACATAGCACACTCTCAGCAAAGATTTCTTGATTAAAAAAATGTATCAATTAATCACTCCTCATCCTGACCCAAAGTCCTAGTTGTTTGTTACCTACATTTTGGCCTTTGGAATATTGAAAACAGCACAGCTCTCTGACGGATGGTGGTTGTTTCAAACATGCCCAGTTATACACCTTGTCTCTCCAACAAGAAATGTCGTAGCTTAGAGTCAGGAAACACATTTGAAGGAAGGCAGTGTTTTCTGCCAGATAGAACAAGGTGTTCTCGGTCCTCGGTGCCAGGATGGCGCCCTCCCTGCAGTCACTGGCCTGAGGGTTCAATCCAGTGTTTTATAGGGTGGAACTACAAAGCAGGTGCTGCTTCTCAGGTGTTTCTAGTTTCATCTCGAACACAAATATTCAGTCATTAGACTGGGATGAACTTGAATGCGGTGCTTTATTCAATACCTATCCTTGGAGCTAAGAGCACAGACTTTAAAGCCAGACTGCCTGGATCCAAATTCTGGCCCTACCACTGGCTACCTGGATAGAGGCTGAAGAGAACAAGTTTTGTAATCTCTCTGCCTCTGTTTCCTCATTTGAACAATGAGGATAATTATAGAATCTACCTCAGAGGGCTTGACGTAAAGATAAAATGATTGCATGCCATAAATCATTGAGTCCAGGATATCTATTACTTTGAAATCAGGATGTGTCTTGTGTGTCAAGCATATTTAATTGACAGTAATTTTTCTTCTAGTAGTAGATGGGATAATGGTGCATCTTATAGTTAATGAGCTTTTAGATTCAATAAAATACATATGGTGCGCTTAGAACAGTTCCTGACATAGTAAGCACTATGCACTAGTTGTTGTTATTAATGCTGCGAAAACAGTAAAAAAACAGTTTAAGAAAAAAAGTTATATACTCTAAATAATCTTAAATGCTGTGTTATTAGTTGCCATTCCAGAAACCTTCAAGCAGCCTTCAAGATCCCTCTCCCAATTCCTTATTTCCACAGCCCATTCATCTCCAAATCCTTTTGATTCTACCTTTCAGATGTCAAATTCATTCTTTTGTGTTCCCACTGTGAGACGAGATCAAATCTCATCCTTTCCCACCTGGCCCAACAAAATCCTTCTGTTCTGATCTTTGTGCCTCAAATCTGTCTCTCACAAGAGACAAAGTCATGTCTCTAATAGGCAAGCCCAATCACGTTAACACTCCAACTCCCCAAACCTGGAAGAATACATCTGAACAACCTGGCTGCCCCCTTCTGACTTTCTCAGCCACGGCACCTGGTGCTGGCCCCTCCCCATCACCTCTCTCGTCCGCACCCTCACTCCCTAGACTCTCTGAGCTGAAATACACACAGCTTGAAAAATGCGAGACCCCCGAATGGGATTAACACACATACACTATTGATACGATGGATAAAATAGACAACTAACTAGAGCCTACTGTTTAGCACAAGGAGCTTCACTCATTGCTCTCTGCTGACCTGAAAGGGAAGGAAATCCAAAAAAGGGCGAATATATGTATATGTATAGCTGATGGCATCACTGACTCAATGGAGATGAGTTTGGGTGAACTCCGGGAGTTGGCGATGGACAGGGAGACCTGGCGTTCTGCAGTCCATGGGGTCGCAAAGAGTCAGACACAACTGAGCGACTGAACTGAACTGATAGCCGACTTACTTTGTCATAGAGTAGGAATTAACACTGCAAAGCAGCTAAGCAGCTCCAATAAAAAAATAGAAAAATGCAAGACCTTCTCTCACACTTCCTTCAAGTCTTTGCACCTGCTCTTCTGACTACTTCCACCTTCCCACCCCTCCACCCCACCCCGTGTACCTCAGTAACTCCCACTTAATCTCCTTCATCTCCCGGAGGCTTTAAATAACCTAGATTCGCATCATACATTATATGTATCCTCACTGCAGTGTATCTTAAACTAGGGCTTACAGATGTATTTGTAAAATAGCATTTCGGGTGTTTGGTTTTTTTTTTTTCTGTTTCAACAATAACATTTTAAACAGTTGATATATCTGATTCTCTGGTTGGCATCTTCTGGAAAGTACTACTGCTCATACGATCCCCAAGTTTGCGTTTAAGTTTACAGTTCACTGGTTCCACGTGCCACTGCTTTTATTGTCTCAGTTCAGTGGTTGGAAGGAAAGGTGATAGTGTGAAAAAATACAGTAGGGGTGAGTCTGAGCCTACTGAAAACCCAGTGATGTCACGGCCTGCTGCGTGAAATAAGGTTTTGCAGTTGATCAAATCGATAACAGTGGTGGGAAGGAGTAAAGAGGGTAGGGATGGAGAACGTGAAAGCCCTCAGGCCGTAGCAGTGCTGCATATTCATTTAGCAAAGCAGCAATTGATTTTCGTTTAAAAAATATATCAATCATCATAGTAAATTAACTTGAGTTATATTGGTTTTAATTTTTTTTTAAATTTTGCATGAAAATAACTTATTTGTTTTGGTGTACAGTAATACAAGAGCTAAAAGCCTAATAAAACTTATACCTGGGTTTACATTTGTGCATCCTTAAATAAAACACTGCTGCTGCTAAGTCGCTTCACTTGTGTCCGACTCTGTGAGACCCCATAGATGGCAGCCCACCAGGCTCCCTGTCCCTGGGATTCTCCAGGCAAGAACACTGGAGTGGGTTGCCATTTCCTTCTCCAATGCATGAAAGGGAAAAGTGAAAGTGAAGTCGCTCAGTCTTGTCCGACTAGTAGCGACCCCATGGACTCCAACCTACCAGGCTCCTCTGCCCATGGGATTTTCCAGGCAAGAGTACTGGAGTGGGGTGCCATCACCTTCTCCAAAATAAAACACTAGAAAGAATTAAGTCCTAAATGAAACATGATGGTGTCCTGGGTTCGATCCTGGAACAGAAAGATGACATTAGTGGAAAAACTGGTGAAATGTGAATGAAATCTGTAGTTTACTTAATAAGAACTACCAACGTTAATGTCTTCAGTTCAGCTCAGTTCGGTCGTGTCTGACTCTTTGCGACCCCATGGACCACAGTACGCCAGCCATCCCTGTCCATCATCAATTCCCAGAGTTTATTCAAACTCAAGTCTATCGAGTCGGGGATGCCATCCAACCGTCTCATCCTCTGTCCCCTTCTCCTCCTTCCCTCAATCTTTCCCAGCATCAGGGTCTTTTCCAATGAGTCAGCTCTTCACATCAGGTGGCCAAAGTATTGGAGTTTCAGCTTCAGTATCAGTCCTTCCAATGAACACTCAAGACTGATCTCCTTTAGGATGGACTGGTTGGATCTCCTTGCAGTCCAAGGGACTCTCAAGAGTCTTCTCCAACACCACAGTTCAAAAGCATCAATTCTTCGGCGCTCAGCCTTCTTTATAGTCCACCTCTCACATCCATACATGACTACTGGAAAAACCATAACCTTGACTAGACGGACCTTTGTTGGCAAAGTAATGTCTCTCCTTTTTAATATGCTGTCTAGGTTGGTCATAGCTTTCCTTCCAAGGAGTAAGTGTCTCTTAATTTAATGGCTACAATCACCATCTGCAGTGATTTTGGAGCCCAAAAAAATAAAGTCTGACACTGTTTCCACTGTTTTCCCATCCATTTCCCATGAAGTGATGGGACCAGATGCCATGATCTTAGTTTTCTCAATGTTGAGCTTTACGTCAACTTTTTCACTCTCCTCTTTCACTTTCATCAAGAGGCTCTTTAATTCTTCTTCACCTTCTGCCATAAGAGTGGTATCATCTGCATATCTGAGCTTATTGATATTTCTCCCGGCAATCTTGATTCCAGCCTGTGCTTCCTCCAGTCCAGCATTTCTCGTGATGTACTCTGCATATGAGTTAAATAAGCAGGGTGACAATATACAGCCTTGACATACTCCTTTCTGATTTGGAACCAGTCTGTTGTTCCATATCCAGTTCTGACTGTTGCTTCCTGACCTGCATACAGATTTCTCAAGAGGCAGGTCAAGTGGTCTGGTATTCCCATCTCTTTCAGAATTTTCCACAGTTTATTGTGATCCACGCAGTGAAAGGCTTTGGCATAGTCAATAAAGCAGAAATAGATGTTTTTCTGGAACTCTTGCTTTTTCAATGATCCAGCAGATGTTGGCAATTTGGTCTCTGGCTCCTCTGCCTTTTCTAAAACCGGCTTGAATATCTGGAAGTTCACAGTTCACGAATTGCTGAAGCCTGGCTTGGAGAATTTTGAGCGTTACTTTATCAGCGTGTGAGATGAGTGCAATTGTGCGGTAGTTTGAGCATTGTTTGGCATTGCCTTTCTTTGGGATTGGAATGAACACTGACCTTTTCCAGTTCTGTGGCCACTGCTGAGTTTTCCAAATGTGCTGGCATATTGAGTGCAGCACTTTCACAGCATCATCTTTCAGAATTTGAAATAGCTCAACTGGAATTCTGTCACCTCCACTAGCTTTGTTCATAGTGATGCTTCCTGAGGCCCACTTCACTTCACATTCCAGGATGTCTGGCTCTAGGTGAGTTTTCACACCATCATAATTATATGGGTCATAAAGATCTTTTTTGTATAGTTCTTCTGAGTATTCTTGCCACCTCTTAGTATCTTCTGCTTCTGTTAGGTCCCTACCGTTTCTGTCCTTTATTGAGCCCATCTTTGCATGCAATGTTCCCTTGGTATCTCTAATTTTCTTGAACAGTCTCTAGTCTTTCCCATTCTGTTATTTTTCCTGTATTTCTTTGCACTGATGACTGAGGAAGGCTTTCTTATCTCTCCTTGCTACTCTTTATAAATCTGTATTCAAATGGGTATATCTTCCCTTCTTTGGTTTTTGCTTTTCTTCTTTACACAGCTATTTGTACAGCTATTTACACAGCCCTCCTCAGACAGCCATTTTGCTTTTTTGCATTTCTTTTTCTTGGGGATGGTCTTGATCCCTGTCTCCTATACAATGTCACAAACCTCTGTCCATAGTTCATCAGGCACTCTGTCTATCAGATCTAGTCCCTTAAATCTATTTCTCATTTCCACTGTGTAATCATTAGGGATTTGATTTAGGTCATACCTGAATGGTCTAGTGGTTTTCCCTACTTTCTTCAGTTTAAGTCTGAATTTGGCAATAAGGAGTTCATCATCTGAGCCACAGTCAGCTCCCGGGCTTGTTTTTGCTGACTGTATAGTGCTTCTCCATCTTTGGCTGCAAAGAATATAATCAGTCTGATTTTGGTGTTGGCCATCTGGCGATGTCCATGATAAAGTCTTCTCTTGTGTAGTTGGAAGAGGGTGTCTGCTATGACCAGTGCGCTCTTTTGGCAAAACTCTAGCCTTTGCCCTGCTTCATTCTGTACTCCAAAGCCAAATTTGCTGTTACTCCAGGTGTTTCTTGACTTCCTACTTTTGCATTCCAGTTCCATATAATGAAAAGGACATCTTTTTTGGGTGTTCTAAAAGGTCTCGTAGTTCTTCATAGAACTGTTCAACTTCAGCTTCTTCAGCATTACTGGTTAGGGCATAGACTTGGATTACCGTGATATTGAATAGCTTGCCTTCGAAACGAACAGAGATCATTCTGTCGTTTTGAGATTGCATCCAAGTACTGCATTTCGGACTCTGTTGACTATGATGGCTACTCCATTTCTTCTAAGGGATTCCTGCCCACAGTAGTAGATAAAATGGTCATCTGAGTTAAATTCACCTAAAATCACTGCAGAATAAAAGTTTTTTGTTTGCTTGCCTGCTTGTCTTCTAAGAATTGTCTGATATTGAGAATCCTCCTGCTAGGTCCATAGGACTTCACCATTTCTTTTGAAGCCGGTTTCCTCATTTTCTCTCCATGAGAATTACAGGAGGCTTGTGTATAGATTTCCCAACTATCCACCAGGACCAGAACTCTTTTCTTAAAAAAAAAAATATTTTTACTGATTTGTGGCTGGGCTGGGTCTTTGCTGCTGCGTGAGCTTTTCTCTAGTTGCGTTGAGCAGGGGTGACTCTCTAGTTGTGGTGTGCAGGCTTTTTTTTCAGTGACTCCTCGAGCACAGGCTCTAGGGTGCAAGGGCTTCAGTAGCTGCTACCCATGAACTTAGTTGCTCCTATTGTGCAGGATCTTCCCCGATCAGGGATTGAACCCGTGTCTCCCACATTGTCAGGTGGATTCTTTACCACTGGGCTACCAGGGAGGCCCAAGAACCAGAACTCTTGATGCCTCTCACCCCGGCCCCCCTGCTCTCACTCCTATCTGGACTCAGCTCTGAGAACAACCTTTTAGAAACACCACATCAGATGATTCCCTTCTCCTTAGAACCCAGTGCACTAACATTTAAATCTCAGCTCCTCCCTGATGCCAATACAATCCTCCACCACCTGTCTTCAGCCTACCTCTTTCTCCCCAGTGACTTGGCCACATTATTTACATGCTTTTCTGACCTCAGGGTTTTTGCACTTGCTGTTCTCTCTGTCCAGAATGCTCTGACCTTAGCATTTTGCCACTGTGCACCATCTGGGTATCATTTGAAATGTCCCTCCCCACCCCCGGATGCCTTCTTTGACCCACAGCAGTCCCACCCCCGCCTGGCTGCCTCCATCACATTCATGTGCTTTGTTATCTTTCTTGCATTTATTACCTGGAATGACTTTCAGACACTGATGAAAGTTTTTTTATCCTCTGGTTCCTTCATGCTCACCAGCATGGAAGCCCCTCGAGAACAGGGACCTTATCCATCTGACTGCTATACATATATGTAATTACATGCAACACTGAGAATAGAACAAATATAAATTTGTTGAATGAAAGAGAAAGATGTTATTCTAAGTGATTCCCAAAGATAACGCTCTTTCAGGCTCTTGCTGATGGCATGGTCTTCTTCCCACCTTTCAGACCCCGTTTCAGAATACTGAAGTTCCTGGTAGCTGACCACACCTTGCCCAGCCCAGGGTGCCAAGCCCACCTATTTCCCTGTTTCTCTAAATCATCGCTCAGGCTTCCCCATAACCTGCACAGGAATTTTCCACACCTTAAAAATATCATCAACAACTGGATTGGTTTTCTGTTGCTAATAGCAAATTACCACAAACGTAGTGGCTTATAGTGAAGTGAAAGTTGCTCAGTCATGTCTGACCTTTTGCGACTCCATAGACTAGCCTGCCAGGCTCCTTTGTCCAGGAATTCTCCAGGCCAGAAGCCTGGAATGGGTAGCCATTCCCTTCTCCAGGGGATGTAGTGGCTTAAAACAGTGTCAATATTGACCCACAGCTCTGTATGCCAGAAGACTAGTATGGCATGGCTGGTTCCCTGGCAGAAACCATGGTGTCATCCAGTCTGGCTGGTCTGGAGGCTCTGGGGAGAAAGCGGCTTCCCAGATCATTCTTGCTTTTGGCAGAATTCAGTGTTCTGCAGTTGTAGAACTGAGATCCCTTATTATTTCCTTGCTGGCTGTCAGCCAGGGGGCCACTCCTAGCTCCCAGAAGCTGATCACAGGTTCTTCCCCTGTGACTGCTGCCCCACTTCCCGCCATGGGCAACTCACAGAATAGATGCTTGTCGTCTTTCAAGCCAGCCAGAGTAGGTCTCAGACTTCCCATCTGCATCCAAAAGAGAAGGACTCATGTGAGTGGGTGAGCCCTATCTTAAGATCAATTGATTAGTAACCTTAATTACATCTGCAAAATCTTTTTGCCATGTGATGTAACATAATATATTTACAGAGGAGGGAATTATGCAAAGGTGAAGGACACTGGGTCATCTGGGAATTCTGCCTAGCCATGTGCAGCTTGTATGGTCATCACCATCACCATCATTGTCATCACAATCAGCGTGGACAGGTTGTCTTTCCCACCCAGAGAAGGAGAGAATCCCTCCTGAGATACAGCAAGGATTTGAGAAACTAAATTCAGTACACGTGTATTCAGCTACTGGCTTGAAATGCCTTTAGGACTTACCTATGAAATTTTTGTATTCTTTTACTACTTTGCTCTTGATCATGTGTCCTGTAACCATATTCACTCATATACTCATTCAGCAAATATCTACTGAGGGACGTCCCTAGTGGTCCAGTGGTTAAGAATCCACCCGCCAGTGCAAGGGACAAGAGTTTGATGCCTGGTCTGGGAAGATTCCACATGGTGCAGGGCAACTAAAGCCCACGTGCCACAACTACTGAAACCTGCATGCTCTAGAGCCCGAGCTCCTCACCAGGAGAGTAGCCCCCACTCACCACAACTGGAGAAAACCCACACACAGCAGTGAAGACCCAGTGTAGCCAAAAAAAAAATGTAGCTATTGAGTTACTACTGTGTGTTCAGGTATTTGTCAATATGTCTGCTTCAGGTTGTTGCGTTCTAGAAGGCATATCTGAAGTGACATTACACCTATGAAAATGCTTTGCAGATGACATTATTATATGAAAATAAGATACTACCATGTAAGTCTTTCTCTATGGGCTGAATTGGCACACAGATTCCAGTCAATATTACGAGATAGAGTTCAAGTTTTCTGGAATGCACACGCAGTTTGCATATGGCCTTGTGTTATGCTTTTTGTCCATTTTATATAGCTTGGGCAAAAAAGAGAGAGGAATAGACTTAATATTTTTGCTGTTAAAAAGATTTCCTTTTTAATTATGTTAAAATCCACAAGTGGATGATGGTGAATTATAGAATGTTTGATCATGGAAATCTGTTCTCTAGGTAAACACGTAATAAACACTCCATGTCTGTTGAATAAATAAATGAACAACTAAATTTAAAAAGTCGAAGTTACATACATGTTATTAAGAAATTAAGAAATAACATTTCATAAATGTTATCGATATAAATTTATTATTGTTTCTGCTAGTTTTCTTAAATTTTTTTTTGTTTGTTTTCATTAGTATTACATATATGGGCATTTAGCTATCTTAAACCACAACGAGTTAGTATCTACATTATGGACAAACTGAAGCTGAACTTTAGATCAAGTGAGGCTGTGTTTTGTTTTCTTGTTTGCTCCAGGTGGGGGTAATGTAAGTTATCTTATTTCCACAAGATAACATAATCCAACCCTGGAATCTCCCCTGTGATTGTTTTCCTCTTTTTTTCCTCCCTTTATGTTCCATTCATTAGCCATTTACTGGACCTGTTTCCAGACCTCACGCGTATTAGAGATAAAAGACTGCATAGAGCAGAGTCCATGCTGAAAAGGAGTCCAGCGCAGGAGAAATTAAGCCAGGGGAGGCAGCAGTCAGTCAGACTAGAAGACTTCTTATACTTGACCTGACTCTCACTCGGACCTGAGGACAAGCCAGATCACAGCAAGCACCCCATGCCTTGCCCCAGACTATGGGATGCTACCTCGCTGCGCATTTCCCCCTTCAATCACACACTTACACTTTGTGTAAATAACACCAGATGCACATGGGCATGCATTTCCAGTCTATTTAAAGGAGTTTTTTGGAAAGTTTAATGTATTTGTTGTTGTTTAGTCACGAAGTCGTGTCCATCTCTTTTGTGATCCCATGGACTGTAGCCAGCCAGGCTCCTCTGTCCATGGGATTTTTCAGGTAAGAATATTGGAGTCTGTTGCCATTTCCTTCTCCAGGGGATTTTCCCAACCCAGGGATCGAACCTGCCTCCTACATTGGCAGGCGGATTCATTACCACCGAGCCACCTGGAAAACCTGAGTTTCATGTGTAGAATCCTTTGAATAAGAACAGATGTTTACTGAGAAAGAGCACAGGTTGATTATACTACTCCAAAACTGGTGACTTCTGTGCTTGGAGGTTTATCAGCATCCTCATCTTTGCAGTGGGATCACTGGCTGACCACGA
Source organism: Moschus berezovskii (assembly GCF_049115385.1). Lineage (NCBI taxonomy): Eukaryota > Metazoa > Chordata > Mammalia > Artiodactyla > Moschidae > Moschus > Moschus berezovskii. Next base: position 20,009,848 of record NC_142470.1, read on the forward strand.
AACCACAAGCAAATTCATTTCATCTCGAAATGGCCTCATCGAACATAGTTATTTGTTGACTCAGTTGTCAGAATTAAGCAGCTAGACTATAATAGTAGTCAATGCTTTCTGTTCTAAGAGCATTCAAAGTGAACAGGTTATAACAAAGGAACAAAAGCCACGGGTTTTGGAAAAAAGCAACTCACTTCACAGATGACCTGCCCGGGCTCTTCAGAGCTCTAGGGCTTCCTGCTCTATAGAAACAGAGACAGTGACAAGCATGGGATATGCAAAGGCCCAGTACAGTCATGAAGAGCCCCGTGCTCACAAGAGCCTCACTCACACCTGGTTTAAAACTCTGCTGTTGCATCTTGAAATCCTTAACAATTTTTGAGCAAGAGACCCTGTCTTATGTGGCCAGTTCCATGTACCGGGCATGATGGGTGCATCAACAAGGGACCCCAACTCATTCAGGGGGTGGGGAGGCTTTCAGGAAAAGGAAGGGGCAGTGGATATTGGGAAATGCAGCCGAGAAGGTACAAAAGAGCCAGATAGTGAACTGGTATATGTCAAGTTAAGGCAACTGGAAATTTACCCTGAGCTAATGGGTGTCAAGCTAGATGGGTGGGGTCAGATTTGCAAAAGCAGCCTCTCAGGCTGATATGTGAGTTATATTTGCTGGGTCCAGCTATTAAGCAGTAATTGCAATTATCTGAGTGAGTAATGAGGAAGGCCTGCATATGGTACCACTAGGGACAAAGAGAAAAACCAGCAGACCTTCATGATTGTCGTTAGGGCTAAGGGAGAGGGCAAGGTTAAAGATGCCTTCCAGCTTCAAGGTCAGGCATGATGGTGGGTAACACAAGAGCAGGTCGTGGTGGTGGAGAAGGGGGTGGAAGGATGGGGAGATAAATAAATAAATGAGAAGATATTCATTCTCAACACACCAATCTATAGATTCAATGCAAAACAGCAGGCTTTTTTTTTTTTTTTTGGTAGAAATTAACAAGCTAACTCTAAAATGTATCATGGAGAAAGCAAGAGAGTTCCCGAAAAATATCTATTTCTGCTTCATTGACTATGCCAAAGCCTTTGACTGTGTGGATCACAATAAACTGTGGAAAATTCTGAAAGAGATGGGAATACCAGACCACCTGACCTGCCTCTTGAGAAACCTGTACGCAGGTCAGGAAGCAACAGTCAGAACTGGACATGGAACAACAGACTGGTTCCAAATAGGAAAAGGAGTATGTCAAGGTTGTATATTGTCACCCTGCTTATTTAACTTATATGCAGAGTACATCATGAGGAACGCTGGGCTGGAAGAAGCACAAGCTGGATTCAAGATGGCCGGGAGAAATATCAATAACCTCAGATATGCAGATGACACCACCCTTATGGCAGAAAGTGAAGAGGAACTAAAAAGCCTCTTGAGGAAAGTGAAAGAGGAGAGTGAAAAGGTTGGCTTGAAGCTCAACATTCAGAAAACAAAGATCATGGCATCTGGTCCCATCACTTCATGGGAAATGGATGGGAAAACAGTGGAAACAGTGTCAGACTTTATTTTGTTGGGCTCCAAAATCACTGCAGATGCTGATTGCAGCCAGGAAATTAAAAGACGCTTACTCCTTGGAAGGAAAGTTATGACGAACCTAGATAGCATATTAAAAAGCAGAGACATTACTTTGCCAACCAAGGTCCATCTAGTCAAGGCTGTGGTTTTTCCCGTGGTCATGTATGGATGTGAGAGTTGGACTGTGAAGAAAGCTGATCGCAGAAGAATTGATGCTTTTGAACTGTGGTGTTGGAGAAGACTCTTGAGAGTCCCTTGTACCGCAAGGAGATCCAACCAGTCCATTCTAAGGGAGATCGATCCTGGGTGTTCATTGGAAGGACTGATGCTAAAACTGAAACTGCAATACTTTGGCCACCTCATGCGACGAGTTGACTCACTGGAAAAGACTCTGATGCTGGGAAGGGTTGGGGGCGGGAGGAGAAGGGGACGACCGAGAATGAGATGGCTGGATGGCATCACCGACTCGATGGACATGAGTTTGAGTGAACTCCGGGAGTTGGTGATGGACAGGGAGGCCTGGCGTGTTGTTATTCATGGGGTCGCGGAGAGGCGGACACAGGTAGATTCTTTACCCTCTGAACCACCAAGGAAGCCTTGGTGTGTATGGATAAAAGTGTTCAGTTCAGTTCAGTTCAGTTCAGTCACTCAGTCATGTCCGACTCTCCGCAACCACATGAATCACAGCACGCCAGGCCTCCCTGTCCATCACCAACTCCCGGAGTTCACTCAAACTCATGTCCACAGAGTCGGTGATGCCATCCAGCCATCTCATTCTCGGTCGTCCCCTTCTCCTCCCGCCCCCAACCCTTCCCAGCATCAGAGTCTTTTCCAGTGAGTCAACTCATCGCATGAGGTGGCCAAAGTATTGCAGTTTCAGCTTTAGCATCAGTCCTTCCAATGAACACCCAGGATCGATCTCCCTTAGAATGGACTGGTTGGATCTCCTTGCGGTACAAGGGACTCTCAAGAGTCTTCTCCAGCACCACAGTTCAAAAGCATCAATCCTTCGGCGATCAGCTTTCTTCACAGTCCAACTCTCACATCCATACATGACCACGGGAAAAACCATAGCCTTGACTAGATGGACCTTGGTTGGCAAAGTAATGTCTCTGCTTTTTAATATATTATCAAGGTTGATCATAACTTTCCTTCCAAGAAGTAAGCATCTTTTAATTTCATGGCTAAAATGTGTAGCAGTACAAAAATTATTTTCAAAACACTTTTAAAAAACCACAAAGTTAGAGACTATTTAAAGGCCTACTATAAAGTCACCGTAATCAAGATGGTGTGCCTCTGAAGGAAGAGTCAACATCATGGAAAAGGAGACAGTCCAGGAACAGATCCCAATTTATATTGTCATCTGATTTTCATCAGCACCCAAAGTTTATAGTTTATATTAGGTTTCATTCTTGGTATTCTATGGGTTTGGACAAAAATGTAAAATGACATGTATTCATCATTGTAATAGCATTGGGTTGGCTCAAATTTTCATTTCAGTTTTCCCATTAGATGTTACAAAAATATTATATGATACAAAGTAGTTTCACTGTCTTAAAAATCCTCTATATTCTATGTACTCATCCCTTCCTCTCCACTACCCTTGAATTATTAAAAGTTATGAAGAACAAGTAGTTCCTGTGAAAGTGGTTGAAATATCTCTGGGAAAGTGTATAGATAAGGCTTCTTAATCTGGAGTCCAAGAGGCTAGGTTGGCCTGCAAACCTCCATACCATATGAAAAGAATCCTATATACATGTAATATACACATATTTTTTTCTGGGAGGAGAGATCAAAAGAGAATCAAAGGGTTCTGTGAGCCCTCAAAAGCCATGAACCTCCAGTGGAGGTCAAGAGAGCAGTGGGTAGGGAATGGAGACAAAAATAAAGGGAGGTCAGAGAAAAGACATGTAGGAAGGAGCCTGAGTGACCACGTGAGACGACGGACTCACGCAAGTCCCAACAAGGGGTGATCCGGAGGACAGTGTTAAACCATTTGTGGTGTAAGAGAAGACTCTTGAGAGCCCCTTGGACAGCAAGGAGATCAAACCAGCCAATCCTAAAGGAAATCAACCCTGAATATTCATTGGGAGGACTGAGACTAAAGCTGAAGCTCCAATATTTTGGCTGCCTGATGCAAAGAGCTGACTCACCGGAAAAGATCCTAATGTTGGGAAAGACTGAAAGCAGGAGGAGAAGGGGGTGACAGAGGGTGAGATGGTTGGATGGCACCACTGACTCAATGGACATGAATTTGAGCAAACTTTGGGAGATGGTGAAGGATAGGGGAGCCTGGTGTGCTGTAGTCCATGGGGTCACAAAGAGTCGGATGTGACTTGGTGACTGAACAACAACCTAGATATGGGAGCACGAATAAACATGACCACACCTGTTCCCTGGGCTGAAAAATGGGAGGAGGATTGTTTTCGAGGAAGTGGTGAGGATAGAGCCAGGTGGGGGCGGCCTGAGGAGGGAACAGCGCCCACCTACACACGCTCAGCTGGGAGATTCCTCCCACCAGGTGCGGCTCTTCCTGTCTCCATGCCTCATGAATCTGGGCCACTCTAAACTTTCAAGGCCCTGTCACATCTCCAGGGAGAACTCTATTTGAAGTGGGTTTCCCCAGCTACTCTCAGTCTCATTCCCCCTTTTGATCTTTGTAAGAACTTTAAAAAAAAATGTTAATTTCTTATTTACCTGTTTACTTGCATCTGACCTGCCTTCCACACTAGAATGGAAGCTGCCTGAGGCCAGGGCCTTGTGTTCCCTGTGGTTACCTTAGCCATGAGCACAGGCTTGTACACAAAGTAGGTCCTCTGCAGGCAGCGGGTGTGCCTGGCTGTCGGGATGTGAACACGGTGCTGGACGTTTAGAATGGAGAGACCCGGGGGGCAGTAAAGTAGGGCTTAGGGAACAAGGAAGGAGGTTTAAAGAGAGATGATGATTAAGGGAATTCCCTGGTGGTTCAGAGGTTAGGACTCAACACTTTCACCGTGATGACCCAGTTTCAATCCCCAGTCAGGGAACTAAGATCCTACAAGCTGCAAGGCACAGCCAACAATTAAAACAATAATACAGAAAGAAAGAAGGCTGAGTTTGCACGCTGAGGGGAAGGATCGTAGAATGACGGTGTGCTGGATGATGAAAGACAGCTAGGAGATAACTGACAGAGGAGATGGGGGAGGCTTTGGTGATGAGCCGGGGAGGGGGTGCCAGCATCAAAGAGGGGGACCTGTCACATCCTCTAAATAAGAAGAACAAGGCCGCAACGGGGTGAAGGACTACATAAGATGGTAAATCCATAGACTGGCAGAATTAGAAGCAACACTGACATCTGAGGGTATCACTTTGCTAGGGGGTGGGGGGTGAGGTCATCTTCAGAATGAAGCCTGCAAAGCCTTCAGGAGAGACTCCAGCCGAGCAGCGAGGCAGACCCGGTTGAGTCACCACAATGGTCTTGGGTCAATTTACTGTGTCCCCCACGAGTAGGGAGGTCTTTGAGAGCAGGATGGGACCTAGCTTTCACCACTCAGACCCTGGCACCTTGAACAGTTGTGGCCTGCGGTCAGCGCTCAGTGCATATCTGTTGAAAGCACGATGGGTGAGTGACAGAGGGAAGGGACAACTGGACAAGGAGGCCACGTGCAAAGCCGGGCAGCCCGGGGGCACCTCTCGGGCACGGCTGGGCTGCCCGAGGGACAGGGGAGACTGAGCACCAAGGGTTTTGCTGAAATGAGGTGAGGTGGGTTCACAGGAAGAGTAGGATGCGAGAGCATCTGAGGTGCTGATGAGAAGGCAGTTCAGACCGTTTTCCTGGCATGAGAAGAAGCCACATTGGGAGGAGGTGACTGAGCAGGGGAAAGCAGAGGTGTGTACGTGTGTGTGTGTGGGCACGCTGAAGGCAGTGCAGTGGGAGCTGGGTATGAGAGTGGGATACTGGTATTTAAGCTTTCTGAGGTGGGGCAGTTTCAGGTGATGACAAGGTGCAGGGTGCGGCCACAGGAGTGGGCAGCTGAAAAGACAAATGGAAGGTCCTTGGAGTGGAGGAGCTTGGAGGGACACTCAAGCCACCCCACTTGAGCTGGAGAGAACCACTGTACCAAAGTCAGATACTCGGGTCCTCATGGAGGAGGGGAGGGGCTAGATGCTGATGTTTCACTCATTCATCTTCATTCATTCATTCAGGAAATCCTGTCGATTTGCTTTGCCTTCACAGGCAACCAGGCAGACAGGGGTCTTTCCCTGACCTACTCCACCATCTCTGAGGACCACACAGGTCTCTGCTTTCCCTGTCCCTTCCTCGGAGGGGGAAAGGGCGGTGCCCTGCTGGAGCCTTGGCTGCAGGGGCTTCTCCACAGACACAGAGGCCTCTGGTCTGGCTGCACCAGTTTCCCCCCCAGATGTCCTCGAGGTGGGGGATCAGCACGAAGGAGGCAGGTTGACATGCAGCCAGAGTGTTTGTCCTGGAAGATGTCTCCAAGTTGCCTCCAGGCTCTGGGATCAGGGGGAGGAACTGGAGCACCCTGGGCAGGTCGGGAGTGAGGAGAGCAAGGCACAGAGAAGCAGCAAGTGCCCGAGGTGGGATGAGATGGGCTGGCCGAAGACATGAGGGTCCCCAAGGGCCTCCCAAACTCAGACACGTGGCTCAGGGTCATCCCCCAACCCAGACCCATGGCACTCTCCCAAGGGATTTCCGCACCCAGTCTCACTAATATCTGCAAAGTTCTGCTTTGTCTGTCGCTTCATCAATCTGGTTGACTCTTAAGCAGGTTTCCAAATCGCAGAGACTGGCGGAAAATTCATGCTGCTCCTCACGGCGGTTGCGTGTTGGGTATCCTCATTCCTTTGTGACATTCTTATTCAAAACTCCCTAGGAGCACAGTGCTCATTTTCCAAATGGATACCATCCTGGTGTCACTGTCATCAGATAAACCTATGGAGACAGAAGATGGTCAAAGGGACCTTTACAATCTCCCTTTAAAAACTGCCAGGCAGGAGCGTCCTTTGTAGAGCCAGGGAACCGCCTACGCTGTGCTCCCCACAAACCCGGCCAAGGGCGTGGACTCTCCCCTCGGCTGGCCGCAGGCTCTCAGTGGAATGCCAGGACGAGGAGGACAGGACCGGCCACTTCCTCCATCACTGTCACCTGTGCTCTGGCCTTCTGGCCAGGCGCAGATCTCCAGGATCAGTTCGGGAAGAAGAGCCCACAGCGCTAGTCTTGGGGACTCAGATATATAGTCTGGACGCACTAGATCATCTCCAGAGCTGGCTGTAGACTGAAGGCCAGAGAGGGGATGGGGGCACCTGGACTGGGGCATTCCCACTCCAGCCACGGACCTGGCAACTTGCTCCCCAAAATGTTGGCTGCACAGTGCTGAGATCAAAACAGAGTTCAAGCACTCCGGGAATCTGACATACCTGACCTCTGAGATTACTAAGCACAGCATGCTTCTCAGAACCTCAGGTTCAACAATGTTTATCAGATGCTGATGAAGCCAAGGTTCATGGCTATGAATATTTATTGATCAAACTATTAGCTATTTGATGATATGTTTGTTGTGTCACAGAATGTATCAAACTGATTATGAGAATTCACTCATTACACAGATCTTTACTGGCAGCCTTCCTTGTGAAGGTGGAGATGTGGATAAGAGTGAAGGCTGCTGATCCAGTCCAGCAATGAGGACAGACAGACAGACTGCAGGCTCTTGGGCCACGGCTCTGAAAACCCCGAGAGGAACAGGTGGGAATCCAAACAAGGATTTAGAAAGTTTTCACCGGCAGGTCACGCTTGAGCGGCCTTGTTTGTTTTCGGTTACCTTTTTGGTAAATGGTATTTGTGGTTGCTTTCTATATTTTAACAGCTTTATTGAGAAATATAATATACCATACAATTCACGCATTAAATTACAATTCTGTTTTTACACAGTTGTGCAATCCTCGCCACACTCAATCTCACCTTTGCATCATCCCTCAGAGAAACTCTTAGCAGCCACTTTCCGTTTTCCTCTAACTCTTGCCCACCCCCTTGCTTGTCCCCAAACCCTAGACAGCTACTCATCTGCTTTCTGCCTCAATGAACTGGCCTATTTTGGATATTTCACCTAAAGAGAATCATGACAATTTATGGTCTTCAGTGACTGGCTTCAGTGTTGTCAAGGTTCATCCATATTGACAGCGCCCCACTCCTTTCTGTTTGTTTGTTTTTTGCCTGGCTATCAGTTCCCTAACCTGGGACTGAACCCTGGCCACAGCAATGAAAGTCCAGAATCCTAACCCCTAGTCCACCAGGGAATTCCCCACCCCTGCTCAGTTTCATTGCCAAATAATATTCCATTGTGTGGATATGCCACATTTTATTTACCTGTTCATCAGTCGATAGACATTTGAATTGTTTTTGGGTATTATGACTAATGCTGTTGTTCACATTTGTGTCCAAGTTTTTGTGTGTATGCAGTTTGAACTTCTTCACTGTATATCTGGGAGTGAGGTTGCTGGGTCATCTGGTAACTGTGTTTAACATTTAAGAAACTACCAAACTGTTTTCCAAGGTGGCTGAGCCATTTTTTATTGCCACCAACAGTATATGAGGGCCCCAACTCATCTTATATCCTCATCAGCACTTGTTTTCCTTTTTTAAATTATAGCTGTCTTGGTAAGTGTGAAGTGGCATCACATAGTGGTCTCAATTTGGGTTCATGGTCATAAAGTAGAATTGTAAGGGGGGAAACTCTCCTCAATCCTATTTGGGTCTCCAGCTGGGCCTAAGAATTAAACTGAAACAGAACAAATTAACAGGAGAAAAGCATACAATTTTTTAAAACCAGAGCAGGAAGCTTTTACATCTTTCAGACAAGCACACAATGAATCTGTGACAAATGGACAAGACAAAGGGGCTTATATGAGGGGTAGGAAATGGTGAAGAAGTAACCTTGGAAGTTAAGGGTTAGTTTAACAAGGATGTTGGTACAGATCTTAGTCCCCAGCTCCCCCCTAACCCCCCCACCCCACCTATCTCTAGTGATAAGAAAGTCTTTCTTCCCCCTGGATCAAAGAGGACACTTTCATATGGGAGCTTTATCTCCTGCTTTCAAGTAAAAGAACAAGATCGGTGTCCTTCTTGCCCCTGATGTGTCTTAAGTGCCTTTCATTCAAAGTAATCAATATGCCAAAGTGGCCTGTTTGGGGGTGAAATATTCCAGTCTCTGCCTCTATCTGAATGTCTTCTTCCCCATGTGTCTCTGTGTCTTATGATAAATCCAGTATGATGTCATCCCAATATCCTTAACTAATTATATCTGCAAAGACCCTTTTCCTAAATAACGTCCATCCCATAGAAAGAGGAGTTGACAGCTACAGTCCATGGGGTCACAAAGACTTGGACATGACTGAGCAAGCGCGAAACGTCTGCACCTGAGGTTCAGGGTGGATGTGAATTTCTGTTGGGGAGAATACTATTCCATCTGCTACAGAAGATGAGGGTAAAGATGATAATGACCTAGAAGAATCAAAAGAAAGAAGACAAGTAGGCAGATATAAGATATATTTTAATTAATTCATTTATTTTTAAAACTTTTATTGAGTATAGGTGATTTACAATGTTGCATTAGTTTCAGGTATACAGCAAAGTGAATCAGTTATATTAATACATATACCCACTCTTTTGTTTTAGATTCTTTTCCCATTTCGGCCATTACAGAGGACTGAGGACTGAACAGGGTTCACTGTGCTGTAGAGTAGAACGTGTAAAGTATGCTTTGGACTGGCTGTTAGGAAGCCGCTGAAATGAAGGATGGAAGAACAGAATGGAACACAAGAAAACATTCACTTCATGTTTTTCAAAGGCTGTAATAAAGCTAGGAAAGTCCTTTCGGGTTGCAACAGGTATTTACTTATTTCCATATCTAAACATTTGAATGTTTGCTATATGCCAGGCCATTTGGGGGCTTAACTCATGGCTCAAATGGTAAAGAACCTGCCTGCGATGCAATGCCTGAGACCCGGGTTCGATCCCTGGGTCGGGAAGATCCCCTGGCGAAGGGAATGGCAACCCACTCCAGTAGTCCTGCTTGGAAAATTCCATGAACAGAGGAACCTGGTGGGCTACAGTGCAGGGGGTCGCAAAGAGTTGGGCACAATTGAGCAACGAAGCACATACACGACGAAAGCAACAGGACCTTGGTGTCCCCGTTTTATAGGTGAGGAAGCCTGACTACAGGAGCTTGTACTTGGAAAGGGCACAGCTGATCCATGACAGAACTGGGGACTTGAGGTCAGATCATCTCAAGTCCAAGGCAGAGCTTGAAACGCCGGTGGGTTCTCTTTGCTGGAGCCGGGATACTCCTCCTCAAGCACTGGCCACCCCTTCCTTCCTCCTGGGTTAACTTAAGAAGTGACTGAACTCATGAGTGACAGACGGGTCACGTGTTTACAACTGGGCAGAATCAGTATCTTCCAAAAGAACCCAGGATGGGGGAAAAGGAACTTGGAAATGAGAAACAAAAGGAGAAAAAGAGGCCAAGGAGAGGTGCTTTTTAAGGTGGCGGATACTCAGAATACACCCTGACTGGTAGGGACCGGTCGCTGAGCCCTATTGTTTAATCTTCAGAAAAAAGCTATAAAACAGGAAAGATTATTATCCTCACTTTACAGCCCCCTGAGCGCAAGTAACTGTGCAAGTTCACTTGGCTGATGAGCGGAAGAGCCAGGAATTGATAGTGCATTAGAAGCTGCTTCTTTGGAGGAGGAGTTGTTTATTCACTCAGAAGAATGAAGTTCAGATCCCAGGCCTACCATTGACTGTGCTCTCACTCAACTCACTTAATCTCCCTGGGCTTGTTTCCTCATCTGTGAAATGAGAATCTTGGCACTTCTTGAATGTTTATATCTCATTTTTATACATGTGCCACATCCTGCTCCGTGTTTTGTATTCATAGCTTCATGAGTCGGGACAGCTCAAAATTCTGTTTACCATGCTTGTTTTCCTCTACCACGAGTCTGAAAACTGATTTATTTTTGCCTTGAGCAAACTATTTATTTCCAGACTCCACGGAGCCTGGAAGATACTAGAGAAAAAAAACAACAACTTGTTAAATGAACACTTATCTCTGTGTACTTGAGTAAAGGAATCATAAGAATTCCTCAGCCTTATTTTCTTCAAAAGAAAAAAAAAACTGAACACCATCAGGACGTTGTCCTTAAAATCACAAGGGTATTGGCTGAATGACAAAATGTAGATCAAAGTACTCTGAGTCCCTAGAGAAAGATGTCAGGCAATAACAAGAGATTATTATAATATGCCAAACATAATGGCAAATAATATGCCAAACGTAAACCCCTAGAGACCTAAGAAAGCAGAGGGAGTGAGAGGTGAAGGGAACGTTTACTGAGCACAGCTGGTTCTCAGGCTCTGACTTTGGTGCTTCCAATACTATTTTCTCTCATCCTCAGAGCAGGCCTGAAAGGCGAACATAATTGCCCTCCTTTTTAAGCATGGGAACCCTGTAGCTCATGGAGGTTAAGCAGTTTATCAGATTATCTGATTCCAAAGCCTAATCTCTTCCTACAACACCATGCTGACACTCCAGGGACAATTTGGCTTGCATTTTTCTTCTCTAGAGACCTGTCCCTTCAGAAAAACTTCCCTGGGTCCTTCTCAGCAAAGTCTTAAAAAAATCCACCCAAGCTGATTGCAGGTAGAATCTTGCATCTTTGAAAAGGATTGTCTCCATGCAGTAAGGAAGAGGGCACCGTGTGGGAGAGGCCAGTGGACAACAGACCAAAAAGACCAGCCTTGTCCTTCTGGTTCCCAAACCTGATGGAACTGTTTCCTTCTGCATGATTTAGCTGGCTCAGTGCACAGCCATGACAGCTGCAGAAATAGTTCTGGAATATTTAGCCAAAGCCAAATTCATAATACGCTAGAGATGATTCAAGGCTGATGGCATTTCCTCCCCAGCCTTTTTTTTCCCGGGAAGAGAGAGCATTCTTTAACCTGGGTTGTAACCTGGGTTCTTCCAGAACTGTGTCTATAAACCTTTTTTTATTTTCACAACCTGGGGGTATTTTATAAACGTTGGTCAAGGCACTTCAACTTAGTGCAGCTTTCAGACTTTGGGAGTGGGGGTGGAGAATTTGAACATGGGTGTTAAATGCTGCTTCAGGCTAATATATGGAAGGAAACTACTTTTGTTGTATTGATGTGTGGGATGGGAATGCTCTTTTGTATTGTCCTAATATTCTAAAGGGGGCTTCCCTTGTGGCTCATCTGGTAAAGAATCTGCCTGCAATGCGGGAGACCTGGGTTTGATCCCTGGGTTGGGAAGATCCCCTGGAGAAGGGAAAGGCTACCCACTCCAGTATTCTGGCCTGGAGAATTCCATGGACTGTATAGTCCATGGGGTCGTAAAGAGTCAGACATGACTGAGCAACTTTCACTTCACAATATCCTAAAGGATCAGGCTCTACAACTTTTGGTTGATGTCTCTCTTTCTGTTAAAGAGTGATCTCACTTTATAGGGAAACAGGAGAATAACACCTTGATTCAAAATGGATAAGTACATATACTGTCTTGAAAACTGCAAATCAAAAAGCCCTGGGGCAAAACAGAGTTGTTTCTGTCTCTCTCAGTCTCTCTCTCTTTTTTTTTTTTCCTTTAAGATATAAGTTGTTCAGCAAGATCTCTTTATTTGCCTTTGAAATCAAATATATCTGACTTAAGTTCTGGTGTGGTAAATTAGTGATAACATAGGCTGATAAATTTATTTTTATCTCTAAAAAGCAATCCATAGCAGGATGCCAAACTTTATGTATAACATATAATCTCAGTCATGTCCTAAAGCCCATATTTGTATATATGAATATACATTAAAAAAATAATACAGAGGCAATTTGAATGTTAACAGTGGTTATTTTTAAATTGTGGAAATATAGCCTTCGAGCTCTAGAGCCTGTACTCTGCAACAAGAGAAGCCATGGCAATGAGAAGCCCAAGCACCACAACCAAGGATAGCCCCCGCTCTCTGTAACTAGAGAAAACCTTCGCAGCAAGGAAGACCCAGCACAGCCAACAATAACTAAATAATTCAGTGGTTTTTTTAAAAAAAGATGCGAAAGACCAGAAAGATTGCAAATTCTGAGTAAGATGAGCAAGACTACAGTCCTTATTCTTTTCTTAATCAGATATCCTGGAGTTAATTCGTGTCAGACTTTTATTTCACCGAAAAAGAGGAAATCAGAGTTATAAAAAGAAAAGGATTCATAAGCAAAGTTGAGGACACTTCTAAACACGTTGCCCAATCTCTGAGAAGCCAGGTCTCTGAACAAGGAAGGGTGGGAAAACCTGGACTGAGATGGAAAGCACAGGTTCTCACAGTGAGGACCAGGCTTGCAGGCTTTCTGGGACCAGTCGGAAGGACGTGGGATTTGGATCAGAGGCCTGAGTTCCACTCACAGAATTGCCACTTATCAGTCACGTGACACCAGCAATTCCAGCAAAATCTGTGGGCACTGATGCTGTTGTTCATAAAAGAGGTCTGCTCCCAACTCTGTGCGTTAGTCGCTCAGTCACGTCCAACTCTTTGCAACCTCATGGACTGAAGCCCACCAGGCTCCTCGTCCATGGGATTCTCCAGGCAAGAATACTGGATTGGATTGCCATTCCCTTCTCCAGGGGATTTTTCTGACACAGCGACCGAACCTGAGTCTTTTGCATTGCAGGCAGATTCTTTACGGTCTGAGCCACCAGGGAAGCCTGACTCTAGGGATCTATCTTCCCTGGCTGGAAAGAATGGCATTCCAGATAAAGTCCAAAATACGAGACCCCACGTCAATGTCCAACCAGGCCACTCCTTCCCTGGAATTGCCACTCAACCTTCCTGTACACACTGGGTTTCCTCATCCTTGGTTTCAGGTGTCCTCCCTCGGGAGGGAATGTCGCAAGACTGACTAATGCACCCGCGTGTCCCAATCATGATGATGAAGTGGACAGCTGTAGGGAGTTCCGACCTGCCATTCCCAGCTCCACAATAGGATTGCAGGGCCATTCTGCTGTGACCTTAAAAGTCACCTTTCCATCCTGCATCTGGGGCTCTTACGCCTTAGGCTTCTTTCCAGAGGTCTGAAAGCATTCCCTTTAGCAGGTGGCCAGTCTGGCTAGCTTCAGGCGGCAAGGGGGAGCCCACACTCAGGGAGGCAATTGAAACTTCTTCAACATCCTTGCCCCCCTAAAAAATAATTTAGAGATTTTAATCTTTCCCAGAAACCACTGAAAATACCATCCACGAAGAAGGATGCACTAAAGTTTCCTCCTAGCCTCCAGAGAAAATGAATTCTTAGAGGTGTTTTTTTTTTCTTTAAACACTCACACGTTAATTTCTGGGGGGTTCCCTCTCTTGTTTGCAAACAGCACGGATTATGACCTCAAGCCGCGGTACTACGCGGTAGTTTTATTGATAAATTCCTCCTATAATCACTGCGATTACAAAGGCGGTCAAGTCCGGTGGGCGCGCCCTGCGGTGGAGAGTTTCCTTGGCAACCGAGGGCACGCTCACGCCCACGTCCAGAGGAAGACTTCCTCTGCCCAGGTGAGTGTTCCAAAACATTTACGAACCTGTCGTGGCGCTTTCCAGACACCAACAGACAGGTCAGTTCTGTCTCTTGGTGATCCCCCTTGAGACCCGGCCCCCGGTTGCTGTCCAGGGATGGAGTAGAGGGTGGAGAGACGCGAGGAGGGCAGGTGTCCGGGTCCCCAGCGCCTCCGTTGTTTCTCTCGGTCGTCCGCTCTCCACCGTCGCGGGGTTGGGACCCCCGTCTGATGCTCTCCAGAATCCCGCCGGTTCCCAGCCCAAGCCGATCCAGGTTCGGGGATCTGGCCAAGACGCGAAGGGAACGGATCGCCGCCCCCTCGCGCTGCACGGTGGCCCCAGCTGCCCGGCGCCCCCGGCCCCGGCGGCGGCGGGAGGCGGGCTGTCCAGTATGCAAATGCCCGGGGGCGGGAGCCGCCTCCCGCTCGGATAAAAACTCAGGGCGGGGCGCCACGCAGAAGCGCTGCCTCCCGGGAGCCGGCCGTGCGCTCCGGCCCCGCGCCCGCCCGCTGCCTGCCTGCGCGGCCCGCGGGCCCCCGGTAAGGACGCGCGGCGGCTCGGGGACCCGAGGCGGCGAGGGGAGAGGGCGCGCGTCGCGACCCGGGGGACCAGAGCGAGCTGCCTTGGTCCCCGTCCCTCCTCGGCCCACGCGCGCCCTCCACGAGCTTTCTCCGTGGGAACCCGGGAGCCGGCGTCTCTGCTGTGCCCTCCCAAGGGCCGGGGCAGGTGGCATCTCCTCGGGGCACGTTTGTCCCCAGGCCATCAGCGATCGAAAGCGAAAGGAACTGCGTTCGGTGTGCGCCAGGTTAGGAGAGCTGAAGATTGTCTTGGAGTGGAGGGAGACGGGGGTCGATCAGAAGAGCTTGCACGATGGGCCTCTGGCTATTATTATCCTGGGGGTTTTCCTGGCCATCCCGGGAGCTGCTTTGGGAGGCGATGGAAGGGAAGAACAAGCCGAGGGGAGAAAGGTGTGGGTGTGTACACGTTTGAATGAACAGAACGAATCGACTTTAGACGCTGGACAGAAACTTACAACCAGACTCAGCATGTTACCCACCTCTGCAGAATAGACACCTAGTCTTGTGGAAAAATGACTTTAATAGTCCCCTCTTTCCCTCCCCCTCAACCTTAGTTTACAAAATGAGAGGTTTTTCTGAAGTCTTTTTTTTTTTTTTTTTCATATTTATTTGGCTGTACTGGGTCTTAGATACAGCATGTGGGATCTAGTTCACCAGGCCCCTGCCCCACCTTCACTGGGGGGCCAGTGAATCTTAGCCACTGGACCACCAGAGAAGTCCCTTGAAGTCTTTTTAAACTAGCATCAATCTCAAGGTTGGTCAGTTAAGATCTGGGTTTGCCCAGGCTGCCCTTTGTGGAAGTGCCTCCTGTCTGGTTCCTGTACCCCGGCAAACATACACAGCCCCCACCCCCGATCCTGCATCCCAGGAGAGGGAAGAAAAATAGCCCAGGAGGTGCCCAAACCCAGGCTACTGTCCCCCGCTTTGTGATATCCGGTGTGGGTCTTTCTCTGAAATAGAGACAGAAACCGCAGTCCTCCTCCTCCTCCCCTCAAAACCAGTCAGAATCACCCGAGGGAAGGAGGATTTTTGGGAGTCTTTGTGAAGACCCGAGGGCTTTCCAGGTGGAGATAAGCCTGGGGCACATAGCTGTCCTTGGAGCCATAGAATCTGAACTGGAAGGTCAGAGAAGGAACAAATGGGAAGTGGGAAAAGTGGAGAGGATTAATTTTGAGGGAAGGGAGTGGTGAAGAGGTAGAGATATTTGACACTTGTTTCCTCCTGTTTCTGTTTATGTGTGTTGCTGTGGTTCTGGTTAGTAGCTGGATCAAAGACAACTGGAAACATGTCGGAATTTTGGTTAATTTCTGCTCCCGGAGATAAGGAAAATTTACAAGCCCTGGAGAGGATGAACACAGTAACCTCCAAGTCTAACCTGTCTCATAACACCAAATTCACAATTCCTGACTTCAAGGTACAATTTCCTGGGAAGGAGGAAAGAGGTCATGGGCTTGGGTGGGTGTCTTCTGGAAAGCCAAGGAGAAAAAATATGTCAAAGGCACCAACACTGAGGTTCAGCCTGGGTGTGAGGCTGGACAGGGGGGTCTGGATGGGACTGGCCTGGGTGGGGACTTCATGAATAGTCCCAAATTAACTGTGGTAACTGTGGACATAGAGCCACAGACAGAATGAGCAGGAGACAAGGGTGTGGCTAGCAGTGTCTTCAAAAGGTGGAAAGGGTGTCTTACACACTTGGGTCCTCAGGAGTTGTTCTCAGATCCTTTCTGTCTTCAACATCAAAGAAAACCAACATGGTTTAAATGTGCAGGCTTGGAGATGTTCATCCTTGATTGCGTTCTTGGGCTGGGAGCAGGATGGGCAATCCAGCATCCCTCTGGTTCTGGTGGAGAGAGAAGGAAGGAGGTTCAGTGATAACTGTATAGATGGCGGAAAGAGATTTTAAAATGAAACAGACATGACAGAGGATCAAGATATGTGAAATCTTAAAAAAAGAATTTGGTAATCCTTTAAAAATTTTATTTATTTGGCTACGCAGTGGAGTCTTTAGCAAACTCTTCAGTTCAGTTCAGTTGCTCAGTCATGTCCGACTCTTTGCGAACCCCATGGACTGTAGCACACCAGGCCTCCCTGTCCATCACCAACTCCCAGAATTTACTCAAAGTCATGTCCATTGAGTCAGTGATGGCATCCAACCATCTCATCCTCTGTTGTCCCCTTCTCCTCCTGCCTTCAGTCTTTCCCAGCATCAGGGTCTTTTTCAAATGAGCAAACTCTTAGTTGTGGCAAATGGGATTTTAATTCTGTGACCAAGGACTGAATCCAGGACCCCTGCATTGGGAGCATGGAGTCTTAGCCACTGGACTACCAGGGAAGTTCCTGTGTAGTCTTCTTAACTTCAAAAAGAGTAGACTATGCCATGCTTCCTTCAGGAGAAGAAGCTTAAAGCAGTCTTTCTGCCCTACAAATATCTCTTGGGGTCAGGAGTGCATGTGTGCTAACAGTCAGTCCTGTACAACTCTTTGCAACCCCATGAACTGTAGCTTGCCAGGCAAGAATACTGGAGTGGGTTGTCATGTCCTCCTCCAGGGGATCTTCCCAACCCAGGGATCGCACCTGCATGTCTTATGTCTCCTGCTTTGGCAGGCGGGTTCTTTACCACTAGCGCCACCTGGGAAGCCCCAGGTTCTGGAGGGATGTTGCTAAGCGCCCAGAGGCAGTTCTAGTGAATTGCTATATAATCCTCTTTTAAACCTCAGTTTGCCTCTCTGGCAAAAGAGCTGCATCATTGTTGATGAGGCTACTGCATTTGCTCGAGATTATGGACCGGAACATTGGAGGCCTGTACACCACATTGTTAAGTGCATTGTTACCACTCCCACATTATAGATCGGGATGGGCTGAGGAAGGAGACTGGGGCTGTGGAACTGATAAGCAGCGACATTGGCTTCTGAGCCATTTCTTGCTGATTTTTCCAGCCTGCCGCTGTTTGTCCATGGTCACATATCTGGAGCTTAGTGGATGAAGCATTTACTCATTGCTTGCTTACGACGTGTGAGGCATTGTATTAGCCCAAGGGTACACAGATTTAAAAAAGACCTGACTTCTGCCTGAAGTTACTGAAAATCAAGTCCTTTGAAAAGGAATAACACTTCTAGGAATATCCAGACTTCATGGTTTCCTAATTACTTCTCAATGTCTGATGGGTGGTTGATGATGTGAGAACGAACTTTTTCCTTCTGATTCTGTGAGTAAACCTTTAAAGGGAGAAGGCAATGACACTGTACTCCAGTACTCTTGCCTGGAAAATCCCATGGACAGAGGAGCCTGGTAGGCTGCAGTCCATGGGGTCACGAAGAGTCGGACATGACTGAGTGCCTTCACTTTCACTTTTCACTTTCATGCATTGGAGAAGGAAGTGGCAACCCACTCCAGTGTTCTTGCCTGGAGAATCCCAGGGACGGGGGAGCCTGGTGGGCTTCCGACTATGGGGTAGCACAGAGTCGGACACGATTGAAGCGACTTAGCAGCAGCAGCAGCAGACCCTTAAAGACAATTTCGGACACGGTAGCAATTTCCACATGAAGAAGCAGGTCGTCATAAGGAACCTATCCTGAAAAGAAAAGGACTTTCCTAAATGAGAGTGGGAGGAAAAGCTGGGCTTGCCCCAGAAAGGTCATTGTTAATAACAGCAGAGAGGGCCAGACAGAAGGCTTTGCCGTACTAACTTGGAGGAGAGAGGCTTTCGGAAATGATAACTTCCTTGATTGGCTTTTTGTCACATCTTTTCCTCGGCTCTGAGGATTAATCCCCTGAAGAGCTGACTGTCCTCCTCTTTTTCTGTCATTTCTTTTAAAATTTTATCCCACTCGGTTATGTGAGATCTTAGTTCCTCAACCAGGGTTCAAACCTGCGCCCCCAACCTTGGAAGTGTGGTCTTGAGCACTGGACTGCTAGGGGAATCCCCCAGACTGCTATTCTTAGAGGAAAGTGAACTGAGGGCAGATCGGGACACATAGTCACTTCCTCCTGTGGCTGAAATGACAGTTTATCCTCTTGGCCAAAAAATAAAATAATAGTAATAACAATAATATTCCCAAATCCACTGGTTTCTCTTGAGAGCCCTTCTCGGTTTCCAGTCTGACCGTTGACCAAGGAAAACTAAGTCAAGATGGAAGTTAGAGAATTCCCTGCCCTGGAGTTGAAGGGGCACTCCCCCACCCCCCTGCTTCAAAGTCTGAGCCCCTAACTTCTCTCCCATCTTTCTAGGTGGGGACCTTGGATTCCCTTGTCGGCCTCTCTGATGAGCTGGCAAAGCTTGATATCTTTGCTGAAAGGTAAAATATTTCTTATTTACTACATACAAGTGAGAATGTGCCAATGTTGTCAGAAGACACAGTGCTTTTGCTTTGGCTGGCCCTGGACGTCACAGGAAGAGCCGGGTGGGTCTTCATGAGGGTGCGGGAGACCTTGAGGAGATTTGCTTGCTCAGGCAGCATGTTTTTTTAGGGGGCTGCCCTTCAGGGGACTATGGAATAAGGTGCTGAAACACTTAGAAAAATATGATGCAGCTTATGCCCGCCAAAAGCTTTTCAGTTTTTCTTTATAATTTGGTTTTGTTTTTGTAGGAACATAGCACATGCACATCATTAAAAATTCAAATGACAAAGAAAGGCTGTCCAGTAAAATCTGCTTTCTTCTCACCTGTTTTCCAGTTCCCTGTCCCCTTGTTTTCCCTCTTTTAAGGCAATGTTATTATAATTTTTAGGCAAGCCTTCCAGAGACAGTCTGTACCTGTACCAATAAATATGAGCATATTCTTAAAAATAATTTTATACAAATGATAGCATATATCCTGCACCTTGTTTCCCTGCCCTGAATCCCATTTCTTAGGTATAGTTTCATGTCAGCCCATAATTATAAAAAAATGGCTGTATTACCTTGACTAAATGTAACCTAATTTATTTGAATTTTCCTATTGATGGACATTTTTCTAGTGTTTTGCTATTACAAACAAACTGTAATGAGTGTCCTTTTTTGTACTTCTTTGTGCTCATGTAGGAGTGGGATAATTATTTTAGAGCCTTAAAATCATTTATTTTAAAAAATTATTATAAATCTGGTACATAATCATTGGGAAATATTTATAGATCATTATTATTGTTTAATTCGCTAAGTGACATCCAACTCTTTTCTACCGCATGGACTGTAGTCCACCAGGCTTCTCTGTCCGTGGGGTTTACACATTTTACATGCTTTTCCCTTCATATATTATACTTTGGCTCTCACCATTAACTAGTCTACTGTAATGTTACACCATATGGATTTGCCATAATTTATCTTGCAGGTAGGTTTTAAATAATAATACTACCTTGTCTTGCTGCTGCTAAGTCACTTCAGTCGTGTCCGACTCCGTGTGACCCCATAGACAGAAGCCCACTTAGTGTAGATGAAACTCTGTGGTTTAACAACTGTTTGCACTTGGTTCTAAGAAAAGTACAGATAAAATAGGTGACAAAAGAGTCTTCAGGGTCCAGGGCATACAGCTACACTCTGCATGTCCAGGGGAGATCTGGACATGATCCTTTGTAGAGAGTTTCCTTTTTTATTCATTTATTTATTTTTGCTTGTGCTGGGCCTTTATTGCTGCGTGGGCTTTTCTCTACTTGCAGCTGCTGCTGCTGCTAAGTCGCTTCAGTAGTGTCCGACTCTGTGCAACCCCATAGATGGCAGCCCACCAGGCTCCCCCGTCCCTGGGATTCTCCAGGCAAGAACACTGGATTGGTTGCCATTTCCTTCTCCAATGCATGAAAGTGAAAAGTGAAAATGAAGTCACTCAGTCATGTCTGACTCTTCGCGACCCCATGGACTGCAGCCTACCAGGCTTCTCCGCCCATGGGATTTTCCAGGCAAGAGTACTGGAGTGCTCATGGGGTCTATTCTCTAGTTGCAGTGCAAGGCCTTCTCATTGCAGTGGCTTCTCTTGTTTCGGAGCACAGGCTTCTTCGGTATTTGCAGCGGGTAGCTCGGTACTTGTGGCACAGGGGCTTAGTTGCTCCCAGGCATGTGGGATCTTCCTGACCCAGGGATCGAACCCATGCCTCCAGCATTGGCAGGTGGATTCTTTACCACTGAGCCACCCATGGTTGCCTGTTTTCAGGGACTGTGGACATGTGCTTTTATTACCTTCTCAGGGGAATGGTGATTAGGATGCCATGGCCTTTTCTGATTCAGGTTTCTGATCTGCAGCTTGGTGGCATGGGCTAGAAATTACATTTTCTGTGTTCTACTTGCTGTTCAGCCACCCATCACCTAAGAATAAAAAGAAGCCCTTTGTTAGTAACATCTTACTCTGCGTGGGATGTTGGACTAACCACATAAAGACAATCCTAATCATCAGGCAGTTTGTAGCTCACAGTCCTCGAGAAAGAAAACCTTCACCTTCCTCATCTGTAAAATGGGATAGTAGTGATCATCTCTGTGCTTTCAGAGAAAAGTGAAGGGGAGTCAAATCGTGTTGAATCAAGAGTGATCAAATCCCAGGACGTGTTCTAAGAATCACTGACATTCAAAAAACAAGTGGGTTGGTCCCTTAATATCAGCTCCTTTCAAAGGCTGCTCCACCCCATGGGGAGGTGGGTCTGACAGATACCGAGGAGCCTAGCCCACTATCCTGGGCTGGCGATGCCTTTTATTGGCAGCCCTGACAAAACAGCAGGATGCTATGCAGTGAAGGTGCACCAGCATTGGCCTAAGAAAAGTAAATTGTTAAAAAAAAAAAAAAAAGGATAAGTGTGAATTGTTCCTAGGCCTGCTGAGGAAATGACAGTGAGTCAACATTTTAATTTTTCTAGACCTTTCTTTGCTACCAGCTTTCTTCCTTAAAAAGGTGCATGTCCTTAATCTCTTCCTTATTCAGCCCCTTCTGCCTCTCATAAAATTCTGTGACCTTAGATTATTATCACTTCCACTTTCCTTTTTTGTGTGTTTTTTGGTTTGGTGTTTTTCAGTAAGCATTAGCGGAGAAGGCAATGGCAAGCCACTCCAGTACTCTTGCCTAGAAAATCGCATGGACAGAGGAGCCTGGTGGGCTGCAGTCCATGGGGTCGCTACTAGTCAGACACGACTGAGCGACTTCACTTTCACTTTTCACTTTCATGCATTGGAGAAGGAAATGGCAACCACTCCAGTGTTCTTGCCTGGAGAATCCCAGGGACGGCAGAGCCTGGTCGGCTGTCGTCTATGGGGTTGAATAGAGTCGGACACGACTGAAGCGACTTAGCAGCAGCAGCAGCAGTAAGCATTAGAGTTTTGTCCTGTGCCTATTGGTTACACGAATGACTTGTGTTTAAGAAAATAATGAGCAAGTCAGATTAAGGCTGTAATTGTGAAACAGCACCTGAATGAATTAAAGTTTTTTTAAAAAATATATAAACAGAGTGAGGTATGGCAGAATGAAAATCACTGTGCCTTGTTGTATTTTTTTCCTTGTGGATACATATTCCGAAGAGCCTTCCTATCAGGAGAAGAAAAGTGGGACTGAACACCCTGATATTCTTATTTCTAGCATTCATCCAGTCTAGAAGTCAGATAACTTTTGTTTGGGGGTTAATGCTGGAGCTTGGGTTAAAATAATGGGAAACACTGATAAAATACAAAGATCAGCTTCAGTTAGAAGGACACAAGTGTTATTAGATAAATAAAGGCTAGCCGGGAATGTAACCCAGGCAGCATGAACCCGTCAGTACTGCTTCTGGTTAGGAGAGCAGAGAAGGATCAGGAGTTTTCAAGGTGTATTGTTTCCACATCCTTTTATTATTTATTTACCTGGGGCACTAGAGTGTTTTTCCGTGTAGCTGGAAGGCAGCTTTTGCTTGTTTACTGGAGCCTTCCTTTTATTTTTGATTCATTGCCCCATACCATCTTTGGTAATTTACCCTGTGTTTATATTTTGATTCACGAACATTTGAGAAACCAAATGATTTTCCCTTGAAAAGAGCCGTCCCTCCCCCCTCCCCTTTTTTTTCCCTTTTATGTTTAAGTTCTTCTCAGTACCTTAGCCTGTTTTGTGGTGCTGGTTAAAATATTACGTTTCACTGGCACTTGTGCTGTCAGAGGCACCTCATGAGTTTCTTTGGTGCATTGGTGACTGTCACCTGCCCCTGAGAGCATTACCTGGTCTGCGGAGTCACTGGTGGATTTCTTTAACCACGTGGTTCTGTGAAGCTGACTATGGGCTGGCTGATGAAAGATTCCATATCCGAGTGTGGATGTCTGTTTAGTGATGTGGGTCTTAGAGAGTCAGCTCTTCAAAGGGCATTCTAGAGACAAACAAAATATATTACCCAAAGTTCTCTTCTCTGCCCCTGCAAGAATATCAGGTCAAGATGATCTGCATTGACGCAGCTTAGATTCACTGGACAAATGTTAGCTGAATGCCTGTTTATGCTTTCTGGAGTCCTCAGGGCTTGGTCGCCCTGCTGCGTGTGAGCTGATTTCCTGCTCCCTGGAATGACTAGCCTTCCCCACATCCTACTCTCCCTGTTACTGCCTGTTTCCCCCCGATCAGCTCCCCCAGACTCGTCTCCCACCCTCAGCCCCCACCTTCAGACTCTACTAGTATTGAGCTGGCCAAAAATTTCATTTGGGTTTTTCTGTAAGATGGTACAGAAAAACCCAAATGAGCTTCTTGGCCAACCCAATACCACTGAGCACACCTGTCCCTCCTTCATAACACCCTCCATGGTTCCCTAGTATATTTTCTTGTGGCATCATTGGAAGACTGTGTTCCCAGCTAGACTGTAAGCTCCTGAAAACCAGCTAAATGAATGAACAGAAGAAACAATCCTGGAATATTAGAGCTGACCAGGTCTTTAGAGATCTAATCTAACTCTTTCATGTTCCAGATAAGGAAACATGCCCAGACAGAAGCTTCTGGAAAGAACTGGGTGGGCTGGGGGAGTAGAGGGGAATAGACCTTTGATCCAAATTCAACAATTTGCCCATTAATGGTCAGTCTGTTGATCTGTGCTTTGTTGTTGTTTAGTCACTAAGTCATGTCCAACTCTGTGACCCCATGGACTGTAGCCTGCCAGGCTGCTCTGTCCATGGAATTTTTCAGGCAAGAATTCAGGAGTGGGTTGCCATTTCCTTCTCCAGGGGATCTTCCCAATTCAGGATCAAACCTGTATCTTCTGCATTGGCAGGCAGATGCTTTACCACTGAGCCACCAGGGAAGTCCATGAAATATATTTTAGAAATTAATTTAGTTTCTTTTATTTTTTAAAGTGTGGCTACTAGAAATTTTATATGATACATCTGGTTCAGTTCTGTTTCTATTGCACAGCCCTGGCCTAGAGTTGTAGACGTGCTAAGTCGCTTCAATCGTGTCCAGCTGTTTGCAACCTGATGGACTGTTGCCTACCAGGCTCCTTAGTCCATGGGATTCTCCAGGCAAGAATACTGGAGTGGGTTGCCATGCCCTCTTTCAGGGAATCTTCCCAATCCAGGGATTGAACCCCTATCTCTTAGGTCTCCTGCATTGATAGGCAGGTTCTTTACCACTAGCGCCACCTGGGAAGCCCAGAGCTGAAGGCAGTGCTTCTCAGACACATGAGTCCCCTGGGGATCTTGACAAAATGCAGAGTCCGACTCAGCATGTCTGGGCTGAGCCTGGGATTCTGCATTTTTCCCCAGCTCTCCAGTGATACTGAAGCTGCTGGAGACCACCCTGGGTGCAGCACAGTCAAACAGGGGCTCTCAGAGTGTTGTTTTTTTTTTTATAGACGTGGCAGTGGGTTCACAACCCCCTGGGCTTCCCTGGGATGAGTGAGGATTGGGGTGGAGAGGCCTGTGATCTGAGATCTATTTACAACTGTGGGGGGAAGAGGGCGCTGGGTCCTGCCCTTCCTGAAGGAGCAGCCCAGCGCAGATCCCATCCGTCTGTGTGTGTGAGAGAGAGAGTGAATGAGAGAGACACTCAGACACCAAGGATGTTTCCTACCCTCCACCTTAAAGGGAAGAAGGTGGGGCCCGCGTGCCTGAGCTGTGGAAGGAGCAGGCACAGCTGGAAGAACTCTGTGGGTCAGAGTCATATGGAAGATTTGTTAAAACATGGATTTCTGGGCTCCCCTTCCAGAATTTCTGATTCAGTAGCTGTGATGCGGAACCTCAGAATCTGCATTTCTGCAAGTTCTCAGGTGATGCTGATGCTGCTGGTCTTGGTGCTGAGATTGAGAACTGCTGCTTTAAATGGTGACTGGATGATTCGTTTCTGGAAAGTTTAAAATACGTCACTCTGAGGTATTGGGGCTTGTTGCACTTTAGGAGTAGTTGTGTTCCTCCAAATTTCCAAGATTATTGAGTTTCCTTTTTGGGAGAATTGTATCAATTTTGGTAAATTTCATTTTCCTCAAAAATAATCCACATTGTTGACTTTTACAAGTTATTTGCATAGAATCAGCTATTTTTGTGTTTTGTGATCGTCTCTGCTAATTTCTGTCTCTCTCTCTTTTTTTTTTTTTTTTGGTGTTTTCTTTGATAAGGCTATCCAACAGTTTACCTATCTCACTCTTTAAGAGAAGCAGCTTGTTTTTCCTCAATTTTTAAAAATCAATCTTACATTTTTGCCATTTCTAATTTTCACATTTCTGCATTTATCTTCATTCCTTCCTCTTGCTTGTTTGGGTTTGTTTTCTTGCTCTTTTCTGCAAACATAACTGGGTTATGTGCTGCGTCCATTTATGTTCTTTTTTATTTCACTCTGTGATGTTTAAGGCAGTGGGTTTTTCTCGGCATATTATGTAACTGTTGGCCTATGAAATTTTCATTATCAACTTTTGTCTATGTATTCTGTGAGTTTTTTAACCTTTATAAAATTTCCAGACTGTTGAATTCTTTTTGTTTGTTTCTGTTTTGTACTTTTGTTGCTTTGTTGTTAGAGAATAAAAAAAAGAGATAAGTGCTATTTCTATCTTTGGAAATTTGAAGTTTTCTTTGCTGCTTTTTCTACGTGTTATACAGGTGCCTATATGGATGCCTTACACGGATGTAGTCTCTAGTTTTCCTTGCATAGAGTTGATATATATCTGTTGGTGCAACAGTATCAATGATTTCCATATCCGCTGTGTCCATGTTTCCAATCTTGGTGCACTTTGCTACTCTTATTGCTCAATCACAAAGGTCTGTGATGGTTAGGACTCCCTGTGATGTTCTCTGGTGCTTCTGTTATATTGTTCTGGTCTTGAGTCCCCAGAGAAATGTCTGGAGATGCTGCTGGTTGTCACTTCCCTGTTTTGCTAGGCACCACACTTTGAGCAATATTGCACAGGAACCTAGAATATTAGGTCCATGAATCAAGGCAAATTGGAAGTGGTCAAACAGGAGATGACAAGAGTGAACATCGACATTCAGGGTATCAGTGAACTAAGATGGACTGGAATGGGTGAATTTAACTCAGATGACCATTTTATCTACTACTGTGGCCAGGAATCCCTTAGAAGAAATGAAGTAGCCATCATAGTCAACAAAAGAGTCCGAAATGTAGTACTTGGATGCAGTCTCAAAAACAACAGAATGATCTCTGTTTGTTTTCAAGGCAAACCATTCAGTATCACAGTAATCCAAGTCTATGCCCCTACCAGTAATGCTGAAGAAGCTGAAGTTGAACAGTTCTTTGAAGACCTACAAGACCTCTAGAACTAACACCTGCAAAAGATGTCCTTTTCATTATAGGGGACTGGAATGCAAAAGTAGGAAGTCAAGAGATACCTGGAGTAACAGGCAAATTTGGCCTTAGAGTACAGAAGGAAACAGGGCAGAGGCTAATAGAGTTCTGCTAAGAGAACGCACTGGTCAAAACAAACACCCTCTTCCAACTACACAAGAGAAGACTCTATACATGGGAATCACCAGATGGTTGACACCGAAATCAGATTGATTATATTCTTTGCAGCCAAAGATGGAGAAGCTCTATACAGTCAGCGAAAGCAAGACCGGGAGCTGACTGTGGCTCAGCTCATGAGCTCCTTATTGCCAAATTCAGACTTAAATTGAAGAAAGTAGGGAAAACCACTAGACCATTCAGGTATGACCTAAATCAAATCCCTTGTGACTGTACAGTAGAAGTGAGAAATAGATTTAAGGGACTAGATCTGATAGACAGAGTGCCTGATGAATTATGGATGGAGGTTTGTGACATTGTACAGGAGACAGGAATCAAGACCATCCCCAAGAAAAAGAAATGCAAAAAAGCAAAATGGCTGTCTTAGGGGGCCTTACAAATAGCTGTGAAAAGAAGGGAAGCGAAAAGCAAAGGAGAAAAGGAAAGATATAAGCATCTGAATGCAGAGTTCCAAAGAATAGCAAGGAGAGATAAGAAAGCTTTCCTTAGCAATCAATGCAAAGAAATAGAGGAAAGCAACAGAATAGGAAAAACAAGAGATCTCTTCAAGAAAATTAGAGATACCAAGGGAACATTTCATGCAAAGATGGGCTCGATAAAGGAAAGAAATGGTATGGACCTAACAGAAGCAGAAGATATTAAGAAGAGGTGGCAAGAATACTCAGAAGAACTGTACAAAAAAGATCTTCACAACCCAGATAATCATGATGGTGTGATCACTCACCTAGAGCCAGAAATCTTGGAAAGTGAAGTGAAGTGGGCCTTAGGAAGCATCACTATGAACAAAGCTAGTGGAGGTGATGGAATTCCAATTGAGCTATTTCAAATCCTAAAAGATAATGCTGTGACAGTGCTGCACTCAATATGCCAGCAAATTTGGAAAACTCAGCAGTGGCCACAGAACTGGAAAAGGTCAGTTTTCATTCCAACCCCAAAGAAAGGCAATGCCAAAGAATGCTCAAACTACCGCACAGTTGCACTCATCTCACACGCTAGTAAAGTCATGCTCAAAATTCTCCAAGCCAGGCTTCAGCAATTCGTGAACCGTGAACTTCCAGATGTTCAAACTGGTTTTAGAAAAGGCAGAGGAACCAGATATCAAATTGCCAACATCTGCTGGATCATGGAAAAAGAAAGAGAGTTCCAGAAAAACATCTATTTCTGCTTTATTGACTATGCCAAAGCCTCTGACTGTGTGGATCACAGTAAACTGTGGGACATTCTGAAAGAGATGGGAATACCAGACCACCTGACCTGCCTCTTGAGAAACCTGTATGCAGGTCAGGAAGCAACAGTTAGAACTGGACATGGAACAACAGACTGGTTCCAAATTGGGAAAGGAGTATGACAAGGCTGTATATTGTCACCCTGCTTATTTAACTTATATGCAGAGTACATCATGAGGAACGTTGGGCTGGAGGAAGCACAGGCTGGAATCAAGATTGCCGGGAGAAATACCAGTAACCTCAGATATGCAGATGACACCTCCCTTATTGCAGAAAGTGAAGAAGATCTAAAGAGCCTCTTGATGAAAGTGAAAGAGGAGAGTGAAAAAGTTGGCTTAAAGCTCAACATTCAGAAAACTAAGATCATGGCATCTGGTCCCATCACTTCATGGCAAATAGATAGGGAAACAGTGGCAGACTTTATTTTTCTGGGCTCCAAAATCACTGCAGATGCTGATTGCAGCCATTAAATTAAAAGACACTTACTCCTTGGAAGGAAAGTTATGACCAACCTAGCCAGCATATTAAAAAGCAGAGACATTACTTTGCCAACAAAGGTGCGTCTAGTCAACGCTGTGGTTTTTCCGGTGGTCATGTATGGATGTGAGAGTTGGACTGTGAAGAAAGCTGATCATTGAAGAATTGATGCTTTTGAACTGTGGTGTTGGAGAAGACTCTTGAGAGTCCCTTGGACTGCAAGGAGATCCAACCAGTCCATCCTAAAGGAGATCAGTCCTGGGTGTTCATTGGAAGGACTGATGTTGAAGCTGAAACTCCAATACTTTGGCCACCTGATGTGAAGAGCTGACTCATTTGAAAAGACCCTGATGCTGGGAAAGATTGAGGACAGGAGGAGAAGGGGACGACAGAGGATGAGATGGCTGGATGGCATCACCAACTCGATGAACATGGGTTTAGGTAGACTCTGGGTGTTGGTGATGGACAGGGAGGCCTAGTGTGCTGCGGTTCATGAGGTCGCAAAGAGTCAGACACGACTGAGTGACTGAACTGAACGCTTTGATTGCCTGTTGTATGCCAGGCACTGTTTTAGGTGCCTTCCATTTCCCTGGTGGCTCAGTGCTAAAGGATCTGCCTGCCAATGCAGGAGATTCAGTTCCCTCGCTGGGTTGAGAAGATGCCTTGAAGAAGGAAATGACAACTCACTCCAGGGTTCCTGCCTGGAGAGTCCCATGGACAGAGGAGCCTGGTGGGCAACAGTCCATGGGGTTGTGAGAGTCGGACATGACTTAGCAACTAAACCACCATCACCATTTCTCGGTTTCCTCGTGAGATCCTCACCATGTTCTAGATGAGAACCCTGATGTTCTCAGAGTTAAGCCACTTAGCTGATGAGCATCGGGCCTTCACCTGGTCAATCTGCTTCTCTCTGGGCAGATGGCGGTTAACTTCTTGCCTTCCTGCCCTGGGTCAGTCTCCTCCTTCAGGCCCTGCTGGGACAGTCGCTGCTTTGACAGCTCCGCAGCCAGCTCCCACAGCTCTCACCAAACCAGAAGTCACCTGCAGGGAAGGAGGAGTGTTGATTTCTGTGTAGGAGGCGAGCGCCAGCCTCAAGTAACACTGTTAAACTCACAGGGTGACTCTCTGGAGGGGAAATTTAGCATCAGGCCCTTTCATTTTAGACCTGGGCCAGCTTCTAGGAGCCACGACACAACTGTTCTCCAGACCTCAGCCCGGCCCTGTCCACATCACACTCTTCACGTGACTTGTTTTCAGGGGCTTCAGGGGCAGCTTTAAATGGTTCTTTTTTTGGGCACTGGCTTTATGTCATTCTCGATGGACAGCTTATATGTATCCTTTCTCCTCTTCTGTGGTCTCTCCCATCTCAGTCAAAGGCTCCTGGGGTCCAGGCACCTGTGTTCAAGCAAACATTCTGGGCATCTCCTTTCTGACCATCCCCTTGAGACCCCAGTGAGGACTGAACCCCATGGCCTATGCCTTCCAAACCTGTCCTGTATCCATCCACTCCTCTGCCTTCCTCCAGTTCACCTTCAACCCCTTCTGTATTTTTGCAACAACCCCTCGATGTGTCTCCTTCTCACTTTTCATCACTGCCCACACAGCAGCCCCAGTTATCTTTTTTAAAAAACAATATCATGTGACTTTTTTTTTTTGCTGGAAGATCCCTCGTAGTTTTCCCGTGCCCACAGAAAACACATACACTTGACTCTGGCTCCCAGACCCCTAACTATCAGGCCCTAGGTGTCCCCTTCAAGGCTCACTGGCCCAGTCACCTCCCATGATGCTGGCTCCATCTGGGTCTTGCACAACCCATTCCCACAGCCTACAAGGCCCCCACCTGCCATTCCACATTGAAGGGGGGGCCCCTGTCCTCATCCCATCTCAGTTAGAACGTCACCTCCTCCAGAGGCCGAGTCCCTCTAGGTTCTTTATTTTAATTCTCTGCCTTCCACCTGTGCATGCATGCTGTTACTTCAGTCGTGCCTGACTCTGTGCGACCCCATGGACTGTAGCCCACTTGGTTCCTCTGTCTGCGGGATTCTGCAGGCAAGAATACTGGAGCAGGTTGCTGTTTCCTTTTCCAGGGGACCTTCCTGATCTGGGGATCGAACGGGCATCCCTTACATCTCCTCCATTGGTAAACAGGTTCTTTGCCACTAGCGCCACCTGGAAAGCACCACTATTTAATACTCTCCTTGTTTGTGTGTCTAATGGAATATTTGCCCTGAGGAAACGGGGCGGTATTTCTGTGTGCGTCTTCTAGAGCGGAGCCTGGCACAGAGCCAGTGCTGAATCAATATTTACTGGGTACACGTCCATCTCACAGTAGTGGGCCATCTCTTCTAGCACCTGTTCTATCCCCTGGGGAACCTAAAAAAATTATGGATCCTGGGGCACTGCCTCCAAGGATGCAGATTGGGTTTGTCTGGGGTAGGACCTAGGAATCTGCATTTTAAGGAGGTGCTCAGTGTGATCCTGAGTCAGGTGGGCTTCTGACTTTGAGGACCTGTGTTATCAATAGCATTTATATGGCTATTAGCCCATTGGATCCTAACGTACTTCTAAGAAGTATTAAGGCCAGGGATTCTAAATTTATATTTAAAAGATAAAATATATTTTAATATAAATAAAGATATTTATATTTAAAACAAGGTTGCTTTTGTTTTCTGAACAGGTAATACATTCACATGTATCAAAGGCAAAACAATATAAAAGGTTTTACATGAGAAGTCTCCCTTACACCCTGCCCATTCAACCCCTCCCCAGCCCCTGCTTAGGAAGCCACTTGTATGAATTGCTTGGATACATTTCTGATGCTTCTTTATGCAAGTAGAGGCAAATTCCAGCACATATTTTTATTTTTTCCCTTTTCAAATACAATGGAGTTGGAAATGGCAACCCACTCCAGTATTCTTGCCTGGAGAATCCCATGGACAGAGGAGCCTAGTGGGCCTCTGGGGTCCATGGGGTTGCACAGAGTCAGACATGACTGAGTGACTAACACACTTTCAAATACAAAGTCATAATCCACATGTTTAGCATCTTGGTTCTTTTTCACTTAACAGTATATCCTGGGAGAGATTTCTCCATCAGTGTATAGAAAGCCTTCTTGGTTTTAAATTACCATGCATTCCATGTGGGGGAGGTTTATTAGTCAGCCCTAGAGGTGGACACTTGGCTTATTCACTTTTATGGAGAAGGGGGCCTGTTACCAACAGTGCTGCAGGGTATAATCTTGCTCCTACATCATTCCTTTTCACATACAATTATGCATGTGTATCTCCAGGATGAATTCTCAGAAGTAGATTGCTGTGTCCTGGGTCAGGTGGCTCCGTAATTTGAATGGATGTTATCAGATTTTGCTGACCATTTTGAATTTCCACTAGCAGTGGGATTAAAAGAGACCCCCATTTTCCTACAATCTTTCTAATCAAGTGTGTTGTCAAATTTTGGGATTGTTATGAACCCGGTAGGTAAGAAATGCTGCCTCAATGTAGTGTGGGCTTTTTTTAAGTGGCTTTATTTAGACATAAGTTATGACCAGCCTAGATAGCATATTAAAAAGCAGAGACATTACTTTGCCAACAAAGGTGCATCTAGTCAAGGCTATGGTTTTTGCAGTGGTCATGTATGGATGTGAGAGTTGGACTGTGAAGAAAGCTGATCGCCGAAGAATTGATGCTTTTGAACTGTGGTGCTGGAGAAGACTCTTGAGAGTCCCTTGGACTGCAAGGAGATCCAGCCAGTCCATTCTAAAGGAGATCAGTCCTGGGTGTTCATTGGAAGGACTGATGCTAAAGCTGAAACTCCAATACTTTGGCCACCTCATGCGACGAGTTGACTCACTGGAAAAGACTCTGATGCTGGGAGGGATTGGGGGTGGGAGGAGACAGGGACGACAGAGAATGAGATGGCTGGATGGCATCACCGACTCGATGGACATGAGTTTGAGTGAACTCCGGGAGTTGGTGATGGACAGGGAGGCCTGGTGTGCTGTGATTCATGGGGTCGCGGAGAGTCGGACACGACTGAGCGACTGAACTGAACTGATGTGCAATAAATGGCAGGTTTTGAGCTGCACTCTTTGAATGATGAGTTTTGACATATATACACCAGTGAAGCCATCACCACAGTCAAGGTAATGAACATATCTGTTACCCTTAGAAGTTCTTTGTGTCACCTTCTTCAACACTAATCTGCTTTCTATCACTGTGAGAGTACACGCATATTTTAGAATGTGTAGAATAATATGGTGAGTATTCTTTTTTTGGTTTGGTTTTTCCATTCTGCCTCCTTATTTGAGATTTTTCTATGCTGCAGTATGTATATTAATCTTTTTTGTTTGTTTGTTTGTTTTACTGCTGAGTAGTATTCCATTTCATAGGTAAACCATAGTTTATTTATTCACCCATTGGAAGATTTCTAGTTTTGGACTGTTTAAGTTGTGAATACCTGTGTATTATGTACTATTTTTGTATTGACAAATTTTCATTTCTTTTGGGTAAATACCTACCCCCTTGA
This sequence comes from Moschus berezovskii, assembly GCF_049115385.1. Lineage (NCBI taxonomy): Eukaryota > Metazoa > Chordata > Mammalia > Artiodactyla > Moschidae > Moschus > Moschus berezovskii. The sequence goes on from NC_142470.1 coordinate 20,042,649, forward strand.
GGCAGCTAGGATCCTGGTACCCAAACTGTGACCCTTAAACCTTTGCATTGCTTCCTGCCCCTGGGGGTTGGGTATGGCTTGGAGGAGGGCCAGATCAGATCATGGAGTCCCAGAGCGTGGCCCCCTTGCCATGGACTAAGCTTGAAATAACAGCTGCATTGAATACTATTTTGTAGAAATAAGGAATATTGATTTTTATTTTAATTTTTTTTTTTACCCATGCCACAGCTTGCAGAATCTTAGTTCCCCAACCAGGGATCGAACCTGTTCCCCCTTATGTGGAAGTATGGAGGGAGTCCTCATCACTGGACCACCAGGGAATTCTCAAGAATACTGATTTTTTTTTTTTATTAAAGAAATGCTCATTCTTTGCAAAGGTCACATTCTGAGAGATGAGGTGAAGGAGTAAAGAGGCTGTCTGGATCCTAGATGGGATATGAGTGAAGCAGGAAAGACAGGGAGCCCTGTGGCTCTGAGTAGCACTGGACTGATGTCCTGCTTCATATCCTCAGACACTTGTCCAGCCGGGTGGCCAGGATCTGCTGGTCATCTGTGTGTTTTCTTGGAACCCCTATATTTTGCAGCAGCTGACGATAGCGGGAGTAATAAAATTTCAGAGATCTCTTTGCTTAGTGGTGACCAGAGCACTTTTGCTTTGTGATCATTTATATGGAGGAGGGAGGTTCCTGGGTGTCAACCCCATGAGGGCAGCAGCTGTGGTCTGTTTGTTCACTACTGTTTCCCATAACAGTGCCTGGTGCATAGCGGACGCAGTATGTTTTTTTGCTGAGTGCAGGAAGCAACCAGTTTTGGTGGGGGTGTTCGCCAGTACTGATTGTACTTGTTAGGGGTACCTTGCCTTGAGGAGGGGGCACTTGGGCTGTTAGAAAGGGTGAGTAGCATCCAAGTGGCTCCGGGAAGGAAGGCTTGCCCAGGAAGGGCCAGGGAGAGGAGGAGGATGGAGAAAAAGAAGGCCATACAGGGCGGGGTGTTCCTTGTAAACTCTGCTAAGGAGTTTGAACGTCAATATTTGAGCTTCTTGGGAAACCACTGATAGAGTTTAAGCAATACAATGGCATGCAAAGATGTGTATTTTTAGAGATCCCCCTGGCCGCCTTGGGAGGGATGGACAGCTGGAGGCTGGGTTGGGAGATGCGAGGAAAGCCCAGAGTAGGGTGCTGGAGGAAATCTGGACAAAGACAGCATGACCTGCCTAGGACAGCGACCCAGGGCCTTGCCTGGGCTGATTTCTGGTAGCTAAAATATAGTGGTGATGGAAAGAAGAGGGTGGAGCCAAGGAACTCTGGGGAAGGTGACGATACCCAGCATAAGGGGCCAAACCAGTCCTTGACATTCTCCAGGCTGGGTCTCTACCCTGGAAGCCAAGAAGAAGGCTGAGACTTTTTATTTTTTAATTGAGGTATAATTCACAGACGGTTACATTCACTCCCTTAATGTATAAAATTCATTCGTCTCTCGTGTGTTTACGAGGTAGGCCAGCCATTGCACGCATGCTCAGTCTCCTCAGTCACGTCCCACTCTGCGACCCCATGGACTGTAGCCCACCAGGCTCCTCAGTCCATGGGAATTCTCCACACAAGCATACCGGAGCGGGTTGCCTTGCCCTCCTCCAGGGGACCTTCCCAACCCCAGGATTGAACCATGTGTCTCCTGCATGGCAGGTGCATTCTTTACCCACTGAGTCACCTGAGAAGTCCAGTCATTGCCACCGTCACATTCCTGAATGTTGTCTCAAAGAAAACCCAGTACCCATTGCAGTCCCCTTCCAGGGAGGATCAAGCTGTCCTAGAAGCTTTGTTTCTGTCCTGGTCAGTTCCCAAGGAGCTATGCGATCTTAGCCAAGTCCCCACCTCACCTTGGTCCCTAAAGTCCCTTCCAGCTGTGACTCCATGCAGTGATTCTGGGCGGGCAATTTATGTTATGGTCATACTTCCATGACTCTAATGTTAAGAATTTTTAATGGGGGAGGAGAGCTTGTTTAATTTTATTTTTTATGGTAATCAAGCACAGATGATTCTACTATAATTACCTCCTTAATTAGCATCTTGGCATAAATCTCTGTCTTCATTTTTGGTTACCTCCTAAAGTTGCACTTCCGAAAGTGGAATTACTGGTTCAGGGGATGGAGACATATTTAAAGTTGTTTGTATATATTGCTAAATTATTTTCCAGAGAGGTCGCAAGAACATGTCCTTTCATCAGACCCTTGTCAATTGAGTGCCTTTAGAAAACTGTTCATTTCCCTGGCAAAATGAAAATGATGTGGGATTGTTTGAATATGGATTTATCGGATCCCCAGCTTGAGTAAGCACATATACAGGCGGTTCTGAATCTTCTGTCTTCCCATTTGTGATCTGCCAGTTCTGGCTGTCACCCTGGTGTCTTCCGGGAGGGCTGTGGGTTGCACCATTGTGGTGACACTCTTCACTTGTGAGACCTGGGATCCCTGTGGTTGGGCACGGTGACTGGGCTGCTTGATGGGCTGACTTTTTAAAATAGTCTGAATTTATTTGTTTTTGCCTGTGCTGGGTCTTCGTTGCTGCGTGGGCTTTTCTCTAGTTGCTGAGAGTGGGGGCTGTTTGTTGCAGGGTGGGCTTCTCCTTGCAGCGGCTTCTCCTGTTGCGGAGCACAGGTTCTGGAGCGCTTGGGCTCTTGTGGCTCCCGGGCTCCAGGACGCAGGTTCAGTAGTTGTGGCGCTCTGGCTTTATTGCTCCACAACATGTGGGATCTTGCCAGACCAGAGATCGAACTCGAGTCTACTTCGTCTCTTGCGTTGGCTGGCAGATTGTTTAGCACTGAGCCACTAGGGAAGCCCTTGGTGGGTTGACTTGTAGCAAACTCTCCAGAACTTAGACATCGTCAAGCCCCTCTGCCTATGGATGTCAGGCGAGTGTATTCTCCTCGGTTCTGTCTTGTCTCAACAAAAGTTTGAAGCGAAGGACGTTAGAGCCCACAGCGTGACATAGTTCTCGGACAGACCGTGTTATAGCTCTTAGACAGATCAGTGTTACAGGTCCATGTTACAGCTCAATTTTATTTAGAAAATAGCAGGAAAATCCATCCTCGAGGCCTGAAGGCATGCCGACCCAAAGATACGCGAAGAGAAGGGAGGGGGGCCCTGAGAGGGGGGCCCCGGCCCTTTGGCTCCTCTTTTTATATTTTTTTTCCTCCCCCCTGGGCCTGCCCTATGTAAATTGGGCTAGCCAGGAATGCTGTTTGTTCTACCTGAGGTCCTCACTCCGGTCTTTGGACATTTCTTTGTTCTATTTTCCAGGCTTTTCCCTTCCCTGTCTTTTAGCCACGGCCATTCTGGACTCCTGTTTCCTATTCTAACTACCTAACAGTCTCTTGCTTTGGCCGGCAAATTCTTTAGCACTGAACCACTAGGGAAGCCCTTGGTGGGCTGACTTGTAGCAAACTCTCCAGAACTTAGACATCATCAGCTAAGTATCAGTTAAGTATTTGCAGAACTCCCCAGTTACTCCTATAAGACCTCAGAACATTTTAGCACCAATTCAGAACAAGGAGCCTTCCCCTTCCATGTTCCACTAGAGGGCAAATTTTCTCCGAGGGTAGGCTGGCTTTTTGAAGAGGACCAAAAATTTCTTGGTGGCTCAGATGGTAAAGAATCTGCCTGTAATTCAGGAGACCCGGGTTTGATCCCTGGATCAGGAAGAGCTTCTGGAAAAGGGACTGGCTACCCATTCCAGTATTCTTGCCTGGAGAATTCCATTGACAGAGGAGCCTGGTGGGCTACAGTCCATGGGGTCTCAGAGTCCGACACGACTGAGTGACTAACACACACACACAGACACACACACACACAGAATGTCTATGCTGTGATGTGGGAGAATCAAGGTGCCTAAAGCTAGAGCTGATTCTGGTTTAAGTGATGGGGGAGGGGATGAGTGACTCTGCTGAGTGGAATTGCTCTAAAGATGGGAATATCCATCCTTTATTGAAACTCAGAGTTTCTGTGAAGCAAGGACAGGATCCACGGTAAGCCATAAATGGGGCCAGAGTCCCCAGAGCAGGGACCTCCCAGAGGCCTCACGGGGGATCTTTTGTTAATAAACACAAAGTCACTGAATTGCTCTGCTCACATTTTCCTGATGACTTTGCTGCGGGGCATGTCCCTAGACTAAGGAGGAAGCAGAGAGACAAAGGAGGGAGGGGGGTGAGGTGCCCCGGGGGGGCCCCTGAGTCAGCAGCGGGCCGCCTGAGTGGGAGCTTCTAGGCCTCTCTCCCCACGGCCTCAGCCTAGCTGCAGGCAGTAGCTCTGTGTGTGGGGAGGTTTGGGGTATGGGTCTTCCACAGAGGGTCCCCACAGCCCCTGGTGTGCTGCCAGCAGCTGGTGTGGAGGAGGGAGACCTGCTTGAGAGGCAGGGTGCAGGGTTGGTACAGCCACCAGTGAAGGGACCAGGGTGGGGAGTCTGGAAGCAGGCAGGGGATGGGGCAGTTTTTAGCCTTCCTGAGCCTGTTTGCTCAGCTCCTGGGGGCTTCCCCTCGTTCGTCCTGTGGAGTCAGGTGAATCTGCCATGTGTCCTCTGAGTGGGCTTTATTTTGGGACTTCAGCCCATGTGGCTGGGACACAAACCCAGCCAAAACCCATGGGACCTGGTTTCAGGACCTAATCAAGCTCAGATCCTTGATGTCTCATTGCAGAAAGAATTCCATGAGAGATAAAGTGATAGGTATGAGGTGGATTTAATTCAGATTCAGAGAGAAGCACTCTCCACAGACAGAATGTGGGCAGTCGCAGAGGGCGAGTCAGTTCACTCAGTCATGTCCATTTCTTTGCCATCCCACGGACTGCAGCCTGCCAGGCCTCCCTGTCCATCACCAACTCCTGGAGCTTGCTCAAAGTCATGTCCATCGAGTTGGTGATGCCATCTAACAATCTCATCCTCTGTCGTCCCCTTCTCCTTGCACCTTCAATCTTTCCCAGCATCAGGGTCTTTTCAAATGAGTCAGCTCTTCACATCAGGTGGCCAAAGTTCTGGAGTATTCAGGAATGAATATTCAGGACTGGTTTCCTTTAGGATGGACTGGTTGGATCTCCTTGCTGTCCAAGGGACTCTCAAGTGTCTTCTCCAGCACCACAGGTCAAAAGCATCAATTCTTTGGTGCTCAGCTTCCTTTATAGTCCAACTCTCACATCCATACATGACTCCTGGAAAAACCTTGATTGAGGATCTGGGTCTAATTAAAGGCGACTTGTCTGCCATCTTGGACCCATTTGGTTCTAATCGGTTTATGTTGTGTCCTTGGGCTAGGTCATTCTTTCAGAAAGTTGTGCCCTGTCCCCTTCCCTCCTGTTACATGAGGACCCAGGACAGCTCGCTAGATGGAGCCACTGTTTTCCTCTGTGTCAGAGGCTATAGAAATGATCTGTGCCCTCCCTGTCACCCGTTGGCCCTCTCCTCCTGGGCATGGGGTTATTTCCGACAACTAGACCAACCCTAGCCTGCACTGCCTGAGTTATCCAGAAAACCCTGGAGTTGGGTGGATACCCTCTCTTTCACGTCGCTGTAGACCTGTGCTCCTTACCTCGGAACCTGATAGCCGCGCTCTCCCTACAAGGGAACTGGGTATAGGAGACCCGGTCCCTCCTTCAGAGCAGGGGCAAGGCAGGTAGGTACAGATGGCCCAGCCGAGTGCCTGGATGGACGCGTGGCCTGCAGGGGTGCTCTGCTGTGCACGGTCTGTACTGGAGATGCCATTTAGGAAGCATCTCATCTGGGCTTGAGTCCTGGGGGGCGGGGGTGGGCTTATGTGCATGGGGATCAGTGGTCTCCTCCACTTCTGTCTAGTGGGGCCAGCCTTCTCCCACCCACAGTCCCATGCCTGGAAGAGCCCTGGGACCCTGCATGCCAGTCAGTCAGATGAGTTCCAGGTTGCAGGAGGGTTAGTTAGTGGACACAGAAATCTCAGAACACCTGCCTGGTGGTGCTCTCAGCTCTTGAGCCACCATCCACCTGAAGGGGCAGCGGGAACTCTGGGTGTCCTTGGAGCCCAGACAGTGCTAGGGGTGCCCCAGAGTGTTTGCAGAAAGGGAGGACAGAACGTGTCTGTCACACACCTGGCCACAGGAAACTCCGTCTCTCCTGACTCTTATCCCTGCTGTTCCAGGTGTCTGGATTCTGCCTGCTCAGCTCCTGAAGACCCCCTCCCTTCTCTGTTCCCTCCCTGCTCTGCCTCACACCTGGAGGGAGAGGGGCTTGCAACAACACACTGTGGGGAGGTTGCAACAGGGGTGCCCACCTCTTTGCACCTCTGGGATCAGAAGCAGCTATTAGAGCACAGATTCTTCACTCTTTGGAGGACAGTGTCCTTTGCCCACCCTGGCTCCCCCAAACTGTGTGCAAATTGCTCCAGGAACACACAGCTTCTTGCTTGTGGCTGGGAGTTCCGAGGGCTTGCTGTCACTGTGCTAAGAGGTGGAAGTGACCCAGATTGACTGCAGTTCTATGGTTTAAGCTTCCCCCTGAAAATTTCTGGCCTTCAGTAGATTCCAGAATTCTGAAATGGCTACATCAGACAGACTCGGCTAGTGTCCTTGTTGTCTAGGTGGGGAGACAGTTTCCTGGTGCTTGCGACACCTCTGTATGCCTTGAATTCTCTCCTATTTATAGCCATATTAATCATTTTTTAAATAGTTCAGTGGCATTAAGTACATTCACATTGTTGTACAACCATCATCACCACTTCAGAAGTCTTGCAAAACTGAAACTCTGCTAATCCATTATATACTAACTCCTTATTCCCTCCTCCTCCAAGCTCCTGGGAACCATCATTTTACTTACTGCTTCTATGAATTTGATGCTAGGTACCTCATATAAATGAAATCATACAGTGTTTATCTTTTTATTTCACTTAGCATAATGACTTCAAGGTTCAGCCTTGCTGTACCATGTGGCAGACTTTCCTTCCTTTTAAAGCCTGCATAATATTCCACTATTGGGCTTCCCTGGTGGCTCAGCAGTAAAGAATTCACCTGCTATGCAGGAGATGCAGGGTCTATCCCTGGGTCAGGAAGATCCCCTGGATTAGGAAATGACTATCCACTCCAGTATCCTTGCCTGGGAAATCCCATGGACAGAGGAGCCTGGTGGGCTACAGTCCATGGGGTTGCAAAGAGTCAGACATGACTTAGTGACTGAGCCTCAACAGCAATATTCCATTATATGAGTAATACTACATTTTATTTATCTATACATACATTGATGAGTACTTGGATTGCTTTTTTTGGCAATTGTAAATAATGCTGCTATGTTTATTTTTATTTTGTTTTCTACTTACAAAAGTAATATACATGTTAATCATTTCAGGGATGACATTACAGAAATACATTTAAAGGGAAAGTCCCTGTTCTTGTACACCTGAAAAAGAAAAGAAAGAAAGAAAGTTTAGTCGCTCAGTCATGTCCAACTGTTTACGACCCCATGGACTGTAGCCAGCCAGGCTTCTCCGTCTATGGGGTTTTCCAGGCAAGAGTGCTGGAGTGGGTTGCCATTTCCTTCTCCAGAATATCTTCCCCACCTAGGGATTGAACCTGGGTCTCCCACATTGTAGGCAGACACTTTACCGTCTTGAACGGAACCAATATTAACAGTTTCATATTAACAGAATTGTGTCAAGATTCTCATTTAGGTATACACTGACATATAATTTTTAAAAGTGGAATTAGGTACTGTACATGCTTAAATATTGTTTAGTGTTTTATTCTGAGCTAATTTCCAAGTTCCAGAAAAATTGCAAGACTATTCAAAGAATTTCCCTTTAGCACATTTACTTTATCTTCTTTCACTTGCTTTTTCTGAAGTCTCCTGGCAAATATGTCCCTTTACTTATAAATACTTTAATGTATATTTTCTAAAAACAAGGACTGCCACTAACATTGTCCCTTAGTACAATGATCAAAATCAGGAATACAGTATTATTGTAATTTACTGATTTAGTTGGATATCACCAATTAACCAATAGTGTCCTTAATAACAAAAGAAAATCTCATATTTTTCTTAGATAATGGTAAACATTAAGTTGTCTCCCCGTTTTTCACAATTAATTGTCATGTCCTGTAGGCTGTGTTTAAACTGGAATGGTTATTCAGACTCTTGACTTATACGTTGAATTTCTTTGACAAATACAAGTCATTTATTTTGTAAAATGCTTCTTAATTTAAACTCGCCTGATGTTTCCTCATGATGAGATACAGATTATGCACTTTTTGCAGGAATGCCCTGGAAGTGAAGTTGTGTTCTTCTCAGTACATCATATCGAGAGACACATGCTATTCATCTTCCCATTCCTGGTGACTTGAACAGATAGTATCTGTTGTAAATTTTCTTTTTTTTTTAAGGTTGAAGTTTAATTTAAAATACTATGTTCATTTCAGGTGTACAGAAAAGTGGTTTGGTTTACTTCCCATTATATGTTATTACAAGGTATTTATTATGGTTCCCTGTGCTATATATTAGGTCCTTGTCGTTTATCTATTTTATATATCAGTTCAGTTCAGTTCAGTCGCTCAGTCGTGTCCGACTCTCTGCGACCCCATGAATCACAGCACGCCAGGCCTCCCTGTCCATCACCAACTCCCGGAGTACACTCAAACTCATGTCCACAGAGTCGGTGATGCCATCCAGCCATCTCATTCTCCGTCGTCCCCTTCTCCTCCCGCCCCCAACCTTTCCCAGCATCAGAGTCTTTTCCAGTGTATATAGAAGGATGTATATCTTAATCCCAAACTCCTAATTTATCCCTCCCCAACTCCCTCCTCCCTTTTGGTAAGCATAGGTTTGTTTTCTATGTCTGTGAGTTGGTTTCTGTTTTGTGAAGTTCATTTGTATCACTTTTTAAAAAAGGTTCCACATATAAATGATATTATATCGTATTTGTCTTTCTGTGTCTTCGTAATATGATAGTCTCTAGGTCCATCCATGTTGCTGCAAATGGCATTATTTCGTTCCTTTTTATGGCTGAGTAATATTCCATTGTATATATGGACCACATCTTCGTCTGTTCATCTTTCGATGGGTATTCAGGTTGCTTCCATGTCTTGGCTATTGTAAATAGTGCAAACATTGGGGTGAGTGTCTGTGCTGAGTTAGAGTTTTCTCCAGATATATGGCCAGGAGTGAGATTGCAGGATCATATGGTAACGATAATTTTGTTTTTTTATTTTATGTTTTGCCTGTCCTGGGGTCCTCACTGCTGTGTGCAGCTTTCTCTAGTCACAGCAAGTGGGGCTACTCTCTATTTGCACAAGCTTCTCACTGTGGTGGCTTCTCCTGCCGTAGAACATGGGCTCTAGAGTGCATGGACTTCAGTAGTTTTGGTTCTTAGTCTTTATTTGTTTACTTGGCGGCTGCGATGGGTCTTAGCTGCAGCATGTAGGGTCTTTAGTTGTGGCATGAAAACCCTTACAGAATTTAGTTCCCTGATCAGGGATCGAACCAGGGCCCACCACACTGGAAGCAGGGAGTCCTCGTCGCTGGACCACTGAGGAAGTCCTCTGTAGACTTTATAACGACGGCCATGCTGACTGGTGTGAGAAGATATTTCATTGTAGTTCTGATTTGCATTTTTCTAATAATTAGTGATATTGGGCATCTTTTCATGCTCACATGCTTCTCATGTGCCTATTGGTGATTGAAACAATTTTTTAATCAGATGAAATGTACACAGAGTGAAACGTGCACATCTTAAATTAACTGGTTGATTAATTTTGTTGGGTACATCAGTTTAACCAACACCCCAATCAAGTTATATACCGTTTTCAGTTTGTTTTTTTAATTAAAATATGATTCCTACATCTTCAGAGAAGGCAATGGCACCCCACTCCAGTATTCTTGCCTGGAAAAATCCTATGGACAGAGGAGCCTGGTAGGCTACAGTCCACGGGGTCGCGAAGAGTCAGACACGACTGAGTGACTTCCCTTTCACTTTTCCCTTTCATGCATTTGAGAAGGAAATGGCAACCCACTCCAGTGTTCTTGCCTGGAGAATCCCAGGGACGGCGGAGCCTGGTGGGCTGCTGTGTATGGGGTCGCACAGAGTTGGACACGACTGAAGCAACTTAGCAGCAGCAGCAGCAACAGCAGCATACATCTTCCCTTATGGGTTAGAATAAGTTTTTGCCCAGTATTTTAGAGGAAAGAGCCAGAGTTTAGCTTTAGTTTAGTTTAGCCAGACTACCATTGAAGAGCATGGCTTTAGAGTCATTTAGATTTAGGATCAATTTCTGCTCTGACATTTACAGCTCAGTATAAGGTGACTTTTAGCTGTCTAAGTATTGATTTTTTCATCTTTAAAATGGGGATGTTACCTAGCTCAAAACAGTGTCTCAAGAATTAAGTCCTTGAAACACCTAAGAGCCTTTATATATCATTTTTAAAAATTTTTATTTAATAAATGGTACAAAGCACAATGCCAATAACATTAACAGTTAAAATTTCACCAGATGAAAAAAATACTATAGAATACACATTTGTAAAAAGCTACATTAAGTTATTTTACATTTGTAGAAAAACCAACAAAAGATAGGAACACTCTACTGACAGAAGAAAATAGTCATTTGTAGAGTCAATAAACCTATCAAAAGCTGTCCAGCCTCACAGATGATCAAACAGATGCAAGTCAGAGCAACAGAGACAGAATTTTTCAGCTGTCAGATTGTCAGGGATTAAAAAGGTACATAATCTGTCATGTTGGCAAGGGTTTCAGAGGTAGGCCCTTGACAGTACATTGGCTCTGTGTACTTGAAGGATAATTTGGCCTTATCTGTTAACATTGTTAAGTGTTCACACCCTTTACCCCAGTAGTTATTCTTTGCCATTTATTCTACATATGTTCAGTTGCTCAGTCATGTCTCACTCTTTGCAACCCCATGGACTGCAGCACGCCAGGCTCCCCTGTCCATCACTCTCTTCTGGAATTTGCCCAAACTCATGTCCATTGTGTAGATGAGGCCATCCAACCATCTCATTCTCTGTTGTCCCCTTCTCCTCCTGCCCTCCATCTTTCCCAGCATCAGGGTCTTTTCCAGTGAGTCGACTCTTCACATCAAAGGATTGAAGCTTTAGCTTCCACATCAGTCCTTCCAATGAATCTTCAGGACTGATTTCCTTTAGGATTGACTGGTTTGATCTCTTTGCTGTTTGATCTCAAGAGTCTTCTCCAGCACCACAGTGCAAAAGCATCAATCTGTTGGTGCTCAGCCTTCTTTATGGTCCAGCTCTCATATCCATACATGACTACTGGAAAAACCATAGCTTGGTGTATACAGTCCTTTGTCAGCAGAGAGATGTCTCTGCTTATGTGCCTGTACAAATGGGCAAAGTGTGTGTTTTGTTGCAAAATCCACCAAAGCATAAGCAACCCAGATGTTCAATAGAGCGAATTAGTTATGACTCACGTTTGCCATGAAATGCTATGCAGTTAATGAAAGGAATGAGGAAGCTCTAACATGACATGTAAAGTTTTTACAATAAACTGTATAATGAAAAAAAAAAATTAAAACAGCATCTAGACTCTCATATTCCTTTCCATGAGAAAAGTGTTCTGATTTAGCAATACTGCAATTCACTGATGCCTGTGGTTAATGATCACAGCTAAGTCAGGGACATTTTTGTTAGGTGTAATAAGCAATTTTTCCAGCAGTTAAGCTTCGTCGGACCATGCTATTCTGAGACGTTCTGTGGTGGTGTACACGCCTGGGGGCAGGTATGCCACCATACTTGTTGTGGTTAAAAACTTCATAGAGGCTAGGATTGGAAACAGCCAATAGTCATTAACAGAATGGCAAGTGGGTTCTCATTTTAGGTCTACTGAGAAGGAGGCCCGTGTGTTATTTAGGTGCTCTGACATTCATTTATTCATTCAACAAACATTTCCTGAACAGCTGCTATGCATCAAATGTTGCCCTTGGGGCTGGAGTTACAACCTTCATTTAAGGACAATACTCAAAGTATGACCGAGGATATGATAATAAAAGAAAGAACCTGCATTGTCACTATAATGATGGTCAAGAGGAGCCCTTGACAGCACCAGAAAGAAGTTCTCTGAGAGCAGGGGCTGTCTGGTTCACAGCATCTGCTTTCATAGCACTCTAGTCCGCGCTTGGCACATAGCTGGTTAATATCTGGAATTTGCTAAATGGATCAGTGGATGAACAAATGAATTGATAGAATCAGGGTTCTAACAAGTAACAGAAGAGGGACTTCCCTGGTGGTACAGTGGGTAAGAATCCACCTGCTTACACAAGGGACACAGGTTCGATCCCTGGTCTGGGAAGAGTCCACGTGCCGCAGAGCAACTAAGCCTGTGCCTAGAGCCCGGGCTCCATAGTAAGAGAAGCGACTGTAACAAGAAACCTGCAGCCTGCCGCGAGGAGTAGGCCCCTCTCGCCGCAACTGGAGAAACCCCGCACGCAGCCACCAAGACCCACTGCAACCAAAAATAAATGCATTTTTAAAAAATAACAGAAAACACACTCCAATTAGGATAATTTGAGGAAAGACCATTTATGAAGGGCCATGTGAGTGCGTGAGGACTGTTGGAGAAGCACACGGAATGGTACAGAAACCCAGGTAGAAGGACGGATGTTGTCACACCTGTAGGCTGTAGGAGGCCAGAGGAATTGGGTTACTGGAACTGGGAGGGAACCGGATTCACGTCCCCCAGTCTCCTATTGAATCTCCTGGGGAGCCAGAGGGCAGGGAACCTGAATGGCTCCATCAGGCTGTGCACCTGAAGGTATTTACCACACACTCCCGGGGGCCTGTTTCTTTACAGGCACTGCTCCAAACTCTGTAAGAGGAGGGGCGTCATCGCCATGTTGCCGAGGAAACAGGATGAGATTAGCGCGGTCCCTTGCCCCCACTATCATTAGGAAGAGGCAGAACTACTATCCTAAGAAATGCCAACATCTGTGGAGATTTTAAACCCAGGTGGCCCAGAGCTGTGGGGCCCACAGACAGACTGGATAGTTGGGAGGCAAGTTATTAATACTACTCTGGGCCACAGTCTCCCCATCTGGAAAAGGGAATGATACCCATCTTCGAGAATTTTTGTGATGATTCAATAACAGTGATATAGAAATTGGCCTTTGGTCAATAAAAGGAAAATGTTGACCTTCTAAGCATGTGAAACTTGGTTTTGGGTGGGAGAGTGTGGTTGTTCATTTTTGGTTAATTACTTTGTACTTGTATTCATCAGTGTTTTGGCCCCAAATAGTTAGATACGAAGGCAAGTTGCTTTCCCCACTACTCTGTTCTTTCTTTCCCTCCCTCCCCTCTCTCTCTTCCTTTAACCTGGGGCCTTTCGGTGTCCTCTGCCTCAGTTTTGTGTATTGGACCCTAGGCTCCTGGGCCATCCTCTGAGTGGCCACATGGCCAGTGCCTGCCACAGTTGGGGAGTCCGTCCTCCACTTGGAATTCAGGGACCTTTTCCTCCTCCCTGCCAACAGCTGCTCCCTCCTGGAAGCCAGGAGAACCAGGAGAGAGGGCCCAAGGCAAAGATGTGGATCGTCGGAGACTTTGATGTGGTTGGCCTGGTTCCTCCTGCAGTTCTAACTGATGGGCTTCCAGGAGCAGACACTCTGCCATTTATTCTATTAATATTTATAACAATTCCTCAAAATGGGAGGGAACCGGATTCACGTCCCGGCACCACCATCCCCCGACCCTGTCTCCTATTGAATCTCCTGGAGAGCCAGAGGGCAGGGAGCCTGAATGTCTCCATCCCATTTTACAAAGAAGGGACTATGGCTCACAGAGATTAAATGAATTTGGCCAAAAATCGTACATGTGGCAGAGCCACAGAGAATGTGAATGCCTCTGAATCTCCTACTTTCTCATCCTTTCTTAAACTTTCTGGAGCCTTCAGTATGTTTTCTGAAGACTTAAAGAGCTTTAATTTTCTAATTATAAAAGCAATTTGTTGTTGTTGTTTAGTCACTAAGTCATGTTTGACTCTTTTCTGACCCTATGGATTATAGCCCACCGTACTCCTCTGTCCACGGATTTTTCTAGGCAAGAATACTGGAGTGGTTGCTATTTTCTTCTCAAGGGAATCTTCCTGACCCAAGGGTCGAACCTACTTCTCCTGCATTGGCCGGCAGGTTCTTTACTACTGAGCCACCAGGGAAGCCCTACAAGAGCAATACTGGATTATAATAGAAAATATGTAAAGTAGGCTGGATGGCATCACCGACTCTGTGGACATGAGTTTGAGTGTACTCCGGGAGTTGGTGATGGACAGGGAGGCCTGGCGTGCTGTGATTCATGGGGTCGCGGAGAGTCGGACACGACTGAGCGACTGAACTGAACTGAACTGAACTAAAGTAGGAAGGACATTTTCACATAGCTGCAGTCATACTGTCTGTATAAGTTTGCGGGGTTTTTTTATGTAACATTATAATACATGCCTTGTTCCACAGTCTTAGAAATTCTTTGTAAACCTTATTTTCAGTGGCTGCTAATAATCCCTCAGCTGGATATACTATCATTTACTTAAACAATCGTCTATTGTCAGACCATCCTGTGGTTTCCAGTTCCTTGCTGTCAGCAACATTGCTGCAAAGACCATCTTTTTATCCAGAAAGCTTGTTCTGTTTGTCCTATTTCCTTAAGATGGTTTCTCGGAAGTGGAAATACTGGTTCAATTACCAGTTTGCGTTTTATGTCTCTTCATACTTATTGCCAAGTTGTTTCCCAAAGGGTGGCCCCAGCAGAGTGCGGGTAGTTTTCTGCTCTTAACTGGCTTTCTGTTCCTTCCCAAAAGTCTCATAAGGAGAATGGCCCAGAGCGTGGTGGAAGTGATGGAAGACGCCAAGGGAAAGGTCCAGGAGAACCTTCTGGCCAACGGAGGTAGGTCCCTGAAGTGCGCTTATGGTGGTCCTTTCCCAGCTTATTCTAGTCCATTCGTGGTCCCAGCTGTGGCCACACAGGAGGGCTGAAATGACACGGCACCACAGAGGCTCCAGACTGACGCGCCAGGCAGAGGCTGTCCACGCCCTTAGAGCACAGTGGTACCGCTGTTTGGAAGACTCCAGTCTCCCTTATAATCGTTCTGTCTCATTTCTAAAGCACCTGGCGTTTCTTACCTGTAGCTGAACTCCTCAGTGAAATTTGAGGTGAAAATGGATTCAATGGGGTTTAGGGGTTAATTGGCCCACCCACCTTCTCTGTCAGCCTCTCTTCTATCCCCACGCCCTAACCGATTTAATCCTATCCCCAAAGGAGGCTGGATTGCCTCATACTGAATTCTTTAGCTGTGCCCAGTAATTAGATGAGGGTTAGACCAAAAACACTTTGTGTAGTGGGTTTGCATTTGGAATTTCTGTCTCCTGCGCTGATAGGATAAGCCTGTAGATTCCAAGGATGTTTTGGTCCATGTATTAGGGCACAGACAATTTGAGTGCCTTTAAAACGTGCAAGACAAAAACTCTGAGGCTTTGGGAACCTTAGAATTAGGTGTTTCAATATCTGTAGAGATAATTAAACCCCTGGCTCTATGCATTAGTATACTGAAAATAAAAGCATATATTGTATATTTAATGTCATTTAGTACATATTATTAATATATACATTATTATACACATATATTATACATTATTACACATATGTAATATTTAAAATATATAAATATTATGAATTATTACGTATATATTCATGTTTTTCCCCCCAGAACCTTTTTTTTTTTTTTGGTTGCCACATGGCGTGCAGGATGTTAGTTCCGCAACCAGGAATTGAACCCGTTCCCCCGGCAGTGGAAGGGCAGAGTCCCATCCACTGGACCATTAGGGTGCTCCCATCTGGGAACCTTGGAAACTGTTACATTTACTTGATTAAATTGATAAAGGGAAATGTTTGTATTCCCAAATCAGAACCTAGTTTTGTATGTTACTGCAGTCTAATGACTCCACCCTCTAACATTTCAGGTTTGAAAGAAAAAATGAAGTGTTTAAAGAGTAGGTTGTGTGTTGTTTGCTGTGTGTGTGTTCAGTGTGACGCCCGCATGCCCCTGGGAAGGTGGAATCTCAGTCTGATTGTAGGGATACAGTGACCAGGTGATGATGGATTTCTCAGGTGACAGCCTCGTGGCTTGGTCACAGTGTCCATATAACACAGACAGCAACTCTTTCTTCCCTTCCCCCTCTTCCTTGTGTCTCCGCTGCCTTCCCCAGCAGCACCGCATGCCTCCTGGAGTTAAGTATTGACTTTGGCTTCTTTTTTGCTTGTGGTTTGCTTCTTGCCTTGATGGCCGTCCCCAGCATCCTCCTGCCTGCGAGGGCTGGCTGTTGGGTGGACCCTGACATCCTTAAATGCCAGGTTTAGCTTTGTGTGGCCTCATTGGGGGTCTCTCGTGCACTCTTTGAGCCTCTCCTGGGAGAGCCTCTGTGCTCAAACAGGCCATTTCTCGTTTTCCTGTTAGAAGGTGTCATTTGCACTGGTTTTTCTCCAACTGGTGGAATTAAAGCCAGCAAATCCCATTAGGTAGGACAAATACAAATCTTGGCAGACCAGAAGTCACTAAAATGCCTTTCCAAATGCAAAATGTTAATTACACTGAGATTCCTCCCCTGTGTGCTAATCAAAAAAATTGTTTTGTTGAGTTGATGAACTGATCTTATTTCCCAGCAGGTAACTCATAGGGCCCTAGACAGAAATGCTGACTTAGGACTAATTTTCTATCTAAAAAACCTGGTCTTGAGGATTCAAGAACTGACTCATTTGAAAAGACCATGATGCTGGGAAAGATTGAAGGCAGGAAGAGAAGGGGATGGCAGAGGATGAGATGGTTGGATGGCATCACCGACTCAATGGACATGAGTCTGAGTAAAGTCTGGGAGTTGGTGATGAACAGGGAGGCCTGGCGTGCTGCAGTCCATGGGGTTGCAAAGAGTAGGACACAACTAAGTGACCGAACTGAACTGAGGATTCGAGAATTTGAGCTCACTTGACAATAATGATCAAAATGCTTACATTCTATTCAGAATTCACATCAGTTAAAATTAGGTGTCATTATTAAATCATATCCATCCCCAGTCTCCTCTCAGGAGGAGAGAATTCAGCGTTATTTGTTTCCATCTGTTTCATTATCTCTAGGCCTCCTGGAAGTCAGGTCCCCATGACTTTCCAAACCTAGAGCTTCCAAAGCTGGTCCAGTACCCAGCCCTGTGCAAACAAAAGTCAAGGACTCTAGGGCAGTGTTCATGGCCTGCTCTTGAACATTCATCATGCACGGCAGCATAGTAAAGTCTCTGAAAAATACTGCAGTCAAGAAACATTTGAGAGAGTTTGGTTCAGGCTTTTCTGATAGTCTGCCTGCAATGCAGGAGACCCAGGGTGGAGCCCTGGGTCAGAAAGATCACCTGGAAAAGGGAATGGCAACCCACTCCAGTCTTCTTGCCTGGAGAATCCCATGGATAGAGGAGCCTGGTAGGCTACAGTCCATGGAATGGCAAAGAATCAGACATGACTGAGCGACTCACACTTTCAACTTTCTTGATATTATTTGGATGGACGAGGAACTAGTTTTCTTCTAGAGAGCACCCAGGGAGCTAGTGATAGAATTAACTGCAGGAACTCAGGGTTTCCCCAGCAGGTGGGATTTTGATCTCTCTGAGGTTACCCCCCAGGTGTTCTGGGCTATGTTTCCTGGAGGGCCAGGAGCCCTGGCCTTGGAGCGGTCAGCCTTGGTCCTTTGCGACCTTGGCAGGTCACCTCCCTGGATCTTAGTTTTCTTGCCTCTATGGACTTAGTCCCTTTACGGTTCTCTGCCTGGGCACCTTTTGTTTCCGTCTGTTCTTTGCTTCTTGCTGTGCTTGAAGCAGGAAGGACACAGGCGTGTATGATTGCAGAAGAGCTGAGTAAACATGCCCTGGTCTGGCCAGGGCCCTGGAAGGTTCAGGGTTGGAACCACCTGACGGTCGGTCTGGCTGTCTGGCCTCCGTCAGTGTGGTCACCATTCCTTTGTTCCGCTGCTGCTGGGAAGGCTTTGTTTGGGTTCTTGGATGACATCACTGTTGCTCAAGGGCAGCTGTCTGTGTGTTTTGAGTGTTTTGATTCAAAGTGAGCCCACCTGGGTCATGGTCTGACCTCACAGGCCTTCGCTCCAAGCACACACTGCTTCCTGGAGCCCAGGCTTCCGGGATTTCAGCCAGGGGA
This sequence comes from Moschus berezovskii, assembly GCF_049115385.1. Taxonomy (NCBI): domain Eukaryota; kingdom Metazoa; phylum Chordata; class Mammalia; order Artiodactyla; family Moschidae; genus Moschus; species Moschus berezovskii. Next base: position 20,060,846 of record NC_142470.1, read on the forward strand.
TGGGAGGGGAGGGGAGCCTGTCATTACAAGCAGGCAGAGAGGAGGTATGGTTTGGGAGCACCCAGAGGGTCCGAGGCTGCCACTTTCTAAGACTGAGAACCGTCCTTGGACCACACTCTCACCAAAGGCGATGTGCAAGGGGCAAGGTCCTTGTCTACGTGATCCCGGCGAAGTACAGTGTCTGGAACTGGTGTTCCCGACTGGGGAGAGGGGACGTCAGAGGAGGAAGTCAGTCACAACCCGGAGGTCTCTGGAGCCTTCTGCAGGGAGCTCGTCACCGTCTCCTTATCTTACCTCCTCCTTCATCAGACATTCACGCTTGGCCATTGAGTGCCAGGCGCTGTGCTGGGTTCTGGGCATCCAGAGATGATCGCCCTCCAGGAGCTTGCTGTCCGGGGATCAGACCTGCAGCGCCTCATGTGCTGTTGTGGAAACCAAGGGCTTGGGAGCCTTCGTGAGGAGAGGGGCTGAGCCGTAGAGGAATTATAGGCATTCTAGTGGAAAGGAGGATGCATTCATTCTCTTTGGTCTGAATGCTGGAAAGCCCGGAGTTAGTAAATATTGCATGGGGACAAGAGCTTGTCTGAAAGGTACCTCTTCTAAGCAACCTGGCTAGTGTTAGGACAGTAATCTGGGTCATTAGGAAGATTCTCGTCTGAAGCGCTTGCCCCTTGCTGGACACTGTCACAGAGCTCTGGGGTCACAGAGATAGTCAGCTGCCCTCAAGGAGCCTGAAAGAGCGGGGGGGACTCAGCCATGGTTGTGTAGCCTGTTAGTGTGAAGGAGTTGGCCAGCATCCACAGGCTCTGGCCGGCAAGGGATGAAGGGTTGGGCAGGCTTTCAGGACTTGGTCTCCATCCTGATGTTTAGGACAAGGGCAGCCATGAGAGGGAGAGTGAGGGGCGGGGGGTGACTTGGCTTGGGTGGTGTGGTGTGCCCACGGTGCCTGGAGGGGGCAGTGGTGGGGATCGCCAGAGCACACATCTGCCTGGCATTGGCCTAGGGGGATGTTCCCTGGTCTGTTGTGGTGGGGAGGTGTTGGTGGCTCCCACCAGGCAGCGAGTGACCAGCATGGGAGCTGTGTGACCGTCATGCCTATCCAGTGCCTGGCCCACAGTAGGGCTTAGTAGCAGCATCAAGGGTGACCACTGACACAGGATAAGTCCTTTGTGATCTTCGATTCTGCCACTGACCGTGCCCCTGCCATCATCCAGAGCTTAATTCAGCTCCTCGCAGGCCTGGATCCTCCTTCAAAGTCACCTCCCTGCCCTAGTGTGGCAGCCCCCAATCCATATTAACACCAAATTAGTACCAAAATCCCATATGAGTCAGCTCAGGCTACCATATCCAAATACTCAGACTGGAGCTTAAACCGCAGACATTTATCTCTGGAGGCTGGAAATTCAGGGTCAGGGTGATGGCAGGTTTGGTTACTGGTGAGAACCTGCCTCCTTCGCTGTGTGTTCACCCATCCCTTCCTTGCTGGGAGGACACACACAGGATGGGGTGGGGCTGGGGGTGGCTCTCTGGTGTCTCCTTCTAAGGACATTTAGTTCATTAAGTCAGGACCTCGCCTTTGGTGCCTCCAGGGTAGTCTCGTTAATCTCAACACCACTGGAATCTGAAAGTGAAAGTCGCTCAGTTCTGACTCTTTGTGACCCCATGGACGATACAGTCCCTGGAATTCTCCAGGCCACAACACTAGAGTGGGTAGCCTTTCCCTTCTCCAGAGGATCTTCCCAATCCAGGGATCGAACCCAGGTCTCAAACCCAGGTCTCCTGCATTGCAGGCGGATTCTTTACCCCCTGAGCCACAAGGGAAGCCCTTGGAATATGAAGGACCTCTGTAAGTCCACAGTATTGGCATGTGGTTCTCAGGAAGGCGCCAACCCATGACAACTTCCCTGTGTCCCCCCTGCCCCCCGCCGCCCCCACCACTGCCTCACCTGCCCAAGGGTGTGGCAGAGAAGGAGCACCCCCCACCCCCAACTCCATGTTCCTCGTCTCCTTTTCTGGTGGAGGTTACATGACTTACTCCGCCAGTTTCCTTATCTCTAAGCTGGAGATAATGATAAGACCCAATAGGGTTGAAAAGTAAATTAACTGAAATATCGGGTTGGCCAAAAAGTTCGTTCAAGCTTTTTGGTATCCTCTTATGGAAAAACTCAAATGAGCTTTCTGGCCAATCCAATATTTCATGCATCCAGGCCAGGGTGAAACACCAACCAGGGTCACCAGCATCGTCATCCTTATGTTGAGTGAGTGAAGTCGCTCAGCATCCGACTCTTTGTGACCCCCAAGGACTGTAGCCTGACAGGCTCCTCCATCCATGGGATTTTCAAGGCAAAAGTACTGGAGTGGGTTGCCATTTCCTTTTCCAGGGGATCTTCCTGACCCAGGGATCAAATCTCGGTCTCCCACATTGTAGGCAGACGTTTTTACCATCTGAGCCACCAGGGAAGTCATCCTTATGTTAAGGCCCATCTAACAGCTCTGCCAGCAGACCTCTTCCGTCCCCTGAGCCCACTTCATTTCCATCTGCTCCGTGGGGACTTGTCAACCCCAAGTGTCCGACTCAGGCTCATCTCGAGCTGAGCCCATCTCCTCTCGCCTCTGTTCTGGCCCAGGCTGCCACCTCCTGGCTGCCTGGCTGAGTGAATGTCCCTTTCTTTCACACCGCCATGCAACCTGGAAACCCAAATGTCCCCCCAGGCTCCATTTTGCCCTGGGGTCACTGTCCCTGCATCCTGTTAAACTGACTTCCTGCCTCCCTCCACCTGCAGGGCTTGGGCCCCCAAGCTTTTCCTTCTCTCTTGCAAACCTGAGACGACTGCTCAGGACACGGGTGTGCTCGCCTGGCTCCGCGGCCCCTGGAGGCTTGCGTCTGGACCTGCTTTGCTGAGCTTTCAGCTCTGCTGTTGGGGTCAGAGGGATGCGTGTCCAACTCCCGGCGCACACAAGGGGCTCAGTAAATGGGCCCGGAGTCTTGACTGCTACAGAAGAAGGTGCAGACGTGACCTGACCCCACTCCATCCACACGCCTGGCCCATCAGCTTGACCCAGGGATTCCCCGTGCCCAGAAAGTGATGTTGGCCAGTTCACCTGGTCAACACCCAGCCCTCTCCTTCACTGGCCACGTGGCAAACTCTCTGGCCCCCTTGGGACCCTTGTGCATACAGGGTCTCCTCAAAGCCCTCTGAGCGCCCCCGCCCCCAGGGCAGGAGGCAGGTGCTGGCTCTCCCCTCCTCCTGCCGTCCTGCCCTCCTCGCGTCACACATCTCACTGGGGTATCAGGTTAGACCATCGTCCCCAGGAGACCGAGGCGAGTGGGCTGTGGCCTGCCGACCCCAGCATGGCAGCGAGCTGGCCTTCGGTCTTGGTGACTGAATGTCGAGGAGCGGTGACCAGTCCATTTTCATCTGTGTGAGGGTAGACTGGGAAAGGCTCGCGTCCACATAACCTGGGGTGAGAATCCAGGCCCTTCTTGCTGGCTTTGAGGAATTCAGGGGCCCCCTTAGCACGTCATCCACTGAAGGGGTGACTGGGGTGTAACCTGCAGCTGGCCCCCAGGGAGCGCCCTAGAGGAGTGCGGGCCCTCACCTGAGGAGAGTGGGCCCTTGAGAGATGTCCCCCTCTGTGCCCCCACTTCTCAGGTAAGGAGACTGAGGTGCAAACAGCTTGGTTACTAACGTGCTTCAGTGCCCCACCGCCCCCAGCACTGACCTCCAAGCCACTTCCTCTGCCCCCAGCTCATTAGAGACAATCGCAAACACCCTGGGCATGCAAGGTTTAGTTTGCTTTTGAAGAAAGTGAGGGGAAAAAGGAAATTTGTTGAAAAGACACTGATTTGTTCTTCTGACTATAGACTTTATACAAAGGAGATACCCTGACAAAAGCCCGTCTGTGCCAAGTGGTGAAAACCACACACGCATACACTAGTATTTTGCTAATGTTGAAAATGCCTCCGTTAAAGCAGACGTGTGTGGCACTGCCTGTTGAGTGCTGGGCGTGGGAAGCAGGAAGATTGCTCATCTGCTGGGCAGCTGGCACCCGTGACAGTCTGTGTGGTTTGCGGGGGGTGGCTTAGGGCTCTCTGGCATGCCTTTGGGGTACTTCGAGCCAAACTCAGCAGGGGGCATGGCCACACCTACTGGAAAGGGCGGGGCATTCTCCCAGTGTCTGAGTTTCTCCTGACTCAGGGTCCACCTCCTGCGAAGGCAGGGCCTCTCACACAGGGCTCTGGGGCAGCTGTCTGGGTTTGAATTTGGGCACAGGAGCCCACCCTTACAGCATCCCGGGGACTGTGGTGGGCTTTTCTGAGGGGCTTAGGAGCTGCCTATGGGCCTGGCTGGTGGCTGGCCTGGCCTTTGCTCTCCCAGAGAGGAGGGAGCCCCAAATCTGTCCTTCAGTTTCTCTAATTCCTTGGTTTAAGTGGGGACATTGGCCTGGGCATGGCGCCTGGGTCTCAGGAGAGATGGGAACCCCACTGTCTGCTGAGATGTGTCTGTCTCTTGCAGTTGACCTAACGTCCTTTGTGACCCACTTCGAATGGGACATGGCCAAGTATCCCGCAAAGCAGCCGCTGGTGAGCGTGGTGGACACTCTGGCAAAGGTACGAGGAGGGTCATCTCTCCAGGGAGGTCACACTTCTGTGACCCTGACCATCTGGGGACATTGGGGTGAATCTACATGGCCTTTGGACCCTGGCGAAGCAGGGAGGCACTTCCCAGGATGCCAGAGGCGGGAGGTGGGGTGGGGTTCAGGGCACCCTGGAAACAGGTTGATGACCACCTGCCCCCTATACCTCTTCCAAAGTTACTTGCTCAGTCATGTCTGACTCTTTGCAGCCCCATGGACTGTTGCCCACCAGGCTCCTCTGTCCATGGGATTCTCCAGGCAAGAATACTGGAGTGGATTGCCATTCCCTTTTTGAGGGGATCTTCCCAACCCAGGGATTGAAACTGGGTCTCCTGCATTGCAGACAGATTCTTTACCATCTCAACCACCAGGGAAGCCATATATACCTCTTCCAAAGTGAAAAGTGAAAGTCACTTAGTCGTGTCCGACTCTTTGCGACCCCATGGACTATACAGTCCATTGAATTCTCTAGGCCAGAATACCTCTTCCAACCTACCACTTGACAGGATGGCTTCATCTTACAGGACACTCCCCTCCAGGTCTGAGCCCCTTGGTGTTCTGACCCCAGACCCTGGAGTCCGTTCATTGTGCCCCCCTTTGAAAGATGCTCATGGAGAAGTCAGCTCTTTCCTGACACCCCTACCCCCAGGGTGGTTGTTGACTTAACAAAAACTATCAGCTTCAGTGGAGAGTTGGGCTTAAGAGCCGTAACAAGACATTGCCCAGCGTGCCACCCCTGATGACACTGGGGAGCCGGTAAGCCCTGGCCCCATGATTCAGCCCTCTCGGTGAGCCATGGCCTCCAACTTCTGCTCCATTAATGAAAGTATCAAAGTGAAGCCCTCTGGGGGCATGAAGGGTGTCTCCCGACATGTTGACTCCTGTCGCCTCCCTGAGGGTGGGCACTGATGAACATTCTGATATTTAGCCCGGAGGTTTATGACCGCTGTCCCCATCTCCCTCCACGACACATGGAGCCCCTCATATGTCTCCTGAGGTCCACCAGGTGTGGCTGGGCGGGTCAGGTGGAGGAGATGGGTTTCAGGATCCACCCCTCTGCGAGTCTCCTGCTGGCAGGCTGGTGCCCCATCGGTGTCTCTGGGAACGAGGGTGGGGCCTGCAGTCTCAGGAATCTGGGTGTGGCTTATTGGGCACCCCTTACATCACAGAGGCCCCAGCCCCTCCTGGGACAGTTGGGCAGTGATTCTAAAGGGCCCTTCAAGGAGGAGCTCTGAGTGCACCCATACCAGGTATGGCATCCTGGGGGACATTGTGCACCTCCACCCCCAAGCTGGAAGCACGCAGTGGTGTTCGGGGCTGGCCGCTCCCTGCCCTGCTGCTGCTGAGGCCAGGCCGAGCCAGGCAGCGTGGCCAGAGCTGTGCTCGGCATCCACTGGGGATGACGCTCGCTGCCGTGGCTGTCCTGGGGACACAGGCAGTGATGAGGGCTCCCAGAGCACATTGGGGCATCAGCTGATTTGGGAGCCATTGTAGAGGACAGAACCTGGCCTCTCTCTCTCCCCTGGGGGGCCCAGAGAGTGACTGTGGCAGAAAAGCAGTGTGGGGAAGCGAACCCTGGTTTGAAAGCACTCGCTGTATGCCTAGAACTTTTACTTCCTGCACACCATCGTGGGCAGGTATCACCTTCCCTGATTTCAGGTGGGGAGGTTGGCTGAGAGGTGGCCTGGCATCCCCTGGGCCCTGCAGGGGCTGAAGTAGTGCCCTGGGAGGGGGATGAAGGTCTCAGGTGTGTGCCTGGCACTGCTTCCCGAGGCATCCCTGAGATGGCTCCACTGATGGGGTCAGCTCCTTGAGGCAGGCTGGGCAGAAGTTCTGGGTATCGGCTTCCTTACCCTGTGTTTGCCCCAGGAGCACTGGAGTGATGCCCTTGGCACTGGCTCAGGCCTGTTCTGCCAATGGGAAATGAAAATCAGTTAACTAGAGATATCCTGGTCAGAGAAACTCCCTTCTAAAGTGACCAGTGTCTTCTGGGTGTCCAAGCAGGTCTCCCCACCCGGGAGGTGCCCCATGCTGACATGGGTAGGGCTGGACCCCTGATCCTCCCAACAGCTGGAAACTGAGCCCCCCTGCCTCCATTAATGACAAGGAGCAAGGATGGGGACCCAGCCCATGCCTGCGTCCATCTCTGTGGGCTGGGTCACACTGAAGTTCTTAAAAGGCCTCTAGATCTCACCAACCTACAGTAAATAGTAAAGTTTCTTTCTTTGCCGTATGCATGTCCACAGTGGTTAGTGGGGGCCTGCTTCTTGTCCACTCACTCAGGGCTGGCCCCCGGTACCTCCACCACCTGAAGCATCCCTATGCAGGGAGGTACATGGTGTCTCAAGGCTCTGCCTGGCACACATGCCTTTGATGGTGGGGAGTGTATGCCAGCCAAAGGCCAGAAAGAGCAAGGCTGGGAGTGTTTGGTTCTGGACACATTCTTGAAGCACCGCCAAGTGCTGGCCACTCTGTCCAGAATTGCAGAGTTGACCGAGATGTAGACCCACCCTCAAGGGACTCAGTCTGCTGGAGAAAGGACTCACCTTCCTGGGTAACCTGCTCTGTGGCACTGAGCTCAGAGAGGTTCAACTGACACCAGGTCATACAGCAAGAGCAGGTGGGCACCAGAGGCTAGGCACCAGGGAACTGGGTCTTGGCCTCAGTGGTCCCATATCCCTGCCCATCGACGAGGGGAACTCAGATGTGCTCCAGAAATAACTCCAGAAAGAATGAAGAAACGGACTCAAAGCAAAAACAACACCCCATTGTGGATGTGACTGGTGATATAAGTAAGCTCCAATTCTATAAAGAACAATATTGCATAGGAACCTGGAATGTTAGGTCCAAGAATCAAGGTATTTGGAAGTAATTAAACAGGAGATGGCAAGAGTGAACATCGACATTTTAAGAATCAGTGAACTAAAATGAACTGGAATGGGTGAATTTAACTCAGATGACCATTACATCTACTACTGTGGGCAAGAATCCCTTAGAGAAATGGAGTAGCCCTCATAGTCAACAAAAGAGTCCAAAATGCAGTACTGGGGTGCAGTCTCAAAAATGACAGAATGGTCTCTGTTCATTTCCAAGGCAAACCATTCAATATCACAGTAATCCAAGTCTATGCCCCAACCACCAATGCCAAAGAAGCTGAAGTTGAATGGTTCTATGAAGGCATACAAGACCTTCTAGAACTAACACAGAAAAAAAGATGTCCTTTTCATCATAGGGGACTGGAATGGAAAAGTAGGAAGTCAAGAGATACCTGGAGTAACAGGCAAATTTGGCCTTGGAGTACAGAATGAAGCAGGGCAAAGGCTAATAGAGTTTTGCCAAGAGAACTCACTGGTTGTAGCAAACACCCTCTTCCAACAACACAAGAGATGACTCTACACGTGGACATCACCAGATGGTCAACACCAAAATCAGATTGATTATATTCTTTGCAGCCAAAGATGGAGAAGCTGTATACAGTTAGCGAAAACAAGACCAGGAGCTGACTGTGGCTCAGATCATGAACTCCTTATTGAAATTAAGACTGAAATTGAAGAAAGTGGGGAAAACCACTAGCCCATTCAGGTATAAATCAAATCTTACAATTATACAGTGGAAGTGACAAATAGATTCAAGGGATTAGATCTGATAGATAAAGTGGCTGAAGAACTATGGATGGAGGTTCATGACATTGTACAGGAGGTGGTGATTAAAATCATCTGCAAGAAAAAGAACTGCAAAAAGGCCAAATGGTTGTCTGAGGAGGCCTTACAAATAGCTGAGTAAAGAAGAGAAGCTAAAGGCAAAGGAGAAAAGGAAAGATATACCCATTTGAATGCAAAGTTCTAAAGAATAGCAAGGAGAGATAAGAAAGCCTTCCTAAGTGATAAATGCAAAGAAATAGAGGGAGACAATAGGATGGGAAAGACTAGAGATCTCTTCAAGAAAATTAGAGCTACCAAGGGAACATTTCATACAAAGATGGGCACAATAAAGGACAGAAACGGTATGGACCTAACAGAAGCAGAAGATATTAAGAAGAGGTGGCAAGAATACTCAGAAGAACTATACAAAAAAGATCTTCATGGCCCAGATAACCATGAAGCTGTGATCAATCACCCGGGGCCAGACATCCTGGAATGCGAAGTCAAGTGGGCCTCACTTTGAACAAAGCTAGTGGAGGTGTTAGAATTCCAGTTGAACTATTTCAGATCCTCAAAGATGATGCTGTGAAAGCGCTGTACTCAATATGCCAGCAAATTTGGAAAACTCAGCAGTGGCCACAGGACTGGAAAAGTCGGTTTTCATTCCAATCCCTAAGAAAGGCAATGCCAAAGAATGTTCAAACTACCACACAATTGCACTCATCTTGCACACCAGCAAAGTAATGCTCAAAATTCTCCAAGGTAGGCTTCAACAGTACATGAACTGAGAACTTCCAGATGTTCAAGCTGGATTTAGAAAAGGCAGAGGAACCAGAGATCAAATTGCCAACATCCAACAAATTGGATCATCAAAAAAGCAAGAGAGTTCCGGAAAAAGCAAGAGAGTTCCAGAAAAACATATACCTCTGCTTCATTGACTACATCAAAGCCTTTGACTCTGTGAATCACAACAAACTGTGGAAACTTCTGAAAGAGATTGGAATACCAGACCACCTTACCTGCTCCTGAGAAACCTGTCAAGAAGCAATGGTTGGAACTGGACATGGAACAACGGACTGGTTCCATATTGGGAAAGGAGTACATCAAGGCTGTATGTTGTCACCCTGCTTATTTAACTTATATGCAGAGTACATCATGCGAAATGCCAGGCTGGATGAAGCAGAAGCTGGAATCAAGATTGCCGGGAGAAATATCAATAGCCTCAGATATGCAGATGACACCACCCTTATGGCAGAAAGCAAAGAAGAACTAAAGAGTCTCTCTTTTTTTTTTTTAGACACAAAACTTAATTTAATAGAAATATGTTTGTAGTTCTTACATTCTCAGCATGAGCTGAGCTAGAACCTGCTGCCCCACTCAGAAGTGGCCCAGTCCTGGGGACAGAGAGAAAGGGGAAGGGATCAGAGCTAAGGCCTTAGGAGCCCCATTCTTCCTCAGTGCTGGGGGCTAGGGATGCCACCCTCTTCTTCTACCCTCCCTCTGGGATCCAGGAAGGAGAACAGATGGAATTTTGGGCCTGGGGCTTCTCCTCCACACCACATCCCACCGTGAGTCCCCAAGATGGAAGGGAATTTAGGGATCTGGAGTGAAGAAAGCAAAGATGTCAATCAAGAGAGATGAAGGCCAGGGGTGAGGGCTGAAGGAGAATCAGAGACAAAATGCCAGTAAAAAAAAAAAATTAAAAAAGGGGGGGAAGAGGGGAGCCAAAAACAAAATCCACCCCAAATTGGAACCCGCCTGGAAAAAAATGAAATTTCCCCAGTCTTGTAGAGACATTATTTGGTGCGGCCGGCTCTGCGGCAGGAGCACTCAGACCTCAGTCCAGCCCTGGAAGTGGAGGTGGCCCCTGCAGCTCCTCCTTGGCCTGGCCAGCGGCAGCATCTTCTCCCTCCTCCTCTTCCTTCTCGTCTTCATCCTCGTCCTCGTCGTCATCTTTGTCTGCCTCTTCCTCCTCCTCCTCCTCGTCATCTTTGCCTCCTCCTCCTCCTCCCCCTCCCCCTCCTTCTCCCCCTCCTCCTCCTCCCCTTCCTTCTTCTCCCCTTCCTCCCCCTCCTCCTCCTCCTCGCCTCCTTTAGCCTCTGCTCTTCACCCTGCTTGTCTTTCATTTGCTTCTCTGCTGCCTTTGTAACACCCCACATCTCGTTGCCAAACTCCTCAGCATACACCTCATCGTTGGTGATAAGGAAGTTGTCAAAGATGGTGCCAGACTTGACCTGCCAAAGATGCAAGCCTAGAACAGCGAAGTTTTCATAGGCATAGATGTTGCTGTCAGGGGAATACTCAGGGTTGTCAATCTCTGGATGGTTCCAAATGCCCTTGTACTCTGGGTTATTGATCTGCCTGGGCTTCCACTCCCCCTTGTACTCTGGGTTCTGAATAACAGGTGGTTCCCACTCTCCATCCATCTCTTCATCCGAGTCCTCGGGTTTCTTAGCATCAGGGTCAGGAATGTGCTCAAGCTTGTCCCAATCCTCAGGCTTGGAGTCTGTGGGGTCATCGATCTTGGTGCGATCGTCCCAGTCTTCAGGCTTATCGGCATCAGGATCCTTTATCTTCTTGGGTGGCAAGAAATTCCAGTCGTCCTCCAAGGAGCCTGACTCCACCTGGCTGTTGTCAATCTTCACCTCATAGGTATTCTCAGGCCGCACAATCAGCGTGTACAGGTGGCTGAATTCATCGTCCTTGCAGCGGATATCCTTGTTGATCAGCACATTCTTGCCCTTGTAGTTGAAGATGACATGAACCTTCTTGGTGCCGGGGCCACAGATGTCCGGGCCAAACATGATGTTGTATTCGGAGTCTCTGTGCATGTCTGTCTGATCCAAACCAGCTGGAAACAGCTTCACATAGCCGCCCCCACAGTCGATGTCCTACTCGTGTTTCACCGTGAACTGCACCACCAGCGTCTGACCCTTGTTACTGAAGGGCTCGAATCTCGCCGACAGAGCGTAGAACCGGGCGTCCTGGCTAGTCTGCAGGCCTTTATCTTTCTCCTGGTCACCATAGAACTTGCCGGAACTGAGAACGAATTTGCCAAAATCCGGTTTGGGTTTGGATTCGATCCAGCGCTCGGTCCACCCATCTCCGTCCAGGAATTGCTCCTTGAAGTAAACGGTGGGATCAGCGGCGGCCAGGCCGAGAAGGCCGAGCAGCAGCGGCACGGGTAGCAGCATGGCGGGCCGAGGGGGTGGTGGCGCACGGACCCTTTAAGTTGCTCGTCCGGTAGCAGCTCTGCAGTGGGCTAAAGAGTCTCTTGATGAAAGTGAAAGAGGAGTGAAAAAGCTGGCTTAAAACTCAACATTCAGAAAACTAAGATCATGGCATCTGGTCCCATCACTTCATGGCAAATAGATGGGGAAGTAATGGAAACAGTGACATACTTATTTTCTTGGGCTCCAAAATCACTGCAGATATTGACTGCAGCCATGAAATTGACGCTTGCTCCTTGGAAGAAAGCTATAACCAACCTAGACAGCACAATAAAAAGCAGAGACATTACTTTGCCAACAAAAGTCCGTCTCATCAAGGCTGTGGTTTTTCTAGTAGACATGTATGGATGTGAGAGTTGGATCTTAAAGAAAGCTGAGTGCTAAAGAATTGATGCTTTTGAACTGTGGTGTTGGAGAAGACTCTTGGCAGTCCCTTGGACTTCAAGGAGATCCAACCAGTCCATCCTAAAGGAAATCAGTCCTGAATATTCATTGGAAGGACTGATGCTGAAGCTGAAACTCCAATACTTTGGCCACCTGATGCAAAGAACTGACTCATTGGAAAAGACCCTGATGCTGGGAAAGATTGAAGGCAGGAGGAGAAGGGGATGACAGAGGATGAGATGGTTGGATGGCATCACCAACTTGATGGGCATGAGTTTGAGTAAGCTCCAGGAGTTGATGGACAGGGAAGCCTGGCTTGCTGCAACCCATGGGATCTCAGAGAGTCGGACACAACTGAGCAACTGAACTGAGAGCCTGAGGGCATGTGGAGTGGGGGCTGGGGGGTTGTAAGAGTACGAGATGGGCTCGAGATAAGAACAAGACTCCGTTCACTGACTGATCCTAGAAAAGCCATTTATATCTCAAGCCTCCTGTCTGCAACATGGTGCTCTCTGTAGGACCGGGATGCTGGCAGTCTGCGAGAGCAGAAGGGAGAAAAATGTAAGCCGTTCCAGCAAATGGGCAGGATGCAGTGTTTTTCTTTAACTGCACCAGGAGCAATTTGTGGTGATTTTAAGTTCAACCAACTGGTTTAACTGTCTCTTGCTTTTCCAACTAGCAACTGGCACAGATCGAGACAGACCTGAAGTCCCGAACAGCTGCCTACAACACTCTGAAGACAAACCTAGAGAATCTGGAGAAGAAATCCATGTGAGTATTCGGGCCCCGAGCTCCTGGCAGCCTCAGGGCCTGGCTGAGCTGGGGTCCAGGCTGGGCTTATATACACACGTTTGAGATCATTGGCTGAGCCAGGGTCTGTGTCTGAGCTGGAAGGCCAGAGGCACTCCTGCCTGTTCACGAGCTATGTGCTGGGTCGGGAGGTCAGCAGTAGCGGTGGTTGATCCTTTGAGCATATACATTGAGTGGAGGAGATGAGGGTGAAGTGGGTCGGGGTCTGCCTCCCTCTTCTGTTAATTCTTTTGAGCAATGGATTTTTTTTTTTTGGCCACACCTTGCATCTTGTGGGATCTTAGTTCCCTGATCAGGGACTAAACCCAGGCCACTACAGTGAAAGTGTGGGTTCCTAACCACTGGAACCACCAGGGAATTCCTGGCTCAATTATTAAGTACCTACTACGCTCAGTTCTTACATGTGTGTGTGCCACCAGTGGCTCAGTCGTGTCCAACTGTTTGTGACCCCATGGACTGTAGCCCACCAGGCTCCTCTGTCCATGGGATTTCCCAGGCAAGAATATTGGAGTGGGTTGCCATTTGGTATTCCAGGAGATCTTCCTGACCCAGGGATCGAACCCATGTCTCTTGCATGTCCTGCATTGGCAGGCGGATTCTTTACCACTGGGAGAGCCCACTCAGGCCTAATATTAGGCCCTGAAGGTACAAAGCAGAATTAAGTATCATTTCTGCACTTGGAGAACTCACAATTATTCATTCAACAAACATTTATGGAAAGTGTGCTTTGCACGAGGGGTAAAGATATAAACCAGACCGATAAGGTCTAGTATCACAAGGAGTCCGGGACAGGAAGGCACGTGCAGGGTGCCTTTGGAGAGGGCCCCTAAAGGCCTTTTCAGTGATGGCTGGTTGGCAGGGGGAGGAGAGAGGTGTTGGCTCTGGGGCGGGGTAGGGTAGAGAGCCTCTACAGGTTGGCTCTTCAGCCTTGACTGAGGGCTTGAGAACTCTTTCCTTGGGAAGCATCTGCACTTAGGTATTAGTTAACGTCACAGCCTGTGCACTGATGCAACGTAGTGACAGAGTTTACTTTCTTGGGCTCCAAAATCACTGTGGATTATGACTGCAGCCATGAAATTAAAAGATGTTTGCACCTCGGAAGAAAAGCTATGACCAACCTAGACATTACATTAAAAAGCAGAGACATCAATTTGCCAACCAAGGTCCCTATAGTCAAAGCTATGGTTTTTCAAGTAGTCATTTATGGATGTGAGAGATGGACCTAAAGAAAGCTGAGCGCCGAAGAATTGATGCTTTTGAACTGTGGTGCTGAAGAAGACTCTTGATAGTCCCTTGGACTGCAAGGAGATCCAGTCCATCCTAAAGAAAATCAGTCCTGACTATTCATTGGAAAGACTGAAACTAAGCTGAAGCTCCAATCATTTGGCCACCCGATTCGAAGCACCGGCTCACTGGAAAAGACCTTGTTGTTGGAAAGATTGGAAGCAGGAGGAGAAGGGGACGACAGAGGATGAGATGGTTGGATGGCATCACCAACTCGATGGACACAAGTTTGAGCAAACTCCGAGAGATAGTGAAGGACAGGGAAGCCTGGAGTGCTTCAGCTCATGGGGTCACAAACAGCTGGACACCACTGAGCAACTGATCAACTATGCACTGATACTACAGAGCATCTCAGGAACTATAATTTTGGCCCAACTGCTGCCACACCCTAGGTCCTGTTCTAGAAAATACCATGACCTCAGTGAGACAGGGCACCACTGGACACACATGCAAAGCCATTTCAGGTGGATGTCTCCTGGCTACTGGACCAACAAGGCGTGTAATGCGAAACGGAGCTCTCATCAGGGCTGTGTTTGCCCAGCAGCCCAGGTGGCATCTTGAGCCAGCCACTGTGCTGCCACTTGTGTAACTTAAGCTGCCTGCCACCAGCGATCCCCTCCCAATAGCCGGCGGCTTGTGCCAGGGCAGCGCAGGCAGCCAAAGTGTTGAATTCAGCTCGGGTGACTGGTGATGGCACCTGGGGTCCTGCCAGCTACTGCAGTTCTGGCCTTCCAGACAAAGAGCCGGAGGACACTTGGCCCAGGGTCCCCGCCCCTCCCTGGGGAGTGTCCCAAGCCTTCCTGTCCCCCGCTGCCCTGGGTGTTATGGGTGTGCCCAGGGGTACCTCCATGTGCCTTTCTGCTGACCCCACCCCTTTGTTCCCCGTGAATCCAGGGGAAACCTCTTCACTCGGACCCTGAGTGACATTGTGAGCAAAGAAGACTTCGTGCTGGATTCTGAGTACCTGATCACACTGCTAGTCATTGTCCCCAAGTAAGTGGGCCAGGGGGAGAAGGGGTTGGGGGTTTTGGGCTGGGTTGGAGATCATGAAGGAAATCGTCCTGCTCACCGGAGAGGAAGGGAGAGCCCACCGCAGCCAGATGCTGGGGCCCTAAATGGCAGCTGTGGAGCTGGTTTCAAGAGCAGGTGACAGAGCTTGTGGTGGTCATGGTGACAGGAGTGGCCATTTCTCAGACATCCATGCATGGTTGTCAGATGCCATACACAGGAGGCATCTCACACAAGCCTGGGGGCTGTTACTGTTCCCTTGTCCTAAGACCAGAGCTCAGCTGGCCTGCCCAAGGTCACACAGGCCTAGGATTAGAGCTCCCAGCGGGAGTCTCTACTGAGTCCTTCCCGTGGGCCCCTCCCTGCTGCCTGGGGCCTCCTGGGGAGGTGAGCATTCCAATGCCCATGGCAGGGCCTCGGGGGATGTTTGGGGCCCCAGCTGTCTGGCCCCCAGCCCTACTTCCCCCAGTCCCTCAGGGAAAAGGGCACGCAGTTTTCTAGACACTCAGGATACCTCACAACCTTTTCTTCAAAAATCATTGAATGATTCTGTACTCTTGCAGGCCGAGTTACGTAAAATGGCAAAAAACCTATGAATCCCTCTCAGACATGGTGGTCCCACGGTCAACCAAGTAAGTGAGGCCTCAGGTGCTGGGTTTGGGGGGCCATGTATGGGTACTCTGAGACACCCAGCCACCAAACATATCCCAGAGGTGCAAGGGCCCTCAGCCCTCCACACATGCTCGTTCACGGCCACACATTCAGCCACAGGCCAGACTCCCTCCATCTTTCAGAAGTTTTCTCTCTTGCCGTCTCCTCCAGGAAGCCCTCCCTGACTACCTTCTGGCCCTCAGTGCTTGCAAGGCCTGTGCAGCACTCTGTTCCACATGCTCATCTTGGCCTGGATTCTTCCCCACCTGAGGGTCAAGCAAGAGCCTGGCCATGATGACCTCAGAACACGAGCAGGGAAGGAAGAGTCTTGGCATGTGGGCTGCTGGGGTCAGAGCAGGAGTGGCCAGTGAGGGCTGGAAAAGTGACTTAGAAGGGATGGAGGAACATATTCAACCCATGAGTGCCACCCAGTGGGGAAAACCAACGATTTTGCGCTGCAGGAAGGAGCAAGCATAGATCTCACTGTACGATGTGAAGTGAAGAGAAAGTTGTAGAAGGGGACACACAGCATGAAGGCATTTATTACTTAAGATCTCCAAATGGACAGAACCAGATGGTATGTGACTTGAGAGATGCCAGTGCACGGATCACGGAGTGTTTGAGGATGAGAAATGCCTAACAGCACAGCAATGACCTGGGTGTGGGCAGCAGGATGTGGTTGGGAGGGCACGTGGGTCTTTAATTGTATGAAAATTGTTTTATGTCTTAAGCTTGATGGGGAAGGGGGGATACATGGATATTTGTCATTCTCTATACCTTGGACTGCAAGGAGATCCAACCAGTCCATTCTAAAGGAGATCGATCCTGGGTGTTCATTGGAAGGACTGATGCTAAAGCTGAAACTCCAATACTTTGGCCACCTCATGCGATGAGTTGACTCACTGGAAAAGAGTCTGATGCTGGGAGGGATTGGGGGTGGGAAGAGACGGGGACGACCGAGAATGAGATGGCTGGATGGCATCACCGACTCGATGGACATGAGTTTGAGTGAACTCCGGGAGTTGGTGATGGACAGGGATGCCTGGCGTGCTGTGATTCATGGGGTCGCAAAGAGTCGGACACGACTGAGCGACTGAACTGAACTGAACTGATACCTTTCCCTGTGTCTGATATAGCTTGTCATTTGAAATGATTTGACAGTGAGTCTTGTGGCTCAGACGGTAAAGAATCCAACTGCAGTGCAGGAGACCCGGGTTCGATCCCTGCGTTGGGAAGATCCCCTGGAGAAGGGAATGGCAACCTATCCCAGTATTGTTGCCTGGAGGATCCTATGGCCAGAGGAGTCTGGCGGGCTGCAGTTCATGGGGTCACAAAGAGTCAGATAAGACTGAGTGACTAACACACACAAACACACTTGGGCGCACACAGAGCTCAGCGTGGGGGCAGCCCTGCCCACTCCCATCCCAGCCCAGAGGCCTCTGGCCTGGCATCTGCTGCAGGGCTGGCTCTCCCTGGGTCATAGTCTCTCAAGTGATAGCAATCAGGAGCTAAACTGAAGGGTGCAGGGAACAGGACAGTCACAGCCTGAGGTCACAAGGAGAGGCTGGAGGAGTGAGCCGGGGGCAGCAGACCCACAGGAGGTGGAGGAGGGGGTGCAGGCTGGCAGAGGAGCTGCCCTCAAAGCTGGCCTGTTTGGCCAGAACGTTCACTTTTCTCCAGGGCTGGCTGTCCATGGCCACGTGCAGGGAGAGGCTACTACTGGAGGCAGCTTGGCTTCTTAGATTAGAACCCCCAGGCCCTTCATTGTCAGGGGGTACCTGCGAGCCTACTGAGATAACTGTGGAAAGGATCCTGGAACCTAGGTCAGCCCCGATGGGTGGCTTGGAGAAACAGGAGAAACAGGACCATGCCCAGGCCCATGGTCAGGTCATGTGGTCAGCAGGATGCCAAGGCCCTTAGAACATGGGTCCCAGTGACCACAGCACTTCTATGTCAGGGTGTGCCAGGGAGGCCGTGTCTAATTAGAACAGTGTGACACTGGACATGAAATGCCCATTGTGGGATGGTTTTTACCAATGGGAACTCTGCCCTGCTTCATTGCACCGTGGCATTCGAGAGCTGGGCACTTGCTATGCATGCCAGGTGATTGAGATCCGTGATCAGCTGGCTCTTGGCTGATTCATGTCTGGACCACCAGCCCAGATCTGCACAAGTCTCCAGTGTTTTCCTCCAGGGCCTGTGTTCAGATCACCCGCAGGCTCCTGCAGCCCTAGCCTGGAGGGTGAGTGAAAGGAGTTAGGCTGATGACAACAGACTGCCTGGAGTTAGGACACAGGAAGGGTTGTCCTTTGTCCGGTGCCCTCACTCCTTCCAGGGCCGCTGCACCTGGACCACCGGGCTCCCACTGGCAGCGACCTACCGCCCCCGGGGAGACGATGGACTCTTTCCGGCCCGGCTCAGGGACCTGGTGGTGCATCCAGTGAATGAGACCTTCTCTCCAACAGGTTGATCGCTGAGGACAAGGAGGGCGGCCTCTTCACCGTGACTCTGTTTCGAAAAGTGATTGATGATTTCAAAACCAAAGCCAAAGAGAATAAGTAAGGGCCGGCCTTGGTGGGTTTTCCCCGAGGTTGGTTCGTCTGCCCTTGAAGGGGGTGATATCTGACCCGACTGGAAGCCTCTTAGCCACAGCTACTCGTTTGCTTGTTTTAAGGTTCACTGTACGAGAATTTTACTATGATGAAAAAGAAATTAAAAGGGAAAGGGAAGAGATGACCCGATTGCTGTCGGATAAGAAGCAACAATATGTGAGTATATGATACTGGCCGGGAGGGTTCTCAGGAAGGTTCTGGGTGGCCCCCACCTCACCACAAACCCACCCTACCTCCCACCCCTGCACCACAGGCCTGGAGCAGAAGGGCCCCGCCCAGTCCCCACCCCCCAGTGCCCTTCATCCCCCTCCCCCCGCTGCACACCCCCAGGGCCGTGTCCTCCTGGGGCTGCTGGAGCAGGTAACCCGGAGGTGGCACGTGAGCCCTGCAGCAGGAGATCTCACCGAGCCAGGCCCTGCCCTCTGGGAAGGGACTCCGGGCTCCGTCCTGAGGATGAGGGAAGTGAGCTCTGAGAGACGAGCGAGCATGGGCCCTGGGAGAGGACCTCGCCAGCCCCCGCAGGTCGGTGAGGCTGTTGGCACTTCAGGCAGCAGCACTTGTGCCAAGAGCGGCCACCACCTTGCAGAGTGCAGCCAGCGGTCACCCGAAGCCCTGGCCTGCGTGACCTCCAGGAGGGACGTGACCAGTCACCAGCAGCTGTATTTACCTCCCCCAGGCATTTAGCAAAGAGTGGGTGCTTCTCCCAGAAACTTCCGACCGCTGCCACTCAGAACCTTCTCCTGTGTGAGGGCAGCTGAGCTCAAGAGGGGAGAAAAACAGGTTTTCACGGTTGATGTGTGAGCGGTGCGGCCGTGACTCTGTAAAATGGGTGCATTCGGGACACGGCTACCCCCAGCTCAGAGCGAGCCTGAGCCCCGTGGGATGTTTTCAGGTCCCCGGCCCCTACCGGCTGCACCAGGGAGGGTTCTCAGAGAAGCTTCCAGTTCAGCCTCTAGTGTCGAGAGGAGGGAAGGGAGGGAGGTCCAGTGTGTAAACAGGAGGCTGTGTGTGTGTGTGGGTGACGGGCCGTGTGTTTGCCCAGGGTCTCCTCTGGCCTCGGGCTGGGCATTCTGTGTGTCCCACCTGACCTCTCTGGTCAGTGACTTTTGTGGAGGGACTGCAGACACATGGCCTCCGAATGAGAACCAGGCTCAGAGCCCCCCAAAATGGGGCCCCCCGATCCCCACTGGATCGACCCATCCTTCTTTGAGGAGGAAACGAAAACTGATGACATAGAAGTACCTGTGGGGGATTTCAGCCCCTCTCCCCTGGAGGTGGGCATAGCTACCTGCTCCAGTATTCTTGCCTGGAGAATCCTGTGGACTGAGGAGCCTGGCGGGCTACCGTACACAGGGTTGCACAGAGTCAGACACAACTGGAGCGACTTGGCACACACGCCCCTCGAGGAGAAAGGCACGCGCACACACAACAAGGGAACACACACTTCTTAGATCTATAATCTGTCGGCCTCTGGCCGAGGCTCCACGGCTTGGCGCCTCTTCCTGAGGCTAAGGACTCAGCTGGAGCCCTAAGCCCCTTGTCTCAGACCACACTCACCAGCAGAGAGGATGATCACCAGCCGGAGCTGAGGTCCAAAGGGTGTCCTGCCCCAGCTCGCCGGAAACCAAAATAACCCAAGGACATTTGAGCCCTCTCTTTAGCTGAGGCCTTTCCCCACTTGCTTCAGTCCTGGCCCCAGCCCCCCATGGCGTCTCTGGAGGGGGCTCGATGGTGGCACCTTTCACAGGTGTCCGGGGCCTTTGGCACCCATCTCCAAGCTGGCACAGACCCCGCTGGGGACCATAGTGATACACCGAACCTGACGCCTGCACCTCCGTCTCAGGCTGCTCACTGGCGCTTTTTCACGTGGTGTAGACTTCTGCAGCCCTGGCTGCCCCGGGGAGCCCTGCCCAGCCTCCCTGGAGGGGGAACCGGAGCCCCGAAGGAGACACACTGACTCATTTAGTTCCTTGTGAGGCTCTTGCAGTGCGCCTGCAAGCAGGGTCAGCTGGGGTCAGCCCCACACCAGCTTAAGAATCTCTTCCCACCTTTAGCCTTCTTTGAGGTGGGACCAGCAATCTGCGTCCCTGTTGTTAACTTGTTAACTGGAGGGGCCGGGCTGGGTCCCGGGTTTCAGCCCCCTTTGAGGGTACAGGCCGGGATTTTCCTGGGCTTTGCCCCTGTTTGCACAGAAAGATGTTAAAGGGTGCTTAACCCATTTCCTGCCTGCAACATGCCTAAGTGTACTCCGATTGCCGAGGAGGTGATTGTGGGCTGACCTTGAGGGAGACACCCTGACGGAGCCCACACCACCCGGCAGGTGGAGTGGTCGGTGCCAATGTGGGAAAGCTCCTGGCCAGGCCGAGGGAGGGGCTGTGGACTCTGCCCCTGGAATACAGAATCCCGGGTCTTTCATGCCCTCTGCCACCCCCCGCATCCCACCCCCAGGGGGCCAAGGGCATCATCACGCCCTCCAGTCCAACCAGCACGCAAGTCCCCGGGGGTGGGCCGGCATTCCTGTCGCCAAGCACGTGCTTTTCAAGCCATGAGAATGATTTCTGTTTTGTGATGCCTGTTTGCTGAAAGATTAATAAATCATTTCTGTGCCCTTAGCAAACTTCCTGTGTTGCTCTTAAAAAGGGATCATCCACCTTCCCGGACCACAAGGTTAAGGTAACCCCGCTAGGGAGCCCCGATAGGCCCGCTGCGGGGCAGAGCGTCAGAGAGAGGGAGAGTGAGGGCGAGGGTGAGGTAAGCAACCCCCCGGAGCCCTGGGGTTCCCCGGCTCGCACGGCCTCGCCCACCCATCCTCGCCTTTCCTGTTATCTACTGTGGCTTTCGAGGTCTTAAATTCAAGGACCCCCAGAATCATGCTTCCTCCTGATCCGCAGAGCCTCTTGGGAGCTGCCCTCTCCTCCCCCAGCAGTGATGGGTGCTTTCTGGCCAGGGTGCCTTGGTTCTGGCTGGAGGTGGCTGGAGCTGGTGATGGGGCACATCCTGGCTGGGGGCGAGGGGGTGGTGGTGGTCAGGCATCTCAGCTGTCTTCCTTGGGTGCCCCAGCTGGACCCACCCCTGACCTCTGCGGGCATCCGCAGAGGAGAGCCACACCAGCATTAGTGATAGCTGCTGTGGCTGAGGGGCTGCGGCCACGTGAAGTGGGGCCGTGAGGAGACCCCTGGAAGCGGTGGCTGGTGGATGATGCCAGGACCTGGCAGAAGGGGGACTCTTTGGCAGCGCAGTTCAGACGGAGAAGTCTGCTAGCTGCCTGCGGAGAGCCCTGGGTCAGGGGCTACCCAGCCCCCTGCAGCTTGGTCGGCGGTGGCCCCGTGTATGTGCTGGGTGGGCTGGCCCACTGAGCCACCCTGGCACCAGGCGGCCCCTGGAGAACACGCACCTGGGCCTGGCCCTGGGCCTTGTCTGACCGACCTGCTGCTTCTGTGGGCCGCTGGGCATTTCTTCTCGGCTCGGGGCTCGCTCTGTCAAAACCCACGTCCCTCTGTTGGCCGGGCGTTGGGTGGAGTGGCCAGGAGGGGTCACCGCTCTCCTGTCCTCTGCAGGGCCCACTGCTGCGATGGCTCAAGGTCAACTTCAGCGAAGCCTTTATTGCCTGGATCCACATCAAGGCGCTGAGAGTGTTTGTGGAGTCTGTGCTCAGGTGTGTGGACGTGATGCTCTGGGGCCACCTGGCCTCTGCCACCCTCCTTCCAACCAGGAGCCCCCCCCCACCCTGCCAGCCTCTGGGACATGCCCTGGCCCTCCTACTCTCTTCTTCTGCAATTCTTGGCTCTTGGCAACAGGCTTAGGGATTCCTGACTCCAGCAAACCTTCCCTCAGTCCTGAGGCCCCTGCTGTCCAGTGCTCTGTGTCTTTCCTGCCAGGCTGGTGTCTTGCTCCCCCTACCCACTCTCTGCAGCTCTCCAGGGCCCAGTGGCTCCTGCGAGAAACACCAGCACTGTCTTCATCCTTGACTTTTGAGGCCTAGCCCTCAAGGCAGCACAAAATATAAAACCCAAACGAACCGACAACAACAAAACTTACTTTACCTCTTTTTTAACAAATGCAAAAGAGGTTCACTATTTTGTGGAAAACTTGGCAACTACACGTAAGCACAAAGAATGAAGAAAAATCACCTGTAACTTTAACGTCAAGAGGAAACACTGCTAACTCACTGGTGTTTCTAGCATCCTTCAGACTTTCTGAGTTTGTTTTTTTAAATTTGCAGATACGCATGATTTTTATAAAATGTTTACAAAAATGGAGTCAAACAGGAAATATTTACTGAAGCCCATTTGAACATTTCCTGTATCCTGAACTATTGGTGGTGGTGGGGGGTGCGGTCTTGCAGCACTGCATGTAGCTCACTGCATCCCCATTCCCAAAGCTCAGCCTGCTCAGGCTTGCAGGTCCAGTGGCCCCTTGGCCCCTCTGGGGTGTTCTTGCTGGGCCCCTTCCCTGTGTACACCCAAGGCGTCCTCAGGACCCCATCCCACACCTGCCTGGTAGAGTGTCCCGCTCTCTTTTCCTTGCACAGGCTTCCTAGGTGCCCCCTGCTATTCGTTTCCCCAGAGGCTTCCCCTGGACTTCTGGCTCATCTTCCCTCTCAGTCCTTTCCTCCTGATCCTCGTATCTGCCAATGGCCTCAGGTTCCTCCCCAAACTTCAGACCCCCTTGGATGCCTCCCTGCCCTCATCCTCACGTCCTCCCCTCCCTCCACATCACGGCACCCCTGACAAGCCTCCATCCTGCCTTGGCCCTCGCTCGCTCTCTTTCACCATCTCCTTCCCAGCTGTTGCCAAAGGCTCTTCCTTGGTCCTCTGCCTCCAGCTCATCCTTTATGTGGCTGCCAGTGTGATTTTGTCCAAACACAAGCTGGGTCTGACATGGCTCCTCGTCCTCTCTCAGACATCTCAGACCTCTGTCATGGCAAGCATTGTGACAGCGGGCTGAAGGGCAGGCTCAAGATAACCCAGAGTGTTCCAGACATCAACAGGCCCCAGTCTGTCCCTGCTCACCTTGAAAATCATTGGTCCTCAGGCTCAGTATAGCAAAGCCTGCCATCCTTACTGGAGGCCCATTTTGCTCAAGAGCAAGGTCCAGAATATCATGTTTGCTCCACAGAGGTCCCGAATATCATGTTTAAGCTCAATAAAATGGAGTATATGCAAAAACAATTCTATTTAAAACTATCAGTGTATGACATTTTTAAAACCTATACTTCTATTTCTCCTGAATAGTTGTAATACATCACTACTGTTTAAAAAAAAATTCAAGTTCAGAAATAGGTACTGTGGAAAGTAAGTTAGTCAGTTCCACCACCCATGCATTATCCCGGTTAATGGTTTTAAGACTCTTCTTTCCCAAGTCAGGTCATTTGTACTTGATGTTCTGCAATTTTTTTTTTTTCATCTGCTTATAGTTTCATCACTATGCATAGAGATACTCGATCTTTTTTCATGACTTTTTCATATTGCATCATATGGAGCGCGCATAAGCTAAGAAAACAGATGTTAAAGCAACTTGATTAGAGCAGATGGCTACAGTTCACCTGTTACCTTGTTTCTCCGACCCCTCGGCCTTTGCCCTCAATTGGCCCTTGCTGCTCTGTCTTTCCTCAGAGTTGGTTCTGTCCTTTTTCCCTACTCTGGGAGCTAGAGAGGAGGGCCGGGGTGACTTGCCTCTCTGCCTGTCACCCAGCCTGGAGTTGGACAGAGAGGAGGTGCTCTACGTTTGTGGGCTGAATCACATCAAAGAGAAGTGGACCAGCCCTCGGTGGAGGAAGTGCTGGTTGGTTCATTGTCAGGCGCTTAGATCACCCAAGATGAAAATAGAAATGGGCCCTGGGTGAGTGGTGGGACCGTGATGAGACTGGAGAAGCTGGCAAGGTAGCTGGGTAATTTAGCCTGGATCTTGGGAGAGGACTTGGTGGAGAATGAATGTTAGGGAATCACCAGTGACGGTTGATGTGTTTGGACGAGCTCACCTACGGAGCGTCATTTAGAGGTACACCAAAGGGGAGCCCAGCCTCTAAGAGTCGGGGCAGAGAAGCCCATGGGGATGTCAGAGGCTGGAGGAGGGAGAGATGGGTGAGTCAGGAAGCAGACGGTCAAGGCTTGACGTGTTTCTGGAATGGGACCACTGGGCGTGAGCAACTAGTGACTGAAGGATGCTCCGGTGACATAGGACCCTGGATGCTCTCATAGGTGGGATGAGAGCTGGGGGAATTTTTAAAAAGGGCACAATGGTGGCATGTGAGCAGGCTGGGGTGGTGACTGAGACCTTCTTAGTACAGAGGGCGCAGGTGGAGGGCCCCCATCTAGGGGGCCTCGAGGGGATGGAGGCTTCTTTACTGAGTGGTCCAGAAGTGGGCAGCCTGGGGGCGGCTGGAGGAGAAAGGAATGGGAGAGCTGACCCCCTGTTCCTGGAAGGCCTGTTCTGAGCAGAATGGAGTTGGTGTTCGAACTGACCAGAAGGGACAGCTAGCAGGGAGAGGACTGGAAGGGTCTGGGAAGAATGTGGAAGCCCTGAAGCCAAAAGGGGTGTGGGATGCAGAAGGGGTCCAGAGCGTGGAGGCCGGGTGAGGGGAAGGAGCATTCCTGTAGCCAGTGTCTAGCTAGCGGCGTCTGTTATTCACTAGACACGGGTAGAACGCTGCACAAGGAGCTCATGGGCTGGTCAGGGGAGCAGAGCTCAGCAGACGGCCTCTTGGCTCAGGGGAAGGGTAAACAGCCTCCCCGGAGAAGGCAATGGCAAGTCACTCCAGTACTCTTGCCTAGAAAATCCCATGGACGGAGGAGCCTGGTAGGCTGCAGTCCATGGGGTCGCTATGAGTCAGACACGACTGAGCGACTTCACTTTCACTTTTCACTTTCACACATTGGAGAAGGAAATGGCAACCCACTCCAGTGTTCTTGCCTGGAGAATCCCAGGGACGGGGGAGCCTGGTGGACTGCCATCTATGGGGTCACACAGAGTCGGACACGACTGAAGTGACTTAGCAGCAGCAGCAAACAGCCTCCCAGAGCAACCTGGTGATGAACGTGGTGGGGTGACCGGTCGGAGGGTGGCAGAGTGATGGTCTGGCTACTGCGTCTGTGAGCTGGAATGCCGTCTCCAGACACACATGTGTCCTGGGCTCTGGATCAGTAACTATCACCCTCTGACAAGTCTAAAGTCTGGTGCTTGGACTTCCCTGCCGTGGGCAGGGACAGCTGTGCTGGTGAGGTCGTGGGTGTGTGGTGGGGTCTCCATCCAGGGCACTGGGAGTGGGGTGGGACATTCAGGAGGGAAGGCAGGGTGAGAGCCACTGCTCATCCAAGCGACAGGGGCTCTCCAGGAAGCACTGTGACCTTCTGCTCATTGTCCTCTGGGTAGCCGGAGCTTGATGACAAGAGACGTGAGCAAAGAAGGAATGAGGGTGTCTGCTGGGCCATCCTCACACCCACCATCTAGCCCAGGGGCTCCTGCTATTCCCTGCCAGCATCAGTGACCCCTGTGCTCTCCTCGCCTCTCAGCTCTGGTGGGGCCCGCTCGCTCAGTGTCCTAAGGCCGTGGGACCAGGTAGGTCTTCTGCTTGGTTACAGTGAGGCAGTGACAAATGGCCCTTTCATTTTACTTTTCTATAGACCCACTAGGAGACCTCAGGACTTGAGTGAACGCTTTGCACCATTAACAGCCAGAAATGAGGATCAGGAAAGTGAGGGGCTAATTTATGGGCCTTGATTGTGAAATAAAAACGAAGTTATACTAACAGTTTAGGCAGTAAAAGGGCATCTCAAGGCCAGCTTTCAGATGCCTGACTCGGGCATGAAGCATCGGTAGTATTGCATATCCAAGCATTTGCTCAATGGTAGTAAATATATATGTATTTTTTAAAACAGTGACCCATTACAAAATGCACATTTACTTAATATAGCACTTGGTGTAAACATCTTATTTTTGGTTGCACTGGGTCTTTGTTGCTGTGCGCAGGCTTGCTGTAATGGTGGAGAGCAGGGGCTACTCTCTAGTTGCTGAGCACGGGCTCTAGACCCACAGGTTTCAGTAGTTCTGGGCACAGCCCCTTGGCTGCTCTGTGGCATGTGGGATGTTCCTGGACCAGGGATGGAATCCGTGTACCCTGCATTGACAGGTGGATTCTTAGCCACTGGACCACCAGGGAAGTCCCAGTGTAAATACTTCGTTGCGATAACACAATAGGAAAAGCTGCCAGTAAGTGATTTTTACATGTACTCTGGCATCCAAAGTCCATTTAAAATCCTGTCCACCCAAAACTCGGCAAAAGGAATGAACAATCTTGATAAATCAGATCTGTGTGTGCTGGTCTTTCAGTTCAGTTCAGTTGCTCAGTCATGTCCGACTCTCTGCAACCCCATGCATCACAGCATGCCAGGCCTCCCTGTCCATCACCAACTCCTGGAGTTCACCCAAACTCATGTCCATCGAGACGGTGATGCCATCCAGCCATCTCATTCTCTGTCATCCCCTTCTCCTCCCTCCCCCAACCTTTCCCAGCATCAGAGTCTTTTCCTGTGAGTCAACTCGTCGCATGAGGTGGCCAAAGTATTGCAGTTTCAGCTTTAGCATCGGTCCCTCCAATGAACACCCAGGATTGATCTCCTCTAGAATGGACTGTGGAGAAAAGTAAAGCCACTAAACTGCATTTTAGACAAAGGCTTTGGAGTCAGAATATTTGTAGGACGGCCTCCTTTCAACTTGAGCCCTTACTACCTGACAATCAACACATACCCAAGGGACCGCTTGGCTCTAGTCAAAGACTGTCACCATCAGAAGCTGTTGAGCATGTTCTAGAGATTTTTCTGTGCAGAAAGATCTAATAATTAGCCTCACTCCTGACCCTTGACATTCTGCTCAACCGAGTTTTCTTCTCCTGGGCTATGTTGGCTGATTTTTCACTCTTTCTAAAATTTACTGTCAGGTTCATTTTACCCATACTGGCAGTAACTCTGTTACACACTTGGTCTGCCTCAACAGGTATGGACTGCCAGTGAACTTCCAGGCGGTTCTCCTCCAGCCTCATAAGAAGTCATGCACCAAACGTTTACGAGAGGTTCTGAACTCGGTCTTCAGGCATCTGGATGAAGTTGCAGCTGCAAGTATATTGGATGTAGGTATAGCATCCAGAGAAACCTGCCTTTTCTAGTAAGGTCAGCTTCTCCACATGGAGCTACTCCCCCAAAATGGTACCTGCCGGACTATTAGAAAAATCTACACTTCACAAATGTGAAAGGTTAACAAGAGATTGTATGCATGAGTTAGGGGTGGGCTGTGGCAGGCAGGAATTACAGTCAGTGCCTAGAGAGCTTTCCTCATACAGAAACATAAAACGAGAAGAGCTCATGCACTAACGTGACATCTTTTACAGGCATCTGTGGAGATCCCTGGACTCCAACTCAGCAACCAAGACTACTTTCCTTACGTCTACTTCCACATCGACCTTAGTCTTCTCGACTAGAAAGATGAGCTGGTGCCGCTAAACTTGAGTATTCATGCAAACTACTACAGACGCTTCTTTCCTCTGGCCAGAGAACAATTTAAGTATCCTACAGAATTTAGATTTTTAGAGAAATTGCTCACAAAGATTATTGACAGTTGTTATTTATTTTTTGTAAGTTACAATAAAGAAATGTTCTCAGTCCTTTGAATTGTCTCTTCACTTATATTCTAACGTAATTCAAAAGTTCAGTTTTCTGAATGTCTTACATGAATGGAGACTTCCTATCAGTTGGTAACTTGCTGCTGTATTTCCTGTCTTCACAGGACGTGCTGTGAGGGTTTAATCGTAACATATCAAAACCTTAGGCTAAGTGTATAACCAGCCCTTTTCCCTAGTAGTTGCTGGTGATGGCCCAAAGACAAAAGACTGGGCATGGAGGACAGTTCCCACTTGAAGATCCACACTGGTTTTCATCCTTCTATATAAACTCGCTTTACGTTTCACATTTACAGCTGGAACCTGGCCTTGTGGGTCACAGGTAAGACCTGTGTGGCAGCAGGCATCCAGATGGTGTCACGTGAGCCGTTACAGGGAGGACAAACGTCAAGGTCATCCCTTCACAATATTAATGTATGGGCTGAATACTGCACTCTGAATTTACCATGTGGACACTGATTTCATACATTTATTGGCATTGTCCAAAATATTGTTTTATTCTTTAATGGAAAAAAGCTATTAATATTCAAATGAAAAGGATCACATTAAAAAACCTGTACGTAAGAAACAGCCTCCAAGAACATCCAAGCAGCAAGTCAGAGGGAGGGAAAAATGCTTCAACAGCCCATCAGTTTTCTTCAAAATATTACTTGACAGGATACAACTCATTTCACTGGCTACGACAATTCATAGAATTTTTCATTGTTTTCTTGAGACGCGAAAGTTCACTGTTGCAGTGTTTTCAAATGACCAGTCAAGGGTTACTTTTCGGTTAAAAAGGCCACTGGTAGGTTCCTTGGACTGGAAAAGACGTTCCTTCACCGCAGGAAAATCCGCTCCCAAGAAAAGAAAGCTGAGGTCTTTGCGGGGCCTCTCATAGCTCATCTTTCTCCAGGTCGTCCAGCTCCACGTCACTCAGGTCGATGTCGTCTTCCACGGGAAGCTGTGGGGCAGAAAACCACGGTCAGGCCCCGCAGGGTCTACACAGAGCCACAGGCAGGGCAACCCTGAAGGCTGACGTCTCGCTTCACAGAGCAGTACGCTTCTAGTGGTGCTCTGAGCACAACAGCTTCTGCTCACCCAGCTCCTGCTTTTAACCCTGCCTTAGCGATACAGAGAGAAAACTAACGGTGATTTAACTTGTCCTTTGAGGAGGATGGGCAGAAATGTACTGGAATATATTTAATTTCAAAGCCTGAATTTTGCACTTCTCTCAAAGTTACTGAATTCCAGGTTAAATGTTCACTTGAGGGCTACTAGGAAAGCAACCTCAGTGAATTTCTCCGGCTATCTCGGTCACGAACATCCAGTGCTGCACCCAACAACAGGGAGGATGGGATGAAGAGCCTACAGGCCCGAGAAACTGACACTTCAGGGCTAGGCTCACGTCAAGGTTTAGGTCTGAGGGAGAGGTCTTGGGTCACAAGCAGCAAAGATGGGTCAGGTAAGTTAGAGGCAGGAAGGAAGCCCTGAGTCCTGCTCACGGCTCAGTTGCCCTCAGGACTCACCTCACCGTCCTTGCCATCCCAGGGCTCCCTGGTGCTGATGGTGGGGAAAGCCCCACCGCCTACAGGCGCCGTAGATCCACGCCCAAAAGATAGCTCCCTGAGGGGAAGATGAGGAGAAGACGTGTGTTAACAATGGACGGTTGGTGCCAGTGAAGAAACAACTCTGCTCCTGAGAAGTACTTCACAAACTATCTTCTCCATCAGGGACAACAATGTTACTGTATAACAATAAAATGGAATTCCTGAGGAAGGCTTTGGTAGCAGATAAAGCCAGTTACTACCAGTAATTTGAAAAACAGTGCAAACGTACCTTGCCAAAATACAAGTTAAGTAAGTAAAAAACAATCAAAGTTGATCTAGAACATGGGCTAGACCAACAATAATACTTGATTAACAAAATACCACACTAACTTTAGAGCCCAAGAAGGTTTCTCAGTGTGGCCACTCTCCATGTTCTGGGCCAGGGAGTCACTTTCCCACCATTCTCTGAACTGCTGTATGGGCAGAACAGAGGGCTTCAGCATAGTCAGTCAGACCCCGCGTGTACCAGACACATGCAGGCTGGTACACCAGGATGGCTCAATGCCAAGTGCACAGGATGGCAAAGGGGCCCAAGAGGAAAAAAGTGGTAGGATCACTTGTTAAGTAAAAGACTTCCATTGCAGAGGAAGATGATTCCAAAGCTCTAATTTATGAACATTTATTCTCCAAAATGTGAAACAGAAAATTATTCCACTTATTGCATACTCTAGAATAATCTAGTTTGGAACCATTACCACAAAAGAACCAAGTAAACAGACAAAAACAACTCAAAGAAGGAAGAAGTTACCTGAGAAACTCATTAATGCCTTGCTCACTGAATGATCCCTTTAGGAGAGCAAATTTCATCTTGCGTGCGTTAATAGCTGCCATAGCAGGGTATCCAAACCCTCCAATTCCCAGCGCGTTCTCTAGTTCAGATTGGGCTCCAGCTTCTGTCCACAGCCACCTAAAAAGCAGATTGATTTTTAGGGTAAAGATCCCTTTTGAATTAATTAGAACCCAATTAGTAGATATTAAAGAACAAAAGATTACACATCAAATCATTTACAGAATGAGATGGGTATAGAAAAAAAATCAAAACTAAAGATGAGTTTTTAAATAATGTTCCAGATGTGCTCCTAAGTAACCTTGGTTCCTCTACTGTTTCCTACACCCTAAACCTAAATGGACCACTCCATCGACAGGACTGTTTCTCCTCCCAGTCCCCAAAATACTGTCCAATAAACCTGATGAATTTTCTCTGTTACCTGAAATCCTACCAGTATCATCTGGGGTTATTAATGTTCTTTGGGCATGTAACAACTTTTTTTTAAAAAAAGTTAAGGATATGTCATAATTCACACATGTTAAAAATGCTCAACCAGACTTCCTGAGTAGCACAGTAGATTAGAATCTGCCTAAGAGTGCAGGAGACACAGGTTCAATCCCTGGTACTGGAAGATACCACATGCCGCGGAGCAACTAAGCCCATTGTCACAACTACTGAGTCTACATGCAGCAACCACTGAAGCCCATATCCCGAGGGCTCGTGCTCCCCAACAAGAAGAGCCACTGCAATGAGAAGGCTGCACACCGTCAGTGCCCTCTACTCATACAAGGATGAAGGACAAGGAACCTGGGCATATGGCCACCTGCATGCACACGCTAAGCTAACAGAGGCGATGCAAGGCTTCTGTGTGAGACCTGTACCCACGTGGTACCTGGGACAGCAGCGGAGACAGAGTACATAGAGTAGAAAGATTATACAGTGGAAACAAGAGACAAGCTTTGTTCTAAACATTTGCCAACATCCGGCCCTCGCTCAGAAGAGGGTAAAGAAACTTGCCTCTATTTCTGTCTTTATCTAGCCTTCAAGGCTGTGCTAGAATTCAGCTCTATTACTAATTGTTTTTGCTTGCTAGCCGAGAACTCCAACCACCATTAGAACGTGATTCCGGTAAGAAAAAGTGTTCAGTTCAGTTCAGTCGCTCAGTCGTGACTGACTCTTTGCAACCCCATGAATCACAGCACGCCAGGCCTCCCTGTCCATCACCAAATCCCGGAGTTCACTCAAACTCATGTCCATCGAGTCAGTGATGCCATCCAGCCATCTCATTCTCTGTCGTCCCCTTCTCCTCCCGCCCCCAATCCCTCCCAGCATCAGAGTCTTTCCAGTGAGTCAACTCGTCGCATGAGGTGGCCAAAGTATTGCAGTTTCAGCTTTAGCATCAGTCCTTCCAATGAACACCCAGGACTGATCTCCTTTAGAATGGACTGGTTGGATCTCCTTGCAGTCCAAGGGACTCTCAAGAGTCTTCTCCAGCACCACAGTTCAAAAGCATCAATTCTTCGGCGATCAGCTTTCTTCACAGTCCAACTCTCACATCCATACATGACCACGGGAAAAACCATAGCCTTGACTAGATGGACCTTGGTTGGCAAAGTAATGTCTCTGCTTTTTAATATGCTATCTAGGTTCGTCATAACTTTCCTTCCAAGGAGTAAGCGTCTTTTAATTTCCTGGCTGCAATCAGCATCCGCGGTGATTTTGGAGCCCCCAAAAATAAAGTCTGACACTGTTTCCACTGTTTTCCCATGAAGTGATGGGACCAGATGCCATGATCTTTGTTTCCTGAATGTTGAGCTTCAAGCCAACCTTTTCACTCTCTTTCACTTTCATCAAGAGGCCTTTGAGTTCCTCTTCACTTTCTGCCATAAGGGTGGTGTCATCTGCATATCTGAGGTTATTGATATTTCTCCCAGCAATCTTGATTCCAGCTTGTGCTTCTTCCAGCCCAGCGTTCCTCATGATGTACTCTGCATATAAGTTAAATAAGCAAGGTGACAAGATACAGCCTTGACGTACTCCTTTGCCTATTTGGAACCAGTCTGTTGTTCCATGTACAGTTCTGACTGTTGCCTCCTGACCTGCATACAGGTTTCTCAAGAGGCAGGTCAGGTGGTCTGGTATTCCCATCTCTTTCAGAATGTTCCACAGTTTATTGTGATCCACATAGTCAAAGGCTTTGGCATAGTCAATGAAGCAGAAATAGATGTTTTTCTGGAACTCTCTTGCTTTTTTTTTGTAGAAGACTCTACACGTGGACATCACCAGATGGTCAACACCGAAATCAGACTGATTATATTCTTTGCAGCCAAAGATGGAGAAGCTGTATACAGTTAGCAAAAACAAGACCAGGAGCTGACTGTGGCTCAGATCATGAACTCCTTATTGCCAAATTCAGACTTAAATTGAAGAAAGTAGGGAAAACCACTAGACCATTCATATATGACCTAAATCAAATCCCTTATGATTATACAGTGGAAGTGAGAAATAGATTTAAGGGACTAGATCTGATAGATAGAGTGCCTGATGAACTATGGATGGAGGTTCATGACACTGTACAGGAGACAGGGACCAAGACCATCCCCATGGAAAAGAAATGCAAAAAAGCAAAATGGCTGTCTGAGGAGGCCTTACAAATAGCTGTGAAAAGAAGAGAAGTGAAAAGCAAAGGAGAAAAGGAAAGATATAAGCATCTAAATGCAGAGTTCCAAAGAATAGCAAGGAGAGATAAGAAAGCCTTCCTCAGCGATCAATGCAAAGAAATAATGGAAAACAACAGAATAGGAAAGACTAGAGATCTCTTCAAGAAAATTAGAGATTCCAAGGGAACGTTTCATGCAAAGATGGGCTCGATAAAGGACAGAAATGGTATGGACCTAACAGAAGCAGAAGATATTAAGAAGAGGTGGCAAGAATACACAGAAGAACTGTACAATAAAGATCTTCACGACGAAGATAATCACGATAATGTGATCACTGACCTAGAGCCAGACATCTTGGAATGTGAAGTCAAGTCGGCCTTAGAGAGCATCACTATGAACAAAGCTAGCGGAGGTGATGGAATTCCAGTTGAGCTATTTCAAATCTTGAAAGACGATGCTGTGAAAGTGCTGCACTCAATATGCCAGCACATTTGGAAAACTCAGCAGTGGCCACAGGACTGGAAAAGGTCAGTCTTCATTCCAATCCCAAAGAAAAGCAATGCCAAAGAATGCTCAAACTACCGCACAATTGCACTCAACTCACACGCTAGTAAAGTAATGCTCAAAATTCTCCAAGCCAGGCTTCAGCAATATGTGAAACGTCAACTCCCAGATGTTCAAGCAGGTTTTAGAAAAGGCAGAGGCACTAGAGATCAAATCGCCAACATCCGCTGGATCATGGAGAAAGAAAAAGTGTACTGTGGTACAAATGAGATACTTGCATTGATTTGTTTCTTCTTAGGTGGTAATTATTTTTATATACTAAAAACACACTGGAAGAGGAGCCCCTCATGTCCGTAGGTGTTGAATATGCTACTAGGGATGAGTGGAGAAATAGCTCCAGAAGGAATGAAGAGGCTAGGCCAAAGTGGAAACAACGCTCAGCTGAGGATGTAACTGGTGGTGAAAGTAAAGTCTGATGCTATAAGGAACAATATTGCATAGGCATCTGGAGTATTAGGTCCATGAATCAAGGTAAACTGGATGCGGTCAAGCAGGAGATGGCAAGAGTGAACATTGACCATCTTAGGAATCAGTGAACTAAAATGGACTGGAATGGGTGAATTTAATTCAGGTGACCATTCTATCTA
Organism: Moschus berezovskii; assembly: GCF_049115385.1. NCBI lineage: Eukaryota > Metazoa > Chordata > Mammalia > Artiodactyla > Moschidae > Moschus > Moschus berezovskii. The sequence goes on from NC_142470.1 coordinate 20,094,943, forward strand.
CTATTACGGGCAAGGATCCCTTAGAAGAAATGGAGTAGCCCTCATAGTCAACAAGAGAGTTCAAAATGCAGTACTTGGATGCAATCTCCAAAAACAACAGAATGATGTCGGTTCATCTCCAAGGCAAATCATTCAACATCACAGTAATCCAAGTCTATGCCCTAACCACTAATGCCAAAGAAGCTGAAGTGGACCAGTTCTACAAAGACCTACAAAACCTTCTAGAACTAACAACCAAAAAAGATGTCCTTTTCATCACAGGGGATTGGAATGCAAAAGTAGGAAGTCAAGAGATACCTGGAGTAACAAGCAAGTTTGGCTTTGAAGTACAAACTGAAGCAGGGCAAAGGCTAACAGAGTTTTGTCAGGAGAACACACTGGTCATGACAAACACCCCATTCCAACAACACAAGAGATAGCTCTACACATGGACATCCTCAGATAGTCAATACCGAAATTAAGACTGATCATCATCTTTGCAGCCGAAGATGGAGAAGTTCTATACAGTCAACAAAAATAAGACAGGAGGGGACTGGCTCACATTAGGAGCTCCTTATTACAAAATTCAGACTTAAATTGAAGAAAGTAGGGGAAACCACCAGGCCATTCGGCTATGATCTAAATCAAATCACTTATGATTATACAGTGGAGGTGATGAACAGATTCGAGAGATTAGATCTGGCTGACAGAGTGCCTGAAGGATTATGGATGGAGGCACTGAATAACACTGCACAGAGGCGATGACCAAGACCATCCCTAAGAAAAAGGAACGCAAGAAGGCAAAATGATCGTCTCAGGAGACTTTACAAACAGCTAAGAAAAGAAGCAAAGTGAAAGACAAGGAAGAAAGAGAAAGACAACCCAACTTAATGCAGAGTTCCAGAGAATAGCAACGGTGAGGTAAAAAGCCTTCTTAACTGAAGACTGCAAAGAAATAGAGAAAAATAATAGAATGCAAAAGACTAGAGATCTCTTGAAGAAAACTGAGATACCAAGGGAACATTTCATACAAGGATGGGCACAATAAAGGACAGAAACAGCAAGGACCTAACAGAATAAAGACAATGTGGCAAAAATACACAGAAGAACTACACAAAACCTTAATGACCTGGATAACCCCAAGGGTGTGGTCACTCATCTAGAGCCAGACATCCTGGAGTGTGAAGTCAAGTGGGCCTTAGGAAGCATCACTATGAACAAAGCTAGTGGAGGCGATGGAATTCCAGCTGAGCTATTTCAAATCCTAAAAGATAATGCTGTGGAAGTGATGCACTTACTATGCCAGAAAATTTGGAAAACTGAGCAGTGGCCACAGGACTGGAAAAGGTCAGTTTTCATTCCAATCCCAAAAAAAGGCAATGACAAAGAATGTTCAGATCATCATACAACTGTGCTTATTTCACATGCCAGCAATGTCATGTTCAAAATCCTTCAAAGGCAGACTTTGGCAGTACATGAACTGAGAACTTCCAGATGTACAAGCTGAATTTAGAAAAGGCAGAAAAGAACCAGAGATCAAATTGCCAACATCTGTTGGATCATAGAAAAAGCAAGGTACTTGCGGAAAAACATCTACTTCTGCTTCATTGACTACGCTAGAGCCTTTGACTGTGTGGATCACAACAAATTGTGGAAAATTCTTAGAGATGGGAATACCAGATCACCTTACTTGCCTCCTGAGAAACTTGTATGCAGGTAAGAAGCAACAGTGAGAACCAGACATGGAACAAAGGACTGGTTCAAAATTAGGAAAGGAACACGTCAAGGCTATATATTGTCACCCTGCTTCTTTAACTTAAATACAAAGTATATCATGTGAAATGCCGTCGAGATGAGTCCCAAGATGGAATCAAGATTGCAAGGAGAAGGATCAACAACATTAGATAGGCAGATATCTAAGATATCACTCTTAATGGCAGAAAGTGAAAAGGAACCAAAGAGCCTCTTGTTGAGGGTAAAAGAGAAGAGTGAAAATGCTACCTTGAAACTCAATATTCAAAAAACTAAGATCATGGCATCTGGTCCCATCACTTCAAAGTGGAAACAGTGACATGTTTTATCTTCTTGGGCTCCAAAATCACTGTGAAATGTGACTTCAGCCATGAAATTAAAGGATGTTTGCTCCTTGGAAGGAAAACTATGACAAACTTAGTGTATTAAAAAAAAGAGAAACCACTTCGCTGACAAAGGTCCATATTGTCAAAGCTATGTTTTTTCCCAATAGTCACATAGATGTGAGAATTGGTCCAAAAGAAGGCTGAGTGCCAAAGAACTGATGCTTTCGAACTGTGGTGTTGAAGAAGACTCTTCAAAGTTCCTTGGACAGCAAGGAGATCAAACCGGCCAATCTTAAAGGAAATCAACCCTGAATACTCATTGGAAGGACTGATGCTGAAGCTGAATCGCCAGTACCCTAGCCACCTAATGTGAAGAGCTGACTCACTGAAAAGAACCTGATGCTGGGAAAGACGGAAGGCAGGAGGAGAAGGGGATGACAGAGGATGAGATGGTTGGATGGCATCACTGACTCGATGGCCATGAGTTTGAGCAAACTCTGGGAGATGGCAAAGGACAGGGAAGACTGGCATACTGCAGTCCATGGGATCACAGTTGGATGAGACTTAGCAACTGACAACAACAACAAAAAACACACTTTCAAGCAGCACTACACTCTCCTTCCCAAATGATCCTGAGACAGTTTGATAACTCACCCCCACATTTTCTTCTTGTATTTGTCCGCCAACTTCAGAAGAACTTCCAAGTAAGAATTTCTGCCTGCAGCTCCTGATTTAAACAGACAAAGATTTCACAGGTAAAAAGAAAGGAGTTGGTACAGTAATTCCATCTATTAAGTGTTCTCAGAGCAGGCAGCACAGAACTAAAGGAGAATGAGCCCCCACTGGCCATACCCGTGTCAAGAATGTGGGGCAGCACGGCCACGACGCAGAGCTGATGCTCCTCACACGTCTTCTTGGCTACGTCCTCGTTGATGATCTGCGGGGCCCAGAACACAAAGGGTGTTGGAAGGCCATGTGACACAGAACCCACAGGTCCACGTGAACAGACTGGGCATTGTCATGCTTACTGAAGAGCAAAGTAATTCAAGAGCTAGATAAGGCTCTTCCCAAATAATACTTCCCGTGTGCGCTACAGAAACACGAACGAGAATTCCGTTTTTTCTCTTAGCCAACTATCTGCAGTGGAGGTGAGCCATTTGTATGCACACATGGTCTCTGAAATCAGGAGGCCTGGGAACAGCCTTGCTCTGATGTTTAGGCTTTTAGACAGGTAAGAAAAACATTAACATGTATTATATATTTTCATGGATTTGAGGCTTTCTTTGCCTCTTCCCCATATGTAAAATGGAGATAAAAACGGCATCCACCTGAAAGTGTTCATATGAGAATTAAATGAGCATGGCCAGGTGTTCAATAAATGTTAGCTATTGAGAATGATAAATGAAAGACTGGATTTAATTTTAAAGAAGCTAAGGTGCCTTTTGCTTACAGTGCAATTACTTTCGTACTGAAAGTTATGAAAAGCTGCAATTTACAAGACAAGTTCTCCCCATCTAAAAGTGCAAAGCACTCTAAACAGAACAATTTAGAAAAGAGAAAGAGCTAACTGGCAAAGACAGAAACGTCTTTACTGCTTCAATGTCGTCTTTCATCAGACTGGAAAAGCTCTCCTTTACTACAGGTGATGAAGAGGTTTACCTCAAGCAGCTCAGGAGGTGGGGCGTTATCAGAAAACAGATCGAGGGCCCGGGAAACAATGTCGGATCTTGTGCGTCCCCCGTCGTAATCCACAGGAGACTCACCTTTCTGAAATATCTTGATTGTAGGGAATCCCCTAATCTATTAAAAATTAAAATTTTGTTGCTGTTTGTTGCTAAGTCGTGTCTGACTCTTTGAGACCCCCATGGACTGTAGCCCGCTGGGCTCCTCTGTGGTATTTCTCAGGCAAAAATACTAGAGTAGGTTGTCATTTCCTTCCTAACCCAGGGATCAAGCCTGCATCTCCTGCATTGGCAGGTGAATTCTTTACCACTGAGCTACCAGGGAAGCCCCCAAAATAAAATATCAGAGTATAAATCAAATTAATATTTAATAATAAATAAGATGATCTTTATGGCTAAAACTACTTTATAGGTAATTTAACGTAACAAAAACACTCCCTGGCCTGTATCAGTGTCTAAGGGGCACCATGCAGAGGTCTATCAGTCAGGGGATATTAACAGTCTCACTGCCAGGCTTAGCCAAATCTTATTCAAACGCTGGACATACATCAATATGGTAATGTATGTGCTCAAGAACAAAGGGACCAACTTCAGAAGCTGTATGAGTAACCTGTGAAAGCCTGGGCTCACATTAAGCCCATAGGCAGTGCAATGCTGAAAGCAAAACCAAGAAACCTCAACAGTCTTGAGTCCCAGAATTACTAGTTAAGATAGTGAATGATTTCATTTCTTCATTACAAAATAGCTAAATTCCCCTTCCACCTCCTAGGGAGGCCAGGAATACATGATGGAGTGACAATTGAAAGCAGCATGTTTCACAGAAAAGCCAGCCTCCCAAGCACACTCACCCCGTATCGGCTGGCGAGAACCTGGTTCACAGTGGCATCCACAGCTGCGAGTTTCACTTTGCCTTTCGTTTGCTCTTTTACCTCTGTAGCGGCCGTGGCCCATTCTGGCTCTAGGCTACAGAAAACACCCTGTACTTTAAAAGGGTATGCCAACTCGAAGCACATATACTTTAACTGCTGCGCACATTTCCATCCAGTCCAGTGAAATCACACCTCAGAAACACTCCGTGTGCAGCTTTATGAAAGCTATGACGCCCCACCCTCCCACATTCACTTCCCCATCCTTCATCCATCATGCCCCTCCCAACCCTGGATGCCAGCTCCCTGCTCATCTCTGAAAACATGACAGAGGAAACACTCGGCACAAATGCTGAGGTTCAATGCTGAGGTTCAACTTAAAGCCGGAACTTTGGGGAAGAACATCTTGGGGATCACCTATGACCTGATTCAGCTCTTCAGAATTGAGTCAGGTGAACAAACTAAAAGCACTGTGACTTAAAAAAGTACCTGGTACAAAGCACTTACTTTTTGCAGTGTCCACACCAGGGAGCATAAAACTCAACCATCCAAACATCTTCACTGTCAAGGACATTCTTGTCAAAGTTGTCATCCGTCAGCTCAATCACGTCCTTCTTACTTGAACTGTCACCTCTGCCCTGTCATTTGTGACATTAATCCTTAGGTTACAACTTGGCCAAAAAGAACACTATCACCATTCTAAATATACATATAGCAATAATCAATTCTATATCTTAACAAAGTTTTGAATTCTTCTTTCAAGTGAAAACTATTTTACTCAGATAGGGAACATTCCTTAGTATTATTATTCTTTTTACCTGGCAAACAGTATTTACTTTCAAAGAATTACCAGTACACTCAGAATCACATGGAACATGAACCTGAACTCTACTTTGCTACCTTCATTAAGACAAACCCCAGCGTGGCTCACAGAATGACCTTAGTAACACTGTTCTCATTCAGAACCACGCTAGTTCACCCTGGATACCTACAGTTCAGATAAAGTCGCTACTACTTGAGAAAGCTAAAAACAACACTTAACCCTTTTATCTTTACAAAGCATTTTCGTTAATACTAAACCTATAAAGCAGTCAGAATTGATATAATGCTTTCTGTTGCCTGGGCCAAAGGCCATCAGTGTCGGAAAGACAACCTGTGCTCATTAAATGTCTTAAGCTGGAGATAAATCATGAAATCTCTTACCATGAAATCTCTGGTAAGCTAAGTCTGTATAAAGAAGCTACTCTTACTGGTCTCTTAGGAGTGAAGGGCCATTTTATTACATGTGCAGGCAAACCTTGGAGATACTGTTGGTTTGGTTCCAGACCACTACAGTAAAGCGAGCATTGCAATAAAGCAACTCATATGAATTTCTTGGGTTTTCTGGTGCACATAAAAGTTATGTTCACACTATATTGTAGCCTATAACTTTCATACCACAGTCTATTCAGTGTGCAATAGTATTATGTCTATAAGACAATAAATATCTTAATTCAAAAATATGTTAGTGCTAAAAAATGCTAACCCTCATTTGAGTCTCCAGCGAGTCATAATTTCTTTGTAATAGTAATATCACAGATCACCATAATTATAACAAAAAACTTTTGGAACACTGCAAGAATAACCAAAACGTGGCAGGGTGGGCAAATGCTATTGAAAAAATGGCAACGACAGACTTGCTTGAAGCAGGGTTGCCATAAATCTTCACTCTGTAAAAAATGCAATGATTTGAGAAGCACATACAATGAGGTGTGCCTGCATGTATCAGGAAGAATTCAATGCCTTTTCACAAAAACATAAGTACATCATGGTTAAAATCCACATTTCATACAAGGAGATCTAATATATCCATCTATAGAACAGGAATCTTCTTCCCTATCCAAGTAAGAGAGAGAGAGAGAGAGAGTGTGTGTGTGTGTGTATCCATCTATAGAAAAGGAATCTTCTTCCCTATCCAAGTGAGAGAGAGAGAGAGAGAGAGAGTGTGTGTGTGTGTGTGTGTGTGTGTGTATCCATCTATAGAACAGGAATCTTCTTCCCTATCCAAGTGAGAGAGAGAGAGAGAGAGAGAGAGAGAGAGTGTGTGTGTGTATCCATCTATAGAAAAGGAATCTTCTTCCCTATCCAAGTGTGTGTGTGTGTGTGTATCCATCTATAGAAAAGGAATCTTCTTCCCTATCCAAGTGAGAGAGAGAGACAGAGAGAGAGACAGAGAGAGAGAGAGAGTGTGTGTGTATCCATCTATAGAACAGGAATCTTCTTCCCTATCCAAGTAAGTGTGTGTGTGTGTGTATCCATCTATAGAACAGGAATCTTCTTCCCTATCCAAGTAAGAGAGAGAGAGAGAGAGAGAGTGTGTGTGTGTGTGTATCCATCTATAGAACAGGAATCTTCTTCCCTATCCAAGTGAGAGAGAGAGAGAGAGAGAGTGTGTGTGTGTATCCATCTATAGAACAGGAATCTTCTTCCCTATCCACGTAAGTGTGTGTGTGTGTGTGTGTATACACATCTATAGAAAAGGAATCTTTTTCCCTATCCAAGTAAGAGTGTGTGTGTGTGTGTATCCATCTATAGAAAAGGAATCTTCTTCCCTATCCAAGTGAGAGAGAGAGACAGAGAGAGAGAGAGAGAGAGTGTGTGTGTGTGTATCCATCTATAGAACAGGAATCTTCTTCCCTATCCAAGTAAGTGTGTGTGTGTATCCATCTATAGAACAGGAATCTTCTTCCCTATCCAAGTAAGTGTGTGTGTGTATCCATCTCTAGAACAGGAATCTTCTTCCGTGTGTGTGTGTGTGTGTGTGTGTGTACATGCATGCTCAGATGCGTCTGACTCTTTCTGGCCCCACGGACTGTAGAGTGAGTGAGTGAGTGAGTGTGTTTGTGTGTGTGTATGTGAGTGAGTGAGTGAGTGAGTGTGTGTGTGTGTGTGTGTGTGTACACACATGCTCAGTTGCATCTGACTCTTTCTGGCCCCACGGACTGTAGCCCAGCAGGGTTGCTTCTTTGTCCATGGGATTTTCCAGGCAAGAATACTGGAGTGGGTTGCCATTTCCTATTCCAGGATATCTTTCTGACTTAGGGATTGAACCAACATCTGTTTCTCCTGCATTGGCAGGCATTCTTTACCACTAGCGCCACCTGGGCTCTCTATCCAAATATGTTTGAATAAAAACGTCCAGGGATTTCAGCCTGACTGCCACAGACACAGGAAGAGGCCATCCAAATTTCATCCGTGTTTGCCCAAAGCTGAGCTGGACGAGAGCGTATCTCCCTCTCACCACTTTGGAACTAAAACACCATGGAGGCCAGAGTTCAGCTTCTGGGGCCTGAAGCTCTTTCTCTCGTGCTGTCTTCCAAACTCTCCTACTTAGGCCCAGGGCCAAGGAAGCCATTTCGGGGCCTGGTTCTCACAGCTCAGCTGTGGTGGACGTCCCAGGACTGACTGTCTAGGAGCAGAGACCTCAAGGGGCCACACGAGCAGCTCTGACTTGCTCTACAGTCACTTGACTCAACCTCCTCTTATTATTTTTTAAAACTTAAAGTCCACCAATTTAAAACACTTTTAAAAATAATTATCTTCTTTGCAGAGTTTCCCTGGTGACTCAGCTGGTAAAGAATCCACCTGCAATGTGGGAGACCTGGGTTCGATCCCTGGGTTGGGAAGATCTCCTGGAGAAGGGAACAGCTACCCACTCCAGTATTCTGGCCTGGGGAATTCCATGGACTAGTGCATGGGCTCATAAAGAGTTGGACACAACTGAGCGACTTTCACTTTCATGCCGAGTTTACAATCAGGCTTCAAAATCATGACACACGTTAAAAACCAACATTATACAGAGCCTTACTTGTTTTCCAGAACTGAAGCCACTGCCCCGGCCGCCAAGGCGGTCTTTCACAAGCTGGCGCAGAGCACTGAGGGCAGCGTCCACGATGGCTTCACCAGTTCTGCCACCTGCAGGAGACAGGGGCATCAGGTGAACAGCAGTGGGCAGGCTGGGTGTCTATATCTGATGCTCGCTAAAGACTGGAACAGACATGTCTGTCAGTTTCATCTGGTATTCAAACAGACCTAACAACTCGAGTGTCTTTAAGACAGGACCGGTTTCTTCTAGGATGTATTTAATGCTTAAACTGTACACTGGGAAAACTAATTCCTCTTCTTCAGTTTTAGGCTATTAGTGTGGACAACGACATTCTGTTCACCCATAAATACCATCTACTATTGAGTTTACTGCAATGTCTACTGAATGTGTAACATGTACACAGATGAAAAAGGTTATCTAGTTAACAGAGCAGGATAAATTTCTAAACACAAAGTACCAAATGAGGGGAATGGAAAAAGCTATTGAAATGAGAGTAATGGACAGAAAAGACAGGACAAAGGAGGATACGAGGCATCTGAAGCTAAGAAACTGGAAAGCAACCTACCTCCTTCTACCTAGTTTGTTGCTGCTGCTGAGTCACTTCAGTCGTGTCCGACTCTGTGTGACCCCATAGACGGAAGCCCACCAGGCTCCCCCGTCCCTGGGATTCTCCAGGCAAGAACACTGGAGTGGGTTGCCATTTCCTTCTCCAATGTGTGAAAGTGGAAAGTGAAAAGTGAAAGTGAAGTCGCTCAGTCGTGTCCGACCCTTAGCGACCCCACAGACTGCAGCCTACCAGGCTCCTCCATCCATGGGATTTTCTAGGCAATAGTACTGGAGTGGCTTGCCATTGCCTTCTCCGGCTACCTAGTTTAAAACACAGTTATTCTGGGCTTTGTGGTTCTGTAGCTGAAGTTGCTCTTAATTTCAAGCCCTGTATTTACAACAGTGACAACAGCCTTGGGAAGTTTACCAAAAGCTATGTGCTCAAGAAGGAGACTCCTGATTTACTCAGAAGAAAACGGATAATATATGCCTTGAGATTATCAGAGTTCAAAGGCAAAACTAATAAAGTCTCTTCAGAAAGTTTTTTCTTTCTTCTTTCATTATTAGAGTTTTCTAATCAAACTGCCCAGGAAGAGATAAAAACTTCTGAGAATACTTCAGACCTGACATTAGAAAGAAAATACAGCACAGCAGTACTCAGAGTGTGTTCAGATCATCATCTACTATATCCTGGTTGAGATGTAGTGACCAAGCATGTCACTTCCTAAGATAGGCAGGCAGGCAGACCTCAACATACAAAGAGCCTTCTGCTCCTTATCTACTGCAGACACCCCACTTTCTGAATCAGTGCCCCTCCCAACAATCTCTACCTAGTAGTACACCAAATCAAGAAATACACTAGGGAAAAAGAGAGGGTTTTCTCATTCTAGACCAAAGGCGAGCAAATTCTTCTTGTAGAAGATCAAACAGTCATTATTTTTGGCTTTGCAGGCCACATTGCTTGTTGTAGTCACTTGACTCTGCTGTCTTACTGTGCAAGTAGCCATAGACAACACCAGTGAGAAAGCATGACAATGTTTTGAAAACTTATTTACAAAAATAAGCAGCAGACCAAATGCTAACCCGTCGAAACATTCAATTTTCACAAATTAGCAAAATTTAAAAATTATATTCCAAAGCACAAAAGCAGGTGTTTACTAAGAAAAATGAAACTTTGTTTTATGGAGTTTTTTAGAGCTATCTTCAATATGATACCTATTTGTGACATCTTAAATAACAGGCAACTCTATAAAAGAACAGCTGACTAAAGTAACATTTAAGTCTTCAGACTCTAGAGCCAGAGTCCTCTCCAGCTGCTTCAGTAACTCACAGCAGATATAACTCCCTCATCTATAAAAAGGAGAACATGCATGACTTCTTCATTATCAACAGTTTAAAAGACTAAATAATAGCTTTAATAACTCAAATACTATATATGTTTACAAGACTTAAAGAGTCATGGGCAACACTCCATGGTAATATCAACAGTTCAAACTGACTTTCCAGTTACAGGATCTTCTTTTCCCACTCTTATGCTAGAACTTCTAACAGTGAAGGGATGAGTAATTGGAGCAAGAAAACACTTGCAGATCTTTAATACTATAAAATTATAGAAACTTATTAAATAGTAAGTAATAAGTAAAATATCTTGTTGTTTAGTTGCTAAGTTGTGTTCAACTCTTTGCGACCCCATGGACTGTAGTCTGTGAGGTTCCTCTGTCCGTGGGATTTCCCAGGCAAGAATACTGGGGTGGGTTGTCATTTCCTTCTCCAGGTAAAATACTGAGTAACTAGTATTAAAAAAAAAAAATAACGAGAAAGAGGAAAGCACAAAACATCACTACTTTATCATTGCTAAGGCCATGTGGTCTAAGCTGGCATTAACAATTAAAAAAACCCTTTCACCTGTTTGACACGTTTAATCTCTGAGCAACTCAGAAGATGTAGGAATCACAGATCAGGCACAAGGCAGGTGAGAAACTTGCAGGCAGCAGGGCCAACAGGCTACAGAATCCCAGGTTCTCTATCTGGTCGTACCCACTCACATCAGAATTCCAGCCAAGGGCATGAAGTAACTAGGAAAAGTTCTTACCCTGATAATCTTCTGGTTTGTTTTTGTTGGATCCAAAAATCTTAATGGTAGGAAATCCCTGAACACCATACTGACCCCCTAGGGACTGATGTTTGTCTGCGTCAACTGCACCAACTTTGACAACATCCTGTGGAAACACAGAAGGAGTATCTTGTTTTTCTTTCAACCACAGCAAACTCCGCAAGAATCAATCGTCTGATGATGCAAACTCAGAGACAAGATAATAACGGGCAGGGTCCCATTTGCCAAAAGGATTGATGACAGCTGTAGCCTGGGAAATCAATCCTAAATGGAGGGCTGGACAACAGGCAAGTCAGCCTGTGAGGAAATTCAGCAGCTCCCAGAAATAGCCCGACTAAGCACGATTATGCCACTTCACTAGGAAACAGAATTAACGAAAATAGACAAGACAAAAATTAGAATGTACAGTATCCCCTTGTTCCCTACATAATCTTGGAAGCAGAACAAGAGTACTGGGCTTCAACATTCAAACTGACCTCCTATTGTACATTAAGCCCATTTGCTTAAACTTATTTCAACATACACAGGTGAACGTGAACATCCCAGAAACTCACTTTCAAGGCAGTTGCTGCTTTCTTCCATTCTGGTGTTAACCTCTGGCAGTGGCCACACCTTGAAGGGGATGAAAACACAAGGCAACAGTCAGTCTTTGATTCCCATTCGAGAAACACTTCCCAATGGTCTCCTGAGTGCCATGGACTGGGGGTGGGGGCTTGCAGGGAGAACAGCACTAAAAAAAGACATGATCAGCGACCAGAAGGAGCTCACTGTTGTGATTTCACCTTCCAAATTACTGCTGAGTTAAACAGTATTTATCAGTTTAAATACTATCTATTGTAACTCCATCCCTGAGGGGGAATACCAGTGTTTACCTTGCCTAGTGTGCCTCAAGTGTGGTCTGAGTTCTATGCTAAGCAAAATGCAGATTCTGAGACCCCCAAGGAATCAAAGTTCCTAGAGAAGGGGTTCAGGAACCTGTCTTTAGTTAAAGTCCCACTAGTGATTCTTCAATCTATTAAGGTTTGATAGCCCTGATACAGTCCAGAATTTTCATTTTATAGATGAGACGACTGTTTTAGAGCCTGGGTCTGTGTGGCCTGCGTCTTAATGTCCTGTAGCTCCCATGGCAGCTTGTGGAGTTAAAATGCACATGGAATCTCCAGTCAGTAAGGCTAAGGAGTGAAAAGTCTTGACACCACAAGGTGGTGATAAAAGAACAAGGGGAGTGAGACAGAGACACACAACACAAGGAAAAATATTCTTCCTTTTAGGTGCTAGTACTTGGAAAAAATTACCATGAAATATAACACACGGACAAGTGCTTTAAAAAATTATATATACAGAAATCTATTATATGTGTATCAGTCATCCAGGTTATAGGCAGCTGCATTATTTTCATCACTGTATAATACCCACGCATGAAGACAGCATAGCTAGTTTAACTACAGGTTGAGCCAATGCCACATGCCAGCACCATTAAGTGCATTCTTCACACAGGATTTCATTTCATCAGCACAGCCACCGTGCAGGCAGGCTTTGTGGTCATTTTCATTCTACAGATGACGAAACAGAGTCTGAGAAGGTAAGAAACCCTTCCAATGTTACCCAGTGACGGAGCTGCCCGACAGGTCTTCCTGGCTCCAGATCCCACACCCTTAGTCAGTATGTAACATCACCTTCTATGGGGGCCTAAGCATAATCCAACAGTTTAGAAGTCAAGATCTTTCAGCAAAGTGTCCTGAAATGCGATTCTACCCACTACCCACACAGTATATTTTGCTCTTCAGGTAAGCTACTCGGAAATCTAGGAGTCAAAATTTTACAGGACTTTGTGCCTCTTTAATTTCAATTTATTCCAATGAAGGAAGGACTTAAATCAGAGACTGTCAGAGTACATACACCCTGTAATTTCAATGTTAAGCAATGTAAAGTCAGATCAAAATGCCACAAATATAGATATAGCAGCACACCCTATAACTCAGGGGTTTTTCACTGGGGTCCACATCTCCAAAGGGCTAGTGGGCAAAAACTTAAGGGCTCTGTAAGCTTTGATGGGGGGGAAATCCTCTATTTTCATTAACCTATAATTAAAATTTAGGATTTGTTTCAATTATAAAAAGTAATAACATATCATAGTGGGTTAGTACTTGTGACTCTGTCAAAAATAAAAATCATAGCTATTTTCTCACCGCCACTATAGTTGGTGCAAGTTTCTTTCAACATCATTTATGTTCGTCACCATTTCAGAATTAGGGTAGCTGTTAAAATCTGCTGCTGGACCTTGGTATTTATAGTCCCTGTAAATGAGGACTACAAAACCATATCAAGATTTACTTTGACAGTTTAATAATTTTATTCCAATACTTCAGGTTTCCTTACAGTTTTTATTCTATGCATGTAAAACCTTTATTCTAAGGAGGAACTCAGTCTTCACCAAGCTGCCACAGTTCAAACACACTGAGAGGTTAAAAGCACATTCTCTAATGAGACATTCTCTTATCCAGGACACTATGAAGCAAAACTCTGCCAGTTAACAATAATTAACTACTTGATCCAGAATCTTCTCAAGCATACCAACTGGTTTTGTTTTGAAATTGAGGTATATTTTCATATACTGCAGCTCCCCCAAAACAAGGTAAATTACTAATGCCATAAATGACAAAAAATATAAAACCTGTAAAAGCTGCATACAAAGGCATTCAACAATATTAAGCCTGTACAACTGCCATTTGTACCTTTACTAAAATGAATGAACGAACCTATACAGAATTCTTATTTGGATAACAAAGAAAAAACAAAAGGAATTTCTTAAAAAAAGGTATTAACAGTATTTTCATAATGCAGTAACATAAACTTTTAAAGTAAAGGATTTTACCATGATTTGCTACACTGAACTGGTACTGAGTTTCTAAAACTGTTTTCTTTTTCCAAAGAAAAAACTGAAAAGCAATAAAGGAAAACCTTCCAATTGGGCATTCCCTAAAAAGTGCCTGCTCAAGGACACTCTGTAAGAATTCCATTCACTACCCTCCCTGCCTCTCAGAGGACCACTCAGGACCTCAACTCAGCACACAGCTCACCTGCAGATACAGCTGGTGGTGCTCCATCTCCTCTCAGACACTTGTCACCTGCAGTTTGTAGCAGTGACAGTCTCATGCCTATTCTGCACCGATTCCATTGATCTGTTTCTACACATCTATTTGTTGGGGCTTTGGTTTTGTTTTCATTAAGTATTTTAACTACATAAATGATCAGTGCAATACTGTGTATTTTGACTGTGTAGATACCCCTTGAACAAGGAGAGTTACAGGTGCTGCTGACCCGCTGCAGTCGAAAATCCACATATAACTTTATTGTCAGCCCCCTGTATCCGCAGATTCAACAACAGAGAGTTGTGTAACGACAGAGTACAAATTTGTTGGGCAAAAAAAAAAAAAGCCCACATTAAAGTGACTTGTGCAGTTGTATCTTCACTACAGAAGGTTTCTTTTTTCCCCCCAGAAGTAGATGCAAAGCAAGAGAATTTTATCTTCAGCCCACTTACATTGTCCTAAAGACCAGGTAAGTGTGTCTTCCTAAAATTCCTTCTTTCTTGCAACTATTAGCTACTTCAGCATTTTTTCGTAACTGACTCAAACTCCACCCTTTAATAGTCAATCAACCCTTTCCCTCTTATTCTTCTACTTTTTACCATTATGAGATTTCTTTTCATTAGCATCACCTGGATGTGTCCTCTACCTCTTTTAAACAATCAGTAAATTAGGTTAATAAGATGGCTCAACCAACAACTATTTTATAATTACTTACCAAGGAGCATAGAATTCTACGAGCCACAAACTGTCACTCTGAATAACTTCTCGGTTGAAGTTTGAGGGGGTTAATTCAATTACATCATCACTAGATGAATACAGACCATTAACCGTTATAAAGAGGGTACAGCTCATCAGACCTGGAATGACAAGAAACATACCATCAACAGCAGGGTTCACACTCTGACTGGAAAAGTTCTTTTCAACTAACCAAGGCTGTTCACACAGAGGACAGCCTGGGTCAGCTCTCTCCTAGCCCCCTCCTTCCTCCACTCCCCCACTTTCCACCGGGCTACTGTTGGAGCTCCTGGGATTTTACTCTCCCTGGGGCAGTGCTGAACAAGAAGGGAACAGACGGCCCACACCCTCATCTCTTGAGCTGTGTTGGGAACATATTTAAATACTATTCTTAGTGCTTTCCCTATGCTAACACCTTCATTCTGTACAACCACACTCTATGGGGCAGGACTATTGCTGCCATCTTCTGGGCAAGGGTGCTGAAAAACTGGGACGTTCCATTCAACTCTGAAACCCTGGATAATCCACCCACTACTTCTTGCGTTATTCAGCCGCGTTATTAGCATGCTATTTTTATTAAAGCTTTTTGACTCTTCGACTAGACTGTGACTCTCTTAAGGACAGTGATTTTTTTTTAAGTATCTTTCTTGCTACTAACATTATCCATGGCATATCAACAGGCACTCACAGCACTGCTGGATGAGCTCTGGATGTTCACGTGGACAACCAACAAAGGGAGGGCAGTCTACTGCATCATTATCAGTTTAGCCACCCTGTGGACCAAATATATTTCTCTGGCTACTCATATGCCACCTTAGTCACAATTTCACATGCTTACTTTGTAGACAGGATTTAGATTTCACGTGGAACTTTTTAAATAACCCAATGGTAAACTTCCAGAAAGAGTGCATACTAATGTCAATTGTTTCACTGCTCAATCCTCCACCTTACACCTACTAAGGCATTCTGAATTTTCAAATCACTTTCAAATACATTGGATCCACTTGATTTTTCACGGCACTACTAACTAGAACATGGAATCATCCTGATTTTGGAAACAAGGGCAGAAAGAGATCAAATGGCCCATCTACGGTCACACCTAAAACTGGTGGAGCAGCTCTATTTCCAAGCTCTATCAATTAAACCATGTTGTCTTTTCAGTACTCAAGATAAAAAGGTTTAGTATGCCATGGGCATGAATAACAGCTACACTGCTTGAGAACACTGCATCTGAATTACAAATATGACTAGCACTGTAGGAACTTCACCGTAAACTCTACCACATTGTAGGAACTTCACTGTGAGCTCTACTAACAGTGATGTGATGCCACTAAAGGTTATCATGCAACGGGTATAATCAGATTTGCTTTCTATAGAGTCTTCTGGCTGCAATGTGAACAGGGGATGGAGAATTATCAGGAGAGTGGTTTCACATAAACCGAGGGCAAGATGAAATGAACTACAGCAACAAAGGCTACCAGGAAGTCAAGTAGCCAAGACTGAAAACTGCCTGCTGCTGCTGCTAAGTCACTCCAGTCGCATCCGACTCTGTGTGACCCCATAGATGGAAGCCTACGAGGCTCCCCCGTCCCTGGGATTCTCCAGGCAAGAACACTGGAGTGGGTTGCCATTTCCTTCTCCAATGTGTGAAAGTGAAAAGTGAAAGTGAAGTCGCTCAGTGATGTCCGACCCTTAGCGACCCCACAGACTGCAGCCTATCAGGCTCCTCCATCCATGGGATTTTCTAGGCAAGAGTACTGGAGTGGCTTGCAATTGCCTTCTCCGGAAAACTGCCTACTGGATATATAATGACAGAGAGGTCCCCAGGGCCCCGGGTGATCATGGTGGAAAAGTGAAAGTAAGCAGCAGTCAGGCTACACAAGGTTGGAGAGAGCAGGAGGGAACAAGCTAGTGAAAATAATACAGTATCTCTTTAAATAGGTTTCTTACAAAGAGCAGGAGACACCAAGTCAATGCGGGATAAAAGGAAGTTTTCTTTTCAAGGATGGGAGTGATTTGAGCATGAAGAGAAGAAATATGTGGAGCAGCAGAGGCTACTACAGGGAATAATGGAACAAAAGGCCTAAATTACGAGGAGGGGAGTAAACCCAGAGTCAGAGAGAGGGGTATCTTGCCACAGGACGAACTCCTCTTCCATTTCAAGAGGTGGGGAAGGATGAGTGTGGACGGAGGTCAAGCCAACCAAAGAGAGGCTCCCTTTATAACTGCAGGTCAAGGCGTGCTGGAGGTGTAGAAAGCACACTGAATCGCAAAGACTTGATAAGGGAAAAGAACAAATTATCTGGTTAGTATTTCTGATACTGATTTCCTTGAGATATTTTAGATATAACAGATAAATAAATATATATGAAAATTAATCTCACCTACTTCTTTGTCTTTTAAATGTGGCTACCAGAAAATTCTAAGTTACCACATAAATTTAGCATTATATTTCTATTGGGTGGCGTTGCTTAATAATCTTATCTTTGCTGCAGAAAAGATCAGGGTTGGACACATTCACTAAAGCAAGTAAATCAAGAACCTAAGTAGAGACCATCCTAATTGTCAGTAAGCCTGAAAATAAAACTGGTCTTGGAAAATCTCCAATGGATTTTTAAAATATATTATTCTTCTTTAAAGAAAAAAATCTGTATGAATTGTTATTTATTCAATATATCGGGCTCCTTGCAAAATTTTCAAAAATAAGAAAAGCAAAAAAAAAAAAAAAAAAACAGAAAGAAACTATCAACAGTCCTGCTTAGAAAGAATTATTAATATATTGGTAGCTATTGTAACTGACATCTCTCTACATCACACAGAGGTTTAAAATTTTATATAAATGTCATCTTATTACACATTCCCTTTTGTAACCTTTTCCACTCAAAATAAGTTACATTTTCTACTAAGTAGCCCCATGTAACCATTTTTAATGGCTGTATCATGTTCCTAAGCCACTACTGACATAATTTGATGGTTTCCATTATTTTTTTCCTATTAAGAGGCCAATGCTAAAAATTCTATTTATTCTCAAATAAATTTGATTATTTCCTTAAGAAAAAAATCTTACAAGGGGGATGGGGTATGGCTACCATTTTGATATATGTATCTGTTCAACTAGCCTCCAAAAATTGACATCTCAACTAAGAATAACACTTATAAGACACTGCTGCTGCTAAGTCAGTTCAGTCGTGTCCAACTCTGTGCGACCCCATAGACGGCAGCCCACCAGGCTCCCCTGTCCCTGGGATTCTCCAGGCAAGAATACTGGAGTGGGTTGCCATTTCCTTCTCCAATGCATGAAAGTGCAGAGTGAAAGTGAAGTTGCTCAGTTGCGTCCGACTCTCAGCGACCCCATGGACTGCAGCCTACCAGGCTCCTCCATCCATGGGATTTTCCAGGCAAGAGCGCTGGAGTGGGCTGCCATTGTACATACCGTTAACTCATTTAGTCTACGTGGTATGTGTCATCATGCCCATTTTTAGCCCAGGAAATGGAAACACAGAAAAGCTAACTTGCCTAAGACCACATAACTAAAGAGTAACTAGGTACCCATCCCCAAATTTTAACTAAAGGACTGGACCCTGCAGGAGTAAACCCCAGAAGGGGCATTCTACAGACTGTGCTTTCACAGGTTCTTTATCTTCTCCTGTCAATCAGGAAGAACCAGTGAAGAAGGCACTCTCCTCTTCATGCTGTTCCAAGCAGGTTGGAGTCATTACAGGATGTTTTAATGACTGTTTCACTCATTAAACAGTGATTTTTGTTTAATTGTTCACCTCAGGAATGTGGTAGAAAGATGGGCATGCCTAATGACACTCGGTATAACATAAACTTCAGCTTTTTTTCCCTCTAGCAATGGTGCTGGACTTTTGTAACTTTCTATAAAGTGGCCTGGATCTCATAAGGGCAACCCCCTCAACTATAATGGCTACCAATGAAAATGTCTTGATAAAGGTTCAAGAACTAAATTCTTTAAGAGGCAGAAAGACCTAGTAGGGTTAGAAGGAAATCAAACATGCTACTCCAAAAGCATTAAAAGGTGTACAAAATCCAACATCAATAACAGCAGTCAGTAACTACCCCCTACAAAAACCCTCAGCCCACTTAAAATGATGAGGTCAATGTTGATCGATAATGATCTGTTTCTAATATTCAGATGGTCATTCCACTCACTGATAACTAGCACCAATGGGAAATTGGAACATCCAAGTGTCTAGAAGCTTTGTGAGCAGATGGTTTTGCCATCTGTGGCCTCCCATTATTCCCCAACAGTAGTTAAGGATGTTATAAATCTACATTAGTAACCTCTCTGTACCTCACCTGCTAGCAAGAGTACATGGTCCCAAAAAAGTTATCTAGAAACTGAGAGGGCGCCCCAAAAGGCTGACTACCTTAAAATAATGAGTCAACTGAAAGACTCATAGACGCTTTCAGGGCCCTGCCTGAATTCACTTGCAGGCAACTAAACAGAAAGTAAGTTCTTCGCTCCTCATCTATTATCTCTACAGTAATATGGCAAATAATATTTCTATTTTGCTTTCTCTCTTTAGGTATATGTATATATGCACAAACTCCTTAAACCCGAGAACAACGCTAGGGAGTACAAGCCCAGAGTGGTTAAGTAACTAGCTCCCAGTTACGGAGCTAGTAGATTCGGGGGACCGAGGCTGGGACCCAAACCTTGCTCTCTGGACCAGCGTGCTCAGGCACCCACTGTTACAGAGCCTTGACTGGGACCAAGAGGGCCCAGGGAAGGAAGGGGATCCTCCATCTCACTACTGAAGTCGCTAAGACATTTACTTTAGTCTGCTTTCGATTTAGCTCTGAAAAGTTCAATCACATCTAAAGCGCTCTTGCATCGTGACCCTCGCTTTTGAAGGAAACTTCGGATCGATTTCAGGACTGCGTTTTGATATTTCAGGTTTTTCACAAGCGGGAATTCCATAAACCAGGTGGTGAGGGCAAGCTGCAGTATGAGGAGCCCGTGAGCCGCCCCAAACACTCGAAGCCCAGAACAAGGTCCCCCTTCCAGGTGTTCCCCCCCGCCCCCAATACGCAGCCACGGTCAGGGACGAGCCATAATCGGTCTCCGGGGGCTCGAAAGCAGCTCCCGGCCTTCGCTTCGCCCCTTCACAAGAGCCCGGCGTCCGGCACTCGGACCCCAGCTCGGGGCTGTCCCCAGCGCCCCGGGTTCGAGCCCAGCCTCTGGGCTCCCTCGCGCACACGCTCCACGCCCTTCCCCAGCCCAGGTGGGATGCGGTCGCCCCCCGCCAATGGCTCCCTCACCTTCCCGCGCGCCCCACACATCTGCTGGAGGGCCAGCGCAGGGTGCGGGTAGCAGGGGGAAGCTCCGGTCAAGGGCAGTCTCAGCTCGCGGAGCTCCCCCACTGCCCCCGGGGCTGCCTCTGCGGCATCCTCCGCGAGGACTCGGCCCGCGACCCTCCTCGCCGGCGTGGGGCCCAGGCAAGGCCAGGCGCCCGCTTGCTCCCCGGGCGGCGGGCCTCTCAGGCTGTTCCCCTCACCTCACCCCCTGGCCTCCCGGACGAGGAGGCCCAAGCCTACCAAGCACCAGGCGAGCCATGCTGAGCGCCCGCGCCGCCAGACTCCAGCCGCCGCCTCACCGCCGCACCGCGCCGCGCCCCCGCCGCCCCTCGTACCGCCCTCGGCTCGCGAGGTAAGCGCGGGGCGGGGCGGCAGGGGCGGGCCGGAAGACGCTCGCCAAGCCGTGGCCGCGGCTTATTGGTCCCAGCAGACTTCGCTCATTTGCATAGCCAATGAAAGGCGGCCGGGTAGAGGTTACGGTTTGGGTTTTTGCGGGGGCGGGTGATGGGCGGAAGGAGGGACTAGCTGGGGGGCGGGGCAGACCAGCCTGCCGCCCCGCCCCCACCCTTGTTCCTCACGTACCCGCAGCCCTGCTTTTCCGTACTTGTTCTTTCTGGGAGTTAAGTGTTTAGTGTTGTCTCTCCCTCCGATCCTTACGGTTCTGTCTTGTCCCCACTCGTTTCTAACCAGTCCCTTTCCTTCCTTCATCCCTTGCTTCCCTCCACCCCCCTAATCCTCCTCCACCCGTCACCCTTTTTGTCCCCAGGGAGGAAAAGTTTCTTTGGGCCCTCAGCGCATCTACGACCTTATTAAAAGTGACATATTAATTTTTTTCACTCGTTGTGCCCGAACAAGTATTCAGTTATAAAAAAACACTTGCTAAGCACACACTGTATAGAACATAATTCAACAAGTATTCATGTTGTTGAATTACTTTAAAAGTTCCCACGAGAGACTGCAAAGTTTTTCACAGACAGGCCCTCAGTTCTCTGTGGAAAACCTGTGGGGGTGAAGCCTCACGACTCCTCATTTGCAAGGTTTACTTCCTCCTACCAGGAGGGACCTTAGCAATGAGTTTACGTGGTCATATGTTTTGTAACATTTGCAAAAGTGAAATATTTTCAGCGTTACAGGCTAAGATCTCTGCATCTTTCCACTCTGATTTCCTCTCTTACGTTTAGAGCAGACTCGAGCATTTTGGTTTTGTATTACTAATGTATTATCACCATGGTTTATTTCTCTGTAATGCTTAGTGCATGAAATAGCTCTGATATTGGCCAAAGCATTTATGGGATCTGGGGGTAGTGGAGGTCGGTAGGGCTTCCTGGAGGAAGTGGCACTGGAGCTGAGTCTGGAAGAAGGAGAAAGTCTGTCAAGGCACAGAGAGCAAAGGGAGTGATGAGGGCCCAGAGGGGTGTACTGACACCATGAAGAGGAAGCTGGCAGCAAAAGCCAGATGAAGGGTTGGTGCTAGGGGCTGCTTGACGTGGTGAGACTTTAAGATCATATGTAGACTGAGCCATGTAGATTCCTGCATTTTGATCTGTAAGACCTCTGAGTTTATTGACGCTTTTGTAAAATCTAGGATTTGGTATGTTGGGGTAAATTTTAGGAAAAACTCTGAAATCCCAGTGGCTTCTACTATAATGGTTTGTTTCTTACTCTCATTGAGGAGCAGCTTTTCCTGTGATGATTCAGGGACTCTGGGTCCTCACACTCTACAAAGACGCCATCCTCTAAAACATGTGCTTTCAGCATGGAAAATACTGCCCCAGGGGGCAAAATTGAATCTTGGCACAGAATAATGAGAAAATCTTAGATATTACCAGGGCCACAGTACAGAAACAGAAATTTCATAGGAGAGAAGAAATTAGGAGACGAGACATCTAAAAGTTCTCGTTAGGGGTTATTGTGGTCCAGTCGCTAAGTTGTGTGCGACTCTTTGTGACCCCATGAACTGCAGCACACCAGAGGGGGTGATGATGAAAAACCAACTAGAGAAACAGAGCTCTAAAACAGGGCTGCCCAACAGAAATATAATGTCACCTACGATCATACACAAAATTTAAAAAATTTTAGGAGCCATGTTGAAAAGGTAAAAAGACGAGATTAATTTTAATAATACAGTTTAATCCTAAAAATTCCAAATTTTATAATTTTAACATGTAATCATGAAAAAATGATGAGCTATTGACATTTTTTAATACCAAATATTTGAAACCCAGTGTATATTTTATGCTTGTGTGTGTGTGACTCTTTGTGACCCCATGGACTGTAGTCCACCAAGCTCCTTTGTCCATGGGATTCTCCAGGCAAGAATACTGGAGTGGGTTACCATGTCCTCCTCCAGGGGATCTTCCCCACTCAGGGACTGAACTGGCATCTCCTGCGTCTCCTACATTGCAGGTAGATTCTTTACCCACTGAGCCACCTGGGAAGCCCATATTTTATGCTTACGGCACATCTAAAGTTAGGGTGACTGGATGATGTGTCAATCCCATGTCAAGAGGTGAGTCCTCATGGTGTAGAGCTCAGGAATTAAAAAGAGCTATCCTTTCTGCCCCAAAACTCCCAGTGTACAAAGTTGGGACAGGATAGGAGAATCATAATAAATGGTCCCTTTCAGAAAGGAAAGTGGTCGGAGATACACAGAAGTCCCTGGTTTAGGGTCATTCTGAAATCCTGATGGGTGGACACTGGAAGAAGGCTTTGGTTACAGGTGCAAACAAAGGAAAAGTTCACAGTTCACTCCCTCATTCACTCAACAGATATTTACTGACTATCCCCTTATTTTCAGCACAGTGGTAGGTCCTGGGGGTACTAACATAATGAAGAACTGTTCCTTGCCCAAAGGAGCTCACAGTCCAAAGTGGAAGGCAGATCAACAAAAAGTTACAGTGAAGGTACATACAGAGAGTTCTCTGGGGTCATGAAATGAGCCATCAATCTGCTCTGCTTGAAGGAGTCTGATGTGGAAGAGGGTTCCTGGTATGGCAAGGAGATGTTCCAGCGAGGGCAGATTCATGACCAAAAGCACAAAAGTGGAGAAGTACGTGGTGCATAGAGAAACCTGACCGGCCCTCCATAGCAGGTCGACTGGGACCAGTCCCCAAAGTGACATTTTTTATCAAAACTATGAGTTTTAAGAACAAAAGATTAAAGCATTTTACATAACTAAATTTCTTGAATTATAGAACTTTGGGCTGACATTCTATAGGGCTCTTTAGGTGCTCAGCAATTAAGGATGGAGCTTTCCAGCATTGGGTAGCTGAGATTGGAGACAGTTTCAGAAACTCTTGCTGACCTTGGCTGGAAGCCAAGCTGATCAAACACCAGTTCTGGGCCATTGTTCCCAGAAAAGACAAAAAGGGCAGCCATCATATCTTCTGAAGTACAGCAGGTTCCTCTTCTTGTTCTGTCCTCAAAGGCTTGATCTCCAACCAGAAAAGAATAAAACAGATGATTTAAGTAGCAAGAGAGGACTGTCCAGAAATCCTCATTTTTTAAAAAATAGCACAATGAGCAGAGTGAGTGACTCAAATTCCCATTATGCTTCATATAGTTAATAATAACTATAATAATAAATAGATGATAACTTCGTATGTGCTTGCTTCAGAACTTTTTAAAGTGGGGGTGGTGATACTGATGAACAAACTGGACACTTCTTCATTTCATATTCTATGATTTCCAGCCCCTGATGCTTAGCTACCGTGATCGTAGCTTGTCTGCCCTTTTCCATCAACCCCAAGTTTCTGCAGCGATCTTTCTACCCTGGAAGGAAAAGAGAGGAAGGCTGTGGGGCTAGATGAGATTATGTACCTCTTGCGTGGGTTACATTTGCTCAGAAGTGAGTGATACGAAAGCCCCGAGGAAGAAACTGGAATATCATCTCACCTTTCCTTGTTTGACACTCGTGTGTGTGTTAGTCGCTCGGTCACATTCAACTCTTTGAGACCCAGTGGACTGTAGCCCACCAGCCTCTTCTGTCCATGGGATTCTCCAGACAAGAATACGGGAGTGGGTTGTCATGTCCTCCTCCAGGGGCCTCTGACGTTGTTGTTGTTCAGTTGCTCAGTCGTGTCTGACTCTTTGTGAGTCTGTGGACTGCAGCAAGCCAGGCTTCCCTCCTTCACCATCTCCCAGAGTTGTCCGTTGAATCGGTAATACCATCCAATTATCTCATTCTCTTCCATCCCCTTCACCTCCTGCCTTCAATCGTTCCCAGCACCAGAGGTTTTTCTAATGTGCTGGCTCTTCACATCAGGTGAGCAAAAGATTGGAGCTTCAGCGTCAGTGTCAGCCCTTCCAATGAATATTCAGAACTGATTTCCTTTAGGATTGACTGGTTTGATCACCTTGCAGTCCAAGGGACTCTCAAGAGACTTCTCCAACACCACAGTTGGAAAGCATCAATTCTTCGGTGCTCAGCCATCTTTATGTTCCAACTCTCACATTTGTACATGACTACTGGAAAAACCATAGCTTTGACTAGACAGACCTTTGTTGGCAAAGTAGAGTCTCTGTTTTTTAATATGCTGTCTAGGTTTGTCATAGCTTTTCTTCCAAGGAGCAAGTGTTTTCTTCCATGTCTGGTTCTAACTGTTGCTTCTTGACCTGCGTACAGATTTCTCAGGAGCAGGTAACGTGGTCTGGTATTCCCATTGCTTTAAGAAGGCTGGAAGGTCAAGATCAAGGTGCGGCAGGATTGGTTTCTCCTGAGGACTCTCTCCTTGGCTTGTAGAAGGCCACGTCCTCTCTGTGTCCTCCAGTGGCCTTTCCTCTGTGTGTCTCTCCCTCTCTTTAGGGCACCAGTCCTATTGGCTTAGGACCTCACCCTTATGACTTCATTTAATCTTAATTACCTTCTTAAAGGCTCCATCTCCAAATATAGTCCCATTGGAGCACAGGGCTTTCACCTATGAATTTGAGGGGACACAATTCAGTTGGTAACAGTGATGGGTCATTTTCCCATAGGGAAGAACATCCCAGGGAGGGTAAGAAAACATGTGGCAGAAAATTTATATAAAGTCCACGTAGATTCTCACCCAGCTTCTGCAGTTCCAACATCCAGGAAGGAGTCCTGGTTCAGAGCCTTCTGCTCTGGTCACAAGCTCACCGAGGAAGGGGGCTCGCCTAGCCCTCTCTCATCCTCATGTGGCCCAGCTGCTGGCTGACCACATGTCATGCCCAGTGTCTTCCTCAAATTATGCACCATTTTCCTTTTACTATTAGGATAATTCACATCCCTTGATAACAGGGCTATCATTCAGGGAGCATACGCCCTGCGTCAGATGCTGTGTGACTGCTTTACTTGGACTGTCTCACTCTGGACTGGCAGCCGTCCTGGGATGAAGTCACAGCTATGTCCCTGTGTGCCTTGGAGCAGACTGAAGTTGGGAGGTGGAGCACTGCGCCTGAGGGCCCACAGGTGAGGAGAGGAGAGGAGATCCTGCCAAGCTGGTCTGCCTCCAAGCCACGCACTCCACTCCATGCTGTCCCGGGGCTCTGGATGCTCTCAGGAGCATCTCATTGCTCAGGCCTGGCCCCCATGGCCCTCCAAGCCTTTCTCTGTGGAGGCCTCAGCCTCATCCCTGGTCGCCCCAGTTGTCTACTCTACTTAGAGCCCCCAGAATTCTCATGCAGTCCTGATGCTGTATATGCTTCAGGATTAGAGAACACGTGGGTCATGGAGGGCCATCTTTCTTAAAAGGTCCGGACTCAGCACAATTGCTGCCCAGATACATTGGGCCAAGAGACTCTGGTGCCAGCCTGCACCTGGAAGGTGACAAACGCCATCATCCTCTCTCTGTGGAAGCTGTGATGGCCGCAGGTGCTCCCAGGGGGGCAAAGAAGGGCATGCCCTTTGTTGGCCCATTAATGTCTCTTTAAAAAAATAAATAATTCTCCCACCCTCACTTATGGAATCTAGTCTACAGTCAGGTGTTTAATTAAGTTGTGCTATGTCTTGAACAGGTTTCCCCAATGGTTCAGCTGGTAAAGAATCCGCCTGCAATGCAGAAGACACAAGTCACAGGAGATGCTAGTTTGATCCTTGGGTTGGGAAGATCCCCTGGAGGAGGAGAATGGCAACCCACTCCAGTATTCTTGCCTGGGAAATTCCACGGATAGAAGAGCCTGGTAGGCCACACAGTCCAAAGAGTCCCAAAGAGTTGGACACGATTAAGCAAGTATATGTCTTAAACCTCTTTTAATCTGGAATAGTCCCATGATTTTTCTTTGCTTTTTACAGTATTGGTGTTTCAGAAAAAATACAGTCCCTCTGACCCACTTCCGGGAGTTGGTGATGGACAGGGAGGCCTGGCGTGCTGTGATTCATGGGGTCGCGGAGAGTCGGACACGACTGAGCGACTGAACTGAACTGAACTGAACTGACCCACTTAATGTTGATAAAACCGTCCCCATTTGGACTTATCTATTGTTTTCTTGTGATTAGATTCAAGCTTCTTTCTTGGCAGGATGACTGCGTCAGCAACTGATTCTTCTCTGTGAATTCTTCTTCTTGTCCCATTCATTTCGCACCCCAAGATCACAAGGAGTGAGGTTTTACGTCACAGATTCGGATATCATTGATTTGGGGAGGATATTGAGTTTTAACTTCAATCTTTCACATTCAGTATTGAGTTTCAACCTTTCATTTATGGGAGCAGCAGTGGATGTGACCAATAAGCGGGGGGGCTGTCACGTGATCTGTCCAAGGCCACTTCTGGGTGTGTGCTTCTGGGCATCACAGGCTTTCGGGAAATGTGCTCACTCGATTTGGTTAGTGGCAGATCAAAGATGAGAACCCAATCTCCTTGTCTCAGCTTCATCCTTTTTCCCTTGTAACTTGTTGCCTATTCTTAGACTTCGTTGCCTTTTCAGGCCTTCATGCTGGAAGTTCCCTGCTGATATTCCTGAGGGTAAAACTCACACGTGCAAACACACGTCTGGCAACTCCAGGCTGCTGAGCCTCACTGCGCCTTTCCCTCCCACTCAGGAAGCCCACGGGATTTCTCTTGGGTAATAGCGATGCTGTTGGAAAGCTAACCCTGTTACTCCCTACAGCAAATAGTAAATGGTCTGCAGATGTGAGTACTTTATTGTTAGCAACGAGTCGCTTTCCACACCCTTAGCACTGATGGTAACACTGTCATGACATAGTGGATAGAGTCATGGCTGTAAGCCTCCATCTCGGTCTATCTGGGCCCAAGGGTCTCCAGATACTAATTCTGACATCCTAGTTGTCCTTCTGGATTGGAGCAAAGAACTCTCCTCAAGTACCAGTGTGGGGCTTCCCTGTGGTCCAGGGGTTAAGAATCCACCTTGCAATGCAAGGGACACTGGTTTGATCCCTGGTCCAGGAACATCCCACATGCCACGGAGCAACAAAGCTCATGCACCAAACTACTGAAGCCTGAGTGCCTTAGAGCCCGTGCTCAGCAACAATAGTAGTGTTACTAGCTCAGTTGTGCCTGACTATTTGTGACCCTACAGACTGTAGCCTGCCAGGCTCCTCTGTCCATGGGATTCTCCAGGTAAGAATACTGGAGTGGATTGCCATTCCCTTCTCCAGAGAATCTTCCTGACCCAGGGATCAAACCCAGGTCTCCTGCATTGCAGGCAGATTCTTTGCCATTTGAGCAACAGGGAAGACCACAACAAGAGAAGCCACGCCAATGAGAAGCCCACACACCGCAGCAAAGAATAGACCCCACTCTCAGCAACTAGAGAAAACCTGTGCACAGCAACAAAGACCCATCACAGCTAAAATAAATCTTAAAAAAAAAAAAGTACCAGTGTGGTGACTCTTGTTTTAGAGTTACTCCTGGTAAACACAGCTATTGAGCATAGCACCAAAACCTGTACCATTCTCCCTTCATCATAATAGAATTGAAGCTGGGTACATGGCTGCCCAGGGCTTCCCTGGTGGCTCAGATGGTAAAGAATCTGCCTGCAATGCAGGAGATCTGGGTTTGATCCCTGAGTCCAGAAGATCCTTTGGAGAAGAATGGCAACCCACTCCAGTATTCTTGCCTGGAGAATTCCATGGACAGAGGAACCTGATGGGCTATAGTCCACGGGATCGCAAAGAGTCCAACACGACTGAGCAGCTAACACTAATACTGGCTGTCCAGCCTCCCTGCCCTGCGCAGCTGCCCTGTGCTTGACCAAGTCCGTGCCAATGGAGTGAGAGAGCTGGTGATGCCTCGGTGACTTAGCCTGGGACTCCCTTCTCTCTTCTCACCTGCTACTTAGACGTGGGGCACCCCCACTTCCACCATGTGGGCCACCTCAGTACCCTTGGGAATGTGGGACAGTGGCTGGAAGGAATCTGAGTCCAGAATGATCAGTGCCGCTACTGTGGCACTGATGCTACTGTGAAAGTGACAGTTGCTCTGACACTTTTGCGACCCCACGGACTGTAGCCTACCAGGCTTCTCCTTCCATGGGATTTTCCAGGCAAGAATACTGAAGTGGGTCGCCATTTCCTTCTCCAGGGGATCTTCCTGACCCAGGGATCAAACCCAGGTCTCCCACATTGCAAGCAGATGCTTTACCCTCTGAGCCACCAGGGACAAAAACGATCCTATAGCTCTAAGCCATTGCTTTTTGAAATTGAGTTGTCACAACAGCTTAGCTTTGCTTTGACTAACACAGGGCTTAACATTGTCACGGTGGAGATTTTGGCTGATGTATGAATAAGAGGACCGGGGCAGACTGCTCCAGCGGGCACGACGGTCTTCCTAGGGATGCTTCTCTGAGTTTCTCATTCATTCTGAGGCTCAGAACACAGCAGAGCAGGGTCTTGTTCTTGGTTAGGATAAGTGAAGAGAAGATTTTTTAAAAATTGTAGTAAAATATACACAATATAAATTTACCATTTTAACCATTTTTAGGTATATGATTCAATGGCATTAAGAATTTAATGGCGTTCACGTTGTTGTGCCATCACCACCATCATGTCCAGAACATCTTCCATCTTCCCAAAATGAAACTCTATACCCATTAAATAATAAACCCCATTCTGCTCTCCCTTGGCCCCTGGCACACACCCTTCTACTTTCTGTCTTATGAATCTGATTAGTCTGCTGCTGCTGCTGCTAAGTCACTTCAGTCATGTCCGACTCTGTGTGACCCCATAGACGGCAGCCCACCAGACTCTTCCGCCCCCGGGATTCTCCAGGCAAGAATACTGGAGTGGGTTGCCATTTCCTTCTCCAATGCATGAAAGTGCAGAGTGAAAGTGAAGTTGCTCAGTCGTGTCCGATTCTTAACGACCCCATGGACTGCAGCCCACCAGGCTCCTCCATCCATGGGATTTTCCAGGCAAGAGCACTGGAGTGGGCTGCCATTGCCTTCTCCCTGATTAGTCTAGGCACCTCAAATAAGTGGAATCATAAAAACATTTGATCTTTTGTGTCTGGCTTATTTGACTTAACATAATGCTGCCCATCCTTTACAGCCTTACTGAAATCTGCCATCTTTTCCCCGTTTTCTCTCACTTAGAAGTACCAGTGCTCACCCCTCTTCTACCCCCAACTCACCTCATCTTGCTCCCTCTATCTGTCTCTATCATTACCCCATGAGAAGTAAGAAGTGGAGGGCAATTTAGTCAATCAACTGTCACTTGTCATAGAGCTGGACAGGGTACCCACTACAAGGCAAGCCCCAAATAAATGAG
This sequence comes from Moschus berezovskii, assembly GCF_049115385.1. Classification (NCBI taxonomy): domain Eukaryota; kingdom Metazoa; phylum Chordata; class Mammalia; order Artiodactyla; family Moschidae; genus Moschus; species Moschus berezovskii. Next base: position 20,124,903 of record NC_142470.1, read on the forward strand.
TGTTGAATAAATGAATGATAACCAGGAAGCCAAAGGGGCAGCGAGAAGAGAAAAAGAGGTCAGTGAAGGCCCGGTCCCAATGCCCCTGGGGGGAGGGCTCTGGCTGTGCACTTGGGTGTCACCTCCTGCTCAGCATGTCTGAACTGACCTTAAGAAAACACCCAGGAAGCGGAAGCCTGGCTCAAGGAATCTGCGAGCATTTTCCCTCTGCAGCACTGTGGGTGTTGCTGTGGCTTTGAAGATCCTAGCCAAGGGTGATAATGAACGGTTTTCAGTGTGGTTCAGCAAACAGAGGCAACTGGGCACAGGCCCCTTATCTGGGTGTCTTTACTAAGGAGGCCTTTCATAGACCGTAGCTCCACCCTCTACGCCTATAACACATCGAACAGGAGGCTCAGATATGGACCCAGTGGCATTTGGTTCGTGATCTGGCCTGGCTTCTAGGCAAAGCTGAAAACAAAAAATAGGGAGGCTACTTCAGAAGGTGAGCCTTAGTGATAGATTTTGCTTTTCTTGCAAGACTCAGGAGAGCTTCCCTAGGACAGAGACAAGGGCTTCCCTTCCTGAATCTCCTCTCTGACCAGTCTCCCGCTGGAACTTGAGTATCGGCCGAGGACAGTTTTTATGCTTTGTGTCCCCTTGGGCTGGGGTGGATGTAAGAACACTCCAGGGTCTCAGGTTAGCTTGTGCTAATCTGGGCTGGAAGTAGCTGGTGCTGGCCCCTCTCCCCGCTCCTGGCTGATGTCACTGAGGCTCTGTCTTTCGCCTTCTCACTTGCACAGGACATAGGACACTCCCCATGCACCTAGACGGCACTTGGGAGAAAAGGGGGCAGGCAGAAAGCCATGCTTATACTTGATCGCTGCCGGGGAGGTTGATGTTGAGCCTGACCCAGACTTGCTCTGTTTTTTCCCCCAGTCTGATTCCTATGAGGACCTCTGAGAACTAGGGGGCCCAAGCCTGCTGCTAGGAAATCCTTCCTTCCAGGAAGAGCACAAAGGCAAAATGACCTTCTGCCCTGGCTCTGCGGGGCCGGGCAGTGGTCCCCCCAGCACAGGCATCTCCCAGGGGAAATTCGCAGGGAGAATTTCCTGCATGCTGCTGAGCCCGGGTCCCAAGATCAGTGAAGTGGGACTCCCTCCTCCGTGCTTGTGAACAGGACAACTGCGTTCAGATTCACGGGTTGGGGTGGCCTGGGGACATTTGATTGTATCACCTCCCGACAACCTGGCTCCTCCGCAAGAATTCAGGTCATCGGAGGCAGAAACTGAGGGTTCACCCTGGACGCCTTCCTCCCGTCTCCTGGACCTGAATCCCCAGGCCATTTCCATTATTGCACTGATCTCAGCAGGACTCAGAATTCCCTGTAGCTAACTATACAGGTGCCTTCTAGGCCCCCTGGTACCTAGGGATTGTCCTGCAGAGACCCGCCCTGGGCAGCCCCTAGGATCGCTGGCATGTCCATGTTTCACATCCTCGCTCCCTTTTCTGGTTGCACAGTTTGGCAGTGTCCTGCTTCTTCAAGTTCTTGCCCCTGCACCTCCCCTGTCTGATACTACTCATAACTCTGCCAAGAGCTGTAATGCCAGGGATGTTGACTTTCTGCTCTCCAAACAAAAGGTCCTATGATTGCCAAGATCTGCCCTCATTAGCAGGCACAGGGGAGGTAAACTTTTTTTTTCCTCTTTCACAGAAAGCGTTAATCGCTCAGTCGTGTCCGACTCTTTGTGACCCCATGGACTGTAGCCTGATAAGTTCTTCTGTCCATGGGATTCTCCAGGCAAGAATCCTGGAGTGGTTTGCCATTTGTTCCTCCAGGGGGATCTTCCCCACCCAGGGATTGAACCTGGGTCTCTTACATTGTGGGCGGATAGATTCTCTACCATCTGAGCCACCAGCCACAGAATCAGTCACCAAATCCTGCCAAATTTGGAAACTAAGCAACATTTCTCCTCTCCATCTACACAGATCCAGGCTAAGCCTAGGTTCTCAGTGCTGAACTTTTACATGTACCTCTTTGCTTCCTCTTCTTCTGGTTCTCTTCCATTCCATCCTTCCCCAGAACTTTCCAGAGCTTTTCAGAGACTTCCAGAGGTTGAGAGAGGCCCAGGACCCTTCTTTATTTCATTTTTGGAGCCCCTAAACCCAGAGATATGTTAAAGCAGGGTTATAAGATTATGATAAAATTTTATGTTTACTTTTAACAGAATTAATGCTTTAAATTTTTTAAATATAATGCTATCTGGTTGTATTAGTCTCAAGATGGTCGTAGAATTTTTAAAAAATTAATATGTAGTACATCCCAAGTGGTATGACCTGGTGTTAATAACAGGATACAAGTTGAAAGTAGTTTCACGAACTTCTCAATTTTTTCTACCCTGCCGGTAAGTCCTTGGGGCTAAATATTGAATGTAGTTTGCAGACAACCTCAAAAATCTAACTGGATTTTTTAATTAGAGGCCGGGTGAAATGGTGGCACAAATCAAATGTCATTGGCGGGGTGGCTACACTGTCAAATTCAAAGGCCTTCATGGCTGCAGGCTTACCTGCGTGCCTGGGTATAATTAGAAAGACCACCAGGTGGCACTAGGCCCCCGTGCTGGAGAGCGCAGTTCATTTCCTCCTTTGCAGGCCCAGAAAAGACCCTGATGCTGGTGAAGATTGAAGGCAGGAGGAGAAGGGGAAACACAGGACGAGATGGTTGGATGGCATCACTGACTCAACGCACATGAGTCTGAGCAAGCTCCGGGAGCTGGTGATGGACAGGGAAGCCTGGCGTGCTGCAGTCCATGGGGTCGCAAAGAGTTGGACACGACTGAGTGACTGAACAACATCGGGCCCAGAGAGCATATTCCAAAGGGACTGTAGGTTATTCCAGATTGTTTTCTGGAAGGAGTATCCATGAGCTCACTCTGAAATCCCAAATTCAGCCCATGGAGGCAAAGAAATGTGAAAGATATCTAAATTCAGTTAAATGGAGAAAAAGAGTCCAAGTTAATATGCAGGATGTAGCCTGACCTGAAGTGACACTTCACAGCACAGACGAGAGCTCGAGTCCACTCCCCAAGGTGACCTCCGTTGGCTGACTGTTCGAGAGGCAAATGGACCAAATACTAGCCACGCAGAGCTGCTCTTCAGGAGAATATTCATTCCTTCCCCAGTGAACCTCTCAGCTTCTTCTCCTGGTCATGAGGAGTCTGCCCTATATTGGTGCCAACCAACCTCTGCCTGTCCCTGAGCCGTGGTCCTTCCCACTTGTTAACTCCAAGGGCCCTTGGGGAAGTGCGGGGACCTCCGTTCCGCTTCAGGTCCCTGCTGAAACAATCCCAGCACCAACCTGTCTTTCTGGATTCCTTTCACTTCCAGTTCACTTGGGTTAATTTCAGCTTAATACTTGGAGCAAGAGATGAATTTACCACAATAGGAAGAGTATGGTGAGCTGGAAAGAGAGGCTTTGAGTTGATTGGCCCTGTGACCACTCTCCCTCACCCCCAACAAGCCTTCCCTTGACCCGTGTGGCTGGGGCCACAGCCCTGCCCAATCCTAGGGGTCTTGTTTATATTGTAGTCTATGTAAAGGGTACACAAACTGGAATGAAGATTACCCAGAGAACTATCAATAACCTCAGATATGCAGATGACACCACCCTTATGGCAGAAGGCAAGTTCAGTTCAGCTCAGTTCGGTTGCTCAGTCGTGTCCGACTCTTTGTGACCCCATGAATCACGGCACACCAGGCCTCCCTGTCCATCATCAACTCCCGGAGTTCACTCAAACTCATGTCCACAGAGTCGATGATGCCATCCAGCCATCTCATTCTCTGTCGTCCCCTTCTCCTCCTACCCACAATCCCTCCCAGCATCAGAGTCTTTTCCAGTGAGTCAACTCTTTGCATGAGGTGGCCAAAGTATTGGAGCTTCAGCTTTAGCAAAGAGGAACTAAAGAGCCTCTTGATGAGGTGAAAGAAGAGAGTGAAAAAGCTGGCTTAAAATTTAACATCCAGTCCCATCACTTCATGGCCAATAGATGGGGGGAAAATGGAAGCAGTGACAAATTTTATTTTCTCAGGCACCAAAATCACTGCAGACGGCGACTGCAGCCACGAAATTAAAAGAAAAGCTATGACCAACCTAGACAGCATATTGAAAAGTAGAGACATTACTTGGCCAACAAAGGTCTGTCTAGTCAAAACTATGGTTTTTCCAGTAGTCATGCACAGATGTGACAGTTGGATCATAAAGGCGACTAAGCACTGAAAATTTGATGTTTTCAAACTGTGGTGCTGGAGAAGACTCTTGAGAGTTCCTTGGTGGACAGCAAGAAGCTCAAACCAGTGAATCCTAAAGAAAATCAACCCTGAATATTCATTGAAAGGACTGATGCTGAAGCTCCAATTCTTTGGCCACCTGATGTGAAGAGCCGACTTGTTGGAAAAGACCCTGATGCTGGGAAAGATTGAGGGGAGAGAGGGAATGGGAGACAGAGGATGAGATGGTTGAGTGGCATCACTGACTCAATGGACATGAGTTTGAGCAAATTTCAAGAGATGGTGAAGGACAGGGAAGCCTGGATTGCTGCAGTCCCTGGAGTTGCAAAGAGTAGAATACAACTGAGCAACTGAATAACAACAAAATCAATGTAAAGGGCACCCTCTCGACCTGTGGAAACCCCTGGCCTGGCTTTTCTGCCAGGACTCTCCCACCTCTGCAGAGTCACTCGGTGTGGTGGGAATACACTGGAACCGGCTACGCTGCCCAGGGAGAAGGTGGCGCTTCCTTCCTGGCTGAAGGCCTCTTCCGGCAGTGTGGCTACAGCCTCTCACCTTCCAGCTGCAAATACAATGTTTCATGTGACAGTTCTGTACACAGGGCAGAGATGAATCCCTGCCAGCCCTCCCTATAGCCCCATAGCCCATAAACAGGATGTATCACCAGTGCTGATCCAGGTGCAGTAAGCGGCCTTCAGATCACACCCAAGGCTGCAGCCCACCCCGCCCAGCCCGATGGGCAGGCCAGTTTCGCAGGAGGGGCGGACGTCAGACCCAGTCTGGTCCAGGCTGGATCCTGCCTGAGGAGTTTTGGGGTCTCCTTCTGCCACTCACTGTCTCCCTACTCCTTTCCCCTGCTCCACACAGCTGCCACCACCTTGTCCTTCTTTGGGATTCCTGGGAGCGGGTTGTCTAGGAAGCAGGTTCTCAGGGCTTCTTCGCTGTTATTTCTCCCAGTTTGCACAGGCTCCACCACACTAGGGCTTTGCAATCAGTGCTAAAGTTGGGTAGTAAATGTCACAGAAAAAGACAGTGGCCCTGGGACTCAATGAGCCCTTGGAAGATTCACTTCCTGACTTCTGTCACGTAAGCGGTGACTGCAGTCTTCTGGGGACTTTCCTGAGCCCCTTCTCAGATGTTTCCTGAATGCCTGTGTCCTTGGCACAGACCCATCTTTCTCCCAGTACATGAGTTTGGAGCTGCTGCAGGGTAGGGCAGGAACTCAGGACCATGAGCATCCCCTGGGCAAATTGCCCACGCATAGCCAGCTCTCCACGATTAGAAGTAGATAAAGAAATTGAGGTTGGAAAGGTTAAACCATGTCCTCAGGGTAGTGAAATTTGCTTAGTTGTGTCCAACTCTTTGACCCCATGGACTGTAACCCACCAGACTCCTCTGTCCATAGAATTCTCCAGGCAAGAATTCTGGAGTGGGTTGCCATTCCCTTCTCCAGGGGATCTTCCTAACCCAGAGATTGAACTTGGGTCTCCTGCATTGCAGACAAATTCTTCACCATCTGAGCCACCAGAGGATCTTCAGGGTTAGAAGCTACAAAGTGTCTGGGAGTGGAACTCTGGGTACCAGGATCCTGCAGCAGGGCGGAGAACGGTTATCAGAAGCCTTGGGCACTTGTTGTAGAGAATGCTTCTTTCTCCCAGCCCTCACCAGTGCTTCTCTGTATTTCACTTATCTTTTGATGATGCCATATAGACACGGAATTCTAAAATGAATTCCTCTTCCCTCTCCCAACTCCCAAACTTCTGAAGAAGATTTAATCCCGGTATTATGAATTTTCTCAATAATGTTATAAAAGTCCAAGAGCTTGTACAGTAAGCAAAAGGCAGGTTTGAAGAAAAATCTGCAATGCATTTTTATCTTTCTGGTGGCGGCAGCTGCGAGATCTCAAAAGGAGGTAGCAATTTCATTTCCATTCGGGCTCCACTTCTGAGCAGAGATTAAAAGGTAGAAATTTCAAGCTGGATCAAGGGGAAGCTGTTTCTATGTGGGCCACAGATGCTGCCTGCAGCAGCATGCTTTGAGAGGAACAGACTTTCATTGGAAACAGAACATTCTGGAACCTTCTAGATTTGTGTTGTTCCTGCTCAGTCTCTGCTCTCTCCTGGGGGACCTGGGCACAGCTCCCCGCCCCAACAGGTAACAGCCTGGGGTACTGCCCTGGGCACACACTGGCCCCTCCAGACTGGGGCTCTGAGGGGTGGGGTCTCGTTGAGCCTGAACTGCCCAGGTGCTCAGTGACCACGTGTTGATGGGATGAAGGACTGAGGCTCTGTGCCCTCGGGGAGTCTTCTGGGTCCTTCTGTTATAAACACAGAGAGGTGGGCACTTCTTTTCCCTTGGACACTGAGCACCTAGGGCCACAGTGGCCACTCGGAAAACGTTTGTTGAGTGAATGAATTTTAGAGTGTGTGTTTATGAAACTGGGCTTCCCTGGTGGCTCAGCTGGTAAAGAATCCACCTGCAGTATGGAAGACCTGGGTTTGATCCCTGGGTTGGGAAGATCCCCTGGAGAAGGGAAAGGCTACCCACTCCAGTATTCTGGCCTGGAGAATTCCATGGACCGCATAGTCCATGGAGTTGCAAAGAATCAGACATGACTGAGCAATTTTATTTCATTTTTATGAAATTAGCTATACTTCTGTGTTTACTGGGGCTTCCCTGGTAGCTCAGACGGTAAAGAATCTGCCTGCAAAGTGCAAGACCCAGGTTTCATCCCTGGGTTGGGAAGATTGCCTGGAGAAGGAAATGGTAGCCCTCTCAAGTATTCTTGCCTGGAGAATGCCGTGGACAGAGGAGCCTGGTGGGTTACAGTCAATCAGTTCCCAAAGACTCAGACATGACTTAGGGACTAACACTTTCACTGTCACTTTTGTGTTTACTGAGCACGTGTTCTGGGCCAGTGGCCACCTCACACTGTACCTGGATTATGTCCTGCAGGCCTCCCAACCAGTCTGTGAACCAAACATCATCTTGCCTTTAGACGTGAGATGGCAGCAGAGGTTCAGGGTCACAGGGCAGGAAGGTGAGGGTGGCACAACCAAGTCCATCAGTCTCCAGGGCCTGGGTTCCTAACCTTCCATGACCGCAGGGAATCCACACAATTCCAAGTTCCCACCATCGCTGTCTGGGCTTCGTCCCTGGGGCCGTTTCTTGCAGCCCGGTGCCCTCAGCTCTCTGGATGCCTGAGGCTCAGGCCAGATGCCGTACGTACGTGGGAGGGGAGCCCGAGGCTGGTATCATCCAGCAGGTGGCACTGCGGATGCGCCGGAGTCTGCACCGGGGGCCTCGGAGGCCGGGAGCCCGAGGTAGGACTCCTAGTGCATTTGAATCCCTTTCTGTGTGACACGAAATGGAGCCAATGTTTTTGTGAACCAAACATTTTGCTTTGGACTAAACAAAATTTGACTCAGACCCATGAGGACATGGACTTTCCTGTAGGTCATACGGTAAAGAATCTTCCTGCAGTGCAGGAGACCGGGGTTCCATCCCTGGGTTGGGAAGATCCCCTGGAGAAGGGAATGGCAATCCACTCCAGTATTCTTGCCTGAGAAATCCCATGGACAGAGAAGCCTGGGAGGCTACAGTTGATGGGGTCACAAAGAGTCAGACATGACTAAGCGACTTCACGAGGAGACTGGTGCAGAGCACTGGCCCGGGTTCCCCCCAATTGTCACCTTTCTTGGGGACCACAGCCTCAGCCCTCAAGTCCAGTAAGGGCTTCAGCCACACCTGAAAACTGTAAAGTGCGGTTCTAGCCGGAGATGATCCTGTGAACCCAGGCGAGGGAAGTGTGTGACTTGATTCTTAGCCTGTTCCCCCGCTCCCCACTGTTTTCTGTGAGACAGAACTGATTGGAGTTCTGCATGAGGTGATGGTTGCCGTTTGTCAGTATGGACCATGACAACAGTAGCTGAAACAAACTCTGGCTTCCTGCATTACCTGGCCTGGGTCTCACAATGAGCCAAGGCGACATCAGAAAGCTGCATCTGAAATCTGGCCTTTGGACAAATGACGATACTTGTTCAGAGGCCAGCCCGGCCATCCCGCACATTTGGGACCTGAGAACAGGAACTCACAAGCAGGTATTACAGGTTGAATTGTGTCCCCCTCCCCCAATTCATACACTGAAGTCCTAATCCCCAGCACCTTAGAATGTGACTTTGTGAAGAAGCAGAGTTGTCGTAGATGTGATTATCTAAGACGAGGTCATACAAGAGGAGGTGAGCCCCTAATTCAGTGTGACTGGTGTGCTTATCAAAGGGGACCCTCAGAAGGAACCAACCTTGCTGACACTTTGACTTTGGACTTCTAGCTCCAGAAGTGTGAGACCGTCACCCTGTGCTGTTTAAGCCCCTCAGTCTGTGGTACTTTGTTACAGGGACCTCAGGAACCAGCACCTTGGGAGAGCCATCTGCCGGGATGTGTCCACCCTGGACGTGAGGAGAACCAGCTCTGTTGGCCTCATTTTGCCCGCAGGGCTGGAGGAGAAAGACCTGTCTGTTTAAGAAAATCACAATCTGACTGAGGCAACCAGATGGGAACTTAGCCTAGACTAGGAGGGACCCCCCAGATTCTTGACCCCTGTCTTTCTTGTGTGGGAAGATGGAGAAATTGTCTTCTTTTCCTGTAGAAGGAACTTGTGTGTGCGTGTGTACTCAGTTGCTTCAGTCGTGTCTGACTCTTTGCAACCCTATGGACTGTAGTCCGCCAGGCTCCTCTGTCCATGGGATTCTCCAGGCAGGAATACTGAAGTGGGTTGCCATTCCCTCCTCCAGGGCATCTTCCCCACCCAGGGATCGAACCTATGTCTTCTGCATTGCAGTTGGATTCTTTTACTGCTGAGCCATCAAGGAAGCCTCAGAAGGAACTTTAGTCCCCTAAAACCCAAACTCTCATCTTAGAGGTAAAGGATGTTCAGGGTGAGTCCTGAATCCACCGCCTCCTCCTCTCCTTACCCCTCGCCTACACCTCAGCTGGGGCCAAGCCCGGTTCCCCTCCCTGCCGGGTGTTTATGTCAGCAAAATCAACCACACTGAATTCAGGGACCACTCCGAATAGGACCAGTGGCTCTGCCCTGGGGAATGGAGACCCTGGCCCAAGGGTCAGCTTTCTGTCCCACAAGCCCGCCCTGCAGAGGGACTGGGGCAGGCACTGCGGGGCCTCTATTCTCACCAGTGTTTGGTCATTCTAAATCCCAGGGACCCAAATTAGAGCCTGAAAAGAAGGCACCTTTGCCACTCAGCTGAAGACACACCTCCATCTCCTGCCTTCAGGGAGGTGGAGCTGCATCTGTTTTGGTATCCAAACACTGAGCTCTTCCCCAGCACCAAGAACTCATCGAACCATTACATTCACTGATACAGCTGTTTGCTAAACTAAAATTACTTTGATCACTAATGGAATGGAAGTGGGGAGCCAGCCCTCTTTTTCTGAGGGTGCCTCCCAGGGAGCAGAGCTAAGCGGAGGCTCCTGAAGTTCCATCACAGATGGTCACACTGCTTTAAGGTTCTCTTTATACTGTAACTGCAGCTGTGGATACTGTCTCCACATCAGGCCTGCAGCATCCTTGTCTAGACTAGAACTCGGGTTTGGGGGTTCCAAGGTTTTAAACAAAAATTTTTTTAGGCTTTTTATAAAATAAAAATATAATTCACATGACATACCATCCACCTTTTAAAAGTGTCCAAGTCAGTAGTTTTTCTTATATTCACAAGGTTGTATAACCATCACCACTCTCTAACTCCAGAATGTTTTCTTAATACTGTGCCTTTTTTATTCCCATATAGTTCTATGGGGATTAGAAAAGAAAGAAAGAAAGAAATGGCTTACTCCATATAACAAGGAAGCCCTCAGTGTAGCAGGCGGGTCCCAGCAAACCCTCCCAAGACTCACCCACCAGGCCATACTCCTCCACCCCCCATACTAGCAAGCTGTGAGCACAGAGAAAGGATAACATCTCTCTGAGGCTCCATTTCCCCATCTTTAAACTTGATTAATGGTTAATAATGGTATGTCCCTCTTACAACAAGAAAATCCTGCCTCTCTTAAACAATAGATCCCGGACTATACCTGAGTTTGGGGCTGAGAAGGAGAACCTTCTGGAGGCAGCCTGCCTGGTTTAGGACCTGGCTCTGTCCTTTGCCTTCTGTCACCCTTCTCCCATTTTCATGGTCTCTGCCACCAGCATGCTGCCCCCTCCCCCCATGGTGGGTATAACCCCCTTCCCTTGGGCGGGGGGACATTCTCATAAAAACTTAACTAAATATCCAAGGAAAGACAGGAAAAGGAGAACAGAGCATATATTCTGTATTTATACCCTGCTTAGCCCTCCAAAGTGTTTGAGGCAGTGTGTAAAGATAATTCAATACGACAAGATAAAAAAAAAAGTGGGTTATCAGAGAGAAATAAAAATGGTGGGAGGAAAAAATAAGATGAAGCCATGGGGAGGTTGGGACAGAAAGCCCACATGATTTAAGGAACGCTTTCAAATATAGATTCATTTAATCCTCACGGCAGCCTGGTGAGGAGGTTCTATTATTATCCCATCTTACAGGCGAGGAAGCCCAGGCCCAGGGAGGTTATGTAACTTGCCCAAGGACTCCCAGCTACTGTGGAGCGGACAGGGGATTTGAAGCCTGGGGGGCCCAGGTGGGCAAGTTCCTGCGGTCCCTGCTGTTTCCTGAGTCCCTGCACACACAGGTGTGGGGGAGCCCCTCCCGGAGCTGGAGCAGGACAAATAAGGAGTATCTTTCAGTTCAGTTCAGTTCGCTTCAGTAGCTCAGTCGTGTCCGACTCTTTGCAACCCCATGGACTGCAGCACGCCAGCCCTCCCTGTCCATAACCAACTCCTGGAGCTTGCTCAAAGTCATGTCCACTGAGTCGGTGTTGCCATCCAACCATCTTATCCTCTGTCGTCCCCTTCTCCTCCTGCCTTCAATCTTTCCCAGCGTCAGGGTCTTTTCCAATGAGTCAATTCTTGGTGGCCAAAGTTTTGGAGCTTCAGCTTCAGCATCAGTCCTTCCAGTGAATATTCAGGACTGATTTCCTTTAGGATGGACTGGCTGGATCTCCTTGTAGTCCAAGGACTCTTCAGAGTCTTCTCCAACACCACAGTTCAAAACATCAATTCTTCGGCACTCAGTTTTCTTTACAGTCCAACTCTCACATCTGTACATGACTGTACATGACTACTGGAAAAATCTTTGACATCTTTGAAAACGTCTCAGAAATCATGTGCGTTGTTTTATTTTACATTTCTCTATCTGTGCAATGGGATGCGTAAAATTAGACTTCTGTCTGAGTTTCCACTGAGGCCCTGAAGGATACTGAATGAAGGATAAGAGGTCCGGGGATGGTCTCTGCAGGGAGCCCAGATCTGCTCTGCCAGCATGGTTGTCATCACCTCCAGGCGCTGGAGGGATAGAGACTGTACAGGGGCTTCTCTGGAGAGGTTGAGGTGACCATGTGGATAGGCTGGCATGGATTTCAGGAATGGAGGGGCCCAGGGCTGTCGTCTGAGTCCCTCTAGAAAATTCTCGAGGTGACAGGCATGTTAGCTAAGATGGTGGTTAGTGTTGAGAGCTGCTCCTCTTTCACTCACAGGTCCATGCCACAGATGTTTATGGAAGTCCCCGGGTGCACATCTGAGTTCTGGGTGCCAGGGAGGCAGCTGAGAACAAGACAGTGCCCTGATGACCTTACATTCCAGGAACAGGGTTGTGGAGGAGCAAAGGGCTGAGGGGTTTCTGATCGGACAGCTGGGTGGTCACTTGGCTGTGGCCGAGATCCTTCCCCTTCGCAGGCCCTAAAGATGATGAACTGAGAGCAGCACTGATGGAGGCCCACTCCGTGCCAGGTACTTTGCATATTGGACCACTCATCCTTGTGCTTGAGGAAGGTAGGGATTAGTAGACCCATTTCACAGAGGAAAAATAGAGGCCCAGAAAAGTCACGGGAAAGTGAGCATTGAGGTCCACACGGAAGCTCTTTTGGTCGGAGCTGGCTACTCTCCCCGCACTTGGACGTGCTTTTCTTGAGCTCCCAGAATGGAGAAGGCAGGAATGGACTCCCCTTGGGATCCATCTCTGCTGGGATCTGACACACAGGCCAAGGCTCCCGCAAGAAAGCTCCCTGGGGAAACCTCATGGATGAATCCCACCACCCCACCCCAGGAAACAGGCTCTGTGTAATTTGCTTTAATCATTTGTAGATTTTTACCTTGTCAACGGTTCCCAGGAGTTTAAGCAAATGCTAATTCCATCAAGATTGTTCTCTTAATGATTATGTTGGTTTGTATTAGAAAACAGCTTAATTGGCAGTAAACATATCCCAGTTGGAACCCTGCAAGATTGTAGGTGATCTCTTTACAGAGTGCATTGCCCTCTAAGCAGGGTCTGCTGACCCAAACCAGATGAAGAATATGGACTATTTCCAGGAGGACACCTCTGACTGACCAGGGGGAAGGGTGTGGCCCAAGGACACAGAGGTGACGAGTTGGGAAACAAAGCCGTAGGCACAACCCTCTGTTGGTCTTCTGGGTCATCTTCTACAGCTGCTCAGAAACCAGCCTCCGCGCTCAGAGAACCTTCCAGTTTCCGGTCCTGCTTCTGGACAGGCCTGTGTGGAGGTCCGGCTTGGCAGGATGGGGCTTATCCATGCTGGAAGTCACACAGGGTCAATGAAGTTCACTAAAGCAGAATATGATCTCAGTCAGCTTCAAGACTGACCATATGGCATTTTCCAGCACAAAAAGGAAGAAGAACAAAGGTGCTAAATTTTAAGAAGAAAACTCACCAGATACAAGGCTTCTTTTAGGTTGTTGTTATTTATTAAAATCTGATTTTAAAAAATACTGGGAGAGTAATAGCAATATCCTTCAGATTCTGATTCTAATAAACTCTAAAATGTCAATAGTCATCAGATATTTATTGAACACCTACTATATATCATTGAAAAAAGGGCCTGATGCTAGGGAAGACTGAAGGCAAAGGAAGAAGAAAGAGGCAGAGGTTGAGATGGTTAGACAGCATCATTGACTCAATGGGCATGAATGTGAGTGAACTCCAGGAGACAGTGAAGGACAGGGAAGCCTGACTGCAAAGATGGGCACAATAAAGGACAGAAATGGTATGGTCTTAACAGAAGCAGAAGATATTAAGAAGAGGTGGCAAGAATACACAAAAGAACTAGACAAAAAAGATCTTCATGACCCAGATAACCACGATGGTGTGATCACTCACCTAGAGCTAGGCATCCAGGAATGCAAAGTCAAGTGGGCCTTAGGAAGCATCACTATGAACAAAGCTAGTGGAGGTGATGGAATCCTAGTTGAGCTATTTCAAATCATAAAAGATGATGCTGTGAAAGTGCTGCACTCAATATGCTGGCAAATCTGGAAAACTCAGCAGTGGCCACAGGACTGGAAATTCCAATCCCAAAGAAAGGCAATGCCAAAGAATATTCAAACTACCGCACAACTGCACTCATCTCACGCACTAGCAAAGTAATGCTAAAAATCTCCAAGCCAGGCTTCAACAGCATGTGAACCATGCACTTCCAGATATTCAAGTTGGTTTTAGAAAAGGCAGAGAAACCAGAGATCAAATTGCCAACATCTGTTGGATCATCATAAAAGCAAGAGAGTTCCAGAAAAACATCTACTTCTGCTTTATTGACAATGCCAAAGCCTTTGACTGTGTGGATCACAATAAACTGTGGGAAGTTCTTCGAGAGATGGAAACACCAGACCACCTTATCTGCCTCCTGAGAAATCTGTATGCAGGTCAAGAAGCAACAATTAAAACTGGACAAGGAACAACAGACTGGTTCCAAATAGAAAAAGGAGTACATCAAGGCTGTATATTGTCACCCTGCTTATTTAACTTACATGCAGAGTACATCATGCGAAATGCCAGGCTGGATGAAGCACAAGCTGGAATTACAATTGCTGTGAGAAATATCAATAACCTCAGATACACAGATGACACCACCCTTATGGCAGAAAGCAAAGAACTAAAGAGCCTCTTGATGAAAGGGAAAGAGGAGAGTGAAAAAGTTGGCTTAAAACTCAACATTCAGAAAACTAAGATCATGGCGCCTGGTCTCATTTCTTCATGGCAAATAGATGGGGAAACACTGGAAACAGTGACAGACTTTAATTTTGGGAGGTCCAAAATCACTGCAAATGGTGCCTGCAGCCCTGAAATTAAGATGCTTACTCTTTGGAAGAAAAACTATGACCAACCTAGATTGCATATTAAAAAGCAGAGACATTACCAACAAAGGTCTGTCTAGTCAAAGCTATGGTTTTTCCAGGAGTCATGTATGGATGTGAGAGTTGGACTATAAAGAAAGCTGAGTGCTGAAGAATTGATGCTTTTGAACTGTGGTGTTGGAGAAGACTTTTGAGAGTCCCTTGGACTGCAGGGAGATCCAACCAGTCCATCCTAAAGGAGATCAGCCCTGAATATTCATTGGAAGGACTGATGCTGAAGCTGAAGCTCTAATACTTTGGCCACCTGATGCACAGAACCGGCTCATTGGAAAAGACCCTGATGCTGGGAAAGATTGAAGGCAGGAGGAGAAGGGGACGACAGAGGATGAGATGGTTGGATGGCATCACTGATCGATGGACATGAATTTGAGTGAACTCCGGGAGTTGGTGATGGACAGTGAGGCCTGGCATGCTGCAGTCCATGGGGTTGCAAAGAGTCACACACGATTTAGTGACTGAGCAACAGCAACACAGGAGAACGCCCTTTGCTGACAGTGATGCAGCTGTGAGCCAAGGGAAGCTGAGGACCGCTGACAACACCAGAAGCTGAGACAGGTGTGGTGTGGCTGCCCCCTCAGAGACTCCAGGAGGAATGAGCCCTTGCATTTGGACATCTGGTCTCCAGAACTGTGGTGTATACATTTCTGTTGTTTAAAGCCACCAGCTGGTTATGGCAATCCTAGGACACTAATACAGGTGGTTAACCACTAGTTAAGCTGAAGCTCCAATACTTTGACCACCTGATGCAAAGAACCAACTCATTGGAAAAGACCCTGATTCTGGTAAAGATTGAAGGCAGGAGGAGAAGGGGATGACAGAGGATGAGATGGTTGGATGGCATCACCGATGTGATGGACATGAGTGTGAGTGAGCTCATGGAGTTGGTGATGGACAGGGAGGCCTGGCGTGCTGCAGTCCATGGAGTTGCAAAGAGTCAGACACAACTGAGCGACTGAACCGAACCGAACCACTAGTAGGGCACAAGCTCCCTCTAAGACACACACAGCATTAGCAGGTGCAGAGAGCTGCTGCCCCCCCACCCCCACCCTGGGGCTGATGGCAGTAAACAAGGAAGGGACTACAGACCTGGAGTCCCCGAGATGGTACTCAGACCTTTAGGAGAGGGCATGGCCCCTGCAGAAACACAAAGTCTGCCGGCCTGGGGGCCAGAGTGGTCTCCAGGGAAAGGCTATTGGGCTGTGAGAGCAGGCTGGAGCTAGTCCCCGGAAAGGAAAGTGGTGCACTGCTTAGTGGTGAGGTTTGCTGGAGACATCAGTGTCACCAGGACTCCTGCACACCATTCCTGTTGGTGGCTGTGCCTGGGGAGGAAAAAACCACACCTGGGAGCAGGGCGAGAAGCCCTTTCCTCTGTGTGGCTTTGCTGTGTCCCTCCAGCGTCCTCTAGGGGCAGAGCTTCAGCTTGCACCTGCTGGCAAGGGCAAAGTTTCCCAGGGCAGCTCTGGCATCCAGAGGTTGGCAGACAGGGTGGATTTGGAGCTGAGAGATAATAAACTGATGACTGATACAATTAGGAGCCAGAAAGATGGGGGGTAAGAGTATGCTCCTGCACAGTTCTTCAAAGTTCTGTGATGTTGCAACATGCATTTAAAAAGTATTGTGGTAGGGATGTAATTTGTTCCCCCAGCCCCACCCCCACTGTCATCTGTCTTCTTAATCCACAGAGTTATCATCACCCCTGCTGCACAGGGAAGTAAGCAGAGTCTCAGAGGTTGAAGTCATCCCTGCAGATAAGAGGGATTCATCTGCCTCCTGCCTTCCTTCCACTGTATCCTGCTGTTTGCCTCATGAAATCCGGAGTCCCTGCTGGGTTGGGCTCCCAGAGCTCTGTGCTGCCCTCACTTTTTCCTTCTTTGACTGCTTGGCCCTCTGCTGACCACGTGGGTCCTGGCCATGGAAACCCTGCCTTCTGTACTCCCATGCCCCGGGTATGCACTGGCCTCAGATGTCCCTTGCAGCCACAAGTAGTAGAACCCAGCTTTTATCAAGTCTGGGAACGCCCCTGACCCTGCATATGGGCTGCGTAAGAGCAGAGCTCATCTCTAAAGGGTACAACCCCGTTCTCAATAAACTCAACCACCACTTAAAAATCTTTCTGCCTTCTAAAGACAGTGGGTTTTCTCTTTGGAAGAGAAAACCTCTGACGTCCCTGAGCACTTATTCTTGTCCAGAACCTTCTCCGTTGGTTTCTGGATAAGCAGGCAGTGGGGAATGTCTGGCACAAGCAGAGACAAGCTTGCCTGACGTGGACAGGACCCAGCCATGTGCCAGCTGGGGGTCAGCTGTGCTGGCTTCCAGGCAGGAAGATGAATTCCCAGAGGGGATCAGAGTTCCAGGGGGAAAGCCTGCGAGCATGGGTGGCCAGCTCCAGGAACTTCTCTCTGAACCCTGAGTCAGGGGGCCTGGATCTCTTTAGGTGAGCTTTGAGGGTCCCTCCAGATCCGGTGTCAGTTCATGTGTTACCAACATGTACTGACCCTACTAAGTGCCAGGCACTGTGGGAAGGCCTTTCATGAATTCTTTCTGCTTTTTTTTTTTTTTTTGGCTGTACCATGCAGCCTATGGGATCTTAGTTCCCTAACCAGAGAGCTGGGCTTAAATTTGGTGCATTGCTTTTTCCTTTGATTTTAAATAGGACGCAGCTCTAGCCATCAAGAATAGGAGAGAAAGTAGGAACATAAAAGCTTCGTGGTGCTGAGGCTCCAGGCTCTGAGTGGCTTTCAGGGCGGTGCAGTGACAGGAGGGGTTGTCTGGGGCCGAGTGGCTGGCTGTCCCTGGGGCTGAGGGTGTTGGAGGCGTCTCCAGTGGAGGGTGCAACCTGAGCAAAGGGGCCTAAAAATAGCCTGTATGTGGGTGGGTGGGTGGAGCCATAGGTAGTTTAGTATTTTCTGGAGTTTAAAAAGTCACCAGGGGCCAGGTCGGCTGGGGCTGGGGAGATGGACCAGATGAGGAAGGCATGCAGTTCTGGTTATAGACAGAGGCTGGTGACATTTTTAGTTCCACCGGTGGAGTCAGGGTGTAATTTTTCATCCATCCAGGACACTTTTGCGAGTGAACAGGTGCTAAAAATCCCTGAACTGTGGCTGTCCCAGACATGGTGTCATAGAGAGCCCAGCAGAGTTTGAAGTGGGAGTGTGACGTGATCAGATTTGCACTTTGCAAAGGTTGCTGGCCATAGCATGCAAGATGGGTTGAGCGTAATTTTATTTGGAAAGGTAGAAACATGGTCAGCTTGAAGAATTTTTGACGGTGCCAAAAGCTTATGGGAACAACTCTCCCCTGGTCTTTATCCCTGAGTTCTCATCTCAAAAGCAGTCACTGGCCCTTTTCGGTGTTTCTTCTGGACAGAATCTGAATATGTACCTGACTATATTTCCCCTTTTAGCTCTGTGGTAGCACATGAGGCACCACGGTTCTATTCCTCGCATTTTATTTCTACGCCTTGTGCGTTATCCTGCATTAGGATGTATAGCACTGCTGGGATCTTTTTGTCAGCTGTAACGTGTTCCATGGGCCCGGCGTGTTATATTCCAGACTTCCCCTATGAATGTAAAAGCACTGCAGTTATTTCCAATGTCCTGCTATTACAAACAAGACTTCAGTTAATACGATCATACATAGGAGATGTGCATGGAGAATGAATTCCCTGAAGTGGGAATGCGAAGTCAATGGCCATTTGCATTTACGCTTTTGATATTTTGCCAAATTGCCCTTCGTCAGAGGGGACTCATTCTACACACAAAGCCCTGTGAGTGAGGAGACTGATCACAGCAGGAACGCACTGAGTCTCAGATGACTGAGCGAGGTGGGTTATCCAGTTGGAGCGAGGACAGTGACGAGGTGAATTTTGTAGTAGTCCTGGAGAGAGACGTGAGAGTCTGATAGAAGGCAGTCACGGTGGAGTGATGAGGAAGCAAAGATTTGGAGAAATACATGCAGTCATCCTGCCAAGGTGACAGGTGACAGAGCTATGTTTTTTTTTTTTTTTTTAACTGCATTGGGTCTTCATTGCTGCACTAGGGCTTTCTCTAGTTGCAGGAAGCAGGGGCGACTCTTTGTCGCAGTGTGAGGGCTTCTCACTGCAGTGGCTCCTCTTGCAGTGGAGCACAGTGTCTGTTCAGTAATTGCGGCCCTCAGGCTCTAGAACTCGGGCTTAGTAATTATGGCACATGGGCTTTAGTTGCTCTGCAGCCTGTGGGATCTTCCCGGACCAGGGATCAAACTGGTGTCCCTTGCAAGGCAGCTTCTTAACCACTGGACCACCCGGAAAGCCCCAGAGAAGTGGGGTTTTATGTGTGTGTTTGTGGAAGGGGGGATGACTTTCACTTCTCTATCTTGGGAGGCCGAGGGAGAAAGGTGAGCTTGTTTACTGGGGTGGTGGATGCTGTTTCCTGAGAAGGTGAGGGAGGTGAAGGTCGAGACATCAGAAGGAAGGCGGACACGTGGGCCTGAGGCTAAGGAAGGAGCCCAAGGTGAAGCCCCAGTAGACATGGGAGGGGAGGCCTGTGCTCTGTGGGGCAGCCTGGACCAGGGCCCCTGGGGAGGCATCAGCATCAGAGGGAAGAGGCTAGATGAGGGCCTGGGCCGCAAACTGCCGGAGCACCTCCATCCCGGGCACCGGGCAGGCACCTGTAAGACGTGCTGCCTCGGCCTCCTTGCCTCACCTCATCCCGGCCCTGGCGGAGGAGCCTGGGGACCAGCCATCTTTAAGAGGCAGGCTGAGGGGCGGGGAAGGGGGAAAGGAGCAGAGAGGCACAAGGAATTTTCCAGAAGCCACAGAGACCAACGCCCAATTCTGTGGGCGACAGGTCTGACAAGGGAAGGGCTAGAAAGTGCCCATTAGAGAGAACGATTAGGAGCTCACGGGCGCCCTTAGCAGAGCTGTTTAAATAAAAGGAGTCTATGGAACAATAATAGAAAGTCAGGGTGTTTACTCATTGGTTGTAACCTAGCAACAGCGTGTTCTTAAATGGGGTAAATGTTCTAGAAAGTGAGACCGAATTACCCAAGAACACAGTGTTCTAGAGTGTCTGCCTGGGTTTGGCAGCCAATTTCCTACTTACTTAGAGGTGCTCAGGAGATGGGTAAAAATTACCCCAACTTTCCTCTAAATTTCCAGGTAGCGGATGATAGGCATTTATTATGCTAACAGAGCTTAAGTGCTGTTAAGTTCAGGGTCAGCTCCCTGAATGCAAAGTGAACCTAAGAGGAGGCAGGATAAGAGTGGGGATCACAGCAAGGAGATGAGCTGGAGTGTCCTCGGCCACCTCCTTGGGAGTCAAACATCACAAAGTGCCTTTAAGATCTCACTGCGGGCTCATAGCTCCCCTGAGACACCGGAGCTGCCCTCCTTTCCCTCCCCCCGTGGATCCACCTGCATCAGTGGTGAACACCTGGGGACTCATTTTCCCCCAGGAAAAGCCACCTTCTGACCAACCGGTTTGATTTTACCATTTTGACTACAGTCAAGTTTTTTTTCTTATTAAGTTAGAAGTAGTTATTTTGAACTCTTAAAAAATACAGAGTGCAAAGGATAGTAACTCTTGCATTCCTGACACCCCAAAGGAACAGATATTTAACTTCAGACATTTTTGTTTGCTTGTTCTCTTTTTTTTTTAATTTTAATTTTTTAAAAAATATTTATTTATTTGGCTGTGCTGGGTCCTAGCTGTGTCCTGCAGGCTCTTTCGTTGTGGTTCATAGACTCTCTCGTTGTGACCCATGGCTTCAAAAGCTGCAGTACATGGGATTAGTTGCTCTAAGGCATGTGGGATCTTAGTTTCTCGACTGGAGATTGAACCCACATCCGCTGCATTGCAAGGCAGATTCTTAATCACCGGACTGCCAGGGAAGTCCCTCATTTGCATGTTTTATTGAAATAAAACACTGCAGGTAAAATTGGAAGCCCCTTGTTTCCCTTCCCAGTGCTGTCCCTTTCAGCTCCCCTGAGAGGTGAATCTTGTCACAGATTTAGACGCATCGGTGCCATGACTTCATAATTTATCCTGCGAGCTTCCCCGAGCAACAGGCAGCATCACAGAATGTTGAGAAATCCTACGATTCTACTGTTGACAATGATTTGAACTTGCTTCTCTGCTCAACCTTCTGTACTTTTGAGATCTGTAAATGCAGATGCACGTGGGCCTGGTTGTATTTTATTTTACCTGGTAGAGTAAATGCGTTAACTGATTGGGTGTCTCTATTTCTGCTCTTGGGAATCTTTGCCCTGATTTCATGCCTGAAGGGGACAGGAAGGGAAACAGACTATATACTAGGATGGATATGTCACTGAATATGTACCCGTTAACTCTCCTTCAGGCATTATCTTTCTTCTTTTTCACTGCCTGATTTTTTTTTAAAAAACTTTTGTTTCTAGAGCAGTTTGAGGTTCAAAGCAAAACTGAGAGGAAGGCACACAGATCTCTTTTATACCCCAGTCCCCCCACATGCACGTCTTCCCGCATTATCACAACCCACAGCAGAAGGTACATGTGTTACAAATGATACGCATACATTAACATACACCATCACCCACAGGCCATAGTTGTACAGTTTATTCTTGCTGTTAAGGGTTCTATGAATTTCAACAATGTATAATGGCATGTATCCAACATGTTAACATCACACAGCATAGATTTTACTACCCTAAAAATCCTTTGTGCTCCTCCTATTCATCCTTCCTTCCCCCCTAACCCCTGGTAACCACTCATCTTTTTGCCTTTTTTAGGATGTCTTATATGCAGTTGGAATCATACAATACATGGCCTTTTCAGAGTGGCTTCTTTCACTTTGTAACATGCATTTAACTTTCCGTTGGGTCTATTTATGGCTTGACAGCTTATTTCTTTTTCGTACTGAATAGTATTCCATTGCCTGGATGTAGCCCAGCTTGACCGTTACCCACTGAAGGGTGTCAGTTGCTTTCAACTTTTGGCGATTATGAGTAAAGCTGCTATAAACATCCGTGTGCAGGTTTTAGTACGGAGATGTTTCCAACTCATTTGGGTAAATACCAAGGATCGTGATGGCTGGATTATATGATAAGGATATATTTAGTTTGTAAGAAATTGCCAAACTGTCATCCAATGCTCTGATTTTTAAACATATCCACTTTTCCTCTGGTTTATATTGTGGAAAGTTATCTCTGATTGTTTTTTGAAGGAGGCAAGGAAGAAACTGTAGAAGGCAATGGCAACCCACTCCAGTAATCTTGCCTGGAAAATCCCATGGATGGAGGAGCCTGGCAGATATAGTCTATGGGGTCGCAAAGAGTCGGACATGACTGAGCGACTTCACTTTCACTTTCAAGGAAGAAACACAAGCAGGCAAGCACCTGAACACACGACTAGTTCCTGTCTGGGCTTGACAGGTTTGGACTCAGTCAGACTGCCGAGAGACGGGAACTAAAGAGAAGGTGAGCGTGCATCACGGACGGAAACTGGCTCCCATGAGCGGTCTCCTAGAGGGTGTCTACCTGTGCCCTGAGGGTGCAGAGAAGCAAGCATGCTCTGAGTTACCCACTATAAACAGGAGTGTTCCATCCATCGTCCATCAGCTGCTCTGTGCCCCCAAACCCCAGCCTCCATTACACCATCAGCAGACTCAGGCAGCAGCCTGCTGGCCAGGAGGGTGCCTTGCCTTACATGTTCCTGATAAGGGTGCCTTGCCTTACATGTCCCTGGGTTTGTCCCAATTTTGGATATCATCGCTTGAACTCAAAGCCTCAAGGGCACTGGCTGACTCCTTCAGTTGAAGGGAATTCTGTTCCCTAGGACTATCCCAGCCCTTTCGTCTCTGCTGCTTTCCGAGCCCTGCAAGTCAGCCTCCTGGGACAAGTCAAAGGGCTCCTGGAAAGTGGCCCTGAAGCATCCTCTGGTTCCAGGCCACCCAGATGTCCTCTCTCCCGGTAGCTTGCTCTCACAACACCCCACCCTTTCTTGAGTCCCATCTCTGCTTTGCCCAAAGCCTTATTCTCGAAAGACTATCCTAGGACATAGTCGTGTTCTGTCCCCAGGCTGCTATCCAGACATCCTTTTGCACTGCTTGCTGCCACCCTAACTGTTCACTTGTCCCCTCACCAGAGGGCACTCTCCTGGGCATCTCGCTGCTAGTTGACCAGCATCTCAAGGCAGAGGCCATAGCTGTCTCATTAGAAGGTGATGCGTTAATCTGGAAGAATGGTACCGAAGAACCAACGTGCAGGGCAGGAACTGAGACACAGATGTAGAGAAGGGGCTTGTGGACACAGCAAGCGGAAGAAGAGGGCGGGATGAATTAAGAGAGTAGCATAGATGTGTGTATTTTACAATGTGTGAGACAGAGCGCTAGTGGGAAGTTGCTATATGGCATAAGAAACAGCCTGGTGCTCTGTGATGACCTAGAGGTGTGGGATCGGGGGGTAGGAGGGGGGTTCAGGAGGGAGGCGACAGCTGGACACTTAGGGCTGGTTCACCTCGTACGGCAGAAACCAACACACCATTGCAAAACAGTTATCCTCCATTGAAAAACAAAACATTTTTTAAAAATACAAAGAGAAAAAAAAAGTGATACATTGAAATTATGGCAGAATATAAATATTCAGCCTGCATTAATAGAAAACAACACAAAACAAAATGATCTTTTCTGTGCTAGAAGGGTGGTATGTAATTATCCCATGCCTTATAACATAATCAGGAAGTTAAGCTCTCTCTGTCTTGGAAGAGGAACCAATATTTCCGTTGCTGTGGTCTTAAAAGACAGTGAAAAAGCAAGATTTTCTTAAAGGGGGTGGGTGGCAGCGGTGGTGTGGTAAGGCTGGTGTAGAGGAGTGAAGGAGGTTGAGAGAGGCATGGTGGTCAGAGCTGGTGGCCAGAAGTGTTGGAGATGGATCCTCAGAGCCTGATGCTGGTCTCAGGAAGTTGCCCAGGAATGGAGAGGCAGTGAATGGGCAGTACCCTGCCCAGTGCAGGCCTGGATGAGGGGCCTTGTGTCTGGCCAGGTGCCTCTGCTGCCCCAGCCCCTCTACCTTATCTTCAAGCCTTTGTCCTCTAGAGATGCTCTAGGGGTGTAAAGCCAGGCTGGATCTACCTGATTACCTAGTCGGCCACTCGCGAGGCCCGAGGTATCCTGCCTTTGCCAGGGTATGTGCTTACATGCTAAACTGAGCAAGCCAGCACCCTGATCTAGGGCACTGCCATGCCCTCCCACCACCTAAGACATGTCCAAGCCCAGTGCTCTGCTGCTGGGCCTAGGTCATCCTCATGCAGGCAAATGGAGGCCTCAGCAGGCTCACCCTTTTGCTCAACTGGGGTCACGCCACCAACAGTGTGCCCCTGGGATGTGAGCTAAGGTTTCTGATTACCAGGGAAGTGTAAGGACCAAAGGTCAAGGGCAACTTCTTGGTTATTTCTTATGATGCTCTGGGCCTTTCCCTTAGCATTGTTATCACCCATGCTCTGGATGAAGCCGAATCTGGAGAGCCAACACAAGAGATCTGCAATTCTGCTTTAAGCAAGGAAATAAAAGTTACTTTTATTAAGTTCTGTGAAGATGATTGAAATTGTAAGATTTATTAAAATATCAGGGGTCACTGTGAACTAGCTGTTGTTTTAGGTACATTATAGCCCTTACTGATTTAATCCTCAAAACTGCTTTATGAGACAGGTGTGGAAGAGGACCAGAGTGTTGTGGGTTCCTTCCTTAAAGAGCAATGCCCTCCGGACACGTGACTGTGGCTCAGGATGCCAGGAAACGGTGTTCCTTTTGCACAGCAGTGACTATTTCCAAGTAGAATTTTTCTCAGAAGCTGGAGACAATTGGCATGTTCTGCACACAGTCAGGGAGCGTTTCTGACCCTGCTGGGAGAATTTCCTCCCGCTGTATTAATCTCTTGTTTGGGACTTTAGGGGAACAGAGTAAGACATAACCATGGAAACTAACAGGCAATTAACTTCAGCCCCACTTGCTGATCTGGGTTAGAATTGCCCTGCTGGAAGCTCTTTTTGCACTTTCCTATTAGAGCCTGAGCGAGACGGAAGTCGTTGCACAGGGTCTGTGCCCAGGCCCTGGCCAGGCAGCAAGTACAGTGGGAGAAACAACTGCTCTGGGCACAAGCCCTGGGCACCAGTCCTAGCCCCACTGTCTGACCTGTGTGATCTTGGGAAAGTCACTCTCCACCAGTCCATCTGAGCTCCAACATGGAAGTGGGATGACAATTTATGGCTGCCCTGGATTCTCATGAGAATCATGAATTAAAGTTTGTGCAGCGTATTTTGTAAATAACATGTAAGTGTCAGGAGTCATTGCCCTTTTTAAAAAAAGATTGTTTTTTGACTGGACCATTTTTAAAGCCTTTACTGAGTTTGTTACAATATTGCTTCGGTTTTATGTTTTGGTTTTTTGACCGAGAGGCTTGTGGGATCTTAGCTTCCTGACCAGAGATCGAACCTGCGTCCCCTGACATTGCAAGGCAGATTCTTAAGCACTGGACCACCTGGGAAGTCTCACTATTATAATCATTTTAGATGTATGGTTCAGGAGCATTGCATGCATGCTAAGTCACTTTAGTCATGCACGACTCTTTGTGACCCCCGCCCCCCCAATGGACTGTAGCCCACCAGGCTCCTCTGTCCATGGGTTCTCCAGGCAAGAATACTGGAGTGGGTTGCCATTTCCTTCTCCAGGGGATCTTCTTGACCCAAGGATCTAACCCTGGTCTCTTACATCTCCTGCATTGGCAAGTGTGTTCTTTACCACTAGCGCCACTTGGGAAGCCCTAAGGAGCATTGAAAGAAAGTGAAAGTAAAAGTCGCTCAGTCGTCTTTGTTAGTTCCATATTCCTAATTTTCCCTCCTTTCCTTCCTTTTTAAGCCTGAATAATTTTCCTTTTTAAGTCTGAATAACTTTCCATGGTATGTATATACCACGTTTTGTCTGTCCATCCATCTGTCAATGGACACTGTGATTGCTTCTGCCTTTTAGCTGCTGCTGTGAACAACGTTGCTATGAATGTGGATGTACAAGTATCTGTTCAAGTCCTGGATTTCAGTTCTTTGGAGTTTAACCTCATCTGCTGAATCAGTTGGTGATTCTATGATTAACTTTTTGAGGAATCGCTATACCACTTTCCATAGCAGCTGCCCCATTTTACATTTCCGTGAGCAAGGGTTCAATTTATCCACAACCTCTTCAACTTTTGTTATTTTCTGGCTTTCCCCTCTTCATAATCGCCATCATAATAAGTGTGAAGTGGTCCCTCCTTGTGGTTTTAATTCACATTTCCTTGATGACTAATAGTGTTGAGCCTCTTCTCATGCGCTTATTGGCCATTTGTGTATCTTCTATGGAGAAATGTCTGCCCAAGCTCTTTGTCCTTCTTCTTCTTCAAAGAATGTTTTCTTATTCTTACAGGTGCTTTTTACCAGTTCTTCCTTTATCTTAAGTCTGTTTATTATTATGTGCTTTAACTTTTTTGTCCTCCTCTTTCAATCATTTTCCTTTGGGGGCACATGATGCTTATTTGACCATTTTTTGTTTCAGGATGGTTGTCCTTCTCAGGGCTTCCCTAATAGGTCAGTTGGTAAAGGATCTGCCTGCAGTGCCGGAGACCTGGGCTCGATCCCTGGGTTGGGAAGATTCCCTGGAGAAGGGAATGGCTACCCACTCCAATATTCTTGCCTGGAGAATTCCATGGACTGTATAGTCCTTCTCAGGAGTCTGGCTTCTGTGGCCTGTGGGTTCAGGACCCCCATAGCAATATCAAGGCCAGGTCTGAGTCAATCGCACAGTTTAAGGGCAGGGGAGGGTTAGAACTGGAGGTATCAGGGTTTGCCACCCCAAAGTTGTTTTGTTGACATAAGAATTGCTTTGAGCTGAAAGCATTTGAGTTCCTGAAATCCCTTATCTGCCTGAAAGAACTTGATTGTCATAAATCCCTTCACAAGACCAACTGGAATTTTTTTCTTAGAAACTACCCCAGCCAGATGTTATCGCAAACCATCATATATCCATCTAG
Organism: Moschus berezovskii; assembly: GCF_049115385.1. Taxonomy (NCBI): domain Eukaryota; kingdom Metazoa; phylum Chordata; class Mammalia; order Artiodactyla; family Moschidae; genus Moschus; species Moschus berezovskii. Next base: position 20,151,470 of record NC_142470.1, read on the forward strand.
TCCCCTGCAGGCCCATTTATCTTTCCGAAAAGTCATTTCCTTCTCCCAACATGTCCTTTTGCCCCATCCCTTTCCCCAGCTAAGTTAGATATATAGACCCCCAAATTCTAACCCCACCTTGCATTACTCACTTCCAGGTACTCCCATGTGTATGCGTGATATTAAACACAAGGTAATACCCTTCCATTGATTTTCCTCTTTGTCAGTCTGCCCGGTTCAAAGGCCCAGCCGGAACACCTAGGAGCAGAGAGGGAGACAGAATTCCCCCTCTGCTACAGAGCCTGGGGTGTCCAGGTCCAGGTCCCATGAGCTTCTCTCCTTGATGCCCTGGTCAGGGTTGTATCTCTGACTCTCATCAGCTTTGGGAAGAGCCTGTCTCCCCAGATTCCTGAGTTGGGAGTGCTTGGGGGTGATGCCTGAGGCTGGGGATCTGTCTTCTCCTGATTTTCTCCTGTCTTCACCCCAACAAAGGTCATGCAGGGTTCTGCTTCCTTCTCAGAGACCAGGAGCAGGGCCTGGCCTAATGGGCCCTCAGTAATTATTCCAAGGGTCACAGAACAGCAGCCAGAGCAGAAGGTAAAAGTGCCCCAACTATTGTACCAAGTGCAACCAAGAACCTCTCATTGCCAGCTCTGGGGACTTCCAGCACCCGAGTGCCAGCCCCTCTCCCACCAGTAAGAACAGAAAATTTGCCCCCATACCAGGCCTGAACAACATCTACTGCCTACCCTAGTATGCAGTAACTTTTTTCTGTCTTCATTAACTTTATTTTTTATCTTTTAATATTTATTTGGCTGCACTAGGTCTCCGTTTTGGCATGTGGGATCTTTTAGGTATGGCATGCAAACTCTGAGTCGCAGCATGTGGGATCTAGTTCCCTGAGCAGGGATCCAACCCGGACCCCCCTGCATTGGGAGTGTGGAGTCTTAGCCACTGGACCACCGGGGAAGTCCCTGTCTTCAACTTTATTTTTCCAGGGGTCTCCAGCCCACACAATTGCTTGATTGTTCTTATAGAAATTTCCAGAAAGACTATCAACTTTTCAATGGAAAATATCAGGAGCCAGCTTGTGCCCTAAAATCCTTTGAATTCTTTGCCCCAGAATCATCATCTTGTTTCCACCACCTCTGGACTGTTGAGTCATGGTCCCTGCCTTATCCTAGTCAAGTTTTCCCCATTCGGAAGTCTCGCTTTAAATCAGCTTCCAATGCTCTGTAAGGTTTGATAATGTCCTCCGCCTCTTGAGACACTGCCGACCGTTGGAAGGTGATGTTCCCTTTGCTGTAGTGGTCAGAAGAACCATGGTCATCTTCTCAGCATGTTTTGTGTGGAGGATGTTTGAGAGGCAGCTTTGACATTGGGCATCACTTAAGTTGATCTTTGATTTTCTAAATCTTTTTAATCTCACTGTTCTTGCTGTTTGTCCCTCTGATCTTTCTCTAGCTCTATAGTTTCTCCAGGTTAATTTTAGGGGAGGGAGTGCCAGGCAGTGACAGTTTGCCATCCTGACATGACTTTCCTTCCTGCATCAAATCGCTTGCGTCAAAGGGAATTCATGTTGTTACTGGTAGATTTGTCCAGGACAGTGGCCAGAGTCTGATGTGGTACCCTGACAGTTTCTGGGCTTTGTTAATCAAAATCCTGACTTCTGTTTTGTGTTTTCCCATGGCTGACCCTGAAATCTAACTGATCCTGATTCGAATTTCAGTTTCAATCTGGAGGGAAATTTGTGAATCATGTGACTAAAACATGATGGGGATCCAATAATGGGTTAATAATGCCAGCTTATGGATGTGAGAGTTGGACTATAAAGAAAGCTGAGTGCCGAAGAATTGATGCTTTTGAATTGTGGTATTGGAGAAGACTCTTGAGAGTCCCTTGGATTGCAAGGAAATCCAACCAGTCCATCCTAAAGGAGATCAGTCCTGAATATTCATTGGAAGGACTGATCCTGAAGCTGAAACTCCAGTACTTGGCCACCTGATTCAAAGAGCTGACTCACTGGAAAAGACCCTGATGCTGGGAAAGATTGAAGGCAGGAGGAGAAGGGGACGACAGAGGATGAGATGGTTGGATGGCATCACTGGCTCAATGGACATGAGTTTGGCTAAACTCTGGGTGTTGGAGATAGACAGGGAGGCCTGGCGTGCTGCAGTCCACGGGTTGCAAAGAGTCGGACATGACTGAGTGACTGAACTGAACTAATGCCACCTTAATTATTCTTGCTCTTTGTGACTATTTTAAAAATATGAAGTCTGTAGGCAGTGAATAATTACATACCGGTAGATGTTTTGGAGGTTTAAAAGTGTCTTATTTTCTAATTTTAGGTATCTGGTTAGTGTAATGGGCATTTTTATTCCTGTGCAGTCAGAAAGTCAAGTATTTACAAAAATTAGATATGGTATTGAAGTCATGGCTGTTTCAGCTTAAAGTTACTGACTATGATAGCACTGGGGCATCCCTCGTAGCTCAGTTGGTAGAGAATCTGCCTGCAATGCAGGAGACTGGGGTTCAATTCCTTGGTCAGGAAGATCCCCTGGAGAAAGAAATGGCAACCCGCTCCCGTATTCTTGCCTGGAGAATCCCATGGACAGAGGAGCCTGGCAGGCTACAGTTTGTGGGGTCACAAGAGCCGGACATGACTTAGTGACTAAACCACACCATCACATGACAGCACTGGCAATTCCACTCCTGCTCAGGATCAGTCTTAGCTCGCTTGCACCTGACACTGGAGAAAAGACAACGGATGAAAAGGTCACACCCGGTATTTGAAGCCAGGCATACCCAAGATCATGTCTTGGCTGTGTCCCCCAGTAGGTTCGATACAAATCAAGGGTATGACCTTCCTGATCCTGGGTTTCCTCGAATGTGATGAAATTATTTGCATCTCATAGGGTTTTCAGCAGGAACTTTGCTATTATTGTTTGGCTATTGCTGCTTTGGGAGACGAGATGATTCACTGGAGAGTGGGGACAAATATTAGCACTTCCATTTATATTTACTTTTCATCCTGTTCGAGCATTCTATTTTCAGTTTACTTGTTACAGTGTGCATAATGTGGCGCGTGCTTGCTAAGTCTCTTCAGTCGTGCCCAACTCTTTGTGACTCTAGGTACTGTAGCCCCCCAGGTTCCTCTCTCCATGGGGATTCTCCAGGCAAGAATACTGGAGTGGGTTGCCACGCCCTCCTCCAGGGCATCTTCCCGATCCAGGGACTCCTTCTGACCCAGGGATCAAACCCGACTCTTTTAGGTCTCCTGCATTAGCAGACGGGTTCTTTACCACCCATGCCAGCAAGGAAGCTCCGCGTAATGTTGTAGTTTAGTCTTCTTCACTACTTACCAGTTTATAAAAGATAAATGTGCATTTATTGAGGATGCATACTCTAAATATTTTACTGATGGACCACACATTATGGGCAATCACTGCTCTGGACTGTCTGATCCCTCTGGTCATCCTATTTTGAGTTGCAAATTAATTCTCAGAAATCCTTTCTTATCGTCCCAATCCGCCCTTCAAGAGCATGGGTGTCAGCAGTTGGGCAATCAGGAGGTGGAGCTTCTGGGTCAGAGGAGGTGAGAGCTGGTCCACTTTCCCACACAAATGCATAGCCCTACTGACCAGCCTGACTCCCTCAGTGAGATTTTCAATGTTATTTCAGGTCTCTGGTTCTAGTTCTGGCAGCACCTAGACCTAACGTAGCCACTTGTTGATCCTTTCCCTATAATTAATAGGGAAAACAGATAAAAAATTCGGTTTGAATGTAGAAAGTTTGAAAAATACATTTAGAAAATTCGAAGTAACATATATATCAAGATATAGAAAGCTGCGTCCAATGAATAGATGGTATTAAATTCTTTTAATGTTTTTAAAAAAGCTTTGTGCTATGGAAAATTTCTGAAATGTACAGAAGTGGAAAGAATAGCTTAACAAGCTCTCATGAGCCTATCAGCGCATACCAGCTTCAGCGACTTATCTACTCATGGCCAATCCTATTTCATCCATCCCCACCCACTCCCCTATTTTGGATTATTAAAAAATTAAAAAAAAAATCTTTTGGCCACATCTCTGGAATAGATGGGGAAACAATGGAAACAGTGACAGACTTTATTTTGGGGGGCTCCAAAATCACTGCAGATGGTGACTGCAGCCATAAAATTAAAAGATGCTTGCTCCTTGGAAGAAAAGTTACGACCAACCTACACAGCATATTAAAAAGCAGAGACATTACTTTGCCAACAAAGGTACGTCTAGTCAAAGCTATGGTTTTTCCAGTAGTCATGTATGGATGTGAGAGTTGTTGGACTATAAAAAACTGAGCAATGAAGAATTGATGCTTTTGAACTGTGGTGTTGGAGAAGACTCTTTTGAGAGTCCCTTGGACAGCAAGGAGATCCAACCAGTCCATCCTAAAGGAAATCAGTCTTGAGTATTCATTGGAAGGACTGATGCTGAAGCTGAAACTCCAATCCTTTGGCCACATGATTCAAAGAACTGATTCACTAGTGGCTCAGATGGTAAAGCATCTGCTTGCAATGCACGAGACCCGGGTTCAGTCCCTGGGTTGGGAAGGTCCCCTGGAGAAGGAAATGGTTGGAACCCACTCTAGTACTCTCGCCTGGAAAATTCCATGGATGGAGAAGCCTGGTGGGCTACAGTCTGTGGGACTGCAAAGAGTCAGACACGACTGAGCGACTTCACTTTCTTTCTTTTCTTTTGATGCTGGAAAAGATTGAAGGCAGGAGGAGAAGGAGACAACAAAGGATGAGATGGTTGGATGGCAACACTGACTCTATGTACATGAGTTTGTGTAAGCTCCAGGAGTTGGTGATGGCCAGGGAAGCCTGCTGTGCTACAGTCCATGGAGTCACAAAGAGTCGGACATGACTGAGCAACTGAACTGAACTGGCCATGTGAGATGTTTCCCTGATCAGGGACTGAACCTGTGTCCCCTACATTGAAAGTGTGGAGTCTTAACCTCTGGACTGCCAGGGAAGCCCCTATTTTGGATTATTTTTGAAGCAAGTCCCAGACAGCTTACAATTTTATGCCTAAGTTCTTCAGTATATATTGTTAAAATACATATTGACATTCTAAAAATAAAATCATAATACCATTATCATACCTAAAAACAAATGGTAACAGTGAATCTTTATTTTGTGGTCAGAGTTCAAATTTCTCCAGTGCTCAGATACATAGTTTGTTCAAATCATATGTTGTGGTTTGTTGACATGTCTCTTGGATCCCTTGGTATCTATAGATATTTCTCCATGGTTTGTTATTTTCCTTTGCAATTTATTTGATAAGGAAACTGGGTTGTTTGTTGTGGATTTTGCCGACTGCATGCCCACGGTGTCATTTAACAGGTTCTGCTATACTTGTTCTCCTGTAAATTAATAATTGGGTCTAAAGACTTGATTAATTTTAGATTGAATTTTTTTAGGCAAGGATACTTCATAGGGTACTCTTGTGTTCTTCAGTTAAGAGGTGCATAAAAACTGGTTCTTTATTTTGGAGAGATATTAGCAGCTATTGACAATCATTACCTGTATCCATTAATCCAATAGGCATTGTGAAATGGTGATAATCCAATTCTATAATTCCCTTAGAGGGTGAGATGTTTGGATGGCATCACCAACTCAATGGAAATGAGTTTGAGCAAACTCTAGGAGACAGTGAAGGACAGGGAAGTTTGGCGTGCTGCAGTCCATGGGGTGGCAAAGAGTCAGACACAACTGAGTGACTGAACAACAAATCCCCTCAACTATCAGCTAGAATATAGATATAAAAATAACCTTACATGTGCACCTGTGGCTGATTCATGTCAATGTTTGGCAAAAAACACTACAATATTGTAAAGCAATTAGCCTCCAATTAAAATAAATATTAAAAAAAAATAACCTTGCTATCATCAATTCATGGGTCACCCAGACATACAGTTTGTGTAGGAAAAGTCAAAGGACAATCAAATGTACTTCAATACTCTGTCTATTAAAAAGAATGTTTAAAATAGCACTTGGAGTCTAAATAGTAATAAATGCATATAGATAAATTTCAAAGTATGTAGTACCCAGGTTGAGAAAAATAATACAGTTTTTACTATGAAACACTAAAAAAAATGGAAACATATATCATGTTTTTTGATACAAAATAGTCAAAATCATGTAGATGTCATTGTTTTCTGAACTACACATTCAATTCTACGCTACTCAAAGCCCCAGATGTTTTGTGTGTTTGTGCATGTGCGTGTGTGTGATCCCAAAACATACACAGAATGTGTGTTTTGTTGGCTGGCCAAGTAAAACCAAAATACTTCAGCAGAACAAAATGGGAAGTAGCCTGACAAGGTAGCAGTACTCAGTACAAAGTTGTAGTGATTAAGACAATGTGACAGGCACATAAAAATAAACCAGTGGAGCAACACGTAGACTGGGAAATGGACCAGGAGTCAATCGCAACTCAATGTATGGCAAACCAGTGTGGATTAGTGGGGGAAATGGACCTTTCTTTTTCTTTTCTTTTTTTGAAGGGGGCAGGGTGCATGCCACACTGCTTGTGGGATCTTAGGTTCCCTGTCAGAAATGGAATTCACGTCCTCCGCAATGAAAGTGCAATGTCCTAACCACTGGGCCGCCTCCAGGGAAAGCCAAAAATGTACTTTTCATTAATGGTGCTGAGATAGAAATATTAACAGCCATATAGAAAGAAAAAAAAAGATCATTCCTCACACTGTTTACAAAAGCCAACTTCAGGCAGATTGAAGACCTATTTATAAAAGTCAAAATTATAAAATTTTAAGAAGATAGTATAGTATCTATTTTTATGACTTGAAGTGAAGTTACAAGATACAAAAATCATAGGTCATAAAGGTAAAGATGGATAAATCGGAAAGCATTAAAATTAAGATTGTTTTAAATTAAAGAGATTTGAAGAGAATTTATGAATCTGTCCATTTCTGGTGGGAATGTAAATTGGCACAAGTCCTTGCAAATGGCAACCCACTCCAGTGTCCTTGCCTGGAGAATCCCAGGGATGGGGGAGCCTGGTGGGCTGCCGTCTATGGGGTCACACAGAGTCGGACATGACTGAAGCGACTTAGCAGCAGCAGCAAAGCTAAAGATGCCCATACCTTAGGACATACTGGAGTTGTAGGCCCAGGTACACGTTCTAGACGAAATCTTATCCAGAATGTTCATGACAGCACTGTTCCTAATGGCATAAAATTGGAAACAACCTAAGTGTTCATTGATAGGAGAAGGGGTAAATGAGTTCCTGGTGTATTGACAATGGAACGCCATACAGCAATGACAACAAATACCCTACAAATAAGTGCATCAAGAAGGATGAATCTCAGGAGTTTATGGTGGATCCAAAAAAAAAAAAAAAGAAGTAGGAGAAGAATGAGTGTATAGTATGGATATGAGAGTTGGACTGTGAAGAAAGCTGAGCGCCGAAGAATTGATGCTTTTGAACTGTGGTATTGCAGAAGACTCTTGAGAGCCCCTTGGGCTACAAGGAGATCCAACCAGTCCATTCTAAAGGAGATAAGTCTTGGGTGTTCATTGGAAGGACTGATGCTAAAGCTGAAACTCCAATACTTTGGCCACCTCATGCGACGAGCTGACTCACTGGAAAAGGCTCTGATGCTGGGAAGGATTGGGGGTGGGAAAAGAAGGAGATGACAGAGAATGAGATGGCTGGATGGCATCACTGACTCTGTGGACATGAGTTTGAGTGAACTCCGGGAGTTGGTGATGGGCAGGGAGGCCTGGCGTGCTGTGATTCATGGGGTCGCAAAGAGTCGGACATGACTGAGCGACTGAACTGAACTTATGTAAAGTTCAAAAATCGTACAACTATAAGTGGAAACATGAGCTACAAATACGGTGTAACTATGAGGCACAGGAGGAAATGTAAACAGACAGTTCATGCCAGAGGTTCCTGGATGTTGGAGGTGGGATGAGATGGGGAAGGGTACATGTGGCCAGCCACATTCTGGTTCTTAAGCTGCATTGTGGGTATGTGGGCACTTGTAGCCTTGGTAGCCTGCACACCCTATACATTGGTTATAAATATACTTCTATGTCTGTTTATATCTAATATTTTCGATATCTACTTGATGAAAAAAATAGTTCAAACACTCTGAGTTTACAAGTCAGTAACTTTTTTAATGTTATGTGCCTTTCGTATGTGTTAGTCATTCAGTTGTGTCCGACTCTTTGCGGCCCCATGGACTGTTGCCCGCCAGTCTCGTCTGTCTATGGGATTCTCCAGTCAAGAATACTGGTGTGGGTTGCCATTTCCTTCTCCAGGGGATCTTCCGGACCCAGGGATTGAACCAGGGTCTCCTGAGTTGCAGGCAGATTCTTTACCGTCTGAGCCACCAGGGAAGCTCTCAAACACTTTGAGTTTACAAAGGAGCATCATTTTTGCCTCTTCTTGGGCAGCCCTGCCTGCGCCTATGTATAGCTGCTCTCTGAGTTTGTAACTGCTCACCAGGGTCTGCCCTGTACTATCTGGCTCCCACACACAGCGTTTGGTGTAGTCTGGACTTCTAGGGTGCCAAGGACCGTAAGGAGCCAGGCAGAAAGCTGGCACTTTCCCCAGGGACCTCTGAAGCAGGGAATTGTCTGTGTCCTTCCAGAGCTCCTCTGGACCATTCTATCTAAGAGTAGTCCAGCCGGACCAATGCTCGGCCCTGCCTGGCCCTGGCAGATGCCTCATCTAAGAAACAAATTACCAGATACCAAGCTTCACGAGGAGGAGATAAGAATGGAATCCAGAAAGTCAATGCGCCATCTTTCTGTCTTACCTATGGTTGTCAAGGTTACCAGAGCCTCGTGTTTCTTGGTAACCGCTCCTCCCAAAATAGTCACCATTGGTGCCAGCCAGCCAACTACATCTTATATTAATATCACCATCATCTTTACACTGCTTTGAAGAGAAGACAAGGTGGCCACTTTACATGGAATAAGGTTTTACAGAGCACACACGCCATTCCTCAGCTGGGTGAAGAATTATAATCCCATTTTCAGTTGACCAAACTGTTTTGGAGAGGTTAAGTGACTTGTCCAATGCCAGATGACTCTCAAGTATTACAACGGATTGGAAAATCCAGGTTTTCTAATGCCACTGATGAGAACTTGTCCTCCATCCAGATACTGCCTCTCCCAGCTGAGGTCATGTCACCCTACAGGATGGGTGTGTGTAGGATCAAGTCAGCTGGGAAGGTCTGAGTGTGCTGGGCTCAGATTCTAGTTTCGTAGTTGGAACAACCACTACCTTCCTTCTTCCTCATCAACAGAACCCCAGTTTTGTTCCCTTGTGGGGGCTCCATGCTTCCTGGGATCGCCTAAGAAGTTAAGGTTGATTGGTTGTGATGATTATTCTGTTTCCCTTGCTAGAGATTGTTTAAATGTGGGATGAGACCCACTCTCAGCCAGTGGTGGTGGGCTAAGTCAGTAGGTTATTTCTGGAAATGATGTTTCTAAGAAAAGACATTACCAAGAGGAAATGTTCCTCCTCTATGCCTAGCATCCCTTTGCTTGGACTGGAGCCTATTTGACAGCCATGAGGAGGTGCTTGCTGGGGATGGCTGAGTGGAAAGCCCTTGGTCCAGCTATATGAGGCCTCCTCTTCTCTGATCCAGGCCCCTGCCATCTGATAGCATCGGTTGGGTCCCCTTTGACTGCGCCTATGGCCTCTTGCTCTGCAGCTGAGCTCTATTCAGATGTGTCCTTCCAGTTCTGCTGGGCTGTGAGCCCCGGTCCTGGATGTGTGTCTCTCTCCCTGTCCCCCTCAGTCCAGTCTCTACTTGGAGGAAGAGGTGGTGGGGGGGTCCGGAGGGGCAGGGATGGTTCTCTTGACTCAGGATGCACCCCTTTTCATGGGGGACTCCTTGGTGACTCTCTGCAAAAGGTCCTCAGCTTGGGTCTTAACTACAATCAAAGTACAAGTATTTTCCTACTCAATACCTCCAGAAGGTAAAGAGTTTATTTCAGCAACTCAGTTAGAAATCCTTCACAATATAGACAATAATTCTAGTGTCAATTTGGAGGAAATTACTTAATATGTGGAGAAATATCACTCTTAAAAAGGCCTGGCACTTCATTCACTACAGTGCCTGATTGTTCAATATCTGATTTGTGCTAAGCTTTGGGCCCCCAAATAGGACATGGCTCCCACTCTGGCAGAGCCCACAGCCCAGGGGAGAGGAGGCACATTCCCAGAGGGCTCTTCCAGGTCAGGGAGCCACAGGTACAGGGGGTGGGGGGGCCCGCACTGAGATATCTGGGCGACTCAGCCAGGGAGGGGCCACAGAGGGCAGGAAGATGCTGACTGGTTGTCTGAGTTGCAAGGAGATGAGACTCGGGGCAACCAAAAGCAGGGTGGCCTGGAAGATCACCCATTTGGAAGTTTGTGATCCAAGTAGTGAGAAGGATAGATTGAGTGTGAATCCTCAGGTCCCCAAATGCCAAGTGAAAGGTTGGGGACTTGATCTGGCCTGGGCAGAGTTTGAAGAGTTCGGGCGGGAGGGAGACCCATGACTGTCAAGGCTGTGGCGGGGCAGGTGGGAGGAAGGGGTGACAAAGAGGGAGCCCAGTCGGCAGGCAGTGGGCCTCCACATGAGAGCTGCCAGGGAGGGAAGGAGGACTGGGGCCAATGTCATCTGGGTCAAGTCACTTCTGCTCTCTGGGTTCTTGTTTCCTCTGTGCAACCAAAGTGGAGAGACACAGTGATTCACACCACCCTGGTCTCTGCATGAGATGGAGAAGAAACCTACACAAGTCGTGGTCACAGACTGGATGTGGGAGCAGGAGGACGGATGTCTTCCCAGTTCTGTGCATTTATTATCCAGGAGAGTGGAGCCCAGTTTACTGATGATGGGAAGAAAGTAGGTGAGAGTGACTGGGAGAGACAGGATGGCGTCCGCCTCTGGGAGGGAGGGGGACGGAGGGGCTGGTGTGGGAGGAGCAGGGACAGCAGACAATCCGTTAACCAAAGGGCTCCCAGCAATGGCATTTTGATAGAACAACCTCAGCTGCCAAGTCCGTGAGTGTTTAGAAATATATGAGACTGCAGCTGCTTGTTTTTCTAGCTCTTCTCTAATTTTTCTACTTGATTCCCAAGCATGTATCAGAGTTAATGAAGCAATTCTATTATTAAACCACTCGGAAACTTAGAAGACAATGTACTTGGGTTTGAATGGGATAATTAGATATCTGGGGGAAAACATTTATAAGAGAATTACATATAAATCTCATGTCTTACCCCCTAGTACCACATCCATGAAAAAACAGGATCATGCAAAGAGCTCAAAAATGAGCTAGTTCACGTGTTGTGGTAAAAGTAAACGCATTTCTATTTCCAGTGGAGTTCAAAATGTAGTTTCAAAACTTCGTTTCTGGCTAAATGTCTACTGAGAAGGCTGAACTCACTTTTGAAAAAGGGTGTGTGATGCTGCTGAAAGCCTTGAGGCTTTGCTTTGGCAGAGCCAGTACCTGCTAGAATGGTGGGGTGTCTTTCTATTCTGTGCTGTGAATCATCAAATGTGTTTAAGTTAAATTTGTTGATGGAGAAGTGGAGGCTTTTGTATATGGTGGGATGTGGAAGGGCCAGGGCTGGGGATTTTCTCCTAGAGAAGAGCCTGAGAAGGCTTTGTTGGTGTGAACTTGGGCTCCCAGTCTTGTTTCCTGCTGGTAGACACTCAATGATTCACCTCGACCTTGGCATCAGCCCACATTGCGGTGGCTTAGCGATCTACAAGGCTCATTCCCAGGCTTAAATTCTAGCTTTTCTATATCCTTTGTTAACAGGTTCAAATAATTTCCTTCCAAGGGCACACATGGCTAGCACACTCAGAGTCAGGTGAGTCTGAATTGTGCCCAGCTCCAAATTTGTCTAGCCCTGTATACGTGTATGTAAAGGAGGGATGGGATACAGGACTGGGAGGTAAATGGGAAGGGTGGCAGGAGCAATGGATTTGGAGCCAAGAAGATCTGAGTTCAAATCTGGCTTGGTCACTCACTATATAGTTAGAAAAGTTAATGAGCCTCTCTGAGCCTTGTTTTCCTTTCTTGTACAATGAAGCTGGTTACAATATCTTTCTTCCTAAGGGTGTTATGAGGCATCAATGAGATGTGGCGTGTAGAAGCACAAACTTGGAGTTTCCCAGCAAACCTGGGGTGTCCCCAGGAGGGTACCGTCAAAGCGCTGGAGGACCCTGAACCCCTGCCGTGTGTTCATGCTGACAGACCACTGGCTGAGCCCAGAGACGAGACCCTCCCGCTTTCAGACACTGCTTTACTCGGCACAGTTCAGCAGAGATGGGACAGAATGTGGTGAACCTCAAGGGTGCTTTGATGGAATATTCTTTCTGAGTCTCAGCCCTTCACCCAGTGCTGGCCCCCCGGCCCCGGCCTCCATTACTGACAGCAGACAGACTGACTTGGAAGGTGGACTAATGGAGCCTCAGGTCAACAGCGAGGAAAACACACTTCTCTCACTTTTCCCACCTCCTTCTTCTCTTCCTCACTCCTCTTTATTTTTGTGTTATTTGTCTCTCTGGCTGACATGGTGTTCAAATAGCTCTAATTATTTAGTTGTCATTTTGGATGTAATTGTTTGCCCACAAATGGATTCACTTATTTAACACGACGTATTCAAACATACTTCCTTACATTGTACTTTGACATGGGAGACAGGTTTTCAACTCATGTCTTAAGACCAGAGATTGAGTTGAAGGATTGTTACTCAGCAAGTCCGGGGACCCCTCCCACTGCCCCCACCACAAGGAACTCCAGTTCCATCTCTTGGAAACGGGGGAGATGCCAATCCCCTTCCTCGGTGTTCTGAACACTCTGTGTATCTGGGAAGGCTTGAGCAACTCTTGGCAGAACTGCCAACTTCCAGAGGGAACAGGCATTGCCCCATAGACAGAGGGGTGATGAGGGCCAGGCGTTTATAAGGCAGGCTCTTCAGACTGGGAGGAATTGCTTTAAGAGATTCTGGAAGCTCCTGGAGAGTGCTTATGCCCCATAAATTCTTTATGAGGAAGTTAAACCAGCAGGCCCGGCCCTCCAGCAATTCCCAGTTCTTCTATAAACTCTGTGATGTCCTTGTGAGATAGTAAGGCTATTTTTTCCCCTTAAAATATTGAACAATGGGGAAAGGAATCCTTCTTTCCATGCTTGTTCCATTCAACGCTGAGCTATTTCGTGTTAGAAAAAATCTTACATTAGTCTGTCCAGGCTGCTGTGACAAAATGCCCTAAAACTGGGTGGCTTAAATAACAGAAATTATTTTCCCTTGCAGTGCTGGAGATTGGAATTCTGCGACTGGGGTGCCAGTATGGTCAGTTTCCGGTGGGGACCCTTCTCCTGGCTTGCAGACAACCACCTCCTGCTGCATCCTCATGTGATGGAAAGAGGGTGCCTCTTCCTAAAACGGCTAGTCTTACCAGGTGAGGGCACACCCTCATGACCTCATTTGACCTTCATCACCTCCTCAAAGGCCCCACATCCTCTACAGTTACATGGCTTCAACACATGAACTTTGTGGGAGGGACACGATTCAGTCCATAGGAAAGGTCAAGTGTTGCGTCCACGTAGGTGGAAGGAGTTGGTGCTTGGGAGTCAGACTGACCTGGGTTCACACCCAACTCTGGTGCCTGTAGCTGAGGGACTTGGGTGAGTTGTGTTTAACTCTTCCAAGCTTGTTTCCTCTTCTGAAAAATGTGGAAAATGGACTCGCAGCCCACAGGGTTTGTGTGAGGATTAGCTAAGGGACTGGCTACGTGCTAGAAATGTTGAGCTCCCTTTAGAGTCTGCCTCTGCTGAAAACCTGTAGTCCTGAGGCAAGAACACAGTGTCTAGGAGGGGCCCTGGTCCCCCTGGGTTCTGTCCCAGTGAGGATGATGGTTCCTAGCTGTCAATATTGTTAATATGAACAAAAATACCATATGGAGAAACACCCGTTTCAGTTCTCGGCAGGTAGCAGATAGCCAAAAACATTCTTGCACCGTGGCTTCAGGTGGCCCTGAGTTGGGAGGATGTCAGTCAACCAAGGTTTACTGAGCACCGAGTCAGTGCCAGGCATGAGGGACATAGCAGGACAGGAGACAGGCGTGACCCCTACTCTTACAGAACTTGGAGTCTCTGGGCAGAAGAGAGACATGAGCCAGATTATCACAAAGGCTCCTGTCTGTGGTCTTGGATCTGGGCCCACCTGGCTGGGGCCTCCGCTGCTGCATAGACGGTGTCCTCCAGAGGGGTGTCCCTCAGGTTCCTCAGGCTCATTCCCTCCCGGGGAGATGCCCTGAGTGGGAGAGAGCAGAATTTCTGCCGTCAGTCCCTGGAGCCTCATCAAACGCCAGCTCAGCTTGCAGCTAAGTGATTCCCTTCCGATCATCTCCTGTTTTGGTGTCCTCTGGGCAGCTGCTCTGCATCTCCGTGAGTCACAGAGCCACTCCTTAACCCCTGGTCCCGCTCACGGTGGGGAAGAGCCTTTCATCCACAGCAAACACGTTCTTGGGGACAGCAGGGCCTGGATTGTTGATGCCACCTCCGCACAAGGATTCCAAGAAGCTGCCCTCTTGGGGCTGTTGAGGGTTTCAGAGTCTGCGGAAGGCATGGGATGGGTTAGGTGGTGTGAGGCAGCCTGATGGTGTGTAAACGTTACCCACGTTTGGCAGAAGCAAGAAGAGGGGGACATCAGCTTGTTACCTTGACCACCCGCATACGCGGGCCTTTCTCTTGGCAGAGGGCTCAGGGGAGTAGAAATGTGAACCGCTGCCTGGAGGGTTTATGGAAGTCTTCTTGAATTGTTCTAATGCTCTATTCTCTTTACTCATAATTGAGGGTCAGCAGCAAAAGGATTTTTTTTTCTCTGAGAGAAATAGAAAGACTTGGAACAGATGAACTCACGGCCTTAGTGAGCCACTTATTCCTTTGCTGTTCAGTTGGTTTCTCTCTGTGAACACCTGTATTTAGATGTTGCAGCAGAGGCTAATGGCCCTTTTTGCTTTTGGCAACAGCAGCCTGTGAGTTGTAGGCAGGCACATGTCCACCCTAACTTTAACCTTAACCACAGACCACATTTCCTGGCCTCCCTATAGGCTAACTGTGTCCACGTGATTAACTTTTGGCCAATAGAGTGGGAGAGGAAGTGGTACATGCCATTTCCAAATCATTATGATTTTTCAACCAGATGATTCTTTTTATATCAATGATTTGTGTTATCTAGAAGATCAACTTGTTTTTTAAAGCATGTAAATTTCTTGCCCCGCTCGCTCTTTCATCTTTCCTGGGTTGGAATGTTGAGGTGGTTCTGAGGGGCCAGAGTTCCCCATGCACAGTGATGACAGTCTTGGGATGGCAAAGCACAAGACAGAAAAAAATTGGGTCCCTAAATGACCTCATCAAGCAGAGATACCTGCCAACCTTGGCCTACTCCCTGCATTCAGAATGTTATGTGAAAGAAAAACATTTCTATTTTAAGTCACTGTATTCGGGAGCCTCTGACACGGCAGCTTAGACTAAATCCTAAGTAATTTAAGTGTTAGTGGAGTTAAGTTATGGTTAGGCATCTAATTATCTGTAATATGGTTCTGTGCTGGATTCTGTTTAGAATTATATTATTTTTTATTCCCCATAACATATATAGGGTTTCCCTGGTGGCTCAGCCAGTAAAGAATCTGCCTGCAATGCAAGAGACCCAGATTTGATCTCTGGGTCGGGAAGATTCCCTGGAGAAGGGATTGGCTACCTGCTACAGTATTCTTGCCTAGAGAATTTGATGGACAGAGGAGCCTGAAAGGCTACAGTCCATGGGGTTGCAAAGATTCGGATATGACTGAGCAATTAGCCCTAACATATATAGGTTGTTAAGACTTCCTAAGATATTACAGTGGACAAATTCTACCCATCTTGCTTTTAATTTTGAATTGCTTTTGATGTTAAAACCAAGTATATGCCAGGTAGAGCTTTTGGAAGATATAATTCCTTGACAAGCTGTGTACTTACTTATATCAAGCAGTGAAAGTTATATAATCTAGTGAATTTCCTGTATGCTTTGAATTCCAGGAAAGTTAGAGCTGGGTAAATTTAATGCTTACTATAATAAACTTATGTTACCGTAGGGTTCTTTTTATTGTATTTCTTCCCCTGTGTATATTTAATCTTTGTTTGTTAAGGGACTTCGTGTACCCATGCTCACACCTCTTGCTGCCTTGCCTGAGCTATTCCCCTGCCATCCAGGTACTTTTCCCTGTGCACTATGGAGCACCTTCTTTCCTTAGGACTCATTTTAAATGTTTTCTCTCTGTGCTGTTGGCCTTCTGTACAGAGCACCCTGGACCTCCACAGAGCATCTGTCATACTGTCTTTGCTTTAGCTGGTTGACAGCGCTGCTCGAGAGCCAGCCTGTTGTGTCCTCACTGCTAACTGTCTTCTTTACAGATCGGGGTAAATTTGTCCTAGACCGATTCTCTGTAAGTTTGATTTCCTTCCTCTGTAAGTTGCAAAACTCATGGAAACTAGCTGAGGCCAAGAGCTTAAGGCAGTCAATTCTGGTAGATTCTTGAGGTGGCCATGCCATAACAGCTGTAGTGGTAGGGCTTTGACGTCATGCCTGATAATGACATGGGAGAGGCTGGTGGTCTCTTAACCATGGATGCTGTTCAGTTCAGTTCAGTTCAGTCGCTCAGTTGTGTCTGACTCTCCGACCACATGGACTGTAGCACGCCAGGCATCCCTGTACATCACCAACTCCCGGAGTTTACTCAAACTCATGTCCATTGGATTCGTGATGCCATCCAACCATCTCGTCCTCTGTCATCCCCTTCTCCTCCCACCTTCAATCTTTCCCAGGATCAAGGTCTTTTCAAATGAGTCAGCTCTTTGCATTAGGTGGCCAAAGTCTCAAAAATACTGGAGTTTCTGAGATGGAGTCAAAGTTCCACCATATCAGGCTGATGTTGGATCTGAACTTCTGATCTGGCAAGGGAGGAACCAGCCCCCCTCTAATTGTGTAGCTAAGCAGCCTCACAGCCCAAGGGCCACAGTGGGGGAGGACGGAGGTGGGTTTGGGATGGGAGAGGGGGTGCAACATGTGCAAAGGCCGAGAGGAGAGGAAGCAAGGACATTTAGTGTGGTGTAAATTAACTAGTGTAAACTAGTGTGGTGAAACTCTGGTCTGCAGGGCTAGGGAAGATGGGAGATGAGGAGGGGCGAGCCAGTGTCCCGGGGCGCCTCCCTCTGGGGTGAGGCCCTGGGGGTGGAGGGTTAGCCATCTGTCAGTCGGATGACACCACTGCCATTCATGCATACGTTCCTTCACTGAACAGGAGCAGGCTCTCTACCGGGCCTGGAGATGGGCCTTTGAGGGGGGGGAATATATTTTCTTTGGGGGACATCTCAACCCATAACCATAATTCTTTGTTTAGCCCAGAATTTCCCACTGAACTTCCTTTTCCTCAGAGCTCTTTCGTAAATGCCCCTTAATGAAACCCCAGAGCTGGTGGGGAGAGCAGTACACCAGAGGACATGCTGCCTGGGATGGTCAAGACGGAGCCAACCAAGGGCTAGGTGACCTCGGGAGGCCTCCTGGGGCTAATGGGGGTCCCCTGGACACCCCACCACCCCCCGCCCCGAGGTAGGGGGTAGGGAAGGGCCACAGGGTGGGGACGCGGGCGTCAGCTTATCCACACAAGAAGATTCTCAGGGCAGCCTGCGAGGAACCACAGGGAGTGCGGGCGGGAGCAGGGCTGGGGGCCAGGTCGTCTGTCCTCAGAGGAGCTCTTTCCGCTTCGGGGCAAAGAAGCGCAGCATCTGGTGAGTCCCCGCTCCCGCCACACCCGGGCCGCCACCGCGCAGCCTCGGGCTGAGCCGTGGGCGGCGTCGCGGCTGCTGAGCCAGTCTGCGGAAAGCACCCGAAATAGCCCGCAGGTCTGTAAACAGGCTCTCGCCCCGCTCATTTCCCCCTCAACGGGGCTTTACGTTTCCATCCAGCGCTCTTGCCCCACGCTTTCCACTTTGGCGTTTCTGAGGAGAGGATTGAGGAACATTGACAGTTTTCTCTGTAAAAAGATGTGGATTCAAATTCAGGGTTTGCCACCCACTTGCTGTGTGACCTTTACCAAGCTCTAGCTGCATCTTTGCACACTGGTGTCTTTGCATTTAGGAAATGGAAATAGTAATAATGTTGGCCGTGCTTCCCTCCCCCAGCTGCGTGAGTGAGAAGCAGAGAATTAATACTCAGGACTACTCTCCTCATCTTGATTCTGTGCAGGGACCATTCTAGAAGCAGTGACTCTAAAAGTTCCCGGTCAGATGCAATGTACAGAAAGGTACCATGTGGGTGAGATACATTATTTATAGCTCTCTCTGTACAAAACTGTAGTACTTAGTCACGTATTAATCAGAAGAAAGTAGCATAAATACCTCATTTCTCTCTTAATGGTACACTTTTGCTTAAAAAGAGAGAACATTCTCTGAGTATGGTAATAATCCTAAAAAATTTTTAAGTCTGGTTTATTAAGATGTAATTGACATATCATAAAATTTAGGTTTGCCATTTCGCAAGTTTTGCCAAATATATAGTTGTATAAGCATCATCACGATCCAGACAGTATTGGTTTCACCCCAAAAGTTCAGTCTTATTCCTTTTGAAGTCAATCACTCCTCTCACACTCAGCCCCCAGCAACTTCTGGATTTCTGTCCTAGAGTTTTGTCTTTTTCTAAATGGCTTATGAATGAAGTCATATAGTAGCTTTTCTCTGAGCATAAAGTTCTTAAGATTCATCCATGTTGTTGGACATGTCAGTAGTTTGTTCCTTTTTATAGCTGAGTCCACAGTAGGAACCTGATTCAAATTATTTGTCCATTCACCCGTTCAAGAACATTCGATTGTTTCTAGTTTGGAGCTTTTATGAATACAGCTTCTATGAACATTCACGGCAACTCTAGGCCCATGTGCTTTCATTCCTGTTAGGAAAGTACCTAGATGTGGAATGACTAGATCATATAGTAGGGTTTTGTTGAACTTTTTTGAGAAATTGCCAAACGGTTTTCCAAAGTGACTGCCCCCCAGCAGTGTGTGAGAGTCCCAATTGGTTGTATCTTGTGTATTTGTTGTTGTTCAGTTGCTAAGTCGTGTCTGACTGTTTGTACCCGATGGACTGTAGCTCACCAGGCTTCCCTGTCCTTCACTATCTCCGGGAGTCTGCTCAAACTCATGTTCATTGAGTCGATGATGTCATCCAACCGTCTCATCCTCAGTCGCCCCCTTCTCCTCCTGCCCTCAATCTTTCCCAGCAGATCTTTCCCAGAGTTGGCTCTTCACATCAAGTGGCCAAAGGATTGGAGCTTCACCTTCAGCATCAGTCCTTCTAATGAATTGAGTTGATTTCCTTTTAGGATTGACTGGTTTGATTTTCTTTCTGTCCAAGGGACTCTCAAGAGTCTTCTCCAGCACCAAGTACTTAGTTCTCTCTCTATATATATATATATAAATATATATATATATGTATACATGAATTTTAGTCATTCTTATGGGGTGTGGTTGGAGAAGGCAGTGGCACCCACTCCAGTACTCTTGCCTGGAAAATCCCATGGATGGAGGAGCCTGGTGGGCTGCAGTCCATGGGGTCGCTAAGAGTCGGATACGACTGAGCGACTTCACTTTCACTTTTCCCTTTCATGCATTGGAGAAGGAAATGGCAACCCACTCCAGTGTTCTTGCCTGGAGAATCCCAGGGACTGGGGAGCCTGGTGGGCTGCCGTCTACAGGGTCGCACAGAGTCAGACACGACTGAAGCGACTTAGCAGCAGCAGCACAGGGGTGTGGTGGTATCTCATAGTTTTAATTTGTATTTCCCTATGACTAACGATGTTGAACATCTTTTCATGTGCTATTTATCATCCATATTTCCTCCTCACTTAAGTGTCTGTTCAAATATTTTGCCTTATTTAAAAATTGGCTTGTTTTGGTGAATTTTGAGATTTTAGAAATACTTTGAAGTTTTAAAAATCATGTATGTGTTTTGCAAATAGTTCTTCCAGTTTATGGTTTGTTTTTTCATTTTCTTAAGTATCTTTCAAAGAGTTTTTAATTTTTATGAAGTTCAATTTTTTTCCTGTTTTGATAACTGCTTTTTGTGTCTTATCTAAAAAAAAGAAAACAAAAACAAATTGCCTAATTCTCAGATCAGAAGGATTTTCTTTTACCTTTTCTTCTCCATGTTTTATGGGGCTACTGAGGTAGCACTGAAGGTAAAGAACCTGCCTGTCAGTGCAGGAGGCATAAGAGACGAGAGTTCAATCCCTGGGTTAGGAAGATCCCCTACAGGAGGAAATGGCAACCCACTCCAGTATTCTTTCCTGGAAAATCCCATGGACAGAGGAACCTGGCAGGTTGTAGTCCATAGGGTCACTAAGAGTCAGACATGACTGAAGCAACTTAGCACACACTCACTCCATGTTTTAGAGTTCTTGGTTTTACATTTAGGTCGATGATATATTTTGAGCCAAGTTTTATGCATAATGTGAGGTATGGGCTGAGCTTCCTTTTGTGTGTATGTGTATGGATATCCAATTGTTTCTGCACCATTTGTTGAAAAGACTAATCTTGTTCCACAAATTATCTCTTCACTTTAGTAAAATGTCAATGGACCACACAGGTATGGTTCTCTTTCTGGATTCTGTTCTGTTCCATTGAGCCACGTGTCTTTACTTTTACTGATATCACATTGTCTTGATTACGTGGAGCCCGTGGTTCAGCCACAAGGTTTTAAATTAATGAATATTTGGCTTCACTGGTCTTTGTTGCGCTGTGTGCGCTTTCTCTAGCTGCGGCGGGCGGGGGCTACTCTTTATTGTGGTGCCGGGGCTTCTCACTGCGGTGACTTCTCTTGCTGCGGCTCGAGGACTTTCGTTTTGGTGCACGGGCTTAGTCACTCCTCAGCACGCAGGATCGTTCCAGACCAGAGGTCAAACCTGTGTCCCCTGCACTGGCAGGCAGATTCTTAACCCCTGGACCACCAGGGAAGTCCCCAGTCACAAGTTTGAAAGAGACTGCTTTATGAGTATTACATTAGTTATGTCCTTACATGTGTATGTGTGAGATTCTTGACTGTAAAGACATCATCACATTCATGTCTACTTCCTTCTCGACAGCACCCAGATTAATAAGAAGTGTGTGGTGGGAGGGGCTTGTGAGATGTTTGGTGGCACCATGATGGATGGGCGATGGAGGGATATAGTGATCAACCATCCTCCCTGTAAGAGTCAAGCCAATAGTCTTTATACTCGTGTCCCGAGGCATGGGCTGGGACCACGACTCTGACTATTCAGTCCTCTCTCCTTTTGTGTGAAAGGTTAAGTGAGAAGGAGAAAGGATTGTTTTTCTGGTATTTCTTGGGTTCCAGATCAGAGGATGCCCTCCCTGTCCAGCTTCTTGGCCCGAGTCTGCCCTCACCCAGATCTGGCTCCATTGGCCTTCTCACGTCTGCTGGGATAGAAAAGGGTGCAGCACCTATGGTCTGAAAACAGTCACAGAAACCCCTTCAGAAGCCATTGTGGCCATGTAGGAGGTAGGCGCACTTCTCAGCCTTCATCCTTCTTACAGCAATTTGGATTTTCAGCTACGTTCATTTGAAAGTCAATTTACCCCAGGAGGTGGGGAATAGAGTGCTCTAGAGCTCAAATGGGGTGATTTTTGCAAAAGTCAGGTGCTGGGAAAATCAACATCACTCCCATTTTAAAACCATCAAAATCAAGGTCTATTTGTTTAAGCTGTTTATTTGGTACAGACAGGCTGCCAGGGCTACAAATGAAACATTTGTTCCTGCTGATGGCTTCGAAAGGCCGATCTTCCTTTCACGCTAAGAATCCCAGTAGCTGAATGCCTCCTTCCTTCTCTGGTCTGCCGTCTTTGCCTTGAGCACTCAGAGCTGTCATGAGTGTCTGAGTCTGGCGGGGTGACAGCTTTATTAAAGATGCAGCTATCTCTGTCTGAGGGCTTGTCTCTTCCCTTGTGCTGGTATTATTCAACTCTTGCTTTGCAAATTAGTTTTTCACATATTCACACACATTCCTGCTGGAGGGCAGTGATCCCTTCCTCCAATGCCTTCACTGTTTTGCACATAGTAATAAATAGCTGTGTGCTTGCTTGCATGCATAAAAACATACACTGTTACCAGGATTGGGCTTCCCAGATGGTGTTAATGCAAAGAGTTCACCTGCCAGTGCAGGAGACGTAAGAGACGTGGGGCTAGATCCCTGGTTTAGGAAGATCCCCTGGAGGAGGGTACAGCAACCCACTCCAGTATACTTGCCTGGAGAATCCCACGACAGAGGAACCCGGTGGGCTACAATCCATAGGGTTGCACAGAGTCAGACATGACTGAAACGACGTAGCACTCACGCATGCATGCATGCATTACCAGCTTTGGAAGAGTTTAAAAGCCAACCCCAGGGGGGCAATCAGCAGATAGTTTCTAAGCCCAGCTGCTTGAGGGGGTGGAGGAGGTGGTTGATAACAGGACCAAGTCAGCAATTATCATTTAAAGGACTCTGTATTGGGGAGGAAGCTTTTAGGAAGCAGCCCAGATGTCACTTTCTTTTAAACCCCACTCAAGATTCTCACTGTGGCTGCCAGAGGAACAGAAGTGCCCATTTGCATGGGAGGGGATTGTCCCTTCAGACATTTGTTCAAGGGCAGAAAAGTCAGGGCCAGTGGGAACAAGAAACTCAGGCAGTGGAAGACAGGTAAGGACAAAGATGCTGAGAACTCTTTTTCATCCTTTTCCAGCCTGGGACCTTGGGATGTTGCTTGCAGACCTGCCTGAGATCAAGAAATAGGTTTGTGGTTAACACCTAAAACAGTAGGAAGAAAGATGAAAATGGTGTGGTGTATCCCAGTTTCCACGGAGAAGAGGTTAGCTGTGAACAGTGGAAGCTGATTTTCTATACGGTGTTGATGGCTTGGGAAGCGCTCTTCTTTCCACCGTGCGGTTGAGCATTTCTCATCCACCTTTTTGGTGGTCTTCATAATATGTGTTCTTTGGCGTCTGTGTCCCGGTGACAAGAACCTCAGGTACTGCTCACCAGGTGGGTGTCCCTGACATTCTCAGGACTGAGGTCTTTTGAGGTTCTGCCACCCACTCCTGGCACACAGGCTTGCACCCTCAAAACTTGATTTCCCAGAATTAGACTCATTTATTATCCATATTCATGTGGAAACATATGCCCCCGTTTTTTATTCAAAACAGAGGCTTGCCTTAGGATGACATCCCAAGCCCTCAACCACACACAGGCACTGCCCACCAGCCTCTCCCTGCCCCTCTGAGCCCTCACCCCTCTGGTCAAAAAGGGTGACCCCTCCCCCAGTTGCTTGTTAGCATCTCACTTCTCCTTTCAGATTCATGTCACCTTTCTGAGCTTGCTTCTTATCTGTTAAACTGGACTTACCTGTCTTAGGGCTGCCATGACAAAGTAGTGAGTGGCTTAAACATTAGAAATTTGTATTTTCACAGTTCTGGAGGCTAGAGAGTCTAAGATGAAGGTTCTGGCTGAGTTGGTTTCTGATGAGAGCCCTCTTCCTGGCTTGCAGACAGCCACCCCTTGCTGGGTCCTCACCTGACTTTTGCACTCAGGTAGGAGGTGGGGGGAAGGAGAGAGAGAGACGGGGAAGGGGGAGTGAACAGCACTTCTCTCGGGCGTGTCTTCTCATAAGGATGCTCATCCCATTGGATCAGCGACCCACTCTTGCAGCCTCATTTCACTTTAATGGCTTCCTTATGGGCCCCATCGTCAAATCTCCACATCAAATCACAGGGTTTGGGGTCAACATATGATTGGGGTCCCTGATGCTGGGATTCATAACTGGTGTATCACAGCCAGAAGCAGACAGGACTAGATGTTAGGAAGTAGAGACTCTACCTGACCGATGGGGAGGTGACCCGGCCCTGAGAGGTGCAGCCAGTCATGTCCACCTCATCCTGTCTCAACAAGCAATGCTCGGGGCGTGGAGACATCAGGACAGCTCTTGTCTGTCTGGCGAGTGTCTGCCTGAGTCTGGTGCACAGAGTCAAGCAGCTGTCCAGTGTCTCCCAAGTACAAGTGGGCAACTCCTCGGGGTTAGATGTATTTTGGAATTAGATTTTTTTTTTTCAAAATTAAAAAATAAAAAGCACTGGCAACACAGCCTATATTCTTCTTTTTTAAAAAAATTATTTATTTATTTGGCTCCGCTGGGTCTTAGTTGCAGCATGTGGAATCTTTAGTTGTGGCATGCAGGATCTAGTTCCCAAATCAGGGATCTCACCCAGGTCCCCTGCATTGGGAACTCGGAGTCTTAGCCACTGGCCCCCCATCAAAGTCCCAATACAGCCTATATTTTATACATTGAGCAACACCACCAGGAGGTCTAAAGATTAGGCAGCACCCTGTGGTCAAACATATAAAGATATTTTTAGGGAGAAATCTAAGTGGGATAAAAACAGCATGTGAGGTCAAGGTTATCACTGCCACTAAATAACAGTGCCACAAGCCTACGAAAAGATGTTCAGAATGGCCAGACCAGGCTGGTGAGGTGAAACAATTCAGGGGACCTGACTGTGGAAAGAGAAGGGAAAACAGCATATACAGAGAAGGAAAGCTGACAAATCTGGGGGCTTCCCCCTGAAGCTGCCCCCTGAAGCTGCCCTCCGGAGATTTGGGGGAGCCACTGTGATGGGAAACCCCACTGATGGCTGCCACGTGGTCAGGAAGTCAATCTCTCCAGCAACTTCCTATCCTCTGCCTGCCAAGCTGCGAAGTGCCACCTCCCCCCAGGGTGCAGTGTGCAGATGTTTCTCTCTGATCAAGAGTATAATTAACACCTGTCAAAGCAATGGGCCGCGGTGGGAGGGGGATTTCCCTCTCATCAGAACCCGTGTTCCTCAAGAAGTGCTCGGTGTCTAGGAAGAACATTTCCAACGTGGAGGGATTAAAAAGCCATCTTATAAAATGAAGAGACAGGTGGTGTTTATCTGAGTTAATGCCTGTGAGTTCATTCATTTGATTTCAGTGAGCATGCTGACAGATGCCCGATGAGCTAGGCAAACTTGTTCAGTATTGGACCCTTGGCCACGCACACTCGTGCCAAATCTGGGGATGACATTTTGCTTTGCTCCTCTTGAGTCAAGAGAATCGTCTGTGGGTAGAAGGGGTTATTTGTTACTGTTATCCCCACAGTTATTTCGTACAAAGCGTAACAAGGGAAATATTTCCTTAAAGGCTCTGTTTATGTTGAATTATTTTTAGGGAGCTCTGTAGTCAATTAAATATCCAGTGGTAAATGAATTGCTGAGAAGACTGTGGTCTTATGGGACATAGTTGTACATGTCACCAGGGTTTTGTTTAAATTTTGAGAGAGGCCAAAAGTTGGTCATACACAGATAGATTGACACAGTCATAATGTAAACTATAAGGAGGACCTTTTGGGTCTTGAGAATTCTCACATTCATGGTTGCCTATGCATCTGACAACATCCTTATGATACAATTTCTGTTCTGAGATGTCCAGTTTCAATTCAGTTCAGTTCAGTCGCTCAGTCATGTCTGACTCCTTGCAGTCCCATGGACTGCAGCACACCAGGCTTCCCTATCCATCACCAACTCTTGGAGCTTGCTCAAACTCATGTCCATCAAGATGGTGATGCCATCCAACCATCTCCTCCTCTGTCGTCCCTTTCTCCTCCTGCTTTCAATCTTTCCCAGCCTCAGGGTCTTTTTCAATGAGTCAGTTCTTCGCATCAGGTGGCCAAATTACTGGAATTCCAGGTTCCACAGCAGTCCTTCCAATGAGTATTTATGATTGATTTCCTTTAGAATTGACTGGTTTAATCTCCTTGCAGTCCAAGGGACTCTCAACAGTCTTCTCCAACACCACAGTTCAAAAGCATCAATTCTTCGGTGCTCAACTTTCTTTATGGTCCAGCTCTCACATCCATACATGATTACTAGAAAAACCATAGCTTTGACTAGAAGGACCTTTGTTGGCAAAGTAATGTCTCTCCTTTTTAATAAGCTGTCTAGGTTGGTCAGAGCTTTTCTACACTTCGATTCAGAGTGGATGAATGACTTGTACAGAAGAAAGAGAGGAACTGGTATTAGAATCATACATTTTTCCAGAGAAGAGTCCCCCAGATTCCTGCATTGGGAGGTGAGTGTGGGAATGGTGATATGAGCCTTATAAGGACACCAGTCACTGGGTTATGGCCTGGTATAACTCATAATTCATCTGAAATTGATTACATATGCAAAGACCATCCTTTGAAACAAGGTCATGTATGTTTGGTCTTTTGGTAACCTACTCCCGTATTCTTGCCTGGAGAATCCCATGGACGGAGAAGCCTGGTAGGCTACAGTCCACGGGGTCGCATAGAGTCGGACACAGCTGAGCGACGGAACGGAACGGAACGGAACGGCATAGGGCTCCAAAACACTTGGAGTTTCCTAAGTAAGGAGAGGGATAAAGGTGACTTTTGTTATGTTAATGAGGTGACTTTTGGAAAGTCCTTAAGGATGGGGTTGGTGGCTAGGAGAACCAACCAAGAGATTAGAGGCATGACGATTTCAGTCCCATCCCCCAGACA
This sequence comes from Moschus berezovskii, assembly GCF_049115385.1. Lineage (NCBI taxonomy): Eukaryota > Metazoa > Chordata > Mammalia > Artiodactyla > Moschidae > Moschus > Moschus berezovskii. The sequence continues at coordinate 20,178,107 of NC_142470.1, forward strand.
TCTGGGGAGGAGATGGGGCTGGAAATGCAATTCAGTCACCAGAGGCCAATGGTCTAACCCATCATGCTTGTAATGAAGCTCCATAAAAACCCCAAAGAAGAGAGTCCAGAGAGCTTCTGGGTTGGACATGCTGGGACAATGGTGACTCTGGAAGGGGCGTGGCAGCTCCACAACCCTCCCCACACACTTTGCATCTCTTCCATCAGGCTGTTCCTCAGTTGTAGATTTTTACAATAAACCAATAATCTACTGTACAGTGTTTCTCTGAGTTCTGTGAGTCACTCTAGCAAATGAATTGAACCCAAGGAGGGGATCATAGGAACGTGCAACCTATAGTAGGTTGGTCAGAAGCCCAGGTAATAATCTGAACTTGGGACTGGCCCCGGAAGTTTGAGTGGAGAATGGCAATCTTGATCGAACCCTTAACCTGTCAATCTCTGAGTGGACAGTGTCAGAATTGAGTTGAACTGTAGGATACCCAGCTGGTGGGAGAAACCCCCTCCCCCCACCATACACACAAACACACACATCGGAAATATGCCTATGCAGAACAGTCCACAGGGTGGCGGTGGGGGGATGGTCTCTAGGAAGAGCAAGAAATTCATCAGCAGCCCCTCTGGTCTCCCCTCTCTCCCAGGTGGAGTTAGTGACTCTGTGAGACCCCATGCACTGTAGTCCATGGAATTCTCCAGGCAAGAATACTGGAGTGGGTTGCCATGCCCTCCTCCACGGGATCTTCCCAACCCAGGGATCGAACCCAGGTCTCCTGCATTTGCAGGCAGATTCTTTACCATCTGAACCATGAAGGAAGCCCCCAGGTGTAATTAACTGCACGATTAACTCCCACAATTCAGGGAGCTCTGGTGGAGCAGTCACCTAGGAAAACAGAACCAAGCACTGTGCTTCATCTGAGTCCAGAAGGGGAAGGAGGAGCCAGGTCAGTTTGGCTGTGACCACGTGGGCTCAGCCATCACTGGGGTCAAGGACAAGCCTGGGCCATGTGGTTCAGACCTGGTTGTAAGCTGGGTGCAGCCATCCAGGTCACCTCCCCGGGGGGGCTGTGGCCGAGCCTGGGGCCAGTGGGTGCCCTGGGTGCACAGAGCTGGAGGCGGGGCCAAACCAAGTGGCAGATTGGACCAATTCCATCTCCAAATGTCTCGACTGTATTTCAGAAGCCCTTCTGTGGATGATTGACACCTCCTGCCCTTTGTGGATGCTTTGAAAGTGCAACGCTGATATCGGGGCTTTTTGGAAATGTGAGCCACCAGATGTGGGCTCAGGCCTGCCCTGCCTTCCTGCTTACTTCTGGGCAGGAGCTCAGAGGGAAACCGGCCCCTGGTTGAGCCGCTCCCAAGGCCTGCACCCCGGGTCACACAGGACAATCTGTGTCAAGTAGGTGCTTGTCGTTCCCCAGACGGAAGCACAGACCTGCAGTTAAAGCCCTAAGAGGAATAGCCACAGTGCAGTTGCCCTTATTTGGTTCAGGAGCTGAGTGAGATGAATCAGCCTTGAAAAGAGCAGGGACCCGGGACACTCCTTGACCCTGGCATTCGAAGGACCCGCAGATCCAGCGCCCTGGCCTCATCTGCCTAGCGATGGCCTGTGGCCGCCGTGGCTGTCCACTCCTCTCGGGCCTGCTGTAGCTACAGGGAGCGACTTCAGTCAAGCACATGCACTTTGCAGGACCATCCACGCCCAGTAACTGATCAAGGAGGGATGTCAGAGTCTGGCCATCTCTCCTTGGGGCTGGCTGGGCTCTGCTGGGCTGCACAGCGCTAACCCTTCCCTCTCCCCTTTCCACCAGATCATAGGCCTCTGTCCCCCTTCTAGGACAAGCCAGATGTGGAAGGGGTGATGCCCTGATATACATATGACATCCTATTAGGTTGTCATAACCACATGAGGTTGGGGAAATAATGGAAACAGTGAGAGCTTTTATTTTGGGGGGCTCCAAAATCACTGCAGATGGTGACTGCAGCCATGAAATTAAAAGACGCTTGCTCTTTGGAAGAAAAGCTATGACCAACCTAGACAGCATATTAAAAAGTAGAGACATTACTTTGCCAACAGAAGTCCATCTAGTCAAAGCTATGGTTTCTCCAGTAGTCATGTGTGGATGTGAGAGTTGGACTATAAAGAAAGCTGAGCACCAAAGAATTGATGCTTTTGAACTGTGGTGTTGGAGAAGACTGTTGAGAGTCCCTTGGACAGCAAGGAGATCCAACCAGTCCATCCTAAAGGAGATCAATCCTGAGTATTCATTGGAAGGACTGATGCTGAAGTTGAAACTCCAATCCTTTGGCCACCTGATTCAAAGAACTGACTCATTGGAAAAGACCCTGATGCTGAGAAAGATTGAAGGCAGGAGGAGAAGGGGACGACAGAGGATAAGATGGTTGGATGGCATCACCAACTAGATGGACTTGAGTTTGAGTAAGCCTCAGAAGTTGGTGATGGACAGGGAGGCCTGGCATGCTGCAGTCCATGGGGTTGCAAAGAGTCGGACACTACTGAGTGACTGAACTGAACTGAATCACACGAGGAAGAACTTGCGGTTCCCCAAAGGGCTCTGGCGGACAGCCCATGGTGTGACTAAGGCCCAGGAAGCTCCCGAGGATGGGAAACCGTACACATTTGGTGACTGGGTGCTGATTTGGAGGAAGGCACTGAGCTCCTGACATCATAATTACTTGGTTCTCTTGTACTGAAACATCCCACAAATGACAGTAATTATCAAGCCCTGCCTGATGTGACATTTTCTTCGACACATGAGAAGACACTCCCGCATTTCTTCTCGTTCCTCCCATCCCCCTCCCCGCCTCTCTCCATTCCTCTTCCCACTCTGCTCCTAGTTCACATTCAGCCCACGACGCTTCCCTCATTGTACCCTTTCCACTCCTCATTTGACCCCGTAACGCCCCCTTCTCTGCCCAGAAGTAGATGTGGAGCTGGGGGCAGCCAGAGACAAGCGTTTGTCAGATGTTTGCAGGGCAGGGCCCAGAGCAACTTGAACGTGTATTAATGTCAGGAGCTGAGCTGAGGCCCAAGGCCCTTTGCTGAAATCCTCGGGGTTAAGGAGGGGCTGGCTGTACCCACTCCTGAGGTTCCCTTTCCCCTGCGCTCTGCTGGGGATCAGATTTCCTATACGGCATCCAAGTTCAGTGAAAAATACCGGACTTGGACATACACACCCAAATAGATTTATTTTAAAGTTACAAGCTATTCGCTTCTTTAAAAATTAAGGGATTTCCCTGGTGGTCCAGTGGCTAAGACTCTGAGCTCCCAATGCAGGGGGCCTGTGTTCACCCCGGTCAGGTAGTTAGATCCCACATGCCGAAACTAAGGCCTGCTGCAGACAAATAGATACGTATTTTCTTAAATTGATAACCTTTATTTTCTTAAAGCAGTTTTAGGCTTCTAAGAAAATTGAAGGAACAATATAAACAGTTCTCACATACCCTCTGCCCCGACACAGGCACGGACTCCCACTGTCAACGTCCTCACTAGAGGGCATCTTTATTACTATCAGTGAACCTCCACTGATGCATCAATATTCTCTCTGGTGTTGTACACTTTATGGGAAGTGTTAGGCACTCAGTCGTGTCCAACTCTTTGCAACCTCATGGACTATAGCCCGCCAAGCCCCTCTATCCATGGGATTCTCTAGGCAAGAATACTAGAGTGGGTACGCATTCCCTTCTCTGAGGGATCTTCCCAACCCAGGGATTGAACCAGGGTCTCCTGCATTACAGGCAGATTCTTCACTACCTGAGCCACCAGGGAAGCCCCTGTATACCCTATGGGTTTGGACAAATGTATAACGGTTTATATCCACCCCACCCCATAGTATCATACAGAGGAGAGTCACTGCTCTGTAAACCTCTGAGCTCTCCGGATTCATCCCTTGCCCCTCTAACCCCTGGCAACCACTGATCTTTTTACTGCCTCCATAGTTTTGTCTTTTTCCAGAATGTCATATAGTTGAAATCATACAGGATGTGGTCTTTTCATATTGGCTTCTTTCACTTAGTCATATGCATTTAAGTTTCTTTCATGCCTTTTCTTGGCTTGATAGCTCATTTCTCTTTAGCAACCAATAATATTCCATTGTCTGGATGTACCATTGTTTATTTATCCACTCACCTATTGAAGGACATCTTGGTTAAGTCCAAGCTTTGGCAATTATGAATAAAGCTGTGAGAAACATCTGTGTGCAGGTTTTCATGTGGACATAAGTTTTCAACTCATTTGGGTAAATACCAAGGAGCAGTTTTGTAAGAAACTGACAAAGTGTCTTCCAAAGTGACTGTACCACTTTTCATCCCCACCAGCATTGAATATATCCTTGTTGCATATATCCTGCTGCTTATTCTTGTTAGCATTTGGCATTGTCAGTTATTTGGATCTTGAACATCTTATAGGTGTGTAATGGTATTTCACTGTGGTTTTAATTCACAAGTCTCTAATGGTCCAGAATGTGGAACATCTTTTCATATAATGACTTGCCATCTGCATATCTTCCTTAGTGAGGTATCTGTTCGGGTCACTTGCTGGAATTTTGATTGGGATTGCATTGAATTTACAGACCAAGTTAGTAAGAATGGACATCTTGACAAAATGAGTCTTCCTATTTATGAACATGGACTGCCTTTCCAATTATTTAGTTTTTCTTTGGTTTCTTTCACCAAAATTTTGTAGTTGTCCTCATATAGATCTTAAACAAACTTTTTTTTTTCTTTTCTTGTACAAACTTTTGTCAGATTTACACCTAAGTATTTCATTTTGGGGGTGCTAATTTAAATAATAATACCATAGTGCATGCTTAAGTTAATCAAAGGGAAGATCCTTCTGGGTGGGTCTGGCCTAATCAGTTAGATCAGAAACTCTTTCACACTGGCCTCAAAGCAGATGAAGCCTCCATGAGTTCTATAGTTGAAAGGAAATAAATTCTGCCACCTGGGCCTCAGATGAGACCCCCAGCCCCTGCCAAAACGTTGACCACAGCCTTGTGAGATCTTGAGCAGAGGACCCAGCTAAGCCTTGGCCAGATTCCTGACTTGTGAAAACTGTGAGATAGCAGATCAAATATACCGTGAACAGCACTGACTTTGGGGAAGAGGGAAGTTGGGTGTGCAGATATGAGGTTTTCACATTTTTTGAATGTTTGCAATGAATATATATTAATTTTGTAATTAAAGGAAAATGTGGACGGGCTTGTCTGTTTATTTATTTGGTCGCACTGGATCTTAGTTGCAGCACTCAATATCTTGGTTACATCATTCACGATCTTTCATTGCAGCACCCAGAGCTCAGTAGTTGTGACTTAGCTGCTCCGAAGCATGTGAGATCTTAGTTCCAAGACCAGAGATCAAACCTGCATTGCAAGGCGGATTCTTAACCACTGGACTACCAGGGAAGCCCTTCAGGAACTTGTTTTTAAAGGATTTTCTTCTTTTACACTTCTTTTAAAAAGCAAGTGCAAAAGCAGACAGCATCCCCCTGCCCTCTTGGTAGTTGCTCTGCTCCACTCCACATGGCGGGGCCTGAAACCTGAGCGTTCCCCTTTGCCTGTGTTCAGTTCAGTTCAGTTCAGTCGCTCAGTTGTGTCCGACCCTTTGAGAACCCATGAACTGCAGCATGCCAGGCCTTCCTGTCTATCACCAACTCCTGGAGTTCACTCAAACTCATGTCCATCGAGTCGGTGATGCCATCCAGCCATCTCATCCTCTGTCATCCCCGTCTCCTCCTGCCCCCAACTTTTCCCAGCATCAGAGTCTTTTCCAAAGAGTCAGTTCTTTGCATCAGGTGGTGCCTGTGTTGTCACGGCTATTTCCTTTCCCTAAGAAAGTCAAAGCAACTCCAAGTCAGGGCCAGAGCGGGGTCATACTCCAGCCTCCAGGGCGGCTGCGTGCATCCCAATTCTCTGACGTCTTTCTACACATCTGGGCTGTGCCCTGTCACATCCACAGCCTTCCCACCTGAAGCCTGAGCTGGATGAGTCACACCTGAACAGAGCTGGGGGTCGGGGTGTGCAGACACAAAGGGTCTGGACCCAAGCAGGACTGGACCCAAGAAGTCAAACTCTCTTTCCGTGCTCCTTGCCTCTCTGCTCCTTCCTCCCTTTGCCTTCACATTTTCAGCAACTTATCATTCGTAAAGGTTAGTCACACCCATTATTTTATTTGTTCCTTGTGAGATCTTTTCTTAAAATGTTTATTTGGCTGCACTGGATCTTACTCGCAGCATGCAAGATCTTCTTTGCCGCATGTGAGATTTAATTCCCTGGCCAGGGATGGAACCCGGGCCCCTGCATTGGGAATTCAAACTCTTAGCCATTGGAATACCAGGGAAGTCCTGTTCTGTATGAGATCTTGTACTCAGAAAGCAGAGGTCACTACTTCCATTTTGCAGATGGAAAAACTGAGCCATAGAAAAGAAAAAGGAAGCTCAGGAGCTAGGGCAAAAATATAAAGAAGTTTCCTGATGAATCCATTTAAAATCATTCTGTTTTCTACCCACTTCTCCATCCAATACCCACTCCCACCAGGCTGACCTCCTGCACTCGACTTCCAGGCACAGTTCATTTAGACAGGAGGAGGAAGCCTGGGCCTTCTGGTCAATCAGCTCCTCGGCCCCAGGGGGCAGCTTGCAGGCTGATGGGTGCTCAGCAATAATGAAATGCAAATTTTCGGTGGAGTACAGACCTGAATTTTAATGAAAGGCATTATTAAATTCAGCAACACATAAAGAAATCTTAACTGAAGAGAACTGATTATTCCATAAAAAAGAATAGATCGCAGCTTGCCTAGTCCGTTGTCTAGACAAATCACTTAGATACACATGTGCTGGTTTTAATTAGCACCATGGAAATTAAGCGTTCTGTAGCCTGAAATGTTATTGTTCAACAAATAAAAAAATACATATTCAATAAAAAAACCCAATTCAAACAATTACTCTCCATAATGCCTAAATAGACTCTGTGTTTTTTCCCCTACCCTATTTAATTAAAAGCCCACATGAATCAAATTGCTTCTTCATCTTGTGTGTAATAGAAGGCTTTGTTCTCCCCCAGTCCCCTCCCCCCTCCATGATATTATGAAATGTACAGTTCTAATAGAAGTCCTATTGCAAGACTGAATAAAGACAGCAAGGAACTTTCCATTTTTAGCCAAAAAGTCCAGACTTTAGTCCCCTGCTTTAATCCTTCAGGAATCTGAGCTCCTAGCTCAAATTTCTATGTATCAGTGACCTTCAATGAAAAGGCACAAATACATATATTTTTAAACCTATGGTATCCCAGTCTAAGCTGGCACGGAATCCAGATAGTGCCTAGGGGTCAGAGGATGAAGGGATGTGGCCAGAACCTTGGAGGAGGGGGGCATCTAGGGCAGACTTGGCAGGTATGAGGGAGGAAGATGACTTAGTCTGCTCTGGCTGCCATAACAAAATACTCCTGGCAGCTGAAAGTCCAAGATCAAAGTCTTCTGAGATTCCTGGTGAGGCTGCTCTTCCTGGATTATGGATGGCCACCTTCTTGCTGTGTCTACACCTGGTCTTTCCACTGTGAGTGTGTGCAGAGAGAGACAGAGATCTCTGGTGTCCCTTTTTATAAGGACACCTATGCCACTAGATGAGGGCCCCATGGGCTCTTTGTTTTGGTTTGCAAGCTTTCTCTAGTTGCAGCATGTGGGCTTAGTTGCCCCTAGGCATGTGGGATCTTCCTTCCCTACTCAGGGCTCAAACCATCATTCCTTGCATTGGGAGGCAGATTCTTAACCACTGGACCACCAGGGAAGTTCAAGGCTTCACTTCTTTTAACCCTAATTATCGTCTTAAAATCCCAGTGTCCAAATACAGTCTCACTGGGGGTTATGGCTTCAGCCCATGACTTTTGCCCTTGGCCATGATTCAGTCCATGCAGAGAAGGCAGTGTGGGCCTGGGGGGAACACTGGATGAAAAGGAATTCCAGACCTGACCTCTGCATGCTACTCTGGCCAGGTGAGTGGATATGGCCCTGGGAGGATGTGTGACGCTTGGTGGGATGAAAGGGGAGGGACATCTGGGGCTCGGGCAGGTTAGTCACTAAGGCTCCCAGGCTTCCAAGGGTCTGAGAAGGAGTCTAGGAGTTTGAGGCACAGGGCAGGCAGGTTTGGAGGGACCAGTGATTGCCAGCCAGCTCCCCTCTCTCAGAGATGCTGGCTCCTCCCACTTTCCCTCTCTGCCTTCTGGCTCCAGCCTGGTCTCCTGTCTCCAGCAGGAGTCTTCCTCCCTGCTTTTCTTTGGTTACCGCCCCTCCAACTTGTCTGGATCTGTGATTTACCGCTGTCTCTCTCTCATGTCCTGTTGTCAGTAGGCCCCTGCTCTCCTCTGGGCTGTTTGGGGACATTTTCTCAGCTGTATTTTGCATCTGTCTTCTCCTCCTTTCCCTCTTTCTTTCAAGACCAGCTTTCTTCCCTGTAGGGCCCTGAGATGTGCTGAATGGACCACATGCAGTCAGCCTCTGGTTACTCTCGAGAATTTAAGCCATGCTTATTTTTACCATGTCTGATGCACTCTGATGTTTCCTCTTCCATACTATCTCAATAAAATGATGATCAGTACTCAATAAATTGATTACACAACCAATCAACTACCCAAGGTCTGAAAAATTGGCTTATCGTCCATACTCCTTGCAGGACCCACTAGGTTCTGTGCAGTCTGTTTCTAGCTTCATCCATCAGTTTCTTGGGGCTTCCAGCCACGTGCCTTCCCCTGCACAGGCTTCTCTCCCCCAGGGTGAGGTAGGTCAACCAGGTGAGGTCCTCATACCTCAAGGTTCAGCGCCAGCACCTACCCAGCCTCCAGCTCTGGTGAGCCTTTGAGCTATCTATGGACTCCTGGGCTCATGCAGCACCTTGGACCTCGTGACCATATCAAGGGGTGGCCGGGGGGTGGTTCAACCTGTTTGAGGAGTCCCCATTACACACCCCAAATACACACCTCAGCCAAAAATTGCTGTGCTTCTAAGCAAACGCAGCCTCTTCGTCTTCCAACCTTTTCTCAGCCTTCCAAACCCACAACCACCACTTGATGCCCCCTAAAGAACTGCCTGCGTGCCTGCTCAGTTACTTGTTCATGTTGGACTCTGTGCGATCCAATGGAATGTAGCTCGCCAGGCTCCTCTGTCCAAGGGATTTCCCAGGCAAGAATACTGGAGTGGGTTGCCATGCCCTTCTCCAAGGGATCTTCCCAACCCAGGGACCAAACCCATGTCTCCTGCCTTGCAGGCAAATTCTTTACCCACTGAGCCACCTGGGAAGCCTGTCATGACTGTAACTGATTATTAGTTATTCAAAAATACATTCTCCACTGGAATATCAATGCTGCCCCCCACCAGGGTAGGGTGTGTGTTGTGTGTGTGTGTGTGTGTGTGTGTGTGCTTGCCATTAGAAGTTAATAAATATTTGAATAGCCCATTAAGCTAGGCTAAGATGCAATTTGAACTTGACCCTGGAGGTACTAGGGAGCAAGAGAAGACAACAGAGAAGGGAAATAACATGAGTAAGGCCTGGAAGATGGATATGGGGCGTGTGCAGGAGGTGTGTGCCGCACTATATTAGAGAGAAGAATCGGCGTGAGGTCAAATCCCACCTCCCCCTGCAGCCGAGCAACCTGGACAGGGAGGCGGCGAAGCCTGTGGGCTGGGGCAGCAGGATCCCAGGGTTCCCACCGCAACTTCGCCACCTTCTGGCTGAGCGCTTCAGGCAGGTTACATGACATCTTGCATCCTCAGAGGGATGCTATGGAGATGCAAGTGCTTGGCTCATGGTGCATTTATAATAACTGTTATTTTTACTCAACCTTTCTGAATCTCAGTTTCTTATTCTGTAGTAACACATCATAGGTTGATTTTAAATGGAAACAAAATAAAATCTGTAAAAAGAAGTTTCACCAGACTATCTTCATGTGATGTATTTTAACATATTCAGTTTTACATGCTCTCATTAAAGAAGAAAAAAAAAAAGTACTGTCAGTGACCCAGCCTACAGAATATATTTTTAATAAATTTTTAAAGAGCAGTTTTAGGTTCATAGCAAAAGTAAACAGTAAGACAGAGAGTTCCCACATGCTCCCTGCCCCCTCTTTCCTTCAGCCTCTCCCACTAGAGATGCGTGTTATGATCAGTGAAACAACACTGTCACGTCTTTATCATGCAAAGTCCATAGTTTACGCTGACATCCACTCTGGTGTGGCACACTCCACAGTTTAAACAAACATAGGATGACATGTACCCAGCGCTAGAGTGTTAGAGTAGTTTCACGGCCCTAAAAATTCCCTGTGCTCTGCCTCCTCGTCCCTTTCTTTACAATATTTTTGTTAACACAGTCCCTGGTTCACAGGTGATGCTTGAAAATTTGCAGGGTAGATGCTACTGCTGCTGCTGGAATGGTGCAGGCAGAGGCTGCAAGTCTGGAAGAGAGTGGAGGGTGTGGGACGTTTAGTGGGAGGGACACGCAGGCCTGGGTGACAGCGGATGGGGATGGGGAGGTGGGAGTCTGGGGGTTCAAGGCTCTGGAGGTTGGTGGTGTTGTTGGATTGCAGAGAAATGGAAAGCGGTGGACAGCGAGGACTTCGAGGCAGACTTTCAGTCCGCCAAGGGGCGTGTGTCAGTCATCCAGGACAGCAGGAATCTCTCAGGAAGAGGCGCCCATCCTGGGTTCCATTCCCATTTCACTGTGTGACCTTGGGCAGGTCCCTTCTCTCCTCCACGGGGCTGGACTGGCTGTCGCCGTTGTACAGCACTCGGGTGAAGGTCGAAAGTGACGCCCTAGGGGGAGCGAGGGAAGCATCCTGGGACCAGGCAGGACCAGCGGCCGGGACGGTGGGAGGGCGTCTGAAGGGCTTTCTTGCGCACGGTTTGCGGGCGGAGCAACAGGCGGCTGTGTTCTCTCACCGTTGATCTTCTCAATACAGAGAGAGAAACTTTTCAGCCAGCGCCGGCCCGTCTCTTTCAAGCCGGAGGTCCCGGGCCCCGGGTGACCCGCGGCGCCAGGAGGGGAGGACAGGCGCGCGGCGGTGGCGGCGGGCGCGCAGCTGTGCCCGTCTGCCCAAGGGTTAACCCGTTCCCCTGCCGCTGCCGCGCGTGCCTTGCAGAATTTCACCAGAAGAGGGTACAGTCTGAAAAGCTCTTGACGTCAGGCTGGAATTCCTATTGTGTTTAGAAACGGCTTGGGCAGAGCAAGCCCAAGTTCGCTCTCCGCACACCTCGGCGGGCGGTGTGGGTCCGGCAGCGACGGGACACGTCTCGCGCCAGGGGCGCACGCGGGGACCCGCGCGCCCGGGACCCAGGACCCTGCCTGCCGCCCACAAGGGGGGACCCCACTCCTGCAAGAGGCCGAGCCGAAGCGGCGGATCCCATACCCGGGAGCCGGGGTGAGTGCTCGGGGCGAGGCAGGTGGCCGCGAGAACCCTCCACCCCCGCACCGCCCCGCACCGCCGGCGCGCCCCCAGCGCCCGGATGCCCACCGGGACCCCCGCCGCCGGGTGCATGCCTCCCCCGCGGCGCGCCCCAGCCCGCAGCCGCCGGTTGTGACCGCGCTTCCAGGCAGGCGGGCGCCGGCCAGGCTTCCCCGGGGTCCGCGCACCGGTGGGACCCGCCGACCCCGCGGCGGCTGCAGGGCGCAGAGCCGAGGCCGCGCGGGCACACGCCAGGAGAATGGACGGGACCGGGGAGCACAGCCTCCCGGAGCCGGGCAGCCAGGACTCCCGGGTGGGCGACGACATCGAGATCGTGGTCAACGTGGGGGGCGTGCGGCAGGTGCTGTACGGAGACCTCCTGAGCCGGTACCCCGAGACCCGGCTGGCCGAGCTCATCCACTGCTTGGCCGGGGGCTACGACACCATCTTCTCCCTGTGCGACGACTACGACCCCGGGAAGCGTGAGTTCTACTTCGACAGGGATCCGGATGCCTTCAAGTGTGTCATTGAGGTCTACTACTTCGGGGAGGTGCATATGAAGAAGGGCATCTGCCCCATCTGCTTCAAGAACGAGATGGACTTCTGGAAGGTGGACCTCAAGTTCCTAGACGACTGCTGCAAGAGCCACCTGAGCGAGAAGCGTGAGGAGCTGGAGGAGATCGCGCGTCGCGTGCAGCTCATCCTGGACGACCTGGGTGTGGACACGGCCGAGGGCCGCTGGCGCCGCTGCCAGAAGTGCGTCTGGAAGTTCCTGGAGAAGCCCGAGTCCTCGTGTCCGGCGCGCGTGGTGGCCGTGCTGTCCTTCCTGCTCATCCTCGTCTCGTCGGTGGTCATGTGCATGGGCACCATACCAGAGCTGCAGGTCCTGGACGCCGAGGGCAACCGCGTGGAGCACCCGACGCTGGAGAACGTGGAGACGGCGTGCATCGGTTGGTTCACGCTGGAGTACCTGCTGCGCCTCTTCTCTTCGCCCAACAAGCTGCACTTCGCCCTTTCCTTCATGAACATCGTGGACGTGCTGGCCATCCTCCCGTTCTACGTGAGCCTCACGCTCACACACCTGGGCGCCCGCATGATGGAGCTGACCAACGTGCAGCAGGCGGTGCAGGCCCTACGGATCATGCGCATTGCCCGCATCTTCAAGTTGGCGCGCCACTCTTCTGGTCTGCAGACCCTCACCTACGCCCTCAAGCGCAGCTTCAAGGAACTGGGGCTGCTGCTCATGTACCTGGCCGTGGGCATCTTCGTCTTCTCCGCCCTGGGCTACACCATGGAGCAGAGCCACCCAGAGACCTTGTTTAAGAGCATCCCTCAGTCCTTCTGGTGGGCCATCATCACCATGACCACGGTGGGCTACGGTGACATCTACCCCAAGACCACCCTGGGCAAGCTCAATGCGGCCATCAGCTTCCTGTGTGGGGTCATTGCCATTGCCTTGCCCATTCATCCCATCATCAACAACTTTGTCAGATACTACAACAAGCAGCGAGTCCTGGAGACGGCGGCCAGGCACGAGCTGGAGCTGATGGAGCTCAACTCCGGCACTGCCGGTGAGGGCAAGGCAGGGGGCTCCCGCGGTGACCTGGACCACCTCCCGCCGCCGGAGCCCGCCGGGAAGGAGGGCCCAAGCTGGAGCAGCCGGCTGAAGTTGTCCCACAGCGACACCTTCATCCCCCTGCTGACCGAGGAGAAGCACCATAGGACCCGGCTCCAGAGCTGCAAGTGATGGGGGCCGACTCAGGCACAGACAGGTCGGCTGGTGGAGAGATGGATGGACCGGTGTGATGGGACTGTCCATGACTGCCGGGGAGAGGCCGTCCTTTGTCCCCTCCCTCCCCTCTCCTGAACAGAACTCTGGAGGCCCTCTTGGGCACCTCTGATGAGTCTGGGGTAAGATTCCCTTTGTGTTGTCCAGGGGCAGGGGAGGGAGACGGACAGGTGTCCAGGAGTCCCTGACAGTGTGGGGGTGATGGAGGCTGTGGTCTGGTTGATGGCAGGAGCCCTCACCCGGTTCTGTATCTCCTTCAATAAAGCCTCCGGCTCTCTGCACCTGCCTATCTTCTAGGTTCTGTCTCACAAGCTGGCTGCTCCCCGTTCCCCAACCCTGCTCCCCACTTTCAACTCCCAGATGTGGTTCAGCCCCACCTGGGAGGTAGGTGTGCAGCCCAGGGTGGCGGGGGGCATTATTTTTAGTTAAGGGCTAATTAAAGAAGGGCTGATACTCAGGGTTCAGCCCAAGGAGCCTTGTCACATTCCAGGAGGCTCTGTGCCTTCTGTTTCCTTCTGAGGAAGAGCTTGCTCCCAGGAGAGGGAGAATTCACCGAATGGGAAACAACAAACAGCGTGGTTACTGTTTCTTTATTACCTGTGTGAGACCCTTTCCACAACTTCTTTCCACTGCTTCCAGCAACGCTGTTAGCTAAGTACTCCCCCTTCACAGAGGGAGAAACTGAGTTCCAAGAGCACACAGCAAGGATTCAGTCCCAGGACCACTGAACCCAAAGCATATGCGTTCACCGTGATATGAGAAGGTCTTGGGATGGAAGACAGCTGCAGCCTGGGAGGCCGGCTGAGCTTCCTCGGTGTGGCTGTATCTGTCCTCCAGCTCACCCTGTCTCCTGGAACCAGCACCTCTGAGGGATCAGCTGCAGGGACAAACGTGAACATGGCCCCTGCGGCCTGCTGCCAACCTGGTCTGAGAGCCCCCGGGAAACAGATACAGACAGACCTGGGTTTGAATTCCAGGGATTGAGGAGGAAATCTCTGAGATGCCTTCTAGTTTCAAATCTCTGAGATGTCTTCTCAGAGAAATCTCTGAGCGGTTCCCTACCATCCCTCCCCTATCACTCCCTTCCTTGCTGTGTGACCTTCGTCTGGCTGATAACCTCTCCGATCCTCATTCTGATCACTTATTAAATGGAGGCACTATCTCAGAAGATCACAGTGCTTAGCACAGTGCCTGACACATAGTAGCTGTTCAGTAAATGGCAGGCGTTTCCGTTACTGTGTACTGGGAGGGGTGTGAGGGCCACAGCTGCCCACTCTGGCCTCCACGGGGCCGGGAGGTCATGCCAACCAGGGAGGGAGGATGCAGGGCCCTGTCACACTGTCCTCAGTCAAAGGCAGGCCCCTTGGCACGGAACTGGTGCCAGCAGGCCCCTCTGGCCGTCCACCTCCCACAAACCTCAGCGCCCCGTTCTTCCTTCCCCACCTGGGGTAGTTGGTGCAGAGGGAGGGGACCTCTGCGGGGAGGGGAGGAATGGGGGAGGGGAAGGGGAGGGAGGAGGGAGCGGGAGGGGGTCCCTGGTCTGCACTGTCCTGGGTGTGAGTCCTTCCTCCTCTGAGACTTGGTCTCCCATGTGTATGAAGAGGGATGCACTCTCCAGGCCTCTTCCAGTATTCAGAAGTCTAGGGCTGCGCACATATTGGGTTGGGGGCTCCAGGAGGTGGGAGGCTCCATGTGGTAGGGGCCTTGTGGGGAGGAGAGACTCAGAACCGTGCCTGTGGGGTGTGGGGCTCTGAGCCAACCTAGTTCCCCCCTCCCTCACCCTCTTCTCCAGGGAAATCCTGGGTCAGAGGACCATGGAAGGCAGAGGAAGGAGATGGGCCTGGGGTTGTGGGACTCATTGGGAAGGAGGAGAAGGAGTCGGAAAAGGGGATTATTGGCCATCCCTGGGGCTCAGTGGGGCCTGCTGAATGTGATGAATGGGACTGAGTGGGGAGAGGTTGCCTCTTTTTGTCCCCGCTGCCCTCAGAGTCCGTGGGAAGCTCCAAGCCTGGACCAGTCTGAGGACTCTGAGCCCCGAGCCGGGGAGAAGCTGGTGGGTGGAGAGAGGCCAGGAGTGTCTTCTCTACTATTCCTCTGAGGTCAAGGGACAGTGGTTTTGCTTTGGGTTTTTTTTTTTTTTTTTTGGCCATGCTGCGTGGCTTGCAGGATCTTAGTTCCCTGAGGGTGCGTGCTCAGTCACATCCAACTCTTTACAACCCCATGGGCTCTTAGCCTCCAAGGCTCCCCTGTCCATGGAGTTTTCCAGGCCAGAATACTGGAATGGGTTGCCATTTCTTCCTCCCAGGATCTTCCCAATCCAGGAATCAAACCCGCGTCACCTGTGTTTCCTGCATTGCAGGTAGATTCTTTACTGCTGAGCCAGCTGGGGAGTCCCTCTTAGATCCGCCACCAAGGATTAAACCTGGGCATCTGGCAGTGAAAGCACCGAGGCCTAACCTTGGAGTTCCCAGGGGAGAGTGTCTTCATGGCTACAAAAGCACTCAGAGCCCATCTCATCCATCCTAAGGAGGAGATTGACTCCCAAGAGGGTGGGCATCTTGTCTGAGCTCCTGTGTCTGTTAAGATTGCATGGAGTCTTGGTCCCGGAGGAGCTCAGGGCATGATCTGAGCTACACAGTGACGAGCTTTGTCAGGAGTGACCAGGGGTCTTTGGGAGCCAGGTAGGGGGGGCAGCCCTCTCTCCCTGGGGATCTTCCTGGAGCACATCAGAATCTGCCAGGGAGCTTTACAAAATCCCAGTATCCAGGCTGCAACCACACCTGCTATTGCCCAATCCCAGGTGACAACTAGACATCATTATTTTTTTTAAACTTTAAAGTGCACAGAGGTCATCCAGAGATTTTTGCTGAAATATAGACTTCAAATCAGTCTCTCTGGGTGGCCCCTGAAATTCTGCATTTTCACCACGCTGTCAGGTGAGGCTGATGCTGCTAGTCCATGAACTGCATTTTGCATAGCAAGGAGCCAGAGCAGGACTGGCAAACGATGGCCCCTTGCCTGTATTTATACAGTCCCCAAGTTAAGAACAGTCTCTGCATTTGAAAATGATTTTTAAATTTAAAATCAAAGGAAGAATAACACTTTGTGACACATGAGAAGCACCCAAAATTCAAATCAATTCTTTCAGGAGTAGAGCCACGCCCCTAGCTCACAGGTCATCTCTGACTGCTCTAGAGCTACACGGATACAGTTGAAGAGCTGTGATGGAGGTCATGTGGCCTTAGTCAAAACTGCTTATTTGTGGCCCTTTCCATTACCAGTGTGCCAATCCTGGGCTACAGGAAATGAGCACTAAGTCAGGGTGGTTTTTTGTTGTTGTTGTTATTGTTTGGCTGTCCCTCTCAGGATGTGGAATCTGAAGTTCCCCAACCAGGGATCAAACCCCTGCCCCCTGCATTGGGAGCATGGAGTCTTAACCACTGGACCGCCAGGGAAATCTCTAAGTCAGTCCTTGATGGGTGAGTGGGGCTCCCACCAGAAGCAGAAGGAGGGGAGCTGCATGAGCAAAGACACAGAGGGTGGGGCCACCCCGGAGAGGGCGAGGCCACGTCCGTCTCGTGGAGCCTTGGCGTCACAAATCCTCTGCTTCTTTCCCCCAAGACACCCCGACTCCCAGTGTCCTGCATGAGGTTCTGTGGTCCTGGCTCCTGCTCTGGGAAGTGTTTCCTTTCCCTCTGTTCCCCTCATCACATCCCCCAGCCCCTCATCCTGGAACCATCATCTGACATCCTCTTCTCTGACTCTCAAGGATCTGACAGACCTCCTGTGAGCTGTTAATTTCTATTGAAAGAGAGAGAGAAAGAAAGGTAGGTTTCTGGGAATCACAGGAATATCCGAGTAAAAGGAAAATAGGCAGCATCTGGTCCAGCCAGCCACCTCGTCCCCTGCACCTTACTGACAGGAAAGCTGTGGCTCCAAACCTCGCACAGTCGAGTGATGGGGGCTTTAATTAAAGTCTTCAAGGTCACAGCCAGATGGAGGATTCCTGCTTGTCCTACTTCTGTTAAAGCTGGGTGTGTACAACGAACCCGTTTTGAAAATAGAGTGACTATAGCAGTGTGTGTGTGTACACGAATCACGCGGTGAGCTGGCCACCCTCAGTTTTTCAGATGGGGAAACTGAGGCCCAGGGAGCAGAGGCAACAGGCCGGTGGCCATACTGCTTCTCGGTGCAGGAGCTGACTGAGCGTCCACAGCCCACACTCACCTGGAGGCAGGCAGTGACACTCTCCACCTGGCATTTACCCCGAGCTTCCCCGATAAGGCTCAGGGTGCCATCATCCGATCTCCCAGGAAGGCATCGCTGCAGATGGACTGGTTCTGGTGGTGGTGTTTATAAGGAAAGAAAAAGAAGGAAAAGGAAAACATTTTCATGGGCAAGGCGCTCTGGACCAGATGCTCAGTCCACACTGGGTTCAGGATCCACCCTGGCAACTGCAGGAGGTGTCTGCAGCTTCAAGCTCACCATCTGGGTCTGCAGGCACCACACACCACCTATGAGAGGCAGTATCCAGAAAACGGGGGAAAAATCTGTGAAAATGGCAAGACCTGGAATTATCTCACCCACGCTCCCTGAGGAAAGCTGACAGAGGCAGGTGAGACCGTAGCAGTTGCTGGGGGGGCGGGGTGATGGTAACAGGAGCGCATGACCTGACTTAAAGGGTCCCTCTAATGGGGTCATTTCAGCAGATGACAGGCCAGTGTCGGAAGTGGTTTCCAGACAGGGGCCCCTGCCTCCCCCACCCGCCCCCCACCTGGGAAGGAGATGGCTGGTTCCCCCTCCTCCCCCATGGGAGGAGAATTCAGTGTCTCAACAGTCTCTTGACATCTCCCTGGGAGACGAGAGACAGGTGTTTCCGGAGAGACCTCCCACCTTTCCGCCTCTGAGATGACAGCTCAGAGCATGGGGCCCTGGGAATGCGTCTGGCAGCGGATTTGAAAGCGGGTTTCAACCGCACCCATAATCTGAGGAGGAAGCGCTTGTAAGTGCTTTCCTCCACTTATAGCAGCCTGAGTTGTAGCTGCAGGGACGCCGTGGGGTTCCACAAGGGGAAAAACAAAACGAAAACAAGAATTAGGAGACTGTATGCTCCATCATTTCACTGTTGTTGAGGCTCTCTGTCAGACTTAGAAGCTGGGGCTACTGTAACCATGGCTTTATTTCCCTCTGTCAACAACGGGCTGGAGGGAATGACTGCTCTGGCCTCGGGTGAGACCCGGGTGCCGAGTCCGTGTGCCTGTGGTCACACAGCTAAAGGAAAGTCATGCGGAACTCCAGCTTGGACCTGGAGCCCACCGCCTGGCAAGGCAGTATCCCCTCTGAAGCAACAAGCTTAGCCTCAGGGTCCCTCCCCAGGCAAAGCCTAGGAGGGAAAAGACTCACCCTGAACAGGAGCTGCTGGAAGTCACATTTTGTCCCCCAGTACAAAATGGGGTGCCTGTTGACCAAGGCCTGACTGGGAAAACGGGACCTGTTCTTCTGTGTAGCAGCCAAGAGAAGGTGCAGATATTAACATGCAGGCTGGCATCTGCTGGTGCGCACGCTGGCTAGGGGGTTGGGAGCCTTTGCTCAAAGCTGCTTGTCTTGGCCATATTTGACGTGTCTGGCTCCCTGCTAGATTTGGCAGGGCGCATCTGACCCGGTCTTGGGGAGCGCCAGTCCCAGGGAGGCCCAGCCTGTTCGCAGGTAAACTGGAGCCCTCAGAGGCCCAGCTGCTGTCCACACCTCGCGCCTGAGTGGGAGTGGGAGCCGTGAGCCAGAGCCCAGCTGTCCGCCCTTCGGTGTCCCCAACTCCAGGCGACATTCAGACTGCCAAGCTGGGCTCTCAGGGTCCCCACGGCATAGATCCTGGTAGCCCTCCTGCTTTATCTCCCGCTGCCCCCTGACATCACACCAGACCAGGTGGCTCTGCCCACCCCACAGGCAGGAGAGTCTGTGCTCCCTGTCTGCGCAGGGGTCCCTAGCATCCCTGCTGCCTTTTACCCACCACCCCGTTCCCACTATCGGTCTCACCCCTGCATCCAGACCCAGCTGTGATGCCGTCTTCCATTCTCAGAGGTAAGACTGCCTCCTGCGTGGCCTGGCGAATGGTGTCTTGGCCCCGTGGGGGCAGAAACTGTGTTGGGAGGTCCTGGACTCTGCTCTCAGGGAGGTGGCCCCCCGGGCAGAGTTAGCATGCATACACGCAGGCAAAGACACATGAATGCCTGCCTTCTAAATGAAAAGAGGAAGATGCTAAGGCCCTTGGTGCACCCCAAAGCCGCTCCTCCCTGCTCTAGTTCCTTGCTTTTCTCCCCAAGCTGGTTCATAGCCAACAAAGGCTGGGCCTGCAGACACATCTCCTTTCTGTCCCCAGGTATACCAGCCACCCTTGGCTCCTGGACCAGACGGGCCTGGCCCGTGGGAGACGGGAACCCCAAACATTCTTCTTAGCCAGGAGCACAGGCGGGGGACGTGCAGGCAGGGACCAGTCTCTCCTATAACTGACCCTTCCACACATTTTCTAGAAAACTGAGGCTTGGAGAGCTTAATGAACTTGTCCAGGGTGTCCCACTAGTGTGGGCAGAGGGACTGGGCCAGGACAGAGACCCTCCTGGGGATGGAGGCATTGCAGTCCAAGGCCCCTGGCCGCCTCTCCCTGATGCTGCTGGCTGTGGACAGTGACTTGGGCTGTGAGCTCTTCGGGGCAGGTTGGCGTCTGGGCACCTAGAGCAGTGCCTGGCACACAGTGTGGCCACGACAAATAATATGGGATGAACTTATTGTCACCCACTCTGCGCATGGCATGGTGCCACGGGCGGCCTGGCTCCTGGCCAGACTAGAGCTCTTCTTTGCACTTTGTGCAGGGCTGTCCAGTCTCTCGGGGTGGGGCCCACGTCCCCCTCTGTAGCCGGGCCTCACATCGTGTCTCGGGCACAGAGCAGCTCTCTAGGTGTTCACGGTGCATGTCAGCTGGGCCCACCCTCCGCCGGGTCCCACTCCTGTGCCCGGCCCCGCGTCCAGTTCACGCTGGGGCCATGTCCACGAGCGTCCTGGATGATCTCCTGGGCCTTGCATGTTCTGACCCCGGGAATTTTCTGAGCGCGCAGCCAGTGCCCACTCCGGGCAGGCGGTGTAAACAAGGAGAGATTTACGGCCGACTTTGCCTGAGCGGAGAGCCTGGTGGATTCCACAGCCCCATCTCCAGGCCTCACTGTTCCTGCCCTTCCCGGGGGGTGGGGAGGGGACCTTACTTCCAAGTCGGAGGGACTCAGTTCTGGGAGCACAGTGGACGTGGAATCATACCTGGGAGCTGGGTGGGGGAGTGTTTCGTTTCATTTGACATCTGGAGCCCCTTCTCCCAGTCGCTGGTCCCCTCTCTGCAGGCAGAGGCCTGAAGCGGTACTTGCACATTCTTCCCTGGATGCCCTGAGGCAGTGCCTGGATTACCAGGGAAACACCACCCCACCCCCACCCTCCACTCCCCTACCTCTACCTCCCACCTACCCCACACTCCCCCCTCCCCGCCCCCACTCCCTGAAGCCTGCATCCTTCATCGATCGGCAGAGACGGCGCCTCTGGGGCCTGACAAGCCACAGGCAGGACAGTTAGAGGACCCGGCCTCACCACTGGAGCCTGGTTTACCATAAAAACCCACTGGCTTGTCCCTGGTCTCCAGGCTAAGTCCTGAAATCCTGCAACAAAGGACTTAGTCAAAAATGCCCATCGAGCAAGTCACCACCTTGCTTCAATCCCTGGGGTGAGGTCCAAACTCCTTGACATCCCTTTGAGGGCTCCAGGATAAGGCTTTGTGGCTTGCTTCTCTTCCACCCGCTCTCTGCTCATGGGGGCGGGGGTGACCCCTGGGAGGCCTCACTGCAGGTGACTAGCAAATGTGAACCGCATAGGTTCAGCGGATAGAGAACTGCTCAGGCTAAGGTGGGCAGCTTCAGGTCAGAGAGGCCTAGCTCCCTCTCCCTCTGGGCGGCTCTCCCAGCTCTGAACCCCCCTCCCCAGGGGGCCTCATCCTCTGACTGCCCCAGGGGTGTGTCACCTTCACAGATGAAGGAGGGACACCGTGCTCCTGCAGCTCAGGTCAGGAGGAGGGGAACTTCCCACAGTCCCCAGCAGATGGTCCCTTCATTTTCACTGACCTAAACTGGATGCTGAGCCCTTTCCTCCCTTGCACTCTTAGAATGAAAACTAGATGGTCATAAGATATTGTTCTTTTAATTCCTGGCCAGATTCCACTTGCAGTTTTATCTAAGACTGTTGCCTCATATTCACAATGAGACTGGCCTATGGTTTTCTTGTTTTGTGCCATTCTTTCCGGGTGTTGGTATCAGGGTTACATCAGCCTCCTAGGGTGAGCTGGGAAACCTGTCTCTTACCCAGGACTTTGGAACAGAACATGGTACTCCCTAATACTTTTAGACCCAAGTCTTCCCCCTGACCTACATGGAGGTGCCTCTCCAACATCCTCTCCCAAAGGCCCCTCCACCGCCTGCTCTTGCTTGCTGTGGGTTTCAGCATCTTGGTTTTCTTTCAGTTTCTTGCTTCCTCTGCCACAGGGCTTTTGCACATGCCACCTGTTCCCTCTGCGAGAACTGTTCTTCAACCCCTTGCTTGCTGACTTAGCCTTGACCTTCCGGTTTCCCTGTCTAGTCAAACACCTCTTACTGCACCATGTGTCTTTCTTCCTACACTTGTGATTTTAAATTTATGTGATTTTGTTGATATAATTAACACCTGGCTCTCTCACTGGACTGTCAGTTCTTTGAGGTTGGGGACTGGGTTTTTGCTTACCTTTGAACTCCCAGAATACACCACAATGCCAAGCACACAATATGTGCTTAATAAACTTGTAGTGACTAAATGAAAGAACTCGCCCCTCACTAGGAAACAGGCATTTTACCTGCTACGTTAGTGACAGTCTCTGCCAGTCACACTTAAAAATGTTTACTTCTATAGTTACTCTTATTGTTTTCTATAACATACAGGAACTTTTGTCTCTCAACACATCAGCTCTGATCAGCATCTCTTGACTTCTCATGATGTAGAAGTAAGATTAGGGCCTCATGGTTCCCTCTGCCTTCCCTCTTCCCCTACTGCCTGACCACCAGGTCCTAATCTCTTCATGGCCCAAGCTTTGAAACACACACATTCTGTTCTGTGACTGTAATTACTTTTCTGCTTTGACAGTTGGCTGATTCTGCTGCTGCTGCTGCTAAGTCACTTCAGTCGTGTCCGACTCTGTGTGACCCCATAGATGGCAGCCCACCAGGCTCCCCCATCCCTGGGATTCTCCAGGCAAGAACACTGGAGTGGGTTGCCATTTCCTTCTCCAATGTGTGAAAGTGAAAAGTGAAAGTGAAGTCACTCAGTCATGTCTGACTCGTAGCGACCCCATGGACTGCAGCCTACCAGGCTTCTCCGTCCACGGGATTTTCCAGGCAAGAGTACTGGAGTGGCTTGCCATTGCCTTCTCCGTGGCTGATTCTAAACAAGTTTAAATCAATACCCAGCATTTAAATATTATTCTAATGTAATATTTTTCATCATAGATGTGGGGGAGATGGAATCTGACATCACTAGGTGACGGGGCAGTGCATAATTTTTTAATATATCATGTTTTGATATAGCTCCTCATTATCACTAGGAGTATCCATGTCTTCCCTACTGGTATTTATTAAAGACGAATCTGTTTTTCCTCTTGACAACATTCTTTTCAGAGCCTTCTGATGTCCTGATTGGGTTTGTGCCATTTGCTCTCGAGGTCTGCACCACAGCTGTCATCCTCTGATCTTGTCTGCGTTATACTCCAGGGTTTGCTGTACAGTTTCTTGGCTCCTATGTCATTCTCTTTCTTGTTTTGTTTTACTGGATATATGTCCTTGGATGATAAACCTTCTGAGTCTTTGCATTTTTGAATATGTCTTTATTTTGCCCTTATAGGGAATGGACAGTTGGACTGGGTAATTTGTCTGAAATCAGTTTCTTTGTTAGACCATCTGACTTTTCACTTTGGAAGCTTTTAGGATTTCTCTATATCTTTGGAACTCTGAAATTGTTTGAGGACACGAAATTTCACATAAAAAGCTCACCTCTTTTTAAGGTTTCCTCATTCAGCACTTGGCTGTGACTTTCCATTTGAGACTCAAGTCTTTCTTTAGCACAGAGAAATTCACCTCTGTTATTGCTTTATTTTTTCTCCTGCTTGTCTGGGTTTTTTTCCTCCATATAGTCATTAGAAATTGCACACATTTCTATATTTAAAGCAGATAATCAATAAGGACACACAGTATTGCACAGAGAATTCTGCTCTATATTCTATAATAATCTAAATGGGAAAAGAATTAGAAAAAGAACAGATAGTTGTATATGTATAACTGAATCACTCTGCTGGACACCTGCAGCTAACACAACACTGTTAATCAACTATACTCCAATATAAAATAAAAACTTGAAAAAAGAGAAATTGAGTACCAATTCCTCATGTTTATTAATAGTAACTTGGCTTTGCTTGTGTGTGTATATTTTGCTTTCTCTTGCCCTTCTGTCCTGTGTTTGAAGGTTTCCTTGGTTTTATTGTCTATATTATTGATTCAGTGTTTGGCTATGCCTGTTTTATCATCCTTCTAACTGTGTGAATTTTTTCAGGGTTATCCCTAAATTTCCAAGACATCTTTCTTTCCTGATCGCTCCTGTTCAGAATCTACTCATGGTCTCCGCTGACTCCTCCCTTGTGTAGAAGCTCAGGAAGCAGAAGTCAAGATTATTTTTGTAGAGCCTGAACCTGAAGAACCACAAAGGGGGACAGTGGGATCTTTTCAATGTCTGAGCCAGAGTCTGCATGGAAAGGGTGGGGCTTTGAGCCCAGAGACACCAGCTCAAACTCCGCCTGGAGCACTGACCAGTGGTCTTAACTCCCACAGTCCCAGATTCCCCATCTGTGAATGGAGAAAACACTTCCTACCTTGCAGGCTTGCAGCAGGGTGGAAAGGCTCCCCTGGGCCCCTGGATCTGCACATTTACTGTGAATGAGTCTTCATCAATTAATCCAACACCCCTTCACCAGAGTGGAAAACTGCCTTTTGTTATTCTTCACCCCTGAGTTGGACTATATATATGTATGGATATATTTTAGTCATTTTTGGGCAGCTTCTCATGCATATTCAAATCCAAGCAGTTAGGGCTCTGGGAGTGATTCAAATGTTTGTTGCACAGTGTAATTGATCTGAATATAGCCACATCACCCAAGGCTGCCATTCCCCCCTGGGCCTCCTCCGCGCCCCGCCCCCGACCTGTCTGGGCCAAAGATCAACACTTGGACATACTTCCGCTCTCCAGCCTGCCCAGAGGAACTGGCAGGGCTGAGGGAGCCCTTTCCATCTTTCGGGTTTTTGTTTCTCCTCTAACCCAGTATTTGGTCCTTGTTAATCGTCCTTTGTATAGATGATGGGACATCAGGAGAGGAATATCCAGGAGGTCATGCCTGTCTCAAATCACGGGTCGCGGGCCACGTGGCTGCCCAGGGCTGGCGCTCAAGTGTACTTGTGGAATGAATGAGGTGCAATTGGAGCCCGGAAGGCAGATCGCTGCTCTGGAGGAGGCAGGATCAGAAATTGAGAAACAACCTTGTAATCGTAGGGTTGGCGGGGCCTTTGCAGGCCAAACACTATGGACAGCTTCAATCGTGTCCGACTTTTTGAGGCCCCATGGACTGTAGCCCGCCAGGTTCCTCTGTCCACGGGATTCTCCAAGCAAGAATAATGGAGTGGGCTGCCATTTCCACCTCCATCATAGGCCAAAACAGCATCCTATTTAAAGCCACAAGAAGGGACCCAGAGATGGAGGGCTGGCCTGTGCTGCACAAGGGAGGGGGTCCTACAGGGGTGGGAGGGGCCTAACTGGAAGACCCCACCCGCTCCAGCACTCACCCCTCACTTCCGTGCCCCTTCCCTTCCCCTCCCACCCTCTCCCTTTGCCGACCTTCGCCACCCACTGTGGCTCTGTGGAGAGAGGAGCCCCCGTGGCTTTAGCTGTGCCCTTCTCAGCTCCCCGGCCTGGAGACTGGCATCCAACTTGTGACACCAGAGCTAGGCAGAGGCAAGTCTGAGGGGAAAGGGCCTTTGCACTTGGACATGGAAGCTCTTCCGTCCAAAGGCTCCAGAAGCGCAAACAACAGACACTCAGGGCAGTGTCTCCGGGAGTCCTGCCTGGAAAGAAGCTGTCAGAACAGGTGACTCCCATTACCCATGGGGAGAAGCTCTGACCCCTCTCCTGGCTCCTCTGACCCCTCTGGCCCCTCTCCTAGCCCCCCAGCCTATCCTGCTCTGACCCCTGCCTCCAACCCCCTGTTTCCTGCCTGGAAGGGGTAGGATCCTCACTCACATCCTCTAGGGATCAGCTCCAATCCCACTTTCAAATCCTGAGTCCCTTAATCTCTGGCCCCCTGGCCACCTGGTTCACTTTCTCCATGATGCCCTGCACCCAGGCTGGTTGACCATGGTCCGCACAACATCTTTGGGTGTGGAGGCTGTGTTCCGGTCATGTGAGGGAAGGGGCAGTGTAGGGGCAGCATCCTCACACAGGAGCACGAGTCAGGAGCCTCTCAGTTCAGTTCAGTTCAGTCGTTCAGTTGTTTCTAACTCTTCGTAACCCCATGGACTGCAGCACACCACACTTCCCTGTCCATCACCAATTCCCAGAGCTTGCTCAAACTCTTGTACCTTGAGTCAGGGTGTGTTAAAACAGAGGCCAGGCGTCCCACCCAGAGCTTTTCATTCAGTGGAGTTCAGGAGGGCCTGGGAATTTGCATTTTGAAGTTTTCCAGGTGAGAGAACTGAGCCCAGAGAGCAGCTGCTTAGCCTGGTGGCCTCCCCTTGAGAGGATGGGGGTCTCTAAGGAGGATGGAAACTGTGACAAACTAAGAAATATATATTGGGTCTCTGCCCTCAGTTTCTGATACAACAGCCCTAAAACTTGTAGTTTCCAGAGTGAAGAGGGCATCTTTTATTCTAATGGGGCTCACCTTGGGTTAGCCCTGCGCTAGTCCAGAGATTTTGAGATGAACGCGGCCAGAGCCCTGTCCTTAGGAAGGCAGGAGAGAAACATCGCATGTGTGGGGTGCTGCTCCATCCCAAGGGAGACTGCCAAGATGAAAAAAAGCCCCCTGACTCTCAAGATGCTTGGAGCTCTAAGCCAGAGTGTGGGGCCCTGGGCTGGTGATGAACCTCTGAGACTTATGGGTGCAGGAGGGACCCTGGAAGCCGTCTGAGTGCACAAGGATTGGGGTTTCCAAGACATCCTCAAGGATTATGAGGACAATGAGACAGATCATTTGAAATAACGACTGTCCTAGAAGTTGACAGCTGTCTGATCTGTGTACACACAAATCTTCCTGCTACTAAACAAAGCTGTGGTGTGGGACTGAGTACCTGGTCCCTTGAACTAGCTGTTTCTGGGTTATTGGGAGAAACACGGTGGTGGAAAGCACAAAGCCATTAGTCAGCCAATCTTGATTCTCACTGTTACTGATTCTGTTAGGCTGGAGGGATTGCTTAATCTCTGGAGCTGAGAACTAACACTTCCTTCCAGGGTTGGTGTGAATCAGAGATAACCAGGCCTCGTGTTTGAGGCAGGGGAGGTGGCCACTCCATCGATGGTCACTTTGCTTCTGCTTTCTGGCCCCTTGCCTGCCCCCTTCCCTCCTGGACAACACTGAAGGCCCAATAGAGATGTCTGTGGACTTTGCACACCCCCAGCTAATGAGTCACTGATGGAGCGAGGGGCCCCCTCTGAGTGAAGGGCCCAGGCACCTCTTCTGTTTCTCGGGCTGCCAGCATCCAGCCTCAGGAAGGAAGCTAAAGGTGCTACTTGGAGCCGAATACCGGAGCCCAGTGGTGACTGGAGCGGGGTTCCAGGCTGGACAGGCAGTGAGATAGGGCTGTAGGCTCCAGTCTCGACTGGGCTGGGAGGGAACCAGGAGTTGAGCTCACTCAGGCCCCGGGTGTGGCTGAGGGGATGCAGCCAGGGAGAGCTCCTCCCTCCAGCACATCCTCTGGAGATGCTGTCTTCCCAGCATCTTTTTTTTTTTTTTAATATTTGTGTATTTATCTGGCTGCACCGGTCTTGGTTACAGCACACGGAATCTTTGATCTTTGTTGCAGCAAGCAGAATCTTTAGTTGAGGCATGCAAACTCTTAGTTGCGGCATATTGAATCTACTTCCCTGAAAGGGATCAAACCTGGGCCCTCTGCCCTTGGTGCACTGGATACACTGGGTATGTGGAGTCTCAGTCACTGGACCACCAGGAAAGTCCCTCCAACGTCTTAAACGGTGGAGTATTGATGTGGATCTTAAGGCTCTGCTGCAAAGATGTTAGGGAAAATGACAATGAACATGACAGGACAAGCTGAGGTAGGTTTCCTGCAGTCCTGCCCTGCCCTAGGCCCCTTACCCAGACGCTAACAGCTAACATCAGTGACCTCCACGCAAGGTGTTGTAAGTTACCTGTATCAACCCCACCCCCTTTACCTCCATCTCCTGCCCTCACCACTCCTATTCTGACAACACCTCCCAAGGCAGTATTATTTTGATGACTCCTTGTTTTGCAAATGGAAACTTGGGTGCAGAGTGTTGTCCTACAAGAGGTGAGCAGTTGGGCTTCCCTGGTAGCTTTACTATGGCTGGTTAAGAATCCACCTGCCATGCAGGAGACCCTGGTTCAATTCCTGGGTTGGGAAGATCAGCTGGAGAAGGGTTAGGCTACCCACTCCAGTATTCTTGGGCTTTCCTGGTGGCTCAGCCAGTAAAGAATCCGACTGCAATGTGGGTGACCTGGGTTTGATCCCTGGGTTGGGAAGATCTGCTGGAGAAGGGAAAGGCTACCCACTCCAGTATTCTGGCCTGGAGAATTCCATGGATGGTATAGTGCGTGGGGTCACAAAGAGTCAGATGTGACTTTCACTTTCACATGTCTGACTCGGGAGCCACACAGGAGGCCTTAACCCCTCAGGCTTGAGTGTGTCCCCAGTGGGTCTCTGGGCTGAGTGGGCTGGTCAGCAGCTTTCCCCACGGCCATAGACTCTTGGGCTCCAGACAGTGGGTGGGCAGAGAGCTCATTTTGCTCATTGGTTTTCTTACATTTGTGGGGGATACTGAGGTCCAGAGGGCAAGAGGTCCATCTCTCAGGTCGGACAGCCGTCAGAGCTGAGGGTGCATGGCCCCGGAGTCTGGTCCATCTGCATTTCCCTTCTCTGAGCCCCACCGGAGACAAAGCTGGACAGGAAGGCAGTTGACCTTTCTTCCATCAGGGGCACTCTGGGGACGTAGAAACATTTCCAAGTCTTTTTAAAAAACTTAAATACATATTTATGATTTGCAATAGCAACTAAAAAAGAATATTTACACCAAACTCTTAGGAACAGATCAATGGAACTGCTTTGGGGGAGGAAATAATGAACCTGTTAGAAAAAGTAAGGCATCTCCATTTGGTCCTGAGTGTTTGACAAGGAAAAATGTGATGGCTGAACCGAGTGCCTATGACCAACAATGCAGAGGCACGGCCCAGCAGCCCTGTATTCAGCCCTGGACACTCTAATGGGCCAAGGACAGGAGAATATGCTTTAATAAGCATGATAGAGAACATCCCTGGTGACTCAGATGGTAGAGCGTCTATGTACAATGCAGGAGACCCGGGTTCGATCCCTGGGTTGGGAAGATCCCCTGGAGAAGGAAATGGCAACCCACTCCAGTATTCTCGCCTGGAAAATCCCATGGCTGGAGGAGCCTGGTGGGCGACAGTCCCTGGGGTCGCAAAGAGTCAGACACAACTGAGCGACTGACACAAGCACGGTAGGAGCTGAGTGCCTGCGGGCAGCTGGGACCCACCCCTCCCTGGACACCTGCATGCGTGTCTCTTTTCTCCGTCTCTCAGCCTGTCGGGTGGAGCGCCAGCCTATCCTGCTGACTCTGTCCAGCCCAGGGAACACTATGACAGACCCCTTGGCACAAAGAAACAGGGGCCCTGGGAACGGGCTCTAGGTAGCACTCAGAAAGAACTTTCTGTGTTTTCTCTTATTATAAATATGATGTATACTTATTATAAAAATTTAAGATAATTCATAAAAGTACAAATTAAAAGTATAAAGTCCAATCACTCAGAGACAGCAAGAGGCCACTTCACAGGTTCAAAGAGGCTTCCCGGCGCAGGAAACACCCCGCTTGAACCCCCCTGCCAACATCCCAGGACAGGTTTCTCAGAACACGAGCTTATGACATCAAGCCTCAAATTGGGTAGAATAAGTCCTTAAAGACAGTTTCTCTAGCGATTACGCCGGCTGTTGAGCAAACCTTATTAGTAATTAGTTTGCCAAAGATAGCAGGCCCTCAGAGTGCAGAAAGAAATGGTAATTACTGGAGCCAGCCCTTCCAGCTCTTTTCTGCAAAAATAAATACCAACCCCCTGGGGTTTCTCTGGACCGCTTTAAATCCCAGAGCCGACAGGCCAGGGTTTGGCTCCCCACCAAGCACATCAGTCTCATTGAGACTTTCCTCAGCCATCAAGTGGCGATCCCAGGTTTGCCTTGGTCACCCTCTTCATATCCAGCTGTGTCTGGTTGCACCCTTGCCAATACCTGGGGGGTGGGTAGGGAATATAAGGGCACTTCACCAAGCGGAGGATGGTTGAGATAAAGAGCGAGGGCACTGCAAGCAGAAGACGCCCAGGCACATGGAGCGCGTGTGCAAAGAGGCCTGGGATGGAGCTGCAGAAGCCGGGACCATGTCGTGAAGGACTCAGGGTCTCCTGCCAGGTTGAACTCCATCCCAGAGGACACAGGAGTGACTAGAGGTCAGATTATTAGTTAAAAGAAGAACTTCCAAGAGAGGGTGATGGTGGGACTTGCCTGGCTCTCCAGTGGTTAAAACTCCACTTTTCCACTGCATGAGACATGGGTTTGATCCCTGGTTGGAGAACTAGGATCCCACATGCTGGGAGGTGCTGTGAAGCCTGTTGGGGACCGGCGAGGACCCCTGTGAAATCAGAGATAATCGAAGCAGCTCGTTGCCAGGTCCACAGGGACACAAGGACATTTCACATTAGGAATGTGTCCTTGGTTGGATTTGCCAAGAAGATTGCAAAGTGAATGTAAAACCTTTCCAACTCTGGCAGAATGAAATAGAATAAGAATCACCAAACAGATGGCCTCCCCGATCCCTTCTCACTTGCCCGCTGGAATGCCATTTCTCTCTGTCACCGTGCGATGATACAGGATTTATAGACATCTTCCTTTCCTGCAGAGGAAAATCAGGTCTTAAGGAGCAGACTGCATCCTTCCTATGACATTTCCCTCCTCCGAGGGATGCGTCTCTGAGTAAAGAGCAGGTCGTGTCAGATGGCCCCTCCCTCCTGGAGCCAGATGGACCCCTCTCTCCCTCCTGGCAGGAGGGAGCCTTCCAGGGGTCTCCCCACCAGGTGGAGAGCTTGCATGCTCCCCTCTCTCGCAAGGGTGCTGGGTGAGCTGTGAAGTTGTAGGGTTTGAGGGTCTTAGAGTGAGGAGGACTGGATTTGAACTTCAGTTCTGCCATTTCCGTAAAGTGAAGCTGTGGTGGGTTGTAGGATGATGCTAAGACTTGTGTGTCCTCTTCATAAAGTGGAATAATAACACTTTTTTGTTGTTTCCTCAACAAAAAAGTTGAATTCCGCAAATGACCTAAAGCACTGGCTAACCCATAGGCAGTATGTGATGAACTTTGAAGCTTCTCCTTTCTTAATGCCTCTCTGGGTGTAGCTGCTGATGTGGCTCACAGCGGGGCTGGGACGGGGCCTGGGGATTATTGAGGAGGAGGATTCAGCTGCAGAAACCAAAGCTGATTTTCAAATAACAGAAAACTGGATATGCAGTCAGAGCAGAAGATACCTAACAGCAGGGTGAGGAAAAGACATATAGCCTCAAATATGTTATTTTCATTTCAGACGAGTGGTAGAACAAAATAAACTCATACCATAGAACTGAATAAATTCAAGTTGGATTAAATGTATTAACGTACTGGGAGAAAACATCATTCACTACCGTATATAGTGAAGGTAAAAGAAGATCTTTAAAACATGATGACAGGCACTTCCCCTGTGGCTCAGTGGTAAAGAATCCGCCTGCGATACAGGAGATGCTGTTTCGATCCCTGAGTCGGGAAGATCCCCTGGAGAAGGAAATGGCAACCCATTCCAGTAGGGGGAAAAAAAAAACCCAGCATGATGATAAAGCTAGAAACTATCATAAATAAAAAGAGACTAGTGAAGATAGCAGAGTAAAAAGACCCTTAGCTGACCTCCTCCCACGAGCACACCAAAGTCAAAACTATCTGCAGAACAACCCTCGGTGAAAAAGACTGAAACCTACCAAAGGTAGAAACTACCAAAAATAAAATAAATAATTGATAAAATTGGCAGATTTGATCATAAATTTAAAAAATAAAATGGATAGATTTGCTCATAAAAAGAGAACAGCTATACTTCCCAAACCAGTCATAAATAAAACCAAAGGCCATCGACAACCTCGGAAGATATATTTATCATGTATATGGCTGGTAAGAGTTTCAACAACCATAATGTATAAGTAGTCATTAAAAATCAATTGAAAAGAGAAAAATATTTCAGTAAAAAAAATGGTAAAAGAACATGGAAAGATATCACAAAAAAGAAATGTAATTGATCAATATGTGAATAAATGTTCAACTGTATATTAATCAAATATATGCAAAATGAAGTATCATTTTACCTTATTCCTCTGTTGGCAGTAATTGGTGAGCAAAAGCAGACATAAATTGGCAATTTCAGGCTCAACTATCAAGTCTGTAAATGGGTATAACTTTTATGGATACATTTTGATGATACAATTGAAAATTTTTAATTTTTGCATACTCTTTGACCCAGTAATTTTATCTTCAGAAAGTTATTACAAGGAAATAATCATCAGTAAATACAGAGACTTAGCTACAAGAATACTCATAGTAGCATTGTTGACAAAAGCAAAAAGGTAGACAAAATAGAGGATCAATTTAAAACTACCTCAATATTATATGATTATTAAAATAATATATTAACAAGGTATATATATAGGAGAATGTATCTATATTATTCATAATATATGAGTAATAGGTGAATATTCAGTGACATAGATAGAAGTTATTGCATATTGTTAGCTAAAAAAAACAGGCTACAAATTAGTAATATATTCATTATAAGCCTTGATTCATTTTTTAGTACATATATGCATAGAAAGAAACACCATATGTATGTCAAGAGCAGTAATCCCAAGGGGATCATTTTATTTTCTGCTGTTTGGTTCTCAGCATTTTCTATTTTTCTCTGAAATGAATATTTATTACTTTGCAACAATAGAAAATGTCTACTTTTAAGAAAACTTATTTAAGAAAAGAATCCTCCACTTTGACTACTGCAGATTCTACTGCCTTAAGGCTGTCTCTGAAATGTCAGTTCATAAAAGTAATAGATGCCAGGGATGCCAGTTTATGGATGGAAGTATCTCCTATAGAAGATATTAAAGCAAAGCATCAGTAACAAAATCTCCACTCTGTTTCTGGAGTGAAACAGGGGGGTGTATTTCACAGTGGAGTCCCATTGGAATATAAAATCTCAGGTTCTCTGCCTTCTCCCCAGCGATGGCTTTGGTGATGGTGGTCAATATCCTGATGGGCACATTGGAGTGAAGGTGTCTGGTGGCCATGGTCCAGGCTTGGTGAGGCGGGTGGGAGCTAGTAGGGGACAGCAGTGGTGGGAAAGGTTACCGCATCCTGGGAAGCCAGCCCAGGAAGAGCTGTCGGCCTGGGA
Source organism: Moschus berezovskii (assembly GCF_049115385.1). Classification (NCBI taxonomy): domain Eukaryota; kingdom Metazoa; phylum Chordata; class Mammalia; order Artiodactyla; family Moschidae; genus Moschus; species Moschus berezovskii. The sequence continues at coordinate 20,211,188 of NC_142470.1, forward strand.
GGGAAGTGAGGCGTCCTAGTGAGGGCTTGGGCTCTGTTCACCACGTCCTGCAGCCTCTCCAGGGAAGTGAGGTGGCTTGCCTTCCTCCCTACTGCCCCCAGAGCTCATTTAGTCCTGCTGGAGCCCCTCAGATACATGAGAGCCTCGGGCCCACAGCAGCACCAAGAGAGCTGGACGTGCGAAGAGATGCTTTGCATCTGGAGGTGAAAAATGGCTTGAGGTCACTGGGCCCCAGGTCTGGGAAGGTAGCTCTGATGGTGATTCTTCTCCTGCCATCCACCTGGGATAGGGTTGGATTTCCAAATGAACCACAGCACCCAGCTGCCTACAATCTACAAGAAAGGACACCTTTTCTAAGGAAGATAAAGCTCAACATGAGGGCGATGCTTTGGCAGACATTTCAAATGGAGCCCCTGTCTCATCCACGGGATATGGTCCCCCCCAGCCCCCCACCTCTGCTGCAGGAGCCTCAGGCTTTGGACCATATGGTCCCCTGGTCAGTCACAGGAGGAAGGTACCAGCGATGTTACGACACAGTCCCTGGGAAAGTTGTCACACGCGAGTGAGCTGGCCCATCAGACCCCGATCTTAGGAACATGCATGTGGACACATAAAAGATAATCCACTGTTAGTCTTCCTTGGTGGCTCAGATGGTAAAGTCTGCCTGCAATGCAGGAGACCTTGGTTCAATCCCTGGGTCTGGAAGATCCCCTGGAGAAGGAAATGGCAACCCATTGCAATATCGTTGCCTGGAAAATCCCATGGACAGAGGAGCCTGGCAGACCCCAATCCATGGGGTCTCAAAGAGGTGGACATGACCGAGTGACTAACACACTCACACTGTTAGCGGTGGGAAGGGATGTGAAAGAGCCCAGGGAGAGACAAGCCATGGGGCAGAGTTGGGGCTGGAACAGCAGCAGGAGGGGCTCCCACAAGGGCAGAATGCTCGCTCCTGCCTCTGCAGGTATGACCTGTGCAGTCACATGGGGCCCCATGCTTGACTCACTGCCCTGCTCCTGCCTTCTTGAAATCATAATACTTTTTGAACTAGGGTCTTTGGTTTTTCATTTTGCACTAGGCCTTGCAAACTATGAATTATGAAGGCAGCCCCTGTTTTTCATTCACCATTTCAACCATTTTCAAGTATACAATTCAGTGGCTTTTAGAACAATCACCATGTTATGCCACCATCACCACTCCAGTTTCAGAACATCTTCATCACCCCCAAAAGAAACCCTGCTCTGTTAAGTATTTGCTCCGTATTCCTCCCTTCTTGTAGGCCCTCATCTATTTTCTGGGTTTGCCTGTTCTGAGCATTTCATATAGATGGCATCATTATAATATGTGGTCTTTTGTGTGTGGCTTTTTTCACTTTTGTTTTCTTTCGGTTTTTATATTCAATAATTAATTTTTTTTTCTATTTAGTGTTTGTTTATTTTCTTTTTATGATGTTTGTTTTCAAGGTACATCCTGGTTGTAGCTTACATCAGGACTTCATTCCATTTTAGAGCTGAATAATATTCCAGGGTGTCAATCCATCACTTTTTGTTAATTCATGCATCTGCTGATGTATGTTTTGATTATTCTTACTTTTTGGCTATTAAGAAGAGCACTGCTACAAACCTTTGCATACAATACGTTTTTGTTTGGACATATGCTTTCATTTCTCTTAGGATTGTCCTCAGAAGTGGATATCGCTGAGTCACATGGAAACTTTATTCTTAACTTTTTGTGGAACCCCTATGCTGTTTTTTGTACCAGCAACGCACGAGGACTCCTATTTCTCCACATCTTCATCAGCACTTCTTTTCTGTTGTTTTGATCATAGCATACATCCTGGTGGGTGTAAAGTGATATCTCACGTGGCATTGATTTACATTTTCCCGATGACTAATGATGTTGAGCATCTTTTCATGGGCTTATTGGCAATTTGCAGATCTTCTTTGGAGAAGCATCTATCGGATCCTTTGCCCACTTGTTAGCTGACTGTCTTTTTGTTGTTGAGTTGTAGTCCTGACTTTGATCTGGGTGAGGTTTCATCTTCCTTTTCTCCTACGCAGAACCTCCTCACAGTCTGCCCCTCAGCTGGCATGAGCAGATCTTCTTGCCTTTTATCCCCTAAAGAACACAGGTACTAAGCTCTTTTACCATTTCCAACTCTTTTTTTTCTAACCCTCTCCAAAGGTGCTAGTTTCTGCTTTGGGTTTTTACTTTGAGAAACGTCACCCCCATCCAAATACTTCCCTCTGGGTAGCACCGTCCTGGCTCATTTCTTATTGGGGACTATTTTTAAATGTACCCATTAAACCTTAGGCAATTAGCATAATTTGGGGACTTCCTCCCCATTGAGAAGGAGAGAAAGCCACTTGCCTCACTCAGCCATGGATTCATTAGAAACCTCATCAGTGAGGGGCTGTTGATGGGCACTTGCTGTTTGAGGCAAGTCACAGAAGGGAACAGGACACTAGACCCTGAGAAGTAAGTCCCTTTCTGAGTGAGCGCAATAGTGATCATAGTTTCCGGCTACGGCAGATTTTGGAAAAGAAGAAATCTAGAAGCTTCCATCACAGTTCAGATCAGGACTAAGCCCCAGAGTCCTGAAATGGTAGGAATGAGCTGCAGGACTGTTTGGTCCTGGATCCCAGTCAAGCTCAGCCCCTGCTTCCTCTGAGGCCTTGTGGGGGAGCACAGATGAAGGTGAAACTTCCAGACCCGGTGCCTTGACTCTCAGAGATGAGCCTGCAAGAGTTGAGGATCTGCAGCTGGACGCCCTGTATGACTTTGGGTGCCTCTTGTGCCTGAGTGTCCTGGACTGTGAAAATAGGGCAATTTTCGTACCTACCTCGTACGCTAGTATGCACTGGTAATTGCTGTATTCATAGTCTTACTAGAAGAGGGGACCCAATAGCAGGAATGGAATGTCTAAAAGTGAAAGAAAGGATAGAAAGAGGGCAGAGGAGGAAGGTGACCGCTGGGAGTGGCGGTTGAGGGAGAGAGGTGTGGCTTACCTTACTCTTGATAATCAGAACGTAGGCTCTCATGGCAGGAGAGACCTAAACGTCTCCGTGAAGCAGTGAACTGTCCACTGTGGTGGGAAGAGTTCTAGTCTCCGGAGGCTACTTCCCCACCATAGTAACCCTAAGGGGCTCAACAGTCCTATTCATGGAGACCCAAAGCAGACTCTGTGGTCTCCTTTCCTGTCCCTGGCCTGCAGGTCTTACAAGAACACTGCACTTTGCTGACTCCTAGGGCTAGCATCCAGGAATACAGGCAGATTAACACCTCAGGCTCCCTGCACCCCAAATGATGACTGATAGGAGTGGGGTAAACACCCCCACTTCCTCCCCTGCTGGGCAAGCTCAGATGTGTGTGTTGCAAGCTGCAGGTCCCAACGGATGGCCATCATCGCCCACAGTGGGGCGTACTGGGGGACACGCCACCCTGCTGCCCTCTTCTGTTGCTTTCTCCCATCAGCACTGGCCTCCCGTTTCCTGGGATCACCTCCCTAATATTTACCCAAACTGAGCCTTGTCTCAGGGTCACTTCTAAAGATTCCAGACAAGGATGAAGCCCAAATCTGCCCGAGACTTCTTCCCACGGGGCCTGGCCATGCCACCAACGTCCAGGAATAGAGAGCCTCCAAGTATTGTGGGAAAGGCTTCCTGTGGTCCCCTGCAGTCTGAGCCACGGAAGCCCCTTCAACCACCCCCTTTGGGGAGTGGGTCCCCATGGGGTCCTCAAATGAACCCCAGCCCTTATCTCTCTCCTAAGACATCGCCCAGAAAGCCAACTCAGGGTCCTGAGATACCTTGTGCTTGACGCTGAATTTGGTATTAAAAAAAAATTAAAGGTAGAGAGAAAATAGTTGCAAATCTCATGGTTGTTTTATGGGAGAGAGGAACGGGAGAAGGAAACACCCTTCATGCCTTCCTGGGCATCAGGTGCTGTGCTGAGTGATCCTACACAGCAATTACGCTCGGCCCCAGAGTCACGCCACCCTTGCCTTATGTTTCTTGTACTCAAGCACCTCACTCCTCGGAGCCCAGATGTCAACAGGTGCAACCTGCCCTGGCCGGTTCAGCCTGGCTTGTTTCTGCCCTCAGGGCCTCCTGCTGGGGGCTGCCTACTCTGCACTGGAGGATAAGCCTTGTCCAGCCTTCTGGAAGCTCAGTCTGAGGGTGTCAGATTCACCAAAATAACCGAAGGCCAGCCAGATGGTGATGAGGCAAAAATAGAGGCTTGCAGACCATGGGATCTGTAAGAGGGAGACGAACCATGGTCAGGAGCTGGCGAGGGCATCTGTAGGGGGGTTTTGGAGGAGGGGGGATTGGGGCTGGTCCTTGAAGAGGAAGAACCACGGTAATGGTTGTCAGGACTGATAATAGCAGCCATAGCTCAGTTTTGTGCCCAGAACGGTTCTAAGCACTTACATCTTTGGGTCCTTTAACCCTCCACCACCCTATTAGGCAGTGCTGGGATCAGCTATCATTTAACAGATGCAGAAACTGGGGCGCATAAAGTGACATTTTTTGATAAAGGACACGTGAGTTGAAGGGGCTTCCCAGGTGGTACAGTGGTAAAGAATCTGCCTGCCAATGCAAGAGATGCAGAGATTTGAGTTTGATCCTGGGGTTGGGAAGATCCTCTGGAGGAGGAAATGGCCACCCGCTGTGGTATTCTTGCTTGGAAAATTCCATGGACAGAGGAGCCTGGTGGGCTGCAGTCTATGGGGTCACAAAGAGTCGGACGAGTAGCACACGCACATACACATGACTTGAAAGTGGCAGAACAGGGTTTTGACTCCTGTTGCAGAATAAGGCTGAGCAAACTGGCCTCCTGGACTGGATGGAAGGTCTGAGCTGAGGCAAGGGGACTGCAAACCACACAGAAGACCCTGGGATGCAGGGCGATGGGCTGAGTGCTGTGAGCTGAGACCAACTGGACAGAGAAGGGCCTAGAAGGCTCAAGCAAGAGGTTCAGACACCGTCATGCTGGGGGCGGGGCGGGGGGCAGTAGGCAGTACCTCCTGCCCAGATCTGAGGTCTCTAAAGTTCATTGCACGATGCAGCGACTGCAGGATGGATGTGGCTTCAGAGCCAGAAAGAGGCCAGTTCACCGAGTCTGAGTCCAGCAGCCTTGCCTGAGCTGGTACGTGTCTAGACGTGGACATTGACAGAAGTTTAAACATCACACAGCTGCCCTCCGAGCAGCTTTCCTGGACACCCAGACTTTCTTCCTTCTCCCTTCTCCTTCCCTTTCCCTGGACACCCAGAGTTAACCGCTGTGTGACCACAGCCCAGCTATCTGCCACACGCTCACACGCCCTCAGGCTCAGGACCTGCCTGGGCCAATTCTTCCTGATGGACAACTCTCATGACTCTTCCTTTAGTTTTCTGCTGGTCTCCATCAGAGTTCTCAGGAGGAAGGTCCTGGGGTCACAGCGGGGCCTGATCCTCCTTGTGGGTCTCCAAGGGCGGCATCTCTGATTGGTCAGTAGGGAGGAGGCAGTTGGGAGAGAGAGAGAGAGCTATTTATAATAAGTTTAATGCAGATAAAAAGTCATAGAAAGCCAGATTCTGGCCATAGGTGATGTCTTCTCTAGATGGGTCTGACCTTGAAAGTGAAAGTCGCTTAGTCATGTCCAACTCTGTGGCCCCATGGAATAGTCCATGGACTTCTCCAGGCAAGAATACTGGAGTGGGTAGCCATTCCATACTCCAGGGGATCTTCCCAACCCAGGGATCGAACCCAGGTTTCCCGCATTGTGGGCGGATTCTTTACCAGCTGAGCCACCAGGGAAACCCTATGGCCTGAGCCAAAATCTCCTTCTATCCCTATGGCTACAGGGACAAGCGTGACAGTCTTCTCCTAGGCTGGCTGCGTGGTAAAAAGAGGGAAGCCCAGCCAGCCGAGTTCTCCCTGATTCTCCCCTTCCCTCCTGCCGTGGGCACTGCAGTGAAGAGGGGACAGTTACGCATGGCTTTCATGTCAGACTTCCCTCCGAGCGACGTTCATTCCCCTGCTCAACCTGCTTTTTGAGTCATTCAAACCCAACACAGCTCAGCTCCTGGGCGCGGTGGCCGGGCTCAGGAAATGAGGTGCTGTAGCAGCGGGAATGGGGTGGGGAGGGTCCGGGGAGGGAGAGGGCTTGGGGCTCCCCAGGGGGAGGCGGGCACCTCCCGGGGAGTCTGTACCATGGCTGCCCCCGGTCCCCCACCAAGGGCTCAGCTCACAGGCAGGTGACAAACACAAGGCAGGGACCCCCAACCACAGAGACATTAGGCGTTTTAGGGGCCAGCGGAGTGTCAGGACGAGTGGCCCTGGCAGGCCCAGCCCTCCCCAGAAGACTAGGCGCCGTGCTCCAGGACTCTCGTCCTCTCCACGGTGCCCTTGTCCTCAAGGAAGTGCTGACCTCTTGCCCCGTCCCTCTGGCTCCATCAGGAGAACAGCACCTAAATAATAATACCAGAGAGAGCACGATGGGGCAGACGTGATGTGCAGCGTCTCTGGCAACAACTGTTTCTTCCTCCCGTGGCTGAGAGGTGCTCTCCGCCGGGAGCTGGTGGGTGAAGCCGGAAACTCCTCCTTGGATTTCTGGCTCTGAAGCTCCTGCTGATTCTGAAAGGCATTGTCCCTGAGAGGGGTGGGGACGGAGAACGAAGGGATGAAGCAGGGAGGTGGAGTTTCTGGAAGCCAGAGCGGGGCAGCCTCCTCAGGCACCTCCGACCTCGCCTCATACAGGCTGTTTCCTGTTCACAGCTGCATGGGACCAGCCCTTGGAATAGCTTTCCAGCTGGCCCTGTTCTCAGTTGAAGTCAATTTACACTGAGTTAAAATATCAGAAAGGTTGTGTCTGAAGAATCGCATCCTCCTTCCTGCCCCCCAGGATTGGAAGTTTGAAGTGAAAGGGGCTCCCAGGAAAAGACTGAGTAGTTAGAGACCCCAGAATTCTTCCTCTACTGAACTTGGAGACCTTCTTCCTCGCTGGGCCCTGGCGTGCTTCATCATAACTGCATGACATCCCATCTTCTGGATGAAGAAACTGAGGCTCGGGGAGGTTAAGGAACTCGGCAAAGGTCACTTAGCTCATTCATGTCAGAACCAGGGTTCCAATCCAAGTTTCTTGGACTCAGGGTCTGCTCACTTGCTGCTACATTATAGATTTCCATTTTGTTATTGTTCAGTCACCAAGTCGTGTCCGATTCTTTGCAACCCCAGGGACTGCAGCACGCCAGACTTCCCTGTCCCTCACTATTTCCATTACAGGAAGCATTAGGGGGCTATCTGTTGAAGTACAATAAAAAGAGCAAAAAAAAAAAAAGTAATTTGGGCGGAGCATCCCTGGCTGTCCAGTGGTTAAGACTCAGTGCTTCCTCTGTAGGGAACATGGGTTTGATCCCTGCTCAGAGAAATAAGATGCTGTTCAGCTAAAGAAAAAAAATAACTTGGAAAAGTTTGGCTACTATTTCTTCATCCCATGAATCACTTGGTGTCTTAGAAGGGGATAAGGTGAACTTTCTTAAAGATTCACAACTGTTCCAAAAATAATGAGATAGTAAGAGTCTTCCTCTTGTTTCCTCATAGTCGATTTCATTCTTTAATTTCATATTTAAAAGTTAGATGTAAATGATTAGGGGCTTCCCAGGTGGCACTAGTGGTAAAGAACCTGCCTGCCAATTCAGGAGACATAAGAGATATGAGTTCGATCCCTAGGTCAGGAAGATCCCCTGAAGGAGAGCATGGCAACTCACTCCAGTATTCTTGCCTGGAGAATCCCATGGACAGAGGAGCCTGGCAGGCTTTCATTCCACGGGGTCACAAAGAGTTGGACACGACTGCAGCGGTTTAGTGCACACACAGGTACTTAAATGTTTAGCTGTCAACAAAGCCCCCGTGGGCACGTCCAGGGCAGCGCAGATGTGCTGGCTATGGTCTGTCCTGGCTGGGAATTCCTCAGGCCCAGGTGTTTTGTCCCCAAGAGAGGAGGCTATCCTTCAGGCACAGCGAGAGGATGGCCATCAACATGCGTCTGCACCTGAGCTGCTGGGGGTGCACTTCTCAGGCCTTGGTCCTCAGGACATCAGCGAGCATCTCATCTCTGAGCTCTCTCCTCACACTTGGCAGTCACCAGGTTATGAATCTCCAGATTTGAGTGATTTTCATCCCTTCACTGCCAATGGAATCACCCTTTTCCCTGCTCTTTCCCTATGTGAGGGGACCTTGGTTTCTTCCTCCAGGATCTCTTGCCTATTACTTTCTAGCAGCTCAAGCTGGATTTTTGAAACTACTCCTGACCTCTTAAATCAATCTCTCAGTGTGAGATCTATATTGGCAAGCCCTCTTGTGGTTGCAGTTGATGGAAACCCTGCTTGAGTAGTTTAGGTGAGAGTCAAGTTGATGGTGAGACTCAAGCAGTCAGCAAAGTGGGGGTTAAAGACAGACCTCACCTCTTGACTTCCAAGAGCTTCCAAAATTTTCTCTGTCTCCTCTGTGGCTCTCCTGAAATGTCAGTTTTATTTTCTTCTGACTGCAGGCCGACTTCTGCCTCAGAGCATTATGGCAGCCAACATCCCCTAATTCCAACTGGTCTTGCTTGGGTCTGTCAAAGGATTAATACAATGTTTTTTAAGAGTAAAACTGTTTCTTTCCTAGAGGAGATGAATATAGGTCAAATATTTTATTTAACTAATTAATAATGAAAGATCCAACAAGATGAAAAGATCAGGTTTAAAAAAGAATCCAAAGAGGAGATATATATGTATGTATACACAAGTAAATACACATGCAATCAGGAAGGCAGAAATGAATTTGCTACTAGATATAAAACTGTCTTCTTCCACAGAGGGTACTAATCAGTTGCAACTTGGCAAGACAAAATTGTTTGCATTTCTATGAACAGAAATAATGGCAGTCACCTTCATCTCTCTACCATGAGTTTTAATCTTTAAATATTTGAATAATAATCAAAGACAATGAAAGACACAGACCCTTGTAGGATCAGATAACCCTCAAAATGTTCCCTAGGCAAAGTCTAGCATTCCACTAAAAGGATATCCAATCTGTTTTTGCTCATTTGAGAATTTCACAATTTTTCATGGTTGGTCACATGCCCTGGGGCCAATTAACCATGGCCAGAGGGGCGGGATGCTATGAGTGGTCCAGCATGGGACAGGTGTACATCCTTGTGTCCATCATTCTGTCCAGAAGACAGGGGCATACAACTTTGCCGTAAGCTACGGGGAGCCCATCTGAGGCTGCTGGGGTCTTTCTCGGAGAAGGTGAAGTAGTGGTCACTGGGATGTGACCCCCTTCTTGTTCCCAGGTTGTCCAATGCAATGAACGAATGAAAACTGCAATTAAATGTTCTTTTTCCTATACTTTTTATTTTGAGCACAAAAACAAAAGCTGTTTTAAGCAATTTACATATGCCTATAAGTCTCTTGTGTTTTTCTTCTGGCCTAGTTTTCTGTTTACCTAGAAATTTCTAAAGTTTTCACACCATTGATTGTATGTCATTCACTCATTCATTTGCTAGACACATGTTTACAAGTACCAGCCTGGCTCCGTATTCCTGCTGGGTGTTCAGCTGTAAGCTTTGTTCATCAAGTTCTTGTTTCTTGATCTTTCCTTCTAGTGGAGAAGACAGACAGCAAGGAGGTAAACAAGTACATGCCTGCGTTCTTAGTCACTTCATTCGTGTCTGACTCTTTTGTGACCCCATGGGCTGTAACCCATCAGGCTCCTCTGTCCATTAGATTATCCCAGACAAGAATACTGAAATGGGTTGCCATGTTGTTCTCCAGGGGATCTTCTCCAGCCAGGGATCGAATCCGTGTCTTCTGTGTCTCCTGCATTGCAGGCAGATTCTTTACCCATTGAGGCAGCTATGTACAGTAGCATTATTCAAGATGAGAGAGAGCCAGCCTAGCAATGGTCAGGGGTCAGAATCACAGGCAGAGGGCTAAACATGTATGGGGGCCCCCAAGGAGAATGGGTTCACCCCATCAACAGACACACAGAAATTAACTCCTGACACCTTTCATGTTTCACTAAATTCCAGGCATGTAAGCTCTATCATCACAGATAATTTTTCATTTTGAGATTAAAAAGTTATATTGGTCAAGGCCATAGTGAAAGTGAAAGTTGCTCAGTCATGTCTGACTCATTGCAACCCCATGGACTACAGTCCATGGAATTCTCCAGGCCAGAATACTGGAGTGGGTAGCTGTTCCCTTCTCCAGTGAATCTTCCCAACCCAGGGATCAAACCCAGGTCTCCCACATTGCAGATGGAGTCTTTTCCAGCTGAGCAACAAGGGAAGTGCAAGAATTCTGGAGTGGGTAGCCTATCCCTTCTCCAGGGGATCTTCCCAACCCAGGGATTGAACGCATGTCTCCCGCATTGCAGGTGGATTCTTTACCAACTGAGTCACCAGGGAAGCCCAAGAATACTGGAGTAGGTAGCCTATCCCTTCTCTAGGGGATCTTCCCGACCCAGGAATCGAACCAGGGTCTCCTGCATTGCAGGCGGATTCTTTACCAACTGAGCTATAGGGAAGCCCAAGATGATAGAATGGGATGTGTTTTACCTAAGAATTTGTCAGTTCGGTACACAACCTCAATATATTTAGACACGGGGTATGAGGGCCCCCCCAGTCTGAAGGGTGGACCTGCCCTGCCACACGCACGGCAGGACTGCATAGGCCTGGGGGCTGCCCCCTGCCCCCACCCCTATCACGGCTCCTCTGGGACCCTGGATGGAGAATAAGACGCTGCAGTAGGTGAAGGCCGTTTGGAGGGCAAGAGGACAGGGCCAGGCTCCCAGGCAGCCAGAGCATTTCTGCCCGCTGTTTCTGGGCCCCAGCGGCACGGGAGCACCACCAGCAGCCCTCACAGCCCACCCCTGCTCCTGTCCACACGGCTCATCTGGACCTCAGGCCGGCCTCATTAACTCACATTGCTCAAGGCTTTTCTTTAAAAAACTATGCTTTTCTTCACGGGGAAGAGAGGGGGGAGGCCCCATAGCAAGTGGTGGGTCCAAAGGGCCAAGACAACATGTTGAAGCCTTCAAATTCACTGGGAGAGCTGGGTGATGGGGAGAAAGCAGGCCCTTCTCCCCCGGTCCCCGGCCTCCACCTCCCTCAGACTCCATCGTGGGCTTCCCGGGACTCCAGCTGCGACTGGGAACCCGAGGCTGCAAGGACAACCCTGGTGACCGGGCCAAGCAGTGTGGACAGAGACTCTGAAAGTCACTGAAAAGATAGTGAGCGTCCCTGACCTCCGCGGGGGGACCTCAGTAATGAGTCGCTATCAGTTTCTTCAAATTAGCATGTAATTTGATACCACCGCTATTCCCTGGACAATTAGCTGTCCGGCTGTTCCTTAATAATACTTGGATGATCTAAAGCTGACTCATTCTTGGTTGGTGTTCTTTCCCCGCATCTGCACGTGTCTAATTAGCACCTTCTCCCAGAGGCAGATGGAGAAGTGTCCTTAACCACAGAGCGCTGGCCCCGGGCCCCACAGTTTCTGCTTCAGACGTGAGCCCGCAGCCTGCTGTGCTCAGGGCAGTTGGCCAGGGCAGGGAGGGCAGCGAGACCCTCTAAGAGGAGAAGCACTGCATGCAAGGGTCAGTGCACCACAGGGCAATGACCGTGCCAGACGCTGGGATCAGAAGGCAACACGGTGGGGGATTCAGTTGTCAGGATTCAGTTGTCTCCAGCTGGGGCATCAAGGGGGCCAAACAGGGGAGGAGGACCAGGCGTTTCTAGGTTGAAGGATCAGTGTCCTCCTGGTTGACTCTTGTCTCTGTGTGAAGTCACTGTGCTCCGAGGTATTGGCCACACGAATCTATGAACTGACTCCTGCCTGGGGCAGGACCCTGGCTTCCCAGCTCACAGTGTGGTCTAGGAGGCCCAGGGCTGAGTAGATACCCAGCATGGGTCTCAGCTCCTTGCTTCCGGGGAGTGCTCGTGGGACAAAGCTTTCCCGAGATCAGAAGGGATACTTGCTGGCTTTCTGCTCAGCTAAGCTGTCAGGAGGAGCTGTGCGGCCCAAGGGTGACAATGAGATCGCGTGTGTGCCTGTTCACTTTCAGTCGTGTCAGTCTTCGAGGCCCCAGGGACTGTAGCCCATCTGCCAGGCTCCTCTGTCCATGCGATTTCCCAGGCAAGAAGACAGGAGTGGGTTACCATTTCCTTCTCCAGGGGATCTTTTCGACTCGGGAGACCTGCGTGTCTGCATTGGCAGGCGAATTCTTTTCTACTGAGCCATCTGGGAATCCCACAGTAGGATTAAAGGCACAGAGTTCAGACACGTCCTCAAATGGCTAAGCTCCTGTTTCTACCACGATACTGTAGCCCAGCTCTGTTTTGTGAAACCTACTTACATTCTTTAAAGTTGGAATATTCTGCTGCGCTAGATCATGAATTCCCAACACGAGTGATATTACCTCCAAGAGGGCAAAAATCAGTTCTCAGGGTAAACACATTTTTTTTTTTTATTCTTTTTAGGTATAAAGCACAGAGTGAAGCCATACAGAGATATATGTATACACAGTATGCCATACACAGTACGTGGTATTCAGGTTTCATGGGGTTTGGTGCGAACAGGAAAATCTAAAAAGTCTAAAAATGTCCCTGGGGAATGATAAAGAAGATGATTCTAAGACACACTGAGCTGGAAGGAGAGGAGACTGATGACCACATCCTCCCCTCCTCTTCTCTTAAATATATTTGGAAGTGAGATTGCATGCATCAGGGGTTAGTAAAGATGCGTAATGTAACTGATTATTCTGTTGTTCAACAGACATTAATGAGTACCTGTAATAATATGCCAGGTGGGCTTCTCAGCTAGATCAGCAGTAAAGAATTTGCCTGCCAATGCAGGAGACGCAAAAGATACAGGTTCGATCCCTGAGTCTGGAAGATCCCCTGGAGAAGGGAACAGCAACCCACTCCAGTATTCTTACCTGGGATAGTCCTGTGGACCAAGAAGCCTGGTGGGCTACAGCTGAGAAAAGTTGGACACGACTGAGCAAGTGAGCACAGTATTATGCCGGGCACTGTCCCAGAAGCCCTGAATGAAGGACAGCAAAAATTCCTTCTCTCACTGCTGAAGCTCACGGACAGTATATACTCAGCTCTCTTAAGGCCACCCCTAACCCCAGCCCAAAGTCTCATCTCACTATATTTGTAGCTTCTCTGTGATGGCCACACTCTTTTTCCAAGTACTAAAGTCTCTATTGTCATTGTTCAGTTGCTAAGTCATGTCCGACTCTTTGGGACCCAGGGACTGCAGCACACCAGGCTTCCCTGTCCTTTGCTATCTACCAGAGTTTGGTCAAACCCATGTCCATTGAGTCAGTGATGCCATCCACCCATCTCACCCTCTGTTGTCCCCTTCTCTTCCTGCCCTCAGTCTTTCTCAGCATCAGCATGTCTATTAACAGAATAAATTACCCTAAAACTTAGATGCTTAATATACTCATAAACATTTCTTTTTCTCTTATAGTTTCTGCAGGTCAGAAAATCAGTGGCTTGGCAGTTCTGGTTCAGGGTCTCCCAGGAGATTGCTTGTCAGTGTCAGCCTGGGCTGTAGCCATCTGAAGGCTTGCCTGGGGCTGAAGGAGCTGCTTCCAAGGTGCCCCTCTCTTGTGATTGGCAAGTTGATGATGGCTGCCAGTGGAAACCCTCTATTCCCTTCCTCACCACAGCACTGCTCGAGCATCCTTCCAACATGGCAGCTGGCTTCCCCTAGAGCAAGTGATCCAGAGAAGGGAAGGAGGAAATGGTGATGTCTTCTGTGGCTTAGCCTCGGAAATAGCACACAGTCACTGCCACGGTATTTCTTGGTCCCAGGGGCCAACCACGACTGAATAAGAGGAGGGGCTACACGGGGCGTGAGAACAAGAAAGTGAGGTTCGCTGTGAGGAGCTTCATCTTGCAGGGAAAAAGCAACAACGAAACAAGAAACGATTTTGAGTAACTGAGAGGATGTAAGAAAAGACAATTCGTTTAGAATAGTTCCTTTCCAGCATCACAGAATTGGCAGCATAATTCCTCCTCTGTTAACTGGCTCTACTTTGAATATCATTTACACAATCATTATATTACAGGCATTGTTTGTTTGATTTCTATGTCAATACATAGGGAAATTGGGGAAGATTTTAAAAATTGGAAGTACAAGACAAATTCAATGTTTGAAGAATGACAATGTAAAAGCAATGGTGGAATAAAAAACTGGGATGTGGGTGCCGTGAGCAGAGGTGGGTAGAAATGCAGGGACCCTGATTATCCATCTCACATGGTAGGGGAGGAAGAGACAAGACCTATAATTGATGGATCAATGAATAAAGGTTTTCGTGTAGTATGTAAACTGAAGTAGGTAACCATTAGTGCTTCCCTGGTGGCTCAGCTGGTAAAGAATCACCTGCAATGCAGGAGACCCTGGTTCAATTGCTGGATCAGGAAGTTCCGCTGGAGAAGGGATAGGCTACCCACTCCCGTATTCTTCTGCCTGCAATGCAGGAGACCTGGGTTCAATCCCTGGATTGGCAAGATCCCCTAGAGGAGGGCCTGGCAACCCACTCCAGTATTCTTGCCTGGAGAATCCCCATGACCAGAGGAGCGGGCTTCAGTTCATGGGGTTGCAAAGAGTCGGACATGACTGAAAGACTTAGCACAGCACAGCATAAGTAACCATTAGGTTCTTGGGTAACCACAGAAAAAGTATAAGTATTACTTTCAAATTGCAAGGAGGGGTTTCCCTGGTGGCCCAAGGGTTAAGAATCTTCTTTGCAATGCAAGGGAAACCAAGGTCAATCCCTGGTCCCAGAGGAGCCCACATGCCACAGAATAACTGAGCCCGTGTGCTGCAACTACCGAGGCCACGCTCCAGAGCCCATGTTCCACAAGAGAAGCCACCGCCTGGAGAAGCCCGGCACCACAGCTGGAGACCGGCCCCTGCTTGTAGCAACTGGAGAAGGCCTGCACGCAGCATCAAAGACCCACCACAGCCGAAATAAATCCCTTTTTGAAAATTTCAAGGAGGAGTTGAGGGAAGGAGGTGGAGGGTGGTGAAAGTGATCCAAAGTTATTAGCCTTCGTGAATGGTAATCAGTTAATACTGCTTCAGATTAAAAAGCAAAAGCACAGCCTAAACATACTATTAAGACAAAACAAAACAAACACAGTTTTTGACCTCGGAAATGTATGCTATTACGTACTGCTTGAAATTGTATTTCCTGGTACATTTATTTTGTTTTTAAAATAGCTTTATTTTATCATCTCTCTCTGGCTTTAGAAAACCAGAATTTGAAGACTCAGGTAGAGTTTAAAAAGCCCAATTTTCCCAGTGCACTGAGAATTTAGGCTGGATGCTATGATTTGATAGGCAATAGTAATATTGGCAGATACCTCATACGATTATTGTGTTATTTAATTTAATTTATTATTAAATTAAATACAATATTTAATGTAAAGCATTTAACAATGTCAGGCACATAAAAATTCATTGTTGATCTTACTATTAATATTATTAGAATTATAACACTATTAGTACAAATATTAATAATAGGATATTGATTGGGATGAGAAAGGATATTGAGCTATATTGAAGTAATACATTTGTATGTATTCATTTACTAGTTCAAGAGACATGCTGCTTCGATATCAATAGGCACGCTAGTGCCAGTGGAATGCTATGAGGCCATTAAAATGATTTTGAAAGAGGTTGTTTACTGTTATGCAAGGATATTAAGTGAAAATATTATGTTTCAAAGCAGTATGTTTCATGCAGATTTTGTTCATAGATTAAGAATATAATAAATGTGCACTAATAAATATTTAATCGAAGGAATAGATGACGTAATGGCTATTACGTACATATTATACACACATACACACAAACTTCCACCAAAATATTAATAGTCTTATCCCTAAGTAGAAAGTTTTGCAGTTGTTGTTATTTCCTCCTTTTAAAATGTGCATTTTCTAAACAATCCCTAAAATACTTCATTACCTTTGTAGTACAAAACAAACATACACAACAGAGAAAGAAACAATGGGAAGTTATTTAAAGATACATTCAGTTCAGTTCAGTCGCTCAGTCGTGTTCGACTCTTTGCGACCCCATGAATCACAGCATGCCAGGCCTCCCTGTCCATCACCAACTCCCGGAGTTCACTCAAACTCATGTCCATGGAGTCGGCGATGCCATCCAGCCATCTCACCTTCTGTCATCCCCTTTTCCTCCCGCCTCCAATCCTTCCCAGCATCAGAGTCTTTTCCTGTGAGTCAACTTGTCGCATGAGGTGGCCAAAGTATTGGAGTTTCAGCTTTAGCATCAGTCCTTCCAATGAACACCCAGGATTGACCTCCTTTAGAATGGACTGGTTGGATCTCCTTGCAGTATAAGGGACTCTCAAGAGTCTTCTCCAGCACCACAGTTCAAAAGCATCAATTGGAAACTCTCAAAACTGTTTATGTTTTTACTTGGCATTTTATTGCAAAGAGTATTTGGGTAGCAAGGGCATGATTGTCAGAGGAAGTTAGCTGTATGCTAAATGACCTTTAGGAACGTGGTTTGGGGCCAGAAGTCCCATCTCTTTTCCATCATCCCCAAGTGACAAGTGCAAGAATTGCTGATGTGGTTCCTGGGGGGAAATAGCCAAACTTTAATTAAAGAGTTGACCTCAGAACCGAAAACTGGTGATGAAACAAAGCACACCTGGAGGAGAACCTGGCACTGCCTCACGTGCCTGCAGAAGGAGGCCAAAGCCCCCTTCCAGCATCTGGTGGATTCAGTGACAGAAAACTCAGGATCTCCCCTGCTCACTGGTGGGCCGGATCTTTCTATCTTTCTGACCTTGATTCATCCATTTAGGCAAATCCGAGCCTCACTGAAAATTGAGGAAGATTCCTGAAAATATTTAGGGTGGGCTAAGGTATTTTTTCCCCTGTGATTCACTGAAAAGCTTGAAGTTTAACTTTATGATTAGGTTCACAAGTGACAGCTATTCCCAGACTCACTCCTTGCTTGCTGAAAACAGTGTTCTTGTAATGAATGTCTACGGTTTATCTTTTGGAAATTGGGGGTTTCCATTTTTGTTCTTTTCATGGCATTACATGCAGGTCATTTCAAAAGATGATCTGCTGTTCCAATGACTTTAGGATATTCCTAAGAAGGAGACACATGATTTCAAAATTATATTTCCCCTAAAAGAGACAGAAAGGGATTACCAATTGTCCCAAAATGTAGATGAGAAAGAGAAAGTAAAAGGCATGTCTAGGCATTTCTCTGCCTTTCATATCCTTATGCCTGCTCTCCCTCAGCCAAGCCTTTGCCAAACAAGAGGAAGTCTATTCTGAATGTGAATCAGAGCTGTGCCCCATTACCTGCCAATTTTCTATAATTTTCAAATAACATTTCTTCTTTTTAATTTTCTTGGAATATAATATGGCTGCCAAGGCTGCATTGGCTTGTGTGAAATTCTTTGAAAGGAAGAGATACAGTAGCAAGAACAGGAAATAATTTAAAAAAAAAAATTCAGTTGAATTCAAAGCAAAAATAACGAAAGTGGCTTTGCCCAGGAGAAAAGCTGGGAACTGAAGCGCCCTAAGGGACTTTTCTCAGAACTCATGGAGATGAGAAAAGTTAAGTGGCAGCAAGGATGGGGAAGCTAATAGCAGTCTCCACTGAGACCGGCCTTTTCCAGAGCTTTCCATGCGTCATCTCCCAGGGCTTGTGACAACTCATTGACACGCTTATTATTATTATTATTAATCATTACTATTAGGTCCCTTTTACAAATGAGGGATGGCGAGAACGTCTGTTTCTGTTGGAAGGAAATTCCAAATAGAAAAATAAGATTCATCTGGCTTCATTCAGCCTCCAGATTTCTGTTTTCAAAAGGCTGCCCTTCAGCCTGGATGGGAGGGGAGTTTGGGGGAGAACGGATACTTGTATATGTATGGCTGAGTCCCTTTGCTGTCCACCTGAAATCATCCCAACATTGTTAATAAGCTATTCTCCAATATAAAATAAAAGGGATTACCAATAAAAGGTTTTGGTTTTTTTTTTTTTTTTTTTAAGAAGGCTGCCTTCCTGCATCCTCACTCAACACACTCAACACAGAATCAGTGCGGAACACAAACTGAAGTCAACAGAATGCTCTCTTCACTGCTCTCCCCTCAGACCCTGGAAAGTCTCCTTTCTTGGGGGGACAATCAGGGAAAGCCATGCGGTCCAAACATGTTCTGATTCCCAGGAAGAAGTTCCAACCACCCGTCAGCTGGATGAGACTTCAGTTGTGGAGGGTTGGAACCAAAAGGGACCAGAACGACTCCATCGTTTACTGGGAAAAACCAGGAGTTAAAGGACTTGCTGGAGTCACCCAGAGCATCGGCAGAGCCGAGATGGAACCCCTGGCACGCTGTTCCCATCTCCGTGTTCTCACTGCCTTCTCCGCCACGCCCTCCCCTCTAGGGCAGCCATCTGCTCATCTCCGTCTCCCTGATCCTCTTCCCTCCAAGAGGAGATACGTTTGGGTTCTGCCTTCTTTAGAACAGACTGTAGCTTTACCCTCTTTGCAACCCACAAGAGTATCTTGTCTGTGGCAGGTTTTTCAATGCATGCTCGTGACTGACTACTGTCTTCAGGTGGCCAAGCTTCTGTCTTCACTCATCCTGTATCACCATTAATAGCATTAACCCACTCTTGAGCCATAGTTTCCATCCCAGATGTACTCGAGCAAACTGCAAAGACAGGCTGGTGAATTATCCCATACCATACAGCAAGCATCAGCAGAGGTAAAAAAAAAACAACAACAACTCTTAAATTCTGCCATGATATCCACTTAATATGACAAAGGAAGTGCTTCTTTCTCTACACACAGTTACCAGCACATGCTTCACCAGGTGCCAGGCACTGGACTAGGCTGAAGGAGGTCCTCGGGGTGTGCAAGACAGATTCTCACTCCCTTGTCTTCCTTTAACCAAGAGAAAAGGGGAGAGAACTGGACAGCATGCCTGGTGGATGCGAGGCAGAACTGTGAGAGATTTGCACTAGAAGGGAAGTGGTTGCAATATCCTGGGGTATGAGGGAGTTGAGAGTCTTGGCAAGAATTTGATTAAGCACTGTTCCATGGAGGCCGCCCCAGCAAAGGAAGGCAGTCAAGATGAGGGCCGAGAGTACGGAAGGGAGAGAGAGGGGAGGTCTCCCTAAGGTCCACCTGCAGGCGCATCCTCAGTGAGAGGGAGGGTCAGGGAGCTAGAGACTGTGGTCAGAGTGGACCCCAGGCTTCAAGACTTCTGGGCAGGTATGCCTCTGAGTGATGGTAAGTTCCAGCACCGACCAGACTCCATTACTAGTGACCTTCCCCTGCTGGGCCACCTAGAATCCCAGGAGGGGCCCAGAAGAGAGGAATATAACACAGCAGTCCTAAGGCTGGTCCTGAGTCCATCAGAGATGTCATTACTCATCACTGGATCTTTTTCTGACTCCACTGATTTCTGTAAAGAGCCTCCTTTTCCTTTAAAGTTTCTTCTCTAAGTAACCTGCTTTGGTTTCCTCTTTCACTCAGCCTTTGGAATACCTGAAGGATGCTCACTCCTTTTTTGGGCAAAACAATTACTGTGCAAACAGACTCATTTTCTTTTGCCAGTTACCTTGGAGTTATCACTTCCACTTAAATAGAATCTGAACTAAAAATAGGTGTACTGAAGTGGGTTTCCACCTGTCTTCTCTTGCTTCCTGACACCTGCGGTCCTCTCCTTTTCAAAGCAAAATAAAGCTGTGTGCAGACACACAGACGCCCACCAGCGAAGGCGAGCACATTTAGGGAACGGACATCAGCTAACATACACTTTTATCTTTCAACCTCCTGTCTCCCCTGTATTTTTCAGAAAGCTGGGGAACAGAAGAAGCAGAAATGCCAGACTGCTTTTTTGGCTATAGCTCTGAAAAAAGAATGATCTGAAAAAGTGGTCGGCCTATAAGATAAAGATGTGGGCTGGATATGCTGCCTTTTTAAATGTCAAGGTTTTTGTTGAATAGGCATTGAGTTGGAATGGAAAGGTCAAAGCTGACAGACTAAACTCACACTCAGAAAAGCAGTTCGAAGTTCCTTTCCTTCCTAACCCCTCCCCTTCCAAATGGAAGGTTGCTAACGTCACCCTAGCACAGCAATTAATGGCTCATGAGCACAAGCCAAAAACTAAACCAGCTTGAGGAACTATTCAGTACAATGTAATAGCAGCTTAATGTCCTTAAAACCAAAACACTTTGTGGCAACTAGAAATCCTTTTTATTAAAGAAAGTCTTCATTTAGGCAAATAATCAGAAAGGGTATCTGATCCTCTGGGACCCCAGACTCTTCTTCTTCTCACAATGAAATCACTTGGTTTCTGATACAGGCTTAGTTTCAGCCCAGGCACTAGGATCAACACAGCCTCTGTCTGGGGGTGGAATCTAGAAACACTAGGTTGGCATCAGACAAGTCATCATGATGATGTCTGCCCCGTTCAGCACACACACCAGGAACTGGACATGATGCTTGTTACAAGGGATGCTTAAATTTAATAATACAGAAATGGCAGCACCTCTGCCTCCCAGAATCTCTCTGCAGCTTGAGAGAGACATAGTCAGATAACGACAGTGTGGGGATGTCGGGGCTCAGACAGGGTGGCATAGGGTACTTGGAGGGGCCCAGAGAATGGAGAACAATTCCCTTTAACTCTGGGCCAGATGGCAGGCAGTGGGGTGCCTGCCAGTCTTCTCTTGCTCAGGTTTTGTGTTCCAGCTTAGAAGCTGGTCCTGTTTGTCCTGAGCACATCTGGGTGTCTCACACCTAGATGCTGACAGATGCCACCGACACCTCCACGCTTTTATTCCCAGGTTTCCTGCCCTCTGTATCACTGTCTGACTGTACATTAGAATTTTCTGGAGAACTTTTAAAACTCTGCTATGAAGGAACACCTCAGACCCATGAAACCATAAGTCCTGGGGGCAGGACCCAGGCAGCAAGAGTTTTGGTTTTTTTCTTTTTGTGTGTGTTGGGGTATAGCCGCTTAACAATGTTGTGATAGTTTCAGGTAAACAACAAAGGGACTCAACCAAACATATACATGCCTCCATTCTCACCCCAAACCCCTCCCATCCAGGCCACACAGCAAGAGTTTTGAAAGCCTTCCAGGTGGTTCCAGTGTGCGGCCAAGACTGAGAACCCTTGTTTGCATTCATCTTCCAGACCAACCTGTGGATCATCCCCAGCTCCTGGCCTTGGTTCCCCTGCTGGCTTCCACCCCACCTGAGAAGGCAGTCACATCCATCATCAGAACCAGGGCTTCCCACTCTGACCCATCCCCTGGCCAGTGGCTCCTGGTACCCACTGTGACAGCTAGAGGCATTCAGAAAATATTCAGATGTGTTAAGGATGCCTCTATCACTGGTGTTTAACTGGGGTTTAGGACTTCCCTGGTAGCTCAGGCAGTAAAGAATCTGCCTGCAATGCAGGAGACATGGGCTTGATCCCTGGGTCAGGAAAATCCCCTGGAGGAGGGAATGGCAACCCACTCCAGTATTCTTACCTGGAGAATCCCATGGACAGAGGAGCCTGGCAGGCTATAGTCCTTGGGGTTGCAAAGAGTCGGACATGACTTAGCAACTAAACTCAAACAGGAGTTTCAGGAGTCTGTCAAGTCTATTTGCTCTGAACCTCTGCATAGATTAGATGCAGGGAAGAAACCTACAGGATGAACAGACAGCATTCATCTTGCATTTCTAGCATGCACCAAAGAAAGTCCCGACATCCTTCTGTCAGTGCTGTGGAATCCGGCTCCATGAACTTCGAGCCTGAATGATGCTTCCTTGCATTGAGGCCTACAAGGTGCTCCTGTTCTCTGCATTGTTCACGCACTGTTTCACGTGTCACATATCAGCCCCACTTTAGGAGTGAAAACACTGAAATCACATGTTTGAGCTCATCCAGCTGGCAAATGGAGCGTCAAGATTTTAATCCAGACAAGACACCAAAACTTGAGTTCTTCCCTCTACACCTAGTGGAAGCCGGCAGTTTCTGCTGTAGCTCACAGAGAATGAATGGCCTGGTCTCCAAGTCGGAAATGCCGTCTTATTAAAAAATATATACAACATGGGAGTTATGAGTTAAGTTTTTATTTGGGGCAAAATGAGGACTGCAGCCCAGGAGACAGCACCTCAGATAGCTTTGAGAATTTGCTCCAAAGAGGCAGAGGGGAAAGTCAGTATACACGTGATTTTGGTGACAGGGGAATACATGCAATCGAGCATATTTTTCCAGAAGGTTTCTACTAGTCTCATGAAGTCCTTGCTAGTCACAAGGAATGGTCGTCACCATGAAGGATTTTAGTGCTTTTCTAGGTATAAGGAGATATAAGAATTGGGCTCGTAAAATCAGCTCCTGAAAATATCTAGCTATCTGAAGACCTGTCCTGTCAGTTTCTCCCTGACAGAGTGCCTCATTTCTGCTCTCCTCCCTGAACTCCTTGCAGGGGCTGTTGAAGGTCAGCAGCTGCAGCAGCACAATATTTAATCCCTGTAGAGGTAGAGGGCAAGAGCCCATGGTGAGTGCCACTTTGCAGTTGACAGAGATGTGTCCATGTGTATCCATTCCAAGTGTCCCCAAGCACTTCCTGGTGCCAGGCTCTGTGAGGCAGCATCTATGCAGATCCTGGGTGGGATGAAGGGGCAGACTTCACGTGACAAGCACACCAGGATGTCTGATGCCAGGACGGCTAACACCATTTACCAATCCTAAAAGCATCCAGTGGTTTGGGTTTTCCAACCAGCCTCCTGTGAGTCTGGACACGTGGGCCTGGTGGCCTGCATGTGGGCGCTGGGCCCTTGCAGACCTGGCCAGGCAAGCAGCTCCATAGCCACAGGGTGTAGGAACCTTTCAGCAGGAGCTTCTCTGAACCTCTCTCCCAGCCTCTTGATCAGGTGGCCTCAGTTTCCACTTTAGAGGTTTCCTTTCCCTGTTCCTTCCTTTCCCTGGTTTTAAACATCAACCAACCAGCAGAAAAAGAATGGTTTAGGTTTAAAAGAAAGCAATAGCCAATTCCCAAAATCTCGGAGTAAATGACCATCTCAGCCCCACAATACTGAGGGGGCTGTGTTGAGAAACATGGTGAGGGTATGCAGTGACAGTGTCTGGGAAATAGCAGAAGCTGTCTTTGCAACTTAAATCTGTGCTGCACTGGGTAAACAATAGTGACTTAGATCTTGGCTTTCTCATCTGTTAAAATAAGGGCAATTGTACTGACATTATAGGGTGGTTACAAAGGTTGGGGGCGGGAGGAGAAGGGGACGACAGAGAATGAGATGGCTGGATGGTATCACCGACTCTGTGGACATGAGTTTGAGTGAACTCAGGGAGTTGGTGATGGACAGGGAGGCCTGGCGTGCTGTGATTCATGGGGTCGCGGAGAGTCGGACACGACTGAGCGACTGAACTGAACTGAACTGAACTGAACTTCCCTGTTCTAGTTTCTCTATTTGCTGATAAACCTTGTTGCTTTCTCGTTGGAATGACGTGTTTTTCTAAGCCAGAACCCATTCATGGATAAAATAATATGAACAACATATTTAGAGTCTTGTTTTATTTCTCAGTAGATGTGGAGTGAGGGGACAGCTCAATGATAAAATGTACATGGTGATTTCACAGTTATTACTGCTTTATGAGATTTCACAGCCAAATAATCACTTACCCAATAAAGGATCAAATTCCAGAATATTGCTCTTATCTGTGGAGTCTAATCTATTCTGATTGAAATAATAACCTGAAACAACACTGGGATTTCAGTAGGCTCCACTTAAAGGAGTTTATGGCTTAGGGGAACCCACATCTCAGAGAGTCAAGTTGATTTCAAATCCCATGATCTGCTACAATGTGGGCTCCTCACCAAGACTTCCTCTTGAAAATGGACCAATTCACCTGGCAATGGGTTTCAGCTCCTACACCTCCCAGTGGGGGCTCAGCCTTGGTTGGGGTACCGCAGAGCGGGGCAAGACACTGTCTTCTCACCTCCCCAGACTCCTTCACGTGGCTTCCCACTTGGCTCTGGGCTGACATTCGGCACCAGCTGAGGGCTTAGATGTTTTCTTCTTGGAGAAAAAGAGCCAGACTGGGGGATCTCTGGGCGACCTTCCAGCTCTGGGAGACCAGCAGTCTAGGAAACGAGATGGCTTCTCTCCTAGGAGACGAGTCCAACTGGAGCATCCACTCCCCTGAGTCTCGTTGGGGAGGACTCAGCGCTCAGGCTGGGAGAGGGTCCCCATCAGCTGCCTGTCTGGGCTGTGCTCTTGAGCCAAACATTGTAGGCATTCAGCCCCTGAGACAGAGGGGTCCGGGCCGTGCAAGCTGGTCCCAGGCACATTCGTGTGCTGCATTTGTTGAGAGGAGTCTGCTTCTCTGATAATGCACTGCTGAGCCTGCTGGCAGGAGGGAACGCAGCCACCACACTGCCACCCAGACAGGCTGGTGCCAGGTGCCTGGTGGCTGTGCCCGGAGGCACCTTCATTCACAGGAAAAGCGTCCCCAGATGCTGTATATCTTGGAGGCCAACCCCGGAAACAAAGCTTTGGGTGGGTGAGGCCCCATGTCCAGGGGCCAATACTGGGGAGCTGGAGACCCCCAGAGGCCCACGGGGGTTTCTTCCCACGCTAGCCCTGTCCCCGTGCTTGTCACAGGGAACTAAGATGCAGGACAGCAGTTTAGGGCTCGCCGCAAGGAGGGGTCCGCCACATAATCCAGCCGTGGGACAGGGCCTCCCGTCAGCACAGGTTTGGTCAAAGTCTTGGAGTCCCTTGTCACTGCCCCAGACCCTCTGGAGCCCCTTTTCCCGTAGTGTAAGGCGGAGGCCTTGAGGCCCTTCTGTAAGCGCCCGCATCTGGTCCGGGATGTTGCCCCCATTTTCTGTGCATGCTCTGCGCCGGAAGCAGCCATTCAGTGGTTCATTCTGAGAGGCAGTACGGTCCAGACAACAGTCCTTTGTGCCTGCACAGGTTCTCCATCTGTCAAGCCTCCCAGCCACCCATCTCCTCTGAAAGTGGCCCTCTCACACAGCCTTCAAGGCTTACTCCAACTGCCTCCAGGTCAAGTGACCCGACCCTCGGTGGCAGGAGCCCTCGTTCTGAGTGCAGAGCCTCTGTCTCTGACATCCCTGCTTCTTTGATATGGGGCTCTCTCCAACTTGCTGGGTAGCGGTTGGTGTCTTCATCCGATAACATTTGTAGACAGTGAGCCTGTCTTGGCAGAATTGATGTCTAATTATCCTGTTTGCTGAATGAAAGCAATAAAGAGGAATTATTCAGTGGCTGGATGGGAAGGAGTGAAACCAAATTATCTGTAGGCTCTTTTCAAGATTCGAATTCAAACTTCTTTCAGATTTTAAGAACCTTGGAGTTAACCTCAAACCATGCGTTTCCCAAAGCACTTTCCCGAGTTCACTACATCAAGAATTCTTAGACCGTCTGAGAAGTCCTATGGACAAGAATCCCATGTTTTTGTTATGTTTGACATTGCCCAAACTTGCTACAGTACAAGACTTCTTTCAAGTAATAACCACTAACATCCAAAATAAAGTGATGCAAGGCATGGGACATGAACATCCATCCTAAACTGTGGAAGACCTCCATTTTAAAACAAGAATTTTTATTCATTGCAACCCAGAGGAATTAGCTCTTGAGAACCGAGGGAAGAACTATTCCTGGACAAGATCACAGCAGCCCCCACCTCCAAGGTGCTGGAATAGAGTGGACAGCAGCGAAGCCCATCCCCTTACCCTCGCCTACTTCTCTTCTCCATCCTTTTGGAATTGGGGGTCATTTTAAAGAGAGATCAGGAAACTAGGAGACACATTAAAGAAATATATTTACATTGCAACCCAGTATACACCTATCAGTTCAGTTCAGTTCAGTCACTCAGTCATGTCCGACTCTTTGCGACCCCATGAACTGCAGCACGCCAGGCCTCCCTGTCCATCACCAGCTCCTGGAGTTCCCTCAAACTCATGTCCATCGAGTTGGTGATGCCATCCAGCCATGTCATCCTCTGTCGTCCCCTTCTCCTCCTGCCCCAATCCCTCCCAGCATATAAATGTGCATAGGCATATAAATAACTAAATTAGAAGTTTCACTAAACAATACTTAACCTTGCTATGTGTAATATTGTCTGATATTTTCTAACTATTCTCTTTCATTAAAAAAATGCAGGCTATGATCTACTAAATAGATTTCATGAATCTCTAATGGGTCACAATATGCAATGCAAAAAGTACAGGACTGGACTGACCTTTTAAAGAATTAAAGTAACTGGGAAGTCATGAAATCTGCCACAGTAGAGACTGGCCACTGCCTAAGAGCAGGGACTGGAGAAAATGAAGATCATTTCGTGAGAAAGTCCAGGAGAGTCAGATTGCCTTATCAACTGGTTGTATTAGAAAGTTGTGAAGCAGGTTGTGTAAACTCCAATGGCCAGCAGAGCCCATGGGGGTGACCTCCATCTCAGAGCAGGCCTGTGAGTCTGGGACCGGGAGCAGTGGGTCGTGGGAACTGAAGGACATGGACTCGTTCTGAGCAGGCAGCTCCTTCTCATTCCTACTGCTCTCCTGGAAAGAAAGGTGGGCCTGTCCTCAGGAGACCCTTTGATGTGCCAAAACAACCTGGAGGAACTTCCCTGTGGTCCAATGGTTAAGACTGCACTGCCAGTGCAGGTGGTACAGTTTCGATCCCTGGTCTGAGAACTAAGAACCTGGAAACCGGAATATTCATGTGAAAGATCTGTTTTGTTTTGTTTTAGTGTCAGCAAATGATATTTTAAAATATGTAAAGCACTGTGAAGGCAGCTTCATAGATCAAAGCCATCTCCAGACATAACTAACCCATGGGCCGCCTGTTTGCAAGGTTGCAAAGCTGATGATGGGTGACAGAGGACAGACTTAGAGGGAAGGAAAAGGAGGCTACGGGTCCTGCAGGTCAAGTAGGGCCTGAACTAAGGTAGAGGCAGTGGAACCACAGACCCCAGAGCCATGTGGGAGGGCCAGTCAACAGGAGTTGGCATGCAGGCGGCAAGGCTAAGCAGCAGTAGAGTGATGGGCCAGGAAAGGAGAAGGAAGGAGCTTAAGTGCTGCTTAGCACCCCGCAGAGGCAGCTGCCGGGCACACAGCTGAAGGACAAGGCCCCCCTTCCCACCCCCCGCCCAAGCTAGTGAGATGTCCCAGTGACTCCTCCGGGTGGGGGTGGAAGACAGATGTCTCAGGCTATGTTGTTCAGGATTTCTGCCAAAGAGAAGAGAAATAGCTTGGGATTTTGTGTCCACAAACATTCCTGAGCCTTTGTCAGGAGTCATACACAGGACATTTCAAAGAAGGATTGTCTTGCCTACAAAGAACTTACTGTTTACCACGCAGTTGTCTGCCACCATAATAAACATTTTCCCCAGAATTCTAGAAAATCCTTAAGAAAGCAGAGAGGATGAATAAGTCAGGCAGCAAGCAAAATGGAGAAGGGAAAAGGCGCTCACATTTACTGAGTAACTACCATGTTGCAGTGTAGATCAGGAAACCCACTTCACGAAGCAAGAGAAGACCTGACTGAATGGGTAACAGGCAAGGGTGTGTCTCCCTCACGGAACTCAAGGGTAGGCTATCCAGGGCCTGTGTGGCTGCCCCATGAATTCATGGGGGGTCCAGTCCCTTCTCTGTATCGCTCTTCCACCATCCTCGTAGTGACAAGATAGCTGCCACACATCTAGCCATCACATTTGCTTTCCACTTAGGAAGACGGTAAAATCCCTTCATTCTCCATCTTTTTCTTCTGGAGTGAAAGCCCACCCCTAAGTAGATTTCCACTTACATCTTATTGGCCACAAGAGTGTCACATGGCCACCTCTGATAGAAGGTGTCTAGAAAAATTTTAACTTCCCAGGCTCTAGAGAAGAAGGACACAGAAAAACAAACAAAGACAATGGGGAGCTGGGAAGAGTGTTAGCGTAGCCAGTCCACAGTGTCTGCATAATCCTTTGCTGAGTTAGGAAGTCGTACTTCATATCGTGTGTTCTGGAGAGTGGTGATAGGCCAGCACCGTGAGTGACTACAGCCACCATGAAACGGACTGCAGGAGGACAAGACTGGAGGCCAGACAGAGGGCTCCAGGCAGTGACTGTCAGTGCAGCCCGAGGCACGTGGTCTGGATGGAACGAGTTAGAGAAGCACCAGCAACAGGACTTGCTGAGGCTGGGGGTGGGGTCGGGGGGTGGAGACATCAGCAGGACCCCTAGATTTCTGAATTGGGAACTTTTGAGAATGGTGTCGACACTGACCACTCAGTCCACTCAGGACTGAGGGACACAAGCTGCCAAGGGACAGGACGCTCTCAGTGAGGCTGGAAGTTGGAAACCAAGGACTCCGTTCTCTCTCTGATGGCACTTGGGGTGGGTGCTGCCTGGTCTTGCCCGTAATCTTTGGTTTATAGACGCGTTGCTCCAGTCTCTGCGTCCATGGTCACATGGCCCTGTGTGTGCCTCTGTGTGTGTGTGTGTGTGTTACGTGTGTGCATGTGTATGTGTGTGCATGTATGCATATGTGTGTGTGCATGTGTGTTTTCTTCTCTTCTATTGTGGACGCCTGTCCTATTGAATTAAGGTCCCACCTGACTCCATCATGGCTTTTTCATAATTAACTACATCTGCAAAGATCCTATTTTCAAACAAGGTCACATTCTGAGGTTCATGAAGCGAAGGACATGAATTTTAACGGAGAGACGTTATCCAACCCAGTGCATTTATACTTGGTTTTTATCTCATGCGTCATTAACTTATATTTTTGTGCCTAATGTATCACTAAAGTAGGACTGAATATATACATATTTCAACGTAGAACTAGATTGGAGGTTGGGAGACTGCTGGTTCCTATCCCAGTTGTCCATATGAAGACACTCGCAGGTCTCTTGGAGAAGGAAATGGCAACCCACTCCAGTATTCTTGCTGGGAGAATCCCAGGGACAGAAGAGCTTGGTGGGCTGCCATCTGTGGGATCGCACAGAGTAGGACACGACTGACGCGACTTAGCAGCAGCAGCAGCAGCGAGGATGAGAGCAAGATGGTTCGGCTGTACATGGGCTGGAGCAGGGGGTGAACCGGGTGCTCCCGGGGCCCTTGGTGGAGACAAAGACAAAGCTCCCCTTTCTTCCCATGGTTCTAGGAGCCACATCCCTGCAGACCAACTGCAAGAACAAGGCATCTCTTGGGCATCGAAGTGATGCTTGGTATTTTGCTAAATGCTAGGAAGGCATCATCTGCCTGATGCATCTGTTGATTTGCTCTGTTATTTGAAAGCAAACGAGAAAAATAAAACAAAACTCAGAAAGCCTTCTTGCTGATGGACGTCCTTCAGAATTGTCTCCGAGCTCACACACTGTGTCAAGGCACACCTGCCTCTTTCCTGTAGCACCGTTCAAGGGGCCTGTACTGCGGAAAGGTTAAAAGTAGGAAATTAGGGCAGATGGACGGTGCTCACACTGTCTACTTGGAACCGAGTGGGCCTGGGTCCCTGGCTGACCCCCCCACCTCCGGAAGACATGTGCCCCCACCCAATCTCCTCTTCACTTTCAAGTTCTCAAACTGGCTCCCTTGGGCACTGCAGACACTCACATGGCGGGAGCGGGTGGGTCAGGGCACAAAGATGCTCTGCAGGCAGTCAGAGGGTCAGAGCTGGCCCTGAGGCAGATCTGGCCCAAACTAAGAGCTCACTCTTTGTTTCCAGAACATCTTGCCTAGAGGTTAAGTGGAGCTTTTTCTAGCTCAGATCCGGCCATGTCCCTCCTTCAAGAAAGGGAACCTCCTTCTGTCCTCACAGTTTTCCTGCTGAAAGTGTAGCCCAGGAGCGTGTCGGCTGATTTAAGCTCTTCACCCCACTGTCCAGCCTGGATAGCCCCCGCCAGGTTTCCGGTCCCCCGAGCCACCCCTCTCCACCTCTCACTTCCTGGTTTTTCCTCCTCTCTTGATTCCTGAGATCCATGAGCCAAGTATTTTTTAGAAAATTCTGGAGACTTCTTCTTGCTATCCTTCGCTAGTCAACTTGGCACTACAGTCATTTTATGAATATAAGAGAAAGAAAAAAATGCTAATAAAAATATAGAGAAAGCAGCGACAGCCACCTTCCGCGTCCTAACAAAGGGACAGCATTTCACCCTTCTGTTGGAGAAAACATCCTGAACGGTTTGAGAGACAGGACATCCCAGACCAGATGGGTGAGAAGTGAGGCAGAGGGCAGGCTAACCTGTTCTGTATCACAAAGTCATAGGAACTGAGGGACTATCCACTGTCAGTTTCTCAGTGACCAGAGATAGAGCCCGACTGGGAGTGCCCTCTATCTTGTGGTGAAGCCCAGATAGATGGGTGTGGGGACCTCGAAGAAGAGGGGTGAGTGAACCCTGACTCCCCCCAGGCTGTCTCCTCTGTACTGCCCTGTGCTGTTGGGAGGACCTGGGATGGTGGAGTAAAGAGCCCGCCCCAGGTCCATTCCACCTCTGCTCACCCCTCATCCTCGGCCCTGCCCCTGGTCCCCATTCACTTCCCATCCTGTCTCTGCTCCTTTCCGTCCCATCCCACCCCGCCACGACCACAACCATGACCACAGTGTCCTCCCCACGAGGCAGGGAAGTTGCCCCTTTGCAGCTCCAGCGGGGAGTTTGGTGCCTCAGGGACCTATGCTGCCTGGGGTAGGATCGGGCCAGTGTCTTTGGTGGTGTCTCCTGGGCCAGGATGGTCCTTGTCCCACACTGTCTGTCCTACCAGGCTGCCCTTTTCTTTATCCTTTGGTTCAAAACAGCAGCTTGTGTTGAGAATTTCATTCTCTGTTGGGCTACAGCGTACACAGTTGCCTTATTTAGAACACCCTCTTTGGCAGGTTGTGATAAGTTTTCCTTAAATTTGAATTTCTTTACCTCAAGGCAACACAGGCTTAGGTTTGGGTTACTTACATGAACTACTAAGGTGATACAGCACCTTGCCAAGGTCATGCTGTTGAACCCCAAAGAAGGCCATCACGGTGAGAGCGTGACCTCGGGGTGCTGGGCCACTTCACACCCCCAGACCTCCCTCTTACCCCCCAGAGCATCAGAGTCAGTCCTGAGGACTCATCAAGTCAGGGTCATCCCCTTCCTTACTGATTTGGTCTAACAGCCTCCTTGCTTAATTAATTTTATATCACAATCATCTCTCAACAGGGTTTTTTGGTATCAGTCCCAGGCCCAGGGTTATGGCTCAACTTCAACCCTCCTCTTCTACAAAAGTTCCAGGAAAATTCTCACTGGTCTTGTAATCAGTCAGAGCCATGCTTTTCCTTGGCAACGGGTTTATTTTTACCTTACAGATATTAAGAGTTAAGGGAATGATCATGTTATTGGGTTTCTCCATTCCCATTGGCTGCTAGAAGGCTCAGAACCAGGATGTGGCTTATCCCTAGTAGGTGCTTAGGACACAGAGGCATGTATTATGTGTGACAGCTTCACTCCTGGCTTCAGCTTACCCTCCTACACTTACTTTACCTTTTCTTATTACTAACTTTACCTAGCTATCTTAAAGTATTATTTGTGTCTTTACAAGATTGCTCTTTTTTCTGGAGGAAGGTAGATAATGGAAGGATGGAATGGATGGATGCATGTTCGGATAGGTGCATGGATAGACAGAGTGCTACTGAGTCCAAGTTCCTACTGCTCCCTGCATGACAGGCTGATGAATCAAGAAAAGAGTTGCTGGGGCAAAGGAACAGTGGCTTGATTTGGAAAGCTGGCAGAGACAATGGTGGACTCCTGTCCCAAAGAACCATCTTGCCTGAGTTAGAATTTAGGCTTCTTTTACATTCAAAGGGGAAAGAGTAAAGTCAGACATTCCTGGTTCCCATCAGCCTTTGTAGGAGGCGGTGGGGGCAGGTGTTAATTTCTTCCTTCCTGTAGTCATTCACAGGTGGGGAGGCAGGGTTCCCTGAGGTGGGCCATCACGTATCATTTAAGTTTATAGACCACATCCCTTCAATGACTAATTGTAGCAGAAACAACGGGATCCAAATGTGAAAATAAAAGAAACAGATGCAATATGGAGTCAGATTTATTCTTCCCTACTCCAGGAGAGCTAGAGAACAAGTCCACTGCTCTACTGGGATCTTGACCTACTGTTGCTTCTGGCATCGTCCTACAGAAGTTGATGTAGCTCCTGAAGGCGGTGAGCCACCAGCCTCCTGAGAGGCCCCCGCCATGAGGCTGTGCAGGTGACATGGAGCGTACAGAACCTCTCTGTCTCTTTGAGACAGCCTCAAAGTCCAGCTGGTCCCATGTCCATGGGGATCCCTCTTCTCTCCAGCACATTCTGCAAGCCATGCTACAATTTTCTTTCTATAAATCGGACTTCTCTGTTTCGTTTTCCAAGACAGCACTCATTTCTTTCCCTGCACGAAAGAGTACAGGCAAAGGGTCTGAGGATGAAATGTGCTATGTGAGAAAGGGGAAAGAGAAAACCAAGCAAAAAATTCTGGGATTCTGGGACAGAATGAGATTCTAGCCAAATTGGAGCCTCTGGAACACCATCACAAAGTCAAAAGTTAGCAAAGAAGCCTCTGTGGGAAATGGAATGTCCATCACAGTGCCCATAAACTTTACCCCAGAGACCCTCAGAATTAACTTCCTTCCTACTCAATCTTCCCAGCTTTGGTTTCTGGTGTCCTAGTTCACAGTAGATAAGCTGCTTCCCTGAACTGTCTTCTTTGTAATCTCCTTTTTAGAAGATTAAGCACCCTTTCCTCTGGCCTCCCAGCCCACCTGCATTTTGCATTCACAATAATTAAGTACCAACTTATTGTTTTCCTGAACTAGTCTGTAGGATTTATGTATTATTCATGTCTTTCCAAATAGTCTGTACAAAATGGTAAGATAGTACTGTTCCCCATCTTTGTAATTTTCCTATTTCCTTTGATCATGTTGATAGTTCTTGTTTCTTTTGTAGTTTTCTGTAAAAGTGACATAAAAAAATTAAAATTGCAAATGTCGCTTTTCATTTCATTCTCCTCTGGAAAAGTTGTGGGACTCCAAAGGCGTGAAGCCAAAAGAAAGAAGCTGAATCTATAATTTATTTTTTGAATAATTTGTTCATTAATTTCATGACTAAATGTGAGCGGGGAGCATCAGAACAGTCCTGATGACTCATCCCATCAGAGCCTCAGCTTCATCCCTTCCCCACTGGGCTCATCTCAGAGAGAGCAGGGCAGCAGGAGGGCCGGTGCACAGGTCTCAAGTTGGGATGAACGTAGTGTGTTTGAGAACCAAAGGAAGACCAACGGGATGATGAGAGTGCAGTCAAGGAGGGGTGGGAGAGGGGAAGAAAGGGGCTAGATCTCAGACAAGTAAGGGTCTGCTAATTAAAAAATCACTTTTGCAGTCATGTGGACAAGGGCTCAGGGAGACCAGTGAAAAGGCTCTTGCAGTGGCCTGGGGAGAGATTAAGATACTCCTGAATTAATTAACTACCTTATTTAGGGTGACCCTCAATAACTAAGGGTAGGCTCATGGCAGGCAATATGGAGAAAAGTCATCTTTTAGAAAGGTGTAGAATGGCCTCTGGATAGAACTTGCTCATGGGTTGGGTTGATAAAAAGAGGGAGAGGGAAATGAAGGATTGAGTCCAGACTTCTGCCCGAAGCTGGGGGTGGACATTGATATCACAAAAGCACAGATAGTTGGGAGAGAAACGGCCATGGGAGGTGCCGAGAATTGGAGCACAGACATCAGGCAAGCTCTTGGGAGCATAACGCTTGAATCTTCTAAGAGGGGCAGTTACAATTACGCCTCTGTTCCACCAACGCAGGAAGGAGGCTCGGAGAGGTGTTAGGTCAAAT
The DNA here is from genome assembly GCF_049115385.1 of Moschus berezovskii. Lineage (NCBI taxonomy): Eukaryota > Metazoa > Chordata > Mammalia > Artiodactyla > Moschidae > Moschus > Moschus berezovskii. The sequence continues at coordinate 20,245,110 of NC_142470.1, forward strand.
AACTGGCCATACCCTGCAATGTATAGTAGAGTTTGTGTTTGAACCCAGTCCCACCTCTAATCAGCTTAGAAAATGAGCTATTTTTGCGTAATTAAAGTTTGCAAATTATTGGTTTACCCTTTAAAGAAGTGAAACACTCATTATACTTTTAAAATTTTGATGGAAACCTGCACAAAACAAGACACAGAGGAACTTACCTTTCTCTGTGTCCCCACCTGTGCCCTGTGCTGTCAGCGGGGATGGACACAGGGCAGCCGTCGGGGAAGGGCATGTCTCTGGGGTCGCCCAAGTGTGGGGGATGCGTCCTCTGCTCAGTGGTCCCAACTGTCTCTCTTTCCCTGGGTCACTTAGAAAAAGGACACACCTCCTTCCACCCGGTTCTCCATTTTATTCTCCGGTGCTGTCACCAAGAAAAATAGGCTGCTCTTGTGGTTGCTAATTGTTACTAATTTCTGGGATTTGTTGGTTGCTAATGTAGGCTGCAACATCAGAAGTAAGAATCACTGTGCTCCTTGCCTTATGGAAAGGGAACGCTCCTGCTCCCTTGCCCTCCTGGAACAGGACATGTGGCCTGAGGCACAGCATGAGTGAGCCAGCAAACAGAGGAACCAAGCCAAAATGCAAAGGACGGTAGGGAGGAAAGACATGATGGATGCCAATAAAGCATGCGCCCCACCAAGGCGCATGGTGGGATGATCTCCGAAGTCACACACCCCGACCTCTCCATCAGACAGGATGGCGAGGATTCAGAGAGGTGCTGGCATCTCTTCTAAAGAGATAAAAGAGGACATCACAGCAAGTAGATAAGAATAAACCAGGACAACTGTTATTACTGAAAAGAAAGTCAAGCAGTAAAAATCACAACTGAGCAGTTAAAGTCAGTTTAGGAAACAGAAGCATCATGGAATTAGAAAATAAAATCAAGAGTCTTCTTTAGGGGTGGGAGGGATGATATTGGAAAAGCAAGAACCAAGACTGCAAGTGAAGAAGGTTCACAGGGTCTGAAACTTACAATCACAGATAGTCATCAAGACTGTGTCTCATAAAAATTTTAAACCACAGGGAAAAAGACAGAATTCAACGATCAAGCAAGTAGAAAAATCAGGTTACAATGAAAGAGTATGAATCATAGCTACCTTTGATTTCTCCAATAACCTAACTTCCCAAAGACAAAAGACATAGATCTATAAGCCCCAGCTCTGCAGAAAACAAAATGCTCTGAGAATTAGTTTTACCAGGCTTCCCTGGTGGCTCAGAGGGTAGAGCGTCCGCCTGCAATGCAAGAGACCTGGGTTCAATCCCTGGGTCAGGAAGATCCCCTGGAGAAGGAAATGGCAACATACTCCAGTACTCTTGCCTGGAAAAGGCTATGGACGGAGAAGCCTGGTAGGCTACATTCCATGGGGTCACAAAGAGTCGTACACGACTGAGAACTCCATGGACAGAGGAGCCAGGTGGGCCACAGTTCATGGGGTCGCAGAGTCAGACATGACTGAACAACTTTGAGAGAGAGAAAGAGGCTATTTATAGGGCTGTTGAGTTTAACTGAGACCTGCATCTAATGTCATGCCTCCAAAATACACTCCAGATGCTTCAAGGAGTTAAATGATTTTAAATATGTAAAATTCAAGGGAAACCTGCTAAAGATAGATTTGAATATTTATTGCAACTTCAGAGAGAGGCTAGACTCTTCAAAATGGAGTCAACAGAAGAAATTTCAATGGAAAAGAGCATTTAACTGTCACCGGAAATTGAAATCCTTAGTGTAGCAAAAGCCAACAAAAATCTCAAATCTAAAACCATGTCTGGTGATATCTTCAGCATGTTTTAAGCATCAGGTCCTGTGCAAGGCACTTACATGCCACCCCGTTTCATCTTTGCAGCAGCCCTGAGACAAGGTGTGGCTACCTTTGCTTAAGCAGTGATGGGGAGACTGTGAGTTTCCCAACCTTGTGATCAAGTCTCTCCCACGTGTGCCCAGTCAAGCCTGACTCTTTGGGGCCCTATGGACAAGAGCTGATGACAAAGGTGTTTCAGGAGGGGGTGTGACCTAGAGACGAGGGAACCTCTACTGCTCACAAGTGAAGATGCAGAGCAGGTAGGGGTGCTACACAGAGATGAGGAAGCCGTCAGTGCCCTGGGCTGGGACCATGGCCAAGCACGCCCCGATGGTGTTGGACCCAGGGCACTGCTGCCCCAGAGCTGACACCAGGAGCATGAGGGTTCACACCTTCACTCACCTTCTGATCTGGTGCCAGGGCCTCCTGTTGGCCCACTTGAGTTGGAGCCCAGGCAAGGGAGAGCGGGATTGTGGTTGACAGGCTTCCAGCCCCATCTGTGTGTAGACAGAATGACGTTGCCAATGAGAGCTAGGTCCTAATCTCCAGAACCTATGACTACATTAAGTGATGTGGCAAAGAGGAATGAAGGGTGCAGATAAAATCAAGGTTTCGAATCAACTGACTTTAAAACAGGAAGATGATCCTGGGTGATCCAGGTGAGTCCAGTGCTCTTACAAATGGGAGAGGGATCAGAAGAGAAACAGGGAGAGGAAGAGAAACGAGAAGGCTCATCTAGCATCAGCTAGATCAGTCAGCTCTAGAGATGCAGGAAGGGCCGTGAGCCAAGCTGGAGGCCTCTAAAATCTGCAGACAGCAAGGAACCATGTTCTCCCCTCGGCCTCCAGGATTGGAACGTGTTTTCCTTTGAGCCCACTGAGACTCGTGCTGGATTCCAAATCTGCTGAACTGTAAATAGAAAGTATGTGTTGCTCTAAGCCTCTAGGTCTGTGCTAATCTGTCACATCAGCCACAGAAAACAAACGCACTCTCCCATCTCAGAGGAACATTCTAAATCACCAAAAGGGTTTCTGCTTGCAAGGGGAAAGCAGCAGGCCTAGGACTCTGAACAGAGCCAGGCTTCCCTAGTCTAGGGATGCAGAGCCTCCAAGAAAGGTATTATTATCTCTACTTGATAAATTAAGAAATGAAGGCACAGAGAGGTCAAGCAACCTACCTAAAGTCACACAGCTATTGTGTGTCAGTTCCAGGATCTGAGCCCAGACAGTGTGACTGCAGGGCTGTATTCTCATCCACTATCCAATACTGCCTTAGACATGATAAGCTGGTTGCAAATATAGTAGCAAAATACTGTAAACTACCTCCTTATCTAACAACAGGATTAAGTAAATGGTGACGCAGCTGCTCAATAGGGTTTAGGGAGATTTTCAAAATGGTAAGTATGAACCACATGGGAAAATATTTACAAACAACATGAAATGCAAACAGCAGAATGCAGAATTATACTTACTCCATGATGGCAATATGCCAAAGCCTTGATGAGATAAACAAGAAATAGATAACTTCATAGCTGGTAGGAACGAGGGGCCAATGTGGTCTTATGTAGCTCCTTAAGGAGTTCCCAAAATGGGATGCTGAAAACGCAGGGGGAATTTGTCAGCCTGGTTCCACCAGACATCATATAGTCCTGTCACGTCTCAGTACCATCTCGCGTCATCTGTAAAATGGGAAGAAAACACCCTTCATTCCCAGGCTGCTGTGACCATCAGATCAGACAAGTTGACAAAGCTGTGACTGCAGCTCAGGAAGCAGATCTCCCCTCCTCTCCCTGACTTTTACATCAGTAAAAGTTTTAAACAATGTGGTGTTGGAGAAGACTCTTGAGAGTCCCTTGTACTGCAAGGAGATCCAACCAGTCCATTCTGAAGGAGATCAATCCTGGGTGTTCATTGCAAGGACTGATGCTAAAGCTGAAACTGCAATACTTTGGCCACCTCATGTGACGAGTTGACTCACTGGAAAAGACTCTGATGCTGGGAAAGGTTGGGGGCGGGAGGAGAAGGGGACGACCGAGAATGAGATGGCTGGATGGCATCACCGACTCTGTGGACATGAGTTTGAGTGAACTCCGGGAGTTGGTGATGGACAGGGAGGCCTGGCGTGCTGTGATTCATGGGGTCGCAGAGAGTCGGACACGACTGAGCGATTGAACTGAACTGAACTGAATGTATTTTAAAGACCCTGGAACTCTCAGGTTTATTTGGGGGTCACAAAATGTTTGAGGAGAAGCAGGAATGACAAGTGGCTAGGCTGCTGTCGGCTCAGGGGAGCAGTCAGGAGATTCATGTGTTTAGGGCACACCTCTGGATGTGTCAGACGGGTGCGCTCCCAAGACCTCCCCCGTCAGGATGACCAGCGTCCATCGCCTCAATATTCTCCAGGTCCCTTTGTCTTTCCCCTGCTCTCACCCCTGTCCCCAGGCACCATGATCTGCTGTCACACTGGTGGTTGCTAATCAGCACCTCTCATTTGTCCCCAGTGATGGCTGCTGTCGGAGTTTATACCCTTGTTTGTGATAAAAGAGAAATGAAATTATGTCATTAAGCTCTAATGGGACATGCAGTTTCGGCCACCATTTGATTGCATATTCATAGCCGAGCCCTAATTAAATAACTATCAGGAGAACATCTCTATAAATCTCTCCTCGGGTGCGATGTGACTCAAATAACCAGCAAACAGGTGAGCAGGTCTAAAAGCTCCTGTCTCTCGACTTTTCAGACATCCAGATGGAGCCCGTTGGGCTTGTTCAATGTCACCAACACTGGCTTAGAAGACAGACTCCCTGCCGCCTGCCGCGGGAGCCCTGGTTTCCGCCTCTCTCCTTCCTCCCTGTCTCCTGCTGCAACTCCTGCAGCGGAAAGCCTGCCCCTTCTCTGCCCCTCACCCCCAGCTTCTTTTCCTCCATTTAAAGGAGGTTTGTGCTCATCAGTTCTGTGAAGGTCGCTGTCTGAGTCTTCCAATTCCAGGACGTGTCCTGATGCCATCACACGTGAGGCTGCTTCTCTGGGTGTGGGTCCCATGCCTGGAATGGCTCACAGACAGGCCTGTTCTGTTCTCTCCTTGGTTTGCCTGAGGCCAGGTGCAGCAGGAGGAAGGCAGCTGTAAGGCAGCTGGAAACAGACAGGAGCTATCGAATCTGGGCCATCAGATATCTGTGTGTGTTAGTCGCTCAGTTGTGTCCAACTCTTTGTGGCCCCATGGACTGTAGCCCGCCAGGCTGCTCTGTCCATGGGATTCTCCAGGCAAGAAAACTGGAGTGGGTAGCCATGCCCTTCTCCAGGGGATCTTCCCAACCCAGGGATCGAACTGGGGTCTCCCACTTTGCCCGGGAGATTCTTTACCTTCTGAGCCATCAGGGAAGTCCTTAGATATCTACTTGTGCCTAAAACAACAAGTCAATTTCACTACCTTAAAACAAACATAGAAAACGTCAGAAATAATAATGGGCATCAGCCTTGGCTTTTGTTCGTCCTACTGATAAGGCAGAAATAAAGCACTGTCAGTTGTGGGCACTTGGGCCTGGAACCCAGCAGAATCTGGACCGGAGGCTCAAACATTGTGGGTAGAAAGCACATGGTTTAAAGTAGGGAGAGGGGGTGGGGGCTGGATCCCCTCTTATCACCTGAGGGTCACGTGGTGTCAGAGGGCAGACCTCAATGAAAGTTACTGAGACTGGGGTGAGCGGTGGAAACTCTCAGCCTGGGTTCTTTCTCGGGATGTCTCAGCCACTTCCTCAGGCCCTAAGAGTACAAATAAAGTATCTCAGTGTTGAGGAATAAACCAGGTGCTTAGTAAATGCCCCCTGTAGGGTAAGGGAGTTAGAGAAGGCGAGGTTCAGAAAAAGAACAAGACCGACACTTTACAGGAACAAATCACCTTTAATGAGGTGAGAAGGGGCAGCAGTCAGATTAGTGAGCTGCTGCACTAACCCAGGAAAAGAGTAAATACATATAGGCATATATGTGGAAATCTACTGTCTTAAGGGGCCTGATCTTCTCCAAGGTTGTTCGGCTTAGTTATCTCTTAAACAGCTGGGGCAAGGAATTCTGGAGATTGGCCAGAGGCTGGGACCGGCTGGGAGCTGGTAGTAATCAACCTTAATGACCATTTTTTTTTCTTCAGGCGAGAGAGTTATTTGTTTTGCATAGAATGGTGGGGAGGACCCGGAGGGGAGTTTTAACTCCAGGCTATTTTGAGCCGTGAAACTTTCCTTCACCCCGCCTCTCAAACAGCACCAGAACTCTATTTACTCTTCAAAATTGGAGACTGCAAAAAAATTCTTGAAACCTGATAGATAACTTCTAGAATAATTCTTGGAGGGTAGTTGTCATTGAAAGTTACTGACAGTGGATGTGATGGCCGATGGTCTGTGGCACACACTCCGGACCCCAGGAGAGCTGGGACTACCTGACCTTCACCGTGGCTGTAGGGGACTAGCTATGAATCTGGAAGGAGGCTTCCAGGCCAGGAGTGGGAGGACGCAGCGCTCCCCCCTTTAAACTCGGTGTCATATACCGTGGGGTGGATATAAACTGTTTACCAGTGCCAGGACCACAGAACAAGAGAAAAATTTTCCAAGTTTGGTTTGTTTTCCCAGATCTGAAAATAAACTATTCTCCATGAAACAAACATCTCATAAATTAATCATCTGGAAAATTCTGCTTCACTTCAAAACTTTAGTGAATGTCTTATTACTTGGATACTCAGAGGGATTCCTAAAATAATCAAATAAAAGTCTAAATTATCGTTTTACACTCTGTTTTACAAGTATTGGGGAATAGCAGATGGCTTGTAGGAACAACGGATTCTGCAACTACCCTTCATCCTTGTAAAAAAAGTGAATTACGAGTATCCATGGATATTCTGGCTCAGAAACTCAAGCTTTCCAATGATAATTAAAATATGTGATACTGGCACGTGGATGGAAAAATCCATGGAAGAGAAAAGCAAAACAGACCTATATATTACCTATTTGGCATATGATAAAGATGATGATTTCAAATCAGTGGGAAAAGGAAGTCAATAGACAGTATTGTCACAATGGGCTATCCATTTAGTAAAACATTAAGATGGCGCCCTACCTCACATCTCACACTTAAACTCTGGGTACATTAGATAACTAAGTGTATATCTTTGGATCTGGAAGGAAATGTAATAATCTTTTTTTAAAAAAAAAAGTCAAAGCACAGAGTAAGCGTTCAAAATGAAGTTTCTCTGATTTCAAAGCCTGTGTCTCTCTGATGTTAAGAAACGAGCATTTTTCCCCACAGGCCTCCACGTTTTGTGATGACAGATTAAGTCATTCCGCTTCTTTCACCCATGCCCGTTGTCACCACTGCCACCCACTCTAAGCCAAATACCAAGATGGAAGACAGGAAATAGAAATTACTAAGACCTTTGGCAAGAAAGCAACCTCCGGCCCACCTTTTCCTATCTTGTCAATGTCAGTTCCTTCTTTGGAACATTTCAATATATTCTGGGTGAAAGGAAGTAGGAGGAAGAACAACATGGTTGTACCAAAATGAGAAAACATCTCAGATGTGCCTGTGAGATGGAGGCTAATGATAAATGCTAGTTACAGAGAAATAATAGAAACAACGTAAATTGTGAAGGCTGCTAGGAGGAATAAGCAATTGCTCAGGAAGAGGAGTGGGAAATTAATAGGAGCAGCAGATCAAAGGGAAACTTGCAAAGACAGGAGGTAGAGAAGGAAGGATGTGAGGGTTATTTCCATCTGAGAAAGAGAAAAAAATAATCAACACCCCAAAATGTACCGAGCAAATAACAAAGACTCAGAATAGAACAAACAAGAGCTTCAAAAGCAAGTTCAAAGGAAATCAGACTGTGTGAATGAACAAGGGTTTAACGGGATCCCAGGACTGCAGACTTGCCAGGAGAGTCTTCTCAGCTGCTCCGAATCCCTCCAGAGGGAGCAGACAAGCCTCCAATAAAATGGGTAGGTTTGCCCAAGTCCACACAGTCAGAGAAAGAAGGAGCTGAGACACAACCAGCCCTTCTGACTTCAGATCCAGGACAGTTTCTATGGCTTCCCAGATACTTTGTTCAAAATTCAAAGCAGGGAAAAGATGAAGTCGGGAACTGAAGGCAGAACCACAGAGGGCCCAAAAGCACTCCAAGAATCTCCAAGACCTCAATCAAGGTGCAACTGAAGACTAATGCTGGAAATTTAGTACTGTCAAGCAAATACTATATATTTGCTGGCATGCTTCCTATTTTTGAAAGCAAAACTTCATGCCAGAAGACTTGTAAGAAAGTATCCATGAGTGCACTCCATCCATCCGGGAAACTCCCCCCTCCCCCATCCCAGACAAGGCAGTGTTGCAGAGACACCACACCCAGAAGTGACAGATTTCAAATGAGGGCACTTACAAAAGGAGAGAGCCTCAGCATTTATTTTTAACAAACTTTCAAGTGGCATTTTCAGAACTGCATGTTTCTTCTTTTTAACCATGCTACCCCCAATCCATCTTCAGAAGACAGGCATGCAGGAAGGTCCTGTAGAGAGCTTGCTCGTGGGTGCTGGGGGGTCAGCAGTTGTCTGATTGGGTCCGGCCTCTCTTGGTTTCAGGCCAAACAGCAAAGTTTGGGGGCTGAGAGCAAGTTCCAAAATCAGAAAAACTCACTCAGAGGACTGCATTTTAGAGCTGAGGCTGAAGGTCAAAGCAGTCATGCTATGCTGGGATAAGACCGAGGCTTCCAGGCTGGGCAATGCTAAGCTGTCCTGCTGGACTCCGGATGGAGCAGCTGGGAATACTGGGGAAAGAAATGGATCTGGAGTTAGTTCAACTGGGGTGCAGTATACTCGCCAGCACCGTGCTTCCCTGAGTGGTTACCTGTCTGAGACTCAAGGTCTTTCCTGGTAAAAATAAACAAGGCTGGCTTCCCAGTTGGAAGAGAACCGAGGGAAACAAGAGGTACCAAATAGATGCTCAGTAAATGACCTTCCTGTGGGTTGGGCTTTGGAGTCTGACAACTTTGTGTCTAATCTCTGCTTGGCTCCTCCCACGCTGTGCAGCTCTGCCCAAGGTCCTGACCTCTCCGGATCTCAGTGCTCATCACTCTGATTATAGTCCCAATAATCTCCAGCTCATAAGGCGCCTGGGAGGTCAGGGGGGGATGCCCCGTCTGTGCATTCTTATGAGCAGTGTGAGCCGCGTGTGAAGGAGTCAACATGGACGGGTTCTACTTTTCTCCCTTATAGCCCACCAGCAGTGTTGGGGCACCTCCCCCTTTTCCCTGCTGGGTGGCAGCTTCCTTAATTACAGCCTGACTGTAAGAACCTTTCAGTAGGCACTCACGATCAAGTCCAGTGTTGGGCCCTGGGAATAAAGTGGCTAATAAGTGATGCACTTGTCTTCAAGTCTAGGAGAGGCAACAGCTAGAAGACAATAAACCAGCCAAATGTGCCCCCTTTCCTGCCACCACCATTAGAAGGAGAAAAGGATGCCATCTTCACCAGACCAGATGAATCTGTGATGGGACCCTGTCGCCGGGCGGCAGGGAGAGAAACTACGGATGACTCGTGACATTTCTCTGGGAAGGCAGCCAGGCTGGGGAGGGCAGGAAAGAGCTAAACCTCCTTGGCACAGTGACGTTGGCATCTATTATTCCCAAAAGGTGGAGCCTCAGAGCTAAAAGGAGACACAACCTTTCCTCAGTATGAGGTTAGACCATGATGTCTCTAAGGAAGCAGGGATGCTCACCCTGTGTAAGGTGGGCTGACTTTGGGGGGATTCAGTAAGCGAGTCAGCCACCACTTTCTTTGATGAGGAAATCAAACCAGAACTGGAGCCCTCCCTGACGTTTCCTCCTAGCGTCCACCACCCCACCTGTCATACCTGGGCCTCCAAGTGAGCAGAAAAGCTGGAGGTGAGAGAGACAGGTCAGAAGTGGAGTGAGCTGGATCTAGAGGCAGCTCAAGGGGCAGCTATGGGGCCAGCACACCAGCACTGGGACTCCAAGCCAGTAACACCCTCTGCACATGGCCCTGCCCTCTGGGAAAGAAGAGCACGCCCCCACCTTGCCATCTAGAAGGGCTAGTCTGGTACAGGCTGATGGGGGCAGAGGGCGGGGGACCTCAGGAAGGAGCGTGTCTCATTCAGGGTCATCCTTTGCCAGCTTAGCAGAGAACAGACTGGTGAGTCATTGGCCATCACCTCTGGCACCGACAGATTGCGGGAGGTCCTGCTTAGTCATGTCTGACTCTTTGTGACCCCATGAACTGTAGCCCATGGATAGGCTACAGTCCATGGATAGGCTCCTCTGTCCATGGGATTCTCCAGGCAAGAATATCAGAGTGGGTTGTCATGCCCTTCTCCAGGGGATCTTCCCCACCCAGGGATCAAACCTGCGTCTCCTGCATTGGCAGGGGGATTCTTTACCACTAGCAGCACTTGGGGGGTCACCTTCTGCTAGAGGCAGCAGCTGAGGACCTCCTCCAAGCCCCTCGTTAAACCCCAGATTCTAGAGCTAAAAAGACTCGGCATCATGGTTGTCCCCACCAAGTTCCAGGGCTGACTCTATGCTACAGAAGAGGGGGAACACCAGGACTGTATTAGCAATTGAGTGAAAACAGCCTTCGCTAGTGTTTAGACAGACTTCTACACAGGGACTTAGAGGGAACTCAAGTCCCCCTAAAGGGGCTCTCAGGAGTCATCCCTAGAGGATGTGGTCCCCCACTGAGTCTAGAAAGGTCAGGAGGAGAAGAAAAATGTTCTCAACAAAAGGTCCCCTTAAATTATTTGTTCATTCATTCACTCAGTACCTCTGAGTGCCTACAAGGGTACCACCACGGGGTGAGCATCAGTTCCCACCCCGTCACCCCCACCCCACCCCCCATGTCCCGGAATGTCACAGCGTAGAACAGAGAGGGTAGGTCAGAGTTATTCAGTGTCACTGGGAGTAGGATACAGGCTGCACCCTGGAGAACCGAGACTTTACATTTCTGCCTGCCTAGAGGAGTCTGAGCGCCTCTGCTGCCTGGGGGAGGTTTGAAGGCTTCTACCCAGAGGGTGAGAAGAAGCTTGCAGATGGTTTGGAAGAGAAAGGAAAGCCTTGAGTGCCAAACTGGAGTTCCAAGCTTAGCCTGAAGACTTCTCTTTTAAGCAAAGGAGTCATGTGCTCAGAACTGCATGCTGGAGGGCTGGCTCAGGCTGATACCTGAAGGTGGACCGAAGAGAAACAAGATTAGCTGAGAGGCTGACAGGCTGATTCATAGAAATCTTCCAAAGGAGCCCGAAGAAACTCCAGAGAGGGCAAAGGCAGGAGCCGCGCCCCCAAGAGGCCTCAAGGATGAGGAGTGGTCATGAACCAGGGCAGCTCAGTGAGGAGACAGTTTCGTTCTCCATTAACTCATCTAGTCCTCGAGGTACCAGGCAGATGGAAATATCCCCATGTGGACAGAGGCTGAGATGTCTCTTGAATCACACAGCAAGTTAGCATCGGAGCCCCTTGACCCCCTGGCTTCTGACTCTCTGTCCAGAGCTCTTTCCACTGTCATCCCTCCCGTCCTGGGCCAAAAAGTGTCCGAAAGTGGGTGTGACGTGCGCCCCCAATGGGGACAGGCGGTCTCAGAGAATCAATGAAGACATTGCTCACCTCATGGAAAGGGTATCCAGGCATTTAAATTGGATCGTTATGGACTTCCCTGGTAGCTCAGCTGGTAAAGAATCTGCCTGCAATGCAAGAGACCCCAGTTGAATTCCTGGGTTGGGAGGATCCACTGGAGAAAGGATAGACTACCCACTCCAGTATTCTTGCGCTTCCCTGGTGACTCAGCTGGTAAAGAATCTGCCTGCAATGCGGGAGACCTGGGTTTGATCCCTGGGTTGAGACAGGAGGTCTCAAAGAATCAATGAAGACATTGCTCCCCTCATGGAAATGGTATCCATACATTTAAATTGGTATCTTTATAATCAGCTTAAGGGCTTTTTATTTTAATATAGCAGCTGAGAGGCAAAATCAGGTCCCACTTCAAGTGCTACTAAAATCTGCTGTGTGGGTAGCTCTCCGAAGTGGAAATGAGGCACCCTGAACAGCCACCCACACAACAGCCTAATTTTCACTCAAGAGTCATTATTGGAAAAAAAAAGAAGAAAAAGAAGAAAAGGTGACTCAAAGCCCCTGGCAACTTTGCCTTTAACTTCTGAAGCCTCCAGTGATAGGTGGGGATTCGTCCAAGAGGTCAGAGCACAGAGCCCAGCGCTGGCAGGGGCTGAACTCAGGTCTGGACCTGGTCAAGTTCTCGGACCTGGTGTGACCTGCCGTCCACGCTGCATCTCCATCACCATTCTTGGGACAAAGGGGTGCGTGGCCAGGCCTGAGCCTGTGTTTCCACCTGACCCTGGAACCTCAGTTGTAAATTCACAAGGTCCTGGGGGAGGCAAAGATGGTCCCCCACTCCAGAGTTCCTCATCCAGCACCCCTTGCCAGCTCTCCCTCTGTGGGCCTCGTCACCCCCTGCCCGCTCACTGGGAAGGGGCAAACTGCTCTTCCAGCCTCCGTGGGTCCTGCCCCCTGGCTCAGCTCCCCTGGGATGCTGTAGTCTCTCTCAAGTAGAAATCAGAACTTGCATTGCTCCCCCGCTCCAGCATCCAGTCCCTGCAAAGATGTCTGGAGTTGACTCTTCTCCCTCCCTTGCCCTCAGGGCCTCTGGTCACACTGGGCCCTCCAAAGGTCAGCTCCTTGGCTTCTGAGTGTGGGCATGTAGGGGCAGGGGTGCTTAGCAGAGGAACAAAGCAAACAGGACGGAGCAGAGAGAAACTTTTCCCAAAGATGTGCAAACATGAGACGATGATCCTGCATTCCCTCTGATGGAGGAGCTGGCCTCAGAGTCAGAGAAGAAGGTTCCAGAACAGGCCATGAGGCGTGGGAGAAAGCTCACATGCCAGGGGAACACTGAGTGATCCCAAGCAGGGGCCCTGCCCTCAGCACTCAGACGGGTGAGGCAGACACACAGAACCAGAGACAGAAGCAATGCCTGACCCAGCTGCTGTCCCACAGGCATCCTCAGTGACAGACATCTGGTCACCTTCTGCAGACACACACCCACCTGAAGAGTCCTCAGTGAGAGACATCCGGTCACCTCCTGCAGACACACACCCACCTGAAGGGTCCTCAGTGAGAGATATCCGGTCACCTCCTGCGGACAAACACCCACCTGAAGGGTCCTTTGCTTTATCACCTCCTGAGCTGGCTATTCTCCTGGAGGCTCCGTTCACACATCACATTTTGAGAGGCCAAGTTTTGAAAGAGAACAGCTGTTTTTTATCTTTTAACATCCACGGAATGTTTGGACCCAAGAGAGAGAGAGAAAGGGAGAGAGACGGAGCAAGAGAAGAAAAAGATCCACACAGGGTTTAAAAAACTGAACAACCAAGCACGATACTTAAAAAATTAAATGCCCCCTCCAGGGAACCTATATACTAATATCTCTGTTATGCAACTTGACTCCTAACTCTAGAAATAAAATATCTCACACTATTGCTTACCTCTCTTATCTTCCATAATTATACCAAATGGCTTTTGTTGGGTTAATTTGACATATTTAACCTTAAAATATACAGAAAACTATTACTTGTTTCAACAACTATATACAGTATTTCTTAGTTCAATTGTGTCTGACTCTTTGCGACCCTATGGACTGTAGCCCACCCAGCTCTTCTGTCCATGGGATTCTCTAGACTAGAATACTAGAGTTGGTTGCCATTTCCTCCTCCAGGGGATCTTCTCAACCCAGGGATCAAATCCACACCAGTTATGTCTTCTGCATTGGCAGGTGGGTTTCTTACCGCTAGTGCCACCTGGGAATAAGATGAAGGAAATATTTCTCCCAGGCTCCCTGTTTTGTCATCTTCATCACTGCTTTCAGTTTATCATGCTTTATAATATTAATGTTTTGTCCTGTATCTATGGCTTCCATGGCTCAGTGGTAAAGAACCCATCTGCCAGTGTAGGAGACATGGGTTTGATTCCTGGCTCAGGAAGATCCCCTGGAGGAGGAAATGGCAACCACTCCAGTATTCTTGCCTGGAAATCCCATAGACAGAGAAGCCTGGAAGGCTACAGTCCACAGTGTTGCAAAGAGCTGGACATGACTTAGTGATTAAACAACACGATAACTATATCTATAATCAACTCCTGTATCAACAACTTGTCTATAGGTTCATTTTTAAAACTCCATTTAAAGTCAAGGGAGCTGATAATATTATAATTATGCAAATATTTTCTGTAAAGAAGGGTGATTCAACACATAGAGAAGGAAACAGAATTCCATATTATTAGAAGCTTACCCCACATGAAGTGGTGGTACCTCCAGGAGCCTGCATCCTTGGTTGCCCCCACCCCATCCTAAATATCAGCTTGGTATTTGCCCCATGTCTGTGTGGCCCTCACTGTCTTCTGAAAGGAAGCTCATAACATGGATCAAATCTGATTGAAAAATGATTAATCCTCCACAGCAAGCAATTGCAATGGGCTTGTTTTCCGTGGATTCCTGAAATTGTAACTGAGCAGGACCCTAAGTCAAAAAAAAACCTTTATCCAAAGACTAAGTTTAATCAGGGAAGTGAGAAAATACAGAAAGAAAGGAAAACAGTCAAGCAAGACAAATTAATGTGCCAAATCACTTTAATCGTGTCTGACTCTTTTGAGACCCCATGGACTGTAGCCCACCAGACTCCTCTGTCCATGGGGATTCTCCAGGCAAGAATATACTGGAGTGGGTTGCCATGCCCTCCTCCAAGGGATCTTCCCAACCCAGGGATTGAACCTGCATTGCTTATGTCTCCTGAATTGGCAGGTAGATTCTTTACCACTAGCACCACTTGGGAAACCCAAACTAATAATACTTTAGCCATTAAACAAAGTCAAGGACCTTTAGTTGCTCCTCAAGGACTACAGGTAATATTCTGAGCCGTGTCCTCCGAGCTGTTTTGAAGATACTGAAACTTCCACCAGGTGGAAGAAGCGAATGTATGCTGCCCACAAGCACATGAACCCAGACTGGTCGGAACCAGAAGGTCAGTGATGCTGAATCCCCGTTACCTCACCACCAACCAGTCGGAAGAATGTCCATGAGCTGATCACACCCTTCTCCACAAACATTCCTCATGAATCCTTTCCAGGATGGGAAATATAATCTTGAGAGCATTAGCTTGCTATGGCCCTCTTTGCCTGGCAAAGCAATAAAGCTATTTCTTTTCTATGTCTCCCCAAACTCTTGTCTCAGTGTTTCTATGCTGCACCAGTGAACAGAGGCTGGGTTTGTGCAGCAACATCAACTGGACTCACAGTGTGCGGCCCACAGTGTGGTTCTGGGGATGCTAGACT
The DNA here is from genome assembly GCF_049115385.1 of Moschus berezovskii. Taxonomy (NCBI): domain Eukaryota; kingdom Metazoa; phylum Chordata; class Mammalia; order Artiodactyla; family Moschidae; genus Moschus; species Moschus berezovskii. The sequence continues at coordinate 20,260,319 of NC_142470.1, forward strand.
GTCAGGTGCAAACGCCAGGTACAATTCTGTTTGTCAGCTAACACCTTGCATGGCATTTCCTGCTGTTCCTCCCTCCCATCACATTCTGCCAGGAAATCCCTCAGCTGCCAACACAAAGTGGGTCATGAAATCCTCATGTTATTTTCCCTTTCAATTCATCTAATTAGTTAAAGAATGTTGACTGTCATGTACAGCCTGAAATTTGTAACGTGAACTTGGAAGGATTCATGTCTGCATGTGAGGACTCTTGTGTTTAATTTCCCATGATGGAGAAGGGAATATTCTATACCCACATGTCAAGCAGGTTCACTTTCTGCCACAACTTTCATGTGCAGCTTTTTTTTTGTTTTTCTTGGGTTTCTAATTCTTTTCTTTACTGTGGAAAGAAAAATAACTGTTTCTTTACCAGATCACTAAGATCTTCCTGGTTCTTTATCAGAGAGCTTGAAGAGAAACATTTTTTAAAAAAAATTCCTGCACACACACATGCTAAGTCGCCTCTGTCGTGTCCGACTCTTTGTGACCCCATGGACCATAGCCAGCCAGGCCCCTCCGTCCATGGGATTCTCCAGGCAAGAATACTGGAGTGGGTTGCATGCCCTCCTCCACGGGATCTTCCTGACCCAGGGATCGAACCTGCATCTGTTGTGTCTCCTGCTTTGGCAGGTGCTAGCACCACCTTTTAATTCATAATGTGTTTCTTTGTTTCACTACCAATCTCCCCAGCTTCTTTTAAAGGGAGAAAGCATTAAAAGCCAGCATCAAAAATGATAAAAGAGGCGTCATCATTGACCCTCCAGTTCTTAAAAGGTTAATGAGGAAAAAATGTGGGCGACCTTATCTCAAAAGCTTGGAAAATTTAGAAAAATGAAAACTTTCCATTAAAAAGAAACTTATCAAAATAGGCAAAAGTACAAAGCATGAACACCTATTTGGCGCTAAAGGGAATCAAAGCCATAATTAAAACCAAAGAAAATTCCAAATCATAGACTCACAATGTGTTCTGCCATTCCAGAAGAGCATCAATCTAAAACTCTTTCAGAGACTCGGAAAAGATGATGCTGTCCCCAACTGATTTTATGTCAGAATAACCTGGCTACCACCTACTAACATGTGAAAAAAAAATTCATTCATTACGAGAAATGCAAAATTGTGAATAAAATAGAAGGAAACAGAATTCAGAAAGGTATTTAAAAGGTAAGTACATCATAAAAAGGTTGGGTTTAAGTCACTGTTGATTAAGCGTTTTATTTTATTTATTTTTGGCTGTGCCGGGTCTTCGTGGCAGTGTGTGGGCTTCTCATCGCTGCGGCTCCTCGTGTTGAGCAGCACAGTCTCTCGCCGGACAGGCATCCGTAGTTGCGGCGCATGGGCTTAGTTGCCCTGCTGCATGTGGGATCTTCCAGGACCAGGGGTCAAACCCGTGTCTCCTGCATTGGCGGGCAGGTTCTTCACTGCTGAGCCCCCAGAGAAGTCCTGCTTCAGCATGATTATCAGATAACATTTTTGCATTGCTTCAAATCCTCTTGGTTCTACGTTTTCCTCCAACTCCTGGAAACCAGTAGCACATCAGCTTTAACCATCTTTGCCTAGCTACGACCTATTGGATTTTTAAAATTAAAATTATATTAAATCTGTGTGTTGGTTTCAGGAGAATTCAGATCTTTATGATATTGAGTCTTTCTATCCATGAACCTGACATATCTCTAGATTTTCTGAAATGTTGCTCAGTAAATTTTACCACTTTCTCCACAAAAATCATGCATATCTTTGTTAGAGTTATTTCTAGGTAGCTGGATCTGTTTGTTTTTATAGCTATCATAAATGGTATTCTGTTTCAAATGATGTTTTATAACTCCTTAATGTGTAGTCTAAGGAAATACTTTTTTTTTTTACTGCAATTTAAAAAATAACTCATGCACTCGTGGTCAGTTAATCTACAACAAAGGAGGCAAGAATATACAATGAAGAAAAAAAAAACTCTTCATTAAGTGGTGTTGGGGAAACTGGAGAGCTACAAGTAAAAGAATGAAATTAGAACACTCTCTAACACCGGACAGAAAAATTAACTCAAAATGGATTATTGACCTAAACGTAAGACTGAATACTACAAAACTTCAAGAGGAAAACATACACAGAACAGTCTTTGACATACATTGAGACAATATTTTTTTGGATTTATCTCCTAAAGTAAAGGAAATAAATAAATAAATGGTACCTAACCAAACTTAAAAAGCTTTTGCACAGAAAAGGAAACCATAGACAAAAGGAAAAGACAACCTACTGAATAGAAAATATTTGCAAATGATATGACCAACAAGGGATTAATATCTAAAATATATAAACAGCTCGTATAACTCAACATCAAGAAAACAAACAACCTTATAGAAATGGGCAGGAGAACTGAATAGACATTTTTCCAAAGAGGAAATACACATGGCTAACAGGTGCTCAACATTGATAATCATCAGGGAAATGCAAATCAAAACCACAATGGAATACCTCACACCTGTCAGAATGGCTTTCATCAAAAAGAACATGAAAAACAAATGTTAGTGAGGATGTGGGAAAAAGGGAACCCTTGTGTAGTGTTGGTGGGAATGTAAATTGGTGCAGCCACTGTGGAAAACATATGGAGGTTTCTTAAAAAACTGAAAATAGAACCACCATATAACCCAGCAATCCACTCCTGGGTGTGTATCTGAAGAAAAAACAAAGACACTAATTCAAAAAAATGCATGCACTCCAATGTTCATAGCAGCCTTATTTACAGTTGCCAGGATATGAAAGTAACCTGAGTATCCATCAGCAGATGAATGGATAAAGAAGATGTCACACACACACACACACACACACACACAGACACACACATACATGAATGTGTAAATATACATACATACATATTTATAAATATATATTTGTTGTTTTTCAGTCACTAAGTCATGTCCAACTCTTTGGGACTCCACGAACTGCGGAACACCAGGCTCCTCTGTCCTTCACTGTCTCCCAGAGTTTGCTGAGTCAGAGATACTATCTAACCATCTCATCCTCTGCCATCCCCTTCAATCCTTCCCAGCATCAGGGTATTTTCCAATGAGTATGTGTGTGTGTGATTCATGGGGTCGCGGAGAGTCGGACACGACTGAGCGACTGAACTGAACTGAACTGATGTGTGTGTGTGTACACAAATATATATATATATATGTATGTATGTATATACACACAGTGGAATACTACACAACAGAATACTACCAGTCATAGAAAAGAACAAAAATTTGTCATTTTCAGTAACATGGATGGACTTGGAGGGCATTGCGCTAGGTGAAATAAGCCAGACAGAGACAGACAGACACTACACGATACCACTTACAGGCAAATCTTAAAAATACAACAAACTAGTGAATATAGCAAAAAAAGAAGCAGACTCACAGATACAGAGAACAAACCAGTGATTATCAGTGAGGGTGGGGACAAATGGGGTGCACAAATAATTTGAGCAGGAGGCACAAATTATTGGGTGAACAATAGGGCTTCCCTGGTGGCTCAGACAGTAAAGAATCTGCCTGAAATGTGGGAGACCTGGGTTCGATCCCTGGGTTGGGAAGATCCCTGGAGGAGGGCGTGGCAACCCACTCCAGTATCCTTGCCTGGAGAATCCCCATGGACAGAGGAGCCTGGCGAGCTGCAGTCCATGGGGTTGCAAAGAGTCGGACACGACTGAGGTACAAGTGAGGTTCACAAAATAGGATACAAGAATGTGTTGCACAACATGGGAAATATGGCCAATATTTTGTAATAACTGTAAACATAAAGTCACCGTTAATAATGATATAAAAATTTAAAACACTTAATGAGGATATCTTCCAAATAAAGGCTATAATTAAAAATCTGAAAAAAATCTAGTATCTTTTTTGTTAATTCTAATGAGATGGCTGGATGGCATCACCAGCTCTATGGACACGAGTTTGAGTGAACTCCGGGAGTTGGTGATGGACAGGGAGGCCTGGCGTGCTGTGATTCATGGGGTCGCAAAGAGTCGGACACGACTGAGTGACTGAACTGAACTGAACTGAACTGAATTATCTAATCCCTTAGGTTTTCTACATAATATCTTCAAAAAAAAAAAAAACCACACAGTTTGGTTTCTCTTTTCCAATCCTTAAAACTTCTGTTTCTTATTATTAATCCTCTGGCTAGAACTTTTTGTATCACATCATAGGGTTATGTATCATTCTCTTTTGTTCCTGTGTTTTACCAGGAATTACTTTAATTACCATTAAGTAAGATGGTATCTGTAGGTTCTTTGTAGATATCCTTTATTAGGTTTAATAAGTTTTCTTCTATTTTTTATGTGCTAAGTTTTCTTTCCTTTTAAAAAAAATTATAAGTGGATGTTAAATTTTCTCAAATGCTTTTAATGCACCTATTGAAATCACTGTATTCCTTTATTCTGTTAATGTGCTAACTTACATTAATGGAATTTGGGGGGGGCAGAAGAAATTAAGGTTTTTAAAAATTAAAATATATCTTGTAATCAAAACCCTTTGCCTAAATCTCAGGCTTCATTGGCTGGCTGAATTGCATTTCAACCTAGAAGACAAACATATCAAAGTACAGTAATCACGTGTGTGTGTGTGTGTGTGTGTGTTTTAGTTGCTCAGTTGTGTTCGATTCTTTGCAATCCCATGGACTATAGCCCTCCAGGGTCATCTGTACATGGAATTTTCCTGGCAAGAATACTGGAGTGGGTTGCCATTTCCTTCTCCAGGGGATCTTCCCAACTCAGGGATCAAACCCAGGTCTCTCACATTACAGGTAGATTCTTTACCATCTGAGCCACCAGTAGTCACATAACATACAACAAAACTGTAGAGGTCTGATAATATGACTTCCTTAATGAAGAAATAAAAGCTGTTGCTTAAAAGGTGACAGTCGGAGAGGGAATTTCAGTGTTCCACTGACCTTTCAAATGTTGCTTGGGGCAAAATATCCCAGATTCTTCAATTTTTGTCAAATTAAACTAATTATTGAAATAACAATTGTTGACTCCTTTGTTCTCTTGGATCAGCAACAGTGAATAACTCTACCACTTGGCAACATGGTCTGCTCTGGTCAAGAATCTGGAATCCTAGAGTGACAACAGCAGGAATGACAAAGTAATAATCTCCAGAAAAGTACTTCTCCATAAAAGCAATGAGAACATTAACCAAAAATGTCAAAATCAATTTTTATTTTAGAACTTGGAAAACTAACCAAAGGTTTGCAATGACGTAATGACTGTTTATACTTAAGAAAGTGGCTGAATGTTGGTAACAGCGGTGAAATTTATGGCATTTATCATCCCCATTGTCATTCCTTCTCCTGGTGTCATTCCTTGGTTTAAGAAATCCAGTTTCGTCACACTGAAAACCAGAAGCCACTCAGCAGGCACTGGAAAGAGGAGACCAGATTTAGATTTCCCAAAAGTCTCATTTTGTAGAGTTTTCATTATTTGATCTGTTTGGCAGTTCCCTGGCAACCGTTACTGGAAGACTTCTCTTTACATGACTTGACTTAGAGCTGACACAGGGTGAACAACCTTCTCCCTAAGGGTATTTGTCAAAAACAACCCGAGCAATTGTTCAACATCCACAGCGGCCTGCCAGGGTAGTATCATTTGGGACCATCAAAAAGCTGACCAAAAAACTTGCTGGGTATGAGATCTCCACAGGGGGCTTTGAAAAGCTCTGACCCATTCCTGGGACTCTGGAAGGCATTATACACGGGCAGCTCTGGGAGCACGCCCTTGAAAGACCTGAGAAGGCCTCACCTCTGACTGCTCTTGAGGATCAATGTGAGCAGGAAGTGAAAACTAAGACAGAGTCGTAACTTCCTGTCTGAGTGCTGAAGGCATAAAAAGGTAGTCAACAGAGTTTATCATTATTCAGATGCAAATGGGAACCGCAAAGAGATACCACTTCACAACCCACTAGGATGGTTACAATCAGAAGGCAAAGATGGAGAGAAATTGGAATCTGTGTACACTGCTGGTGGGCATATAAAACAGGGCAGCCACATTTGAAAACAATTTGGTGGTTCTTCAAACATGTGAACATAGATTTACCCTCTGATGCAGTGATTCCATTCTGAGGTACATGCTCAAGAAAACTGAAAGCACATGTCCACGTGAAAACTTGTACGTAAATATTCATAGCAGCTTTACTCATAGTAGCCAAAAGGGTGGAAACCAAATTTTATCAAGTGGTAAATGGATAAACAAAATGTGTTATATGGGTATACCTCATTTTATTTCATTTCTCTTTATTGCGCTTTGTAGATGTTGCTTTTTTTTTTTAAACAAATTGAAGATTTGAGGCAACCCTGTGTTGAGCAAGCCTATCAGCACCATTTTTCTAACAGCATTTACTCACTTCATGTCTCTGTGTCACGTTATAGTAATCCTTGACATATTTCAAAGTTTTTCATTATTATAATATGTGTTCTGGTGATCAACCATTTTGGAGGCAGGAGAGGTAAATATGTATATGCTTAGCTCACCATTCTGAACCAGAACCCCATCATATTGTTAATGTCTAGTAAGTCATCCAAGGAGCCCATCAGAGATAGCATCATGGGTCTCCCTGCTTTCACACGGCACCCCTCTCTCCTCGCTTCTCTCCCTCTGCGTAGCACATACTCCTTGTGGCTATCAGCCTGTGAAGGCAGGAACCAAGTTCTTTCTCCCCAGTTCCAAGCACAGGGCATGGCCCCCAACAGCTCTTCTGCAAAAGGCATGGATGGCTTTCTGAAAATGAATATGTGTTGAATGACTAAACAAATGAGTTAACATTAACATTATAGTCAGAGGTGAGGAACGTACCCGTAAATATATTGAACAAAAGCCTTCCTTTTTCTTTCTTATTTGAAAATCCAGGAGACGATAATTTTAATTACAAAAATTGGATTTTTCCTTATCTCAGCTCCACAGTGCATTCTGCATAAGCTCTAACCAGCCCTTCTGAGAAATGATTGATAGACCTCTCCAGAAGTTATACTGTAGCCCAAGCATGAACAATGCCAAGGAGATCCCACTCCAATCCAATATTGGAAGCTCTTTTTCGGGCCAAGAAAAAGTCTTTCAAATATCAAAGATTTTCCTACCAGACTTATAAAATAAAAGCAGTGACTCCAGTGATGTGAGAAACTTTAAAATTTGCACTAGAAAAGTCCTAGGGTGGGAAAGATCCCCTAGAGGAGGTCATGGCAACCCACTCCAGCATTCTTGCAAGGAGAATTCCATGGACAGAGGAGCCTGGTGAGCTACAGTCCATAGGGTCACACAGGGTTGGACAAGACTGAAGCAACTTGGCACGCACGCACGCACACATGCAAGCCAACCATATTTATGCATGCACATCTCTTATTATTGGGCAGAATTAGATATAGGCAAATAAAATTAAATGATCCAAATTGACCCAGTCATAAAACAAATCTCACCCCTCCTCCAGCCATTGATGTATGTGGGCATCGCCATGAGTTTATATTGTGATGTGTCAGGGATGGCAGAGGCTCCAGATTCCATCATCAGAGTGGGTAGCTCCTCAGAGAGGAAACCAGAGCTTCCTGGTCCAGAGAGGACTCCCCAGCTCCCTGCAGGACTTGGATACACCGTCTCCTGCAGTGTCACCTGCTTCAGCCACAACTGACAGGAAACATGAATGAAAGCAGACTGCACACCTTTCCCACGTGAGCTGACACACCAGGTCTGATCCATCGACCACTTGCCAAGTCCCACGTGTATCCAACACCCAACTGCCCAGATCTTTGGAGAGAATCCCTGTTTCCAGCTCTGTGGCCCACCGTCCTACAAGGACACCCACTGAAGGGTACTTCTCTGGGATTTGAGTTTGGTCATCTTTCCTTCCAGCTTGTCTGCCTTTCTGTACTCAGTCCTTATCCCACACATTCTGGGACGTTCCCCCTTCCTGCTGCCAACATCTCAGGATGGCTTAACTTTAGGCATGTTGGCAGCCTACCTAGAGGGGATGAAAGAACTCAGCTTCATGGGCGGTAGGTTTCTACAATGTGGTCTCTGGCACCAAAGCCCTCATCCTAGGCTCTGAGCCACACACTTTGAGATACCTCTCCTGCAAATGAGGCAAACCTTTCTCTTCCTTTTGGTGATAATGATTTTGGTCCATGCTCATCATGACTGACCTCTGTTTGCTGGAGCCACAGGCCACATTTGGTGAGGAGGGCAGTCAACACGTATTAACTAAACTTTCTTCAAAACACAGGTATTTCCCACTTAGAGCCAAGAGCCTGGTTTCTAAATGTGATTCTCAAAAAAAAAAAAAAAGGAAACAGAGTCCCTTGGAGAAATGGCTAATTATAGAGATGAAGCAGGAAAAAATACAAGAAGAGCCTGAAGTATTCTGTAGTATCAGAAGGTAAAGCAGTGCTCAAAAACTCAAACACAGGGACCTCCCTGGTAGTCCAGTGGTTGGGAATTTGCTTGCCAAGGAAGGGGACATGGGTTTGATGTCTGATCTGGGAAGATCCCACATGCCGCAGGGCAACTAGGCTCATATCCTGCAACTACTGAGCCCATGTGCCTAGAGCCCATGCCCCACACCAAGAGAAGCTGGAGAACCGCAACGAAAAGTAGCCACAGCTCCCTGAAACTAGAGAAAGCCCATGCACAGCAATGAAGACCCAGCAGAGCCAAAAATAAAAATAATTCATTAATTTAAAAAATAAAGTCCTGTTTTTTAAAAAAGAATTCATCATTAAAAATAAAAACAAAAAACCTCAAAAACAAGCAAAGAATGAGGCATGTCAAAGGAACACAGGAGGTAACTTCAAAGAGCCAAAAGCTGGAGACCAATTTCCATAAGGAAGAATTCCAAGTAGTATATGTACAGATTACCCAAACTCACTCTCCTTCCCTTGAGGGTCTTTGGACTTAATGATCCCCCTTTAAAGAACAAATGCACTGTGCCTTTACAGCAGAGAAACCTGGCAGACACCATCTCAAGATGCAGATGTCTTCAAGCACCTTTACATGGTTAGTTAGTAACCCCCCTCCCTGATATCTCAGTTGGTAAAGAATCCGCCTGCAATGCAGGAGACCCTGGTTCGATTCCTGGGTTGGGAAGATTCCCTGGAGAAAGGAGAGGCTACCCACTCCAGTATTCTGGCCTGGAGAATTCCATGGACTGTATAGTCCATGGGGTCAACAAAGAGTCGGACACGACTGAGCCACTTTCACTTTCGCCCAGAGTCCATTCTGTTTATCATCAACCCTCGGTGCCCCCAGACATTGTGAGGTGGGGCCATCAGCCAGTTTCTGAAGAGGAGACTCAGTTCGGCCAGGCAGGTGGCCAGCACTTCATAGGCAGACCCTGGGGAAAGACCCACTGCCCACAGCCACCCACCCTAAGCTGACAGTGCTAAGCAGGATGCTGGGTTGTGAGAAATCCCCTTCCACGCCCTAAACTCCACCCGAAGGGAGGGCACTGGAGGAGACAGGAGACCAGCTGTTTGGAAGGAGAATGAGCTTTCCTGCTCACAGCCAGTGGGGGTGGGGAAGGAAGGGGGAATTCCTCCCAAAGACAGGAAGGGGGCCCAGGGCCAGAGGACTGAGCTCAACTGGAGAGGCTGGGTCAGCACTGGGGGCAGACCCCAGAGAGGCTGGGCTCGGGAATGCTTGTCTCCTGAGCCCTCAGCACCACTGCTAAGGAGTTAACCCCCAAGGTAGAGGAGATAGGAGAGCCGAGGCTAAAGACTGAGCTGTGTCTCCCCTCCCCACCATGCTCACCCCAGATTCGTAAGTACGGATGCTCTAACTCACAAAGGAATTTCATTCAAAGACTGGGCCTATAGGAGGCAATGAAGGTGAAATGAGGTCACAGGGAGGAGGCTTTCTAAAAGGGAGGGAGAGAGAATCCCCCCACCTCTCTCTTCCTCTCCCTATTCACGCACATGCAGACTTGGGGAAGGCCGCCATCTGCAAGCCAGGTGGAAGGTGCTCACCAGAAACAGAATCCACCAGCACCTCAGTCTCGGACTTCAGCCTCAGAAGTGTGAGAGATCAATGTCTGCGGTGTGAGCCACCCGGTCTGCGGTCCTTTTTATGGCAGACTGACCAGACTAAGGCAAGTGTTACAGACGGGGCGCTGCACAGGCTCACACACGAGCCCCCCCGCCGCCCCCTTCCCTGCTGGCTGGGTAGCCAGAGAGAGCTCCCTGGAGGAGGAGAGCCTTAAGTGAGAGGTGGGGGAGGGGAGGACTGGAGGGAGGCGCTCCCCAGGAAAATGGCGAGTGAAAAGGCAGAGGAAACTTTTCGAAATACATTCTGGGGAGACGCCGTGCTCTTTTCTGCGGTTGAAATTCCATGTCACGTTGAGAAGATGTATATTTCCATCTTAAAAAAAAGAATCGTCCCAGACATTTTTAAAACCTCTTAAAAACAGAAAATGCGGAGAAACAAGTGGCCAGAGGAGTAACGCATGAAACCAGTGTGTGTCCTGCTTTAGAACACAGGGAGGGCTGGGGTCATGCTCTGGGGTCTCTCCCTCACCCGGCCCCAAACCCACACACCCAAGATACAGTGCGGACACCTGTCTCTGAAGAACACCCACCGTGAGCACGGGGCATGCGTGTGTGCTAAGTCACTTCAGTCGTGTCCAACTCTTTGCAACCCTATGGATCGTAGCCCATCAGGCTCCTCCACCCATGGAATTTCCCAGGAAAGAATACTTCTGTGGGTTGCCATTTCCTTCTCCAGGGGATCTTCCCAACCCAGGGATCGAACCCATGTCTTACATCTCCTGCATTGGCAGGTGGGTTCTTTACCACTGGAGCCACCTAGGAAGCCAGGGGGCTGGCCAGAAAGCCCTTCTTTCAGATTTGAAATGCACCTATTACCGGGGAAAAAGCTGTGGGAGGAGAGGGGTTCTGAAGAGAAGACCTATGTTTTCTTCATTTGGTCCTAAGGTCTTTCTCCAGCCTGGCTTTGCAGAGACAGATAGAGTCTCTGTGTGTCCCAAGTTAGGAGACATCCAAAGTGCAACTGAGCTCACACAGTCAAAGAGGCCGGGGTCTGAGCAAAATTCCAGATAGGGAGGTGTGACGCCCCACACAAAGGGAGCCAGAGGCTGATTCCCCAAGGGCACCCGAGAGACAGGAATACCTGAGAGGGCCAGCTGCCTGGCCATCAAGGATGGACACGTGACCATGGTTGGTCCTAGATGACCCTGAAGAGTAATGTGGTCCTTCATGGGAGGGGCACAGGGGGAGGGAGGGATGGGAGCATTCCTGGGGAAGCGAGGCCCAAATAAGAGTGGATGAGCAGAATGATGCGGACCCACAAGTCCTGACGCCCGGGAGGGACGGAAGACAGAGCAGCAGCTGCAGGAGCTATGGACAGCAGGTGTCCATGTGGAGTGCTTTGACCTGACATTGGTCCCTGGATACTGAGACGCTCCCTAGGGAGAAAGAGGAGACCCCCCATCTTGACCAAAGCTAAGTGTTTGCCACTTCAAAAGAATGGCAACTCAAAATAAAAATCATGAATAGCAGAATAAAAAGGAAGTCTTTGCTTCTTGTATACCATTTTCTGCCACCCTGCATTTCATGCTCCGCATTTTTATTCTAAGATCTTAGATCCTAAGATCTAAGATCCATTTTCATTGTATGCTTGGAAAGAAGGTGACATAGATTTTCATTCATGGGTTCAGAATTGAGAGCTGGGGCTAAGGAGAGGGATTGTTTCTGGAATAAAAGAAGGGTACGCGTTCACTGGGAGGCCCACAGGTGCTTCCTGGTGGCCTCCTGTGCGCCATTCCTGTGCCAAGGACTCTGCAGGCAGTCTGAGCCTCAACCTCCCTGCCTGGCTCGGGCCTCCATGTGACCTCCCTGCCTCCATTGCCCATTAGACCTTGGAGGACAGAGGCCGAGCTTGCTCATCTCTTAGTGCTTTGGGGAAAAGGAAGGACTAAACAGAAACAGCAGAAAATAGCACCCCAACTGCTTCAAAGGAGAAAGAAAAATGAAGCCTGTGTTTCTTGAATACCACGTGCCATCGTCACACTGCCAATACATTGATTCTTTAAATGCATGCAACACCCTAAGGTAAGTACATTATTTGCATTTCGTAGATGAGGAAATACACCTAGGGAGGTTAAGTAATTTTCCAAAGTCACTCAGCTAGTAAATAAGATGGCAGGGAAGTGATCTGAACCCAGCTGTGTCCTACTTTAAAATTTGTACTCTTTCCCCTGAATCGGCTTTCTGCAACGGCTGTAAATGAATGCTTGCAGGGCTGAAGAATCACCGATTTTTCCCACTCCCTTTCACAGCTTTTACTCACGAAATGCATATGTACTGAGCATCTTCCTGTGTGAGGTGCTGGGGCCGCAGGGTCTGAGGGAACCCCTGCCCTCCACACCCTCCATCGAGTCAGGCTGGAGGATCCACCCAGACTCCATCTGAACAAGTCTTAAGAGTTTAACAGGAAAACCGTCAACTAGGATGGAGTTAAATTAGCATAAAAGCAAATTAGCAATTACCAAGCTGTCAAGTCACAGCAGAAGCCCAGGAATTTCGACAACTATCAAGACATCATTTAAAAATATTTAATTCCACTTAGATCATTCCAGCTGAGGGATCTGATTACTTCTGCTCGGTTAGAGGTGTTCTCTGGGGGAAAGCATTAAAAGTGCCAAAAGTTATCTTTCTCCTACTTAATGGGCAGCCCCATGGAGAGTTGTGTAGATGTGGGCAGTAGATTCTTATGCAAATAGATTTTATAAATACTTGAGTAACTTGGAGACTGTTTCAGTTCAGTTCAGTTCAGTCACTCAGTCGTGTCCAACTCTTTGCGACCCCATGAACCTCAGCACACCAGGCCTCTCTGTCCATCACCAATCCCGGAGTCTACCCAAACCCATGTCCATTGAGTCGGTGATGCCATCCAACCACCTCATCCTCTGTCATCCCCTTCTCCTCCTGTCCTCAATCTTTCCCAGCATCAGGGTCTTTTCCAATGAGTCAGCTCTTTGAGGTGACCAAAGTATTGGAGTGGCCAAAGTATTGGAGTTTCAGCTTCAACATCAGTCCTCCCAGTGAACACCCGGGACCGATTTCCTTTAGGATGGACTAGTTGGATCTCCTTGCAGTCCAAGGGACTCTCAAGAGTCTTCTCTAACACCATGGTTCAAAAGCATCTATTCTTCGGCGCTCAGCTTTCTTTATAGTTCAACTCTCACATTCATACATGACTACTGGAAAAACCATATCCTTGACTAGATGGACCTTTGTTGGCAAAGTAATGTCTCTGCTTTTTAATATGCTCTCTAGGTTGGTCATAACTTTCCTTCCAAGGAGTAAGCGTCTTTTAATTTCATGGCTGCAATCACCATCTGCAGTGATTTTGGAGCCCAGAAAAATGAATCAGCCACTGTTTTCACTGTTTTCCCATCTATTTGCCATGAAGTGATGGGACCGGATGCCATGATCTTAGTTTTCTGAATGTTGAGCTTTAAGCCAACTTTTTCACTCTCCTCTTTCACTTTCATCCAGAGGCTCTTTAGTTCTTCTTCACTGTCTGCCATAAGGGTGGTGCCATCTTCATGTCTTGGCCGTTAATGTGTGAGTCTGACATTTTCCAGTGTGCCTAGGAGATTTAGGCCAAATAACAAAGTTTTTATCGGGCTATCAGAAAACAAAATGAGCTTTAATTAAATGAATATAAGATTAAAAATCCATCACACCTAAAGCTTTCAGATAATTAGTGAATTTTACTGTTTGTAACATTTCACACTGTCTGTGTGTATGCTCAATCACTCAGCCATGTCCCACTCTTCGAGACTCCATGGACTGTAGCTCACCAGGCTCCTTTGCCCTTGGAATTTTCCAGGCACGGATACTAGAATGGGTTGCTATTCCCCACTCCAGGGGATCTTCCCCACCCAGGGATGGAACCCGCATCTCCTGCATCTCCCACATTGGCAGGAGGATTCTTTACCACTAGCGCCACCTGGGAAGCCCTGAAACATCTGAAAAAGGACTCCATGGGCAGTAGTAACAGGCCCTGGTGCTCTGAGGGGGTGTGTGTCTCTCCCATGCCCTGTACCCCAAAGCCCTGTTCTTATTTGGCACCAAGAAGGCTCTGCTTGTGCTCAAAAACTGGAGGACCTGAGTTCAAACTACCACCTCACTCACACTAGCTAGATGTCATGGAACAAATACCTCCAATTTCCTCTTTTATAAATTGGAGAAGCTAAGACCTACTTTGTAGGGTCCTTATGAGCACCAGCCACATAACAGACTTCAATGTGCTTTTCAAATTGTAAAATGCTTAAGAGATGTGAATTGCTAGTATATTTTGAGGATATAAACTCTTTTAATCAGTTATATTATTATACACAACTCATTAAGAGTACAAAATCTTTTGCTATTTCTAAAAATATATGTCTGCAATTAAAAGCAATTTTTAGTGACTGCAGAGTAATTGAAAATGATTTCTTTTTAAATTTTGGTTTAACTCAATATGGTATAATAATTTAAAGACCTGGTTCCAGTTTCCATTTATTTCAATAATTGCTTAGCCCACCAGGCTCTTCTGTCCATGAGACTTTCCCACCAAGAATACTGGCGTGGGTTGCCATTTCCTTCTCTACAGAATCTTCCCAACCCAGGGATTGAATCCACATCTCCTGTGTCTCCTGCATTGCAGGCTGATTCCTTACCACTTGAACCACCTGGGAAGCTCCAATATTAATGAATTAGTTCCTACAAAGGTGCACATTACTAATAATGGCTTATATTCTGCTCTTTGAGGGACTTTGTCCTGGGAAACAGGACAAGTCTCAGAGACATTGAGGAGTCAGTTCCAGACCACCACAACAAAGCAGAAATTGAAACAAAGGGAAAATCACAATAGAGCAAGTCACATGAATTCTTTGGTTTCCCAGTGCATTAAGTTGTGTTTATACTATATTTTAGTCTATTAAATGTGGGATATAGCATTATGTCTAAAATAACAACAGCCAGTAATTGAAAACGACTCTATTACTAATACATGCTAACTGTCACTGAGCTTCCAGCAGGTCATAATCTTTTTGCCGGTGGAAGGTTTCAAATATTTCAAAAATTACCAAAATGTAACAGAGACGCAAGACGTGAGCAAATGCTGTTCAAGAAACGACACCAATAGAATTGCTCGGCACAGGGTGGCCACAAACCAAAAAACCCACCTTTGAAATACAATAAAGCGAGGTCGCCTATCTAGTATGGTGTTGAGAGTGGAGACTTGGAGAAAAGCCGACCTGGTCCAGAGTCTGGAGCCACTTCCGTCCTAAGAGGAACCTGTGACCCAATTGGAACCATTTTATCTTTTCAAATTTCAGATTCTGCATCTGTGAATGGGATGGAGAGAAAATTATGGGTTGTTGTAAGAAGAAAATTAATGGAGACAATTAAGCAAAACACATAACTAAAGAAGATAATTTTTATAAAGTGTATAAAATATGTGTCATTCACTATAACTTTTATTACTAATATTTATACAGAGTTGTCAAACCAAAAGCTGACCTTTTCTGGATGTAGTGGGTAGAAGAGATATCCACTCAGGGAGAAGCTGGATTGGAATTCAGACTAATTACAGAGCTCAGTTCAACTGGGCTTCCCTGGTGGCTCAGAGGTAAAGAATCTGCCCACAATATGGGAGAGCCAGGTTTGATCCCTCGGTCAGGAAGATTCCCCCGGAGGAGGGAATGACAACCCACTCCAGTATTCTTGCCTGGGAAATCCCATGGACAGAGGAGCCTGGTGGGTTACAGTCCATGGGGTCATAAAGAGTTGGATGTGACTAAGCAACTGACAGTCCTATAGGACTTACCAAGGCATCGTAAATACAGTGGAACGTCAATTTGCCAAATGAATGGATGAGTATGAATTTTATGCCTAAAAGCCCACCTGGAAAGGATGCAAAGCTTTTAGAAGGAGAAGAATTTTTCTTTTTTAAATGTATTTGATTGAAGTATAGTTGTTTGACAATGTTGTGTTTCTGTGCTGTGCTGTGCATAGTCGTTCAGTCGTGTCTGACTCTTTGCAACCTCATGGACTGTAGTCCACCAGGCTCCTCTGTCCATGGGATTCTCCAGGCAAGAATACTGGGGTGGGTTGCCATGCCCTTCTCCAGGGGATCTTCCCAACCCAGGGATCGAACCCATGTTTCCCACATTGCAGGCAGATTCTTAACTGTCTGAGCCACCAGGGAAGCCTGTGTTAATTTCTACTGTATAGCAAAGTGTTTCAATTACACACACATATATTAATATATTCTTTCTCATATTCTTTTCCATTATGGTTTATTACAGGATATTGAATATAGTTCCCTCTCCTATCAGAGTTGTTAAAGTTGAAATCTGTGGAGACACTTTCACAATCAAAATCACGTTTAGAGCCAGGTTCTGACTCTTGTGGAATGAGTTGCAAACCCCTTTGCCCCCATATTAACCCCACCTCCTTCTCTGAACTGTGTACAGATGTCAAAGGTGGTGTCATTTTCCTGAAAAGGCAGGATCCAACCACCTAAACTTCACTGTCAACAGCTGCTCTGCCAGGCGTGGGTCTCCTGCGATCTGAACTGAGTTCCCCTCCTATTAATGGGTTTATCCATCCCTTCCCTCCTGCCAGCCTCTGTCATCATAGCTTACCCTGGTTTCAGCAGAAAAGCATCTGGAGGCAGCAGAAAGAGACTCGAGCCTTAGATTCCAGGCCCAGCTGTACCACTTCGTAGGTGTAAGACTTCACACAAGTCACCTCTTGCCCTTCTGCCTCCATTGCCTCACCTGTAAGACAGGTCCTCATCCTTCTCGATGTGAAAGGAAGAAAGAGCCAGGCAGAGAAAGGTGGCCACGTGGTCCTGGCTGAGTGATTATGTCTCCAATGTAAGCCGCTGGCCAGGAAGTCTGTTGAGCATTACCACTTAATCTGAATAGATCCTCATTTCCCTCCAAATCTAAAAAAGTTATCAATAACTGCTTCACCCGAGAAGCTTCAACCAGGACTTCCCGGGTGGTCCAGTGGTTAAGACTCCACCTTTCCAATGCAAGGCCTGCAGTTTCTATCCCTGGTCAGGAAACTGAGATCCCACATGTTGTGAAGCACAACCAAAAATAAATAAAATAAAATAAGTTAAAAAAAATAAAGAAGGACCAACAGCTTCCATTCAAACAATAAAATAAATGCCTTATTTCACTGATCCTTTCAAACAGGAAAGATTCCTGTGAGCAATCACGGGAAAAAACCTCTTGACAGAGATATTTCTGTGATTAATTCTGTGGAATACCCTGTCTGTCTCTTCCTTAGCTTCCAGAACAATCTATCCGTGGAGAATGAAGCCTACCAGCAGGCTTCTCTCAACACAGGGAATAAACAGGCTCCTTCCCAAAGCTGGAACAGTCACCATCTCTCCAAGAAACAAAAGCCTGACATTTGTGCCAGCACTTTTCTTTAAGGTCAAAATACCGAGGAAAGACTGGATAAATTTGCATTTAATGCATGCGAATCCCTGATATTTTAGATCAGGATCTCTGCCCCCAAAAGAACATTCATGTCCTCAGACACACATCTGTACATGGGTTGGGCTCTGCCTGCCCTCTAAAAAGTGGATCTGTGTAAGGCAAGCCCATCCATGACCTGGGCGTTAACCAGATTACAACAAAATCTCTTCATCAGCTTATTCATTCACAAAAAGTGTCCACTGAGTCCCTGTGATATGCCAGGCCTGAGTCATGTGCCAGCAGCTCGGGGCAGAGCATGGGGCAGGGTGCTGCCAGTGGAGATCTGCAGAGATCTGCTGGACCACCTTACCAGACTCAGACATTAATCAAATAATCACACAAACTTGTTATTGCAAACTATGATGAAGTCCGTGAAAGAAGGGACTAGGTGTGAGGATGAGGGTGGGGACAGCAAAGAAGGCTTTACAGCCACAAGCCTTACACACAGTACATGCTCAATAAATGTAATGAACCAAACCTTCACGTCTCTCTCAAAAAATTCATGTGTTAAAATCCTAACCCTGGTTTGATAATACTAGAAGACGGGTTTTGGGAGGCTCCACTCTCGTGAATAGGATGAGTGTCCTTAAAAAAGCTCTCTCACCCTATCTTTCCATCATGTGAGGCCAGAGCAACAAGACCACCATCTATGAACCTGGAAGCAGGTCCTTGCCAGATAGAAACTCTACCGTCACCTTTATCTTGGACACTCAGCCTCCCGAAGTGTATGAAATAAATGTTTGTTGTTTAAGCCTCCAGTCCATGACACTTTGTTATAACAGCTCAAACTGCCCCAGACAATGAATATCGAATGGATGGATGCTAGATCTGAGCCTTGAAAGACGAGTAGAGGTTAACCAGTCTGGAGTATGTGGGGCAGGGAGAAGGGCTTATGCAAAGGCTTATGCAAATGTCCTGAAGCAGCAGGGAGAATGACCATCTTGTGTAAAGAAGAAAGCTCTGTGGGGCTGGTCAGCCGAAAGCAAGGGCAGACAGCAGTGGAAGATGAGGTGAGGAAGACATCAGAGGATCAAGCCCTTTTCCCATTCTCAGAACCAAGAATTGATGGTGAACCCTTTCATTTTTATTTTAACTTTTTATTTTGTTTTGGAGTATAGTTGATCAGGGCTTCCCAAGTGGTGCTAGTGATAAAAAAACTTGCCTGCCAATGCAGGAGACATAAGAGACATGAGTTCAGTCCCTGGGTCGGGAAGATCTCCTGGAGGAGGGCATGGCAACCTACTCCAGTGTTCTTGCCTGGAGAATCCCGTGGACAGCAGAGCCTAGTGGGCTACAGTCCACAGGGTCTCAAAGAGTCAGAGACAACTAAAATAACTTAGCATGCATGCACATAGATGATTAACAATGTTGTTATAATTTCAGGTGAACAGAGAAGGGTCTCAACCATACATATACATGCATCCATTCTCCTCCAAACTCCCCTCCCCTCCAGGTTGCTCCATAACATTGAGCAGTGTTTCCTGTGCTGTACAGAAGGTCTTTACTGGTTATCCATTTTAAATATAGCTGTGTGTACATGTTGCTTTCCCTAATCATCCCTTTCCCCCTTTCCCCCACCCTTCCCCCTACACCTGGCAACCTTAAGTTTGTTCTTTAAGTCTGCCAGTCTCTTTCTGTTTTGTAAGTTCATTCATATCACTTCTTTTTAGATTCCACCTATAAAGGACGTCATATGATCTTTCACCCTCTCTGTCTGACGTAATATAGTGAACCCTTTTAGTTCACCTCATTTTGATCAGTTCCACTAGCTGATATCTAATTCTTAAGGTACAGGAGCTAGATGTGAACAGAGACCAACTGAATGGGCCTGCCCTCGGGGATTTTGCTACCTTGTAAAACACAGCTTTATTCAAAATGCTCAGACATAGGAAGTGGCTGTGCAAAGGTACCAAGCAGAACATTTGCACAGATAAACAGGAAGCAATAATACAGGACAGTTTGAGCAACACTCTATACACACCTGCCAATATTTATACAGCACGTCCCAGCCTTTCTGAGTTTCTCAGGTCGGCATTACCCTGATTTCTGCAAAAGACACCAGTTAAAAATCCAAGGAAAAGGCTTCTCTGGTGGCTCTGTGGTAACGAATCTGCCTGCCAATGCAGGAGACGTGAGTTTGATCCCTGGTCTGGGAGGATCCCACATGCCTTGTCGCAGCTAAGCCCTTGCCCCGCAACTACTGAGCCCATGCTCTAGAGCCTGGGGACCCAACCACTGAAACCTACAACAAGAGAAGCCCCTGTAAGGAGAAGCCTGCGTATCGCAACTAGAGAATAGTGCCATTCACTGCAGATAGAGAAAGGCCCATAAAGCAAAGAAGACCCAGCACAGCCAATAGATAAATACAATTAGTTTTAAAAGATCCAAGGGAAGAATATCATTAGGACTTAATCCTGGTCCAAATATTCCAGGCCACGTGTCTCCATTAGCACATGGGAAGAAATCTTCCATTCCCCGCTGGAAAGGGGGCAGGCCATACTGTAATATTCTCACAAAACACAAGTCGGATAGAGTCACCGAAGGTGAGGGCCAGAAGGTACCCCAGAGATAATGTTATCCCAACCTCTCCTTCTAAAAAGAGAAGACTAAGGCCTAGAAAAGGCAAAATATCCTTCACAAGATCACTCATAGAGGTGAGTGAAAACCAGAATCCAGAATTGAGTCTGACCTGAAGTCCAGTGTCCTTTTTATATGATCACTCTAGCTCCTGGTATGAAGAATATATGTATGCACATAAACATTATAGCGGGTAAGATTATAAGATGACTGAACTTACCTCTCTTGCTTTTGGGGGTTGTCGTATGGATAGATTTCCCCTCATCCTCTCTAAGGCAAAGACTTTCACCAGTCTCCAAAGACCCCACCAGAACTTTCATGCTAACCTTATGAATATACTATTTGTCTAACGATCCAGGAAGAGAGAGGTGGGGAGACTAGAAAAGATCATTGTCTTCTCTGTTGGTGAAAATGTTGTCAGTTGCCAAAATAAAAAAAGTATCATCTTACCTAAAAAGGCTTTCCAAGCAAGATGAGTTCCAAATTAATTAACTCAGTGACTCAGTAACATCTTCAGAGACCCCAGTTCTTTGCACCTTCCCCTTTGTTGACCTGATTTTAGGCTGGCTCTTCTCATGGTTGCAGTTATCTAGCCATCACATCCAAATCTAAGGAGGGCCAGAAGAGCCGTTTCTCATAATTATACCTCAGCTAGTCACAGAAAAGGAGAATGATCTTCCCTAAATCACACGAGATGGAGGGGACATCTAGACAAAATCAGCCAAGATGAAGGAGAGATGGATTTTTAATCAGGAGCCAGCTACCCACTTTGCCCTACTGGGTTCCAAGCACTGCTTTTTGCCTTCTAAACCATTTCATTTTTAGTCACTATAGGCAAAGAGTTTAAATGTCAACAGCACAGTCATTACAGAAGAATTCTGCTGCACCAAGACAATAGATGTGCCCTGTGGAGTTTATTATAATGGATTTAAATTCTATTTCATTTTGTTTGGTAGAAGAGTCATATTCACAACTCACTTTTTCCTCCCCTCCGGGGGCCTCCACTGTTCAGATTCATTCCACCAATCAGCAGTCCTAAAAACCTGTCAGATAATATAAATGAAAATGAGAACAAGAAAGATTTCTGTTCTATTTGTTCTTAATATCCTGGGGCAGGACTTGGATTTACTTATCTGGAACAATGTCGTGGCTTATGAAGCCTGTGAAAGCTCCCAGTGCTATAAAATCTTGTAATAAATGCAGTTCTTAAGAACAAAATTCTTGCAGGAACTGTTTCTTCGTTATTCTGTAGCTTTGAAAAAAACACTAACAAATAAAAATTAACGTGATACCTAAACTTTAATGCATCAGATGGTTTTAGCGTCCACGCTCCGGCATTAAGGTATTACTTTACAGAATTTGCAGATACAGTGACAAATGCCCACTTGGTAAGAGCACTTTATGTGCATGTGAAAATATATATTACCAAGGATGTTCTGCCCTCTTCTCTTATTTCTAAGTGTTGCTTTTAATTCACTGGTTCTCGGTCCCCTTTGCGGTGATGTCCCTGAGGACCTAGATGATCTTTCTCTGTCCCCTCAACAACCTCCTCCACCACCACACATTTTGTTTACAAGAATCCAGTGTGGTTTCTCTGAACATTGTATATTTTCTCACACCTCCGCTTCTTTGAATGAGGTTTGCCCTCCACCTAAAAATACCCTCCCCATCAATCTGAGATCTTCAGGCTTGAGCCTTCAGCTTATTCCCAGGGCTTCAACACAACAGTGATGACCATCTCGGTTGCCATTTTCTGAATAAAATAATGATCATTTTCTTAGGAAAATTTACTAAAAGTGAAACAGCTAGATCAAAGTGATGTAATAAAAGTCACTAGAATTTTAAACAAATGAACAAAAAATTACCCTCCCCATCAACACTCCCTTCTTCGCTGGATGATTCTCACTCATCTTTGAAGACCTCTTTCAAATCCTTCCTCTTATCTGCCAAGAACAGGTCCCTAATTCCCTCCCCCAGCGCCATCAACCATGTGTGGGGACCCTTGGTGACTCCTCCACGTTCTGTAACAACCCTTATTGCACCTTAAGTCAGGTGAACTTTGCCTGTGGACACTGCCCTGTGCCCCATGCTACAGAGGTACCACCCTGACCTTCCCTGTGGGCCAAGTCTAAGCTGTGCCCACCTGGAGCCCATGTCCCTTCCTCTCTCAGACCAAGGAACAGGTGCTCAGGCTCCCAGAATTCCCACCCAAATGACCCCAAGTCTGCTGTGGGCCTGCTATCCTAAAGGGGACGCTCACTGGCATGCAAGTTCCTAGGCCCCGGGGCCTCCCAGGTGGGGCTAGTGGTAAAGAACCCGCCTGCCAATGCAGACGACGCGGGTTTAATCCCTGGGTTGGGAAGATCCCCTGGAGTAGGAAATGGCAATCCACTCCAATATTCTTGCCTGGAGAATTCCATGGACAGAGGAGCCTGGTGGGCTACAGTCCACAAGGTCCCAAAGAATCGGACACGACTGTGACTGAACACCACCCCTAGGCCCAAGCGGAAGCTTAGCAGTGTCCTGTGTGAGGTTGTGGCAGCTGAGGCTGTGGTCCCTCCTGATGCAGGAAGAGGAGAAGACGGAAGGACAGACATCAGAGAGAGGGAGGCCCAGGGACAGCAGCCGTGGTGTAGCCGCATTTCTACCGGAAACCTACCTAAATTGCCCAACAGTTCTGAACGCAAACCTTGCCTTCCAGCACAGGTGTAAGGCAAAGAGACTAGGGTATTATGTTTTTTGAGCTGTTCGTACTAGGCCATGGACTATGGGCCTCCACAAGCTCTGGCCTGGCCCTGCACACATTAGGGGCACTTCTGGGGACGGCCCAGTCGTGTGTGTGATGCTTGGCATGACAGATTCCCTGAGTGGAGTTAGTGTGAGTCCCCCTCCAGACTTCAGGGGACTGGCCAGGGTAACCATTATCTCCTAGGGACCTTCAGAGGAGGGACACCAAACGCCATCAGGAAGCTGATCTGGTGTTGACAAAGCATTACAAAAACACAGTGTGAGCTCCAACCAGAATGGTGTTTACTGTAAATCGTTCCTGTTTGAATTTTACTTTCTGAGACGTTTCAGCTTTTGAGGTTGTATTCCTTTTTGAGGAAATCTGTTCTGCCATGAGAAATTCCAAAGAAGATTTTCTGTCAGTGCTGAGGGAGCATGATAGAATCAGCTAGGTGCTGAATATTACAGGGAATGTACACACAGAGACCTGTCTGTGGTCCCATTTCTGTATGGTCACTTTAAGCACTCTGGACCTGTGGATCCCAAACAGCAACGCAAAGAGAGGCTGTGCAGAATCATGAGAATCGGTCTAGGGCAGACACAGGGGATCTGTGTGGGTGCATTAGGAATTTCCGTGTTTTTGTTTTGAGTTTCAGAGATGATTCCAAGGAGCTTTGCATGGGGACCGTTGCCCTCAACTAGAAATGGATGCAGGACCTTTATCACGTGCCAAGCACTGTGTCATTTAATTGTATACGTAATTTTGATCTCAACTTTCCCAGTGGTCCTGTGAGGCAGAATGTATGCTCTCCTCCCCCACAGATGAACAAACCGAGATGAGCGGGAGGAGTGATTCACACAGGTTCACAGAGCAAGTTAATGATGAATGCAGGACGTGATAAAAAGACTTCTGGCTCCAAGCCCGGCGGCCTTCCACAGGAGCGCCAATAAATGGCAGGACTGAGGGATTATTTCAGCTCTCAAAGTATTACCCAAAAGGCTTATAGCTTAGGTTTCTCTTCAAAGACATCCCTTTGTCAGGATAATTCCAAGTGGCTGTGCATCTCCCAAACTTAAGGGAGAGTCTGGCAGCAGTGCTTAGAAATTCAGGCGGCTCCATCAGTGATGGAATCAGCACTGGCAAAGAGGAACTGTGGCATTTCTAAAAATGTGGGCTTCTGAAGCAATAACAGACCATTATTGGAGCGGGGAAAAAAACTCCCATTCCATTAACGACCGCGTTTAAAGCAAGAGCGTGAAAAAGCTTTTAAAGGTTCAGGAGCAAACACCTGAATTTTCTCTCTTTAGGAAAAAAAAAAAAGATCACAAACAAAAGCTCTGTCCTTAAAATGGTCCCCAAATGATGTTATTTTTTTGCATTTATTCTGCAGCCATATACGCATGGGCTTGTTTTCGACAGTTCCTTTGGGAAAACGAGTGCACAAACACCTTCTGTTCCACGGTAACTGCAGAGATGGAATCTGCTTTTAGGGATGGCCTTCATCCAATCACAAGCGGCCTCTTCCCTTCAACAGGAGGGACTCGGGACTCAGCCCACTTCCCTCTCGGGTCCTGGTGGCCTCCTCCTGGGCAGAGGCCAGCAGTCTCTCCTCCCGCCCCAAGAGCCCCTGTTCTACAGCCAAGCACAGAGCACCTCTCTTTCTATTCTTTGCAGTTTTTCTTGGACTTCTTTTCTTCCTAGATACCCAGATTTCCTGGTCACTCTAATGTTTCTGCGAACCACAGGGAATGGCTACCGTGACTAGGTCTTAGCTCTAAACCAAACCCCATCTTTGGGTCTCCCAGTTCTCCCCCTAGAAGCAGCCAGTGGGTCTCCTTATTGGATGTCCCTTCAGAAACACTGCATGGCTAAACATAACTAGTAGATATGTATTTTTTATACACAAATGTTTACAAACTATGTAACTAGTTCTATGTTTCTATATATATGGGCTTCCCTAATAGCTCAGCTGGAGAAGGAAACGGTAACCCACTCCAGTATTCTTGCCTGGAGAATCCCATGGACGGAGAAGCCTGGTAGGCTACAGTCCACGGGGTCGCATAGAGTCGGACACGACTGAGCGACGGAACGGAATAGCTCAGCTGGTAAAGAATCTGCCTACAATGAAGGAGACCCCGATTCAATTCCTGGGTTGGGAAGATTCCCTGGAAAAGGGATTGGCTACCCACTCCGATATTCTTGGGCTTCCCTGGTGGCTCAGATGGTAAAGAATCTGCCCGCAATGTGGGAGACCAGGGTTCGATCCCTGGGTTGGAAAGATCCCCTGGTGGAGGAAATGGCAGTCCACTAGAGTATCCTTGCCTGGAGAATCCCCATGGACGGAGGAGCCTGCATCCGTGGGGTCGCAGAGTTGGACACACTGAGAGACTAAGCACAGACACACACATATTTGAAGTGTATTGAGTCATACAGATTTTTTGTTGACTGAGCGACTTTCACTTTCACTTTCTTTCACTTTGGATTTTTCAGCTTAACAATGATAACATCTGATAACAATGACACTCATTTCCACTCTGTATGCCTCATTTTTCTTTTGCATTTAATTGGCATCAGCTCTCCAGTGATGACAAATAACAGTGTGATAGCACATTTATACAAAACTTAACTATCTTAGGCCACAAAGAAAATCTTCATAAATCTCTCAGAATGGAATTTGTACTAATGACATCCTCTGATCATAATGCAATGAGAATAGTAAGATTAAAAATAAAATAAACAAAAAAAGCCCTTCTACCTGGAATTAAAATATATACTGTTAAACAATTCTTAGGACAAATAGGAACTACAAAAGGAGTTTACACAATATTTTGGAAATAACAGAATGAAAACATGACATTAGAATCAATGGAATTTTGCAAAAGCAGCTGTCAGAAAAATATATATATTTAATTATAATTATAATATAAATGGAGAAAATAAACACAATGAATTAAATACAAATTCAAAAGACTGGAAAACAGAGTAAACAAAAAGTATTTTCTTAACATGATTTAATATATACATACATATGGAATATATATATAAAGTCCAACATTACATTAAATGGAAAATACTAGAAGATTTTTGCTAAAGTCAAGAACAAGACAAGGATGCATTTTACTGTAACTATTTAGCATTGTGTTGGAGTATAGCCAATGCAAGAGAAAGCAAGAAGAGGCATTAGATTTAGAAGGAAAGATGCAAATTTTCACTCTCTGCCGGTGATACTGAATTTTTCTTTTTCTCTTTTTTTTTTTGTGGAAAAGCTCAAAACACAAATGGGAAAACTACAAATAATAAGAATTTTAGAAAAAGTAGGTTATAAAATGAATACAGAAAAATCAATAATTTCCATACTTCAAAAAAAAAAAAGATACACTTCAAATTGTTGACTAAAAAAGATGCACAACCTGAGAGTTGTGAGTTAAGTTTTATTTAGGGCAAAATGAGGACTGCAGCCCAGGAGACGGCGCCTCGGACAACTCTGAGAAACTGCTCCTAAGAGGTACTGGGGGAAGGTCAATATATGTGATTTCAGTGAAGGGGATGTTCATGCAATCAAGCACTTATTTTACAAAAGGTTTTCTGCTGGTCACGAGGAACCGATGTCACCATTAAGGGATTTAGAGCTTTTCTAGATATAAGGAGATGCAAAGATTGGGATCATGAAATCAGTTTCTGAAAATATCCACCTATAGACCTGTTCCACCAGTTTCCCTGGAGCACAGAGTACCTCATTTTCCACCCTGAACTGCCTTTAGGGCGTGTAAAAGGTCAACAGCTACAGCAGTACGGGATTCAATCCTCCAAGAGACAGATGGCAAATGCCCTTGGCTCTCTTCAGGAGCCACGTAGAGAGAAGCCCAAGTGTAGTCAATATAAGCCCCATTTGATCATCTTCCGACCTTCTCTGCACAGCCATTCAGCTCCGAGAGCCCTTCCCCCAGCACCCCATCCCCAAAATAAAAACAAAGAAGAAACCAGAACAAAAAGAGCCAGGTTGGATGCAGGCAGGTGCAATTATGTCACCCACTGTGCTCTTCATGCCAGAGGAAGCGTGTCCTGTCACCGGTTATTATTCAAAGAGGCCAGCATCACACTCGGCTATTGTCTAAAGCCGACTCACTCTCTTTTCTAATAAAACAGCCCAGCTGCTTTCCTTTCCATGTGTCTCATTCTGACCCAGGGTAAAATTTAAAATGGCACCAATCGTGGGTGATCATGGCCCCAGTAGGGTGGTTTGGAGGCAGCACATGGAGCCGTGGGAAGAATTCCCACCATCAGACCCAGGAGCAGAGGTGCCATGACCCCTGCTCTGTCCCGAGCTGGCCCATGGCCCTGCCAGATCACTCAGCCCCTAGGGCCTCACCTATAAGACTTCTCACCTGTAAGAGGCCAACAGTGACCAGGCCTGGAGTCCCTGCACCATTGCCAGCAGGGTGACTCGGGAGAATGTTTTTGTGGATCCATGTCCCTTCTCTGAGGGCCTGAGCTGGAGTGGGCAGCCTGGGGTCACCGAGCCAAAAGAAGAAAGGGTATGAGGGTGGCTGAGAGATGGCACCAGAGGCGGCCGGGTGAGAGCTGCAGAGAGACAGACAGGCCAGGCCAGTCTTGGGTCGAACGCTGGAGACAGAGGAAGGGAGAAGGATTGAAGGGGAGGCCAGAGCAGGTGTGGACTCAAAGTGGGGAAGGAAATGAACACAGGGGGTGAGCGCTGGGAGCCGCTACCCAAAGGCAGGAAACCAGGCCCACCGTGCCAGCCACCCCCCACCAGGGCGCCACACCCCACAGCCTGAGTGACAGGTGGACGGACAAGCAAAATGTGATCTGTACATGCAGTGGGGCATTATTCAGCCTCAGAAAGGAAGGAAATCCTGACACCTGCTATAGCACGGATGGACCTCGAGGGCATCATGCTACGTGAAAGAAATCAGACATGTAGGATTGCACGATTCCGCTTATAAGAGGTACTTGGAGCAGTCAAATCATAGAGGCAGGGCTTCCCTGGCAGTCGAGAGGTTAAGAATCCCCCTGCCAATGCAGGTTCCATTCCTGGTCCGGGAAGATCCCACACGCTGCTGCAGCAACCGAGGCCATGGGCCACAACCACTGAGCCTGCGTGCTTCGAGCCTGTGTTTCACAAGAGGAGAAGCCGCCACAATAAGAAGCCTGCCCACTGCCATGAAGACCCAGGGCAGCCCAAATCAACCAATAGATAAATAAATAAATCTTTAAAAAGACTCACAGAGACAGAAAGTTGAATGGTGGTTGCTAGGAGGCCAGGAGGAAGGGGAAGGGTGAGAGTTTTACTGGGCACAGAGTTCATGCTGGGATGAAAGAGTTTTGAGTACAGACAACGCTGATGGTTGCAGAAAGCTGTGAATATACTCAATACCACTGAATTATGTCCTGAATAAATGGTTAAAACTGATAAATATCATGTTGCATATGTTGTGCCACAATTAAAAAACAAAAACCGACCCAGTGGGTCAGGAATGCTGGGTCTTGGCATCAGAAATGAAGAAAGGGCTGAGTGTGTCGGGGGAGGGCCCCTGGCATGGGAAGGTCGAGTCTGGCCTGTCACACAGTAGGGTACAGACTCCCAGGCTGGGCTAGGGTCTGGAGGAGACCTAAAGACACTGGGCCTTGTGGATTTTGTCATTTCCCAAACTTGGCCTCTGGGGGGCCTTTGCCCCTCGGGAGTTTATGGCCACCCTGCCCCAGACATCTTCATTAGATTATGAAAATGAGCAGCCCCAGCTGGATCCTGTGCCATCAGTGGGTGACAAGTGATCATCATCAAGCAGGAAGGCATGGGCCCTTTGTCACTTGTGACATTAGAAGCCCAGAAAGTGCCTGTGGAGTTTCCTTCCTGCAGGATATGACAGGCTATTTCAAGCCCACTGTGGGATCTTTTATCATCATTCAATTTACACAAAGTGAGCCCAGCCTGGAGGGGTTGAAGCAATATAATTTTAACACTTAATTACTTTGCTTCCTCATTGATAAGACAGCCGCATCCAATGCAATTTGTCATTTAATTAGGCAATAAACACTGAAAGCAGCCAACAAACCAAAGTGGGCAAGCAGAGGCGGCAGCAGCTCACGGAGCTGATGCGAAGGAGGTGAGGGCAGCAGGGCCCTCATCCATCCCTGGAAATCAGATGAAACCACATGTCCCTGGTACATCAGCCACCACCGCCACCTTCAACCACAGGGACACAATGACACCAGGTGATGTCAACACTAAATTGTTGATCCTTTATCATAAAGACACAGAGTCACCTTTTGGAAAGCAGAATTGTTGGATTAAAAACCTGACTGGGGAAGAATAACACTTTATCTGGCCGTGGAGGAGAGATACAGTTGGGACTGGACAAGAGGAAATCAGTGTGATCTAGAAGCTGCAGGCAGATTATTCCGTCCTTCCTGCCACTGATCCCTGCACGTGTGGGTGGTGGGGGGTCTGTGAAGGGGTCTCCATCACCATTAGAAATGTCTCCAAAACAACAAAGCTGATTTGAAGCCACTTTAAAGATAGATGTTATTCATAACTTATCCTAGAGGCAGTGTGTGTGGACCCAAGGATGAAAGTTCTGGTCAAACTAAAATTTTGATTCAGTACCCGTTCAAGTAAGAGTTTGGAAATCACTAGCCTGAGCAATTACTGGAAAATATTAGCAACAGAAACGATTAATCTATTCCCAAAAACTCATCCAAGGTAGAACCTACAGACGCCAAGTAGAAATCTATCTTCAATCCATAAGCATCTTCTCCATCAAGGAAGAAGGCAGGGCTGTCCATCATGACTTATTTACAGCCCTGCTTATAAAGCTTGGACACTGGAGTGAGACTGGTCTTAAAAGAGGAATTGACAGGAATCCTGCTTTCTTAGAGGTTAAGAGTCATAAAAAGAAAAATCATAAAACAGCCTGAGAAGTAACCAAAACCATCCTGGCATTCAGACTAAGAAAAAGGATGGGAAACACGGGTAATAACACCTCTTAGATTTGACAGGTATGACTCAAACGTGAAAAACTTTGAAACAGACCAAAATGATTACCGAGTGTCTTCAAGGGAAAGGTAGCATTGTCTAATTATGGATTTTCTCATTCTCTAGGATTTACACCTCTCATTTTATTTAAGCTATCTTACTGTTCTGTAAATTGTAGCCAATAGCAGTGCAAATGTTTCTTATCCATAGACATGCAAATTAACTCTATCTAGAAGGACAATGGTTTTCTTCCTTCCCTTCTCTGGAAAAAGGCAACTTTTAATCTATCTGTAAATTCCTTTTTTTTTTTAGCATTACTTATTTGTTTGCATTATTTGCTCAGCACCAAAAAACTGATGCTTTTGAACTGTTGTGTTGGAGAAGATTCTTGAGAGTCCCTTGGACTGCAAGTAGACCCAACCAGTCCATCCTAAAGGAAATCAGTCCTGAATATTCATTGGAAGGACTGATGTTGAAGCTGAAACTCCAATCCTGTAGCCACCTGATGCGAAGAACTGACTCATTTGAAAAGACCCTGATTCTGGAAAAGATTGAAGGCAGGAGGAGAAGGGGATGACAGAGGATGAGATGGTTGGATGGCATCACCGACTCAATGGACATGAGTTTGAGTAAACTCCAGGAGTTGTTAATGGACAGGGAGGCCTGGTGTGCTGCAGTCCATGGGTTGCAAAGAGTCAGATACGACTGAGGGACTGAACTGATCTGATTTGTGCTTGTCTCTGAATTTGCCTTTGAACTGTTGCAACATCAGACTGGTTCCCCCAATAATAAGTGAGTGAAATAAAATCTTTGACATATGTTCATTTTTTGTGTCTGCGACTGTCATTATCACACCCTCTTTTAAAACACAGATCAGGGCATCCTTGATTTACTGCAACACTGTTTACAATGACCAAAAGATGGAAGCAACCTAATTACCCATCAACAGATGAACAGATAAAGATGTGGCATAAATATACATATATGATGGAGTATTACTCAGCCGTAAAAAGAGTGAGATTCTGCCATTTGCAACAATGTGGATGAACCTAGAGAGTATTACGCTTAGTGAAATAAATCAGACTGTTATCATTTATATGTGGAATCTAAAAAAAGAAAACAAATAAATGTATATAATGAAACAGAAACAGACCCACAGAATCAGAGAACAAACTTGTGGCTACCAATGGGGAGAGGGGAGAAGGGAGGGGTAGGATTGGGGTAGGGGGTTAAGAGATACAAGCTACTATGTACAAAATAGATAAGCCGCAAGGACATATTGTACAGCACAGGGAAATATAACCGTCACTTTTTAATAAAAAGGAGTGTAACCAGTCCATTCTAAAGGAGATCAGTCCTGGCTGTTCATTTGAAAGACTGATGCTAAAGCTGAAACTCCAATACTTCAGCCACCCCATGCGAAGAGTTGACTCACTAGAAAAGACTGATGCTGGAGGGATTGGGGGCAGGAGGAGAAGGGGACGACAGAGAATGAGATGGCTAGATGGCATCACCGACTCGATGGACATGAGTTTGAGTGAACTCTGGGAGTTGGTGATGGACAGGGAGGCCTGGCATGTTGTAATTCATGGGGTCGCAAAGAGTTGGACACAACTGAGCGACTGAACTGAACTGAACCTATAAAAATAGTATCACCTGATACTAATACGGTAAATCAACTATACTTCAATTTAGAAAAACATGTACCAGGGAGTTTTTGACTACAAGTAATAGAAAATCCTGACTACACTGGCTTAAGGAGTAAGGCAGATTTATGACCAACATGATGCTAAGGCCAGAGCAGGGTAGCTCCAACCTGCCTAACACAGGTCCTCCTCATCTTCCTGCTCTGCTCTCTGCCCTGTGTAGCTCATCACTCAGGCTTGGCTCCCTCAAGGTGATAACATAGCTGTTGCAGTACTGGTACTTCAAGGAAACACCATCACGTCCAGTGGTACAGGGCAAGAAAAGCATGTCTCTCTATACATTTCTCCTGATGAGTAAGACTTCCACAGGAGGCTGAGGGAGACAACCCCTCCAACATCTCACTGCAAAGAAGTGCATGATGGGCACATCCCTAACCCATGCTATAAAGAGGTGACATCTGAGTAATGGCTCAGTGGGTCCTGTGGCCCTGTGCAAAAGGGATGATCTTACAGGAAGGGGTTCAGGAACCCTCCAGTTTGGTGATAAAAAAACACAAAAGACTCTATGCAACTTGGATGTTAGTCTTACAAAGAAGATCAAAAACCTCAAGCTCAGTGATTTTCCAGTAACGGCAACTCATTAAGAAGAAACAGCACTATCAAATCCATTTTTTAATGGGGGAGGGGAAATAATAACACAGGAAGAGCTACCCTTTCTCAGTGTTTTTGCAACTATGCGATGCTTTGTGCATTTCAACACCTCAGAATAAGGCTTTCTTAAACACACCCCAAATTTAGGTTATTTTGGACAACAAATTGTTCAAAGCACATTTGAAAATTTTAATAAATTATCATACTGATCACTATTTTATATCATGAATAAATGTTAATAAATAGCCTTCATCTGTCAGTTTTCAGCCAATTTTTGCAACAGTTGTTAAAGCACTCGAATTGCTTGCTAAGCAAGATGGAGGAGCTAATATTTATTAAGCATCTACTGGTCATGGCGCTAAGAATGGTGGGGAAGAGAGAGGGTTCAGCGTTTAAGAAAAAAGGTCCAAACATTAAAGGTACAAACCATCTCCCGGAGCTTGCTCAAACTCATGTCCATTGAATCGGTGATGCCATCCAACCACCTCGTCCTGCCCTTTGGCCGTAACTCTTGAAACTCATGAAGTATTTTTGTATTGGGAAAACCCACAGGTTCCTCTCTGCTTCTCGCTCTTTTTTCCCTCTATAGGTATGTATGGATTCCACAATCTTAGAAACATATCTTAGTACATGACGGGCTCCTAAAATGGGCTGGGTAGATGTTAGCGATCAGCCGCATGGACCCGCCACGTTTGTGTAGCTTCTCTTTTATTACTTCTCTGCTCACCTCTGGGTCATTGTCACTGACCTGAATAACACGCCTGACACCTCGCTCACCACTTCCCTGTCACTGTTTTGTGAAACTGTCCCAGGCACAGAAGAGCCTCTCGGATGGGTAATTAAGGAAATGACAAGCTTGTATTTTTTCAGTAATTGTTCTTCAGATCCATACACGTGTAAGGCAGCACGATAATAAATTCAACATTCCCAGGGCATCGCTTCCACAGTTACTGAAAAAAATGAATCCAATTTACCACTGCTGTCTTTGGAGCTGGACATATAGGAAAGAGACAGCTGCTTTTCAAACAGCACAAAACCCCTCGTACAAAAGCACTGGTCATGCAAGAACAAACGGAATGCTGACTTTTGAGGGGAGCAAGATAGAATTTCAAAGGCTTAATAATAATGAGTTTTACAGAATGCTGGCTTTTGAGGGGGAACAAGAGAGAATTTCAGAGATTTAAAAATAATGAATTTTAAAGCACATTTCCCCCAATATAACTACAGTGTGAAGTTCTCCCTTAGAAAAAGATTGCAAAATCGCACTTGTAACAGATAAGCTCTGCAGACACATTTTAATTTTCATAACAGAAATTATGCAGAAGACAAGATATCACCAGGCCTTTCTATCTGTCTTCTTTAAGATACCCATTGTCTGTGCGTGCTGTGTGCTAAGTTGCTTCATTTGTGTCTGACTCTTTGGGAGCCTATGGAACTGTAGCCCACCAGGCTCCTCTGTCTATGGGATTCTCCAAGCAAGAACCTGGAGTGGGTTGCCATGCCCTCCTCCAGGGGATCTTCTGAACCCAGGGATGAAAACTGCGTCTCTGTTGTCTCCTGCGTTGGCAGCTGAGTTCTTTACCACTAGTGCCCCCTGGCAAGCTCCCCATTGTCTACAGTTTGGCCAAAAAGGTAATACTGTAAATTCCAAGTTCAACATTACCATGTTTTTCCCTTCCTCGGCTTCGAGAAACTCTGCCAGTTCAGTTCAGTTGCTCAGTCGTGTCCGACTCTTAGCGACCCCATGAACCACAGCACGCCAGGCCTCCCTGTCCATCACCAGCTCCTGGAGTTCACTCAAACTCATGTCCATCGAGTCGGTGATGCCATCCAGCCACCTCATTCTCTGTCGTCCCTGTCTCCTCCTACCCCCAATTGCTCCCAGCATCAGAGTCTTTTCCAGTGAGTCAACTCGTTGCATGAGGTGGCCAAAGTATTGGAGTTTCGGCTTTAGCATAAGTCCTTCCAATGAATATCCAGGATTGATCTCCTCTAGAATGGACTGGTTGGATCTCCTTGCAGTCCAAGGGACCCTCAAGAGTCTTCTCCAGCACCACAGTTCAAAAGCATCAATTCTTCGGCAATCACCTTTCTTCACAGTCCAACTCTCACATCCATACATGACCACGGGAAAAACCATAGCCTTGACTAGACGGACCTTGGTTGGCAAAGTAGTGTCTCTGCTTTTTAATATGCTATCTAGGCTGGTCATAGCTTTCCTTCCAAGGAGTAAGCGTCTTTTCATTTCATGGCTGCAATCAGCATCCGCAGTGATTTTGGAGCCCCCAAAAATAAAGTCTGACACTGTTTCCACTGTTTCCCCATCTATTTCCTATGAAGTGATGGGACCAGATGCCATGATCTTAGTTTTCTGAATGTTGAGCTTCAAGCCAACCTTTTCACTCTCCTCTTTCACTTTCATCAAGAGGCCTTTGAGTTCCTCTTCACTTTCTGCCATAAGGGTGGTGTCATCTGCATATCTGAGGTTATTGATATTTCTCCCAGCAATCTTGATTCCAGCTTGTGCTTCTTCCAGCCCAGCGTTCCTCATGATGTACTCTGCATAGAAGTTAAATAAGCAGGGTGACAATATACAACCTTGACGTACTCCTTTTCCTATTTGGAACCAGTCTGTTGTTCCATGTCCAGTTCTAACTGTTGCTTCCTGACCTGCATACAGGTTTCTCAAGAGGCAGGTCAGGTGGTCTGGTATTCCCATCTCTTTCAGAATTTTCCACAGTTTATTGTGATCCACACAGTCAAAGGCCTTGGCATAGTCAATGAAGCAGAAATAAATGTTTTTCTGGAACTCTCTTGCTTTCTCCATAATCCAGCGGATGTTGGCAATTTGATCTCTGGTGCCTTTTCTAAAACCTGCTTGA
Organism: Moschus berezovskii; assembly: GCF_049115385.1. NCBI lineage: Eukaryota > Metazoa > Chordata > Mammalia > Artiodactyla > Moschidae > Moschus > Moschus berezovskii. Next base: position 20,295,349 of record NC_142470.1, read on the forward strand.
ACATCTGGAAGTTCACGGTTCACATATTGCTGAAGCCGAGCTTGGAGAATTTTGAGCATGACTTTACTAGCGTGTGAGATGAGTGCAACTGTGCGGTAGTTTGAGCATTCTTTGGCATTGCCTTTCTTTGGGATTGGGATGAAGACTGACCTTTTCCTGTCCTGTGGCCATTGCTGAGTTTTCCAAATTTACTGGCATATTGAGGGCAGCACCTTCACAGCATCATCTTTCAGAATTTGAAATAGCTCAATTGGAATTCCATCACCTCCACTAGCTTTGTTCGTAGTGATGCTCTCTAAGGCCCACTTGACTTTACATTCCAAGATATCTGGTTCCAGGTGAGTGATCACGCCATCGTGATTATCTTTGTCATGAAGATCTTTTCTGTACAGTTCTTCTGTGTATTCTTGCCACCTCTTCTTAATATCTTCTGCTTCTGTTAGGTCCATACCATTTCTGTCCTTTATCGAGCCCATCTTTGCATGAAATGTTCCCTTGATATCTCTAATTTTCTTGAAAAGATCTCTTGTTTTTCCTATTCTGTTGTTTTCCTCTATTTCTTTGCATTGATCGCTGAGGAAGGCTTTCTTATCTCTCCTTGCTATTCTTTGGAACTCTGCATTCAGATGCTTATATCTTTCCTTTCCTCCTTTACTTTTTGCTTCTCTTCTTTTCACAGCTATTTGTAAGGCCTCCTCAGACAGCCATTTTGCTTTTTTGCATTTCTTTTCCATGGGGATGGTCTTGGTCCCCGCCAACTTCCCCTCAATTTTTTTTTCAAATGTTTCTTATTGTGGTAAAATACACATGGGCTTCCCAGGTGGTGTTAGCAGTGAAAAAAAAAAAAAGGAAAAACCTGCCTGCCAATACAGGAAACTTAAGAGGTGAGGGTTGAATCCCTGGGTTGGGACGATTTCCTGGAGGAGGGCAAGCAACCCACTCCACTATTCTTGCCTAGAGAATCCCGTGGACAGAGGAGTCTGGCGGGCTACGGTCCATAGGGTCGAAAAGAGACAGACACAACTGAAGCGACTTAGCATGCAAAATACACATAACACAGACTTGACCATCTTGGATCATAGAGCTCAGTGGCATTAAATACATTCATAGTGGTGTGTAACCGTCACCACCATCACCTCCAGGTCTTTCATCTTGTAAAACTGAAACTCTGTCCCCATTAAACAATAACTTTGCATTCCCCAGTCTGTGGGCACTGGCAACCACCATTCTAGTTTCTGTCTCTCTGACTTGATTTCCCTAATTACTTCAGTACAGTTCAGTTCAGTCGCTCAGTCATGTCTAAATCTTTGTGACTCCATGGAAGCATGCCAGGCTTCCCTGTCCATCCGCTCAAACTCATGTCGGTGATGCCATCCAACCATCTCATCCTCTGTCATTCCCTTCTCCTCCTGCCCTCAGTCTTTCCCAGCATCAGGGTCTTTCCCAATGAGTCAGTTCTTCGCATCAGGTGGCCAAAGTATTACAGCATCAGCTTCAGCATCAGTCCTTCCAATGAATGTTCAGGGTTGATTTCCTTTAGGATTGACTAGTTTGATCTTGCTATCCCAGAGTCTTCTCCAACACCACAATTCAAAAGCATCAGTTCTCCAGCACTCAGCCTTCGTTCATGGTCCAACTCTCACACCCATAGTATGACTACTGGAAAAACCATGGCTTTGACTATACAGACCTTTGTTGTATGAAAAGTAAAGCAGTTATCAAATGAGCAGCTGTCCAGATTAATGATTTGTGAAGACCTAGTTAGTGTTTATTAAGTACTTGTTAAGTGCCGGGCTCTGGGTAGGGGCTTTTGCAGATGTTACTATCTTAATATCTCCCCCATCCAAAGCCTCTGTGCGGCTGCCATGGCATCAGATTTCCAGACAGCTGCAAGTCTGTGAACAAACAGCAGTGTTTACCAGGTCTAATGGTGCACTTGGCCTTGCAGGAACCAGGAGAAAAGAAAATCCAATTCAATTAACAGGTGGTTATCCCTCATAATTGAAATCTGTCTTTTAAAACCCACCTAATTGGAATTTCTCAATTACATACTGCATTTGGAGACGTCGGCTGTGATCTTCTCGCAGACATAATTGGGATATACATGTCTGTTATTTCCAGTGAGGCCAAGAAGTGCATTTTCCTCACTGTCTTTGAGAACAAACTTCACCCCTGTTCTCTGACCTATTTCAGTTAACATTTAGGGGGGTCATCTCTCAGGTCCCCTGCACTGCCTTCCCAGTTCAGAAGCTGTGCCAAGCTGACCAGAACAATCCAGAAACAAAAACCTGTTCTTACCAGCAGTGTCATTAGCAAGCTGGCTTTTAGATTGTGTACGGTCTGGTCACTGAATTAGGGAAATGGTCACTGCAAAATAGGGAGAACCCACACAATTCTCAAGGGCTTCCTTCGTAGCTCAGATGGTAAGCCATCTGCAAGCAATGTGGGAGACCTGGGTTTGATCCCTGGGTCGGGAAGATCCCCTGAAGAAGGAAATGGCAAGCCACTCCAGTACTCTTGCCTGGAAAATCCCATGGATGGAGGAGCCTCATAGGCTACAGTCCATGGTGTCGCAAAGAGTTGGACACGACTGAGCAATTTCGCTTTCACAAAATTCCCAAGCCCTGAGCCTAGGGACAGAGCGTGCTCCCCACCCTCCAACCCCCACTTCGGGTCCCCATCATCAGCCCCACGGAGGGAGAGAGGGGAACAATTTCAGGCAACGGGATGAGGGCACTTTGGACGTTTCCAAGCATCCCAGCACCTAAGCGGTGGAAGAGCCCTCCTGGAGGAGAACCCACCGACCTCACTGTTGTGTAGTCGCTGTCATGACTGGCTCTTCTGCAATCCCCTGGACAGTAGCCTGCCAGGCTCCTCTGTCCATGGGATTCTCCAGGCCAAGATACTGGAGTGGGTATTATTTCCTCCTCCAGGGGCTCTTCCCAACCCAGGGACGGAACCCAAGTCTCTTGCATCCCCTGAACTGCAGGCAGTTCTTTACCACAGCTCCACGTGGAGTAAATGGGGCACAAAGGGTTCCAGCAGCTTGACCACGAACGCACAGCTGCGATCAGGGCCAGACAGCCCAGGTCCTGCTCACGAACCCTTGTGCCAGCTGCACCCCAGTGAGGTGAGAAGAGGTACGGGGGCCTCCCCGGGTGGCTGTCTCCTTACATGCCCACGCCTCTACATCCATTCTCTGCACCAACTCAGAATGATTGTTTTTAAAACTGAAGCCGAGTCGTGTCCCTTTTCAGTTCAAGTCCCTGCGATGGCATCCATTTTCTGCAGAGTGAATCTACATCCGTGCTGTGGCCCCCAGGCTACTAAACTGGCCCTGCCTTCCTCTCTGATCTTATTTCCAGACCTCCTTCCCTGCCTCTGCTCCAGCCACACTGGCCTTCATGCTGATCTTCAGACACTCCAGGCAGATCCTGCCTCAGATGCCTCAGGGCCTTTGCACCTGCTGTTTCCTCTTGTTGAACACTCTTTCCCCATGTGTCCCCACTGCTCCCTCATTTAATTCAGGCCTTCACTGCACTGTCACTTTATCAGAACCTTCTCCAGTCATGCGACCCAAGACAGCACGCCCTCGCCACTCTCTCCCCTGCGCCTGACGTATTTCTTTGCAGAACTTATCACCATACCACAGAGCTTATGTATTATGTACTTAGCTATATACTTGTTGCAGTCCATGTGGTCGCAAAGAGTCAGACACAACTGAGCGACTGAACTGAACTGATATACTTGTTGACTGTTTTCTTGTATGTCTCCATTCACTAAAAAGTAAGTTCCATGAAAGCAAGTCATTTGTGTTTTTAATTAATTTTTATTAGCGAAAAATAAGATAATTATACTTTATTTATTTCATTAATTAAATTTAATTATTTTATTAATTAGAATTTCATTTAATTTTTATTCATAGTTGATTTACAGTGTCATATTAGCTTCTGCTATAGAACAAAATGAATCAGTTACACATATACATATATCCACTCTATTTTTAGATTCTTTTCCAGCATAGACTTTTACAGAGTATTGAGCAGAGCTCCCTGTGCTGCACAGTAGGTCCTTATTATTCATAGTTATCTATTTTATACATAGTACAGGGAGGCCTGGCGTGCTGCAGTCCATGGGGCCACAGGGAATGGGACAAAACTTAGTGACTGAACAACATTTTATACGTAGTAGTGTGTATATGTTAATCCCAATCTCCATTTTATCCCTCTCCCCACCTGTGTCCCTTGGTAACCATAAATTTGTTCTCTATGTCTATGACTCTGTTTTGTAAATAGATTCACCTGTACCATTTTTTAAGATTGCACATATAAGCAATCAGCTCAGTTCCATTGCTCAGTAGTGTCTGACTCTTTGCAACTCCCTGGACTGCAGCATGCCAGGATAAGCAATATGATAGGATATTTGTCTTTCTCTGTCTGACTTACTCTGTGTGATAATCTCTAGGTCCAAGTCATTTGTGTCCATCACTACCTAGAACAGTGCCTGGCATGGAGTGGGTACGTGAGAAGAAATGTTAACTGAATAGATGGTGTGTGTCCATCCCATTATCACCCAACTCTCTGATGCCAATGAGCAATCCCAACCTGTCATACAAAAAGTGTTAAGACACTTGATGCCAAACTGTCATTCAAAGTAGCTGTCTGAAGTGTCTGAAAACTACTAACCATCACATTAAGTTGACTTTGGGAAATAAACACAGAATTGAAACATCTAGTGGCATGTAGAGTACGTCCCAGCCCCGTTTACAAAACGCTGCCTTCTTACTATGCTACTGCTTGCTCAGAACTTAACGTGTTAACACACACGGGCCGTTCCCTAGCAGCAGCTCAACATTCAGGCAGAGGCCTGGAATTAAAGCGTCTCTACTTTTCTTTAGCCAAATGGTAGTTCTAATTATAGCATTCAGACTGGCATGCATATTTATTTACTCATCTCTAGCCTTGGCTTGTAATTAAGGGTTAGTGCATTCTACCTTGGAAAATGGGTGACAAATTATTACAACATGTTCTGGGGTGGTTCGGGAAGCTCAGAACCATTTCTATAATTACGCCATCACATTACGTTGAGTGCGTGTGGCGAGGACCGCAGCAGGCCCGCAGGACTGAAGCTGCTGGTCTGGATCCCAGGGGGCAAGAAAGCGGGTTCATTTGCAGAAACATAGAAAGGCAGGAGCCATTTAGCACCTGGCTGAGGAGTTCACAACACTGCCTTGGCATGCTCCTGGTGTGCCCCTAGTAGAGCAAATAGCAGGTGCTCAATAAATATTTGGACAATGAAGGAAGCGTGTGAATAAAAAGAATTAATTAATGAAAAGCACTCAGGCTACTTTGAATCTCGTGTCTCTTACCTACACCGCCCCACCATCCTGAGATCCCTGTGCACAACATTTTCTGTAGCAGGTTCTCGAATATTCCCAGGTTGGGGCGGCCTCGGGAATTCAACACGTCTCTTCAGAAGGACACAGTTGAATCCATAACATGCCTGCCTCCCTTGATGGTCATTGTGGGGGTGTAAAACCTGGCCCCTAGCTCCAACTTGGGGAACTCGGAAGGCTGCCAAGGGTCTTAGGGAGTGGTTGAGAAACATCCCTCCCCTCTGTGGTTGGACATTGCCGCCCAGCATCTCCCGCCCTCCCGCTGGGCAGCCCCCTCGGCCCCGGTAGAGGGTGTTCATGGAGCACTGCCCTCACTAACTTGCCTGAATCCATTCTCTGTCTCAGGGCTGGTTTCTGGGGGCCCCCCACAATACCTGTGGAGCCAAGCCCCCAACACACCACACCTGGCAGTCAAAAGAGGGACCCCTCACAGTCACATAGTAAAAGGATACGCTTCTCCAAGGATGATACCTGTGCCCAGAAAGTTCCAGAAACTGCCCCTGATTCCCTTTACGAGCAGGCCTGAGAATGTCCTCCCACTGGTGACATCCCTGGTGATCTCCTGGTGTATAAGCCTTGGCCTGGGAGACTTATCACTATTTTCAGTTATCTATTCAGTCCTTCATCCCAGAGAAATGTGCTGGGCCTCTGCTACAAGCTAGGCTGATGCTACACGCTGGGGGACATCCAGGAACTCAACATCGCAGCTCCTTGCCCTCAAGTTGCTCAACCCAGGCTGGGAGAGAGATGAACAAGTGCCTGCAGTACAGGGAGTGCAAGTCCCAGGCTGCGGGGTGGGGGCTGTCCGGAGACGAGAGGATGGAACCCAGATCGGAGTGGGGGTCCCAGGAAGGCTCAGTGACTGTAAGCCCTGACAGTCAGCCCTGAGCCCTGAGTCCTTCCAGATGCTCTTTCATGGAAGACAACACCACTGGCGTTCCAGACACATCTCAGGAATGACAAGTAGTTTAGTGTGTCTGGACCAAAGGGAGGATGACGGAGAGGCAGTAGGAGGAAGCGGCGGGGTTACAGGGAGGGTGTGGTGAGTGGAGGTCAGGAGCTGAATGAGATGCTTGATGTTCAGGTGGGCAGCAGCAGGAAGACTCGGTGGGCAATTGGGGGTGGGGGTGGGGCAGGCAGACAGTAATGTACATGATGGGGTCACGCAGAAGAAGACATGCCTCCCAGCTCTGAGGATGGTCCTCACGCAGCCCTCCGTGTCCCTCGCAGGGAAGAACAGCCCAAGGGAGAGTTCCTGGGAGGACCACACTGCGTTATGGGACCCTCCCCGAGCCCTGCGTTGTTTCATGATCACCACCGTGCCCCGGACCAACTCCCGCCTGTGCAAGGTAAAGGGAGTGAAAGTGAAAAAGTCGCTCAGTCATGTCCGACTCTTTGTGACTGTACAGTCCATGGGGTTCTCCAGGCCAGAATATGGAAGTGGGTAGCCTTTCCCTTCTCCAGGGGATTTTCCCAACCCAGGGATCAAATCCAGGTCTTCCACAATGCAGGCAGATTCTTTACCAGCTGAGCCACAAGGAAGCTCAAGAATACTGGAGTGGGTAGCCTAACCCTTCTCCAGGGGATCTTCCCCACCCAGGAATCGAACCAGGGTCTCCTGCATTGCACGCAGATTCTTTACCAGCTGAGCTATGGTAAAGCGAGACTCCCTGTCCAAGTGTGCCCAGATTGTCAGTCACTTTGCCTCACTTTTGGAATTTAGCTTCAGAGGCTCTAACAGCTGCCTGCATTCCCAACTAAAATATTAAAAGAAATATTTTTGTTATGAAATTTCTCTGCTTTGCCAGAATCTTGCTGTACATTTGCAGTGATGTTCTGGGCTCCTCGGAAGGCTAAGGAACAGCCCAGAGGAGAGGGCGGGGAGGTACCAGGGAGGCGTCACCGATTCACACACCAACAACAGAGCCACCTGTCCACTAGGCTCTGCCATCGTGAACTCACCTTCCCAGTTTAAAAGGAAGAGTGAACCTGAGCCCAGCACGGAGGGGACAGCGGGACAGTCTCCACTGGGACAGACGTCAGATCTCTCACTGACCTGAGCCCCCTTTCTGTCCGGCCTTTGTTTCTCCACGTTGCTGTAACTGGAGTTATAACTTGGGGTTAGAAGGTCCCTGAGACACTGCCTTCACCTCAGTTTACAACTTGGAAAATTAAACCAGAGGGGGCACTTACTTTATATATACTGAGAAATGAAAAAATATTTTTAAAAGATGGATGAATCCGTATATGAATGTAAGATGAACAGGTAATTAAATTCCACAAGTCACAAAACCAGCTGGAGGCTGTTTTCCACCCACCTAGGCAGGCCACTTCACAGTGTGGTGGGTGTGGGATTTGGGGGAGGGTCTGGCACATGGTCTGGGAAAGAAAGGGGTTAAATAACTATCAGCGCCCACCCCCTTCCCTCTCCCAGTACTGAGAGTTCATCTGAATTCTATAAGCACATGGGGGGCTTATATTTTTAATAGCTCAGTCCATAACCTGGTTTACTGATACAACTTCAACTCCAATCCACAAGCTCTATCCCCAGAGTTCTCACATCATGGACGATGCAATGTCATCATCCCAGATAAGAGAGAGATGGTAAAGGAAAAAAAGTTTCTGGTCACAGTAGATAATTTCACAGCTTCAGAACCAGACAATTTATAGCTGGGAGAGTGAAAGGCCTCATTCCAGATCAAATGAAAGAACACAAAAGAAATTAAGAGAGGAAGAAAGAGGTTGGCTGACTGCAGATAGGAAAATGTCATCCAGTTTTCAAGAATGGAGGAAAAAGGTGAAATCTAGAAGCAAACTAGCAAGACTGACCAATTCTGAGCAAAATTTCAGAGTGGTGTAATTTTTACTGATTTTTTTCAGTTTTAATTTTTTTATCAAAGTATAGTGATTTTCAATGCTGTGATAATTTCTGCTGTACAGCAAAGTGATTCAGCTATACACATATATACATTCTTATTTTATAATCTTTTCCACTATGATTTATCCTAGGAGATTAAATATAGTTATCTATGATATACAGCCAACAAACGCCCTAAGTCAAAGCTATGGTTTTTCCAGTAGTCATGTATGGATGTGAGAGTTGGACCAGAAAGAAAGCTGAGCCCCGAAGAATTGATGCTTTTGAACTGTGGTTGGAGAAGACTCTTGAGAGTCCCTTGGACTGCAAGGAGATCCAACCAGTCCATCCTGAAGGAGATCAGTCCTGGGTGTTCATTGGAGGGACTAATGCTGAAGCTGAAACTCCAATACTTTGGCCACCCCTGAGAAGAACTGACTGATTGGAAAAGACCCTGATGCTGGGAAATATTGAAAGCAGGAGGAGAAGGGGATGACAGAGGATGAGATGGTTGGATGGCATCACTGACTCGATGGACTTGAGTTTGAGCAAGCTCCAGAAGTTGGAAATGGACAGGGAAACCTGGCTTGCTGCAGTCCATGGGGTCGCAGAGTCAGACACGACTGAGCAACTCAACTGACTGATGACACACAGTAGGACCGTGTTTACCCATTTTAAGTATAATAATTGGCATCTACTGACCCCAACTCCCACTCTACCCCCTCCCTTGCCTCCTCCCCCTTGGCAACTAGTCTGTTCTCTGTGTGTGTGAGTCTGCTTCTGTTTTGTAGACAGGATCATTTGTGCCGTATTTTAGATTCCACAGATAACAAATATCACATGGTATTTATCTTTTTCTGACTTACTTCACTTAGTATGATAATCTCTAGTTGCATCCATGTTGCTGCATGGCATTATTTTATTTTTTATGGCCGAGTAGTATTCCATTGTGTGTATGTACCAAATTTTCATAGATCAGTAGACATTTATGTTGTTTCCATGTGCTGGCTATTGTGAATAGTGCTGTTACGAGCATAGGGTTGCCTGTATCTTTTTAAGTTACAGTTTTGTCTGGGTACATGCCCAAGAGTGAGATTACTGGATCGCATGGTAGCTCTATTTTTAGTTTTCTGAGGAACCTCCATACTGTCCTCTATAGTGGCTACACCTACTTACATCCCCACCGACAGTGTGGGAAGGTTCCCTTTTCTCCAGACACTCTGTGGTATTCATGATTTGTAGACTTTTTAATGGTGGGCATTCTGACTGGCGTGAGATGGTACCTCATTGTAGTTTTGATTTACATTTCTCTAATAATTAGTGATGTTGAGCATCTTTTCCTGTCTCTACCACCATCTGTATGTCTTCTTTGGAGAAAAGTCTATTAAGGTCTTCTGCTCATTTTTCAATTGCTCTGTTTGTTTTTGTTGAGTTGTATGAGCTGTTTGTATATTTTGGAGATTAAACACTTGTCTGTCGCATCATTTGCAAATATTTTCTCCCACAGAATGGTGTAATTTTTAAATGATTAGTGGAAAAAAAAAAGAGCTAATTGCTGGGAGCTGGTGAACAGTCACTAGGAACCAACCTCATGTCACTTTAATGAGGTTGTTAGGATGACAGCCCCAAGGAAGGCAAAGAGCTACATCATCCTTATTTTAGCAAGAAAAATTGCTTCACCTTTTTCCACAATTCTCTGTAAAAATGAAGCGGCAGCAACATCTAGAGATGAACAATGGCAAATGGCAATTGGCGGCCTCAGTGTGACCATAAGGGATGCTGATGCCACCAGCCACACTTGCCAGTTCAAGTTGCCTACATGCCTACAGACCCATGAAGGTGCTGGTGGGTCTGTGAGCCAGATGTGGGCTTTCTGAAGGCCCAGCAGGAAGCAGGCTTGTACCCGGCAGGCCAGCCTGCATGTCTGCAGGGGGCAGCAAGGGGGCGGGTCTGGCTCCGTTCAGGCTGCATGGGTTTCAGTGAGTCATAACATCTATCTAGATATTTTTGTCTCCAGCAACATGGAAATCCATAATCTGAAAATTCTTTTGCCACAAAACACCTACAAATACTGGGTAATATATGATAAATATCCTCTTAAATGCATAGTGGTGCCTTCGATCAAGTCAAAGAAGAACCAGGAGCCAAAAGCAAAGAGGAAACTGACAACTCAAGCTCCTGTCCCCCACCAGGGACATTTGCCAAGCTCGGGAACAAGGAGGCTTGGTGTCCATGCTGTTCGGAAACCAGAACAAAACCGTGGGCCTGTACCAGGAGGGGACTTGGAAATAAGATGCCTTAGAAATGCAGGATCCTTGGAGGCTGTATTCTTAGGGACAAGAAGATGGAACACGAAAAAATTAACAGAGCAAGATGTCAAGGAAACCTTTCACTTCCCACTCCTACTTGCTAAGAAGGGAAAGAGAGTCCTCCATGAGAAGCCATAATCACATACCTGCCTTCATTGGGTATGGAGTTTGAATTGACACTATTTGGTCTGGAAACCAAAATCAAGAAATTATCTATCAGTGACCTAGGGTTGATGGTTCCCTGTGTGCTTGGCAGAAATAACTGCAAATTCTCTCTGGAGCAGCATGCCCTCAACCCAAGGTGTATAGGAGTTCCAAGATAAATCCCAATCTTTTGTAAATCAACCTTTACTGAGTGCTTAGCTTGTACTTAAATCCTTTACGTGTGTTATGCCACTTAATCTTCACAAAATGCTTTGGCTGGTAGGTATTCTCCTTATTATTGTACCTGTGAAGGACACCCTTCAGATTTTTCAGGGTCCCTGATAGAGATGAAGTTGAAGCATTTAGAAATTACATCTTGGGAGGAATGTTTGAAGAGACTGGAGAAAAGTTAACTCACTGGAGGTCTGACAGACATCCTCAGTTACCTAGAAGGCCATCCTGTATCTTGTTCTCAGCAGTTCTAGGGGCAGAATGGAGAAGTATGGGAGAGCACCAGGTATGTCATAACAGAGAGCTCTCTGCAGTAGATAAGGTGAAACTGAGGCCCAGCAAGGATGCTGCAAAAGTGACCAAGGGCTTGAGAAGGATGCAGAACCTAAGACGTGAAGCTCCTCTTCCAGCTCCTTAGAACGCTATGGACCAAACAGAGAAGCATCATACATTGGGATATTTCTCCTTCCTCCCCTCCTTCCTTCTACAGCAGTTTACTGAGCCCCTACTATATGCCAGGCATCATTCTAGCTGGAGATGCATTTATGGTGCATCTATGGTTTGCCTCTAGCGAAGAAAACAGACAAGGACAAAATAATTTAAGATAACAATGCTAAGAAGAAAACAGAGATGAGGCAGACTGGCAGAGAGTTGTTGGGAGTTCTTTAGTAGGAAGTCATGAAAAGGATGGGATTTGAGCTGAGACCTGAATGTCAAGTGTGAACCAACCACAGAGAAAGTCCCAGGGAGCAAGAAGCTGGAGATGTCAGGTGGGGCCACCTGGAGCCCAGGAAGAGCCCAGCTGCAGTCATAAGGCTGTGGGGAGGTTTTGCTCCAGTTTCTATGGGGAAGAATGACCTTGTATGCGCTGCTTTCAACAAGACCCAAGGCTTTGATAGCAAAGATCTGTATAATCACCGAGAAAGTGCAAATTAGCCCTGCTGGCAGGCAAATCGAGGTAAACGACGTTTCCAACAGGACGTGGATGACGCCAACAGTACAGAAAAACAAAGAAACCCGGGCAAGGCCATCTTGCAGCTGCAAAATGACTAACACTCTCCCTAGAATCCCCCAGCACAAGGCCAATCATGAGGCTCCTTTCCAAGTTGGCCTTGGGTTCCCAGCTGCAGCAAGCCCCGTAAACCCAGCACTGGGGCTCCAAGAATGCTCTTGGGGGTTACCCGATGTGGTAAGCTGCTACATCATCACAATAAAATTAGCCAGCATCACTCTTAACAGCTGCCAGGCCGTTTGCTAAAAGCTTTATACATAATTTGAGACATTTCATGTTGCCATAACCCTCTGGGATGACTGCTATTATTACCATCTTACTCCAAGCAATAAGACTGAGATTGAGAGAGGAAAACCTTAAGTAGCAGAAAGGGGATTGAGACAGGGTCTGCCCCATAGAGAAGCTTGTCTGACAGGTGTCTGCAAACCAGGGCCTTCACCAACACAGCTGCTCTCAGCTTCTGAGTGCTGGTGAGGGCAGGAGCTTGTGCTGGCCTCCGGGTCTGACCCCTAAGGGCTTGCTCTTAATTACCATATTTTACCACCTTTCTGCAGGTTAAGTCACTGATGAATTTCAGGCCTAATAAAATACAGGAGGCACCCCATTCTAGTGCCCTCGTTCCCTGGGTCAGAGACCACCTGGATCTGGGGCCCAGCCTGGCGCAGGCGTGAGGGCTGATCCCTGGGCTCCTGGGGACACCAACTAGCATGAGTTAGTGCGGGGAGGGGAATGGGGGTAAATCATGAGGACTCAGATGGGGGCTCAGAAGGTCAAAGGCAAGGCGGCCTGATCCACTGTCATAGCGTGGCCTGTCCGCTTGTCTTGGGGCGGGGGAGGGGGGGCAGAGAACAATCCTATGAGCCACTGACACCACAGCATTTGGGTTGGGAAACACCAGGCTGGCTCAGTGGCAAAGAACCTGCCTGCAATGCAGGAGACGTGGGTTCAATCCCTGGGTTGGGAAGGGCCCATGGAAAAGAAAGTGGCTCCCCACTCCAGCATTTTTGCCTGGAGAATTCCATGGACAAAGCAGCCTGGCAAGCTATACAGTCCACCAGGAAGCCAAAGAGTAGGAGACGGCTGAGCGACTAAACAACAACAAGTACAGGGGCAATTGTTAAAATACCGACAACCCACCAGGCCCACTGGAAAATAGCTGCCCCTGTCCATCCCACCCCTCTCACCTCTGCACATCTGCAGAGCGGGAGGCCTCCTGGCCTTCCCCATCGACTGGGCCTGGGCCTCACCTGTTGTTACAGCATCACAGCTGCCCGGAGACTCTCTTTACCGAGGGCTCTATGTCCAGCACGTCTTTCCAGGAGCCCACTGCACAGGGTTCCCTTCACAGACACTTTCTCTGGACATGACACTCATTCTCAAAGTGCCTCCAATCTTAAAGACACTCAGCTTCCTTGCGGGGGCGCTGGGATGACAGTAGGAGAGGTTAACGAGTGGTTCAGGGCCCCAGAGGATGCAAAGCTACAGGCTGCCCCCTGCTGCCCCAGTTCAGTATTGCAACCATTCCCAGTTCAACTTCCGCTTTTCTCCACTCACCTGCCATTAGTGAGAAGTTACAGAATAAAGGAAATAAATGGCCCAGCGTATTTTTTTCCAGCACTCCTAATTACCAGGTATCCAATGAGTGAAAGTCGCTCAGTCCTGTCTGACTCTTTGAGACCCCATGGACTACACAGTCCAAGGAATTCTCCAGGCCAGAATACTGGAGTGGGTAGCCTATCCCTTCTCCAGGGTTCTTCCCGACCCAGGGATCAAACCCAGGTCTCCTGCATTTCAGGCAGATTCTTTACCAGCTGAGCCGCCAGAGAAGCCCAAGAATACTGGAGTAGGTAGCCTATCCCTTCTCCAGCAGATCTTTCCAACCCAGGAATCGAACCGCAGTCTCCTGCATTGCAGGCAGAATCTTTACCAGCTGAGCCACCAGGCAAGCCTGAGTCTCCAGAATATCAACCAGTGAGTTTATATTTTGCACAAAGTAAAACCATTTATGAGGGTTGCTTTTTCTCTGCAAATAGCAATTTAAGAAGAGAATGAAAGAGTCATTTCCTAGGTAGGTTGATAAGAAGTCTAGGGTCCCCAAGGAGAGAGGGGTCTGGAATACTCAAGGAGGAAGAAAGGACAAACTTTTTTTTCCTCTACATTCCTTAAGAGTATATAATAATGTATCTTGCCTGAGGAAAGTCTCTGGATTAAACCTTCTGGCTAATTCTGTTATCTTGAAATGTAAATTATGGGAGTAGGTTTGGTGAGGTCTTTATAACCTCCAGACATTCTTTGGATTCACTGGAGATTATATAACTCCATTGCTAACACTAACACTCTTTCTGCCCCCTTCTGGTGTCTATGTCAGAAGCTTTCTCTGTCTCCTTTATACTTTAATAAAACTTTATTACACAAAAGCTCTGAATGATCAAGGCTCATCTCTGGCCCTGGATTGAATTCTTCTCCTCCGGAGGCCAAGGATCCTGGCATCTTTGCGTGGTTCAACAACAACCTTTCAAGACCATGGCAGTCAGGAGAGGCTGCAGTCCTGACACTACATTTCCTGCCCGTGTGAGCGGTGAGGGTGGTCACTCTCCTGAGCCCCCAGGATCTGCACTCAAATCCAGAAATGTCCAGTTCCCCTTCACGAGGCCATCATGATGCTTCAGGCTGAAATGCAGGTGAGCACACTCTCAATCCTGAAGTGCTATACAAATGCTATTTTTAATGTAATTATCAGGGAATATTTAAATGATCTCTCAGAGCTGAGATTGGTGTTGAAAATGTAGTGTACCTAATTCCTGGAAATTATCAAGACATCTGGGCTTCCATAGCGGCTCAGCTGATAAAGAACCTGCCTGCCAATGCAGGAGATGCAAGAGACGCGTGTTTGAAACCTGGGTCGAGAAGATCCCTTGGAGGAGGAAATGGCAACCCACCCCAGTATTCTTGCCTGGAGAATCCCATGGACAGAGGAGCCTGGCAGGCTACAGTCTATGGGGTCACAAAGAGTTGGACACAACTGAGCATGTGCACACACTCACACACACACACACACACACACACGCATTGCACGTCAAGGATGTTCCTGGGGAAAGCAGGGTAGTCAGCTGTTAGTCAGCCACTTGGCACAAGCACAAAAGAGTTAACACAACAGCCCTGAGACCACTGTCCTCAAAAGGCCTGCTCATAAGGCTGGCCTTTTGCTGGTGTCTGGGACTCTGGATTTCGGGAAGAGAAACACAACTCCAGCAACCTCCCAAATCCACGGAATTTCCCCCTTTATTAGAAAGTTATACAGAAAGTTATATTACGGGATGTGAGGTGTGCAAGAGGCAACCCCCTGATTCCCCGGGGTTGGAAGGATGGGGGTGAGGTTAGTGAGACCTACCCAGTGTGAATCTGGACACTTTTTCCAGATCAGTGATTGTGGAAAGAAATGTGTTCAAGCTAGACTGGCAGGTGCAGTCTTTTATTTCCCCAGCAATATTTTATATCGGAAATGTCCAAATACATAGAAAAGTCAAAAGAATGGCACAGTGGATACCCATCTAACCACCCCCTGGATTTATAAGGAGCATCCTACTGTGTGTGCTGGTCACATGCACACTCGTCTCTCTACCGTCTGTCAGTCTGAAATAGCTTCTCAGTCAGTCAGTCAGTTCAGTCGCTCAGTCGCGTCTGACTCTTTGCGACCCCATGGACTGCAGCACGCCAGACCTCCCTGTCCATCACCAGCTCCCAGAGTTTACTCAAACTCATGTCCATTGAGTTGGTGATGCCATCCAAGCATCTCATCCTCTGTCGTCCCTTTCTCCCGCCCTCAATCTTTCCCAGCATCAGGGTCTTTTCAAATGAGTCCATTCTTTGCATCAGGTGGCCAAAGTATTGGAGTTTCAGCCTCAGATCAGTCCTTCCAATGAATATTCAGGATTGATTTCCTTTAGGACTGATTTGGAAAATTGTTTCTAAATACAATTTAATTTTTAAAAACCAGTCCCCATGAAAACGTTCAGTTTCTACATACATCGTATGCTCAGCCATCCAGGATGGCCCTGGCTGGCCTTTTTGGTCCTGTTCCTTATCTCTGGAGCAGGTGACCGGGAAACCTGGGCCAGGGTATCTGAGCAGACTGCATGGCTGTTCCAGGCTACGCTGTGCCACCGGCTGCAGTCGCCTTGTGAGCAGTGTTGCAGCAGCAGGCACTGGGCTCTGTGAACACACTGATGAGACCCCTTCCAGAGGCTGAAGGAGGTCAGAGCCGCCACTTCTCAGGCACCGCAGGGACCTGTCTTGGCTCTGCTTGCGGCCACAACACCTAAGAAAGAGCAACAGCCAGGGAAGCCGGCTTCTGAGTCCTGAGGCTTCCCAGTTACCGACGGCCAGCCGTTCTCATCCCGGCTCTGGAGAGACAGAGGCCCAGCCCCTCAGCCCCTGCGTCTAGACAGACGTCCCAGCAGGTCACACTCGCTCAGGCCCTTCCTTAGACAAGTGCCGGCTGCTCTCAGTGGTCTGGCGGCTCTCACCCCATCTCCTCCGTCCAGCCCTCGGCCAAGACCAGCGGGGGCTTCACCACCTCCTCTCACCTGGACCACAGCCACATCCCCTCACCTGCGTGTCCTTCGCTGGTCTTCTTTGCCCTGCGGCTCAAGGCCAGGAATGCGCCCTTGTGCACAAGCTCCCCACACAGCTCCAAACAGCCCGTGGCTTGGAACCTCCCTGCAACCCCAGTGACCGAGCTCAAATACCACTGTTCTCTCCCGCGTCCAAGATTTTGCACTCAGTCAGTCAGTAGCTCAGGCGTTTGTCCGATTCTTTGCAACCCCAGGACCATAGCCCACCAGGCTCCTCCATTCATGGAATTCTCAGGCAAGAATACTGGAGTGGGTTGCCATTTCCTCCTCCAGGGGTCTTCCCCAGACAAGGATAGAACCCGAGTCTCTTGCACCTCCTGCATTGGGAGGCAGGTTCTTTACCCACTGAGCCACCTGGCAATCTTTTGCATTTGCCCCAATTTTTCGACCTGGAAATGCTTTGCACCCACAAGACCCAAGACCTTGGGGCCTCCTTCATGAAAACAGAATCCAAAAGACGCACCCACGGTGGGCAAACAGCTGGTGTGTTGGCTACACCTTGGGCACCCTCCACAAAGCAGGATTTTGCGTGTATGTGCGTGTGTGTGCACGTGTGTATGTGTGTAGCCATCCGCCCATGTGTCCGCCTCCCAGCCTTGCAGAGGCAGGAGCAAGATGCCCAGTGGGTCATCCCACAGATCCGCGAACTTTGCCAACACACACGGGGCATAAGAAGAAGTCAAGAGCCCGGGAAGTGCAACAGGCCAGGGACACAAACCAAAGGGGAGGATGTCTGAGGATGTCAGCTGAGCAGAGCAGGAGGGCCCTGGAGCTGCAAGGGAAGTGGGCTGCGTGGGTCAGAGCAGAAACAGGGCCAAAGGTTCAGAACAGGAATCCCCACCCCAGGGGCTCTGTTTCCTTCTGAGGATCTGAACTCAAAGCCCAGCTACACCTGGCACCTGAGTGGCCCTGGGCAGCCACTCATCATGCTGGCGAGGGCCTCCATTTCCTCACCTGTAGAGTGGGCTTGGAGTCACTTGACTGGGGGAGTCAAGCAAGATCGAGGGCAGCACTTTATAAACCCTCCAGTTCTCTGCAGAAGAGCAGGTGTTAATTGTGCAACATCACTGATCTTCCCTTGCCTGGCCTGGACGCAAAGTGCCACACTCTCGTTCACAAAGCACCGCCCAGCCACCTTCTCCAGTGAGCCCCACGACACCCACCTGGGGCAGATTCCCACCCACGTCTCTTCCTACTGCCCCTCTCCCCCAGGCTCTACTGGGGTCTCCAGCCAGGGAGGCAGGGGGGCAGGGCTGAGGGCAGCTGAGTTGGTTTGGCTCAGATGGAACTCTCTCCACCCAAGCCTGGGGCTCAGATGTCTCACACACACACACACACACACACACACAGACACTCAGGGCCCTCCCCCTCCTTAGCACACTAGGGAGCTGCCGGTTGCCAGGGCAGCAGTCAACACAGACAGAAGCTCAGACACAACTGGGCTCCAATGCTCTCTGCAGCCTGGAGGGCCTGGTCCCCATCGGCCACTCTGAGCTCAGGATCCGGGGGGCCATTGAGGAGAACCCCTGCACAGCTCTCCTGGTGTGAATGCGGGAAAGCTCTCTGAGCTCAGGCAGGAGTGTCTCTCTCTCACACACACACACACTCTTACACACTTGCATCCATGGGAAGCCACCCCACTACCTCTGCTGGGTACCGACAGCCTTCAACCAGGCCGCCAGCCTCAGTCCCGTCCACTGCCCCAGGAGGCCCTGTGATGGGCAGGGGTCCCAAGTGTGGCCCCCTGGCCCCGAAGGCCAAGCGGTCAACCCTGGGGGCTGACGGTGTGCAGCAGGACCAGCTGTGGAGGGAGCTGCTGGAGGCTGAGAGGAGGAGCCAGCAGCGCTGGTGAGTGTCCTGCCCTGTCCCCTCCCCAGGGCCCCCAGCCTAGCTCAGGGTCTAGGAAGCTTCCAGAGGAAGGGAGACTTGGGTGCGAGAGGGAGTAAGTCAGGCAAAGAGCACTGATGGAAAAGCGCTTGAGCCAATGAGCGAGAGCCTGGACCGGGGGAGCTGAGGGAGCCCAGCATGGGCCCACAGAGTGGGGCCAGGTAGGCGGGAGGTAAAACCCCACCGTGTGCATCCTGGAAGCCCTGCATCCCTTTGCAATAATCCTTTCAGCTAGAGCTCAAAGGACAAACTGCGAGGATGGGAGTGTGGGGAGGTCAGGAAGCCATGGCAGCAGCCTGGGGAGGGGCACCGGCCCTCTGACCTGGCAAAGGGCATCCCTTCAGGCATCATTCAGTCCAGAAGTCTCTAGAAGAGCCACCACCGTGCCAGGCCACCACAGGGAGCAAGACAGGCCCAGGCCCATCTCCATGGAGTCCTTACTCTCAGGACAAGGCAGCCAAAAAGCAACAGGCAAGAGCAACGTGCAGCTGGTGTCGGGAGGGAACCGATGGAGCAGAGTGGCATCTTGCTTTTCTAGGGGCTTACGGAGGCCTGTCTGGGGAGGTGGCATTCAGGCTGGGACCCAAGTATGAGAAAGGCCATGGAAGAGTTTGGTGTATTAAAAAAAAGCAACAACATAAACACCACGCGTGTGGCTGGGGTGGTCAGGAAGGGACTAGAGCCTCAGGGTGGGGAGTAGAAAGAGGCAGCTGGGCAATTACCCAAGTCTCAATAACTTTTATTTCGAATGTCATGGGACACGCTGGAGGGTCTTAAGCAAGAGGCTGACTGGAGCTAGTTTACAGTTTAAATGACCAGCCTGGCTGCTGTGCCTGAAACACATCGAAATGGTGGGGGCGGAGGGGGACAGGGCAAAGTGACATTTAAGAAACTGGCGACAGCAGGGCAGGTCCATGGTGGCCTGAGCTGGGGACCAGTGGGAGAATTCAAGGGAGGTTTGGTGGTAGAGTTAGAATTGCTGATGATGGATTGGAGTTGGAGAGATGGAGTGTGTGTGTGCGTGTGTGTGTGTGTGTGTGTGCATGTTGGGGTACAGGGGACATTTACAAAGACAGGGTCCCCCTGGTGCTTCGTGACTCTAGACCATGGTGTTTGTGGTCTGTGTGGATTGGGGCAGAGAAACCTTTTTTTTCTTCTAAGCCTTGGAGAATTATTTGACTTTTTAAAAATAGATTAAAAAGGAAACTGCAACACAGATAACGCCATTTTCCTCAGTATCACGTCCCCACCACCACCCACCTTCCTCTGCCGCATGCCCTGGAAGGTTACCAAGCGTTACGGAAATGAGAGCTGGCTTTTCTTCACAAAAGACTGGCAGACCGACCCGACCCCACCTCGGCAGAGGCACGGGGTGAGATGGCTTCCGGTTTCCTGATCCACCTGCCACACCCTCTGCAATCAGACTTTCCTCTCTGTTGAAATGTTGATCCTTGGAGTTTCTTCCACTTAAAGATTGCAGTTCCTCCATGATGTAATACTCGCATTTGTGGCAGCAACTTATTCCCTCGAAATGGAGTGAAAGTGTGTCATGTAGCTGTGTCGGACTCTGCGACCCCATGGACTGTAGCCTGTCAGGCTCCTCCATCCATGGGATTCTCCAGGCAAGAATACTGGGGTGGGTTGCCATTTCCTCCTGCAGGGGATCTTCCTGACCCAGGCATCGGACCCAGACATCGAACCCAGGCCTCCTGCGTGGCAGGCAGATTCTTTACTGTCTGAGTGACCCTGGTAAAATTATGGTAGAAACGCCACAGGGAGGATCACACTGTCATCGTGTTTTCCTTTCCAGGGCTCAGAACTGGAGCTTCCTGAAAGACTATGACCCCACGGTAAGACAAACCACATTCCCACCTGACCTGCTTGCACTTGGAGTGTTTATTCATTCATCTCATGTTTACTGAGGACCTGCTGGGTGCTAGATGCTGGAATGTACAGAGATGAATAAAATGCAACCTTGTTTCCGGAAACTCTGGATTTGATGGGAAAGAAAATACTTCTGTAGAGCATTTAAAAATGAATCTTCCCCAGTGTTCCTTGACTGCAGTGAGATGAACTCACTGGAACTGGTCGGTACCAGCTGCTGACATGTTTCTCCCGGTCCGACGGTGTCAGCAAGGTAGAGTGAGGTGAGGTTGGCCCCACATAGAGGATGAGTCTGAGTGAACACACTTGTAAACAAGTTCCCTGCACCTAACATCACCAGCTCCAATCCATCCTCCGTGTGGCTGCCAGAGTGACTTTTCTAAACTGCAAAACTCTCTCTCTCTCTCTCTCCCTGGTTTAAAATCCTTCCATAAATTTGCATTTTCCAGGATGGTTTGCAACACTTCCCATGATCCAGCCCTGCCTCCTCCCACTCCTTGCTCACTCCACACTGACCGACACACTCTCTTTTATGCCCTTCCCACTTCATAAGCCTGCTGCTGCTAAGTCACTTCAGTCGCGCCCGACTCTGTGTGACCCCATAGACGGCAGCCCACCAGGCTCCCCCGTCCCTGGGATTCTCCAGGCAAGAACACTGGAGTGGGTTGCCATTTCCTTCTCCAATGTGTGAAAGTGAAAAGTGAAAGTGAAGTCGCTCAGTCGTGTCCTACCCTTAGCGACCCCACAGATTGCAGCCTACCAGGCTCCTCCATCCATGGGATTTTCTAGGCAAGAGTACTGGAGTGGCTTGCCATTCATAAGCCTAATGGCCTCCTAGTCATCCTTCAAGGCCCCAAGCAAGCATGGCCAGATCACCATATTCTTCACTCCCTTGGGTACATCGTGCAATGAGCAATCTTATCTGGCCATGGGCTCCCGAGAGAAATGACAAAGATGGCTTCATTACTGAACACACACCCCCAGCTATTCTTTACCCCCCAGCACCCAATAACTATTTCACATTCATGAGCAAATGAAGAATGAGCTGGCTGTTAAAAGCATGGTCAGAGAACCAAACTGGAAACTGAACAGTGTAACCAGCCAACCAAGGTGGTGGCCACACCGGCACGGCCCCTGTGGGTTTTAGGGAAGGCGTGACATCTGTAAGACTAGCCTCGTGGGGCTGCTGTCGGTCCTCAGATGGAAGATTTAGCTCACAGGATCTGAATTCCAACCCTGAGCCCCTGATCCGGACTCCCAGGCTGCAGAGTCTCTCCCTGCCCAGGGCTGTGTATCAGCAACCTGACCCCTGAGACCCGTGCCCCGCCCAGAAAGCCCACACCGCAGGGCCACCTCCGCACAGACTTTCCCAGGTGAGAGCTGGGATCCTGTTTCTTAAAAACTGGTCCTGTCACTTCAATTTGACACAGAGCAGCACAAAGTTAACCATAAACAAGGACAGGGAAGGCTTATCAGGTTAGTCATAATCCAGACATTTACTCAAAGCATCCATCAGTTTACGGAAGGCACCAGGCAGCATGTTCAGGGCAGCACCCCTCCTAAGAGCCCTCCAAACTGGAAACAAGCCCAAATGCCCCCATGGCAGAGTAGATAAGTGACCTGTGGTGTATTCACACAACCACACCATGGAATACCGTATAAGATGGAGAAAGAAGGAGCCGCAGCCACACACGGGAACACAGAGGAATCTCACATCACACAGTGAGAGAAAGGGGCCAGAGGCAGAGACAGGACCATTTACGGTCAAGTTCCAAACCAGGCAAGCCAGCTCCTGGTGTTAAGAGGTCGAGACCAGGTCCCCTTGGAGGTGGAGACAGTGACTGAGGGGTTAAATGTAGGCGTCTGAGGCGGATGGGGTTCTGTTTCCTGGTTGGGGGCGGGGGAGAGTTGAGGGGCTGGGTTGAGCTGGGACTTGGGTACTTGTGTGTGTGTGTTGCCCAGGGAAAGGGCCGTCATTTTCATTCCATAACTGCTTCCGAGTTGATAAGGGGCATCATCCCTAAATTGGTGAGACAACATAATTCTCCTAAAAGAAAAGGGGGGAATGAGAGGGTAACAGGCAGGAGGGCTAGAGGTCTCCAAATGGAGGAAACAGGCTGCAAGCGTCAGACATTTTTTCTCTCTCTCTTAAGCGACAGGAGGAAACAGACCATAAGCATCAGATTTTTGGCTTCCCTGACAGCTCAGTTGGTAAAGAATCCACTGGCAATGCAGTGGACCCTGGTTTGATTCCTAGCTCGGGAAGATCCGCTGGACAGGGGATAGGCTACCCACTCCGGTATTCTTGGGCTTCCCTTGTAGCTCAACTGGTAAAGAATCCGCCTGCAATGCAGGAGACCTGGGTTCGATCCCTGGGTTAGGAAGATCCCCTGGAGAAGGGAAAGGCTTACCCACTGCAGTATTCTAGCCTGGAGAAGTCCATGGACTCTATAATCCATGGGGTCGCAAAGAGTCAGACACAACTGAGTGACTTTAAATGTAACGTGTGTGTTAAAGTAAAAATTGACCAAAGAAATAAAACCAACCCCATGGTGCTCCCACCACAAATGGGGCAGTGTCTTCAGCCAGGACGATGGAGAAAGAGTTAAATGTGGTCCCTCCCTCAGCCATTGCAGGTCAAGCAAGCCAGTGAAGGGGTCTGGGAACGTAAACCATTGGGTAGGCAGCCCTGGGTAGGCAGCCCTGGGGGTGAGAAGGATGAAGAGGGCGTCTGTCTGGGCTGGAGAGTTGAGTTTGGGTCCAGAGCGGGGTCTGGGGTCAGGCCCCCAGAGGACGCTTCCTGCAGAGGCCACCTGCCCCCTCCCACTTCTCCCTGCTCAGGCCTCTCCAGTTGTCTTTCCCCCAGCAGACGACCCGCACTGTTCCCCCCATCCTCAGGGCAACAAGAAGGAGCCCGTGGAGCTGCCAGACTATGTACCTCGCTTCTCTGACACTGTCCCCAATTCCACGAACCGGGCTGTGGGCAGTCGAGTGGACACCCCTCTGGGGAAAACCCTCATCGGCCTTGACTTCTTCTTCGTGGAAGGAGCCCGGAAGAAGAAGCTGGAAGAGGAGCTGCAGCCCGTCTAGGAGGAGGGCCGGGCAGATGCTGCTGGGGAGCCATCACCAGAGCCTCAGACAGCATCCCACACAAGCCAGGGGTCAGTATCTCTGAGCCTCACACGAGGTCAAGAGGGCTCCCGGCTCATTGTCACACTTGAGATGGACAGGTTTCGAGGGCTTGCCCAAGGCCATGTAACCGGCAATGGTGGGGCTTCCTTAGGGGTCAGGGCCCACGAGAGGGGGCCGTGCACATGGTCAGCAGCGCTGACCGCTGAGTCGGGATCCTGCTCCTGGCTCTAGGCACCTGCAGGTTGGGCAGGTCACTGGAGCCTCCGCGCCATTTCCCCACCTGTGACGTGGTGTTTCCATTGCTGCTGTAACAGATGACCACAAACTGAGGGTCTCAAAACCACACATGCATGTTATCTTGAAATCCTGAAGATAGAAATCCAAAGCAGCTCTTGCTGGACTAACTAAACTGAAGGCGTTGGTAGGACCACATTCCTTTCTGGAGGCTGGAGGAATCTGACACCTCACCTCTTCCAGCTTCCAGAAGCTGTTCAAACTCCTTGGCCCTTGGCTCCTTCACCCTCAAGGGCAGCGATGTTGTTTTTCAGTTGCTCGTCATGTCCAACTGTTTGTGACCCCATGGATTGCGGCACACCAGGCTTCCCTGTCCTTCACCACCTCCCGGAGTTTGCGCAAAGTCATGTCCCTTGAGTCAGTGATGCCATCCAACCATCTCATTCATCCTCTGTCACCCTCTTCTCTTCCTGCCCTCAATCTTTCCCAGCGTCGGGGTCTTTTCCAGCAAGTTGGCTCTTCGCACCAACGTGGCCAAAGTTTTGTAGCTTCAGCTTCAGCATTGGTCCTTCCAGTGAATATCCAGGGTTGATTTCCTTTAGGATTGACTGGTTTTATCTCCTTGCAGTCCAAGGGACTCTCAAGAGTCTTATCCTGGAGAAGGGCAGCAATGGGATCTTCATATCTCTCTCTCTACCTCCCCTATCTTTTAAGGACCCTGTGACTACACTGACCCATCCTGAACATCTGGGGTAATCTCTCCAGTTCATAGTCCTTAATTTAATCACACCTGCAAATCCCTTTTGCATGCAGCGTCCCAGGGTATAGGACATGGATGTCTTTGGGGAGCCAGGTTTCTGCTACCACATATAGGGATAAAATGGTCGATTTTGTCAGGTTGTTGGGAGGGTTAAATGAGTTGCCCTGTGTGATTGTTTACAGCAGTGCCTGCAACACAGTGGGAGGGTGTGTTTGCCGCGGATGCCCCTCTCTAGGGAGGGCAAGCACCATCCTAGTACCGTCACCCGGGGAAGACGTGGGTCCTCAGACAGAAGCTGCCGAGAGGGGCAGCTCTCCAGTCAGCATCTCCATCTCTTTCATTACCCGTGTCATGGGCAGGGTGGTCAGGGTGAAGCTGGAGTGAGGGGAGCCTGCCTACAGCAGATCCCAGTCGAGACGGAGCCGACCTCCCCAGGGAGACCATGACCAGGATCCACCCTCTGTGACGTGGAGCAGACAGGGAGGCACCTGGCCTGGGCTCGGGCCGGAAAAGGGAGCAGGATGCCTGGGGCCCAGGCGATGCTCACGTGGGCAGGGCTGGCCCGGGGTCTGGAAGGAAGGGGCACTCCCTGAGCGCTGATCTCCTTTGCCTCCCAGGCGTGGTGTCAGTGGCCCGTGTCCCCTTTACGAAGGATGGCCTGGGCCACTCACGTCCAGGTAAAAATTGCAGTTAGGGCTTCTTTCCTCTTTTTGGTTAAAAAACAATGGTTTAGGGACTTCCCTGGTGGCCCAGTGGTTAAGACGCTAAGCTTCCATCGCCTGGGACTTGAGTTTGATCCCTGTTTGGGGAACTAAGATCCCACATGCCACACAATGCAGCCAAAAATATAAAATAATAAAGGTATAGTTTAAACAAACAAGCCAGTGAGTTAGTCCTGCTCTTCTTCTTGGTCATGTAGCTGGGCTGGATTTTCCCTCGCGGTGCAGTTATAGCCTTGAGACAAAGCCATGGCCCAGGGACCAGGAGCAAAACAGCCGGTGGTCTTTTCTCCACAGCTGAGGAGGGCAGAGGCCTTGGAGGAGGTGAGAGGGGGTGCACAGGTGGGAGGAGCCTGTGAGGCACGTGTGTGTGTGTGTGTGTGTGTGTGTGTGTGTGTGTGTAGAGCAGAGGTAAACAAACAGAACAACCAACATCCACATTTCCAGTGGGAAGCATTTAAATTTTATTCCCTCGTTTCTTCCTTTTGTGTGTGTGCTAAGTGGCTTCAGTCGTGTCTGACTCTGTGCGACCCCATGGACTGTAGCCCGCCAGGCTCCTCTGGCCATGGGATTCTCCAGGCAAGAATACTGGAGTGGGTTGCCATGCCCTCCTTCAGAGGATCTTCCCGACCCAGGGATGAACCCAAGTCTCCTGCACTGCAGGAGCCACCAGGGCAGACTTTGCTTCTCATAACAGTCCCCAAAAGTTAGCAGGCAGGGAGGTTATATTCATGAGAGACTAAAATCCCGAAACTCTGGAGACAAAGCCCAAGTCTCTGGGCTTTCCGCTGTGTCTTTTGCAGAAGCCCAGCCACCACCTCCTGAAGAGAGAGGAAAATGGACCAGGGGAGAGAATGGCCACGTTTTCTGACACTTTCATGGGCTTTTTTCAGTTTCACCGCTAACCTTAAATGTCACTGTCATTTACGTGTTTGGAGTCCTTTACTCTTCTCAGCAAACTTCAGTATCATTATGCCCTAAGGTGGAGAAAACTGAGGCGCAGAGAGGTTAAGTCACTTGCCCAACAGCACACAGCTGCCTACTTCCAGAGACTGACTGTGGGTCTGAGACTACACTCAGTTACTCTACAGTACTGGACCGCCATAATCCTCCAAAACTTGAGTCCCCAATATTTAGCAAAATTTAGACCTCTTCTGCTGAAGGACAGTCTTTGGGTCCTTGGAAAAGGGGGACTGTTTCCCAACCTGCAGGATCCTCCATCACCACCAAGAATAGGTCCTCGATGTTATCAGGGGTTACTCAGGACACCCATTTCACTGCCAACCCTTGACCCCTGCAGAGTGTAATGGAACAAAGCAGGCCTGATTCTGGAATGAGACAAGATCACCCACAACAGGACACAGCCCTCTGCACTTGGACTTGGAGGCTGCAGCCATCTTTTTCAGAATCTGAGACAAAACTGGGTTCCCTGTCCAATGTGAGGTCAAGCGACTGGACAAAAGTCAGAGGTCAGTACAGTCAGGGTTAAGGTCACATCAAGGTAGCGTCACAGGACAGCCAAGTGTATCCAACCGGGACTGGGCTGGGCAAAGACAGCTGCCGGTGGCTCCTTAAAGACTCGATCTGCATTTTTTGCTATAAGCAAGCTCCATTTTACGTTTATGCCCAGAAAACCAAAACAAAAAAACTATTTCCATTAGAGAGAGTATGTCAAAGAAAGAGGCATTCTGGGAAATCCCAGGAAATGAGAGTAATCAAGGTTACGTAGGATGCAGGTGGTTGAGCCCCTGCAGACTGGAGGGACCCTAGGGGCGCGTCTCTGTCTGCCCTGGGCAGGGGGGGCGGGGGCTAGGGCTCACCCTGCCTCACCACTTCCTTGGAGCACAGTCACGACAGAAGTGAGGTGGACTGAGCGCAGAGTCTGTGCCTGGCCGTCACCCGAACCGTCTCCTTTGTATTACTGCCATCTTCTCCCGATTTGGAAATGAAGCCAAGGGCTTTATTCACTCTGGCCCAGTCCTACACCACGCAGCGTCCTCCCCTGCAGGGCTCAGTTGGGGGCGGCGGTGGTGGGGGGACAGATTCCTAGGACGTCCCCAGCTCAGGGCTCCTCTGAGCTCTGAGCTTTCCGTGAGCCCTGAATCTTCCAGCTTCCAGGGGCCCTTTATGGAGTTGGTACAGCAATGCAGGGGGACACATCAGCCCGTTTCTTGCTCAGAGGTCCACATGGAGCTGACATCATGGGACCCATGGGGACAGAGGCTCACCCAGGGAGCACTCCCACCT
This sequence comes from Moschus berezovskii, assembly GCF_049115385.1. Lineage (NCBI taxonomy): Eukaryota > Metazoa > Chordata > Mammalia > Artiodactyla > Moschidae > Moschus > Moschus berezovskii. Next base: position 20,322,794 of record NC_142470.1, read on the forward strand.
GCCTCATATAACCTGAGGAGAACTGGAGAAACACCAGGCTCCCTTCAAGACATCAAGGTCATAAAAGACAAAGTAAATCTGAGGACATGACCCAGATCAAGGTGGCCAGCTCCCGAGTCAAACAAAAGCAGATCTAAAGGACACCTTGAGACTAAGTATTAGATAATGGACTAAATATCAGATAATATGGACTAAAGATTAGATATCAGCTTAAATTTGCACAAGGTGATAATTATACTTGGATATGTAGATGAATATCCTTGTTCTTACAAAATATATGTTATTTAGGGGTAAAGCATCATCAGTTCAATTTAATTGCTCAGTTGTGACTGACTCTTTGTGACCCCATGGACTACAACACACCAGGCCTCCCTGTCCATCACCAACTCCTAGAGTTTACTCAAACTCATGTCCATTGAGTTGGTGATGCCATCCAACCATCTCATCCTCTCTCATCCCCTTCTCCTCCCACCTTCAATCTTTCCCAGCATCAGGGTCTTTTCTAATGAATCAGCTCTTCACATCAGGTGGCCAAAGTACTGGAGTTTCAGCTTCAGCATCAGTCCTTCCAATGAATATTCAGGACTGATCGCCTTTAGGATGGACTGGTTGGATCTCCTTGCAGTCCAAGGGACTCTCAAGGGTCTTCTCTAACACCACAGTTCAAAAACATCAATTCTTCAGCCCTCAGCTTTCTTTATAGTCCAACTCTCACATCCATACATGACTACTGGAAAAACCATAGCTTTGACTAGACGGGCCTTTGTTGGCAAAGTTATGAAGCATCATGTCTGTAACTAATTTGTAAACAGTTTAACAACAACAACAAAAATGTGGGTGGTCTGTAAGGCAAGTGACGGATAAAGCAAAGGTGGATAAAAATGGTAACAACTGATGAACTTAAGCACACATGGGGGTTCACTGAACTATTCTTGCACGCTTCCTACAGGCTTGGGAACCTTCTAAATGTACATATGAGAGGAATGGCCCCTGAGCTGATGGTTCGTCTACTGATGAGACGAACTGAGAACAGAGTCACTCAATGCTTGATGTCAATGTTCCCTGGAAGGTATTTCCAGCCAGCTGCAGTCAGGGAGCTGCCTGGCTCCGCTCAGCTGTGGCCCGGGAAGTGGGGTCAGGTTCATGTGACAGTCTGTGTAACTGTGCGGACAGGGAAAAGCAGACTTCTTCCAGACAGGGACACTATTATGGGCTGCAGAGATATCCCAGTGGGTGCGCATGGAAGAACACCCCCCACCCACACTCCTGAGGACACAGCGAAGCCCCAAAGATCAACCATCATGCCTGTGGGATGTCCCAGTTGGGACATGTGGCCTGGGACCCACACACCTCCCTCCGGGACCCACACCTGACTCCACCCAGGGCTGCCCTCCCCCACAGCTCCAGGAGCAAAGCCAGTGTTCACAAATCCCCAAAACATTTTGCTAGTTTGCACATGGTAGGGAACTACCATATTTTGACCGCCAACCGTGTCCCTCTCAATAACCTTACGAGGCAGGTATGGTGTTACTATTGATGTTGTTTCAGTCGCTAAGTTGTGGCCAATTCTTTTGCGACCCCATGAACTGTAACTCAACAAGCTCCTCCGTCTATGAGATTCTCCAGGCAAGAATACTGGAGTGGGTTCCCGTTTCCTTCTCCAAGGGATCTTCCTGACCCAGGGACTGAACCCTTGTGTCCTGCATCTCCTGTACTGGCAGGTAGGTTCTTTACTACTGAGCTACTGGGAAGCCCTCAGGTATGGTGGTCTCCATTTTAAAATGAAGAAATTGAGACCAAGGAAAATCAAGGGCTGGCCCAAGACCATACAGCCTGTAAAGGCCAGGCTGGGAGGACAGTGGAGGCTGACAAAACACCCGAGTCCTATCTCGCACATCCCAGGTTTCAAAGACGCCCCAGGGGCAGCCAGCACTCACAGAGCAGCAGGGATGGGCTAGGCCCCAGGTTGGAGCAGCTCTCCTGTGGCTGGTCCTGGGGCAAAAAGACAAAGAGAGTCTAAGATAGAGGGAGGGGAAAGAAGGAGCCATGGCCATGTGCCAGGGCAGGAACTCTCAGCCAAGACCACCTCAAAATGGGAAGGGCCTCCTTGCTTCAGGGGATAAGTGGAACGAGTTAATGAAAGTCAAACACCTGGGCACACAGCAGGCACTCAACAGATACCACACACATCTATAGTTGTCACTGCTGCTGCTGATCATCAGCTTTTGATGCTTGCAGGAAAGCTCTTCACTTCAAAATAAACAAATGGGACCTAATCAAACTTTATAAGCTTTTGAACAGTGAAGGAAATCATAACAAAACAAAAAGACAACCTACTGATTGGGAGAAAATGTTTGCAAATGATGTGACTGACAAGGCTTAATTTCCAAAACATGCAAATAGCCCATACAACTCAGCATCAAAAAAACCAAACCACCCAATCAAAATACATGGGCCAAAGGCCTAAATAGACATTTCTTCAAAGAAGACACACAGGTGGTCAAAAAAGAACATGAAAATGTGCTCAACATTGCTAATTATAGTATTGGAGAAATGCAAATCAAAACTACAGTCATTTCACACCGATCAGAATGACCATCATCAAAACCTTCACAAACAACAAATGCTAGAGAAGGTGTGGAGAAAATGGAACACTTTTACATTGTTGGTGGGAATGTAAATTTGTACAGCCACTATGGAGAACATCATGGACGTTCCTTAAGAAAACTAAAATATATCCTACTTCTGGGCATACATCTGGAAAAGATGAAAACTTTAATTTGAAAAGATACATGCACATGTTCAAGGCAGCACTATTTACAACAGCAAAGACAGGGAAGCAACCTAAATGTCCATTGACAGATGAGTGGATAAAGGAGATGTGAGATATATATATATATAATGGGATATTCAGTTCAGTTCAGTTCAGTCGCTCAGTTGTGTCCGACTCTTTGCGACCCCATGAATCACAGCACGTCAGGCCTCCCTGTCCATCACCAACTCCCGGAGTTCACTCAAACTCATGTCCACAGAGTCGGTGATGCCATCCAGCCATCTCATTCTCTGTCGTTCCCTTCTCCTCCTGCCCCCAATCTTTCCCAGCATCAGAGTCTTTTCCAGTGAGTCAACTCGTCGCATGAGGTGGCCAAAGTACTGCAGTTTCAGCTTTAGCATCAGTCCCTCCAATGAACACCCAGGATTGATCTTCTTTAGAATGGACTGGTTGGATCTCCTTGCAGTCCAAGGGACTCTCAAGAGTCTTCTCCAGCACCACAGTTTAAAAGCATCAATTCTTTGGCGATCAGCTTTCTTCACAGTCCAACTCTCACATCCATACATGACCACTGGAAAAACCATAGCCTTGACTAGACGGACCTTTGTGGACAAAGTAATGTCTCTGCTTTTTAATATGCTATCTAGGTTGGTCATAACTTTCCTTCCAAGGAGTAAGCTTCTTTTAATTTCATGGCTGCAATCAGCATCCGCAGTGATTTTGGAGCCCAAAAAAATAAAGTCTGACACTGTTTCCACTGTTTCCCCATCTATTTCCCATGAAGTGATGGGACCAGATGCCATGATCTTTGTTTTCTGAATGTTGAGCTTCAAGCCAACCTTTTCACTCTCCTCTTTCACTTTCATCAAGAGGCTTTTCAGTTCCTCTTCACTCTCTGCCATAAGGGTGGTGTCATCTGCATATCTGAGGTTATTGATATTTCTCCCGGCAATCTTGATTCCAGCTTGTGCTTCTTCCAGCCCAGTGTTCCTCATGATGTACTCTGCATATAAGTTAAATAAGCAGGGTGACAATATACAACCTTGATGTACTCCTTTTTCTATTTGGAACCAGTCTGTTGTTCCATGTGCAGTTCTAACTGTTGCTTTCTGACCTGCATATACAGGTTTCTCAAGAGGCAGATCAGATGGTTTGGTATTCCTATCTCTTTCAGAATTGTCCACAGTTTATTGTGATCCACACAGTCAAAGGCTTTGGCATAGTCAATGAACTGGAACTCTCTTGCTTCCTCCATGATCCAGTGGATGTTGGCAATTTGATCTCTGGTTGCTCTGCCTTTTCTAAAACCTGCTTGAACATCTGGAAGTTCACGGTTCACAGATTGCTGAAGCCTGGCTTGGAGAATTTTGAGCATGACTTTACTAGCGTGTGAGATGAGTGCAATTGTGCAGTAGTTTGAGCATTCTTTGGCTTGCCTTTCTTTGGGATTGGGATGAAGACTGACCTTTTCCAGTCCTGTGGCCACTGCTGAGTTTTCCAAATTTGCTGGCATATGGAGTGCAGCACTTTCACAGCATCATCTTTCAGGATTTGAAATAGCTCAACTGGAATTCCATCACCTCCACTAGCTTTGTTTGTAGTGATGCTTTCTAAGGCCCACTTGACTTCACATTCCAAGATGTCTGGCTCTAGGTCAGTACTCAGCCATAAAGAAGAATGAAATGATGCCAACTGCAGCAACATGGATAGACCTGGATATGATCATACCAGATGAATTAAGTCAGATAGACAAAGACAAACATTTTATGATAATACTAATGTGTGGAATCTAAAAAAGAGTATACGTGAACTTATTTGCCAAACCAAAACAGACTCACAGACATAGGGGAAAAAACTATGGTTCCCAAAGGGGAAGGATGGGAGGGAGGGATATATTAAGAGTGTGGAATTAAGAAAAAGACAGTATCACATGTGAAATAGATTAACAGTAAAGAATTACTGTATAACACAGGGAACTATATTCAGTAATGTATAATTTTTAATGGAAAAGAATCAAAAAATATTTGTATATCAATCACTTTGCTATACCCCTGAAACTAATACAATATTGTAAATCAGCTATACTTCAATAAGATTTTTAACTTAATTAATTTAATTTAATTGGAGGCTTATTACTTTACAATATTGTGGTGGGTTTTTTGCCTAGATTGACATGAATCGGCCATGGGTGTCCATGTGTCCCCATCCTGAACTCCCTCCCACCCCTCTCCCCATCTCATCCTTCTGGGTTGTCCCAGTGCACTGGCTTTGAGTGACCTGTTTCATGCATCAAACTTGGACTGGTGATCTATTTCACACATGGTAATGTACATGCTTCAATGCTATTCTCCCAAATCATCCCACCCTCATCTTTTCCCACAGAGTCCCAAAGACTGTTCTATACATCTGTGTCTCTTTTGCTGTCTTGTATACAGGGTTATCATTTGCATCTTTCTAAATTCCATATATATGCGTTAGTATATTGTATTGGTGCTTTTCTTTCTGGCTTACTTCACTCTGTATAATAGGCCCCAGTTTCATCCACCTCATTAGAACTGATTCAAATGTGTTCTTTGTAATAGCTGAGTAATATTCCATTGTGTATAGGTACCACAGCTTCCTTATCCATTCGTCTGCCGATGGACACCTAGTTTGCTTCCATGTCCTGGCTATTATAAACAGTGCTGCGGTGAACATTGGGGTACACGTGTCTCTTTCAATTCTGGTTTCGTCAGTGTGTATGCCCAGCAGTGGGATTGCTGGGTCATATGGCAGTTCTATTTCTAGTTTTTTAGGGAATCTCCACACTGTTTTCCATTAATAAGATTTTTTTAAAAGGAATTTCTTTGCTTCCCTATTTTACTCTTCCTACGTGACGTAACTGTCCACTGACTAACAGTCTAACCAGGGTGAAGGCCAGTCCCATCCCCATGGCACGTGCCAAAGCAGGAACTCCTCGCACCAAAAGCATGGCATCTGAGCATGAGCTGGGTTTATTGAAACTATGGGGGACACTTAGTTAACTGTCTAGATTCTCTTTGCAAATGAAACCTGAAAGTATACCTCAACATAACTGAGACTCCATCCCGGATGCAGGGAGAGCAGGCGTGCCCCTCCTCCCCACCGCCTCTCGCTCCTCCAGAGCCGGCTTCTCCTCCCTGCCCCGTGACCGGGCACCCTCTTTCCTCCGCTGCCCTCAGCTGCTCACAGGAGACAGCCCAGAACTGAAGAACTGCAGGTCCGTGGCCAAGTACAGCCAGTTCCCGGTGTTCAGAGCAGCAGAGGATTTCAGAACAGAGAGAGAGCAGTTATGGAGAGCAGGGAGCGCTCCTGGCCCCGAGATGATTACCGACAGCATCGTGAGGTGACGGCGGGCTACTCCTCGCTGTCTCCACCACACTTCCTGTGCTTGGTCCCCAGGGCCAGCCCTTCACCCTCTCTTGCCCACGCCCCGGGTCCCGGGCCCTCTCCAGCTGCCTGTCAGCTTTCCGGCCACCTCCTCAGCCCCAGGAACCCTGCAGTCTGGTCGGAGCACCAGAGCCCCGCGAGCTCACAGGAAGGAGACGAGAAGCCAGGACCAACCTGGCCAGGACTTCAGACGGAAGTTCCCTTGAGCCCTCAGGGACCTCAGCCCTCGATCTCCAGCTTTGATACCTAAACACATCAGACAACAAACAGATTTGACTAGATTTGCCCTCCGTAATTCCCACCGCTCCCCAACACCCACTAGGGAATAACAAACAGAAACTGTCTTTTATCCAAGGCCCCCGAGGTCCTGGTAGCACTGCCCAGTGGTCACTGTGTCGTGGGCTAAGACCCTGACCGTGAGAGCCAGGCAAGAAGGGGACTGGATGTGACACCCTGGCCATCAGGTTTCTCAAGGGCAGTGGGAGGGCAGAAGGCAAAGCCCAGGACCCTTCTGGAAGCTCAGTGATGCAGTGGCGGGTCCTTCAGGGTCAGCTGGGCTGGCTGCTGTGGGGGTCAGTCCCTGGTGCCCTGACTGGGTGGCCCTCCTGGTCACAGGACAGCGGTGGAGGTGGCCTCGGCCACTCCCCTCCCAGGGCTGTGACATTCTGGAAGCTGTTCCTGAGGGCCTCCTCATACCTGCTCACCCTCCCAATGACTCCACACTCTGCTTAGCACCTCAAAATACTAATTAGCTCACTAAGGAGGCAGAGCACCGAAGAATTGATGCTTTTGAACTGTGGTGTTGGAGAAGACTCTTGAGAGTCCCTTGGACTGCAAGGAGATCCAACCAGTCTATTCTAAACGAGATCAGTCCTAGATGAGTCTTGCGAGAGTTTGGCTGTTACTCTGAACTTGATCCAGAATGGCTACTCTGATCTATGTTGATAAGGAAAATGGAGAACCAGGCATCCATGTGGCTCCTAAGGACGGGCTGAAGCTGGGGTCTGTGCCTTCAGTCAAAGTTTTAGATGGGAGATCTCAGGTTTCAACACCACGTGTTGGCAAAATGTTTGATGCTCCACCAGCTTTACCAAAACCTGCCAGAAAGGCTTTGGGAACTGTCAACAGAGCTACAGAAAAATCAGTTAAGACCAATGGACCACTCAAACAGAAACAGACAACTTTCTTTACCAAAAAGATTACTGAGAAGACTGTTAAAGTAAAAAGTTCGGTTCCTGCCTCAGATGACACCTATCCAGAAATAGAAAAATTCTTTCCCTTCAATCCATTAGATTTTGAGAGTTTTGACCTGCCTGAGAAGCACCAGATCGCACACCTCCCCTTGAATGGAGTGCCTCTCGTGATCCTGGATGAGGAGAGGGAGCTTGAGCAGCTGTTACACGTGGGCCCCCCTTCGCCTCTGAAGATGTCTCCTCCTCTGTGGGAGTCTAATGTGTTGCAGTCTCCCTCAAGCCTTCTGTCGACTCTGGATGTTGAATTGCCACCTGTTTGCTGTGACTTAGATATTTAAATTTCTTAGCACTTTATAGTTTGGGTATGTATTAATAGTTCGTATTAATAAAGCAATTCTTTGTTTAACAGAAAAAATAAATAAATAAATGAGATCAGTCCTGAATATTCATTGGAAGGACTGATGCTGAAGCTCCAATCCTTTGGCCATCTGATGCAAAGAGCTGACTCATTTGAAGGGACCCTGATGCTGGGAAAGATTGAAGGCAGGAGGAGAAGGGGACGACAGAGGATGAGATGGTTGGATGGCATTATTGACTTAATGGAGATGAGTTTGAGTAAACTCCGGGAGTTAGTGACGGACAGGGAGGCCTGGTGTGCTGTGGTCCATGGGGTCGCAAAGAGTTGGACACGACTGAGCGACTGAACAGAAGGAGGCCGATTCTGTCCCCCGGAGGGGGAAATGGCTATCCACTCTGTATTCTTGCCTGGAGAATCCCATGGACAGAGGAGCCTGGTGGGCTCCAGTCCACAGAGTCTCAAAGAGTCGGACACAACTGGACGACTAACACTGCTACTGCTACTGCTAAGACAGATTCTGTGGTCTGTAGTCGAGCCCTCATTGACACGCTCTTCTTGGCAGAGAACTTCTGGACCCTCCAAAGTTCCAGAAATTACAAAATTCCAAAGTTCTGTCATCTCCCAGGATCCTGTCTTGGTGGCTCACAGGACTCATTTGAATTTGCTACCCGATCCCCCGGAGAAGGGATCGACTACCCACTCCAGTATTCTTGGGCTTTCCTGTGGCTCAGCTGGTAAAGAATCCGCCTGCAATGCAGGAGATCTGGGTTCAAAAGATCCCCTGGAGAAAGAAACAGCTATCCACTCCAGTGTTCTGGCCTGGAGAATTCCACGGACTGTATAGTCCACGGGGTTACAAAGAGTCAAACATGATTTTCACTTCAGCCTGCCATCTTCTTGGTCAGCTGGCTCCCGAATAAAGTCCCTTCCTCATCCCAACACTTGATCTTGGATTGATTGGCCTATCCCACGGTGAGCAGAGTAAGCTTGGACTCGGTAACATATACATGTAACATATACATTTCAATAAAATGTATGTGGGTATATGCAGAGTGTGTGTGAACATCTATATGTTTCTATCATGGACTGAATTGTGTTCTCTTAAAACTCACATGTCCTTGAAGTCCCAACCCACACTGTCATAAAATTTGGAGATAAGACCTTTAAAGAGGTAATCCAGGTTAAGTGAGGTCCTAAGGGTGGAGCCCTAAGCCAATAGGACTGGTGTCCTTCTAAGAAGAGACACCAGGGATGTGCATACAGAGGAAAGAGAAAGCAGTTGTCTGCAAGCCAAGGAGAGAGACATCCTCAGAAACCAATCTTGCTGGTACCTTGATCTTGGACTTCCAGCCTCTAGAAGTGTGAAAAAATCAATTCTTGTTGTTTAACCCCCCTAGTGTGTGGTAGTTTGTTAATGTTGCCTAAGTAGACAAACATAACACACACACACACACACACACACACACTACTGAGAGGGCAGAGACAATGACATCTCAAGAGCAATAAGCACATCTAGTCCTAGTGAGACAGGCTGGGACCTGGGACTCTTTACCTGAGTGGTTCCACCAGGACAAATGTCTCTTCCAGCAACAGAATACAAAGAAACCATAAGGAACTAAAAATAACTGCATACTTGGGCAACTGGGGCAAAGAATGAGTAATTAGATACAACAAGGCCAAAACTCAGCTGCCACTTCTGAGGTGCTGGGAGCAAAAGCAGGGTACCATGCCTGATCCCTGCCCACAGCAATACCAATGGGGTGGGCAGATCACCTAAGCCACCACTCAGGCTCAACCCAAGACCCAGTAAAGCCTTGCGTGAATGTCTCCTCTGCCCTCTTATTGATTTCTGTTGAGCAAAGTGTTCAAGAGCCCAGATAAATAACACCAGGACTAAATCTAGTCCAGGGACCTAGGTTCCCTCACCTTTCTAGAGCTCTGAATCCTCACCTTAAAGTGAGCGTCACAGGACCTCATAACCATTCCTCCTGTTTCTAAACTTGCTTTTAATACAGAATGTATCAAACCTATGCAGAAGTAGAGTCTAGCACAGCAATCCCCATATGTGTGCTCCCTTAGTAGCTCTGCTCCCTCTGACTCTTCGACCCAACCCGATGGATTGTAGCCCGCCAGGCTCCTCTGCCCTTGGAATTTTCCAGGCAAGAATACTAGAGTGGGTTGCCATTTCCTCTCCAAGGGATGATTTTCAGGGCTTTTCATTTTTCCTTAGATATGCATCTTAACTAGCTAAAGGCCAGTAAACCTCCGTACAGAAAGCTTCCTGGTCTCCCTCTTGAATTCCCCTCAGGACACACGGGAGGTGGGCAAGTGCAGGGGCTGACCGGCTTGATCTTTGCAGAACTGGAGCCGCAGCCAATGTTTTTTTCTTTACCGTGGTTTCTGGCAGTGCATTTATGCGACTTTTTCTTTTTTTCCTGTTCTTTAATCTTGACTCAGTACCTATACCATTTTGAAAACTTGGAAAATGCACACACACCCCGCCCCGACCCCTCAGTCTAAGTTCCCTCTTTTGTCAATAGAAATCTATTTTTACCTACTTAAGAAAAAAAAGGGGACCACAGAGGACGAGATGGCTGGATGGCATCACCGACTCGATGGACATGAGTTTGAGTGAACTCCGGGAGTTGGTGATGGACAGGGAGGCCAGGTGTGCTGTGATTCATGGGGTCGCAAAGAGTCGGACACGACTGAGCGACTGAACTGAACTGAACTGAAGAAAAAAAAAAATCTCACTCAAGCCTTCAGGGTAGTCTTCAGGGTAGAGGACCAAGCCCCCAGGAAAGAGGCTTCCTGCTGTTCCGGGATGGGGCGCCCTCCGCTCTCAGCAGGAGGAAAGGGTGGCCGGACCTGGGCCCTTTCTCCGCGTGTAAATTGCGGAGGACGCGCAGAAACTAAGCTGGGCTGTTTTAAAAGTCTATCTCTGAAATGCTTAGTGAGAACAACAAAACAAAACACACGTTTCAGAAGTAACAAACTCTTAACAAAATGCTCCCTGCCCCCGCGAGAGGTGCCCGTTCGCCCTCCGGGGTTCAAGCTCTGCCCGCCACCCCCGACCCGTGGGAAAGCGGCCTCTTCTGGGGCGTCGCCTGGAGGCTCAGAACTGCTGGAATCTGTTGTTCACATCGCGGGGAAGTGAATCAGCAGCGGGCACAACACGCAAAGGGCACGAGGCGGGCCCGGGGGCGGAGGGACAGGACCCGGGGAGCGGCCGGCGGGCCGATGTGGGGCGCGGACCAGGGGCAGGGCGGAGGAGCGCACCCCGACAGTAGGACCCGGGAGGCGAGCGCCGCCTCCCCCCCCCGGCGGAGCGGGTCCAGGGTTGGGGCGAACCGGGGCAGGAGTCGGGACCAGCCCGGGCCGGAGTGAACTGAGGCGCGGGAGACGGAGCCCCTAGGCGGGGCGGAGGGCGGAGATCGGGGGCGGGGAGGCGGATGGGCGGACCTCGACGGGGCGGCCCCGAGGGCGGGGACCAGGAAAGGCGGAAGGACCGGACCGGTGGACCCGGCGGCAGAGAGCTGAGCCGCTCCCCTCGCCAGGCGGCCGGACTGGCGGCACCCCCCGAGTCCCAGCTCAGCGGGCGCCATGGAGACGCTGCTGTGGTTGTGCAACTGGAGCACGCTGCTCGTGTGCGCGGCGCTCAAGCTGCCGCAGATCTCGGCCGTGCTGGGGGCGCGCAGCTCGCGGGGCATCAGCCTCCCGAGCCTGCTGCTGGAGCTGGCGGGGTGAGTAAGCCCGGGAGCGCCCCAGCTCTGCGAAGGCAGGTGCGCGGGGGACCGAAACCAAAAGCCCCGGCCGCGGGGAGTAGCGCCTGCCCGGGCCGCTCACTTCCTCTGCGTACTTGCTGCTCCCCCAGCCTTGCGCCGGAACGAAAGTGGGCGCACGCCCATTTTACAGACAAGGAAACCGACACAGAGAAATCGTCACTCCGCCGCTTAGTGACAAAACCAGTCATCCCGCTTTGAGCAAGGCCACTGGCCCCTCAAGACTCTCGTGGGCATTCTCTCTAAACCCACCCTCCCCCATCTGGGGTCTCGGTTTCCTCACTTATAAAATGAAGGGTTGGACCCTCTGGGTTTTAAAAGTTACACCTTTCGGGGGGAGGGGGTGCACGGGTGTCAGAGAAGGTAGAGCTTTTTGGAGGTAGAGGGGGATTTGAGTTGGAGTTGGACTTCAGCTGGCACTCCAGTCGGCAGTTGAAGACTGTTGCAAGAGCTGGCTTATCCTTAGAAGTCAGGAGTGGGTGCCCTGACTCAGCGTTTAAAGATCTGAACGTGATGGATGACAGCCAGACTTGGTGTGATCATTTCACAATATATACAAATCCTGAATTATGCTGTACACCTGAAACTAATATATCAGTTACACCTCAGTTTACAAAAAAAGTAGTAAGATTCTGAATAAGCAAAGTAATAATCATAAAGACCTGAACGGCGGAAAGCAGAGTTGTAAACTTGGTGGGAAAGTCCCGAACCCAGCAGTCTAGCCCCTCGCCCGTGAGGCCCAGCCCTCCCAGCTGCCCCGCGCCAGCCGGTGGACTCCAGTTACCACCGGGCAAGTCTGAGGGTGGGTCCTGGGCAAGCACTTCTGGGTGGGGGGAACCAGTTTCTCCCGCCAAAAAAAAGGCAGAGGAGAGGGTGGGAGAAAGAGGAGACCTCTGGAGCGCATGGCGTGAGGGGCCACCCTGGGACCTGTGGGGTCCCTCCAGGGACACCCCCATCAGAGGGGCCAACCCTAGGGTGTGTGACCTCCATCGGTTTGGGGGCCCCTCAATGCTCCCCATTTCTCTGGGGAGAATAGATAATTGCTGAGAAGTTCAGTCATGCCTGACTCTTTGTGAGCCCATGGACTGTAGCCCTCCAGGCTCCTCCGTCAGTGGAATTCTCTAGGCAAGAATACTGGAGTGGATTGCCATGCCCTTTGATTGAAGGTGGGAGGAGAAGGGGACGACAGAGGATGAGATGGTTGGATGGCATCACCGTCCTGATTGACGTGAGTTTGAGTAGGCTCCGGGAGTTGGTGATGGACAGGGAGGCCTGGCATGCTGCAGTCCATGGGGTCGCAAAGAGTCAGACAGGACTGAGCAACTGAACTGAACTGAGAAGTTCATCATTCAGGGCAGGGGATGCCCTGGTCTGCTCCAGGGCAGGGAAACCCCTGGGCATCCTCTCAGGGACCAGAAGAGGTAGCCACCTGGAGAAGGAGGCCCTCCATGAGGGAGCCTTGTAAACAGAAGCTCAGAGACTGGATTGGAGGCAGTGAGGCCAGAGAAAAATGCTGAAGACATGGTCTTAAGTTTAAAGCATCTGTGCAGATACAGGGAATGAGGTAGGTGTGCTCTTGTCCCCATTTTACAGGTAGGGAAGCCGAGGCCCCATAGGTTAGTAACTGCCGGGAATTGTGAGCTCAGTACCCAAGTCCCGGAGTCTGTGCTCCCCTTGGGGCTCCACCTTCAGCGTGCTGGAGGGATGAGTCCAGGAAGGTCTCAGGAAGGTGGCTCTGCAGGTAGCCGGAGGGCTAAGTGCTGGCCAGTGTCACAGCGTGGCCCCGGATGAGGGCGTGGAGCTGTGGTCACACCCCTTCCTGGCTTAAGAGATGTGAACCATTAAGTCCACATGGTGTGTGGAGGCTCTGATTCACCCTGTGGGGGGACACGGGGCCTGGGGGGGTGGGCATCTTCACAGCCTGGGTGGGGGAAGACAGACCTGAGGGGATGAGGACAGAGGCATTTAGATTCCAAAGGGGCTGAACTGGCCAGGGTGTGAGCTGGTAAGGCAGGAAGCTCAGGCCTCTTTTTCTGAGAGGAGGGACCCTGGGGTCTTTATCCCCCACCCCTCCAAGCTGCAGCCTCTCCAGGACTAGAATTTTCTTAAAGGAACTCGAGTCCTCCTGTTTTGCCCCCCTACCCCGAACCCCCCACAGCAATCTGGAGGCCGCTGGAATCATCTCAGGATGTTCCTCCTCTTCAAAACACAGGCTGCCCAGTCCGCTGCTGGGCCCTCATATGCCCAGTGCCCGGGACGCCCGCTTAGGATGGCGCCCCCCTCAGAGGTCCTTTCTGGCCTCTTGGGCTTCTTGAGTGCGTCCTTCTGAGGCAGCTGCCTGGGGCCTCGGAAGTGCTCAGCCTTAGAGACAGGCAGGCCTGGGTCTCTCCCTCCTCCCGGTCAGATCTATCTCTAACTGACCATCCGAAGAGGCTTGGCAGACCCTGGTGCCCCAGCTCCAGAAGTCGCGGAGACAATTCGATTGATGTTTCATCCTCCTTGTTCTGTGATGGTTTATGGCTTAGTCACTCAGTCATGTCCAACTTTTGCCACCCCATGGACTGTATAGCCTGCCAGGTTCCTCTGTCCATGGGATTCTCCAGGCAAGGATACTGGAGTGGGTTGCCATTTCCTCCTCCAGGGGATCTTCCTGACCCAGGAATTGAACCTGGGTCTCCTGCATTGCAGGCAGATTCTTTACCATCTGAGCTACGAGGGAAGTCCTTGTTCTGTACCTCCCTCCTTACCATTTGCTGATGCCTGGCTCCAGTTCTCGGGTTCTGCGCACAAACCTAGGCTCCTGCGTGGGGGCCAGGCCTGCCTGCTGTGGGAGTCGGGTGAGTCTGACCTCAGGAGTGTCCTCCCTCTCCCCAGGTTCCTGGTCTTCCTCCGGTACCAGTGTTACTACGAGTACCCGCTGCTGACGTACCTGGAGTACCCCATCATCATCGCACAAGGTAACTGACACCCCCCACCCCCGCCATTCCCCTGCCCAGCCTCGGCCCTCAGCACCTCCCCCTACCCTTACTCAGAGCCTTTCCTTTCCAGATCTCATCCTCCTGTTGTGTGTCTTCCATTTCAACGGGGATGTGAGACGGGCAGCACCATACATCATCACGTATCCTTTCAGTATCTGAGAATCAGAGCTGGGACCATGTGGGGCAGCAGGGTGTGTTTTGTTTTGCTAATCAGTTCAGTTCAGTTCAGTGGCTCGGTGGTGTCTGACTCTTTGCAACTCCATGGACTGCAGCATGCCAGGCCTCCCTGTCCATCACCAACTCCCAGAGTTTGCTCAAACTCATGTCCATTGAGTCAGTGATGCCATCCAACCATCTCATCCTCTGTCATCCCCTTCTCCTGCCTTCAATTTTCCCAGCATCAGGGTCTTTTCAAATGAGTCAGCTGTTCACATTGGGTGGCCAAAGTATTGAAGCTTCAGCTTCAGCATCAGTCCTTTCAATGAATATTCAGGACTGATCTCCTTTAGGATGGACTGGTTGGATCTCTTTGCAGTCCAAGGGACTCTCAGGAGTCTTCTCCAACACCACAGTTCAAAAGCATCAATTCTTTGGTACTCAGCTTTCTTTATAGTCCAACTCTCACATCCACCGGTTTTGCTAATAGGATGTTATTAAGCTGGGTTCTGTGCTGTGCTATGCTTCGTCGTTCAGTCGTGTCCGACTCTTTGCGACCCCATGGACTGGAGCCCGCCAGGCCCCTCTGTCCTTGGGATTCTCCAGGCAAGAATGCTAGAGTGGGTTACCATGCCCTTCTCCAAGGGATCTTCTCAACCCAGGGATCGAACCCAGGTAACCCATATGGCAGGTGTATTCTTTACCATGGAAGCCCTATTAAAGCAGGATCCTTTACCAGATATTTATTCTTTTGGTTAAATTAAGAAAAAACAATCCCCAAAGTAAGATTCCTTGTGGGCGAGTGTGTCTCCACAGCCCAGTGATGCCCGAGATGTCTCTGCCCGGGGTCTCCCCTCTGAGACCACGGTGCCCCACGGTGCCCTGACCCACAAGGTGGGATCTAGGCTTAGGACCTCAAGGCTGGGCCGCAGGAGTGCCTCTGCTAACAGTCACGTTGTCCACGTGTCCAAACATCCCCATATGATAGGCATGTCTGGTCTGTTACACAGTGCCCCTAACACACCTGGCCACCTTGACTTCTTGCTGCTTATTAGTGGGCAGGTCTGGGCTCCTGACGGCTGGCTCAGGTCTCCATGGACTCCAGTCGCCACACAGACCTGTCCCCCTCACGTCACTCAGCATTTTCTGTGCATGTGGGCCCGCCTTCCATCTTCATCCCACTTGTCAAAACTCCCGTTATTCTCTTGTTGAACTTCACTCTCCTTAAGAGGCCGAGAGAGCCTTTTTGAGTGGCAGTCAGTCCTGCCATCTCAGTGACATGATCTGAGCTTCAGGGCGGCGGAAAGAGGGGTGGGACGGCCAAGCCTCGTCTGCCTAGAGCATGTGAGGAGGTGGGCGTGGAGTGATGGGAACCCGCAGTGTGCCCGCTGCCTGGATGGCCTTGGGCCCTGACCATAAAGCCCGCCCTCCGGGCTGCAGCTGTTCCGTCTATGAAGAGGCAACGTGATGCCTACCTTTTAGGGTTGTTTCCAGAATGACAATACCAGGAGTACAGGGCGAGCTGAGCAGGTGGCGGGGCATGGTGGCTCTTGTACTAAAAGCCTGTCTGCAGAGGGGAGCTGGGTGCGGACTGAGTCCTAACCCCCCGCTGTTGGATCGAGTTGTAAGCCCCCAGACTCGGTTTTCCTCTGCAAAAAAAGAGGGATCACATGACTCCACTGCCCTTCAATGTTTCAAGGTCACCCTTAGCTGGTTAAAAAAGGCTTTAGAAAACAGTACTTTAAAGATGAAAAGCATGGTGGGATTTACTTTTTAAATAAAAGCAGCAGCTTTGTGCAAATGGTGAGGTGTAAATTAGAAAATGTGGGCGCTAATGGCAATTCTGAGTATCAGCAATATGTTTATAACCTCCTTCTTCCAGCTGTGACTTACAGAGTGGGAGTAAGCAGGGTGGCCATGTTAACAGTGCATTTTTAAAATAAGTAATGGTAGGTCCCAGATACTATGCTGCTGCTACTGCTGCTAAGTCACTTCAGTCGTGTCCGACTCTGTGTGACCCCATGGACGGCAGCCCACTAGGCTCCGCCATCCCTGGGATTCTCCAGGCAAGAACACTGGAGTGGGTTGCCATTTCCTTCTCCAACGTGTGAAAGTGAAAAGTGAAAGTGAAGTTGCTCAGTCTTGTCCGACTAGTAGCGACCCCATGGACTGTAGCCCACCAGGCTCCTCTGTCCATGGGATTTTCTAGGCAAGAGTACTGGAGTGGCTTGCCATTGCCTTCTCCGAGATACTATGCAGGACATGCTTATACTAAAAAAAAAAAATCACTTGTTGATCTGAGATTCCAGTTTAACTGGATGTCTTGTATTTTAATTTGCTCTGTCTGGCCACCCTACAAATAAATCATCTCTAGGATCTCAATTGCTGCTGCGGCTGCTCAAGTTTTATAAAATGTGTATCTGGAATGCGTGGAATGAGGTGCCGTGGTACAAAATTGGGCAACAGTAGTTTAAAATTCAAATTAGAGTGTTTGAAAAACGAAATTCCCTCCTCCTAGATTCAGGCTGCCTTTTCTGGTATCCACTCGTATTTAGTTCCACTGACCTGAGCACAGGGATTGTCTATTTCAAAGCCCTTTATTTAAATAATGTTATTAATTGTAATCCTGGCAGCCTCTTGAGTCCCTACAATATGCCACAAAATAGTGAGGAGATGAATGGGGTAAGGAATATTAAGTCCCATTTTGCAGATAAGCAAACCAAGGCTGAGAGAAGGAAGATGACTTGCCTGTGGTCACGGCAGCGGCTCCTGGCCGTCCCCACCCTGGCCTGGCCTCCACCTTCTGTGTTTGTTTCTGCTTCTCTAGCCGGGCTGTCTTCCTGCAGCATCACTGAGCTTGATGGAATCAGGGATCATTTCTCCTTTCTCTTAGCATTGCTCTACCCAACTGTGTCATTTCTACACTGGAGTTAGCCGGAAAGAGAAAACCAGTAAACAGTTTCACGCGACAACAATTTTGCAGAAGATGTCTCCTTTATCAGGCATCCTAAGTGTTTAACTAGTTTTTTTAGTCAATCCTTGAACATGCATTATGAGCCAGTCTTGTTCTATGCACAGTCTTTTTTTGCTCACAAAAGTTATGTGGGAAACAAAACCATATTTTATAAGCTAAATATATTGAATGTCGCATGGTATGAGTTACAGAGGAAAATAAAGCACTGACAGGTAATAAACAGGAGGTATCTCAGTTTTACACAGGGTGGACAAGGAGCTATTGATTGAAAAGGTAATATATGAGTAAACACTTGAAGTGAGCCAACAAGCCATAAAGATACCAGGTGAAAAAGTTTCCTAAGAAGAGGATACACAGGTAAGTATATGAGGGCTCAGATGAAGTACGCTTGAAAATGTACAGGGAATACCTTACCATTGTGTCTGGAATGGAATGATTCTGGGAGAGATGATAGCAAATGAGGATCCTTCCCTGATTGCTCAGTTGGTAAAGAATCTGCCTGCAATGCAAGAGACCCCAGTTTGATTCCTGGGTCAGGAAGATCCGCTGGAGAAGGAAATGGCTACCCACTCCAGTATTCTTGGGCTTCCCTGGTGGCTCAGCTGGTAAAGAATCTGCCTGCAATGCAGGAGACCTGGGTTCGATCCCTGGGTTGGGAAGATCCCCTGGAGAAGGGAAAGGCTACCCACTCCAATATTCTGGCCTGGAGAATTTCATGGACTATATATAGTCCATGGGGTCGCAAAGAATCAGACATAACTGAGCGACTTTCACTTTCTAGACTACTGTGATTATTTTGGCTTTTAATCAAACTGATATGGCTAGACCCTGGAGGCTTCTGATCTCACAATTTCATGTTTTAAAAAAAAAAAAATAAATTGTGTTACATCTTAGATCAAAGGTGCGTTAACTGTTGACATTATGTTGGAGAGGTCTACATTTTCATTCAAGAATGAAATGGGCAGTTAAGATCATCTGGAACGTTCCCAGCCCTAGGATGGGTCCGAGAACACAGGGTTCTTGGTAATTTTCTTCCAGAATTCTTCTTCTGTGCTTTTGAAGTCCTTGGCAAGTGTTCACCTGGACCATCTTTGTCTTTTCCAAACTGACAAGTTCTAGCAGAGTTGTTCCCAGTTCCACACTGGGCTTAGACGTGTAACCTCTGTGTTCTCGGTTTGTTTGCACGGGCGGGTGGTGGGGCTGCCAGACAAGCCACTGCTGTGTCCCTTAGCGCGTGGGAAGCTGTGTGTCTGCTTGGTTCATCCTCACCCTGCAGCAATGGATCCTAGATCTGGCCATGGTGAGTAAACTGCCCCCGAGAAGAACGCGTGCTCACAGCAGTCTGTCTTCCCTCTTTTCCTCATGACACCTGCCCTGCAAACAGTTTTATAGATCGGACGTTCAACCCACTGTACCGAAAGCACCCCTGTGCTTTGCAGCTGTACCAAAGCATGCTGGGATGAAAGCCCAGTGCTATCCAAATATTAAAAAGACATTATTCTCACTTAACTGTATGGCACAATATTTTTACTTCATTTGGCGGGGGGAGCCCACCTGAGAACCAGATTGTGGAGTTAGTAGTTGAATGAAGAACTGAGCTTGAGTGAAGGATTTCAGGTTGGGTGCTAGGTCGCTTCAGTTGTGTCTGACTCTTCGTGACCCAAGGCACTATAGCCCGTCAGGCTCCTCTGTCCATGGGGATTCTCCAAGCAAGAATACCAGAGTGGGTTGCCATTTCCTCCTCCCAACCCAGGGATGGAACCCACGTCTCTTTGTTTCCTGCATTGGCAGCTGGGTTCTTTGCCACTAGCACCATATTATCAGGTTAGTAATTACGTATTGGCGACATGCTCAATATTTTTCTAACTTTGCCCCCTATACATTTTTTTTTTTTCCTTCCTTGGAAAAAGGTAAGCGCTGTATTCTTTTTCCTTCCTTGGTTAAGGGCCAGAAATTCCCTGCTATAAGAATAGGATTCTGAGAAGGCAATGGCAAGCCACTCCAGTACTCTTGCCTAGAAAATCCCATGGATGGAGCAGCCTGGTAGGCTGCAGTCCATGGGGTCGCTACGAGTCAGACACGACTGAGCGACTTCACTTTCACTTTTCACTTTCACACATTGGAGAAGGAAATGGCAACCCACTCCAGTGTTCTCGCCTGGAGAATCCCAGGGATGGGGGAGCCTGGTGGGCTGCCGTCTATAGGGTCACACAGAGTCGGACATGACTGAAGTGACTTAGCAGCAGCAGCAGCAGGTCAGGAAGCATTTGACCAAAGATCAAATGGTGGTTGTGACCAAAGATCAAATGGTGGTTGACATGAACTTTTCTACCTCATGGGAAAAGGAGCAGAACTAATTGGTGGTCACTGCCGGCCACACCCGAACTCCTGGATTTCGACCCATTCTACCTCCAGCATCTTATTGGAAAGTAGACTTGGCTCTCAGCCTTGTGACCTACAGAGAGCAGATATGTAGGGTTACCATGGCAGCCTGGGCCTGGCTCAGGGTGGAGGGTGCTGTACTCTTAACCTCATTGGGGAGCAGAGGTCAGGGAGCACAGGGCTGGAGTCTCACCACATGGCTCATCAGAACAGCTGGAAACTCAGAGCTGATGCACCCCAGCTTGCTGCTTTGAGTTTATAAATCTCAGCGCATAGCAGTATAGTGCCCCCATGCTCTGCTGCAGTATCTATACATGAATTTACTACTGGTGGGTGGGGACAGATAAGCCTTTGTGGCCGTTGCAGATTTTTCCCCTCGGTTACGTCCTGCCTTCTGCTGCACATTGGTTACTCACCTGAAGGGGTTGGTGGGTTAGACCTAAGCTTGCTGCTGCTGCCTCCATTCTTTTATCATGAAACTTGGCTTTTGTCCTTGTGCAAGTTGGTTATTACTTGACATGAAAGTTTGGTTTCGAAAGTGCTTTCAGGGAATTCTCTGGTGGTCCAGTGGCTAGGACTCCGGTGGTTCAATCCCTGGTTGGGGAATCCTGAAAAGCATAACCCCCTTCTTCCTGCAAAGGGGCTTTCAGTATCTGGTGCTCTTCTGCATTTGAAACTAAGGTACTCCTTTCTCCTGTTTTATCTTCAAACAGAATTTATGCACTTTCATCAGTGCAGCCAGTAAGTTTGCACAGCTCCAGTACCTGTGGAAGAGCAGAGACTCAGGAGCCGTGAGCGCTCTGACGTGGAGCCTCGCTTCTTATACTTGTGCAGGTAAGAGCACAGCTCTAATTGATGGGGTGTCCCCTGTTGGTGTGTGTGTGGGGGGGGTGTCTACCTAGATGGGTGTGCTAACTTGATGTCCAAGGGTCATAATCCTTTGAGCTTAAATCCTTTGCATGTTAACTCTTGCATCTCTAGTGTATCCTTATTTATAAGACTGATTTCGTGCACACCACTCTCCATTTTCCACAAGATCTGTATTCCAGTTGCTAAAAAAAATGTAAAAGGACACTTTTCTCTAAAAGTATGACCTAATATTAACAGTCCAATCTTGTTGTTTGCAAAGCATCAAGAAGTTGATTATATTAAATCCACTAACTTGTTTTAAACATATGTTTATGATGTAATAAATTGAGATGAGAATCATACATTGACTTTTGTGAATGAACATAATTTGCAGCAGTGGAGTTTTCCTGGAGCCATAGTGTGTTTGGTCTCAACTTTAGAATTTCCATTGTTCATTTGGATTCTTACAGGAACTACCTAAAATGAATATGTACTCTATTTAGGTAGGAACATTTTTAAAAAATCCAGAGCTATTACATTCACTAGATTTACTAATGTCGATATTTGAATTATACTTTTTCATGTTTCTTCTAAAATCTTATACTACCAGCTTCTCCATCCAGGGTTCTCTTCTACTCAGATCTTTCAAGAACAGTTAGCGTGTATTCCTGTATTTAAAATGGAAAGATATTTGCTTAAGTACTGAAATTCTGAGAAGTTGATATTGCTGAAATTTTTCTTTTACAGCAAGAATAATGACAACTTTAATGACCACCAATGATCTTACACGTAAGCAAAGTATTTTTCTGCCCACGTCCTCTTTGAACTTTATACATGTAAATTATCTTGGGGTTTAACAGGGCCAGTTTAGCCTTACTGGAGGCTAGCTGCAGTAAATATACTGCAGGTCCTCTTCAGTCTCCACATAGTGTTAAGCACCCTCTTGCCGTGTCTGGGATAGAATATGCACAAGATAGTCGATTCCTATCTTCATAAAGCTTCCACTCCAGCAGTATAAATGAAGAGTGAGGTCATCACACAATTTTTGAAAAATATTGTGAAGTGTTTCGAAAGAGGACAGGATGAGCACCTAACAAGGAAGCCTGACATAGCTGGAGGGAGCTGGGAAGGTTAATTTGAAGGGGAGAGGGATGAGGAGGGAAGGGACTGTTACAAGGAGCAGCACGCATGGAGGTCGTGAGCAAGGAGGAAGACCAGCAGGGCTGGCAGGAGAGCCCCGGGTTGAGTCTAATTGAGAGTGAAGGCGGTGGCAGGGAGCCTCCGAGAACTGCCCACAGGCAGCAGGATGGGGAGTGACACAATCATTTTACTCCATGTCCTTGTTCTGTTATTTTTAAAGGGTTACCGTGATGGAGGAGAAAACAAGCTTGGGTTAACTTAAAGAGAATGTCGTTCATTCCTTAGGCTGAGCTTTCACTCATATAAATGTTTGGAAAATGATTAAAATAGGTAGGGGTGACTAATTCTATGAAGACTAGAAATGTGTCCTTGGTGTGTAGACCTTTTAAATAAGTTCATTATTATCTGAAACATAGTGCCACAAAGCCGCAGGATGCATTTGCTCGTCCCATCCCAGGGTTTTATCTTTGGCTCAAGTACTTTACATTAGCTCTGAGAGGAGGGTTGAAAGTGTCTGGCCAGAGCGTATCCCTGAGTCAAGTGGAGAAGGGAGAAATCTGAGGCTTCCCTATAGGACATGAATTCTCTGCTTGCAAAGGAGTCAAATCATAATTGAACAACAAAACAAATTTCACATTAAAAATTAATTTTAAAAGGTCGAGAATCTTCTAATTGTGATTTGTTTTATATCTGAGGTGACAGTTGTTCATGAAAGTGACCAGTATATCTGAGAATAATCTCTTAGAAACAGTTCAGCTATCCTAAAAGTGTTTTACAACCCCAAAGACACATTAAGTCTCATAAACCTTATTTATCAGGAGTGTTAATCAAGTCATTGAGATTATTTTTTCCTTTTTAACAAAAAGGGGCATTTTCATGGTTAATGTAAATCATACCTTGATGTTTTTCAGAATTATCTTAACTGATTGCAGCGTACCACTTTTTGCTTAATTAACATGGAGTTTTCTAAGGTACCACCACCCTTAAGACTTAAAAAATGATAACATTTTTAAAAAAGTTGTAGCATTTACCAACCAGAGTCAGATTCCTCCAAATTAAGCATTTAAGATGAAATTATTCACAAAGTCAGGCCAAGTGGCCAAAGGTAGTTAATGATAAGACCATTTTTTCCCCAGAAATATTTGGAACCACAGTTGCACTAACGTTCACATGATCCACAGTTCTGTTTCCTTCTGGGTGGGGGGTAGGGGGCGTTAAGCCTATTTAGGCATCTACTTAGAGAAGGTGGTGATTTTATGTGAAAACAGTATTTTTTAATACACACTTTTCTTTTTTGACTGATTTCAGTTCTTATACGTTTTGTGATCATGCTGGCCTTAAACATATGGGTAACTGCTACAATACTTCACTACCGGAAGACCGATATAAAGTCTGAATGATGGATTATTCCTATACACAAAGTGGATTCTGAATAACTGAACCAAAGGAAAAAAAAGCTCACTGCTAAATCACAGGTTTAGTCAACCGTGCCAAAGATACTTTAGACTTGAAAAAGCCCAGTTAAACACTTGTTTAAAAACGTTGATTTTTAAAAATCTTCCGCCCCTACTTTATTAGGTTAAGGTAGGACTTAGATATCTGCACTTCTGAGAAGGCTGGTGATGGATGGAAGTCTTCCAAAAAGCCCATTCTGAGGAGGTAGCTTTGACCCGTATTCTGGGAACTAATTACATCTACTAATCAACTTTTAAAATCTTTTAAGAAATACATCCTCTCCAAAACACAAATGCACATGAATGGAGTGGGATTTTGGAAATTTTAACAAATTACCAGGATTCACTTCCTGGGATGAATGTTTAATTGTAATACAGATGTAATAGGATGGCCTTACTGTATCATATTATCATAAAATACCTCCTTGGCTATAGCAAAGATATCAAGGCAAGCAAAAATGTAACTGGTTTGAATGCATATACCAAAGTAGCTCTTTAACTTCATACTGTACCTTTAAGCATTTCGTAACAAAAGATACCAGCAATCTCTACTTATGAAGAGGCAATCCCAATATACTTCCAGATTCAAGCACAATGCTGCCAATTTTAAAAGGATTACACCTGCACAATTAACTGTTACTGGAATTTGGTACAAAATACAGCCAACCTCAACCAGGGTTTGCCTACTGAAAATATATGCAGCAAACGGTATTGCTGGGTTCTGCCAAGCTCTCATGGATTTAATTCTCATTATGGTATCATATTCTAAACATGCTGTTAAGATTATCCACTGTATTTTCCTGTAAACGCTTATAAAACCTAACATTTAAAAACTAATAGAGTAGCATTATTCTATTATATGCAGTAAGTAAATGATGTTTATTAGAAAATGTTTCCTGTGTAAAATAAACTTATTTTGAACTCTTCTGAGTCTTAAAACTCAATTGTTTTAATGTGATTAGCTTTAAGTTAGGTAAAGTGCAGTTTTAAAAATATAAACTGACTAATCCTTTTAGAAATACTGCTTGGGACCAATAGAAAGAGAAACATGGCATCTAAAAATAAAAAAAACAAGTCATTCATTCTGTAGTTTTAAAAATCATAGTTATCATTTTTAAAAAAGTCCAAGTAAATCTTTTCTCATATGCAATTATCATCTGACTAGTAGTATAAACTGTGTGATTTTTTAGTCCAACAAATATTTTATTTAGATATACTTTATCAATGCTTAAAGCAACTCCTTAGAGAAAATATAGTATCGTAGGTAGAGAGTTCTCCATTTTTCCCCTTTGGAAGGGAAAGGAACATACATTAGAGCCACCCCAGATATTCTGTACACATCATTAATCCCACAACAATCCTGTAAGTAAACAGTCTCCATTTTACAGATGAAAATACTGAAGCCCATACCTGTCCCAGATCAGATAGCCAGCAAGTATCCTAGAAAAGACCCCACTGATTTTACCAAAAAGTTCTTTCTAGAAAACCGTTTGTCAACACACTATTCTACCAAAACAGACTGCTTCTTTTCCTTATCTTTGACACTCAAATGAGATTCTGAAGTTTGCATGTTCCTTTAATGTTAAATGTTAAATTAGACACAAACTCCTAGTTGAAATTTGATTTTGTATTTCTCCATGGATTAAGCGATAGGGCTGAAGATGCCCAAGTGTGTAACCTCAATTAAGATTTCTTTGCTATACCCATCTTTTAGGGAACATAATTTTGGGGGGTAAATTTTAGAAGGTTGCAAGAGTATTTCACAGGAAAAGTAGGAAAATGCTTATGTCTTAATTTCTTTTATTTAATTTTTAATATAAAAAGCAGGCATAAAATACAATTACATTACTACAAAGATGCAACAAAATTTTTAAAAAACGGGAGGGTGCCACGATTTTTGTTCAAGGGGACAGCTGATCAAATATTTATGATTATCTAACCATGCAATTCATAACTTATTACAACCCCAAACAAAACTCATTATTATGGGGAAGGGAATCAAGGAGAGAACCCCCCAAACATAGTATCTAGCACTGTCATACAGTGCTTATTCTTCAAAGTGCTTTACAAACCAACTATGGTATCTTCACAACATAGGGAAACTGACATCTTATTCCAGGGGAGGAGAGGTGAGTCAGTAGCAGTGTCAACAGAGATCAAGAAACTCAGAAGTGACTTGCTCTCATTGGATTTTTAAAACATGTTATTTAAAGCATGTTTCCATAAGGTAAGATAGTGTCCAGTTTCTCTATTTTACCACCCAAATCCTGTAATAGATTAACAGCAGCAGCATAACTTCTCAAATTGTGGTTTGGCAACCTAGAGTATTTTTTCTTGAGGATCTACAGATAAACTGAGATAAAGGAGAGCCATCACAGCCAGAATGGTGTAACTCTAGCACAGGTTAATGTTAAAAACACTCACCTTTATTTTAGATTTATTGGTATACTTATCCTTTAGTTAGCTCCAGAGCATTTTAAACTTAGGTGTTTGTTTTTTTTTAAAGTTTGCTTCTAGATAGCATTTTTTTTTTAATTAATACTTTTCAACATGCACTAGACAGTCATCCTCAGCAGTAACCCTGGCACCAGTTTTCCTTCTGCTTTGCCTCAGTATTCCCACAAAAGTAAAAAAAAAACAAAAACAAAAAACAACCCAACTAAGAAAATCTCAGTATTCACTACTTCTTAGTTCTCAAAAGGAGGTATTTGTGGCACTAGGAGAAATCAGGTGTGAGGAAACAAGCAACTTTTGGTCTTAACTTTATCTTGGAGGTTTTGGAGCCTCAAGAAAAAGAAGCTGGCACAAAAGCAGGTTGTTAGACCAAGTCAATGTCATATTTAATGAGTGTTGGGAAGAAAACATTTGGATGGGGGCATGCACTCATGTATGTACATGAAACCAGCAACAGGGTATAAAGCAAATTCTTACCCAAGGTCAGAATTTTTTATTAAGCACATTTCCATTGGCTGGACAAATGACCTTATAAATCCTTATGTCAAACCATATAATGTGAAGAATCTTCATGGAGCAACTTTTTTTTTTGCCACTTAGGATCTCTCTGCCCCCCAAAAAACTTCACATTAATTTTCCTTGTATAGTTGCATCACACCATGATTCTCCATATTCTCTAATATATATACAGCATTCAAAATTTAAACTTTTGCCATTTTTACTCAAATATTTCAATTACTCGTGTAAACTTCAAATTATTTCACCTTAATAAAGTTTATTAAAAATATATATATATACTCTCCAATTCAGAATAATATGATAGAACCTCCCATAGTGTAACAAAATCTCTATATAAAATATTAATTCAGTCTCCTTTTAACAAGTCTAATGAATGGAAATATTTATTCTATATAAATTTTATATATTTTTCATTTTTTAATCTTACTTAAAAAAAAAGAGCTGTGCCCCTGAACCAGAACATACCTGCAAGGAAAATGGCATGCATATCTAGTTTTAGCACAGACAGCATGGAAGAGTGCAGCCTGGATAATGTAATAACAAGATTCAGTTTCAGTACATCAGCAGCCAAAGGCCACTCTTCAGTTTCCACAATAGTATCTATAATTGGGGATCTAACTCTTTAAACACCTCAACACTGACCCCAGAAGGAATCAATGAAAAATGTCTACTTCCTTCATAGAAATATTGGATGATGTATCTCAGTATCATGCCAAACTCTGTACATGTATATACACAGAAAGGCTGGTAGAAGACCACAGAATTTTTCTTTACGTGATTCTTATTACTGACGTATACTGTAGCAGTACAAAACATATACTTTTCTGGGATAATGAGAAATAAAGCAGGAATAGTCCTGCATAAACTGTATGTAACTTGAATAGCATTTAAAAAAATAAAAATTAAGTGCCTTTGAGGCCACTGCTTTCCAGCCACAATAATGAAATGCTTCCATACACAGTCATGTGTTTATGGGATCACACTTAAATACTTAAAATATATCTACAGTATGTCTTAGTTTACTTTGTATTTGAGATAATTTTTTGAATCTTGAGTGTGAAAATGTAAAAAGTCACAAATGTCTTTATCAGAAATAAAAACACACCTAGGGTAGCCAGCAAATTAAAAGCAAAGAAAATGTTTCATAGTCACACACTAATACTGAGGTCTGTAAAAGGGGTCGGATGAGTAATAGATATACATAAAAGATATATTAGTTCCAATACTACCCATTACTGTTTCTATCACCAATACTTAAACAAAATTCTGTTATACAATCAAAATAGGCCAACAATGATAACTACTATGTGTAAAAATAGTGCACTAATTTTCTTCTGCAAAGCAAATTTGCATCCTAAGAGCAGGTAAATACTTTTTTTTGTTTTAAATACAGGAAAGGGTGGATATCTTGAAAAAAAATTAAATTAAGGAATTGAAAATGGGTAAAGTTGCCTATTACGAAGCATTAACAAACTGATATAATTAACTTCAAACTTCTTGTTACAATAATTGCTTAAACATGAACATGCAGCTTCCAGCAGGTACACACAATGAGTGATATAAACTCCAACATTATGGCTTTATACAAGTGCATAGTTGCAACTGTAGTAAGTAATGATATCTGATTAATGTTTATAAAAAAATAAAGTGGGAAATTAAAAAACCCTCTTGCAGTATTACAGTACTATATGTGTGTGTGTGTGTGTATGTATGTGTGTGTGTGTGACACACACAATACAATGGTCACTTCTTAAAGACGCAGTCTCTATCACTGTAGTGGAATCCATTCCCAGATTCTTCTGGCAAATGTGCTGGTGAAATCTCTCTGTTGAAGCTGAGAAGATGATTTCTGTAACTCTTCTAAATCCTTTATGCAATGTAGTGTGAGTGATGCTAGAGAGCTTTATGGAACAAGTCTGGAAGAGTTGCACATGATATTCTTATTCTATTAACCAATCATTGTTGGTTCAACTTGTTGCTCCAAAGGAGCCCTGAAAACCTATCCAAGATTTAGAATTTATATTGCAGGAATAGAGGGAATATATATGTGTATTAGTCTCTCAGGAAAATATAACTTTTTAATAAATTTTGGGCCATCATATTTCAGTCTTGTTTCAACCGGAAGAATATGATCACCTTGAATAATGACTGCATTCACAGAAGGCAGTTAGCTGGAGAGAAAAGGGAAATAAAGTCAGTTGATACAGTGAAATAATTTAAGAGATTGTGATCAGTTCTTTGAAAAGGCATTCCACTTACATCAAACTCTACAGTCTTCCAACTACTATACTTTTAACACCTAAATCATGCATATAGCATATTTACTGTCTTACTTTTCTTACTTCAAGGTACATGCAGTTATATTCTTCCTCATATTTTCTCATATTGGCCACAAACATGACACACAAGTTTTAATATGGTTAACTGGCTATTAGAGTGAGATGGTATGTCAATGAATAACTCAAGTGAACCTGTTTGATTTGAGGTTTAACTGTTAACTTCCTTGTGTGGGTGAAAGCAGAGTGGACTAAAGGACCAGGCTCTACTTGGTTGTTTCACCCTATGCCACATTTTAAAAATCTATGAAATGGGAACAAACACACTGCTGTAGTAAATATATGTAAAAAATACTCTGTAAATCCTGGTTTTAAACAGATCCAAATAATGTGTGATTTAAGTATGTACTTTGCAACATGTTACTTAGGTTAAGATAGACATTCTTTTATATTCATTCCATATAAAAGGTTTAACTCACGAGGTTCAGTTTTCATTCAAATCTGTTAGCCTCTATTAACCAAATGACATTTTCTAAAAGCACAAGAGCTTTCACAGCATACCATTAGCATTCTTCAGCAAAAGTAACATTAAATTTTCAAAAAGTAAACATTTCATATCACACAAAAAAGGCAAAATCAGAAACAGCTAGTTCACAGCATTTATCAAAGTTTTTATGGTTTCAATTCTTGCAAGTTAGAAAGAGGGAAAGAGGGGGGAAGAAGAGAGGGATGGAGGGGGAAGGAATCCCATGCTATGTTCACAAACTAATACAGCTGTAAGAACTTGAAAACACTAAATTTTACTTCTCTGCATATAACTTCTTTGGAATGAACAGAAAGTATCAGAATTAGCTCCATTTGTTATTTCTACATGTTTCATTCCTAAGATAAAAAATTACAATTCCAACTGTATTGAAAATATATAGCCAATGAGGAATCTGAACATAGCATTTTGCTTTCATACTTAACATGGAAATTTCAGTTAGAAACTTGTCTGAAGGCTACTTTTCAAACATATACTATCAAAAACAACTCAATAAAATTTCAAACTGGTAAAAAAAAGAATGAAAACCCAAAGTGCAAATCACATGCACTACTTGGAAAAACTAAAACAACTCATTTCTCATTTTTTGATTTACCCCATTTAACTTCTTCAGAAATCAAAAACATCGTCATCATCATCACCACCATCAACATCATCAAATGACCAATCCCAATCTTTAAATGCCAAATCAAGCAATCTGCAATAGGAGGTTTACAAGTTTATACTCTAACACTCTTTAGAAACAACAGCTTAATATCCTATGATCGAAAAATCAGAAGTTATGCTGTAAACATTTTAACTTTCCCTTCACTGATAACAACATGATTAAAATTGAGATGGAAGCACTCAGAGAAGTCTTTCTCTTTATATGCAAATGCACATAATCATGTTGACTAGGTATGCCTTCCAAACCATCACAGAACAGAGGACACAGATTTCAGGCGTAAGACACAATCTTCTTTCTACTGGGCCGACATAAAAATGTAGCCACCCTGACGCCCCATTTAAGAATTATGAAAGCTCAACATGTGTTAATGTTCCCTTCACAGAAGTGCCCAGATTGTCAGCTCACATTTTCCCAGAGTTGTACCATAAACCCTAGTATGAAAGACGATTAATTCTAAGAATGTAGCTTTCTCAATCCCAGCAGGACCCTACTTGTTCAATGGGTCACCAAAGGTTAAGCCTTCCATAAAACTACAGATAAGGGAAAAACCAAAGGTAGATAAGCAGCATTAGCAACTTATCTTGGCCAAATAAATTAAGACTTAGAACAGGGATATATGTAATCTTTCCTTTCCAATTCAACCCAATCACCTAATATTGCAATCATTTTTATTTTTAAAAACAGAAGTAACTTTCTCATTGTTTATAACTGTGACACCCATGAATACATTTGTGCCAAGGAACACACCTGGTCCCCAAAACTCGTCTATG
Source organism: Moschus berezovskii (assembly GCF_049115385.1). Lineage (NCBI taxonomy): Eukaryota > Metazoa > Chordata > Mammalia > Artiodactyla > Moschidae > Moschus > Moschus berezovskii. The sequence continues at coordinate 20,353,471 of NC_142470.1, forward strand.
GTCACTATGCAATTGGTTCTTAAACTTGAGTGTATATGATTTACCCAATGCTATGAATAATGGAGAAGGCAATGGCACCCCACTCCAGTACTCCTGCCTGGAAAATCCCATGGATGGAGGAGCCTGGTAGGCTGCAATCCATGGGGTCGCTAAGAGTTGAACACAACTGAGCGAATTTACTTTCACTTTTCCCTTTCATGCACTGGAGAAGGAAATGGCAACCCACTCTAGTGTTCTTTCCTGGAGAATCCCAGGGACTGGGGAGCCTGGTGGGCTGCCGTCTATGGGGTCGCACAGAGTCGGACACGACTGAAGTGACTTAGCATGAATAATGCACATTCCCAGGATTCATCTCAAGAGATTCTGATATAATTAAATTGGGGGTAAGGTGGGTGGGGAAGTATCTGCATTTTTAAGATGAATTTTGAGATGAATTCTGATACAGCTGGTTGACTTTAAGAATCACTGACAGGGTAGGTTGATGGATGATTATTACCCTAATTTAAAAGTAAAGAAATCAACTCAAATTACTCTACTTCAATATGCACTAAATATAAAATATAAGCACACAAACTCAGATATAATTATTTATTCCCTTAAAACATAGCACAGCCGAGTATACACTCATTTATTTAGCCTTATATGTATAGGTATGGTTTCACCTCTACTACTTGGGAGACTGAGATCAGTTCTTCCAGCATATCCAAGACCCCTGTTTTAGTATACTTTCATGAAAAATATGCATCTCATATCCTTCCAAAACCTCTGAAGAATGTGTGAAGTGTGTGCCCAGGTCACAATCTTCAGATTTTAAAAGTCTCATCACTAGGCTATCAGTGTAATGCATGATGAGTGAAACCAAAAGTCGTTCAATCATGTCTGACTCTTTGCGACCCCATGGACTACACAGTCCATGCAATTCTCCAGGCCAGAATACTGGAGTGGGTAGCCTTTCCCTTCTCCAGGGGATCTTCCCAACCCAGGGATCAAACCCAGGTCTCCAGCATTGCAGGCGGATTCTTTACCAGCTAAGCCACCAGGAAAGCCCAGGGAATTCATGATGAGACTTCCCTTAAAACCTCTGCCTCAACCGCTCCCAGTCAGTCATCTAATTCCTGTCATTTCAACTTAAAAAGTCTGTCTTTAACTTGATTTCTTCTCTCCATTTTTACTCTCAGTATTTTAGTTCAGGATCTCATTAAGTCAAAACATACTAATCTCTTGTTGAAAGCCTCCTATTAGAACAAAATCAAGACCCCTCTAGCACAGTGATGAACTCAGTCCTTTTCAAGCTGGCCAAGAGCTTTCTCTCCAGTGTCACCTTCTTCCCCTTCCTATTCTGACCCTCTCCCCACCGTTACCCCATACAACATTGCAAACACACATGTAACCCTGACAACCAGTGCCTCTGCATATAATATTTTGCCTAAAACTTTCTTTTCTCTTATTTCTTTGCCTGGGAAATTACTAATCCTCCATTTTTCTGAGACTTTTCTTGATGCTTTAATGGCAGAATTCTCCATGATTTCCTTTGTTCTCCCAAAACTCTTGTTCATACCTCCATAATAAACAACATGTTAACTGATCAATGGCTATACACTCAGGCCTATGAAACTCATCGCCAAAGACTGCTGCAGAAGGAGGTGCGCTGAGTTCTGAGTTCTACTGGCAGCGTGTAAGTGGGTCCATCTCTTTACATCTTACCAATACTAAGTTTCTTAACCATTATCATTTTGGCAGGTGAGAACAGTTTTACAATATAGTTTTAATTTTAATTTCCTTGCTTAATAATCAGGTTGATAACTTTTCCATATTTATGGTAATACTTGTATGTTCCTAATTTTTCTATTGGGAAAAGTCAATCTCCTTTTTCTAAATGACTGACATGAGAACTCCATGCATAGACTCTAACCCATCTTTCTCATGTGTGTTATAAAATGTGTGGCATTTTTTAAATCTACAAGGCTTTAATTTTTGGTTAGTCAATCTTTTACTTTCTTTCTTTGCTTTTATTCTTAGGAAGTTCCTCTTGAATCCAAGATCAGATACTTATTCCCCTATTTTCTTCTACTTCATTTATGAATTTATTTTTGATATGTCGAGTTGTATATAACTTTATTATCTTTACCCAATTAGTCTATTTAATATTTAAAACTGAAAAAGAATAAAGATGAAATCATGATAAAATACTAGCTCCCCCTACCCTTAAGTTTTAACTGTACTGGTAATGCTTTATTTTTTAAAATAAGTATTTGTTGCATTTCTGCTTTATACTTTTATGCATGGCTTAAAAAAAAAATCCTTATAGAAAATTAAAGAGAAAAGCCCTCAGCAGGGATTAACATTTTGTGTCTTGCACTGGAACAAAGGAGGATCTCTCCAAACTGTCTTCATCAAAAGTCAGCATTTTAGTCACAAATTTCTTACTTTTCTAGCACAGTATTTTAATTCAAATTAAAGAAAAATAACTTTCTTCTAGAATAGCATTCTACACATTATGTTTTATAAACTGCCAATTAATTCAAGTCTCCTTGAATCACCATGAGGCAGAGAAGTGTGAAACAGCTGAGGACGCAGGATCTGGAACTAGCTTATCTAGATCTAAACTCATGACCTTGCTGCTTGTGAGCTATGTGACACTGGGCACACAACATTTCGGTGTCTTAGTCTCCTCATCTGTAAAATAGAACTGCTAAATCACAGGGTGGTTACGAGCATGAATAAATTAGTACAGTTAAAATTCTCAGAAGAGAGCCTAGTATAATATGCTCTCAGAAATGTTATTGTATATAATAATAGTAGCTAACACACATTACTTCAAGCACTTCAGAATTACAGAAAAGGAAGCGCTGCAAGAGATGTAAAAGGAGACTCAGAACAAGACCATGACAGAAGCCAAAGGAAAAAATGCAATGATGCAATTGTTAACAAAGGTAAAATTAAAAAAAAGATTAGATGAATATTTATGGGTGCTATGTTTTAGTGTGTTTAGGAATGAACATATGTGATGATGTCTAATGAAGCCAAACATTTGTTTTAAGAAAGATACCATGTGAATTAACTGGTTCCACTAAAGCCAGACTGACTAGTGCTAAGACTAATATTCAGTTCAGTTCAGTCGCTTAGTCGTGTCCGACTCTCTGCGACCCCATGAATCACAGCACGCCAGGCCTCTCTGTCCATCACCAACTCCCAGAGTTCACTCAAACTCATGTCCATCGAGTCAGTGATGCCATCCAGCCATCTCATTCTCTGTCGTCCCCTTCTCCTCCCGCCCCCAATCCTTCCCAGCATCAGAGTCTTTTCCAGTGAGTCAACTCGTTGCATGAGGTGGCCAAAGTATTGCAGTTTCAGCTTTAGCATCAGTCCTTCCAATGAACACCCAGGACTGATCTCCTCTAGAATGGACTGGTTGGATCTCCATGAGCACAAATGAAGAGCTACATATTAAATCACTGTTAATACAAACCAGATATTCTGTTCCTACATTTTCTTGGATAGTGCTTTAAAATTCTACCCATTTGTCTGTATGAATACGTTATAAATTAGCAGGTATTAAAGATCATCTGGTCCAAGGCTTGACTCCCTTCTCGAGCCATGCTACTCGACATCATGCTGCATACATAGGACAGACGGAGGAGCACTGTTCCCTCAAAGTTCTGCCAGCCAGTCATCTAAACCAGGTGCACACCTGTGGTGACAGGGCACTCACCATTCTAGAGCAAGCCAATTCTTTCAATTTGTACATCTGATTGCTTGATAGCTTTCCCTGCTAATTTAGAATGTGCCTCTCTGCTTGGTTCTTTCAAGGAAAAATCCTTTAAGTCTTTACTATTATTTATGATATCCCATCCTTTCAGATCACCTCCTCAGAGGACTTACAGTTCATTCACTTGCTACATTTGTAACACCATCAAATGACTCACTACTCCCTCAGTAATTCCCTTCTGTATACCTTCCAATTTGTGTATGCCACTCCTAAAATGTGAAACCCAAAATGGAATGCAAAAGGCAGGGTTATTCACATAAGGACAGACACAGATACAATTTTATGAGTTAATGAAGCAATGGTGGCATAGATGTTAAAAGCAATGAAAATAATGTTGCAGAGGCATAATAAAATGCAAAATTATATTTTAAATTTGCCCATTTTTTTCATTTAAAATTTCAAAGAGCATATTAGATTTTAAAATGTCAAAAAAAAAATCCCTATACATTTTACAGTCAGTTTTGGTATTAGATCTATCTACATGCATAGTTGTGAAAAAAGAAATCCCTATTACTTACTGTTGCTATGCAAAATGTATTTTTTAAAAATCAATGAAGAATGATTCGAAGGGCAGGGCCAGAACTAAAAAAAAGTAACAAAAATTAAAAGTAAATGTGCTTTCAAATGAACTGTAATGCCGAAGTGGGGGAGGCAAGAAAGTTATCAGTCGGTGAACATGAAAATTTATGTAATTGAAACATGTCTCACTCAGTCTGAAAACTACTTCATACACTATGTGTTATGATATGTAGTGAAATCACTAACTTGTAAAAGAGCACAAAAGAATAAAATATACTAAATAAAACTGGAGTTCTTATAGTCCTGAATCTAACCAAATTATTTGCTTTCCTAGAGTATGAAAAAAAAGCACCTATTCTACTCCATGAGTATTTTAAAGATCAAATGATAGAATACATAGGAAGTTAAAAGAGAGAATAGGATATGGAAGCATGTTGAAAGCATAAAGCACTATATATTGTAAGATTTTAAAAAAGCTTGGTGTTTATGTATTAATGGTTCTACAATATTAATAGAAATTTAATTTTTAGATGTTTTGCATTAGGTACATGGAATGATCTTCAGTGTCTCTGAATTCTTTGAGTTTATTCAGGTCAATTACTATCATATAATCATTAATTCTACAATATTTAGCTTTACCATACCATACCTCTTTTTTCACATACAAATAGCTGTGAAAAGAAGAGAAGCGTAAAGCAAAGGAGAAAAGGAAACATATACCCATTTGAATGCAGAGTTCCAAAGAATATCAAGGAGACAGAAGAAAGCCTTCTTCAGCGATCAATGCGAAGAAATAGAGGAAAACAATAAAATAGGAAAGACTAAAGATCTCTCCAAGAAAATTAGAGATACCAAGGGAACATTTCATGCAAAGACGGGCTCAATAAAGGACAGAAATGGTATGGACCTAACAGAAGCAAAAGATATTACGAAGAGGTGGCAAGAATACTCAGAAGTACTATACTAAAGCTATCTTCACGACCCAGATAATCACAATGGTGTGATCACTCACCTAGAGCCAGATACCCTGCAATGTGAAGTCAAGTGGGCCTTAGGAAGTATCACTACAAACAAAGCTAGTGGAGGTGATAGAATTCCAGTTGAGCTATTTCAAATCCTGAAAGATGATGCTGTGAAAGTGCTGCACTCAATATGTCAGTAAATTTGGAAAACTCAGCAGTGGCCACAGCTGGAAAAGTCAGTTTTCATTCCAATCCCAAAGAAAGGCAATGCCAAACAATGCTCAAACTACCGCACAACTGCACTCATCTCACATGCTAGCAAATTAATGCTCAAAATTCTCTAAGCCAGGCTTCAGCAATATGTGAACCGTGAACTTCCAGATGTTCAAGCTGGTTTTAGAAAAGGCAAAGGAACCAGAGATCAAATTGCCAACATCTGCTGGATCATCCAAAAAGCAAGAGAGTTCCAGAAAAACATCTATTTCTGCTTTATTGATTATGCCAAAGCCTCCGACTGTGTGGATCACAATCAACTGTGGGCAATTCTGAAAGAGATGGGAATACCAGACCACCTGACCTGCCTCTTGAGAGACCTGTATACAGGTCAGGAAGCAACAGTTATAACTGGACATGGAACAACAGACTGGTTCCAAATAGGAAAAGGAGTATGTCAAGGCTGTATATTGTCACCCTGCTTATTAACTTCTATGTAGAGTACATCATGAGAAACGCTGGGCTGGAGGAAGCACAAGCTGGAATCAAGGTTGCTGGGAGAAATATCAATAACCTCAGATGTGCAGATGACACCACCCTTATGGCAGAAAGTGAAGAAGAACTAAAGAGCCTCTTGGTGAAAGTGAAAGAGGAGAGTGAAAAAGCTGGCTTAAAGCTCAACATTCAGAAAACTAAGATCATGGCATCCGGTCCCATCACTTCATGGGAAACAGTGGAAACAGTGGCTGACTTTATTTTTCTGGGCTCCAAAATCACTGTAGATGGTGACTGCAGCCATGAAATTAAAAGACGCTTACTCCTTGGAAAGAAAGTTATGACCAACCTAGAGAGCATATTAAAAAGCAGAGACATTACTTTGTCAACAAAGGTGCATCTAGTCAAGGATATGGTTTTTCCAATATGGATGTGAGAGTTGGACTGTGAAGAAAGCTGAGTGCCGAAGAATTGATGCTTTTGAACTGTGGTGTAGGAGAAGACTCTTGAGAGTCCTCTGGACTGAAAGGAGATCCAACCAGTCCATCCCAAAGGAAATCAGTCCTGGGTGTTCACTGAAAGGACTGATGTTGAAGCTGAAACTCCAATATTTTGGCCATCTGATGGGAAGAGCTGACTCATTTGAAAAGACCCTCATGCTGGGAAAGACTGAAGGCAGGAGGAGAAGGGGATGACAGGATGAGATGGTTAGATGGCATCACCAACTCAATGGACATGAGTTTGGGTAAACTCCAGGAGTTGGTGATGGACAGAGAGGCCTGGTGTGCCGCAATTCATGGGGTCACAAAAAGTCAGACATGACTGAATGACTTAACTGACTGACTGATATATCACACAAAAATTCAACATTTTCACTGAAATGAAACACCAATCTACCTTTTCCATTCTAAATTATTTCCTTGTGATATTAGCTTCAAGAAAAGTTTCATATACGATGTTTGGCTAGAATGAAAATATTTCTGATATTACAGCCAAAGCACATCACTATTCAAATACAGAAGGTCCTGTGTTTAAAAGGACAACTGGAATCAGATATATGATGTAAGCGTATACTTTATCCTTCAGCTAACCAAATCGTCATATTCATTTCAATGAAGAGCAGTATTTATTTATAAATGCTGTATTAGCTAGTAACCAAGAAATGATTATTTTGTGTTAAAAATTACTATAATGTAGTTAAATGAAAATGGCTCCATCAAAATGCTTTTGTGAAATAATCATCTCTAACCTTACTCCATATTCCCAACTTCACCCCAACTACAAGAAATGCCCACTATATTCATTAATTAATATTTGCATTTTAAAAGCTGATCTATATTACTTGTTAAATCTGAGACAAGTCATTACTTGAATTAAGAGTTAAGATTTCAGTTCTACTCCCTAAGTCATCTAATATAAAGGAGGGTAAAGAGGTTTGCAATAATAAAAACAAAATGTGTATACGTAACACTTAAAGGTCTATGTGCGCATCCTGTCTGGTAAAGCAATAACTTACGTCAATGTGTTTATAAAATCATAAAATATCATGACTATATACATACATATGACAAAATTGAGCCTTTTATACATTTTTGGTTGAATGTAATATATGTTTGTGATTTAGTAAGTAAATTTATTACACCCAGCTGAACCAATGAATGAGACATACGCAATGAAATAGTTTCAAACTTTTGGTATTCTACACATCGTGAAAATACCAAGCAAAGGAAAACTGTAATTAGTAAAGTCTGTAATCTGAGCACAAATAGTAAAATATTTTTTTAACGCTTTAATTTTTGCCACATTTTAATTTATTACCTTGGTTTGGTTGGGGCAAGCTGTCGACTTGGCCGTCGAATAGACTGGTTTTGTTGTATTTTCATTGACGTTCTAGGAGACGACCGTGCAAAAGGGTCTGGAGCTGGAGGCTTTTTAGGTATCTTTTTCACTAACCGACTAACCCACTTTTGCTGCTCTTCTGTAGAATTTGCTAATAACAACAGATTCTTTGCCGATGAAATATCATAATACACTATAAAGAAATATATGAGAAAAATTAATGTTTAAAATGATCTGACATAAGTAATATTAAATGAGCAAGTGATTTATATTTACCTTTGCAAGGCGCTATAATTTCCTCCTTTTTGTCCATGTGATCTTTATGACATTTAATATGACAGCGACGGCACTCTAAAGCAGGCGGGGGTTTAAACATGTGCCACAGTGGCTTCATACACGCCTCACAGTTGGTTGGGAAATGATAGAGAGTAGGAATAAATTCATGTCCCTTGTGGCAAATATAATTTGATTTTTCTCCCACTGGCTCCACTGGAAATTCTTGTTCCTTCTTACTTTCTCCTTCGTTGGCATACAGAATCTATAAACACCATAAAGAAAAACGAGTATCTTCAAATGTTAGCTATTTTAATGTAGTAATAATTCTTATAGTATAAATAAAATTAGTCTAAACTATTCAATGAGACAAAAATGCATTTGTTGTTCAAATGGTAGTAGGTTGTAATCAAGAGCTCAGATGAGTTAAGTCATTAGCCAGTCACTGTGGTTCACATCTCAAAAGAATCAGTCCTGTTCAAAAGATGCCACCTAATTTTCTCCATGTTATCTTCATATGTTTCAGTAAATTTTTCACAATAGGCTAGCCAAAAATAAATCTTCAATTGATTAGTGTTAGAAAGCTTTCCTTGGAGGGAATTTTCAAACCAATCACCTGAAGAGAGAACTGTGGCTCTATAATTCTCAAAAACAGACCACTCAGTGATAACTGCAAATACAGTTTTAATTGAAAAGATTTGTATTTGGAGAATTGAGGAAAAAAGGAAAAGAGGAAAGGATGTATAAGCTATTCCAAACAAACTTGCTAAGTACCCAGAAAATAAGCTGCCAGCTTCCCTACAGTACACCAAGCACTACAGCTTTTAACAGAAGGGATTCATGGTTGGTGTGACTAATTTCAAAATGGAAGAAATAAAGGGAAGAATTTGGCTTCACCTTAAACTGGAAGTAAGAGGGTTCTTGGGTGCAAAATTTAACTTCACAAGCAACTTTTTTAACTGTCTAGAACACTGAGCATAAAACCAAAACAGAGCATTCATGCTCAAAAAATGTTGTAACCCACAGGGTTCCCAAAGCCTGTACTCTGTGACAACTGAGAGGGGTGGGATGGGGAGTGAGATTCAAGAGGGAGGGGACATATGTATACCTATGGTTGGTTCATGTTGATGTATGGCAGAAATCACAATACTGTAAATAATTATCCTCCAATTAAAAATTTTAAAACAATGTCATAACCAACCTTGAGCAAAAGGATAGCAAAGGCTAGAAACATGATACAAATACACTACAGACTACAGACTTTAACAAGTAAGATGGAGAGAGGAATTTAAGATGTATCCAACAGGATAAGCGTGAAAGTCACAAATGAACAAACCATCTTTAAATGGGACAAAAATTGAAGAAAGATAATCTGAAAAAGGCCCAAGAATAAAGAAATTTGTTGTCATGCCATGCTGAGAATGTATAAAGGTGAAAAGAACAAAACAAAATAAACAAATCACAAAATAAAACCGTTTACCTGGAATATCCTTGGAATTTCTTTAGCATCTGCTCTATATACATCTGTCTGTGTAACTGGTCGGACATGAAATAACTTGCTATAAAAGATTTTTAATAAAGAGTAAAGTATTACCAAAGGATCAGATTATATCAATTTTCTTATACTCCTGTCAGAAATTAAAACTGACTACTCTGACTCTGGGAAATGGCAAAGGACAGGGAAGCCTGGTGTGCTTGGGGTTCATGGGGTTGCAAAGAGTCGGACACGACTGAGCAACTGAACAACTCTGACTCTTACTAGAATTTTAGAGCTCTATAAATTCAATCACTCCTGGAGATTTTGAGAAATTTTCAATAAGTCAGAAAATTTCTAATTAGTTTCAGAAAACAACATATTGAAGACTCATGAAATAGAGACATTTCAGCCAACTCTATATGCCAAACTTTCATCTGTATGAAGCAAATATAAGAAAATCTAACAACAGTATAGTAGCACTTATACTATACGAGTATATACATGTACTATATGACTAATAAATTACACTTACTTGACAAAAGGTCACACTACTCTCTTATTAAACTTTAAAAGATAAAGTTACAAAATATTCTCATGGTTGGATGGCATCTCCGACTCAATGGACATGAGCGTGAGCCAACTCCAGGAGATGGTGAAGGACAGGGAAGCCTAGTGTGCTGCAGTCCATGGGGGTCACAAAAAGTCAGACACGACTTAGGGACTGAACAACAATAACAAATATTCTAATAAAAATACTTACTCTATATCTAAAACCATGTAAGGATTAGATTGTTCTTTATCTTGTTCACTGTCATAGAACAGGATCTTCTTACTGCTTACAATCACATACTGTTAAAAAGGAGGAAAGGAATTAAACAATGATTAAAGTTAATATATATATTGTTTTTCTTTGAAAATAAATTCTATATTAGCAATAAAAATCATATAAAATATATGTTAAATACCTAAAAAGCTATCTTAATGTATCCTTTAAAAAAGTCTTCCTTAAAATAAGAATAGATCTGTTTGTATACATTTTAAGTAAGCAAACTGCAGGGGGGGAGGGGGATAAATTCAACTAATTTTTGGACTGATTTAGCTCTAAGATCCAAAAGCATAAGCAGCCTTATTGCTATGGTTTGAATGGTTATATTCTCACAAATTCATATGTTAATGAATTTACATCATAACCTAATGTGATGATATTAGGAAGTGTGGTCTTAGGAAGGTGATTAGGTCATGACACTAGAGACCTCATGAAGGGGATTAGTGCCCTTATAAAGGGGATTCCAAAGAAATTCCTATCCCTTCCACAATGAGGCTAGAGCAAGAAGTCTGCAACCTGGAAAAAGACCTTTACCAGAACCCAGTCATGCTGGCTGATTCCTTATCTTGGACTTCCAGCCTCCAGAACCATGAGAAATAAATCTTTGTTGTTCATAAGATATTCAGTCTGTGGTATTTTGTTATAGCAGCCCTAAAGCTAAGACACTTATCGAATATGAACATAATATCAGTAATCATAGTAACAGAAGAAAAGAAATATCTGGGACTTTCTGTCATATCTAGAGTTGTTTTCTTGGAAACAGCAAAAGCACCAAAGTCAATACAGCCTTCTATTTTCCTAACACCAAAATCTGTTTTATTATTAACAACATGTTAATGATGAAAAGTTTCTTTTTTTAAACAAAGATATATAAAATTAATTATTCCAAATCACAAAGTACAAACAAGTTTTATGTGTCTAAAAGTTCTGGTTATCTATATCTTACAACGACAAGAGTGAAATAGCTATAGCTAAACCAAAAGTAAAACAGAAGACCTTAATTCAAATACATCAAGGTACTGATTCATAAGTATTCAAGGTATTGACTCAAAATCAAGTACTGATTCAAAAGTATCAATTACCTTTTTAACCCATCCAAATTTCTTGGTGTTGTTTCTCACAGGCAATGAAAGCCATCCTTCTAGTCTTGATTCTATAAGCACAAGATATGAGTCACAAATCTCTTAAGAAAATTAGGAACTTAATAAAATTTTAATATAAAAGTCACAAGCAAATATGCCCTTCAGAATTTAGACATCATCTAACATATAATAATAATGTAGGATCAGTATAAGCAAGTTAGACAATGCAAAATGAAACCCAGGTTATATCACATTGGAAATATATATCCTGTAGTTTATAACGTCAAATGCCCCATTAATTAAATTCATGCATTTGCAAAGTTCCGCAGAAAAGTTGCAAAAATGAAAAGCAGCTGTCTATTCTCTTTGGTACACCTGTATCAGAATCCTCTATCTTTCCTTTGGAAGAAGCCCTAACTACAGATATAGTACACAACTTTGAAGACAAAATATTTTCTGTGAGTAATTAAATGTTCAGAGAAAACGGACCGTTAGAATGATTTTAAATAAAATGAAGTAAAACTGTGTAAATTACAGGTCAAATCTGGCTAGTAAGTAGCAGTAAGCCAAAAGATTCCTAAATTCTAAAATAGTAAAATCAGTAAAATTCTAGTTCAGCCAAGAAAACTCTGCATCCTTAGACTCTGTTCTAATGGTATCTGATCAGTTTATTTTCGTAAAATAATTACATGAAGTAAGCATTTTTGGAGGTCATGCTAATAATAAAAATAGCTTTCACCTACTTTGTGTCTAAACTGTGTTATGCACCTTACATAGATTTTCTTCAACTCTCAGAACAATCCCACAGAAGGTCACAGAGGGACACATCTCTGATCCAGTGCTTATACTCGCTCCCTCTCTCTCTCACCTTAATAACCTTCCAGACCCCATGAATAGAAATGATGTCATTTAAAAATGGTTATATACTCGAATGTCTGGACATGGCTCTATGCCAATTTAAGGGATTAATCAGATGATCTCTAACAATATGGATAAGACTGAAATAATTTTATTGCTAAGATCTGAAACAACTTCAATATAATCACTTATGATTTATACTGATATATACCTGGGAAGTGTGATGACACTGTAAATAAATATAGCAAATTTACTTTGAATTCAACTAATAGATTAAATTTTATTTTACATCTAACTGTTTATGCACTGATTTCCTGTGGTGTTTAAACATTTTTTGTACTTACACTAACTTTGTATTAAACATAACAATTTTGGGAGTTTTCCAAATGGTTTCTTCATTTAAACTATAATTCCTTTCAGGACAAGGATCAGGTCAAATTGTCTTATACTTTTTTTTAAGGCCTAGTACAATGTTGACTGGTCTTCCTGATGGCTCAGATGGTAAAGAACCTCCCTGCAATGTAGGAGATCCAGGTTTGATCGCCTGGTGGGGAAGATCCCCTGGAGAAGGGAAGGGCAACTCACTCCAGTATTCTTGCCTGGGGAACCCCATGGACAGAGCCTGGAGGGCTACAGTCCACAGGATCAGAAAGAGTCTGACACAACTGAGCGATTAACACTTATCACTTTCACAATGTAGACTAAGTAATAAGCACTCAAGGGAAACCTAAATATACCCTCTAAAACGGTCTACACATGCTTTTTCTGTACCATCATTCTTGATATGAAACTTGAGAGAATTTCTTCTTGGTTAAAAATGGAAGAAATAGACAGTGAAACCATATGTTCTTAAATGATATAAAGTACTACTCCATTTTTTATAAGCTAACAAAATAAATTCTATCAATTGTTTCAGCAAGGCGATGTGAAATTCCTTAAAAAACAAAATCTTTATTCATGCAGCAGTTTCTTTTTAACTGAGACTTGTTAATGGAGCAACTTGCTAGAGTTAGTGAATATTAGTTATTATTACCAAAATTTTCAAAAGGACTAAAATTATGGGTAGTGGGGAAAAAAGCCCAGAGGTCAAAGATTTTCAGGATGTCACCTGTACCATTAGGTTCCGATGAAATAGGTAAGTAAGGAACAGATTCTTCTTCTGAGTCAGAATCAGAGTCAAGAAGCATATGAGAACTGGAAGGCTTAGTGGCAATATTGAGAGAAGTGGAGGAACGTTGGTAGGTGAATGACATGGATTCCATAGTGTGTGACTGAGTGATATGAACTAAACACCCAACATAAGAGGAAGTAAGAATGCAGAAAGAAGAAAAAATAAAAACGAAAGCTTAAAAGGAGAGCTATGAATAATATACAAAGAGTTAATTTAAATAACTATGCAAAATTTACACTTGCATTTTTTAATAAAAAGTTTTGTGAAAAATCAATAAATAAAATAATTTAAACTGTCATCTGAACCCCTACTCTAAGGAGTAGGTGTTCCCTTAAAGAAATGACAAATATTTTTCCTCAAGAGCAAAGTCAGTTACAGGACTTAAAACCATCAACTGATTTATATTTAAGACAAAAGTAAATGTAAGGACTGAACGAATCTATACCTGGAAACCCATCATCAGCTTCAGTATCCCCTGGTCCACTGCCTATACTGGAACTATCCAAACCAATGTGCAAGGCCTGGAGCTGGGAGCGCAGCTGCTCAATGTCACTGTCCTTACTGTCCAGTGTCATCTGTAGTTCAATTCGAATCTGACTCTCTTCAGCTATTTGCTACAAGAAATTGAATTACATTAAATTAATTGAATCTCATACATTTTATAATTTTGTTTCCTAGTTCCGTAATACGGCAGTCTCTCCTTATCCAAGGTTTCACTTTCTGTGTTTTCAATTATCCAAGGTCGACTGCAGTCTGAAAATATTTAATGGAAAATTTCAGAAATAAGCAGTCTCTAAGTTTTGAATCACGTGCTGTTCTAAGTAGTATGATGAACTCTCACATTGCTTGGTTCTACTTGCCCGGGATAGTAATCATCCCTTTGTCCAGTTTATTCACACTGTATATGCAACCCCACTCCTTATAGTACAGGAAAATATATAGTAGGTATAGAGTTCAGTAGTATCTGTGGCTTCAGGCATTCAATGGGGATCCTGGAACATAGTCCTCTTGCCTAAGGGGAGACTACTGTAATTATTAATAGAAATGTTCCATAATCTATAAAATATATGCAGACATGAAAATAATTCTACTTCTTAAAAAGAAGTCTTCAAAAAGTATTCTTACAGCCTGCATTTCATTCAGTTCTTTCTGATACTTGATCATCTGCTGGGTCAGTTTTTCGCGTTCAGATTTAAGTTCCATATGTAGCTTTCTATTCTCCTTTTCTTTTCTCCGCACATCTGTGTCATTACCACGCTTAACAGGTTCCTTTCGATTCATGATCTCAGCCAACTTATTCACAGCCTTAAAAACATAAAAATAAGGATATAAATAAGTAAATAAATTATGTTGATGATTTCCTGGTAACTCACCAATAGCACATTACAAAATCTTCCCTACACACAGGGCCACAAAGAAACACCTTTTATACTAAAAAACATAACCTTCATCATTATTTATCGTCCTTTTCCAACCAATACTGTTAGTTTTTCACTCTCATGTTTTCTGAGAACTATAATTTAAAATGTTTATAGGTTCACTCTAATGTCATTTTCTACCACTTGGGAGGCAGACCTTCTTTCATTCTGGAAGAGAGTTTTGCACTGGCATCACACTGATAAAATATATGTCCAACCACAGCAGAGCATCTTGGACCCACCAGGACTCGTGCTGTATATACAATCTGAGAGTTGAGAAAAGGATAGTTAAAAATCACGATGCCTTTTCAGAGTGACCCTTTTTTAGGCTGTCAGCAAATGGTGCTTCTCTACCATTTCTTAAAAGCAGAAAAATTTACCAGATTACAATAAAAAAATTAGGAGGGATTATGATTCTATATGGAAAAATTAAAAGAAACTTAATAAACATTGAACTCAACAATGTTAATCAATCTAGTTTCTCTCAATGTGGTAAAAAACTGGATAATCCTGACTGTTCACAAACACTGGTACCATCACTGACTGCGCCAGCCGATCTGTAATGTCAGAAGTAAAACACAAGAGATAAACTAAGAAAAACTTCAAAATCATATCTGGAGCTTATAATATACACACTTGAGTTTTGAGTGTCCTTTCTGTTAACAGCTGCTTCTCAAATTGTGCTTTAATAGCTGCCGCACTTATTTCTTCATCTTTCAACCTTGATAGTTCTAAAACAAAAATGTAAAAATTGTATTAATAGTTTAGCAACTGGTAAACATTAGGCATACTGAAAATAAACTTTATTCTTTGTTAATACATACGCTCTTGGGCTTCTTTCAATTTGTTATTTAATTCTTCTTTCTCATTTGCAAGATTGGCAACATCACTAGTTAGTGTCCTATTAGTTTCTTCAAGCTAAGAAATGAAAATGGAAAAAACATTTATATCTTAATTTATACAATTTTAAGTTATAAAGCAGTAATTCAAAATGAAAATATCCTAGAATGTTGCTAAAACTCTTGTTTTTCTAAGTACATCTATCTCTACATTTCTTGCCTTTGTCCTACCTTACCAAACTTCAAAATTGATGAAAATTTATGAAACGTAACACACTTCATATGTATCCTAGGAAGACAAAAATTTGCCCCCTTTCAAAAATCTTTAGTAGTATTTTAAATGGAAGTAACATTTAGTAAACTAAAAAAAAAAAAAGCAAATGCTATAACAAAGCTCTGCATTCCAGCAGGCAGAATAAATAAAATTTAAAACTATAGTTGATAAAACATTGTTTTAAAATAAAAAAAGAAGTTGACATTCTTTGGTATTCTTGCCAAAGCCTATTTTTCTTCCTTCCTGAAGGAAATTTTACTGTGAATTATGTGTTCATCCTTCCCATCTATGATTGTACACTTTCATTACACACATTTGAAACACAATACAATGCAGTTTTATGTGATTTTAAACTGTCTATAAATAGCATGATGCTGTATTTATTTCTCTGTAACTGCTTTCACTCATTATATTAAGAATGAAATTGTCGATATACATAATTAATTTTAACTGATGTAGTAGTTCTATCTTCTACCGCATTTCATTTATCAATTCACACATCTATTAATATATTTGAATTTTTGCTATTACAAACATTTATGCTGCTACGAGTAGTGTGTCTGAATTTCTCTAGCACATTTATCTTATTATGAATTTGTTTGGATTATATGAATATTTAAAATTTACTGGAACTTGCAATATTATTTACTATACTGTAGTATGCTATATTAAATTTATACTATGGATATTAGTAAGAAAAACACCATTTTCCACACATCCTTCAAACATTTCAAAGTAGTCAGACGCTGAGTTTTTGCCAACATGATGGCTGTGAAATGGTAATACAAAATTATTTTAGCTAGCCTTTTCCTAAATAATAGTGAAGTTAAACATGTGCTCATATTTTTAGGTTTTCTCTTTTGGCCAATTTTTCCTTTGGATCATTTATCTTTTTCTTCCTGAATAGTAGGAGTTCCACTTATATACTAGATACTAATCACTTGTTTAATAAAGACAAGTATTTTTCCCTGTCGTTTATTTATTTTCTGTTACAAGTAAATTTTAAGTTTCATTCTAATATTAAAAAATTTTTATTTTATATATTTAGGTTCTTAAGATAGCTAGAATTTACTGTTATATATGGTAAATGATAATAAGAATCTAATTTTATTCCTTTCCACATAAAAACATAGTCATTTCAAAACCATGTTTTAAATCTGTATCCTCTACCACTGATTTGTGTGTTGCCTCTGACGTCATATGCTAAGTTCTCCTATGTGCATCAGTCTATTTCTGGTCTCCCTACTCACTTTCACTGAACAGGATTAAATATCTCTGTCCTAATGCCATTTAAAATTACTGTAACATTTTTAATAGATCTGGACAATTGATAAGGTTAACTCAACTACTTGATATTTTACTTTTTTCTGAAATTTTTATTACAATTATTTTCGACCTGCATATGGCTATCTTCATGATTAAACTAATCGTCATGATTAATTTCAAATTCTTTTAAACTACAATTGGTTTAACAAGAAAAAAAAGACTTAAACTGTTTTGTACTTTTGGTATTTTCTTTTCACTTTAGTCCTTAATTAACTCTGAATTTACCAATAGGTGAAGCCATTGGAAGTTGTGTTTTGGGGGGGCCCTCTCTCTGCCAAACAACATTGAGATGCTAATGGTTTACTAGCTCAAATATCCTGTAGCCAAAATATACAATTTTACATTTAGATTTATGTTACTTTCCTAGTATTTCTAAAGCAAGATTTACAACAATTATAGCCAAAAATGAACCAAGGACTTCACTTACAGATGCAATAGTAGCATCTTTTTCAGTGAGTTCCTGTTTGTGCCGAGCCATCATCTCTTTGATCTCCAGCTCTTTCATGATCTTCTCTTTTTCCAAATCAGAATACTGTTCCTCAGCAATTGAACGAGCCAGTTGCTCAGAATCTGCTTTGGTTAAGGTAATCTCCAGTTGAGCAGCCAAGGAGTCCCTATATTTAAGAGAAATAAAATTTTAACGTTCAATTTTTTATTATAAAGTTGAAGTTTTTTTCTAATTAACTTCATCAGATCAGTCAGTTCAGTTCAGTCACTCAGTTGTGTCCAACTCTTTGTGACCCCATGGACTGCAGCACGCCAGGCCTCCCTGTCCATCACCAACTCCAGAGTTTACTCAAACTCAAGTCCATCGAGTTGGTGATGCCATCAAACAAACGATCTCATCCTCTGTCATCCCCTTCTCCTCCTGCCGTCAATCTTTCCCAGCATCAGGGTCTTTACCATGAGTCAATTCTTCACACCAGGTGGCCAAAGTATTGGAGCTACAGCTTCAGCATCCGTCTTTCCAGTGAATATTCAGGACTGATTTCCTTGTTGGATCTCCATGCAGTCCAAGGGACTCTCAAGAGTCTCCTCTGATACCACAGTTCAAAAGCCTCAATTCTTCAGTGCTCAGCTTTCTTTATAATCCAACTCTCACATCCATACATGACTACTGGAAAAACCATAGCCTTGACTAGATGGCCCTCTGTTGGCAAAGTAATGTCTCTGCTTTTTAATATGCTGTCTAGGTTGGTCATAGCTTTTCTTTCAAAGAGCAAGTGTTTTTAAGTTTCATGGCTGCAGTCACCATCTGCAGTGATTTTGGAGCCCCAAACAATAAAGTCTGTCACTGTTTCCATTTTTTCCCTATCTATTTGCCATGATCTTTGTTTTCTGAATGTTCAGCTTTAAGCCAACTTTTTCACTCTCCTCTTTCACTTTCATCAAGAGGCTCTTTAGTTCTTCTTCGCTTTCTGCCATAAGGGTGGTGTAATCTGCACATCTGAGGTGATTGATATTTCTCCCAGCAATCTTGATTCCAGCTTGTGCTTCATCCAGTCCAGCATTTCTCATGATGTATTTGCATATAAGTTAAATAAACAGGATGAAAATATACAGCCTTGACATACTCCTTTTCCTATTTGGAACCAGTCTGTTGTTCCATGTCCGGTTCTAACTGTTGCTTCTTGACCTTCATACGGATTTCTCAGGAGGCAGGTAAGGTGGTCTGGTATTCCCATCTCTTTAAGAAATTTCCACAGTTTGTTGTGATCCACACAGTCAAGAGCTTTAGCATAGTCAATAAAGCAGAAATAGATGTTTTTTCTGGAACTCTCTTGCTTTTTTTATGATCCAGCGGATGTTGGCAATTTGATCTCTGGTTCCTCTGCCTTTTCTAAATCCAGCTTGACCATCTGGAAGTTCATGGTTCACATATTGCTGAAGCCTGGCTTGAAGAATTTTGAGCATTACTTTGCTAGCGTGTGAGATGAGTGCAATTGTGTAGTAGTTTGAACATTCTTTGGCATTGCCTTTCTTTGGGATTGGAATGAAAACTGACCTCTTCCAGTCCTGTGGCCACTGCTGAGTTTTCCAAATTTGCTGGCATATGAGTGCAGCACTTAACAGCATCATCTTTTAGGATGTGAAAAAGCTCAGATGGAATTCCATCACCTCCCCTAGCTTTGTTCGTAGTGATGCTTCCTAAGGGCCACTTGACTTTACATTCCAGGATGTCTGGCTCTAGTTGAGTGATCATACCATAGTGGTTACCTGGGTCATGAAGATTTTTTTTGATAGTTCTTCTGTGTATTCTTGCCACCTCTTCTTAATATCTTCTGCTTTTTATTAACTTCATCAACAAATTTTATTTGGAGTTCCCTGGTGGTTCAGATAGTAAGGAATTGGCCTGCTAATGCAGGAGACCTGGGTTCAGATCGGGAAGATCCTCTAGAGAAGGGAATGGCAACCCACTCCAGTTTCTTGCCTGGAGAATTCCATGGCCAGAGGAGTCTGGCAGGCTACAATCAATAGGGTTGCAAAGAATTGGGCATGACTAAGCGACTAACACACACACACAGGCACTTTCTAGGAGTAGGGTACATGGCTATGAACAGAGATAAGGATCTTATCCTTACCTTTCATCCTGTAATTCCTGTTTCTTCTGCTGTAATTCTTTACAAAGTTTGGTCTTTTCTTCACATTCTTCCTTAAGTTCCCTAACCTGTGTTTTATAGAGGGTCTAAATAGCAAAACAGAATAGAAACATGTATCATCATCGTTACAAATATTCAAAAGCTATCCAGACAAAAACTTCAGTTGAGCACTAGGTAATAGGCTCATAAAACTGAGTAATGTTGAGCCCATGAGTAAAGTGACAGTTCAATGAGCTTTTCTATTTTCTGGTAATCAACCCAATTAACTAATAAAACTTCAGCTAATAATTTAAAAGTGTGATTTTCAACTGGATATCCTAGTGAAATTTCTCATTAAATGTCATATTGGTAGGATGAAGAAGCAAAGAAAAAATTATCAATTTATTCAAGAAAATTTTGCAGCTTAAAAATCAATGAAACAGAGGTGACCGTTACTATTTCATATTTTAAAACTCAAAAAAGGGCAAATGTTAAAATGACAATCTTATTTCTTTCATTATACAAATATATTCTTCCTTAAAAATCAATGCTTTTTAAAATGAACTTCATATGGTGTGGGTATGTGCTTAGAACTACTTTTTTTTTGAAATGATAATGGATTTCTGTTAGACTATCTATAGCCTCTGGCCCCGGTATTCCTTTTACAGGTGTGTGGTAAAAAACATTCATCCAAAATTCTCTCTGGGATTTGCTATAAGAATTTAAAAAATTAGTCTCCTGGTTTTTCAGCAAAAAAATAAAAATTTTTTAATAATTCTACAAATACAGTAATTTTCAAAGTAATATGTCTGGACTTACTGAGAAATACTGCTCTGCTTCAAGCTGATCCTGGAGCTCTTTCATTTGTCCATCTGCATCTTGACGTTCTCTGTGGGGACATTGGTTAGACAGATATTAAGCCAGCAACTCTTGAAATGTGGTCTAGGAAACCTCTGGGAGTACCTAAGACCCTCCCAGGAAATCAACGAGGTAAAATTATTTTCATAGTAATTATTTCATAATCATGGCTATTTTTAAAGCTTTAATTCTTTCCATGTATATACACTTTCATGAGGTTGTATGACATAAGAGGATTTTATTATTCCAACAGCTAATGAAACATGTGCATGTATGCTCCTGTGGTTTTAAATTTTCTCAGTTTCAATTTCTAACACAATAAACAACACTAGATAAAATTCACATAAACAAAAACTCTGTGGGGCCCTCAGTAATTTTTTTAAGAGTATAAGGGATTCTGAGACCAAATAGTGCTATATTAAACTAATAACACTGAATTATATTCTCAACAAGCATTGTGATCAGCAGCCATTTATGCCAACCAAGTAGTAGAATTAAAGAGCACCTGAAAATCGATTATCTTAGAATGAGTGAAGAAACGACTGGGAGGGGCCCTGCAGGGAGGTTAAGAGTACAGGTTTTTATATCTAAATATAAATAGTAATTGCACAGATTTCTGGTGGCTCGGTGGTAAAGGATCCACCAGTAATGAAGGAGATGCGAGTTTGATCCCTGGGTTGGGAAGATACCCTGGAGAAGGAAATGGCAACCCACTCCAGTTATCTTGCCTGGAAAATCCCATGGGCGGAGGAGCCCGGTGGGCTACAGTCCATGGGTTGCAAAACAGTTGGACACGACTTAGCAAATAAAGAACAACAAAATGGTAACTGCACAGATATGAACACACTGTAAAAATTCAGAGTTGTACATTTATCATTTGTGTACTTTTTCTATATGTATCTTAATCTTCAGTAAAGAAAAAAGTTAAATAAAAAACAAACCTAGTTAACACTTTTAAGATGTTGGCCTGAAATAAAAGTCTAGGCTTATCAAAAAAACAAAATCGTAAATATATATTATAGTTATTTCAAGTCAAAGCTAAGAAGAAAGAAAACAAGTTGGAGAATAACACGATACAATTAAAAAACAAAAAAAATTCTACAAAACTCAACCCTATAAATATAGTACAGATGTACACGTACAGGCACAGAAAAAGGTATGGGAGGATGTATTAAGACTATTATGATATATTACTTCCGGAGAGATTAACCACGTCTGTATTCAAAAGTTCAGTTCAGTTGCTCAATCATGTCCGACTCTTTGCGACCCCATGAACCACAGCACACCAGGCCTTCCTGCCCATCACCAACTCCTGGAGTCCACCCAAACCCATGTTCATCGAGTTGGTGATGTTATCCAACCATCTGATCCTCTGTTGTCCCCTTCTTCTGCCCTCACTCTTTCCCAGCATCAGGGTCTTTTCAAATGAGTCACTGTTTGCATCAGGTGGCCAAAATATTGGAGTTTCAGCTTCAACATCAGTCCTTCCAATGAACACCCGGGACTGATCTCCTTTAGAATGGACTGGTTGGATCTCCTTGCAGTACAAGGGACTCTCAAGAGTCTTCTCCAACACCACAGTTCAAAAGCATCAATTCTTCGGTGTTCAGCTTTCTTTATAGTCCAACTCTTACATCCACACATGACCACGGGAAAAACCATAGCCTTGACTAGACGGACCTTTGTGGACAAAGTAATGTCTCTGCTTTTTAATATGCTATCTAGGTTGGTCATAACTTTCCTTTCAAGGAGTAAGCGTCTTTTAATTTCATGGCTGCAGTCACCATATGCAGTGATTCTGGAGCCTAGAAAAATAAAGTCAGCCGCTGTTTCCCCACCTATTTGCCATGAAGTGATGGGACCGGATGCCATGATCTTAGTTTTCTGAATGTTGAGTTTTAAGCCAACATTTTCATTCTCCTCTTTCACTTTCACCAAGAGGCTCTTTAGTTTTTCTTCACTGTCTGCCATAAGGGTGGTGTCATCTGCATATCTGAGGTTATTGATATTTCTCCCAGCAATCTTGACTCCAGCTTGTGCTTCCTCCAGCCTAGCATTTCTCATGATGTTCTCATGATGTACTCTGCATATAAGTTAAATAACCAGGGTGACAATATACAGCCTTGATGTACTCCTTTTCCTATTTGGAACCAGTCTGTTGTTCCATGTCCAGTTATAACTGTTGCTTCCTGACCTGCATACAGGTTTCTCAAGAGGCAGGTCAGGTGGTCTGGTATTCCCATCTCTTTCTGAATTGTCCACAGTTGATTGTAATCCACACAGTCAAAGGCTTTGGCATAATCAATAAAGCAGAAATAGATGTTTTTCTGGAACTCTCTTGCTTTTTCGATGATCCAGCGGATGTTGGCAATTTGATCTCTGGTTGCTCCGCCTTTTCTAAAACCAGCTTGAACATCTGGAAGTTCACGGTTCATGTATTGCAGAAGCCTGGCTTGGAGAATTTTGAGCATGATTTTACTAGCGTGTGTGATGAGCTCAATTGTGCAGTAGTTGAGCATTGTTTGGCATTGCCTTTCTTTGGGATTGGAATGAAAACTGATCTTTTCCAGTCCTATGGCCACTGCTGAGTTTTCCAAATTTGCTGGCATATTGAGTGCAGCACTTTCACAGCGTCATCTTTCAGGATTTGAAATAGCTCAACTGGAATTCCATCACCTCCACTAGCTTTGTTCATAGTGATGCTTTCTAAGGCCCACTTGACTTCACATTGCAGGATGTCTGGCTCTAGTTCAGTGATCACACCATCGTGATTATCTGGGTTGTGAGTATCTTTTTTGTACAGTTCTTCTGTGTATTCTTGCCACCTCTTCTTAATATCTTCTGCTTCTGTCAGGTCCCTACCATTTCTGTCCTTTATTGAGCCCATCTTTGCATGAAATGTTCCCTTGGAATCTCTAATTTTCTTGAAGAGATCTCTAGTCTTTCCCATTCTATTGTTTTCCTCTATTTCTTTGCACTGATCACTGAGGAAGGCTTTCTTATCTCTCCTTGCTATTCTTTGGAACTCTGCATTCAGATGCTTATATCTTTCCTTTTCTCCTTTGCTTTTCACTTCTCTTCTTTTCACAGCTATTTGTAAGGCCTCCTCAGACAGCCATTTTGCTTTTTTGCATTTCTTTTTCTTGGGGATGGTCTTGATTCCTATCTCCTGTACAATGTCACTAACATCCGTCCATATTTCATCAGGTACTCTATCAGATCTAGTCCCTTAAATATATTTCTCACTTCCACTGTATAGTCATAAGGGATTTGATGATTTAGGTCATACCTGAATAATCTAGTGGTTTCCTCCACTTTCTTCAATTTCAGTCTGAATTTGGCAATAAGGAGTTCATGATCCGAGCCACAGTCAGCTCCTGGTCTTGTTTTTGGTGACTGTATAGAGCTTCTCCACCTTCAGCTGCAAAGAATATAATCAATCTGATTTCGGTGTTGGCCATCTGGTGATGTCCATGTGCAGAGTCTTCTCTTGTGTTATTGGAAAAGGGTGTCTGCTCTGACCAGTGCGTTCTCTTGGCAAAACTCTATTAGCCTTTGCCCTGCTTCATTCTGTACTCCAAGGCCAAATTTGCCTGTTACTCCAGGTGTTTCTTGACTTCCTACTTTTGCATTTCAGTCCCCTATAATGAAAAGAACATCTTTTTTGAGTGTTAATTCTAGAACGTCTTATAGGTCTTCACAGAACTGTTCAGCTTCTTCAGCATTACTGGTCGGGGCATAGACTTGGACTGAATGGTGATATTGAATGGTTTGCCTTGGAAACGAACAGAGGTCATTCTGTCGTTTTTGAGATTGCATCCAAGTACTGCATTTCGGACTCTTTTGTTGACTGTGATGACTACTCCATTTCTTCTAAGGGATTCCTGCCCACAGTAGTAGATATAATGGCCATCTGAGTTAAATTCACCCATTCCAGTCCATTTTAGTTAGCTGATTCCTAGAATGTTGACGTTCACTCTTGCCATCTCCTGTTTGACCACTTTCAATTTGCCTTGATTCATGGACCTGACATTCCAGGTTCCTATGCAATATTGCTCTTTACAGCATTGAACCCTGCTTCCATCACCAGTCCCATTCACAAATGGGTGATGTTTTTGCTTTGGCTCATCCCTTCATTCTTTCTGGAGTTATTTCTCCACTGATCTCCAGTAGCATATTGGGCACCTACCGACCTGGGGAATTCATCTTTCAGTGTCCTATCTTTTTGCCTTTTCATATTGTTCATAAAGGAGACCTTATATTTGTTTTCTCTTTATCTTTTAATATAGTTCTAAATACTTGAAAGTGAGAAAATATTTTACTACCAGTTGGATATTTTAAAAATGTATATAGGTGGACTTCTCTGGCAGTTCAGTGATTAAGACTCCACACCTCCACTGCAGGAGGCACGGGTTCTATTCCTGGTCAGGAAACTAAGATCCCACAGGCTGTGTGGCCAAATAAATTTATAAATAAAAGTGAATAAAGCAAGAAAAACTCAGAGAGATTAAATGATTTAATCACATCGCCTTCAATTTCAATTTAATATTAGAGAACTTTTCGGAGAAGGCAATGGCAAGCCACTCCAGTACTCTTGCCTAGAAAATCCCATGGACAGAGGAGCCTGGTAGGCTGCAGTCCATGGGGTCGCTACTAGTCGGACACGACTGAGCGACTTCACTTTCACGCATTGGAGAAGGAAATGGCAACCCACTCCAGTGTTCTTGCCTGGAAAATCCTAGGGATGGCGGAGCCTGGTGGGCTGCTGTCTATGGGGTCGCACAGAGTTGGACACAACTGAAGCGACCTAGCAGCAGCAGCAGCAAAGAACTTTTATCCTTATTTTAATTTAATATAATCTGATCCCTTTGTTTACTCACTGGTCCTTCAACTTCTGGATAAATAGGAAATTATCACTAGATGTCACTTCACTGTGTTAATTCTGTATTTTATTATTATTCAGTGTACTATTTAAAAAAGTATGATTCTTATTTCTCTGAGCTTTGATGTGAAAGATGCTAATAACATATGACAGAGCAAGTTTAAAAAATTTTAAATCATCACAAGCTAGGCTCACTTGCAGCAAACTCCAGTGTAACAATATTATGATCTTTTTGAAGAGCTACTGTTCATTATATGTAACTTTTAAAACCCAACATTTATTAGGTATTTAATAAAAGCTATTTTTCAGAAGGTAATTATATAATATGCAGATGGTTAGTTACATACTACAGACTAGCACAGAAAAAATTACAAAAGGTTGCAGTCTCCTTATCTATAACCATCCACCAAACAATCCTATTTCCCTAGAGGAACTTACTTTGTTTCATTTCTGTTTATTGTTCTTTTGTGGTTCCCACCACATCTCAGCTTATTCCCTGACATACCTTTTAATTATTTACCAATTCCCTGCTGCCATATGTGAGAATTTAGCTCTTACCACTCCTAACCTCTCCCCAACTCCTAACACAGTTATATCACTGGTCTAAGTGACATAATCAAACCTCCATTCATTTTCTATTGCATCAACCACAAACCACAACCTCCCCAGCTGGAGATAAGAACTGCAACAATTCCATTCTCTTTTGTTTTTGAGATTTCATAAGAACATGTCTAAATGTGAGTCTTTTCTTAAGTATCTTTGCTGGTCTTTTCAATATAAAGACTTCTTTTCCATCTATGAGAAATTCTTTTCTATTATTTCTTTAGTAACTTCCTTCCCTAAGATTCTCTGAAATTCCTTGTCTGGTGCTAGAACTCTTAAGAGTAAGCTGGTGTGTATCTTAGCTTTTCTCTCATATATTCTATGTCACTTCTTCCTGTTCTATATTTTGTGAAATTAAAAAAAAACTTTTTTTCTTCAAGCTTTTATAATAAATTTACATTGTCAATAATTTTTAACCTTCAAGAGCTCCTTCCTATTCTGTCTTTCCTTTTTACGTCAGGTTCATGTTTAATGGAAGTGGTATTTCCTAGAATCTTTGATCACTACTAATTACAGTTCAGTTCAGTATTAATGACTAAATGGGGCAAATTTTAACAGTATATTTACTATATACCTTAATTAAAAGTATTTTAGCAATGTTTTCTAAGTAAATTGAATATAGCACTAGAGAAAGTATGTCACTCAGTCGTGTATGACTCTTTGTGACCCCCACGGACAGTAGCCCGCCAGGCTCCTCTGTCCATGGAACTCTCCAGGCAAGAATACTGGAGTGGGTTGCCATTTCCTTCTCTAGGGGATCTTCCTGACTCAGGGATATAGCACAAGAGTGTATCCTAAAAAATGACTGAAAATTTTATATGGTGTTTCTTAACAGTCAAACATTTCCAAGTCCCAGAAACTAAAGGAACAAACAAACAGACACTTTTGCTTGCAAGACAATCCTGAGCAGGAATCTTAAGAGCGTGAAGTGCAAACCCCAGACCTTTTCTTCTTCAGCACAAACAATATACCTTTATATCATAATGTGGCAGTAGTAAAAATTGTTGGGGAAGCAAATAAAATCTTTTTGAAGGACAACAGTAGCACTCAACATCACTTAAATAAAAAGAAGAGAAAAATGTGGTCAAGAAAACAAAGGAGTCAAAAGAAAATTCCCAGATAAGTAAAACTTAAGATAATTTACATGGAGATAGCTCTGCATATTAGTAAGTCTTTGTCTCAAACAATTAACTTACTTTCGAAGTTCAGCATTCTGTTTTTCCAAGCTCATTTTCATTTCTAGGAGATGATTATTCTCCTGCTTTAACTGTTTTTCTGACATTTTTAGTGTGTTAACTTGCTGTGTTTGCATCTTCAAGTCATTTTGTGTAAGGCAGCGCTTCTGAGTTTCCTGTTCTATTTTTAATGTCAAGTTTCTAACCTAAAAAATAGTGTTATTGGTATGTAAGCAAATTATTTTGATTTTCTCATCAATGAATCTGGCAGTAAATATAATGAAATAAAACAGATTTCATTCCCCTTAAACAGTTAATTCATTTCACAGTATTTTTTTGATTTTCCATAATAATATATTTTTAAAATAAAATATAGTCTTCAAAGAAATTTTAACTATGATTCATTTAGTATATCATCCAAATCTGGTACAATTAAAAAATTACAGAATATTATTTGACAAAAAAAAATTTTAATTGTAAAACCATCATTGAACCTCTGTAAATAAACCTATTAATTATTAATTAATTAAACAGTTCATTATACAGTAATCTGGACACTTACATCCTCATTTAGCACATCTTTCTGTTTGAGGAGTTCATTTATTTTCTGCTGTGACTGTTTGAGGTCACAGTCTAATATAGAGCATCTTTTCTCAGCCTCCAGCAACAAGTTCTCTACTTTCTGTTTTAAAGTTCTTTCCTCCGAGAGCTTTTTCTCCATTTCTATTGATTGCCACAAAAATAGACATAATCATGAACCAAACAAAAAAAGCATATCAAATACATAACACAGTGCTAATAAAAATTGCAATAAATGCTGCCTCAAATTTTTTTTAAATTTCCAATTTAACATTTTCATTTCTCCTCTTAATACAATTGAAATGTCAACAATTTCATGCTAAAAAATTAAGTGCCATATTTGCAGAGTGTAAAAATCTACCACACTCTGCAATATCGTATTCATTTTAATGAAAGCAAAATAATTCTGCCTTTATCACTTACTGCAAAGTTATATTAGGTAAAATGTAAATGTTATGAACTTCTAGTTTTTAATGAACTAGCTTCAAAAGTGTGGAAAAATTAAACATTCTTCATATACTACTAAAAACAGCTAGCATTTCTAGGCACTTTTCACGTACCAATGCATCTGTTTTTCACAACCAAATACAGGAACTGTCCCTTTACAGGAAACTAGGCATAAAAAGGTAAGTAACTAGACAAGATCACATAGCTAGTAATTCATTGGTAAGCCATATTCTTAAACTCAAAGGAAGCAATGACATGCAGTAGAAAGACCAAAGGTTTTATACCATATTTGAGCAGCATCTACAAAATTTAAGTTGTGAGCAATCATGCAAAATATGAAAGTCATCTGTATGTTAGAATTGTAAAAAGAAATTTGAAAAAAAGACAGTTGTTACTATGCTAAATTGGTTCATTTTCAACAGTTCTGAGAACAAACTATAAACAAATGTACTCATTTAAAAAACTAATCACTGGAATGTGGGTCTAGAGAACAGAAAGAGGCATGAGTAAACTCACTGCGATGAGGAAAATATAGATTCTCTATCTTGTCTAGGGTGGTGATTACATGTGTGTTACAAATGTGAAAAATGTTTGCATTTTATAGCACCTAAATTATGATCTCGAAATTCAACTCTTGTCTTGTCCCACTAACTTTCTTCTTAGTCAGTCAGTCAGTTCAGTCGCTCAGTTGTGTCCGACTCTTTGCGACCCCATGAATCACAGCACGCCAGGCCTCCCTGTCCATCACCAACTCCCGGAGTTCACTCAAACTCATGTCCATCGAGTCGGTGATGCCATCCAGCCATCTCATTCTCTGTCGTCCCCTTCTCCTCCTGCCCCCAATCCTTCCCAGCATCAGAGTCTTTTCCAGTGAGTCAACTCGTCACATGAGGTGGCCAAAGTATTGGAGTTTCAGCTTTAGCATCAGTCCTTCCAATGAACACCAAGGACTGTTCTTCTTAGCAGGTATTTCTAAATATAGTACTCATTTCATCTTTTATCATCTAAAATCAATGTCTTAAACTAAACTGTTTTTAACCCAAAAAAAACCCTCCAATTTTAACTACACTCAATAATTAAAAGGCTATTTTTTGCTAAGTTATTAATAAATATTATAGTTTAATATGAAATTTCTGTTTAAGAGTTTTACAAATCTTTGATAAGAATACTTAATTGATTTCTTTTGAAATTTCAAATCCATGATATATAAACAGTCAGTTTGGAAAACAAGATATAATCTAAAAGACAATTTCAAGATAACAAGGTTGGTTTGTGGAAAGGTTAACTTTGTTATCTTACCCTACACTCATTAGCTTTGTGTGGCTCTGACCAAATATAGCTAGTATCTTCATCGTGCCAGATTTCAAAATATTCAGTGAACCTATACAAACTTTAGGAAAGAATTCTGTAACATGAGCTGGTAAAATGTCAAACTAATTATAAAAAGAGCATATCCCTCAAATCTGAACAGATATATCTAGAACTTCACACTCTATATTCCTGCCACTATTGATACCACTGAAATATTCATTTCTCTCTGATCTAAAAATGAGGTTGAGCAATTTTGTGTTTGAGCCTTACTATCCTAGAAATAGCCATGGCCTTAAAGGAAAAAAATAATTAAAAAATATATATATATATACACATAAATATATATATGTAAAGCCTTTCTAATGTAAAGCTTTCCTAATAGTTTTTAAAAATATTTTCCAAAATCAAAATTGAATACAGAATCAATTCTGTAAAATACTGCTGAAAATCCTCTTATGAAAATGCATACCTTTCATGGCTTCTGATTTAGCTTCTTCAATGGATTCATAAATCTTGTTTTTATCTGCAAGCCGTGCTTTTGTAGCCTTATGTTCAGTTTCTTCTTGTTCTAAACTTTGCTGTATAACTTTTAGTTGGTATGTCATATCTATTTCCATGTTGTTCTTTTCCTATTAAAGATTTAAACGGCAGCCATCAACAAAACAGACTGGCTCACAATTTCAAAAATTTCTTTACAGGCTTACTAATAATGTTTAACATGTTCCCTCCAATCTTCAGACTTCCTGTAAAAGTACCCTATGTGCTGTTCCACCTGTTTGCTTCCCAGTATACTTATCTCCCATATCTCCACTACTGTTTCGAGATCTTCACTGTCATTACCTGAGCTCAATAAAGTGATGAATGATACCTCAATTATCAAATTCAGCAAACCTTTTCAGTCATTTTTCATTTGAACTCACTGTTGCCCTTGAAACTATTTCCTTGATACACTTGCCCTCACTTGGCTCTCCCCATCCTTCTCTCATCTTTTCTGCTACGTGTGATGTTTTCTCCCAGTCATCTCTTAAATATTGGGTGTTCTCTGTAGGTAGCATTCTTTAGCCATAATGCTTTTCCTCTTTCTGTATTATTTCTCAAACTTTTAAAACATACCTAACATTTTCTTTTGCTAGATCTTTAGCGGGGGGGAATCAGGATCCTCTACTACTCATCTTTATTTTCCACATGGAAAACATGTTTTAAGTTAATTTTCTATATATCCTCAAAAGATTTTCTAATTCTGTTTCCTATAGTTTATATCATAAATACAGACTTTTTTTTCAATAATGAAAATAATTTTTTTCAAACTACACAATCTGTCAACAGAGTAGTTTACTCTGCTTTGAAAAACCACAGGTCTAAGCAATCTCCTTCCAGATGGGTTCTTTCATTCGCACAGTTTGAGCTACTTCAGTATCAATGACGATCAAATAGTTCTAGCTAGCTGCTACTACCATAGCTTACTCCTCTGTAGACATCCTAATTTGGTTGTCTCACCAGCACCTCAAGACTAAAATGGATTTATCATTGTCTCCTCTATTTCTCCTTTATTCTTTCTTAATTAAAGGCACCACTATAGACTTCTGTCACAAACTGCTGCTGCTGCTGAGTCACTTCAGTCGTGTCCGACTCTGTGTGACCCCATAGACGGAAGCCCACCAGGCTCCCCCGTCCCTGGGATTCTCCAGGCAAGAACACTGGAGTGGGTTGCCATTTCCTTCTCCAATGTGTGAAAGTGAAAAGTGAAAGTGAAGTCGCTCAGTCGTGTCCAACCCTTAGCGACCCCACGGACTGCAGCCCACCAGGCTCCTCCATCCATGGGATTTTCTAGGCAAGAGTACTGGAGTGGCTTGCCATTGCCTTCTCCATACACATTACAGACTAGGAACTCAAAACTCATTCTTAAGTACTATTCACATGCTACATTTAATCAATCAATCACTAAGTGTTCCCAAATACTCCTCCTTCAAATATTTCTCAGATTCATTCCTATTTTCCATCCTTTGAACAATTGTACTAGTTAAGTCTACATTATCTGAGTTACTTTATCTGAAAAAGTTTCTGATTAATCTACCTACCTCATTTTGTCCTCCTCAAACCTAGTTTTCACATGGTACATAATCTTAAATGAATCACTAATAAAATCACCCAACTTAAAAGCCCTTCAGTGGTTAGTCCATTTCTTAGAGCAACTTTCTTTTTTTTTTTTTTGATTTCTAAAATTTTTATTTAATAAATGGTACAAAGCACAATGCCAAAAACATTAACAGTTAAAATTTCACCAAAAGAAAAAATACTGTAGAATCCTCCTAAGTCACTTCAGTCGTGTCCGACTCTGTGTGACCCCATAGACGGAAGCCTACCAGGCTCCCCCGTCCCTGAGATTCTCCAGGCAAGAACACTGGAGTGGGTTGCCATTTCCTTCTCCAATGTGTGAAAGTGAAAAGTGAAAGTGAAGTTGCTCAGTCGTGTCCGACCCATAGCGACCCCACGGACTACAGCCTACCAGGCTCCTCCATCCATGGGATTTTCTAGGCAAGAGTACTGGAGTGGCTTGCCATTGACTATAGAATACACAGTTGTAAAAAGCTACATTAAGTTATTTTACAACTGCCTCAGGCTGCAAAAAGAAAAAAAACCAATGCCATACCTAAGTTATCCCCCTCCCAAAACAATGCCATCTATGTTATAAACCATGAGCACCCCATCAAAAGACGGGAACCGCCTTTGTTAATTCATATATATATATATGACTGTATCACTTTGCTATACACCTGAAACAAACACAACACTATAAATGAAATATAGTACAATATAAAATAAAAATAAGTAACAGACCTTTGGGGCTTTACACTGAGTTAGAGTTCCTATCAGAGGGATAACAGCACCACAGCCGCACTGAATCCTCATGAAGGAGGTACACGAATGACTGAATTACTAGAGTTACAGGAATGAGAGCTGCTCACTTCCCAGAAACTACAGCTCACAGAAAGCCAACAAAGGCACGGGATACAGACCATTCACTTATGAATGTGTAAAGCTCAAGAAAGTCCACATCACTCCTATAACATGTTGAAAGTGCCTCAGAATTCACACAATACTAATTTTCTTTTGGTTTTGGTTAAATTATATATACCAGTTTATAACAAATGGTAAAATCTGCAACTCTGTTCAAAGTTTTAAAAGATTACTTAAGAATGGTTTCTTGTATTTCTATGCCACCTTTATAGTTCTGGTTTCTCATTTCTTAATTAGTAAATTCAGCGTGCAGGTTCTATCCCAGGCTAATTTATACACTTCCAGAAGGAACGGCCTCTTGAATCCACACTGTTGAGGTGGGGAGCCCCCAACCACGTCAGATTCGTCTCACATATGATAATATACATGTTTCAATGCCATTCTCCTAAATCATCCCACCCTCGCCCTCTCCCACAGAGTCCAAAAGATTGCTCCACACATCCGTGTCTCTCCTGCTGTCTCGTATACAGGGTTATCGTTATCCTCTTGCTATATTCCATATATATGTGTTAATATACTGTATTGGTGTTTTTCTTTCTGGCTTACTTCACTCTGTATAATAGGCTCCAGTTTCATCCACTTCATTAGAACTGATTCAAATGTATTCTTTTTAATTGCTGAGTAGTACTCCATTGTGTAAATGTACCACAGCTTTCTTATCCATTCGTCTGCAGATGGACATCTAGGTTGCTTCCATGTCCTCGCTATAATAAACAGTGCTGCAATGAACATTGGAGTACATGTGTCTCTTTCAATTCTGGTTTCCTCGGTGTGTATGCCCAGGAGTGGGATTGCTGGGTTGTATAGCAGTTCTATTTCCAGTTTTTTAAGGAATCTCCACACTGTTCTCCATAGTGGTTGTACTAGTTTGCATTCCCACCAACAATGTAAGAGGGTTCCCTTTTCTCCACACCCTCTCCAGCATTTATTGCTTGTAGAGCAACTAAGTTTCTTAATAGAAACTTATATTCAACATCTTGCATGGCCAATTTTAGCCTGATGTCTATTTTTGTAAAATTTCATTAGATCATAGCCATGCCCATTCCCTTTACTGAAGTAGAGACTATATGGCCTGCAAAATTTAAAATATTCACTGTCTTTCCCTTAAAAGATTAAAATTTCTTGACCTTTACTCTTTACTCTAGAAATACTGAATAGTTTATACTTAAATAAACTGACTGACTTTTTTATTTTCTATCCTCTGTGCCTTCGCTCATGATGTCCTCCCCAGTTCATAATGCACCTTTACTTCGTCAGCCAATGCTGCCCTGTCAGATTAGGGATTCATTCTGTGTACCCAAGATACCCTGCCCATACATCTATCATTCTACTTAACACATTGCATTAGAATTATCTGTGTACGTTACTTTTACTTTAGAAATTACCTACTAGATGTGAAGTTGTTAAGGGCAAGAACTGCATCCTGATATTTCTACCACATATGATACACTAAATACTTAAATGAATGAAAACAAAATATTATCTACACAGAGCCTAGAAATTATCCCTGCTTACAGCACTTTTTGGTAAACTTCTACATGAAAAGTCATGATAATTTTACATCATTTTGAAGATATAATGTACATCAAAATCTGAGTTTTCCTGGGATGTCTAGGGAGAAGCATCCTCATAACACACCCTAGGAGAGTCCTCCCTTCACAAGCAACTAACATGCTAAGGGCTGCTTGTATGGTGTTATGGTAAGCCTTAAAGTATATATCCTCAATGTATGTAACAATATAAGAAAGTACATGAGTGCTGGAAATATGTTACTAATTTTCCTTATTTTAGAATAAGCTTTTCAACTCGAAACTCTATAGCCATTTTCTTACACAAATATAAAACTTAACATATCTTACCTTTTCCAAATCAGTAAATCTCTCCTGTAGTTGTCTCTTCTCCAGCTCTACTTTTGCTAATAAGATTTTACCATTCTTTACATCTTCTTCTAGGCCAGATATTCTACCTAAAATTGCAACATTTTAAAAAACAATAAATTCATATACAATGCAAATAAATTTAGAGTAAAAAATTCAGAATTCACCTCATACCTTAAAGCTGTTACTTATGAGCAGAAATTTTATAATTGTTGGTACAGTGCTTCAGAGTTAATTCAACTGGAATCCAATCTACTGCTTTCAGAAGTGGCTTGTTACTTAAAATACTTCATACTATTTGAAAGTAAATCCTTCATTCATAAAATTTTATAACAATGTATTTCTAACACCCTAACTTTATAGAACAGAGTAGTATATCCATACACCTACTACTCTAGCACATTATGCACCATCTAAGGTTATCTCCAAATCACAGATCTTTAAGATGAACTTAAGTGCAATCTCCACTTTACTTTAATACCTTGTAAATCATTAATAATCTCTGATCCATGGGTTCGGTCCCTCCTTTCAGATTCTAGAACTGACTGAAGATTGATAAATTCCTTTTCAAGTTTTAATTTGGCAGTCTCCAGCAGGCAATTTTTGTCTTGTAGATCTCTATTGTTAGATTCCAGTTGCTGAATCTGTTTTGAACTTTCTGCCTGTGTTTTCCTTAAGCGGGCTGCAGTATCAGATTCTGTTCGCAGCAAAGCATTGGTTTCATCCAACTGTTATTCCATTCAAAACCAAACAAAAAACAAATAAACACAGCTATATATAATGAAAATACTTTATTACCCCATTGCAAACTATTTAAAATAAGCAAAACCCTAAAAATATCTTTCTAATGATTTCCCTTTGGTAACATTACCAATGAAATCAAATGCTAACAGTCATAAATAAAATTAAAAATCCTTATTATAAATAAATTTGGATCAACCTACTTGTCTCTGGAGTTGATTCACTTTCTCAGTGGATATCTGAGAGTTCTGATTTCTTTTTTTCAAATCTTCAAGCTGATCTTTTAAACTGTTAACTATGATAAAAATCATTTAAGTAGTAAGCTTCAACACAACACATACATACAAACGTTTTTTCTTAGTATTTAGTATTCTACACTACAAACCATCATTCTCCAAATTTCGCTTTTTATCTGCTTCATGATCAGCTTTCCGCTGATATTCTGCATTTTTGTGCTGAAGAAGTGCTTTTTCTCTTTCTAATTGTCTTAATGTTGATTCCACATTTTTCCTTAAGGTAATCTGAAATAATGCTTGAAGTTATTATCAAAGGAAAGTATGTATAAAAATCAAATGAAAATAAAAAATATTTCAGTTACATCAAACAGATAGAAGAGACCTTTAAATAAGCTAATAACTAACAAAAGCCATTTTGTTAAAATTATAAATGGTTTCCATATTTTTAAAATAGCATATTATTCTTAAATAATCAAGAACATAAGTATTTTGTTTACTATTGTAAGCCAAAATTTCTGAAACATTTCATCACCCTTGAACCAGCTTTACTTAATATAAATTACAGGTCTGAATAATAAAAAAAATTGTCAATTTCTATTTTTAAGCCATGTCATTAATATGACTGAAATTATTTTTCTTTGAAATATCTATACATACTAAATTAGTTCATTTGCAAAAACACAACAAAATGAAGCCTATTATCACGGTTTACTCTATAATCTCATCCTGTCCACCAATGCTACAACATATACTTTACTATATAACAAGATTTGTATTGAGTGAACTCTATAGGTAAGTCAGGCATCAAAACTTTTTAGGAACAAAAATGTAAATAAAAGCATAGAGAAACTTTACCTCTTCTTCTAACTCCTTTGCTACTTTCTCTAGGCGAGTATTAACAGATCTGAAGAATTTCAAAGGCAACAGTAAATAAAATAATTCTTACAATAAAGACATTTGTCATAAATTGTAAAATAATCATAGAATTACTTTGTAGCTCTTTTTAGTAAAATGTTTAAATTTACATTTTAAAATGTAACATTTAATTATCCACAGAACATACTTGCACTTCTGTTCTAGTTCCTCTTTGGCTTGTATCTCAGTGCTAAGGTGTTCTTCTAATGTGTACAGTTTTTTCTGAATCTGTCAGGAAATAAAAAAAACTAAAATTATAAAGTGTAATCACATTTAAAAGGCGAGAAGCTTAAAGAAAACAATGATAATCTTCTTTCTTTCGACTTTAATATAGGTACAGTATTTGTACCTTCTTAATGTGATTTTTATTCACAGGAAAAAATCCTCCATCTCTTGCTTTATATCACAGTACGTGTGTATATATGAACACACTATGTAAACATAAGAATGAGAAGCCCCAATCTTGGCAGAATTCTTTTATGATAGCAAGTTTCTCATTCATTATAAATGAATAAATTTTTAAAAAATTTATATCCTCCACTGTTCTTTTGTAGATTATTTATATGAAAATATTGTCACCATTTGTGCTAATAAAAGGTCTAGATCTGAAACAAATATTTGGAATATTTGACTGAATAAGCTCAAAAATATATTACTTTACTTAGAAATAAGAATAAAATTTCTTCAATTTTCTCAAAGAAAGCATGCAGATAGCCAAGAGATCTAAGAAAATATGTTCAACATCATTAATTATTAGGGAAATGAATGAAAACCACAATGAAGTATCCCCTTGCACCTGTTAGAATGGCTATCATCAAAAAGACAAAAATATCAAATATTGGAGAGCATGTAGAAAAGGGAACCTTCATGCACTGTTGATGGGAATGTAAACTGGTGTAGCCAGTATGGAAAACAATACAAAAATTCTTCAAAAGATAAGGACAGAATTACCATATAATCCAACTATTCCACTTATGGGTATTTATCTGAAGAATATGAAAACACTAATTCAAAAAGATATATGCACCCAAGATATAGAAACAACCTAAGTATCCACTGGAAGATAAATGGATGGATAAGATGTGATACATATATACAGACTGGGAACCACTTGGCCATAAAAAAAAAAAGGAAAAAAGTGAAATCTAGCTATTTGCAACATGGATGAACCTTGAGGGTATTAGAATGCAAGTCAGAAAGTGAAAGACAAAAATCATATGGTATCACTCATATAGAAACCAACCAAAAAAAGGGAAAAAATAAACAAAACAAAAACAAACTCAAAAGACAGAACAGACTGGTCATTACAAGAGGACAAGGGGGCTGGGGTAGATGAAATGAGTGAATAGGGTCAAGTGTATGGTGATGGTTGATTATTACACTCTTAATGATCACTTTGCAATGAGCACAGAAGCAAAATCATAATGTTGTATACCTGAAACTTATATAATGTTACATATCAATTTCAAAATGTTACATTTCAGTATCAAAAGTGAAAGGCAAAGGAGAAAAGGAAAGATATATCCATCCAAATGCAGACTTCCAAAGAATAGCAAGGAGAGACAAGAAAGCCTTCCTTAGTGGTCAATGCAAAGAAACAAAGGAAAACAACAGAATGGGAAAGACTAGAGATCTCTTCAAAAAAATTAGAGATTACAAGGGAACACTTCATGCAAAGATGGGCACAATAAAGGACAGAAACAGTACAGACCTAACAGAAGCAGAAGATATTAAGAAGAGGTGGCAAGAATACTCAGAAGAACGATACAGAAAAGATCTTCATGACCCAGATAACCATGATGGTGTGATCACTCAACTAGAGCCAGAAAGACATCCTGGAATGCAAAGTCAAGTGGGCCTTAGGAAGCATCACTACGAACAAAGCTAGTGGAGGTGATGGAATTCCAGTTAGGCTATTTCAAATCCTAAAAGATGATGCTGCGAAAGCGCTGCATTCAATATGCCAGAAAATTTGGGAAATTCAGCAGTGGCCACAGGATTGGAAAAGGTCAATTTTCATTCCAATCCCAAAGAAAGGCAATGCCAAAGAAGGTTCAAACTATTGCACACTGCACTCACCTCACACGCTACAAGGTAATACTCAAAATTCTCCAAGCCAGGCTTGAACAGTACATGAACATGAACTTCCAGATGCTCAAGCTGGATTTAGAAAAGGCAGAGGAACCAGAGATCAAATTGCCAACATCCGCTGGATCATCAAAAAAGCAAGAGAGTTCCAGGAAAATATCTACTTCTGCTTTATTGACTTCGCC
Source organism: Moschus berezovskii (assembly GCF_049115385.1). Lineage (NCBI taxonomy): Eukaryota > Metazoa > Chordata > Mammalia > Artiodactyla > Moschidae > Moschus > Moschus berezovskii. Next base: position 20,392,306 of record NC_142470.1, read on the forward strand.
AAAGCCTTTGACTGTGTGGAACAGTCAGTCTGTTTGTGGAAAAGCCTTTGACTGTGTGAAACAGTCAGTCTGTGGAAAAGTCTTAAAGAGATGGGAATACCAGACCACCTGACCTGCCTCCTGAGAAATCTGTATGCAGGTCAAGAAGCAACAGTTAGAACTGGACTTGGAACAATGGACTGGCTCCAAATAGGGAAAGGAATATGTCAAGGCTGTATATTGTCACCCTGCTTATTTAACTTATAAAAACTCAACATTCAAAAAACTAAGATCATGGTATCCGGTCCCATCACTTCACGGCAAATAGATGGGGAAACAATGGGAACAGTGACAGACTTAATTTTCTTGGGCTCCAAAATCACTGCAGTCATGAAATTAAAAGACACCTGCTCCTTGGAAGAAAAGCTATGACAAACCTAGACAGCATAGTAAAACGCAGAGACATTACTTTGCCAACAAAGGTCCATCTAGTCAAAGCTATGGTTTTTCCAGGAGTCATGTATGGATGTGAGAGTTGGACTATAAAGAAAGCTAAGCACTGAAGAATTGATGCTTTTGAACTGTGGTGTTGCAGAAGACTCTTGAGAGTCCCTTGGTTTGCAAGGAGATCCAACCAGTCCATCCTAAAGGAGATCAGTCCTGGGTGTTCATTGGAAGGACTGATGCTGAAGCTGAAATTCCAATCCTTTGGCCACCTGATGTGAAGAATTGACTTACTGGAACAGACCCTGATGCTGGGAAAGATTGAAGGCAGGAGGAGAAGGGGATGACAGAGGATGACATGGTTGGATGGCATTATCAACTCGATGGACATGAGTTTGAGCAAGCTCTGGGAGCTGGTATTGGACAGGGAGACTTGATGTGCTGAAGTTCATGGGGTTGCAAAGAGTCGGACACAACTGTGCGACTGAACTGAAATGATCAATTTTACCTCAAAAAAAGGCACGCATGCACATACACACACACACACACAAAACCTCTTTATAATTTCCTATACTGTGCCAGGTACAATACTGTGAAAAGTTTATCATCAATCACTCTTTTGGATTAATGATGGCTAATTAATTACAAGTCATCTTGCCATTCTTTAAATCTTATAGGCCAAATTCATCAGTCTTTAAAAAAACTAAAATTATAGAAAGTACTAAAGAATCTATTTGGGAGCATTACTGCCTTTCTAAAGGATTTAACTTCTTGAGTTCCTTTTGTATTTTAGGTACAATGGCACGCACTTTATATTTACTGTGTCATTAACCCTAACAAAAGCCATAAAAAGATGGGTAGTAGTACATTTATTCAATGAAGAAACTGAAATCCAGAAAAGGTGAACAACTGGGCCAACGTAGCATAGCTAATAAGTGGCAGTGCCTTTAAAGACCTATCAGATTCCATGGACATTTTTTTTTCCACTATTTTTTCTAGTGATTAGGTTCTCCATGATTTCTTAAATATTTCATGTATCTTAAGAAAAACTGTATATTTCCCTAGTAAGGAAATGTAGGCCAATGAACTCGTCAAGTTCAACAGCTTTTGGCTGCTACTACATTGGTATAACTTGATCACATGCTGATTAGTTATCACATGCTAATCAAAAGCTCTTGCTGCTAGTTACATATCCTTAATAAACAAAACCAAGAAAAGTACATAATATATATTTTAAACAACAGATTCATAGGAGCAATAATGAAAAGAATACTTGGCAGAAAAAAAGGTTGGGAACTTCTCTCTTGGGTAGGTGTAGTACTCCAAATACTAGGTGGAATATGGTTATATCAAAACATCGCTAGAGTGATGAGATTTTCCTGTTTTTCAACATATTTGACATCAACATACCTCTTGACTCTCCTATTTAAAACAAAACAATAACAAAAAATTAAAATGCTTGCTATGCTTTGTAAAATTCCTAAAACACAAATTGTATCAAAATTACTCAATTTTTTCAGTTTTTATAAGTTTTGAAGAGAAAAATATTTAGCATCCTCATTTATGTGTCTACATGATTTAGCTTTGTATGGAGGTCACAAAATACTGTAACATTTTGATAAAATTATCCTTTTTATCAATTCATTGCTAAATACTCAAAACTTAAATCTATCCACTATTCCTGTATTCTTATAGCTATACTTATATATAGTGCTAAGATTACAGAATTTTCTAACTGGTAGGAAACACAAATATTTATAAACATATTCTATCACTTTTGTAATGAAACTAAGCCTAAAGTCATGTAACTTATTTTTCTACTAGCCACTGGATCTCATACCACAATATTCGTCAAATAAATGAATCACTTCAGTGTTATACTGAACTGGATTGCAACAAGGAATACCACCTACAAGTATCATCAAATGAACTTTTAAAATACATGGATATTACTAAAATATGTGAACGTGTGATTAAAATAAGAGTAGTAAAAATTTACACATACTTCATTCTTCCTTGATTGTATTGAGTCATTTTCTTTACAAGATGGAGAGTCACTTAGTAACCTAGAAGGAAAGGCAGGAAATTCTTTTGCATGCCATTTTAACTCATTTTCTGATATCAAGTTATCCTCAGAATTAAATTCTCTTTCTTTTCACTTTCAACATATTTTAAGTGAAGTACTATTTCCCCCTCTTGACATCTATACCATTTTCAATAATTTAAAATGCTATTTCTTGCTTCTCACTCTTAAGCCAATGTTCTAGTCTTTAACACTGTTGAGACTGGAGTCACTAAACAGAACCAAATTTTTCCCCCTCTTCACCTCATTTTGAGTTTCTATTTTATTCTTCTTTTCTAGAAATATTCTGAAAGGAGACATCTCTCTTTTTCAAAGTCAACATCTCTGATCTCGATCTTAATACATAAATCATCACTTCTACTTAACTGTCAATTTCTCTCTTAACTGGGTCTTTCCTTGCTGTGTATGAACATGCCTGGATTTCTCCTGCACTGATGTCTTCACTTTTGTCAGCATTACAGCAGTTTTCAGAACCTTATCTTTAACAGGATGAACAACTCATTTTGGTTTGCGCTGATTTTCCTAATTTTAGCATGAAAGTCCCATAACACATCCTAGGAAACCTCTCAGTCCTGGGCAAACCATAACAGTTGATCGCCCCAACCATTACAAACATGAAGTATCAAAAATTTCTCAAATGTCTTTAACACTTCATTTAACTACTTACCAGTGTCTCTTCACTTCCTGTCAAAGTCAAAAGTCCCTTAGCACAATACACAACAATCATCTATTCCATTATGTTTCCCTCACACTCTAACTTCAGTCTATTTTCTAATCTTATACCCAATACTCGCTCCAGTTGAGCAATATTTATTGAATGATCTTATGCCAGGCTGTGCACTAGATGAAGGTATTACAGGCAAGAAAATAACAGTTTCATTAAATTCTCCAAATGGCTATAATACAGTGATATATACCATGTTTGAAACCTACTGGACTATATTGTTCTGCTCCCAGTGTATGCTTAAATTCCAAAGTTTTGCTTCCACTATTCACCTCCCCACCACACTCACCTAACCTCCCTACATCTCAGCTACTCAAAACCCTTTTTTATCTTTAGACTTGGTTAAAATGCTCTCTCTTCCTCGAGGTCTTACCTGACTTCCCCCAACACTAGCCCCAAAGAGATGTGACTTTTATTTTTCTTCTGAAATTAGAAGAATTATGATTCTCAGATCTTCTGGGTACCTTTCTTAAGGCTCATATCACATTCTACCCTTCATTATGACTATATAATTCTCCTATGTCCCTTAATAGTTGACAGACTTCCTCAAAAGCAGGTGTTCGGTCTTCAAACACACAACACTGCTTTACATTCATTTGTAAATGAATATTATATATAATATTCTTTGAAAAAAATATCAGTTTGAAACAAATTAACACTTTATCTTCTATAATTCAGAGTCCTGAAGTAAGACAAATCTTTACAGCTAGATGCTGAATACAATAAAAATATAACAAAAAGATCACATACAAATTTTCTCTGTAGTAGGTAAATCCAATAAAAGGTAGCTGATTTCCCACAAAAGCCTTAGGAATTGGGAAGGTTTCTACATCTCCTTTATCATCTTCAATGTCATCAAAATTGCTGCTATCTATGTCACTGCTGAGTTCAGGTACCACAGGAGCTGCAGCTATTAAAAGAAAGAAACACATTGTTTAGTAATAATACATACGATTTAAAAAGACAGAAACCACCCCTGTTCTATGTTAGTTATTATAGATTATTAATGTTATATTGATATTAACACACTACACAAATATTAATACATTATGTATTGATATTTGATTAGCAAATAATACTATATTGTCACGATTTACTACAGAAAATTTCAATGACAGATTTACTATTGTGTCATTTCGAAGAACTGAAATTCTGTGTTTTATCATTATATTAGATTGGTTTTAAACATAGATGAATTCATCTATGCAGGGCAGTACAATATTATTCTAGGTATTATACTTCCAATCAGCAATAACTTGCACATACATTCTTCAGTTTTCAAAAGTTTTCTACTGCATCTTTAAGTAGAAATATTTCTTACTCTTAAAATGAATTAATGTAAATATACATAAAGTTTAAATGAACTACAATGTTTACCCTAGCATTCAGAGTACTCTCCATAAGTAACTAATTATTGATTTATTAATTCAAACATATGAATTAAAGAATTATATTTCCCCAATTCTGAAAATTATTGAGATCCATAAAACTTAGCTTGGCAAATTAAAAAACCCATAATGTTTATCATAAAAGCACTGGGAAATAAAGACATACTAGTTTGCTAAGATACTGAAATAAGATTTAGTTACACAGCTTCAAAATGAATTGAAATAAAACCTCTCAATTTAAAAATTACTATTAAAAGTACCAGATATGCTTTTTAAATCAGAAGAGGATTCAATTTATGAGATTTAAAATGTGATGAAATGGAAATATTTAAATTTATTGACTTACTCTCTCTTATGTTATCCCAATTCCACTGATCATTCTTAAAGAAAGGATGTTGTTTGATTTCTTCTACCCCATTTCTTCCAAGGCGTACCTCCCTAAATAATGCAGTTAAACATTCTATTATAAAGAGTAAGATTATAAAAATACAAAACTACTCTTATCTCAACAAGGATCAGAAGTGAGTTTTAAAAAAAATCGAAAAGCTTCAGCTTAAATATTGCTCAAAAATAAACAATCTAATTTTACAGCATGTGATCTCTCTAAATAATGAATGTCATGGAAAAGCAATTATGTTTCCACTTGCACTTTGTGTCAAATGAAAGTACAGGCAGTTTTCAATTTAAAAAGTTACTGGCATGTGCCAAAATCATATGACCAATTTTAGGGCATAAAATGAATGGAGATCTAACTTCTGGCACAGAAGAATTTTTTTAAAACCTCTATAATAAAAATGTTATTTAAAAAAATCCTCCCCCCTTCTTAAAAAGAACTCACATATTGTGCTTGAAGCTATCCATATTCACTCTGGGTAGCTCTACATCTATATTAAATGTAAGTTAAATATAAATATGTATTGCATTTATATTAAAACTGTCAATCTAAATACAAGAAAAATGTTGCTAATAATTTTATTCTTTGACTTTTTGAGTCTTCAATGAAGACTATGTGGAAATAATAAACAATTATGCCCCTGGAGTTATGTTTAACATAAACAAGAAAACCTGTAAAGTTTATAGAAGGAAGTACTCTTAGACACACTAATGGCATTAAATTCTTCTCAAACTATCCTTTCTCCAACTACAATCATTCTTTAGATTGCAACTACCACCGACCATAAGTCACTAAGGCTAGTCCTTCATGAATGGTACTCCTTTCATTAACACATGCTATATATCCTGTTTTATATTTTACCTTTCAGCACAAATTATAATCATTCCTATTAACTCCACCTAGTCCTCAAAGCAAACATTATATAAAATGAGTTTATCACCATGAATTGTTCATTAATTATGTAATTAACAAAGTTTTATTTTACAAATGATTGATAAGTAAACGAAAAAGATTAAAATAATGAGGAAAAATATAATTTTCTGCTTTGTATGGAAAAATAAACAATTCACAGTACTTAGTTTAACAAGAATGAGGGAAACCAAACAATTCTTAATAATGGAAATATATCCCATGGGACATTTCTGGAGGTCAAATTTGCAACTCAAGTAGGTCAATTTTAAAATGCATAGCCCAGAAATTCATCTTTAAGATTGTATCCTACAAAAAGTATGCAAAGAGAAATGTATGAGAATGGTCACTACAGTACTGCTTGTAGCAGCAACTGGCAAACAAACAATAAGGCGTTCTCAGGAAGACAGCATCACAGAGCAAGAAATGTCCTGTTATCATCTAAATCTGATCCCATCATATTTAGAATGAGTAAAATTATTTCCCCAGAAAGTAAAATAATTTCCCTAAAATCATAAAGCTAGTGAGTTAAGTCTGGTCCGAGGTGGAAACACCCACTTGTATGCGTTGGCCCTTTGACAGGATGACTCCTATCACAAACGTAAAGTGGGAAACCAGAAAAGAATAGACAGGGCAAGGGAGACACTTCAAGGAGCTTTCCAGGCTTCTCTTTTTTTAAGGCAGATTTTCACAATAATGTACATCTATTTTAAGAAATAAAGAATTTTCAGGATGGACTTGCTCATATTCAAACGCAAATTAAAAGGGGCTGGGAAGGAGGCACTGCAAAGTCAAACACGGTTTTTAAGATTATTAACTTTTGAGTATTTAGCTGCACAAAATGTTCTCTCAAAAGTTGTACAGTCAAGAGCAATATGGCTCAATCATTTTAAAGGATAAAATGTGAAAAATACAGAAGTTTTCTTTTCTCTCAGATGCATTATTTTATGTTTTCTTTTTAGATATGAGGGTTAAGATCAGAGTTGGATTACCATTGGGCTGCACATACAAAATGACAATGGTAACCCAATCCCAGGCTAAGCAGTAGGAAAAGGCTAAACCAGAATTAAATGCAAGTTGAATAAAAAGACTAATTTTATATGAGTTCGGTAAGCTTTCACTTCTACAAATCTAAAAGCTAAAAGGATTCTCTACAAAGAAATCTCTATAAAGAAATTTAATGTATATTACCTATCCGTTAAGAAGGCACAGATGAGATTCTTGGCATGTTTAGAAATTTCTGCATCTTCAGGGAAACATAGTGAGTTTTTATGATCCATAATTTTGCTGTATGTTCCTACAAGTGAATCTGCGTAAAATGGAGTATCCCCTGAAGTACCAAGAAAGAAGACACAGAGTGTAACAGAGAATGCAAATTAAACATTTTTTACCTAATATTTAAATATGTTAAGTTTAGATTTATTGCATGCATGTAAGAAGGAAATGTCTATGGGACAGGAATCTCAGTCAAAACAAACATGCACACACCAAGAATATATTTAAATTTTAACTATACCAATAAGCCAATAACTTTTAAGACCAAAATAAAATCAATACTAACTGTACAATATGTTGGGAAATACATAATGAGAAAAAAATCAATTTACTGGATAATTTAAAAGATTACTAAATGCAATCAGATCAGTTAGAGTCTTTTAAAGCTTCAGCTGAATCAAACCTTTTGTTATACAATACAGTAGTCACCAACCACAAGTGACACTTTAATTAAAATGAAATAAAATAAAAAATTCATTTCCCTAGTCACATTAGCCGTATTTCAAAAGCCCAACATGGCAGGTCCCCACCATACTAAACAGTGCAGACATAAGCCACTTTCATCACAATAGCCTGGACAATGCAGCTCTAAGAGTCAGATCAGCCTCATTATTTTATATACAAGGAAGCCAGACCCAGATAGATGACTGTGATTTGCCTACGAGGACACACAGCCAGAGCTGAAAATGGCAGAATCAGTCTCCAAATACAGTGTTCCTGCCAACTGATGACTGTGATAAAGAGGCACTGAAATGAGTGTAAAGACTTTCAAAAAAGTTCACAGCATCATTTTGGCCAGTACTCAAAGTCTAAGAATTAAAGGCCCTGAAAGTGTGCTTCAAATCACCTTAGTACAAACCAGACTTCCCCAAATCAGTCAAAAAGAAGTGCTCAGATAGTTTTTGTTTTCCAAGGGTAGTAGAAGAGAGCATGAATTCAAGATTTTTCTAATGTGATTTTTAACTGCAGTAGACTCTTTGAAGTGAAGTCTAGTGCCAACCAACCTGATAAGCAAGCACCAGAGTATGCTCAGAACACTGCAAATCAGTGCCATTCAAAGTCATTCAGCTCTCAGAGCTGGAAACGGTAGCAGGTGTATAAATGGTCTCTTCAAATAACCCAGGTGACTTCCTCTAAAGTATATTATTTTTTGAAACTCTGGGAGAGTCTAGGCAAATGATGGAATATATTCCACTTTCAAAATACTACAAGACACACCTAATAAATCATCAGACAGGGCCCAGACATGGGGAGAACAGACAGCTACCTAAGAGAATACAGTGTGTACAAAGAGACCCATTGCAATGACAAAGGCCCAGAACAAAGCAAGTCACAGTAGGATATGAGATTTAGCACAGCAAGGTCAACGCTACACGTACACATATGGTCATCAAGAGAAGGCATTTTAACTACAAAACATTCTAGGACCAAGGGTTACCTAATTTTGTACTGACTTTTGTTTTTGTTTTTTTTGTAAGCAATGGCCATGTTCAATCATTACACAGATTTTACAGATTTCCATTACCAATTTCTTTCAGAGTCACAGGAAAGAAATTATCCAAGTTCTAACATTAATTCACTCTAAATTCTTATAATGTTATTTGCCTTAACACATTTGCCTCATAAAGTAGATTTTGCTACATCTCCCCTGGGCTGCCCTCATAGCTCAGTTGGTAAAGAATCTGCCTGCAATGCAGGAGACACCAGTTCGATTCCCGGGTTGGCAAGATCTGCTGGAGAAGGGACAGGCTACCCACTCCAGTATTCTTGGGTTTCCCTTGTGGTTCAGCTGGTAAAGAATCCGCCTGCAATGTGGGAGACCTGGATTCGATCCCTGAGTTGGGAAGATCCCCTGGAGAAGGGAAAGGCTACCCACTCCAGTATTCTGGCTTAGAGAATTCCATGGACTATATAGTCCACGGAGTTGCTAAGAGCTGGACACAACTGAGCAACTTTCACCCCTCACCCTAAAGCCACTGGTTTCCTTGGCCAGAAGATATTTTTGTGACTCTAGTACTTAGGAAGAGGAAATCTTAAAAATGAAGTCTATGGTGTAAAGAAAAGCTTTGAAATACTTGAGCATTTCAAATTTTGATGTGGCCAAAGTAAAAGAAATTATTTAACTTGTCTCTGAGTTTTCTGAGATTGAAACACTATTATAAAATATATTTATCTTGATAGTCAAATGGTCAATAACCATATTTGACTGGAATTACAAACCAAATATATATATACAAGTAGCAAATATAAGAAACATAGTTTATAAAAACTAATTACATAATTACATAAACTGAATACTTTCAGTGCCCTATTTACAACAAAATACTGATTAAGAAAATCTTAGAATGAAGGCCCACTGCAGCTATAAATTTGCTTCTTGTTCTAGTATTTTCTTAATCAAAAAAATCTATGGAAGGAATATTTCCTAGCAGTAGACTTTCAATTCCTTTCATATTCTACTCAATTATTGTACCAGCATGAGGTTTTAATTTTCCAATTAACAATCTGTCTTATCAGACACTATCAATTCAAAGGTTTAAAGAAATTCTACTTTCTCCTTAGAACATAGCAATTAAATTTTTTTTTATAGTCTCATATTCTTGACTTAGAACTAAAGTGTTGTGAAACAGGTTTAAAAAAAAAAAATCCCAGTTTACTTACCCACCAGCATCTCAAAAAGGAAAACACCCACAGACCACCAATCACATTCTCGCCCATAGTAACCATCACCCCCTTGTGATTTCAGGACCTCAGGTGATATATAATCGGGTGTTCCAACTGCTGTATCACAATGCACCATGCCTGTCTAGGTAAAGTGCAAAGAGATGAAAATAGATGTATATAAAATGTGAGTAAACACACACACATATAAGCAAAACTAATCCATTTATTATTATTATTACAGTGACTACCCACTGCTACCAACAGATCTTCACTGCTGATATGGCTTTGGGAGGACAGAGGACAGACGCCTTATGAAATGCATATAAATGTCTGTATTATGAGAGATCAGTGATAATTTTCCAACTCTAAAATACTAGAGGTTTCATCAGTGAAAGAAGGAAAAAGTGGTTAACTTCATGGGAATTTCATGCAAATCAACATCTTCTCTTTCTTACACTATTAAGGAGTTAACAAGAGAAGTGCAAAATGTGGTCTAAATGCACCTGACCTGGGGAAAAGAAAAGAATCATGAAAGGAAACTTTAATATTTCCAAAGAAACTGCATTGATCAAACCTGCAAAGGCTGCAGCTTTGGAGGCTGGATAAAGAAATGGTTCCTATTATACCAAGAAAAACACGGGAGAAATAGACCAACTATTTAAATCAAAAGATCTTAATTGTTTGAAAGCTATACCTCCAAGCTGCATGTTTAGAAATGTGGAGCTGTGGCATCAAGGTATTTGGCAAAATGATAAAAACACTCTTTTTTGTGTTCAGTTTCCATGGGTAATAAGATAATCCCTATCTGATGTCTTTCTGACAAGAACCACTGTAGGTAATACCTATGTGTGTGTTTATTTTATAGCATGCATGTGTGTGTGTGTATGTATACGCTGCAGGATTAAATCACAACAGTATATACTAGTGTGGTGCTAATACCCATTTACTTCCAGCTATATACAAACATGCAAAACTTCACAGATTAAGTTAAATGCCCTTCATTTTCTCTATCTACCTAATTTTAAAAGTGTGTCACCTACATTCCTAATAAATAAGCTATATAAACTAGCAAACTACTAAGTACTATGACCACCTTGGAAAAAGGAAGTTAAGTGTATTTTATAAACATGACTTACATAAATGTTTTTATTTAAATGTAATAAAACATTATATATGGGAAATTAATTTTAAAAGCAATCTTTTCATTCCTCAAAAATCAGCAAAAATAACTCAATGACTTTATTTTCCCAAGATACAGCAAACAGAGGTCATTTGAGTTTGAATATAAATAAAATAAAAAATTTGGAAATAACTGAGCAAATTATGATGCAATACCCTGCATGGGTTAATATTTAGGATAAAAAATGAAGATGACAGTGCCTGACTACAAAAAGCAGGACATAAAATTAATTTTTATCATTAACTACCTTATATTTGACTTCTACTAAAGGAAAAATTCATAAAGACTTACTAAGGTAAATAAAATCTCTTCATTTCACATGTATCCATGTAAGTTAGACTTCCAAAAAATGAATCTCGTGACACTTAAATAGCTAAAACCTGGCCAGACACAAAAGTGCCACTAAAAGAAAAATTGTTTAGCATTCAAAGGTTCAGAGGAAGAGAGAAAAGGATAAGAAAAGAATTGGTCAATAAGTTAGGCTTCAAAGGAATGAGAGTTGATATGGCAGCTTAGAAAAAAAGAGCAAAAACAAAGGGACAAGAATGACTTTATATAAAGTTCAAGAAATGCAGTAAAGTCCAAATCAGTTAAATGTAAAACTTCACATGATGAAACTGGAAAAGGAAAGATGGAGATCAGGTTGAATAACTGCTTATTTGTAGAAAAGAAACTCTCTGGTAGGACTAAATAATTTTTACATGGTAAACTATGTTACTGGTACCCTGTTTTTGAAATCTTAATATTTCAACCACCATCTCTGGCAAGCATACTGAGAGTTAAAAAAGTTTTTTTAAATAAACATTTGGGAAAGATGGTGGCACTAGTGGTAAAGAACCTGCTTGCCAACACAAAGGTGAGTTAGATCCCTGGATTGGGAAGATCCTAGAGTAGGAAATGACTACCCACTCCAGTATTCTTGCCTGGGAAATCCCACAGACAGAGGAGCCCGGTGGGCTACAGTCCATGGCGTTGCAAAGAGCTGGACATGAGTGAAGTGACTAAGCACACATGCACTTAAAAACTGTCTCATGGGGAAGTTCTTAAATTACATAAATATAAACTTTATATTTATGACAAATCTCTGATTCTCTTCTAAAGAAATACAGGAAGGACAAACCACAAACTAAGAGACTGGTTTACCTACAGGGGATGAGTGGGAAAAGGGTAGAAAGAAGCAAGTACAGTACAGGAATGGGGTGGTGGGATAAGGAGGGGGTGATCCTTCTCCGAGGATGTAATCTGTACAGTTCTGACTCTTAAACCAGAGGAATGCTTCACATATCCAAAAAATAAACAATCAAAATCAACCAGATGTGGGACAATTCTAAATGGAACACAAACAGTAAGAAATGGACCTGTTTCATAAATTAATAACATAACCACACCAAAAAAGGTAGAGAGGAAAAGAACTGACCTAGGTTACCTTGGAAAACAGTTCTAGTGTATATAATGAGAGCCAGGTTTCTCACTATCCAAAAAAGTAAATACAAAAAAGAAAGGAGGAAGACTAGAATGAATCCTGTGCTGTAAAACTAGAATCAGAAGTATCATATGAACTCATAATTTTTAATGTACTTCATATACAGACTAGTAAATACAGAATTAATGAACATGTATGTGCATGCGAGTTAGTCCAGTTTATACAATATACACATATCCACTAACAGGGTCTAGAAGTAATGACACTCCAAAAGCAATGAATACATCTAACACCCAAATACTGATTTTTAAATACCATTCTTGAATAAAAGGAATTAGAGCTTCTTCGAGAAGTATTTGTTTTCAGGGCTGGGACACAGAAAATACAAAATAGTGTTCAACAACTTACAGTACAAAGAAAGAAAAAGAAAAGAAAATGCTCCCCAGAGGATACATGTTAAAAAGCTAGAGGAGCCAACTTTACTTAAAAGACTTCACAAGATAAGCAAACTTTGAACTGAGTTTCAAAGTGTGAGTAGGAACTTGCCAAGTAGATTGCATTCAATAGCATGTATTAGACTGGTGTAAATGTAATTGCAGTTTTGGATCATGAATTTTAAAGCATTATAACTAGGCTCAAAAACATCTTTATTAATCAAAACAGGACCCATTATAATCAACACATTTTTATCAGTGAGAATTAAGTTTGTTTATTTCTGTAGCGTAAAAATGCATGCCTTGTGAATCAACGATCTCTTGGAAAGCATTTTCTGCCTCCTGCTGGTTGTGGAAGCATTTTCCCTACAAAAAGTTTTGAGATGCTTTAAGAAGTGGTAGTCAGTTGGTGAGAGGTCAGGTGAATACTGTGGATGAGGCAAAACTTCGTAGTCCAATTTGTCAACTTTTGAAGCACTGGTTGTGCAACGTGCAGTTGGGCATTGTTGTGGAGAAGAATTGGGCCCTTTCTGTTGACCAATGCCAGCTGCAGGTATTGCAATTTTCAGTGTATCTCATTGATTTGCTGAGCATACTTCTCAGATGAAATGGTTTCACCAGGATTCAGAAAGCTCTAGTGGATCAAACAGGCAAAAGATCACCAAACAGTGAGCACGACCTTTTTTGGGGGCAAGTTTGGCTTTGGGAAGTGTGCTGGAGCGTCTTCTCAGTCCAACGACTGATGTGGTCGTTGCTGATTGTCGTATAAAATCCATTTTTCATTGCACGTCATAATCCGATTGAGAAATGGTTCGCTGCAGTTGTGTAGAATAAGAGATGACACTTCAAAATGACAATTTTTTCTGATTTGTGGTCAGCTTACAAGGCACACACTTATCGGGCTTTTAACCTTTCCAAGTGCCAAATGATGGTAGAATAGTTGACACTGAGTTCTTCGGCAACTTCTTGTGTAGCCGTTAAAGTGGATCAGCTTCAATGATGGCTCTCAACTGGTCGTTGTCAACTTCCAATGGCTGGCCACTGTACTCATCTTCAAGGCACTTGTCTCCTTTGCAAAATTTCTTGAACCACAACTGCACTGTATGTCTGTTAGCAGCTCCTGGCCCAAATGTGGTGTTGATGTTGTGAGTTGTTTCCACTACTTTACAACCCATTTTAAACTCAAATAAGAAAATCACTTTTGGTCTAACTTCATTTCCATGGTTTAAAATAAATATAAAATAAACAGCTAGTAATAAGTCATTAGCAAAAATAAAGCAAGAAATGAGCATTAAAATGATGTATAACACAACCACATTTATTTATGTATTCCAATATCAAGTGGGAAAGTTCAACAAAGCAAAATGGCAACTGCTTTTGCACCAACCTTATATAAAAGCCAGGAATCATGAAATACCATGGGTATGCTGCTGCTGCTGCTAAGTCACTTCAGTTGTATCCGACTCTGTGTGACCCCATAGACGGAAGCCCACCAGGCTCCCCCATCCCTGGGATTCTCCAGGCAAGAACACTGGAGTGGGTTGCCATTTCCTTCTCCAATGTGTGAAAGTGAAAAGCAAAAGTGAAGTCGCTCAGTCGTGTCCGACCCTTAGCGACCCCACGGACTGCAGCCTACCAGGCTCCTCCATCCATGGGATTTTCCAGGCAAGAGTACTGGAGTGGCTTGCCATTGCCTTCTCCGACCATGGGTATAAAAGAAACTATTTAATTTAAGACCTCTGAAACACAAGGTACAAGAGAACAAATGATAGATAGAGAATGAAGGTGAAACACTAGGCAGGGATTCTATCACCTTAAGAGGAGGCTTCAGGTAATTAGGTAAGGAGTTCCAACTTTATTTAATAAGTGATAGAATCTCCTAAAGGGTTTCAAGCTTGAGAGAAACATAAAACAGGTATGCATTTTCAAAATGGATCAGATAATGTGTGTTTGCTGAATATATCTAGTATTTCATAACTGACAAAAAAATGTCATAAATCGAACGATTTACTGAAAACAAAAAATGGTCAGAGGATTTAGCATAGTCAATGAAGCAGAAGATGTTTTTCTGGAATTCCCTTGCTTTCTCTATGATCTAATGAATGTGGGCAATTTGATCTCTGGTTCCTCTGCCTTTTCTAAACTCAGCCTATACATCTAGAGGGCTTCCATGGTGGCTCAGATGGTAAAGAATCTGCCTGCAATACAGGAGACTTTGGTTCAATCCCTGGGTTGGGAAGATCCACTGAAGAAGAGAACGGCAACCCACTTCAGTATTCTTGCCTGGAGAATTCCCTGGACAGAGGAGCCTGGTGGGCTACAGTCCATGGGGTCGCAAAGAATCGGACACGACTGAGAAACTTTCACATCTGGAAACTCTCGGTTCACACACTGCTAAAGGCTAGCTTGCAGGATTTTGAGCATAACCTTGCTAGCATTTGAAATGAGTGCAATTTTCTGGCAGTTTGAACATTCTTTGGCATTGTCCTTCTTAGGGATTGGAAAGAAAACTGACATTTTCCAGTCCTGTAGCTACTGCTGAGTCTTTCAAATTTGCTGACACACTGAGTGCACCACTTTAACAGCAACATATTTTAGGATTTTAAATACCTCAGCTGGAATTCCATCACCTCCACTAGCTTTGTTTGTAGTAGCGCTTCCTAAGGCCTGCTTGACTTCACACACCAGGATGCCTGGCTCTAGGTGAGTGACCACACCATTGTGGTTATCCTAGTCATTAAGATCTTTTTGGTATAGTTCTTCTGTGTATTCTTGTTACCTCTTACTATACTAATAGCCTATAAGAGCTTATAGTAAACACATTACAATGGCTATGTATTAGGGAAAGAGAATAAAACAAAAACAACTGAAAGGGGCAAAACATAATTTAAAAAAAACAAATAAGGTCTTTGTGTGGATAACTAATACAATTGTGAGCCAAAGAACATAATTAACTATATGTACCTGAATTAAAATTAGTAAACAAAATTATATATCCCATCTTTTATTTTGCCCTATAGAGAGGCAATTTAAGATATTTACACAACTGAATTTAGTATTTACTTACATGCATGTAAAATAATTTTGTAAACACCATATTCTGACCTGTTCCATACTTGCATATTCAACATCTTTCTTTCCTTAACCAACTTTACCCATCCTAAAAACACACCATGTGATTTCTCGGCACCCTCCCAAAGGTTCTTGGTTTAATGAAAATCAGAGCACACTCATGTAAGTGCAACACATAAATATCATTTGTTATGTATAACACACATTAAAAAGTTTAGTATTCTATTAGAAAATTATTTCATTTTCATTAAAAATAATTTTCACTGGTAATCACTTTATACCACATTATGATAAACACCACAAGAGGGAGCTTTGGTCCACCAACTAAACACTGATTAATGTATGCAGAACACAAACATAGTAATACTCTAGGAAGAAGACCAGAGAACCCAAGAGATGTTACATTTTAGTTGGGTAGACAGGGTATACAAACCTAGATAGAAAAAAGTGGTCTGTGAAGTACAGCATGAATTCTAAGTGAGTAACATTATGGACATTATGAGAGAGAGTGATCGGTCAGGTTAGCATTATCAGAGAAAACTTTCCACATGAGGTAAAAAAATCAGAGCTGAGCTTGAAGAATATGGATCACTGATGACAATCAATAAAAGTGAATATCAAATAGGTGGCATAAATAAGTTAAGAAGTAAAGAGAAAAGAAAATCAGCTTTATTCAAAATAAAAGACTTGACAAGATAATTAACAAGAATACATAGAAATAAAACATGATCTCTCCCAATCAGGAATTACTGCCAGGAATTATAGCACACTTACAGAGAGATCATTATAAACATGAACTAGTTTTGACTGGTAGCAAATGTTTGTCAAAATTCTATGAGGAAGATGATTACTTATCTGATTTCTTATTTCTCTTGAATTCACCAAATCTACAAAGTATTCTACAACTAGATGAATGATTTAGTAAAGGAAATGTTTTGATTTAGATATTTTATTACCTTGTTTGAGTCATTACAGAGTAAAACTAAATTTATATATTTTTTAAATTATGAAGTCTAGATATGTTGTTTTCTTTTTGTCTCTTAAAAAACTAGCATTTAAAAAAACAAAACTCGCTTGTTACTTACTTCATCCATCTTCATACATGTGCCAAAATCTGCTAATTTTAGATGTCCATGTTTATCCAAGAGCATGTTGTCAGGCTTCACATCTCTGTGAATTAAACCCATGGAGTGTATGGCATCTAAAGCAAGAACAACTTCAGCAGTATAAAATTTGGCCCATTTTTCAGGTACATCATAGTTACTCATAAGGTTTACAAGGTCTCCACCAGGCATGTATTCCATTACCATGTACAGATACTTATCATCTTGAAAGGCACAAAAGAGCTGGAAAACAAAACAAGAAGGGAAAAAAGTTTAAAAAAAGAAAAGAGGGACTTCCCTGGTGGTCCAGTGGCTCAGACTCTGCACTTCAATGCAGAGAGCCTGGGTTCGATCTCTGGTCAGGGAACTAGATCCCACATGCCACAGCTAAGACCCAATGCAGCCAAATAAATAAAAATATTAAAAAAAAAAAACTAGAACTATTAACAGAAAAAAATCCCAAAATCAATACTGCTAATGAAAAAGACAAATTACTGTAAAACCAACAGAGAGTTAAACTTTATGAAATCTTGACTTTAGATTTGGGTATCTTTAATGCAGAACCAGTTATCAGCTAAAACTATTATATGGATATCTTCTTCATGCTTAACTAACAAAATATGCATAAATGTATCATTTTCCCTCTTGGAAAATACAGGAATCTATTTAAATAGACATATTTTAAAAGAGAAACAGAATAAGAAAGAGGACTATAAAAGGTAATGACAAAAGAATCCATAATAAAATAGCCCAACTTTCTGCAAATAAATTCCTGCACATAACTCACAAAGCAGAGAGCCGAGTAGGCAGTTTAGAAACACCTAAGATACCAGATTCAATACACACCAGAAGAGGGAATAAGTCCCATACCACTGGGAAGAGTTAATTCGTATCCACATATGGGACAGGGCCTTCTCTATTCCTTTCCCCATCATCCTGTTCATAATCAATAGCAATTGGCAGTGCTAACTGCACTCAGACTAAAGCAGTGGCACTGGGACCTGAGAAAAAGGACACCAAGCTAGGGGATTTGCTGGGGCATAGTTATCAGGGTCTCCTAATAAATCAGGTGAGAATAGGACTAATATTATTAGCACCAGAACTAGTAACAAGGCACCTAAGATTGGTCCCGACCCCCAGGAGAGACAAGAAACCACAAATTCAGAAGGAAAGGTATCTGTATATTCTACCCAACAACATGTCCCACCCCTTCCTGAAAGCACACAACATAAACAGAAAAGATTTCCACAAACAGGAAAAAGAACAAAAACAAGAATAGTTATCTGAGGAGGTTTTACAAATAGCAGAAGAATGAGGAGAAGAAAAAAGCAAGAAAGACAGGGAAAGGTACATTCAATTAAAGAGTTCCAAAAAATAGCTAGAAGAGACAAGGCCTTCTTCAACGAACAATGCTTAATAAGACAAAAACAACAAAAGGTGAAAGACTAGAGATCTCTTCAGGAAAATTGGAAACGTCAAGGGAGCATTCCACCCAAAGATGGGCACAGTAAAGGATAAAGGTGGTAGAGACCTAGTAGATGCTGAAGAGATCAAGAAGAGATGGAAAGAGTACACGGAAGAACTGTATAAAAAAGATATTAATGAACTGGATTACTACGATGGTGTGGTTAGTCACCCAGAGCCAGACATTACAAAGTGCGAAGTCAAGTGGGCCTTAGAATGTATTGCTGTTAATAATATAGCTAGTGGATGTAATGAAATTCCATCAGAACTATTCAAATCCCTAAACGAAGATGCCACCAGGGTTTTTCATTCATTATGTCAGCAAATCTGGAAGACCCAGCAGTAGTCACAGGACTGGAAAATCCTCATCCCAATTCCCAAGAAGGGTAGTACCAAAGACTGTGCTAAACATCAGACAATTGCACTCATCTCCCATGCTAGTAAAGTGAAAGTGAAGTCACTCAGTCGTGTCTGACACTTTGCAACCCCATCGACTATAGCCTACCAGGCTCCTCCATCCATGGAATTTTCCAGGCAAGAGTACTGGAGTGGGTTGCCATTTCCTTCTCCAGGGCATCTTCCCAATCCAGGGATCGAACCCAGGTCTCCCGCATGCTAGTAAGGTCATGCTTAAAATCTTACATGCTAGGCTTCAGTATTACGCGAACCAAGAACTTCCAGATGTCCAAACTGGGTTTAGAGAAGGAAGAGGACCTAGAAATCAAATTGCCAGCATTCGCTGTATTATAGAGAGAGCAAGAGAATTTCAGGAAAATATCTGTTTCCATCAACTACACTAAAGCCTTTGACTGTATGGATCATGACAAACTGTGGGAAGCTCTTAGAGAGATGGGAATACCAGATCATCTTACCTGTCTTCTGACAAACCTGTATGCAGGTCAAGAAGCAACAGTTAGAACCCTGTATGGAACAACTGATTGGTTCAGGATCAAGAAAGAAGTATGACAGGGCTGTCTGCTGTCACCCTGTTTGTTTAACGTACAAGCTGAGCACATCATGAGAAATGCCAGGCTGGATGAGTTGCAAGCTGGAATCAAGACAAGCAGGAGAAACATCAACAACCTCAGATATGTGGATGATACCACTCTAATGGCAGAAAGCGAAGAGGAACTAAAGAGCCTCTTGATGAGGGTGAAAGAGGAGAGCAAAAAAGCTGGTTTAAAACTCAACATTCAAAAAACTAAGATCATGGCATACAGACAGAAGGGGGAAAGATGGAAGTGATGACAGACTTCCTCTTCTTGGGCTCTAAAATCACTGCGGACGGTGACTGCAGCCATGAAACCAGAAGACAGTTGTTTCTTGGCAGGAAAGCGATGACAAACCTGAACAGTTCTTTGAAAAGCAGAGACATTACACTGCCGGAAAAGATCCATGTAGTCAAGGCTATGGTCTTCCCAGTGGTAAGGTACAGTTGTGAGAAGCTGGAATGTGAAGAAGGTAGAACGCTAAAGAATTGATGCCTTTGAACTGTGGTGCTGGAGAAGACTCCTGAAAGTCCTTTGGACAGCAAGGAGATCAAACCAGTCAATCTTAAGGGAGATTAACCCTGAATATTCACTGGAAGGACTGATGCTGAAGCTCCAGTATTTTGGTCATCTGATGTGAACAGACAACTCATTAGAAAAGTCCCTGATACTGGGAAAGATCAAGGGCAGGAGAAGAGGGCGTCAGAGGACGAGATGGCTGGACCGCCTCACTGATGCAATGAACATGAACTGGCAAACTCCGGGAGATGGTGAGGGACAGGGAGACCTGGCATGCTGCAGTCCATGGGGTCACAAAGAGTTGGACAGGACTGGGCAAATGAACAACAATAAGAATTAACAATTGAGAAAAACCAGTATCATGAAATAGAAGCAAAGCAATTCAAGAAACAGAAAGTTAACAGTCAAGGAAATGCTTAAATAGGACAAATTAAGAACAGCTCTAAAAATATAAAAACCAATAGCCTCAGAAGAGTAACAAGTCACATGAAGTAAACAACAGGATGATAGGGGAAAAAGCCGAAGCTTTGGCATTAAATATACAACTAATGATAAGAGAAAAACAAATTACAAAGCAAGAAAATTGAGCAAAGTAACTTTCTCTCTCTGAAGTCATTGAAAGATTCAGAGATGAAAAACAGAGCAAAGTTAGCAAGGTTCCAACATCCAGCTAAATGCAGTCTGGAAGAGAGAACATAGACCAGAAGAAAAAGAAAAAATAAATAGCAAACAAAAACTTCCAGAAATGAATAAAGTTAAAAATCTAGATTGAAAGGACAGCAAATGAAACAAAGAGAAACTAAGATAGCGCTAAACTCTCAGAAACCCAACAAAAAAATTCTAAAAGTTTACAAAGACAAAAAGTATCTTATGTACAAAATCCAAATCATATTGTTAACAAACATTTCAGCCAACAGAGAATACAAAAAACACAGATATAGCTTTAAAAATGTGAAGGAAAAAAATTTCGATTCTAGAATATGGCAGTCTAAAAAAACCCCAATAAAATGGCAAAATAAATATGTATTACATCATACGTGCATATTCTTAGAAATCTGATAACAAACCACTTCTGAAAGAACTGCTCAAGGAAAATGGTTTGACAAAATGAATAAATCCAAGTAAGAGAATTATGTGAGACATAAGAAATAAAGGGGACAAATAAAATAATCTAGAAAAGTTTATTAAATATAATTACTGATACAAAATTAAATACTTTGAGAGAGTCAAGTCAAAATTAGAATAATTTTTAAATGAAAGGTGGTGAGATGCAGAGAAGAAAGGGACAAAAAGACATGATAAGGCTGGTTACCAGATTGAGAAGGGGGTATGTATGTGTGTGTAAGTGTCATACTATTAACATTAAATGGCGAAAGGAAAGCCGTATATAAATGTATGTGTGTAGTGTAACACTAAATAGCAAAAGGAAAGATGGTTATTAATGGAGAGACACTCATGTTCCTGGAGAGAAAGTCAGTATCATAAAGATGACAATTCTCTTCAAACTGATCAACAGAATCAATACAAACTCTATATCCCAGCAAGTTATTTCCCAGAAATCAACAAACCAATAATAAAATTTACATGGAAATGCAAATAATCCAAAAGAGCCAAAAATATCTTATAACAGAACGAAGCATCACAATTTCAAACCTCAATACAAAATGACTATATCTAAACAGTACTGGTATGGTATAAGGATAGATATACAAATCAATGGAACAGAAGTGACAGTCTAGAAATAGCCCTTATACTTATAGGTAAAATATATATATATATATATACACACACACACACATACACACAAAGGTGTCAGAGCAATTTAGTGGGAAAAGTACAGTCTTCCTAATGAATGGTGTTTGAATAACTGGATATTCACAGGCAAAAATATGAACATTTTTAGGCCCCTATTTCACATCATACTCGAAAATTAAGTCAAAATAGATCACAGGACTAAATTTATGAGCTGAAACTATAAAAATCTTATGAAAAAACAAAGGAAAAAT
Organism: Moschus berezovskii; assembly: GCF_049115385.1. Taxonomy (NCBI): domain Eukaryota; kingdom Metazoa; phylum Chordata; class Mammalia; order Artiodactyla; family Moschidae; genus Moschus; species Moschus berezovskii. Next base: position 20,414,356 of record NC_142470.1, read on the forward strand.
ATTTATCACCTTAGATTAGGCAAAAATTTCTTCTAACATAAAAAAATTGGCAAAATGAAAAACTGGCCTAAGATTTGATCAAAATTAACATTTTCTGGCTTCAGAAAATCATATTAGAAGAGGCAAAGACAAATCACAGATTGAAAAGAAATACTAACAAGTGATATATATGATAAATTATCTAAACTATGCAAAGGACTCCTACAACTCAACAGGAATATAACCAACATAATCTTTTAAAGGGTAAAAATCTGAACACACATTTCACCAAAGAAGATACAAGAGTGGTCAATAAGCACATGAAAAGGCGCTCACTATCATTAGTCATTAGTCAAGTTAAAACCATAATGAGATCTCACTTTACACACACCAGAATGACTATAATAAGAAGAAAGACAGAATATCAAGTGTTGGCAAGAATACGGAGAAACTGGAACCTCATATATGCCGATAAGAATGTAAAATGGCACAGCAAGTTCAGGTAATAGTATGGCAAATTCTTTAAAAGTTAAACACAAATTTAGCACACAACTAAGACTCCATTCCTAGGCATATATCCAAGAGAAATGAAGTAAGTCCACAAAAGACTTATGTGCAAATGTTCACAGCAACATATTCACTATTTATAATAGTTCAAAGTGGAAGCAATTCAAATGCACATCAAATGGTAAATGGACAAAGATAATGGAGTATCCACATAACTCCTTCCCCCTCAACTGAGTATTCTGCAATACAACTATGATGCCAAGTACTTAAGAGTTAGCATCAGACACCACAAATTAAGAGCCCAGTTTTTCACATGACTGCCCTCACTTTAGACATTAGCTGTACTTCTGTACCTTGAGAGTCCCCAAGCCACCAGCATTTCTGGTTAACTACAAATTCTGGAGTTTCCATGACTCACTCAGGTTCAATAATTCACTGGGTTAACTCACAGAATTCAGGAAAGCACCACACTTTTGACCACAGTTTTACTGTAAAGGATACACATAAGGTTAGGTCTGGGAGGCAACAGAGCTTCTGTATCTTCTCCTTGTGGAATCAGGGTGAATCACCATCCCAGTACATCAATGTCTTTACCAACCAAGAAGCTCCATTGAGTGTCAATGTCTGCAGCTTTTATTAGGATTTCATTACATAGGTACAATTAACTATATCATTGGGCATGTGATTAAACTCAATTTCCAACCTCCTTCTAGTACTCCTAGCATGGGCTGAGAGTTCTAATCCTCTAATCATGTGCTCATTTCTTTCTAATGATCAGCCCCCATCTCATCCAGTTCAGTCAGTTCAGTCGCACAGTCATGTCCGACTCTTCGTGACGCTACGGACTGCAGCAACTGGCTTCCCTGTCCATCACCAACTCTCAGAGCTTACTCAAACTCATGTCCATCTCATCCAAAAGTTATCAAAATGCCAACAGGAGTTGCCTCATTAGCATAAGACAGGAAACTGAAGAGTTTTTGAAGCTCTGTGCTAAGAACAAGGAACAAAGACTCTTGATTAAACCACATATAATATAAACCAAAAGACAGACAACATGTTGTATGATTCCATTTACCTGAAATGTCTAGGCAAGGCAAATCTACAGAGATAGGAAGCATACCTGTGGTTGCCTGGGGCTGGAGGGGAATGGGAAATGACTTTAGGTATAAGTGATCATTTGGGGACGATGAAGCTGTTCTAAAACTCAGATTTCAGTGATGTATGTGGCCTGTGACCTGAACTACTAGGTAACCAAGTGGGGGATTATTTCTAGATATTTGTAGAAGTATTCTACTCAAGAAGAAATAACTCAACTGGAATATTACCATTTTGCAATCTTTACAAAATTAACAATTTCAACACAGCACAGACACCTGGTAAAATAACAACAGTAAGAGATAGCCAGACTTTAGCCTTCTGAAAGAATAAAACATTACCCATGAAGCTGTCCTGCCACGCTCCCCATCACATCTGACTGTGATCAAGCCTTTATATTTAATCACCAACTAACAAAAACATAAATGAGAGCAACATGTCAAAACTACACCACAGGATGAAATCAGCAAAAACCAGGTTTCTTCACCAAGTGGCACAAGAGAAAAAAAGCTAAAAGTAAAGTGTTTAGGAATATACTTAGTTGGATGTGTGAAACTATAAAAGAAAGCAGGTAAGTGTTTACTAAAAAGAAAGGACACTAGAAAGCACCCAAAGAACACAGCAAACTTGATATACAGGTGGATTAAAAAAGAAAAAGTTCTCTCAGCAAAAATATTATTTTTAATGTGTAATATTCATCTATTAAATTTAAATTACACTAAGAATATAGCTCTAAAAAATACAGATAGTTCAAAGATTTATATTGTACCATAATCTATATTTAAAAAGTTAAAAGGGTATAGGAACAAATTATGGGGGCCTTCATACAATTAAGCACTTAATAACCATTAAAAAAAAGGGGCTAAGAAAAGGGGGGGGCTAATATTTGCAATACTGCTTGCAATAATCAACTAAAATTGATTATAGGCTTATTTATGACCCATTATTTTCACTGCAAGGTAGACAGATCCCTAACAGAAATGTGTGAACCTATGTGCCAAAAATATGAAAGAAAATTGAGCACATTATTTGTAATAGCCAAAAGGCAGAAATAACCCAGGTATCCATGAATTGAAAAATAAATAAAATGTGGTGGATCCATACAACAGAATATTATTCACCCATAATAAAAAGAATCAAGTGCTGATACAAGCTGTAACATGAAAATACGTTGAAATATGTTCAACATAAGCATGTTGAAAATATTATGCTAAATAAAAAAAGATGTCACAAAATACCACATACTGTATGATCGCATTTTCACAAAATATTCAGAATAGGGAAATCTACAACACAGAAAGCAGATGAGTGGTTGCCACTGGGCAGGAAAGACTCGGAGTAACTGCTAACTGGTTCAAGGTTTCTTTTTGTGATAAAAGTGTTCTATAATTAGGTAGCAGTGATGACTGACTGCACAACTCCATATATACACTGAAAATTACAGAAAACTAAATAAATAAATAGAAATAAGTCAGTTATTTTGACAAGTTTTCCCAGTCACACATTTTATACATATAAATATGATGGTACATGAAATGTGCTTTACCAGAGGTAAACAAATGATAACCAGGATTATAATCTATTACTTTTTCAACTGTGCAATGTTTCACTATTGATATGCTTCCACAAATTCATTAACCATCTCAGTAGACAGTTTTTACAGGTCTACTCCACAGAATTAAAGATCAAAGATATAAATTTACAAAATGAAACTAGAACTGGCAATTAATCTGTTACTATGAAAGCAATTTAAAACTAAAAGTGGATTAATACTTTGCTACCATCACTTCTTAATCAAGTAGATTACCATGATATATAATTTGCTACAAAAAATTTAGTATTAACTAAACATATCAGGAATTTCTAGCTACTGGCTACATTTAAAAAATAAAGTGAGGAGGAAGGGTGAAGTTCAACATCACAGAAAAAAAGCAATGGTAATGAGTTTTTAAAATACATGGTCATCAATGAAGCAAATCTTTTATCTCCAAGTAGCCTTCCACAAACACAGTATCAAACTTGTGGATCATTTAAGCATACTGAACATGCTCTGATATATATCTAAGTTTACTCATGACATCTGACCAAAAATGTCTGTAGAATTAGCTATTAGCACACACAAAAAAATTTAGAAAACCAAAGCTAGTGAGGAATATAACTGAAAAAAAGGCAAAATAGACTTATTTCACAGTCAAATAAAAGGCTGAATTAGGAATCCCAATACTGTCTTACACTAGGAAACACATAAAGGACTGAAACAGAATTTTCAAAAATTTTAATGTAGAATTTTTTCTCCTTTTCAAGATAAACTAATTATTATTCTTATCATACAATCGTACAAATCATGAGAAAGAGTAAGTGGGGGACAATGGCATACTGGTAACTCAATTCTTTAAAAAGGAATTTAAAAAGACAAACTTGCAAGTATTATTTGTTTCTGTACAATTTACATCATACCTATCATGTCTAAATGACATACTGCTTTAGAAGATTAAACAAGTGTAATGAATCAGATCTTATTAAAAATAACTGCACTGTCATGTGAATGAGATATAGGACTTTCAGAATGCAAAATCAATTCTAACTAATAATAGGCACTTATAAAAAAGGGAAATAAACATATAAAAAGTTAGTCTGCTTACCTGAACCACCCAGGGACTGTTGGCAAAGGCCATGATATCTCTTTCCTCCCAGAAAAAAGCAGAATCTGATCTTTTTATCATTTCAAACTTACTAAGAAGCTTCATAGCGTAAACTTTCTGTGATGCCTTATGACGAACCTGTTGATTTTTAAAACACAAGAATTAATACTTTAATTTTATGAGAAAATATGCTGTTCTTCAAGATTTAGTTACCAAAAAAAAAAAAAAGATCCTTAGCTAACAAAATGCAAAAACATAACATTTTTAATGAGAAGAGAAACTTCCCAACACCCTAAATTTTTCATGAAATATACAATACCTTTAAATGCTAAACTCACTATAAAACTACCTCATTTCACCTAAATAAAATCGAATTCATGAAGCTTCATTCCTTCATGTTAAGTAAGCTAACCAATTTAAAGAATAAAACGTTGTTAAATGAAAAAATTGTAAGATATGTACATGTATCCATCACGATTTGAACACAAGAACCTAATAAATTTAGATACCAAGGGTTATTTGTGATTTTGTTAAGTCATCCTTACTTCTTTTTAGGTATCTTATTTAAAAGGCTATTTTTTTTTTAAAAAAGGGGGAGAACCACCAATAATATAATTATTTGATCAGTTCTTACCTTTTTCATTAGACTGCTAATTCCATAAGGGCAAGGACAACATCTATTTTTGACCATCATTTTAATCCTAGAATATAACATAGCAAACTCTACCACAGAACCAATAAATATTTAATGAATGTTTATAATAGTTTACATCTATTAGATAATCAATAATAAAGAGTTAACTGCTAACATTTACACTTGAACTACCTAATAGGATGTCCAAAACTGAACTCCACATCTTCACCCCTCAATTTATTCCTCCTAGAGTTTCTATTTCAATAAACAGCATATTCATTCTCCTAACTCCTCTGGCTAAAAACCTCTGGCTCCTCTTTTTCTCATACAGCTCATCAGCAAATCACATCAGTCCTACCTTCAAACAGTCTCCAAAACCAACCATTTCTAACTATCTCCACTGATACCACGTTGGTCTGACAGTTTTTGCAGACCTTGTTTTACTGCACTTTGATTTACTGTACTTTGTATATATTACATCTTTTTTTTACAGACTGAAGGTTTGTGGCAACACTGTTCAGCAAATCTGCTGGTGCCATTTTTCCAACAGCATTTGCTCAGTTCATATCTCTATGTCACATTTTGGTAATTCTCACAATAATTCAGACTTTCTCATTGTATTGTATTTGTTACAGTGATCTGGTATCAGCAATTGTTCTGGGGTGCCACAAACCACACTCATATAAGACAGTAAACTTAAATGCTGTGTGTGTTCAGACTGTTCCACTGACCTACTATTCCCCTATTTCCCTCACGCTGGGCTTCCCTATTCTCTGAGACACAACGATATTGAAATTAAGCAAATTAATAATGCTACAAAGGCCTGTGGGTGCTCAGATGAGGGAAGGGTTGCGCATCTCTCATTTTCAAGCAAAAGCTAGAAAGGATTAGGCTCAGTAAGATAGGCATGATGAAGGAAAGCTGAGGCAGGTTGAAAGCTAGGCCTCCTGCACCAGTGAGCCAAGTTGTGAATGCAAAGAAAAAGTTCTTGAAGGAAATTAAAAGTGCTACTCCAATGAACACATAAATGATAAGAAAGCAAAACAGCCTTATTGTTGATATGGATGAAGTTTTGGTGGTCTAAATAAAAGATCAAATCAGCAACAACATTCCCATAAACCAAAGCCTAATCCAGAGCAAGGCTCTAACTGTCTTCAGTTCTGTGAAGGCTGAGAGAGATAAGGAAGCTATAGAAGAGATGTCTGAAGATAGCAGAAGTTGGTTGCCCATGAACTTTCCTCATTGTATCAAAGAGCAGGGTGACACAGCAAGTGCTAATGTAGGAGCTGCTGCAAGTTATCCAAAGGATCTAGCTGAGATAACCATTCCAAAAATTCCAGAGCCTGTAAGAATTATGCCAAATCTACTGATGGTGCTCTATAAATGGAACAACAAAATCTAGATGTCAGCACATCTGTTGACAACATGGTTTACTGAATATTTTAAGCCCACTAGTGAGATCTATGCTCAAAGAAAAAGATTCCTTTCAAATTATTACTGTTCATTAACAATGTACCTGGTCACCCGAGAGCTCGGATAGAAATGTACAATGATATTAATGTTATTTTCATTCCTGCTAACTCAACATCAATTCTGAAGCCCATGGATCAAAGAGTTATTTCAACTTTCAAGTCTTACTATTTAAGAAAAACATTGTGTAAGTCTATAGCTGCCACAGATAGTGATTCAGCTGATGGATCCAGGCAAAGTCAACTAAAAACCTGGAAAGCATTCACCACTCTGTATGCCATGAAGAACATCTGTGATTCATGGGAAGAGGTCAAAATAGCAACACTAACAGGAGTTCAGAAGAAGTTAATTCCAACCCTCACTGCTGACTGTGAGGAGTTCAAGACTCAGTGAAGGAAGTAACTACAGATGTGGTGGAAATAACCTCATTGTTCTCTACCCGAGAACTCAATTTGTTTTCTTCTAAGAAGACATCATAACTTGCAATTTTTGCTTCCTTGTATTGTCTGAGTCCCATATTAGAATGTAAGCTCAACAAAGGTAGGGATTATTCAAAGAGGAAATACCAAAGGTATACCAGAGAGCAACTGCTATGCAACTGATAACAAAACAGGGACACCAGATGTTAAACAGTATTACAGAGACATTCAATTTCTAGCCAAAAAAAAAAGAGTGAAGAAACCCTGATGGTTTCCTGGGCATCCAGGCAAGACATCTTAGGAGAAAGAACCATGCTCTAAAGCAAGGCCTACTCTAGCACCACCTAACAAAAGTTTTATAATACCAAATCCTAAAATATCAAAAAGGGAGTAGAGTTTGGAGGTACAGTCTTTAAAAGGACTTGGGAACAACTTGGTCTTTAAACACATCTACATTTACAAAGTAAAACACTAAGGCTCCAAAGTTAAAAGGTTATCAGCAAGTAACTAGACAGCTTATTAAAATGAAAACCAACACGTATGAAAGAAAAACAAAATCCAGAGTCTCTATCATATATCTAAAAGGACCAGTTCTTAATTTAAAAATTACCTGAAAGGCAAAAAGAAAAATGTGACTCATTATCAAGAAAAAAGCAGTCAACAGAAAACAGCCCCAAAAGACACTGGATTTATCTAACAAACACATTAAATATCTCTTTCAAATCTGCTCAAAAGCCTAAAAGAAAGTATGTTAAAGGAAAAAAGGAAAAGACAGTTTCAATGAATGAACAGAAGGAAAAACCAACAGAAAAATGGAAACTATTAAAAAAAAAAAAAGAACCAATTGGAAATTCTATAACTAAACAATAACTAAAACAGAAAATTCTTTGGATGGGCTTAACAGAGACTGGAGATGAAAGGACATTCAGTATATGAGGGAGGTTCAAGAGGGAAGGGATAGCCTATGGCTGATTCATGTTGATGTATGGCAGGAACCAATAATATGGTAAAGCAATTGTCCTCCAATTAAAAATAGATAAATTTTTTTAAAAAGAAGAACATTCAGTGAACCTAAATACAAATCAATCTGAAGAATAAAGAGAAAAATGAATAAATGAAAATGTATACAGACTTAGGGGCCTATGAGACAATTTTAAAGTCTAAAGTATGTGCAAATATAAATGGGCTAAACATACAATTCATAGGCAGAAATTATCAATTAATTAAAAAGCAGCATTGGTGGTACAGTGGTGAGCATAGTTGGCTTCCAGAATTAATTAAAAAGCAAAACAGAGCCTCATATATTTTAAATATAACATCAAGTATGCTAAAAATAAAAAGAAAAGGATAAACCATTCAAACAGCAAGGATGAGAAAGTAGAACAATATTAATAATAGACAAAATAGACAACAAGGTCAAGAGATAAAGAAGATAATTCAGAAAAAAAGAAGTATAATTCATCAGGAAGAATTAAAAATTCTAAATATGCTTGCATCTAATAAATGAGCTTAAAACTTCATTAAGCAAAAACTGACAGAACTAAAGAAAGAAGCAGGCAAATACTAATTTCAGCTGGGAATTTTAACATCCCTTTTCAGTACTTAATATAACAAATAAATAAAACATCAATATGGATAGAACGAAAACATAGCCCAGGATAAAAACTGCTCAATCATATTATACTTTAAAAGTTTTTATATCAATGGGTTATATCACTCTTAAAGTATTTTGACATAAGTTTACATGAAAAGAATCCTATATGCAAAGGGCCAAATAAATTATGATGAGGGTCATAGATTATATTCGTTTTCTATATCAAACTATTAACCTGAAATAACAATTCCTTCTATTTGTATGGTGCTATGCCTTTTACAGAATGATGGAAATAAATACACGGGAAAGCAATACGAAAACATGAGTGCGAGAGTGTGGGATTAGGGAATGAATGATTCTAGTCCATGCCCTTCCCCAGAAAAAAGACAAGATTTTTACTTATCGAATTATAGCAAAACAAATGCTCATGGCAGCAAAGCTTTTAATAAAAGTTCTTTTTTTTTAGTTTATGTTATTAAAAAGAGACAGCTAAGGTACTCTCTCTTCTGTACTTATGCCATCCTTCAAACATTCACTTATTCTAAGAGCAAATTAGATTTTGAATGTTTCTTAACTTCATTAGAGAAAGCAATCATATATCAGTAATAACCAATTAATTTATACCCTAATATTATTTATGCCTGATCCAGACCATGACAAGAGTTTTAAGAATCATGCTATAAAGAACAGGAATGCCAAAGAATGTTCAAACTACTACACAGTTATGCTCATTTCACATGCTAGCAAAGTAATGCTCAAATTCCTTCAAGCAAGCTTCAACAGTACATGAACCAAAAACTTCCAGATGTACAAGGTGGATTTAGAAAAAGCAGAGGAACCAAAGATCAAACTGCCAGCATCCATCGGATCATAAAAAAAAAGCACAATAACTCCAGAAAAACATCTGCTTCATTGACTACACTAAAATCTTTGACTTGTGGATCACAACAAACTAGAAAATTCTTAGAGATGAGAATACCACACCACCTTACCTGCATCCTGAGAAATTTGAATGCAGGTCAAGAAGCAACAAGAACAAGACACGGAACAACAGACTGGTTCCAAATTGGGAAAGGAGTACGTCAAGGTTATATACAGTCACTCCACTTGTTTAAACTATATGCAGAGTGCATCATGAGAAATGCTGGGCTGGATGAAGCACAAGCTGGAATCAAGATGGCCGGGAAAAATAGCAATAACCTCAGATATGCAGATGACACCACCCTAACAGCAGAAAGTAAAGAGGAACTAAAGAGCCTCTGGATGAAGCTGAAAGAGGAGAGTGAAAAAGTTGGCTTAAAACTCAACATTCAAAAACTAAGATCATGGCATCCAGTCCCATCACTTCATGACAAATAGATGGGGAACCGACTTTATTTTCTCGGGTTCCAAAATCACTATGGACAGTGAATGCAATTATGAAATTAAAAGACGCTTGCTCCTTAGAAGAAAAGCTATGACAAACCTAGACAGCATATTATAAAGCAGAGATATCACCTTGCCAACAAAGGTCCATCTAGTCCAAGCTATGGTTTCTCTAGTAGTCATGTACGGATGTGAGAGTTGAACAATAATGAAGGCTGAGCACCAAAGAACTGATGCTTTAGAACTGTGGTGTTGGAGAAGACTCTTGACAGTCCCTTGGACAGCAAGGAGATCAAACCAGTCAATCTTAAAGGAAATCAACCGTGAATATTCACTGGAAGGAGTGATGAGGAAACTGAAGCTCCAATACTTTGGCCACCTGATGCAAAGAGCCGACTCACAGGAAAAGACCTGATGCTGGGAAAGATTGAGGGCAGGAGGAGAAGAGGACAGAGGATGAGATGGTTGGATGGCATCATTGACTCAATGGGTGTGAGTTTGAGCAGAGATTGTGAAGGACAGGGAATCTGAAGTGTTGCAATCCATCAGGTCACAAAGAGTCGGACACAACTGAGTGACTGAACAACAACAGTGAACAGAAACTAAAAGATATTTGTTAGCTACTAGGAAATAGTTAAACGTTTATTTATACTTAATCTTTTATATATGAATTAAACAAACAAAAACAAACCTAGAAGAAGGAGCCATTCATTCAAATAAACAAGAACACAGGCATAAGATGATTTTCTGAACATGTGAAAAATACTTGTTGACTTCAATCTTGGTGATTATGCAAAACTGTTTCCCTTTCTATGCTTCCAAAATGCTTACGATAATCTAATATCATAATTAGTAGTATATATGTCTATTTCATAAGTTCCTTTAAGAACAGAATACAGACTTTCATTTGTGAGGCTGCCAAGTGGTTAGCACAATGTTGAATTATCCAATTCAACAAATTTAACAAAATGATAGCTATATGAGGCTTCTGTGATAGTTCAGTTGGTAAAGAATCCACCTGCAATGCAGGAGACCCCGGTTTGATTCCTGGGTTGGGAAGATCTCCTGGAGAAGGGATAGGCTACCCACTCCAGTACTGTTTGGCTTCCCTTGTGAAAGAATCTGCCTGCAATGAGAGAGACCTGGTTTCAATCCCTGGGTTGGGAAGATCTCCTGAAGAAGGGAAATACTACCCACTCCAATAATCTAATATCTAATAATCTAATATCATAATTAGTCATGTATATGTCTGCTTCATAAGTTCCTTTAAGAACAGAATAGAAACTTTCATTTGTGAGGCTGCCAAGTGGTTAGCTGGAGAAGGCAATGGCACCCCACTCCAGTACTCTTGCCTGGAAAATCCCATGGACAGAGGAGCCTGGTAGGCTGCAGTCCATGAGGTCGCTAAGAGTCGGACACGGCTGAGTGACTTCACTTTCACTTTTCACTTTCATGCATTGGAGAAGAAATGGCAACCCACTCCAGTGTTCTTGCCTGGAGAATCCCAGGGACGGGGGAGCCTGGTAGGAGGCAGTCTATGGGGTCACACAGAGTTGGACACCACTGAAGTGACTTAGCAGCAGCAGCAGCAAGTGGTTAGCACAATGCTGGAATTATCCAATTCAATAAATTTAACAAAATTATAGCTATAGAAGATCTATAAAACTTTTAATAAATAAAGAAAACTTGGTTAGACACTAGTTAATGAGGCCTGAATTTCATCTAAGGACACTTTAGGACACTTTACAGGCTCGTAGCGCGTGATACAGAAACCACTGGCTGGCAGACTTTGACTTGATCTACAGGACAAACATTAAGAGGCAATAGTTGTATTCAGGCCAAATGTCTGCCTCATACCTTAAAATACATTGGTACTAGTATTACAAAGTACTACAATAAAGCATTGTTATTTTAGGAAAGCTGGTTTCCATTGACCTTCCTTGTGAGGATATCTCCTTCTGAATGATTCTATTATAATCTCCCTTAGGAACTCTGTACATTCCCCTTTGTTCTCTAGCTTTCTCCTTTATTCCATATGGATGGATAAACAAGATACACTGGTGATTCATTATCGCACTGTACATAGAGTACTTTTAAAAACATGGACACAGATATCAACAAACCTGGGCAAAAGTCCCAGCTATTTATGAACAATGTGGCCAATTCACTTAACCTCTCTAAAGTTCGGTGAATTCATCTACTTAAGAATCTCATAGAATTGTTGCAAAGATAAAATAAGATAATGAATATAAACATTTAGCACACAGAACATAGTCTACAAAAATGTTAACTAATTCCACCACAGTCAAACGGAACTCAGTTCATTCTATTATGAAGGTTTACATATGTCTTCCCTATGTCACTAATCTACGGTTACCTAAAGGACAAAAACGTCGCTTTTCTTCCAATGTTTCTATTTGTTAGTGAAAAGAATACTATAATCCTTGTTTCTAATTTTAAAAGTGGGTGAGTGCAATGACTCTATTGAAAACAGAGGAAAAAAAGTTAAAAAATAAAGTAACAAGGGTCAAAACAGTTAACAGTTTTATTTCGGCTGATAGAACTCTGAGAGATTTTTATTTTCTTATATTTATGTTTTCTATAGCTAAAAAAAAATAATAATAACTGTAAGTAGATGAAACAGTCCAACAGTCTTAAGTGTAGTTAGAGACATGCTTGGAAAAAGTCCTAAAATGGACCTTGAGGTCCTAGAACATTTATGGACAAAAACTTTTGAAAATCATTCTAACCAAAATTTCCTCTTTGAGGTTTTAAAATTGATTTCTAATGTAAAACTTATAATAGATTAGTTTTACAATAAGACTCAACGCATCTATTTGACAGATCTGGAATAGTTATTCTATGCCGCTGAAGTTTCCACTGAAGATGGAAGGAGGGAGATAATTTTAACAAATCAGAAATAACCTTATAACTAGAGAGGAGCCTGTTTTATTCCCAAAGAGGACTAAAATATCTGTCAAGTATTAGAGAATCATTTCCAACCATCTTTCTTTCTGGTTGTTCCACATTAAAAATTTAGTTTAAAATCATTTAAATTAAAAACAAGTCTGCAGGAGATTAAGAAAAAAATCCTCATCTCATATTAGCCTTGAGTGGACAGAGTGAACAACATAATGGAAAATAAGAGTAAAAAAGATTAATTGATGTCTTAAAGCCTAGATAGCCAGGATGAACACTTCCTGCTTCATTTAGTAGACAAGGGAGCCATAAAATACCAAGATATGTACAATGAATACATTTTAGAAGGATCAATTTAGCATCAGTTCGTATTAGACAGATCTATACTTCCTATTTTTCATATACCTCACCATAGAGAAGTGGGGAAATAAAACAGAATGAAGCAAAACATGTACGTTAGAAAAGCCGTACAGCTGATTTTATCATACCCAAGTTGGGGGAGAGAGTAGTATGTGAAAATACAACGATATTAAATATGGGGAAAATAGTCTGCTAAATAGTCACAAGAGTTCAGCTGAGCTTAGGTAGCATGAATTTGAAGAAGATTTAATAAGCATAGTCTTGGTATTTTCTCCATCAGCACTTTCCAATCCCAAATCAATAGTACAACAGTGAAACTATTAGCAGAAGTAAAAAACAAAGCAGGAACAAAGAAGGCCCTCATACTTGACTAGGTATCTTGGAGAAAGGTGAATATTCCCCAAAAGTGGAGAGATTAGAGAAATATTATGAGCAGGACTTACTGAAAAATTAAATATAAGAAATAAGGGGAAGAGAAATCAATAATGACCCCTAATTTTGGGGTTTGAGCATCAAAAGCCATTTATTTATTAAGGTGGGAAAGTAAGAGAAGGAACAGATTTGGTGAGAAAGAGCAAAGTTAGAGAAGCAATCAAGCATTCTAATTCACGTTTTAGATGTCTGTGATACATCTTACTGGAGAAGTCACAATAATGACAACAGCTGATATTTACTGGTTATCTACAATGTGCCAGGTCCATGATAAGTACTATCTATGTATAATTTAGTACTCACAAAAAAATCTTATAAAAGTCCCAGTATTAGTGCCACTCGAAGATGAAAGAAACGAAAGCTCTGATGACAGGAAACCTATGTACAATAGAATGGAAACAAAAGTGGATGACCTTGACTCTTTTTTCCACAGTACCAGAGTACTTTCAGAAAAATATCTATTAAAATTGAACATTCAGTTCAGTTCAGTTCAGTCGCTCAGTCGTGTCCAACTCTTTGCGAACCCATGAATCACAGCACGCCAGGCCTCCCTGTCCATCACCAACTCCCGGAGTACACTCAAACTCATGTCCACAGAGTCGGTGATGCCATCCAGCCATCTCATTCTCCGTCGTCCCCTTCTCCTCCCGCCCCCAACCCTTCCCAGCATCAGAGTCTTTTCCAGTGAGTCAACTCGTCGCATGAGGTGGCCAAAGTATTGCAGTTTCAGCTTTAGCATCAGTCCCTCCAATGAACATCCAGGATTCATCTCCTTTAGAATGGACTGGTTGGATCTCCTTGCAGTACAAGGGACTCTCAAGAGTCTTCTCCAACACCACAGTTCAAAAGCATCAATTCTTCGGCGATCAGCTTTCTTCACAGTCCAACTCTCACATCCATACATGACCACGGGAAAAACCATAGCCTTGACTAGACGGACCTTGGTTGGCAAAGTAATGTCTCTGCTTTTTAATATACTATCAAGGTTGGTCATAACTTTCCTTCCAAGGAGTAAGCTTCTTTTAATTTCATGGCTGCAATCAGCATCCACAGTGATTTTGGAGCCCAAAAAAATAAAGTCCGACACTGTTTCCACTGTTTTTCCATCTATTTCCCATGAAGTGATGGGACCAGATGCCATGATCTTTGTTTTCTGAATGTTGAGCTTCAAGCCAACCTTTTCACTCTCCTCTTTCACTTTCATCAAGAGGCTTTTGAGTTCCTCTTCACTTTCTGCCATAAGGGTAGTGTCATCTGCATATCTGAGGTTATTGATATTTCTCCCAGCGATCTTGATTCCAGCTTGTGCTTCTTCCAGCCCAGCGTTCCTCATGATGTACTCTGCATATAAGTTAAATAAGCAAGGTGACAATATACAACCTTGACGTACACCTTTTCCTATTTGGAACCAGTCTGTCTACCTTAATTATAAAAACATGTTTTGTTAAGCCAATATGTGAAATGAGTAGGGCTTCCCTGATGGTTCAGTGGTAAAAAATCTGCCTGCCAATGTAGAGGACGTGGGTTCGATCCCTGATCTGGGAAAGATTTCACATGTCAGAGCACCTAAGCCCGTGTACCACAACTATTGAGCCTGTGCTCTCTAGAGCCTGGGAGTCAAGCCCTAGAGGCCATGCTCCACAATAAAAGAAGCCACCAAAATGAGAAGCCCGAGGACTGCCCCTAGAGATTAGCTCCTGCTCACCACAACTAGAGAAAAGCCCACAGAGCAACAAAGACCCAGCCCAGCCAAAAATAAATTTTTAAAAAGAAATGAGTATATGAGTCTTTCAAAGGAACTTAACTGCTTTTCCAGGAAGGCTCCAATTGTATCCTACAATCTATTACCTATTTACTGTGTCAGACACTAGTCTAGATCTTTTCCATATATTAGCTCATTTAACACTCATAGCATTCTATGAATAATGAACTATTATTATCTTCTTTTTACAAATGAGAATAATGAGTCACAAAGAGGGTGGGTAGTTGAGAGGTCTCACTCCAGAGTCCATGCTCTTAATCAGTATACTATATTGAATCATATTATGTTCCACAAAAGTTAGATGTGATAAAATATTCCAAAAGAAGAGAATCCAAAAACAATAAGGCTTTTATACATAAAATCATCTATCGTTACCAACTTTTCATGATATAAAAACTGAAGTTAAATGTACATCTCATTAGATAGGAAAAAAGAAAAAAAAACATAAGACAACAAGATAAACAAATTCTGCTTTCCTGGGATTACAGAACTTTTCAACCCACAAAAAACGCCTCTTCTGATGAGGAAATCTATACCCAAATTAGTTAAATGTCTTGTCAATTTCCTGATTCATGCCACTTTCACAAGTACTCCCTCTGTATTTTGACTCCCATTCCATCCACACTTCTTCACGTGGCCAACCCCTTTAACTTAATTTTCACAGCAAGGGTATTCCCAGCTTCCAATGAATAAGGCACATTCCGCCATTATTCTCTTTCATAGCATACAGATCTTTTCCTTTATAGCGTTTATCATAATCTAAAAATACTTTACCTGTTTAAAGTAAAATTCATCTCTTGCACAAAACTACCACTCTCAGCAAGATTTCGTGTGTGTGTGTGTGTGTGTGTGTTGTGTGTGTGTGCATGTGCGCGCTCTAAGTTGCTTCAGTCTCTTCCAACTCTTTGCAAGAGGCTATTTTACTGTATCTTTGGGGCTTCGCTGGTGGCTCAGATGGCAAGGGGGCTTCCCTGGTGGCTCAGACCATGAAGAATCTGCCTGCACCGTTGAGAGACATGGTTTGATACCTGGGTTAGGAAGATGCCCTGGAGAAGGGAATGGCTACCCACTCCAGTATTCTTGCCTGGAAAATTCCACAGACAGACGACCCTGTCCATGGGGTAGCAAAGAGTCGGACATGATTGAGCGGTTATTCTATTATTATCTTTATCTATTACTACTCTTTTTATTATCTTTAGAGGCTAGCACAGCTCCTGGAACATAACAGATCCTGATTAAATATTTCACTGATAGATACAGATAAATGTACTATTTTATATCTGATAATTAACTGGTAATGTTTACTAAGTATTTACTATAATCCAGGAACTGTTCCAAATGCTTTATATATATTGTCACATTTACTACTTCCATGTAATCCCATGAGACCGAGATGCTATTGTTATCTTCATTAACAGATTAGAAACTTAAGGCATGGAGAGATTAAGTAACTTGTCTGACATCACAGCTAGTCAGCGAAAGAGTCAGAATTCAACTTTAAGCAGCCTGACTCTAGCTCTTACACTATGGAATAGCTGTTGCTGCTGATGCCGAGTCATGTCAGTAGTGTCTGACTCTGTGTGACCCCATAGAGGGCAGCCCACCAGGCTCCCCCGTCCCTGGGATTCTCCAGGCAAGAACACTGGAGTGGGTTGCCATTTCCTTCCCCAATGCATGAAAGTAAGAAGTTAAAGTGAAGATGCTCAGTCGTGTCTGACTCTTAGCGACCCCATGGACTGCAGCCTACCAGGCTCCTCCGTGCATGGGATTTTCCAGGCAAGAGTACTGGAGTGGGGTGCCATTGCCTTCGCCGATGGAATAGCTGCTGTGACATACCAGAGTTACTTTTACAATGAGAATCTTTGTAGAAACTGAATGGTACGTCCTCTGTGATCATGTATTTTTAATTTGACCAGAAAAAGCATTTCACAAGGGAAGACACAGTTGCACCCACTACTGTAAAACTTTCTTTAGATGACAGAAAAACATAATCATAAAAATATGCCAAACATGGGACATTCCCTACACATCTGCCTAATTTATTACCACATACAAATCAACTTCAAAAGGCAATGGGGAAAGCACCTGGACTTTTCCTTTTTATTCTCACCCTTCTTTTGAAGAGTCCCTGCTTAAGGTAACAACCAAGAACTAAATCCAAAACATATTTTTTTTTTATGCTTTTTCTTTTTTTACTATTTTTAATTTTTTATTGAAGTATAGTTAGCTTACAATATCATTTGTTTCAAGTGTACAGCACTGTGATTCAATTATACATATATATATGAATGTGCATATATATGAATATACGTATATATATATTCTTTTCAGATTCTTTTCCCTTGTAAGTTATGACATAACACTGAGTGTAGTTTCCTGTGCTTTGTTGGCTATCTGTTTTTTTTTATTTAATTTTTAATGTTTTATTTTTTTTCAATTTATTTATTTTTTGCATTTCAATAGTTTAATATGAACAATCAGAACTAATTAACAGTATAACAATATTTTACAACTGAAATAATTAAAATAAACTATAAAATTACTACATAAAACAGGTCTGATCTAGCTTATTTACTTTCTATAACCTCTTCAGTGCTGCAAAACCATTTATTTCTTTTTTTTTTCCATGTTTTAATAAACGTCTTTTTGTATTGCTTTCTTTCTCATCACAATAATAGAAATATAACACCATATATCACTGTAAAACACATTTCCACATAAATGCTGATAAGCACAAAATATTTTTCATCATTTACATTTTAACTGTAATAATATATGGCAGGATTAAAGATGCATCCATCATGTGTCTAACTAACCTTGCTGTAATGAATTTTTAAATGTAATGGTTTCTGTCGCAAAGTAAAATTGTACATAATGTCTAGTGACACAGTACGCTGGTGGATGGGTGGTTTTGGAAAATGGAAATGCAACTTCATTTTTAATTAGATTTATAAACTTCACCACCTCCACCTCCAGCCAGCTTCCCAACCCTCCCTCCCAATACAAGTACAAGCTCTCAGGTCAGGTCATCAGATTAATGGAATGTTAAAATAATTTTCACTTTTAAAAACATTTAACTTTGTTTCTGCGTATTTCGTGGCCAAATGAAATATAGGATGGAAATTAACAACAAAAATAGAAAACTTCTTTAACATATTAAATTTTAATGATCGAGTTAACCTAACACAGAACAATGACCACCCTGTCACAAAAACATGACAAGTCAAGGTCTGTCATATTTCTCTCCAAAAATACAATGTCAAATTCTAGGGTCTCTTCCATAATCGTATAGCATGAAGAAACAATGTGCCTATTTCAAATACATGTGGTATGACTTCTATACCAAATAGCAAATAATGACAATGGTTAACACTCAGAGAATACTACAACCAGGCTTACTTTTTAAATTCACTTAGTTTTCCTATAACGACCTCCATGACACAGGTATTACTATCAGCATTCTACAGATTGGAATTCAGAGTGACTGAGAAATCTGCCTGTACTCATGGTCTTTTGAGTTAGACCACAGCAGAGCTAAGATTCAACTACTTTATAATTTCCCTCTCTTCTAGAAACTTCCATATGAACTGTCATGTAACTTAATCTCCCACCCTACCCACTAGAGCATTCTGCTAGCTGAAGCTTCAGCACTTCCACCAAGAACAAAAAATAAAACAAAACCTCTTTACTTTCGAAGGCAGCCCATTCCTAAAATCTACTCCAAATCAACGTCTCAATTCCTTCAATAATACCCTAGGTGGCATATTTCAAGTCCCTGAGCATTATTTGTCCCTTGATATTCTCCATCAACATGTCTTTTAAAACAAAGCAACAGGGCATCTAGAGTGAATTAAATATTCAGGTATGGCCCAGTCATCTCAAATTAGAGAAAACCTTTCTGTATTATCTTAGAAATTTATTAAAGAAGTCCAAACTTCACTATTTTGGGTACCCATATCACCAATGGTTTTTGCCTGGTTTACATTCAAGAATAATCATTCTTCAATATACTGTTGAGCAATCTGTTCCTTGAATTCTTCATATCCAAGTACAAGTAATTATTCTGGCTAAATTTCATTTATTCTATTTGGCTAATTATCTCCCCAGTTGATGATTTCTGGGGTTTGGCTCTTCTTCTAAAATCATCCTCATACTTCAGTTTTAACTCATCTACAAAGTTATTCAACCTGTCACCGTTGCCTCAATATAAGTCATTAATAAAATGTTTAATAGTACAGGAAAGAATTCTAAAAACTGTCCCTGGGGATCTGCGTCCAAGGAACCATTCATGCTTTCAACAGTTATTAAGCAATGGCACCCCACTCCAGTACTCTTGCCTGGAAAATCCCATGGACGGAGGAGCCTGGTGGGCTGCAGTCCATGGAGTCGCGAAGAGTCAGACACGACTGAGCGCCTTCATTTTCACTTTTCACTTTCATGCACTGGAGAAGGAAATGGCAACCCACTCCAGTGTTCTTGCCTGGAGACTCCCAGGGACGGGGGAGCCTGGTGGGCTTCCATCTATGGGGTCGCACAGAGTCGGACCCGACTGAAGCGACTTAGCAGCAACAGCAGCAGCAGGCTGGATGGCATCACCGACTCTGTAGACATGAGTCTGAGTGAACTCCAGGAGTTGGTGATAGACAGGGAGGCCTGGCGTGCTGTGATTCATGGGGTGGCAAAGAGTCGGACACGACTGAGAGACTGAACTGACTGACTGACTCATATGTTTATTCATTGATACCTCTCCACATATTCACAAGTATGTCAGACTTTTCAAATATCTTATAGATATATACTACATCTATTGCACTATCATGATCTACAAGTTCAATAAGCCTATCAAAGAGACAAGGAATGAAAGAAAAAGACAGAGGTTACTCTGTCATGACTTATTCCTAGAGAAACCCATGCTAGCACACTGTTTCTCTCGGTCCTCCATCAAAGAGAATAAAGCACTGTTAAGTTAAAAAAAGAATCTGACTCTTACAGTTTAACTATAAGAAAAAGAAAAGAGAAGTTCCATATTCAGGTGATAAAAAAAGAAATTATTACATTACTGTTCCTCATATAACAATATAAATAAAATGTCTGAAATATCTGCAAACATTTGTAAGTATTTCTAGTGCTATCATTTTGCCCTGCAAAGGCAAATTTTACATTTTCTTTCAAATATTAAAATGCCTTTGTTGGGTTTTCATATTAAATGTCAGTTAATTAGGCAGAGATGTTATGAATCTGAACATACTAAATAAAAACACAGAAGTTCTGAAAGAATATTAACTGCTAAGCAGATCATGTGTGAAGCCAACTTGGCCTTATTCTAAATCCCAGTGTTTTAGACCTATAAAAGACCTGGTATTTAGAGAATAATTGTCTCCTTTCATAGATGAAGATACTGATGTGCTTAAGAGATGAAATGATGAAACTCATAAAGCTAATTTTCTGGCATGGTTGGACACAGAAATAAGATTCACTCTAGGGCCACTGACAAATGTTTCACAAAACCATGTCATCAAAACAAATAATAAAAAGAACAAAACAAGTTCTATCTTACCAACTGGACTTCACCAAAAGCACCTCTTCCGATAACTTTTACAACATCGTAGTCTTCTGCCTTCATCTGTAAACCTCTAATCTTTTTCACAATTTTCTCATCTACAATAAAAATATCATCATAATATCAATCACCATATTTATAAACAACATTTTAAAGTAATTACCACACTGGTAAACAAATTTGTATTTCAAAGACTGGGTTTAGTTTTCAGCTAAATCTATCAGTTTTTAAATGCTGTTGTTAAAAATCTAAGACATAAACTTTACATCGAAGGATGAAAACTCTACGGCTTAACACGTATAAGACTACCAAAAAAGCAGTATTGAAGCAATGCTGTTTCTAAGTCTGTTGTATAGCAAGATAGATGACAGCTGAAACTGTGATGACCCAAGCAATCCTAGAGTACACTCTAAATCATGGCAGAAACCTGCTGTGAAGTTATACAAGGTTAGTCTTCATAATGAATTCTGATAGCCTATTTCTTTGAAAAATATTAATCACATACTGTAGATTTCATAACTACAGGTAAGTATTTAATTAGGAAAATAGCCCAAACTCTGATAATTCCAAATTAAAAAGCTTACTGTGTTCACATAAAGTGTACAAAATTATTTTGAGATTTTCTAATTCTCAGAATTCAATTCATTCACAACTTCACTGAAACATCAATATTGATAAATATTAAAAGTTACCACATTTATGGCAATAATTGTTATCACATTATCTTTAACTAGACGGAAATGTCTACATTTATACAAACATAAAGCTCATTAAGTCTTCTGGGTAACATAAAGCTAAGTCTTCAGTTTAGTTCAGTCTCTCAGTTATGTCTGATTGCAACCCCATGGATTATAGCACACCAGGCTTCCCTGTCCATCACCAACTCCTGGAGCTTGCGCAAACTCATGACCATGGAGTCGGTGATGCCATTCAACCATCTAATCTTCTGTCATCCTCTTCTCCTCCTGCCTTCAATCTTTCCCAGCAGCAGGGTCTTTTCAAATGAGTCAGTTCTTCGCATCAGGTGGCCAAAGGATTGGAGCTACAGCTTCAGTCCTTCCAATGAATATTCAGGACTGATTTCCTTTGGGATTGACTGGCTGGATCGCCTCGCAGTCCAAGGGACTTTCAAGAGTCTTCTCCAACACCACAGTTCAAAAGCATCAATTCTTCAGTGCTCATCTTTCTTTACGGCCCAACTCTCACATCCATACAAAACCACTGGAAAAACCATAGCTTGGACTAGATAGACCATTCTTGCAAAGTAATGTCTCTACTTTTTAATATGCTATCTAGGTTGGTCGTAGCTTTTCTTCCAAGGAGCAAGCATCTTTTAATTTTATGGCTGCAGTCACCATCTGCAGAGATTTTGGAGCCCAAGAAAATAAAGCCTGTCCCTCTTTCCATTGTTTCCCCATCTATTTGCCATGAAGTGATGGGACCAAATGCCATGATCATAGTTTTCTGAATGTTGAGCTTCAAGCCAACCTTTTTACTCTCCTCTTTAACTTTTATCAAGAGACTCTTTAGTTCCTCTTCACTTTCTGCCATAAGGGTGGTGTCATCTGCATATCCCAGCAATCTTGATTCCAGCTTGGGCTTCCTCCAGCCCAGCATTTCTCATGATGTACTCTGCATATAAGTTAAATAAGCAGGGTGACAATATACAGCCTTGACGTACTCCTTTTCCTATTTGAAACCAGTCTGTTGTTTCATGTCCAGTTCTAACTGTTGCTTCCTGACCTGTATACAGGTTTCTCAAGAGGCAAGTCAGGTGGTCTGGTATTCCCATCTCTTAAATAGCCTTAATTTATACAAAATTTTGAACTCTACCTATTTCACATACTTTAATTGGTTTTCCAACTTTGGTTTGAAAATAAAGACTATTAGTATTTAAGTACATCAAATGGCAAACTAAAAATGTGTTTAATAATTTAAAAGTTGTGGACTATAATGATATTAAACATAAATCTCTCATCAAAAGTAGAGTTATGTGATCACATATGAAGTTTATACATACTTACATCTATTTAAGAAATTATCTATATTTTTGTTTTTCCTCAAAGCAGGAAAATCCAAATCAAGGACCAAAGAATTTAAGCCATCCTGTTTAACAAAAAATAAACATAGGAAAAAAAAGTTATTACAGTTTTCAACCATTCAAGACAAAAAGCTTTTAAATTTTACTGTGCTACTCTCACTATTAAATAAATGTCAATCCACTTTGATATGAAATTGCCCAGTCCAATAGCTTTAAATAGTTTCCTAACTCCTGTCAAGAGAATATTAGGGTTGATCCTATTTGCCACTGTACTTTTAGCCAATAGAAAAAGTTCATTTTAAAATACGCATCCACTATTATTTCTTGTGAGTCAGATGTTTTTTCTCTCTTTGAATGTCCAGTAAAGTTTTACAAAGATTTTGACTTTAAGAAATATACCTAGAGTAAGTTTTAGTTCCCATTCATTCAACAAGCATTAATTGTGTGCCTAGTACATGGAAATAACAGAAAATCTAAAAATAAGTGAGACACTAACTATCCTTACCCTCAGGAAAGTGAGGTTCAAAACTAAATTTCTCTTAAAAACAAGAAAACAGGATGAGGCATGTTCAGGTTTCTAATTTTTAAGTTTTCTGTATTTTCCAGACTTTCTACAAGCATGCATTAAATTTATAATCAAAATAGGAAAAAGTACATATATGTAACTTGGTGCGAGTGAAAAAAACTAATAAGAAGCAAACCAAGTCTCAAATTACTCAATGGAGGGGATATGCTTATGAAGGAAACACTATTTCTAAAACACTAGTGCATATATTGCTTCATCCCCGAGTAACTCTGAGGAAGGCAGAAAAAGACATATTTTCATTTAAAAAAGAAACAAAGTTTAGAAAGATTAAGCCACTTTGCCATGCCCAAGGTCTTGCTATTAGAAAATGATGTAGCAAAATACTTCTTAAGCTTTAGAGGTTCAATATACTTAACTCATCTACCTCATCTCAACCACCAGTGGAAGCTTGGAAGAGTAAAAAAGGAAGCTAAAGGACTGCAGAAAACGAAACAGTAATAAATAGAAATTTTAAGGATCTGGGTAGGAAGAAAATGTGGGGAAAATCACATGCAAAACTTAGAAAGGAAACTTGAATTTTTACTTTACTAATTCTAGAAAAACTGAACATATTATGTTTATTTACAAGTAATATTTCACATTTTCAACTTTTGTTCTTTAAGAAACATGTCAACACTTTGTGAAAATACTCTATAGAGAATGGTGTAGAGGTGTTAACAGTAAGCTATAAATATTCTTAATCACAATGAACATTATCTACACCCCACTGATATCATTAATGCAGATACACTGAAACGATAGTGATTACCTTCAACTGAAAGAAAAAATACATTAAAAATTAATATACAACTTCCAGTCAAGTTAAGACTGTTACATTCACATTTTGACACCCTTCCTCCATCCTCAACCCACAAATTCCCTCTCAAGGATAGCTGAACTACTTTTCATATTAGCATTTTAGCATACTAGGCTATTTATAAGTACCAAAATATATCTTCATTGGTATAATTTTGATATTTTAGTAAATTTAAAATGCAAAATCTGAATCACATATTTTTAGATATATCCAGATTTATAGTCTGTGTTAACATTTCAAATCAAAAAGGGTACATTCATTTGAAAGGTCCTCTACTATAGGACCTCCATTAATCTCCACAAAGAAGAAAAACATTTAAATTGACAGGCAGAAGCTTCTATTAACAAGAATATTCTCCTCTAGTTCAGACTTTCCCAAGAAACATCATTTGTACACTTCATACTGTCTCCATGTACATATAATGAATACAAAAGAAAACTTTCTTTGAAACAAAACTACAGCTTAACATCAGTAAAAAGACTGAATCCTTGATTACCTTACAACCTCCCCAAAAGTCATCACAGAGAGATGGAGTTCCATAAAGAATAAATAAACAGAAAAAAACCTAGAAATAGTTTATAAATATTTTCCCATAATATCTTCCACTAGCGTAGAGTCAGAGCTTTTTCAGCAGTTGGAACACTTGAGCAGTGGCTCAACTCAATGCTAATACTATATTGTTTTTGTAAACCATTTTTTAAAGATCAAATACTATTTCATTTGCACATTAAGGGTTTTTTCGGTAGCATTTATTTTTGAATAATACTAATAGTTTAATTTGCTAATAATTTACATCAGAAGATAATGCAGGGGTAAATATATTTACATTTACACTTCTATATTTATAAATTTCTACACTTGAAACTTATTCTATATTTAGTACTATTTTTAAAAAACAAATACTGAATTATTAAGATACCAGTGTTTTCAGTAATGAAACTGATACTGAGATCAAGTTGCTGATTAGCTCAAGACTTGATTAAAACCCTATGTCTATGACCATCCTTATTAAGCAGTTCCATATAAACCTTAGGAGGTAATTTTTTTTATTTCAACACTGATTCTTAGAAAGTGATACTAAAACTGAGATAAAGAAACTTAAAAAAATAAAACATATTAAGGAAAAGCCTACAACCAAAACTTCAAAGCAGTGAGAAAATTAACACTATTTGTCTGTTTCCCTACTTTCAAATGCACAGAAACGACAGGAGAGATTTAAAAGTTGTAGCCCCACCAAAGGGAAAAAAAACCACCATCACCACAAAATATTCAAGAATGAGAAAGAAAAATGCGAAGCAATGAGTAGAAGCTAAAGTTGCAAAGATCTTCTGGATTTCAGTGCAGAGAGCAGTAAGACCCAAGAATGAGAATTAAAAGAACCTAATGGCAAAATGTTTCCCCAAAATCGATTACTGGGAAAACAGTAGCTGAAGTGAAACACCCCAGCTCCTCCAGTTCCTAAAAGACATTAAAAAAAAAAAAAATTACTGCCTAACTTTTACATGAAACTGCATAAGGAGGAAGATCAGACACAGCTTTCAAATAAATCGTAAGCGAAGCCCTCAGAGCTTGCCCACTGACGAGATCTCCCATATTTCTAACATCTTTGGCTGAAAATATGGGAATCAGCTCCAGTACCGACTTGGGCTGTCTGCATGCAGTCAGCATCAGAGGAGCAGAGAGAAAAGTGATTTATCCTACTGTCTTTCTGAATAAACAGATACAAGTCAACATCCAATTGTTCTCATTACAATTATTATGGCAGAAAAAAATACATGTATAGGACAACCTATTTTCCTAACTTTTCCTGAACACAAATAATAGAATGGGAAAGACTAGAGGTCTCATAAAGAAAATTAGAGACACCAAGGGAACATTTCATGTAAAGATGGGCACAATAAAGGACAGAAACAGTAAAGACGTAACAGAAGCAAAAGAGATTAAGAAGTGGCAAGAATACACAGAAGAACTGTACAAAAAAGGTCTTAATCACCTAGATAACCACAATGGTGTGGTCACTCACCTAGAGCCAGACATCTGAAGTATGAAGTCAAGTGGGCCTTAGGAAGCATTACTACAAACAAAAACAGTGGAGGTGATGGAATTCTAGCTGAGCTACTTAAAATCCTAAAAGATGATGCTGTTAAAGTGCTGCACTCAATATGTCAGTAAATTTGGAAAACTCAGCAGTGGCCATAGGACTAGAAAAGGTCAGTTTTCATTTCAATCCCAAGGAAAAGTAATGCCAAAGAATGTTCAAACTACCGCATAATTGCACTCATCTCACATTCTAGCAAGGTAATGCTCAAAATCCCTCAAGGTAAGCTTCAACAGTACATGAACCAAAAACTTCTAGATGTACAAGTTGAAATTAAATAAGGCAGAGAAACCAGAGATCAAACTGCCAACACCCAGTGGATCATAGAAAAAGCAAGGGAATTCCAGAAAAACATCTACTTCTTCTTCACTGACTACACTAAAACCTTTGACTGTGTGGATCACAATAAACTTTGGAAAATTCTGAAAGAGATGGGAATACCAGACTACCATACCTGCCTCCTGAGAAACCTGTATGCAGGTCAAGAAGCAACAGTTATAATCAGACATAGAACAACGGACTGGTTCCAAACTGGGAAAGGAGTATGATAAGGCTATATATTGTCACCCTGCTTATTAACTTTTATGCAGAGTACATCATGCAAAATGCTGGACTGGATGAAGCATAAGATGGAATCAAGATTGCCGGGAGAAATATCAATAACCTCAGATATGCAGATGACACCATCCTTACTGCAGAAAGCAAAGAGGAACTAAAGAGCCTCCTGATGAAAGGGAAAGAGGAGAGTAAAAAAGTTGGCTTAAAACTCAACATTCAATAAACTAAGATCATGGCATCAGGTCCCATCACTTCATGGCAAATAGACGGGGAAACAATGGAAACAGTGAGAGACTTTATTTTCCTGGGCTCCAGAATCACTGTGGACAGTGACTGCAGCCATGAAATTAAAAGATGCTTGCTCTTTAGAAGGAAGGCTGTGATACAGCTAGACAGCATCATTAAAAAGTAGAGACATCACTTAGCTGGCAAAGGTCTATACAGTCAAAGCTGTGGTTTTTCCAGTAGTCATGTACAGATGTGAGAGCTGGACCATAAAGAAAGCCGAGTGCCCAAAAACTGATGCTTTCAAACTCTGGTGCTGGAGAAGACTCTTGATGGTCCCCTGGACAGCAAGGAGATCAATCCTAAAGGAAATCAACCCTGAATATTCATTGGAAGGACTGATGAGGAAACTGAAGCTCCAATACTTTGGCCACCTGATGCTAAGGGCTGACTCACTGGTAAAGACACTGATACTAGGAAAGATTGAGGGCAGGAGAAAGAGGCAACAGAGGATGAGATGGTTGGATGGCATCACTGATTCAATGGACATGAGTCTGAGCAAACTCCAGGAGATAATGAAGGACTGGGTTAGTCTGGTGTGCTGCTGTTCATGGAGTCACAGAGAGTCAGACACGACTGAGTGACTGGACAACAACAAGTAGGAACAAGAACCTCTTGTCAATCAAACACACTAGTATCACTGGTTTAAAACGAAAAAGAAAATTACTTAAAAACACTGAACATAAAATCATCCTTAACTGGAACTCACAAATAGCCATAATTTCTCCTTCACTCAGTGGGGGGCTTCCCTCACGCTCAGTCGGTAAAGAATCTGCCTGCAATGCAGGAGACCCGGGTTCGATTCCTGGGTCAGGAAGATCCCCTGGAGAAGGAAATGGCAACCCACTCCAGTATTCTTCCCTGGAGAATCCTATAGACAGAGGAGCCTGGCAGGCTACAGTCCATGAGATTACAAGAGTCAGACATGACTTAGTGACTAAACCACACCACCACACTCAATGGGAGAAGTTAACAAAACAAACACATATCTGAACTTTATCCTGAGAACCATTTTCCATGGTCAATACCTCTATCTACTCCTACCCCGAGACCCAGAACTGTATATGCAAGGATCCACCAAATATCCAATAGACCTCAGAAATCTCCCAAGTTGAGTAAATGTACTCAATAGGAATATATAAGATGATCCACTGAAATGCAAGAAGAAAATATTACAATTTTACATACTGAACCTTAAAATGTTTTTGTTTAACAAGGGGGTTTTCAGAAACATCTCACTCTTGTTAGCTTTCATTGAATTGTGACATACTACAGCTTACATGTACCCAGATTTTTTTTAATTTACTAGTAGAAAGGTTACCAAGCAGATTAAAAAGCATTTCACTTTGGGGTGTAGACATATGCCAATGTCAAATTGTACAATTATGTACAATTTATTGTATATCAATTACACCTCAATAAAACTTTTTAAAGTGACTATAATGGATATAATTACAGATTTAAGATAATACCAAAATGAAATTTGTACAAACTGAAAAAAAAAAATGGCAGTTTAATAACTCATCTACTCCTTATATAAGCTCTTATTGCCAAAATTATGAGGCTAAAAACAATGCAAGCTAATCACATCACCACCCACAAAGTTAAAAATTATCTAAAGGCTATTTGAAATATGGAGGTACATCCATAATCATTAATGATGAATAATACGTACTGCTATCATCTGCATTTCTGTAACACAAATTATCCTATATGCAAGTGGAAAATAAGGAAATAATTCAAATATTAAGTAAAATATGTGATTTTTTCCAGGTTGGTAATGTTTTTAAATGATAGGCAAGCTTTCTCAAATTAAAACAGAAAGCCTTAGCAATATAGGATGACATTAAGAAAAAAGCCAAAAATCATGTAGAAATGCCTTACTGAAGTACAAATGAATAGCACCTTCAAAAACTCTTACACTCATGACATTAGGCTATCTATCAAGTTTACAAGTGCAGATGAAAAAGCTGAGAAGACATAAATCTCAAAGAAAAAAGCTCAAGCCTCAGGGTTTAAGGCTGCAGATACTCAAATATCTGTGACTGATGATTATTGCTATTTGAAATATTTTTGTTAGTATTTTAATTAAAATTTGTATAGGTTCTACACATTCTGTTCCTACTCTATTATTCTCATAACCCCTGTTAGTTATGGTACATGGTTTCTGCAGAACACAAAGCTTTTCAGGAATTCATATTTCATGTTAATGACAAAACAAAGCCAAAGCCACCCCAATTTAAAACCTAAACAACAGGAACATGAAAAAAAATCTCTGTAATTACTTGCATAATATTTACCTGTGTTCTACCCAGCACTTAACCAATTTTCATTAAACTTAATATAAATGCCTGAGTTGCCTGTATTTTAGTTTTAATTAGTTTTTAAAATTATTTTTATTTTTAAATTTTTTACTAAAATAAAAAATAATTTTTTGTTAGTTCCTTTCACATCAAAAAAATTTTTTACTTTTAAATTCAGACACCACTGGGAAACATTGGAATTATTTAATGGCTGAAATGTATGAAAATATGGTTAAAAAAAAACCTAAAATCTATTTTCTTTACAGCAAGTGAGAAAAGAAGAAAAACTTTCTCTCTGGAAGAAATTCTTGCTATGAAAAAGAGTGTTTTTGAAAAGGATATGTCTGGAAATGGTTCCATCCATATGTGAATTTTACAAATAATAAGATGCTTGGCCTATTAAAACTGTTTTTTTCAACTTTCACATCCATGTTTTTAAAACTTGCAAACATAATTTTCTGACCCAGTTAAAGATTTTCAGCCGTGTGTTTAAATATAAAAATAAACTATTTCTGATTTGTTTTCAACAACTAGCCTCCTATCACAGAAAACAGAAATTTACTAACCAAATTCCAACAATCAATGAGTAGTGTAACTGGTAGGCAAAACCGGAAAATGAATATTGTGACTTAATAACTGCAGCCACTAATGCGTTGTGTTTCTTCCATTTGTATCCATGTATCTTTGTGAAATTTAAAATATCCTGTCATAGTCCTTAAAAGCCCAGGAGCTAAATAAATTGAACTTCAAACCCAATCATCAATCCACTGTACCAACACGAAACCAAAAATTTTTAATGCAATTGCAAGGAGATTCAACCAGTCCATTCGGAGATCAGTCCTGGATGTTCATTGGAGGGACTGATGCTAAAGCTGAAACTCCAATACTTTGGCCACCTCATGCGACGAGTTGACTCACTGGAAAAGACTGATGCTGGGAAGGATTGGGGGCGGGAGGAGAAGGGGATGACACAGAATGAGATGGCTGGATGGCATCACCGACTCTGTGGACATGAGTTTGGGTGAACTCCAGGAGTTGGTGATGGACAGGGAGGCCTGGCGTGCTCTGATTCATGGGGTCGTAAAGAGTCGGGACACGACTGAGCGACTGAACTGAACTGAACTGAAACACATTTAACTTAGTGAGAAAAGTTTTTGCAGTGTCATAAAATTATCTCACAAATAGGCTTATATATTTAGCTTTTACTTTTGAACTCGTTTTATGTGTATTTTACAATGTACATAGTGTATCTTAAAACATGTACACAAATTATAAAGAATACCTGAAAATATTTCAAAACTATTCTACTGAAGGAATACAAGATTAAAATTTAGAGATGACGAATTCCTTAAATGTCAGGATTTTTTTATTATTCTTAAAGGTAAACATTTTAACATATCCAAAACAATTCATATTTTCTCACTCAAAAGTCATCTACTCTGTTTCTAATAAGCAGTGCCATTTTATGTAAGTTTGATTCAGAAATTCTTTTCTTGCTCCCTCACATCAGGTCATTCCCTCTGTATGGCTGATATTGCTAGTTCTAAGGTCTCACGGTTGCTCCCCATTCCCTACTGTGTTTTGTTATCTAATTTATTACCTACTAATCAGTTTCTTTGTCTTTAATCACCCACTGCTCCTGACCCTCTCCAATCTACTACTGAGCAGTCAATCTTTCTGAAATTTAAATCTGTACCTTTCATGCCCTCCTTAAAATTATTTGACAGCTTACAAATGCTTAGAAAAGTCTAAAACCTTTAATTAGCATTCAAAATTCTTTGTCATCTGACCCCACTAGCATTCTCCAATCTTATTTCCCATTATTCTACTATTTTTCATTCTTATTTGCTCTAGATTTGTACTGTCCAATATAGAAGCCACTGGCTATGCACGGCCATTGAGCACTTGAAATGTGATAGCCTAAACTGAGATATGCTGTAAATATAAAATACAAACTGGATTTCAAAGACTTAGTACAAAAAGAAAATGTAAAGTACTCATTAATAATTTTTAATATTGATTACATGCTAAAATTATATTTGGGTTATACTGGAATAAATTTATTATTAACATTAATTCAATCTATTTTTAAAATATGGCTACCAGTAAAATTTGGGCTTCCCTTATAGCTCATTTGGGAAAGAATCTGCCTGCAATGCAGGAGACCGAGGTTTGATTCCTGGGTTGGGAAGATTCCCTGGAGAAGAAAATGGCAACCCACTCCAGTATTCTTGCCTGGAGAATCTCATGGACAGAGGAGCCTGACGGGCTACAGTCCATGGGGTTGCAAGAATTGGACACGACTAAGTGACTAAACCACCACCACCAGTAAAACTTAAATTTTATATTTGGTTCACATTATCTCTATTTGATAACATCTAGACCAACAAAATTTTCACACTGATCGTTCTACCCTCATAAGTTTGCTTATATCAGATAGTCTTTCACCATACACCATTCAAAACTTACTAATAACTTGTCAACCATCTACCATGACTGAGTGCTAAGCATAAGAAAATGTTCTGCATGATCATCTCTATTTGCCAAATCTTATCTCTGCTTCAAGACCAGTTCAAATGGTACTTACTTCCATGAAACCTTCTTTCTTGATATGCCAGAATAAAAATGTTCCATCTTCCTAACTTTGACACATCACATGTTCTTCAATGAACACGTCACTTTTTACTTAAAATATTTTTCTATACACTGCTTATCACATCTATTAGCTATAAATTCTTTAAGTATAGAATTTGTCAAATTCATTTGATTCCTCTAATGTTTCTACCATAAAACTTTACACAGAATATGTTCTCAAACATTAAATCAGATATCAAACAAGAGAACTGGTGATACAATTACCTAATATTACATAAATTACACTTACTAAAGCAAGAAAGTAGGTATGTATGTTAATATGATTTATACAGAAATGCAATTCAATTATTGAACTTCTTTTCATGATCAATTTTTTTTACCTTCCTACTCTAGTTGAAACCTTATTTCTTCCCTTGATGACACTACCTACCATAACAACCTTCCCAAATAGTAGAAGCCTGCAGGTGGGGTAAGTGTCTTCTTTGCTCCGAGTAATCAATCTTAGATCACTCTTCCTCTTTCTGCAAACTCTGAGCTTTGACCCACATCATCAGCCACCCACCACCCCTTCTTGTGAATATCCCTGCCCACTATCACTAACCCTCAGTCTCTAAAGATTTTAGCTCCTTGCTGTCAGACTCTCTAACACTCTCTAATCCTGTCAAAATTCTTGGTGATGTCATTATACTACTAGATATCCTAACACCTATTGATTCCTGTGGTCTCCTTAACCTAATCATTATCAGTAACAGCAACATCTCATAATTTCAATTTTAAACATCCTACTCCCTGGTGGCTCAGAGGTTAAAGCATCTGCCTCCAATGCGGGAGACCTGGGTTCGATCCCTGGGCCGGGAAGATCCCCTGGAGAAGGAAACGGTAACCCACTCCAGTTTTCTTGCCTGGAGAATCCCATGGACGGAGAAGCCTGGTAGGCTACAGTCCACAGGGTCGCAAAGAGTCGGACACGACTGAGCGACGGAACGGAACGGAACTCACAACTGAAGTGACTTAGCAGCAGCAGCACTCACTGACTACCAGATTTTTCTAATACTTCAATAATCTTTTGACTCAGAGGGACCTTCAATCCAGACCCTATCATTTTCCACTGTCTTTCATCCTCCCCACTCTTACCCCATCACTCTCACTTAGAACCTCCAAGGACTTCCATGTCATTGAGAGGAAAGCACAGATTCCCTGCTATACGCTATGAGGCTCTTTATAATCATACTTCACCCACTTAACTGGTTAACTCTCAAGCCTCACCTCCCATTCAGTTGCTCAGTCATGTCCGACTCTTTGCGAACCCATGAATCAGAGCACGCCAGGCCTCCCTGTCCATCACCAACCCCCGGAGTTTACCCAAACTCATGTCCATTGAGTTGGTGATGCCACTGAACCACCTCATCCTCTATCGTCCCCTTCTCCTCCTGCCCCCAATCCCTCCCAGCATCAGAGTTTTTTCCAATGAGTCAACTGTTCCCATGAGGTGGCCAAAGTATTGGAGTTTCAGCTTTAGCATCAGTCCTTCCAATGAACACCCAGGATTGATCTCCTTTAGAATGGACTGGTTGGATCTCCTTGCAGTCCAAGGGACTCTCAAGAGTCTTCTCCAACACCACAGTTCAAAAGCATCAATTCTTCGGCACTCAGCTTTCTTCACAGTCCAACTCCCACATCCATACGTGACCACTGGAAAAACCATGGCCTTGACTAGATGGACCTTTGATGGCAAAGTAATGTCTCTGCCTAGATATGCTATCTAGGTTGGTCATAACTTTCCTTTCAAGGAGTAAGCGTCTTTTAATTTCATGGCTGCAATCACCATCTGCAGCGATTCTGGAGCCCCAAAAAATAACGTCTGATACTGTTTCCACTGTTTCCCCATCTATTTGCCATGAAGTGATGGGACCAGATGCCATGATCTTAGTTTTCTGAACGTTGAGCTTCAAGCCAACTTTTTCACTCTCCTTTTTCACTTTCATCAAGAGGCTTTTGAGTTCCTCTTCACTTTCTGCCATAAGGGTGGTGTCATCTGCATATCTGAGGTTATTGATATTTCTCCCGGCAATCTTGATTCCAGCTTGTGCTTCTTCCAGCCCAGTGTTCCTCATGATGTACTCTGCATAGAAGTTAAATAAGCAGGGTGACAATATACAGCCTTGACATACTCCTTTTACTATTTGGAACCAGTCTGTTGTTCCATGCCCAGTTCTAACTGTTGCTTCCTGACCTGTATACAGGTTTCTCAAGAGGCAGGTCAGGTGGTCTGATATTCCCATCTCTTTCAGAATTTTCCACAGTTGATTGTGATCCACACAGTCAAAGGTTTTGGCATAATCAATAAAGCAGAAATAGATGTTTTTCTGGAACTCTTGCTTTTTCGATGATCCAGCGGATGCTGGCAACTTGATCTCTGGTTCCTCTGCCTTTTCTAAAACCAGCTTGTACATCTGGAAGTTCACGGTTCATGCATTGCTGAAGCCTGGCTTGGAGAAATCTGAGCATGACTTCACTACCTATTACTTCCATTCTTATTCATTCTACTCCACCCACACTGGCCTTCTAAAGGTTTTAAAAATTACAACAGGGGCCCCACACAAGGAAGAAGTGGAAATAGAGTAGGGAGGCAGTTCAGTAGTTGCCAGGGCCTTCACAAGAAGGTACACCTGAGCAACATCACAGTTCTGTGGAGGTGGTGAGCTGGCTACATACAAAAGAAAGAGCAAATTAATAACTATATAGTAATAGGAACCAGCTTTTAATTTTGGGAGAAGAGGTGCAAATATGGGATGGGGAAGAGTTAGAATGAAAACATGGTGTTGAGAGAACTGGAGGCATCAGAGTAAATTCATGATTTTCAATATAGAAAGACATGAACATATACACGTTTTGACTTGCCCACTGCAAAGGTCTGAGTGCAGTAGCCATGGCAATCTCAATAGCCATGAGCCCACCTACCACCCAGAGTCTTGAAACACTCTTCTCCACTAAAAAAAAAAAAAAAAAATCAGGGCTCCTCAGAGAAATAGCTGATCCCAGGACTAGAGCAGGAAAATTTTTAGATGAGCCTACAGAACCTTGTGCCAAAAGTAAAAAGACATACAGGTGATAAAACTGCATAGATCTATACCTATGCACTGTATTGATGCAAATATCCTGATTTTGTTAATGTACTACAGTTATCTAAGATATAAACATTTGAAGAAATTAGGTGAAGGGTACACAGGACCATTCTGTACTATTTTTACAACTTCCTGTGAATTTCTAATTACTTCAAGAAAAAATTTTTTTTTAAAGTTAAGGGAATTCTCTGGCAATCTAACAGGTAGAACTCCATGCTTCCACTGCAGAGAGCTTGTGCTCTCTGGTAAGGAAATTAAGATCCCACATGCCGTACAGCATGGCCCCCAAAAAAGTGTAAATAGATATTAATTAATAGATATTATCACTGTATAAGTTTAGATATTAATTCTCTTCCTTACAGTAAAATGCCAACTAATAAAAGTAGGAGGAATACATAGAAGACAGCTATGCTAACTACTATACTACCACCACCTCTAGAAGGACTACTTGAATCAGAATATCACCCTTTGGCAACCACCATGGTAAAAATTATTTTAGGTGAAAAACATTAGTGATGCTAAAATTAGTAGACTGAAGTGGGAATGAAACATGATTTTATGTGGTTTCAAAGTATCTTCCTACAAAATACTTATTAATTACACAGACTACAAACTTGAGAGACATCATCATTAATCTATTGGTCAAAGTTAACACTACCTAATGGGATAAACTAACTGCCATGAACAAGGATTCACCAAGAGAACAAGATCACTTCTGTTAAGCTGCAGCCAAAATACGTACCCTGGGTCAACTCATCAGGAAACATTAGACAACCCAAATTGAAGGACAGTTTACAAAATGAGTAGCTTATAATCTTCAGTATGTGAACAGAATGAAAAGCAAGAGAGACTGAGGAACTGTTCCAAACTGAGGAGACTAGAGAGACATGAGAGCTGGATCCAATGCACGGGCCTGGATTAGATCCTCTTCCTCTCAAGAACATTACCTGAGCAATTAACAAAACTTGAATGAGGTCTCTGAGCAAAGCGTATACAGTTTTGTTTTGTTTTTTAAACTTTGCAGTAGTTTGAAATTGTTTCCAAATAAAAGTTGATTTTTAAAAAATCACAAGATATGTTCCTGACTCCTGGCTTTGGATCTATTTCCTGATGTCTGGAATGCTCACATCCACATTTGCCCATGCCCAGCTCTCCTACTTCCATCAGGTCTTTACTTAAAAGGCACCTCTGAAATTATCAACACCCTATATTCATATCTTCCTCCTTGTTTTACCTTTTTCCCCTTACCATAAATCAGTATCTCACATACAATTATCTTAAATGTATACTAACAGCAGGGAGTTTTTATCTGTTTTGTTCACTGTTACATTCCAGGCCTAAACCAGGGCTTGACATGTAGCATTAACAGTTGCAAATAAATATTTAGTCAATGATGGACTGTACACAAAGTCCTGGAAACACAAAAGACTTAATAAGATACAATTACAAAATAAGTTCACTTTCATAATCTTAGCAAAGGACTACTAAAACAGGCAAGAAGAACTCCACTGTTAATTTTGATAGTTCTGGGATATCCTTTCAAAAAATATGTCTACAGCATAAATGAATTAAATAATGTCCCTGATCTAAGGAGCTTAGTGAGCAAACCTATTTCCATCAGAAAGCAAAGCTGTAATACTGCAGTGAGCTAATACAGCAAGAAAGTACCTGCTAATAGCATGCATAATGTACAGTATAAACAATCCAAATGCTGACAGACAAGAATTAACTATCAGACAACTGGAAAATACAGCTACATAGAGAAATCAAGTTTTCTCTTGGGAGAAAGAGAGACAGTGAACTCATATTCAAAGAAAGTCAATGGTGGGAAGCAAGAGGCATATATAAGAAAAGGTCTCTGATATTTTATTACCACATTTCCTTGAAAACTTATCAAGATTATAATTAAGCTAACCACAATGATCTCAATTAGTTTACAGTATTATAAAACATACTAAATCACTTGTATTTAAGAGAAAAATACAATCCAAAAATCTACAAAATGATTTTATGGTTTCTATATACAAAGTGGTCAAATCAGTAACATCTCATTTTATAAATGCTTTTATCTTCTATGCCAAGGTAATATAGCTGATCTTCCTTTCTTGAATAATTGTCACCAAAATGACAGACAATATTATCTTAAAACAAACATATCTGAATCTAAGCCAATACTTCTAAAAATGAAACACATACAAAACTGTATGCACATATAAAACAACGTGCACATAACATAAATATGTATTCATAAATATGATTTGATAATCATTAACTGAGCTACATACAAGACCCTCATTCACTTTATAAACAGTGGATGAATTCCAAACGTATAAATCCAATTCTAATTTCCAACAGAAACAGTATTACAAATTAGGGTTCTCTACCCAGAGACCTATTTCAATCCTTCTCCTTCAGTTCAGTTCAGTCGCTCAGTCGTGTCTGACTCTTTGCGACCCCATGAATCACAGCACGCCAGGCCTCCCTGTCCATCACCAACTCCCAGAGTTCACTCAAACTCATGTCCATCGCGTCGGTGATGCCATCCAGCCATCTCATTCTCTGTCGTCCCCGTCTCCTCCCACCCCCAATTCCTCCTAGATTCAGACTCTTTTCCAACTGCCAAAAAACAATAATAATAAAATATAAACACAAAAAAGTAGTTTAACATTCCTAAGTGTGAAACCAATCATTTAATATTAAAGCTGTGTCAATATTTTTTGAGGTATTTTATGAATGGGCTGAACTAAATAAAATAAAAATCAAACTAAGATGGCTTAAGGATATTTTCCTGGTAAATTTCCCTGTAACAAGTATTGGTATGTTTTACTTCTAACTTAGTCTGTGTGTGTGTGTGTGCTCAGTCATGTCTATTATGGTAATCCGATCACAAAATCTGGGGAGTTTTTTTTAAGGGATGAAGTGTAACTACATTTGTGCTACCCTGTGTTTTCACTGACTGCAACCTTCAGGAAATATTATACATGAGTTTGGCCATTACTGTAAAGTCTTATTTATAATAAAGAAATTTTTAAGGTTAAAGTTGGACTTGGAATCAAAAACACATTTGGAATCGAGCACATTTTAAGAAAGATTTCTGTACTTATTCTGCTCAGTCATGTGGTTCAGACTTCATAACTGCCAACAGTACTGCAGTATATGCAACACTGAGAGAATTCTGAGCACGCGCAAGTCACCGATTCCTAGATAAATTCTCAATTTAAAAGGCAAATAACCAGATTTGTATAAAGGTCATCATACTGCCAGCATGATTACCGTAAAATATTTCATTTTGTATTCTTAACAATACAAAACAATGTTTTGTATCTTAACACATTCAACATTCCAACTTACTATAAATCATGCTTTATGGCCAAATTGGTAAAAATGTAAGTTCTACTGAAGCAAGAATTATAGGTTGTATATAACAGAGAGAATGATCACAAGTTCTACTGACAATTATTTTAAGTTACACTACTCACTAGAAAAGACCCTGATGCTGGGAAAGATTGAGGGCACGAGGAGGGCACAACAGAGGATAAGACGGTTAGATGGCATTACCAACTCAATGGACATAAGCTTGAGCAAACTCTGGGAGACAGTGGAGGACAGGGAAGCATGGCATGCTGCAGATCATGGGGTCGAAAACAGTCAGACATGACTTAGCAACTGAACAACAACAAAATTACTTAGTTTTCTAGAATCTTGATCCACATAACTGATACACACTAAATTTCATCTACTCTTGTTTTTGGCATAAACACAGAAAGGAGGATTCTACCTCTATGAGGGAGATCTATCTATTGGAAGCGTCCAAATATACTCAGGACAATGAGTCTATTTTGTCCCATATCTGAAACTGTATCTTAGCGTTAACCAACAATAAATTTAGAAACCTATCTATAATAACTTACTCCTTTCTCAACTGGCTCTGAAGAACAACTGTAACATATCAAACCCCTAAAATTCCAATATATGGTACACTGAAAGGAGACTCTTTAAAGAAACATGTAATTTGTAGACAATGTAACAGGGAGATTTCTACCTCTACCAACTATAGACTTAACATTTTAAGCCAGTCCTACCACTGAGACTAACAATGCAGAGACGAGAAGGAGGCACAAGGAGGGGGTGAGCCTAAATTTGAGTTACAAAGCTGTAACTCAAAAGTTAAAAAGCTGAAGAGAGCTTCCAGCACTCTCATGGGATTGAAACATAGAAATTAAAGTTTTAGACTCACAAAGAATAAAAAGTCCAACCTAGAAATAAATAAGGAAAAAAAAAGGCAGAAATACAGCACCCCTCAAAAGACTGAAAATCTTTCTCAGTTCAATCACTAAATAGATTAAAGTGATCTGCCTCAATCCTAACTGACCAACAGGAAAAAACAAAATCCCCTCTGAAAAAAGACAACATTACCTAATTATCTAAGCAGATGTTTATACACGATGTCCAGCAGTCAGTCAAGCATTAGGAGTTATACAAGAAGATAAAACTATCATGAAACGGAGAAAAAACATTTTTAAAATCAGATCCACAAAAGATCCAGAAACTTAACACAACCTTCAAAATCACCATAGGAACAAAGTCCTGTCTGTGAACTAGGCAACACTATATTATGACTTCTGAAAATGTCCTCAAAATACAATGAGAAAACTTTCATCAAAATGGTGGAAGGCTTATATGTAGAGGTGAACGATCTGACTTTTCTAAACAACCTCTGCTAAAAATCCAAATGAATAATTACATTATTAAATGACATACATCTAAAATAATAAGAATCACACAGGTACCTTGTTTAGGTGACAATCTGATTATCAGCATTTCAGATGCTCAACAGAGGTTCTACTTCTGTGCTGTCCAATACAGTAGCCCCTAGCCACATGTGACCACTGAGCACTTGAAATAGGGCTAATGCAACTGAGGAAATGAACTTATTTTAATTAATTTAATTAACTTAGTCACATGTGGCTAGTGGCTACTCTATTGGGCAGAGGCATATTTGGACACAATTCTAAGGCAGCTCTCTTAAAAATACAATTACCCTCAACTGTTAACACTCAAACTCGAAAAGCTGAAAAAGTAGATAAGTACTTTATCACAAAAGAAAAGAAAAAGAAATAAAAAACTTACGCATATCCAGTATCAGAAGTTGGTGAAAGCAGAGGGAATGAAATATACACATTTGCATACATAATATTATCAATCTTAAATAAATTTCCTTATTAAATTTGCATCCACACTTCATCAACTACGAAAGAGAAAAATTATGCCAGATTCATAAAATAATAAAAGCAGCATTAAGAACTTCTACAGAATGGTGAACATGTGACCAGCTGGGAATGGCAAATTCTTCCATACTTTTTAATTTCCTCTACTCCAAAAAAGGAAAGACTCAACAAACGAAAAGGTTATACAAACAAGCACTTATTCTCAATAGTTCTGGCATCTGTCTCTTCCACCAGTGAATTTCTTTTTCAGGTATACAATCAGCCTTTATTTCACTTAAGAGATAACAAGTTAACCAAGTTCTAGAATACTCAGGTTTTAAAAATATGTTTCATAATAGACTACAAACGTTAAATGTAAGAAGTAAATGTTGTACATGATCATGTATTTTAAGTAATCCTTGGCACTCTGACACTCCCAGGATGTGATGTTTGTCCCATGACTGCTTTCATCACTGAACAGACTAGGCTAAAACAAGAGAATGAAAACCAAAAATGCATAAAAATGTCTCAAGATAAGAGACTAAGAATAAACTAGAAGAGTCTATCTTAAATAACTAATTTAAGGCTGCTGTTGCTGCTCTTTAGTCGCTTCAGTTGTGTCCAACTCTGTGTGACCCCATGGATTATAGCCCGCCAGGCTCTTCCTGTCCATGGAATTCTGTAGGCAAGAGTACTGGAGTGGGTTGCCATGCCCTCCTCCAGGGGATCTTCCCAACCCAGGGATTGAACCCTGGTCTCCTGCATTGTAGGCAGATTTTTACAGGTGAGCCACCAGGGAAGTCCTAATTTAAGGCTGAAGTGAAGTGAAAGTTGCTCAGTTGTGTCCGACTCTGCGATCCCATGGACTATACGGTTCATGGAATTCTCCAGGCCAGAATACTAGAGTGGGTAGCCTTTCCCTTCTCCAGGGGATCTTCCCAACACAGGGATCGAACCCAGGTCTCCGCATTGCAGACGGATTCTTTACCAGCTGAGCCATAAGGGAAGCCCAATTTAAGGCTGCTGCTGATGCCAATTCACTTCAGTCGTGTCCAACTCTGTGCAAGCCCCATAGACAGCAGCCCACCAGGCTTCCCCGTCCCTGGGATTCTCCAGGCAAGAACACTGGAGTGGGTTGCTCTTTCCTTCTCCAATGCATCAAAGTGAAAAGTGAAAGTGAAGTCACTCAGTCGTATCCAACCCTCAGCGACCCTATGGACTGCAGCCTTCCAGGCTCCTCCGTCCATAGGATTTTCCAGGCAAGAGTACTGGAGAGGGGTGTCATTGCCTTCTCCGAATTTAAGGCTAACCTGCCTAAAACTAAATCTTTAACTGATGAAGAACACTAGAATAGTTAAACAGTTTAGGCAAAGGCTAGGTTGAGATTTTCAGAATAATCATCATCTATGATACAAGCCTTAAGGTTGAATTACCGCTACTGGCTCAGTGGTAAAGAATCCACCTGCAATGTAGGAGATATGAGTTCAATCCTTGGGTCAGGAAGATCCCCTGGAGAAGGAAATGGCAACTAACTCCAGTATTCTTGCCTGGGAAATCCCACGGACAGAGGAGCCTGGCGGGCTAGAGTCCACAGTTTTGCAAAGAGTAGAAACAATAAGGATTTGAGATAGTTTTCATCTTTACAAATTCAGGAGAGTTTAATTTCCAATTCTTCATTAATAAACAAAAGTGACACCCCCAAAGTTAAGAGATTAATTTACCAGCCAGAAGTTGCCTCAAAAATAAAGATTTAAAACAAAGGTGCTAGAAAAAGGATGGCTCACTGAAAAAAGTGTGATTTTGGAGCCAGACATGAAATGAAATATGAACTCTAAAACTACTACCAACTTACATAACTTCTCTAAACCTCAATAGCATAGATAAACAGGTAATGAACACTGCAGTAATGTTGTGAAAAAGACATGAAGGAAATGAAAGAAATGATGTCTGTAAAACATAAGACAGACACATAAAAGGAACTCTAACAAGGAGTAACTATTAATTTTTAAAAAACCAATCAAACTGCTCTTCCCTAAACATTTCAAAGCAATTCAGAAGCAAGGAAATTTATTTCCTTGGCGATAGTAAGGAAATGATAGAAAGTTTTAAGTATCTTATCAGTTCGAATTGGGCTCAGCTGCAAGTGACAGAAAATTCCCCTCAGTGCCATCCTTTCTGCCTCAAAGCAGTTAAGGGTCAATGATTATCAGGGACTCAGGCTTCTCTGCTTTGTTACCATCAACCTCAATACAAAGCTGCCACATCATGATGGGGGATAGCAAGCACCGACGTGAGCCATTAAAAACAAATGACAAGAAAAGGATACATGAGCAGCTCCCTGGAAGGATTCTTCCTTAACACAACTCACAAACCCCTTATGCTCACATTCTATAAGCCTCAACTTATGCAGCCAATCACACACTGCAACCAAAACCGCTAAATATATATATTTTAGGACATATATATGTTAAAATATACATGTGTATGTAGATATGTGTACACATATATAGTCTTTATCCCATTCAGTTCAAACCAAGTAAATCTCAGGGGGTTTTCCCAATACAGAAGCAGAATATAATAGATATTTGGGCCAGTTAGAGTCTCTGCCATAATTTATCTACTTTTTTAATATTCTTTACCACCACACCAAGTTCCTTCAATAGCACTCTAATTGGTGCAGTTGTAATTAACTGAATTAAATCTCATCTTAAATAATTAACATTTAAAGAAAAACAGCAACATTAAACGTCTGATGAGGTAATGAGGAAAACAACAGAAACAGTTCTGCCATGTGCAAGTACTGTGATAAATTCTTTACATAAACTATGACATAACATAAAATTTATATCATACAGGTCATACCACAGTCTGATAATGGATTTTTATCCAACATTTAGGGGATTAAGTTAAAATATCTACAACCTTCAATGTTAGCCAAGATGGAGTAACAAGGACTGGATTTACCCACCTATCCTACCACTCACCTAAAGAACCAGGAAAAACAGTGAAATAACAATTTTCAAGACACTGGCTAAAAATGAAGGACAGTGATCCCTGAGAGGGAAGAAATCAAGTAAGCCCTAAGATGGATGCAAAAGATGAGGAGAAAGTGGAAACAGTGACAGATATCATTTTCTTGGGCTCCAGAATCACTGTGGATGGTGACTGCATCCACGATATTAGACATGTGCTCCTTAGAAGAAAAGCTATGACAAACCTAGACAGCATATTAAAAAGCAGAGACATCACTTTGCTGACAATGTCCAGGATACAGTCAAAGCTATGGTTTTTCCAGTAGTCATGTATGGATGTGAGAGGTGGACCATAAAGAAGGCTGAGCGCCAAAGAACTGATGCTTTCAAACTGTGGTGCTGGAGAAGACTCTTGAGAGTCCCTTGAACATCAAGGAGATCAAACCAGTCAATCCTAAAGGAAATCAACCCTGAATATTCACTGGAAGGTCTGATGCAGAAGCTGAAGCTCCAATGTTCTGGCCACCTGATACAAAGAGCCGATTCATTGGAAAAGACCCTGATGCTGGCAAAGATTAAGGGCAGGAAGAGAAGTGGAGACAGAAGATGAGATAGTTGAATGGTATCACCGACTAAATGGACATGAGTTTGAGACGGGGGAGCCAGGCATGCTACAGTTCATGGGATCGTAAAGAGTTGGAGATGGCTTCATGACTGAACAATAACAACAAGAGAGTTACAGTTTACCACCTAAAGACAGTTACTGGTTGCCCAAATCTGGAGAAAGAACCAAAGCAGCCACCTTGGTTTGAGGAGATTTAAAATGGCAGCCCACTCCAGTGTTCTTGCCTGGAGAATCCCAGGGACGGGGGAGCCTGGTGGGCTTCCATCTATGGGATCACACAGAGTCGGACACGACTTAAGTGACTTAGCAGCAGCAGCAGCAGCCACCTTGGTTTGAGGAGATCAGAGCCAGGCACATGTAAAAAAAAACATTAAAAAGACATAAATCAAGAATCCAGAGATAAAAAATACCACGTGTGAGATGAAAAATACATTGAATAGGACTAACAGGAGATTTGAAATTGCAGAATAAATGACAAGGGAACCTGAAGACACAGCAACAGAAATTATCCAAAATGAGACTCAGAAGGGAAAAGAGATTTAAAAACAATAGACTATCGATAAGTTGTGCGTCAACATGAAGTAACCTTAATATACACTTACATCAAAGAAGGAAAAAGAAGAGATGTGGGGGGAGGGAGGGATATGTGAAGAAATTTTTGAAAGGCTGGAAATTTGATGAAAACCAAAAACT
This sequence comes from Moschus berezovskii, assembly GCF_049115385.1. Lineage (NCBI taxonomy): Eukaryota > Metazoa > Chordata > Mammalia > Artiodactyla > Moschidae > Moschus > Moschus berezovskii. The sequence continues at coordinate 20,458,978 of NC_142470.1, forward strand.
GTACAGGATCAAGACAAAAGCAAGAAACACAGAGAAAACTACAGGGACTTTCTTGGTGGTCTAGCAGTTAAGAATCTGTGTTTCCACTGCAGGAGGCGAGAGTTCAATCACTGGTCGAGGAGCTAAACCACACATGCCTCCCAGTGCAGCCAAAAAAAAAAAAAAAGAACTACTGCTAGGCATATCATAATCAGATTAATTGAAACTCTTTTTATCTTTTCAGGAGGAATCCTAATACATTATGAACAGAGGAATAGTGCAAGTCAGAAGACAGCAGAGCAGTATTTCTAAGTTACCAAAACAAAAAGCTATCAACCTAGGATACTACACATGGAAAAAATTAAGATATCACTTAATAAACAATGAAAATATAATTTATTAAACTTCATTTGGCAGTAAACGTGATATTTAAAGAGAAATTTATACCAGTAAATGCAAATTTTGGTCAAGAAAAGATCTAAATTCAGTAACTTAAGGTTCCTTAGGAAAACTAGAGAAAGAACAATTTAAGCCTATAAGCAGAAGAAAATAAAAAGTAGAGAAGCCTCTCACATTCATTAGGATGGCTACTATCAAAAAAACACAAAACAATTAAATGTTGGCAGGATGTGGAGAAACTGGAACCCTTGTTCACTGTTGGTGGGAATGTAAAATGGTATGGCCACTATGGAAAACGGTATGGAGGTTTCTCAAAAAAAATCAAAAACAGAATCATCATACTATATGATCCAGCAATTTTACTTCTGCATATTACTGAAAAGAACTGAAAGCAGGGTCTCCAAGAGGTATCTGTACACCACTGTTCATAGAAGCATTATTCACCATAACTGAGTAGAAGCAACCCAAGTTTTCAACTATCAATACAAATGAATGGATAAACAAAATGCAGTATATACATAATGGAGTATTATTCAGCCTTGAAAAAGAAGGAAATTCTAACGTATGCTAAAGTATGAACAAACCATGAGAGTATAATGCTAAGTGAAATTAACCACTCACAAAAAATACAATTCTACTTATATCAGGTACCTAGAATAGTCAAGCTTATAGAGACAGAAAGTAGAAAGGTGGTTGCCAGAGGCTAAGGGGAGGAAACAGGGAATTGTTTTTTAAAGAGTATGGAGTTTCAGTTTTGAAAAATGAAAAAAGTTTTGGATCTTGGTTGCAAATCAATGTGAATGTGCTTAACACCAATGAACTGTATATTTAGAAATGGTCAAAATGGTAGATTGTATGCTATGCATTTTTTTTTACCATAATAATAAACAAACCTGGCATTTGTTGAAGGCTGACATGTCTGTCACTATCTGCTTTTGACTACTTTATTTAAACTTACAACTTTATACAGGAAGTAGTATTATCATCCCCTATTTTACTGAGAGGAAACTAAGTTTAAAAGTTAAGTAACTCATAAGGCAAGACAGCAAAGACAAGAAATAGACCCAAATAGGACTCCAGAGCCTGACTCCCTAAATACTATATTATACTGCCTTTGTTAAATGCCTATCACATTTATGAAGGAAGTGTTTTCAAAAGAAACATTCATAATAAATATACAGGAGAGAGCTCCTGGCTAAAAGAGTTTGTGTGCTTTGACAACAAAGCATGATACTTTTAAATTTAAGATTATATACACAATGGAACACTTCCATGTTTATATTCCAAACAATATTAAGTGTTTCACTACGTGTTGGCTGTTATGCAACAATGCCTCTACAATACATATCATCAATATTTTTAGTCATTTACATAAAAGGCCACTCGTTTTGATGGTCCTATAAATTTTAACACACACATACACAAAGGTATGACTAGGTCTTTGGGTTTGTTTAATCCAATGTCACTAATTTTTTAAAACAATTTTCCAAAAATCCTCTTTTCAAAATTTTAATTTCCTAATTAACTTACACAATACCAACTATCTTTATATGCGAAAGTCTATTATACATTGAGAATTAGTTTACTCAAATATCCTAATACAATATAATGAAAATGATATAGGTCAGGGGGAAAAATCCCACTCAGAAAGGTTAAAACGTGCTTTCTTCTTTATTTAAAAATATCTGCTATGTTGGCTTTTAAAATTTCCTCACTGAAACCACATTTTATCTTGAAAGAAAAAGATTTTAGCCAAACTTCATAAGCCAAAGCTTTGTGCCCTGGCTAAGTGCTTATTTTTCATTCAGAAATATAATGTAATACTGCCATTCCAAAGGCCTACACACATTACCCACTACCACTTAAGGAAGAGGAAGATTATCCTCCCAGTCTATAGCAATCCTATGGTGTGAGATGCCTTGTAGCCCAACCAAAGAATCTGGAGCCATAGGACAGAATCCCAGCTCCCCTACTTAAAAGCAGTGTGGTCTCAGACAAGTTATTTAACCCTTCCTTCCTTCAGTGTCCTCATCACTAAGATCAAGAAAATTACATTATTTATTTCACAGAGCTGTAGGGAGGACCAAATGAGTTAACACACATAAAAGTGCCAGAGATCATGTATATGTTAAGTATATGCTATTCTTACTATCACCACTGTTACGATCACTAACATTATCATCTTGCAACATGCAAATCAAGTCCCTCTTTCTTCATAAAGCTTCTCTACTATTTCCAAAGTCCAGTGACTGCTACCTTTTTTTAATTCATGGTGTTCACTGTTTGCTGTTCAAAACAGCAAGTAAGGGACTGTTTTATATTATTGCATTTGGTGGTTTGGTGGTTTAGTTGCTAAGTCGTGTCCGACTCTTGCAACCCCATGGACTCTAGCCTGCCAGGCTCCTCTGTCCATGGGATTTTCCAGGCAAGAATACTGGAGTGGATTGCCATTTCCTTCTCCAGGGGATCTTCCGACCCAGGAATCTTTACTGTTCTTCAAATGATCATTTAACTTTCCACTGAACAATAAGCTTTATCTTCACAAATAATACTCTGTAACTTCTTAGGAATTACCTGATCTGTGTCTGAAACAGTATCTTATATGAGATAGAAAAGAACTTTTTCACTGATAATTTTATCATTATAGGATACCACAGTTGTGAAGGGCTCCTTTCCCCTCTCCTGAGCTATGCATTCCATTTCCTCCCTAGCTCGGTCAAATGGTCAGGGGACAACATCTACACTAACAACACTAGCAGGTTTTTAAAATATTGTAATTTCTTAATCATTATCACCTCTCCTTAATTTTGCTATCCAAACATAAATAAAAGACAGAAGCTTCAATCACCTCCTTTAAAGACATCATTACCATTTTCATCTGTATCCCAGTCAGACCTATAATAGAAAATTTAAGGCTATCTCAATTGAAATACACCACTTAGGACCCTGAAGTCTGACAGCAAACCAGTTAGAGAGAGTAACAATAGTCCTCCTTACAGTAATCCTTTGCAATCTTAAGATTTTTTAATATGCAGAATTCTACACATATCCATATTCAAGTGTTCCAGAAAACCTTTAAAAGGTGTATAAATAACAAGTGATCATTAGAGAATTTACTGTTCTGGAATTATCCATCCTACTGTAGCCCTCCAGAAAGTGTGGATCATACAGAATTAAGTGTGCTCTCCACTTACAGACAAAAACCAAACTGTCTACTCTTTTGAAAAAGATCAACTCGAACCAAAGGTGACTTTAGGGTGAGTAGGTTAACCATCACTGATTTTTAAATATTCTTAAATTTTAAATCCTTTTAATGTTAACACATTTAACATTATTTTTCTAAGATATCCAGCTTGTCTAAAAATAACAGCTACCAATTTCTTATACAGAGCTTTAAGTTTTACTTAAGAATACTACCTTAGAACTCTAAAAACAGATTCTTTTCCAGCAGTACCGCTTAGTAGCTGCATTTCTTTGAACAAATTAAAATTACTTAAACCTCTCCAAATTTGCTTCCTCACTACCCCAGAAAATACGAAGAATAACATCTGCCACATGTTTCACAGATTGTTACCTCAAATGAGACATCATACAAAGGTGCTCAGTAAATATTATATCTAAAAACTACTAAATCTTCTAGCTATAGAATAAGTAAAACCTTTACTGAAAGAATTGGTGAGATTATACTAATAGATAGTATGCTACTCTGACTTTTCGACTTTAATACAGACAGGTTACAGATTTTCATTATGTTTGCAAAAAGTAGGCAACGAACTGTTCTACCTAGAAGGGTCATAATTTTTTAGAAATATCTGAAACCACATTTGAATTTATAAGTATTTCTGAAGACATTTTTTTCTTAATTTATTTTTTAATTGAAGGATAATTGCTTTACAGAATTTCGTTGTTTTCTGTCAAACCTCAACATGAATCAGCCATAGGTACACATATATTCCCTCCCTCTTGAACCTCCCTCCCATCTCCTTCCCCATCCCACCCCTCTAGATTTTTACAGAGCCCCTATTTGAATTTCCTGAGACATACAGCAAATTCCCCTTGGCTGTCTATTTTACATACGGTAACGTAAGTTTTCATGGCACTCTCTCCGTACGTGTCACCCTCTCCTCTACTCTCCCCATGTCCGTAAGTCTGTTTTCTGTTTCTCCATTGCTGCCCTGCAAATAAATTCTTCGGTACCATCTTTCTAGATTCTGCACATGTGTTTACAATTTCTCTCTTTCTGACTAAATTCACTCTGTATAAGAGGCTCTAGGTTCATCCACCTCATTAGAGTTGACTCGGAAGTGTTCCTTTCTATGGCTGAGTAATAGCCCAATCTGTATACATACCACAACTTCTTTATCCATTCATCTGTCAAAGGACATCTAGGTTGCTTTGATGTTCTAGCTATTGTAAATACTGCTGCAAAGAACAATTGGATACATGTGTCTTTCCCAGTTTTGGTTTCCTCAGGGTATATGCCTAGGAGTGGGATTGCTGGGTCATATGGTGGTTTTATTTCTAGTTTAAGGAATCTCCATTCCGTCTTCCATTCCCACCAACAGTGCAAGAGGGTTCCCTTTTCTCTACATCCTCTCTAGTATTTATTCTTTGTAGACTTTTTGATGATGTGTGAGGTAATATCTCATTGTAGTTTTGATTTGCATTTCTCTAATAATGAGAGATGTTGAGCATCTTTTCATGTGTATGTCTTCTTTGGAGAAATGTCTGTTAAGGTCTTCTTCCCACTTTTTGATTGGGTTGTTTGTTTTTCTGGTATTGAGCTGTAAGAGCTGCTTGTATATTTTGGAAATTAATCCTTTGTCAGTTGTTTCATTTGCTATTTTCTCCCATTCTGAGGGTTGTCTTTTCACCTTGCTTATAGTTTCCTTTGCTGTGCAGAAGCTTTTAAGTTTAATCAGGTCCCACTTGTTTGCTTATGTTTTCATTTCCATTACTCTAGGAGGTGGGTCATAGAGGATCTTGCTTTATGTCATTGAGTGTTCTGCCTATGTTTTCCTTTAAGAGTTTTATAGTTTCTGGTCTTACATTTAGGTCTTTAATCCATTTTGAGTTTACCTTTGTGTATGGTGTTAGGAAGTGCTCCAATTTCATTCTTTCACATGTAGCTGTCCAGTTTTCCCAGCACCATTTATTGAAGAGGCTGTCTTTGCCCCATTGTATGTTCTTGCCTCCTCTGCCAAAAATAAGGTAACCATAGGTGCATGGGTTTATTTCTGGGCTTTCTACCTTGTTCCATTGGTCTATATTTCTGTTTTTGTGCCAGTACCATACTGTCTTGATGACTGCAGCTTTGTAGTATAATCTGAAGTCAGGAAGGTTGATTCCTCCAGCTCCATCCTTCTTTCTCAAGACTGCTTTGGCTGTTGGGGGTCTTTTCTGGTTCCATATGAATTGTGAATTTTTTTGTTCTAGTTCTGTGAAAAATGCCATTGGTAATTTGATAGGGATTGCGCATTGAATTTGTAGACTGCATTTGGTTATACAGTAATTTTCACAGTATTGATTCTTCCTACCCAGGAACATGGAATATCTCTCCACCTGTTTTTTAAACATTTTTAAAGAACATGTCATTTTGATGCTCCTGTAAAAATGAAACAGAATGCTAACAAATTAAAAAAGCACTTCAGAACAGTGCGTGGCACACAGAAAAAATATGTCTTGCTAATATTATTATTGCTGTTACTACTGTTCATTATAATTAACATTATCATTATTATTGCTGACAATAATCTTAATGATACACGATTTTTAAAAGCCTCTATTCAATATGCTAAGTTTCAAGTTCTTATCATCAAGAACTCATTTATCTATTTTCTATAGTCTAAAGGAAATTTTTGGATGCAATCTCAAAAACGACAGAACGATCTCTGTCCATTTCCAAGGCAAACCATTCAATATCACAGTAATCCAAGCCATGCCCCAATCAGTAACGCGGAAGAAGCCGAAGTTGAATGGTTCTATGAAGACCTACAAGCCCTTTTAGAACTAACATCCCAAAAAGATGTCCTTTTCATTATAGGGGACTGGAATGCAAAAGTAGGAAGTCAAGAAACACCTGGAGTAACAGGCAAATTTGGCCTTGGAGCATGGAATGATGCAGGGCAAAGGCTAATAGAGTTTTGCCAAGAGGACGCACTGGTCATAGCAAACACCCTCTTCCAACAACACAAGAGAAGACTCTACACATGGACATCACCAGATGGCCAACACTGAAATCAGATTGATTATATTCTTTGCAGCGGAAGATGGAGAAGATCTATACAGTTAGCAAAAACAAGACTGGGAGCTGACTGTGGCTCGGATCATTAACTCCTTACTGCAAATTCAGACTTAAATTGAAGAAAGCAGGGAAAACCACTAGACCATTCAGGTGTGACCTAAATCAAATCCCTTATGATTGTACAGTGGAAGTGAAAAACAGATTTAAAGGACTAGATCTGATAGACTGAGTGCCTGATGAAGTATGGATGGAGATTCATGACATTGTACAGGAGACAGGGACCAAGACCATCCCCATGGAAAAGAAATGCAAAAAAGCGAAATGGCTGTCTGGGGAGGCCTTACAAATAGCTGTGAAAAAAAGAGAAGCGAAAAGCAAAGGAGAAAAGGAAAGATAAGCATCCGAATGCAGAGTTCCAAAGAATAGCAAGGAGAGAGATAAGAAAGCCTTCCTCAGCAATCGATGCAAAGAAATAGAGGAAAACAACAGAATAGGAAACACTATTCCTATTTCTCTTCAAGAAAATTAGAGATACCAAGGGAACATTTCATGCAAAAATGGGCTCAATAAAGGACAGAAATGGTAGGGACCTAACAGAAGCAGAAGATATTAAGAAGAGGTGGCAAGAATACACAGAAGAACTGTACAAAAAAGACCTTCACAACCCAGATAATCACAATGGTGTGATCACTCACCTAGAGCCAGACATCCTGGAATGTGAAGTCAAGTGGGCCTTAGGAAGCATCACTACGAACAAAGCTAGTGGAGGTGATGGAATTCCAGTTGAGCTATTTCAAATCCTGAAAGATGATGCTGTGAAAGTGCTGCACTCAATATGCCAGCAAATTTGGAAAATTCAGCGGTGCCACAGGACTGGAAAAGGTCAGTTTTCATTCCAATCCCAAAAAAGGCAATGCCAAAGAATGCTCAAACTACCGCACAATTGCACTCATCTCACACGCTAGTAAAGTGATGCTCAAAATTCTCCAAGCCAGGCTTCAGCAATACGTGAACCATGAACTTCCAGATGTACAAGCTGGTTTTAGAAAAGGCAGAGGAACCAGAGATCAAATTTCCAACATTCGCTGGATCATCAAAAAAGCAAGAGAGTTCCAGAAAAGCATCTATTTCTGATTTATTGACTATACCAAAGCCTTTGACTGTGTGGATCACAATCAACTGTGGAAAATTCTGAAAGAGATGGGACCAGACCACCTGACCTGCCTCTTGAGAAACCTATATGCAGGTCAGGAAGCAACAGTAGGAACTGGACATGGAACAACAGACTGGTTCCAAATAGGAAAAGGAGTATGTCAAGGTTGTATATTGTCACCCAGCTTATTTAACTTACATGCAGAGTACATCATGAGGAATGCTGGGCTGGAAGAAGCACAAGGTGGAATCAAAATTGCCGGGAGAAATATCAATCACCTCAGATATGCAGATAACACCACCCTTATGGCAGAAAGTGAGGAGGAACTCAAAAGCCTCTTGATGAAAGTGAAAAAGGAGAGTGAAAAAGTTGGCTTGAAGCTCAACATTCAGAAAACTAAGATCATGGCATCCAGTCCCATCACTTCATGGGAAATAGATAGGGAAACGGTGGAAACAGTGTCAGACTTTATTTTGGGGGGCTCCAAAATCACTGCGGATGCTGATTGAAGCCAGGAAATTAAAAGACGCTTGCTCCTTGGAAGGAAAGTTATGACCAACCTAGATAGCATATCAAAAAGCAGAGACATTACTTTGCCAACCAAGGTCCGTCTAGTCAAGGCTATGGTTTTTCCTGTGGTCATGTATGGATGTGAGAGTTGGACTGTGAAGAAAGCTGAGCGCCGAAGAATTGATGCTTTTGAACTTGGTGTTAGAGAAGACTCTTGAGAGTCCCTTGGACTGCAAGGAGATCCAACCAGTCCATTCTAAAGGAGATCAGTCCTGTGTGTTCATTGGAAGGACTGATGCTAAAGCTGAAACTCCAATACTTTGGCCACCTCATGTGAAGAGTTGACTCACTGGAAAAGACTCTGATGCTGGGAGGGATTGGGGGCAGGAGGAGAAAGGGAAGACAGAGAATGAGATGGCTGGATGGCATCACCGACTCGATGGACATGCGTTTGAGTGAACTCCAGGAGTTGGTGATGGACAGGGAGGCCTGGTATGCCATGATCCATGGGGTCGCGAAGAGTTGGACACAACTGAGCGACTGAACTGAAAGGAAATTTATTTCAGGATTTTTATTATCACTTTCTATAAGCAGTGTTTTATATATACTTCTCACAATAGAAATGCTCATAAGAAGTATGAGTTCACATTAGCAACCTCCACCTGGAACACTTCTCTAAGGAAATTCTCTTTTGAGTTCTATAAACCAACTGTACATTATAATTAACATAACTAAATCACTTTCTGAAAAATATCACTGTAAATACAAACTTGTCCTCTCTATTTAGAATCAGAATTCAAACCAAAGTAATGCAGAATTGTTTCCACATGCAGCACATCAGTGATATTTCCAGAGTCAGCATTTCTTCCTACGCAAAGGGATCTGCATATTAAAAAAAAAAAAACCTTGGAGACGGGAATGAAGCCATTTTAACTGAAATGGATAGAATCTAGGAGGAAGAGAAGTAAGTGAAAAAAAATAAGGCTGAAGAAGTCAGCAGAAGTCAGATCATAACAATCATGTAAGAAATAATGAGCATTTTGAACTTTTCCCTGAATGAATGGGCAATCAGTCATTTAAGTAATTAATTTAGGATAACATGATTAGACTTTCATCTTATAATACATAGTTGGCTGGAGCGTAGAAAAAGAAGGCTTAGAAACATGGGAGGAAAGAACACCAAGGGAGAAAATGCCATAACAATCTAGAAAAACCATGACCATCTGCAATAAGAAAGCAGCAGTAGGATGAGAGAGACATGACTGCTTTGTAGGAGATAACACTGACAGGATCTGGTGACTGACTGGATGTCAGACTAAGGATGCAGTCACCCAAATTTCTGGCTTGATCCTAGCTAGGAGAGTGGAAACAGTCATTGATTCCTTATTAGAGAAAATGAAGATATGAGAGCAAGAGAGAACACAACTGCAGACACGCTGATCTTGAAGAGTCTATGGTATCCAAGTGGAGCTGCCTAGTAACTGGGTGGAAGTGTGAGCCTGAAGCCCAGAGGCAAGTTTCACGTGGAAAAATGAAAGTCATCAACATACAAATGATAAAGAAAGTCCTAAAACTGATACAAACTTAAAAAGAAAAGAATACATTAAAAGAGGGAAGGGGTTCTCATTCAGAGAGGGAGAAGAGGCAGCAAAGGAGTTTGAGATGAAAGAGTAAGAGATACTCTGAATAACTGTCACAGAAGCCAAGAAAAGACAGTATTCAAGAAATGTTAAGCACATTGGAAAAGACTCTGATGCTGGGAAAGATTGAAGGCAGGAGAAGGGGACGACAGAGGATGAGATGGTTGGATGGCATCGCCAACTCGATGGGCATGAGTTTGAGCAAGCTCCAGGAGTTGGTGATAGACAGCGAAGCCTGGCGTGCTGCAGTCCATGGGGTCACAAAGAGTCGGACACGACTGAGCGACTGAACTGAACTGAGGTGACATTTTAGAAGAAGTTTAGCAAGATAAGTAAGAGTCAGAATTAAGAGAAGGAAAACAAAAAAGAAGATTAAAAGACAAAATAGAGTTAATCAGCAGGAAGGACAGAAAGAGATTCAAAGCACTTTGGAGAATCAAGCTGAGACATAATGATGGACATCTCATCCACTGAAACAGAAGGCAAAGAAAGAACAAAAGATACAAAAGAGGTAAACTAATGAGTCAAGTAACAGGAAGTTTAAGGGGTCTCCTTTTGATAGCTTCTGCTTTCTCAGGAAGTAGGAAGACCATCTGTGGAGAATACTTTGTTTCTTAAGTTTGAAGAAAGAAAATAAAAATGTTTGAAATAGCCTGATGGGGAACATAAGAGCTGCTCTGCAGACCTGACAGCTCCTGCAGGGACCAGAGACTGAGGCCCGAGTACACTCACCAGGGCAGTCTGTGATTGTCCTCCATGAGTACTCAACAGAGTACTTTTGTGTAAGCCACAGAGACAAAATGAACCAAAATTTAGGTTTTACCAGATGCATATGATAGAAATTCAACAAAGCAAAGAAACTGAAAATTCTAGCTAGCATTTTAAAGTGATGGACAATGAATCTGCTTGCTTATATGGGAAGCATTTGACAGAGAAGCGTGTCAAGGAAATGCAGATGACAAAAGCAACAAAGAGTAAAAAGGATAAGGGATTAGTGGTAGGAGCAGGATGTTTAAATTAATGATCTCAAAGGTGATGCTAATTTCCGGTAATGGTGAGATAGCTTCATGAAAGAATAGCAAAAGTGTTAGTCTCTCAGTTGTGTCCGACCCTTTGTGGCGCCATGGGCTGTAGCCCACCAGGCTCCTCTGTCTATGGAAATCTCCAGGCAAGAATACTGGAGGGGGTTGCCATTTCCTTCTCTTAAGGGGTCGTCCCAACCCGGGGATTGAACCCAGGTCTTCCGCATTGCAGCAAGATTCTTTACCATCTGAGCCGCCAGGGAAGCCAGGAGTCTGGGTGTTCTGCTCACAATACACTGAATGGAATGGTGGCACAACCTTACGAGAAATGAAGGAATGTAAGCCAGAAGTCTTCAACAAGCAAGAAGAGATGCATTACCCCAAATATGTAAGACTCAACAACAGGAATTTTACCAGAAAGGGTTTTATAGGCACAACAGCATAACGAAGGAAACCCCTCCTACCCTTTCCTACATTAAGGTCATGTAGAGAGGCAAAGAAGGTACAAGTTCCAGAAAACAGGGATTTCCCTCCAGAGAAAGACAGGTGTTATTTAAGCAAATTAAAAAGTAACATTCAGGAAAGAATTTTAAGATGCAAATGATTATGTTAACATTAGAAGAAGAGTAAGAAAGTTTTTAAAAGGGGGGGTAATAGGTAGGGGAACAAGAATGAAACGAGATGTGTGTGTATAAGCGCTAATATCTTTGGGCAAGTAAAGGCATCAATGAAATGAGATTTGGTGGAGTCACTTCACAAGAAGATAGCTAAGAGGACAGGTTTCAAGAATTCTCTGGAAGAAAAGACATCAAACCTCTCAGGAGTCTGCCAGTGCCCGGAACAAGTGCAATTTTTAATAGGAAAGTCTGTTTCTGGAGTTTGTGAAGACTTAAGACTTCTCTGAATAGAGCCAAGTGAAATTTGGATGAATTGTATTGGCTTAAGGCTACAGGCTAAGACCATCAGGCAAAAGCCTCATTAACTTGGCCTGTTAACGGAGAAAAGCACACAGTCTATCTCAGATGATAGAAATCAACATTTGTCCTTGACTACAGATAAGCCCCAGCTTGGAGTTTTGCTAAGTTTCACAATACCCAGTAGAATGTGATAAAGAAATAAAAACATCTCATTACTAAATAAGGCACCCCTCCTTTATGCTTGATTCCTCATTTGTAAAATGAAGGGGTTGAACTAGAACCACTACCATTAAGTTAAGCATCAACCCTCTCTCTCCTCCACAAAAGGAGGCAGCAAACCTCACATATAAACTACCAGTTGGGAGTAAGACTAACGATTTGATAAAGCCTCTTAAACACATGCTAAGTACTATAGGTTCTGTGCCAGATATTGAGGAAAGACATAAAAATGAATACTATATTAACTACATAAGGTGATGAATGCTAACTAAACTTACTATGGTAATCTGTTTGCAATGTATGTAAGTCAAGACATTATGTGGCACACCTGAAACTTATACAGTACTGCAGGTTGATCACATGTCAATAAAAATGAAAGGAAAAAATGAAATTATCTTTAAAGCACCTATGCCCCCATTACCATCAAAACTAGGGCTTCCCAGGTGGCTCAGCAGTAAAGAATCCACCTGCCAACCCAGGAGACAGTCTGGAAGCTCCCCTGGAGGAGGAACTGGCAATCCACTCCAGCATTCTTGCCTGGGAAATCCCATGGACAGAGAAGACTGGCAGGCTATAGTCCATGGAGTCGCAGAGTCGGACATGGCTACCCACTCCAGTATTCTTGTCTGGAGAATTCCACGGACAGAGGAGCCTGGTGGGCTACAGTCCACGGGGTCACAAAAAATTGGACACTACAGAGCAACTTACACTTTCACTTTTTTCTCTCACAGTAATCAAATAGTGAAATACATATTTTAAAAAGGGTGGTAATGGCTTTTTTCGCCTACAAGATTGGCAAATAACATAAAAGGCTGACAATATTCAGCCTACCAAAGACATGGGAGTATATGTATTCTCATCGCTTTTGGAAGGATTGAATTTGATAAGCAATAAAGATTATTTTGGAATTTTGAACTGCACACACTTTAATAATTCCAGTTTTAGAAATCTATAAAAATATTCACACACATGCACAAAAATATTTACAATGATGTCCACTGCAACATTTTTTATAATGGAAGAAAGCCACCTAAATGTCTATCAATATTGGAATAGTAAAATAAATTATATCAAATGCAGATAATAGAATACTCTACACCTCTTGAAAAGAACTACCTGACTGGACAACCTCCAAAACAAATGAAAAGGAATCAAATACAGAAAACAGACATAGGATAGCTGCATTTTGGTTTTTAAAAATTAGTAAATATTTGTATATTTTTAATGTAAGGGGGAAAAATGAAATATCAATATGATGATACATGCACAGAAAAAGGGAAAGTGATACACTGATGTGTTATAAAGTGGTGGTCAAAGAGACGGCTAAGAAAAAAATTTACATTTACTTCTATCATTTTAAATTTTTTACACAGACGTGTTACTTTTGAAGTTAAAAAATGAAGTTTATTTCGTTTTTTTGTAAACTGACACAAGCAGAGAAGGAGAGATCCAGGTAGAAAAAAAAGCTAGGAGCATAAAAGAACATAACATATTCAGTTACTGCTGAAAGGATGACTGTCTGGTCCTGCTCACTCTCTTCCTTTTCACATCTCTGCAGATAAGCCTCTATCCCCTGAAGCCCACCATCTGTGAGCCATAAACCTCAAGACTTTGCCTATTATGGAGACAGACAGATAAGCACCTAAGCACAGAGCCCAACCACAAAATAAAAAAGTCAATGCTGAAGACGTCTAAGAAAAACACTGAAATTCAAAAAAATTTAAAAAGATAAAATCCACTTTCTAATTCATAAATGCTACAACAGAGAAAATGTATAATTTATCACCGTAACAGTGGCTACCAACAGAACTCTCCCAATATTCATTTCAATTCTGCCTGGATACCAATTCCGTTTTGCGAGCCCGTAGAAATACAAATTCCAATTTCATGAGGTTGTTAAATGGTTGACAATGGACTTATGTAATAAGACCCAGCTCTGTTACCAGATCCTAAATCCCAAAATCAGCTTTGAAATTACATGAGCCAAGAAAATCAGTTACTGATTACAGTGGCCCTCAACACAGAATGAGCATATCCTTTTACGCTACCGGTGTATATTTTTCTACATGATAAATTAATAATTACCCTGGTATGCCTAAAGACCAGAATCTGTATCAGAGGTAACACGGCAGAACACTGGTAATCTGCAACTTCACACCTGTTCCTAAACTTAACCTCTGTTAAGAAATGCAGGCCAAAAGTTGCTAAATTCAAGCCATAGTTAAGAACTGTTGGTACAACCCAAATGCGCCTATAAACCTTATGTAAAGTATAATTAACATTTTTGCAAGTGAATAATGCAATGGTTTAAAAATTCTGTCATGACTCTTCCTTACATACTTATGTCAGGATTTCTGAAATTTTACATAAGAATGCCAGACTATTTTGATGTTCAATATCATACCTACTGAAAAAGAATAAACATTAGTTAGGAAAAAGTGACAATTGCAGTGCAATAAAGTAATCAAAAAAATGAATATAAATATTCACCCAAGGAAATTAATTATCCTCAGTAAATTAAAAGATAAAAATGCTTTTCATTCATAGACTTAATACTTCAGAGAATTGAGTATGTGTAAATTAATGTGTTACCTTTGTGGGAAAAGCTGGCTAACTAACATCAAGAGACTGATTCTGTATGTATATACATACCCTTTTGAAGACAGAGACATACACAAACAGGCAGTTTTACACATAGTTCTTCAACTGCCTGTAAAGAAGCTAAAGTTCTGTACAGTTTACAGAACACTAGCACATATAGTTTCTCACTGGATTTAATATTCACATCTCCTTGAGGCAGATGGATGGAGACATAAATTTTATCACTCATGGATAGAAAGATAATTAACGAAACACCTAATTTATTAACATCAGTCTTCTGACTCTAAACCCAGTATTCTTTCCATTACACTACTCTGCTTCTTTTCTAAAAATACCCATGAAAATAATCAAGCTGTTTCATTTTTTTCCATCTTTACCACCTTGGACCAGAAAAAATTCTTAAGGAAAAAGTTCACCTGTATTTTCATATTATGAATACAGGTTAAACACATTTCATTTTATGGACTTATTTTAGTGGAATTTTACTTACATAAAATAATTTGAAATAAGCAAGTCACTGTTTAAAATTTTCTTATTTCTTATTTCACAAATTAAACTTGAACCAAACTGAAAAATCCTGTTTATAAGTGAGAACAAGAAGTAAAGTAAAACACTATGCCAGGGACTTACATTCTCCATATCATCCTGAAAGACAAAACTTCCTTCTCCTAAAACTTAAAATCCCCTCTCCACAATTCCCCCCTCTTCAAATCAGTACTTAAAAACTTAAGTGTTTCACTTTATTACTTCCCTCTGAAGGAAATTTCATAAGCCAATTTTAGCTAATTTTATACTAGTTTCTTATTAGTTCTAAATTTGGTTTTATTTATAACATCCGTGTTTTCCTATTATGGAAATATCTTAAAAGTGAAAAACAAACCTGTTTTCAGCAATGTCTTCAAAATTTGTAATTTTACAGCTTCCTCTTTTATACAAAATACATGCTTGCAGCAGAAATTGTTTTTCAGAACTACCAGCAAAATCCTCTAGTTCAGTTATCTAATTATTTTATAATGCTATATCTTGCTTTAGTGACATTTTTTTTACTAGCCTGAATACAACATTAACAAAACACATTCATACTCTAATTTTAAATTCTGCAATCACGAATTATACATTCCATTTAAGCTACAGTCAGAAATAACAACCTAGAAATTTTTTTGGCATAAATATGGAATAAAGAATCATGAAGTCTCAAATTGCATTTTGTCAAGTATTTAGAAATGCTAGAAAGCAACACAATACTGAGGTGTTATGGAATAGGGATTCTAATCACTAGCTGTAAAATGTTTCTAAATCCAGAAAACACTTCCAATGAAAGGTTACTAAATCATATGTAACAAACTTCCAATGATAACTGCAGAAGTACTGATATATTTAGGCAGTGAAGGAAGAGTCACCCAATTCCAGATTTGTTTCAGGTTTATAGTTATCTTTCTATTCAGTAAACATTTGGAAAGAACGGATACATCTTAAAAGATAAACTGTTACAAAATTTAAGGCTTTAAAGATACTTATGTATCACCCTAGACTCATAAATAATAATTAATTGTGCCTTTGGCCACAATGATGCAGTTTTTTAGCCACAAGATAAAAATCTACAACAAGTGAGTTGCCAAGGATTTCAAATATGAAAAAAAGATTTAAAAAATCGTAACTGCTATACCTCTAACGGCTTTACTATTATCACAAGAATCAACACATGCAAATTTTAATTTGAAACAGTATATACCCCTTAACCACCAAAATTAAAATGGCCTAAGAGCAGGAAATGTGATATACAAATATTTAAGTGAGTGAAAAACATGGACACCTTATCCACTGTCTATGAATCATGTGGAATTCTCTAATTTTAAATGAAGTGAAAAGAAATAATTGCAAATAAAGTATATTTTTAAGAATCTAAATAGTAACATGTTTGTGACTATTAACGTAACCAACAACTTTGAAGGCTGCTTTGAAAGCAAAATTTCAAAAGTTTAATATAAAGGCTTGAATATTTTACAATTATTTTTGCTTCCTTGTAAACAAAATTTTTGAATGATTTTACTATTTTTTCAACATAGATACAATCACAGACATATGCCATCCTGCTTCAGGTGCCATTCTCTGAAGGACCATACATTTCTAGTGAAATTTTTCTTCCTAAATTAAATCAAGGAATAAAAAGACTGTCCCTATTTTCCCATCATCATTTGTTAAATGTAAAACATCAGAATTATATATTTCTAGGACAGTAAGTCTCTGGAAACTGTATTTCCCACTGACAAGTAAGATGTAATGTAATTATAACATTTCCACACTGAAATTTGTATTGTGTATATTTTACCACAATGTTGTTTTTTATCATTTCTATTTGGTGTATCTTATCTGACTCTCCCTTCAGAAAATCTCAGCAAATTGAATTTTCTTCTAAAATGAGAAAAAGAAAAACATTGGTCTGATTCCCATGGAGCTCTTTAAAAAAAAAAAAAAAACTTAAAATATGATGACTCGTATTTCAGAAAACATGGCATCTCTCCATATGCCAGCATTTTTCACATATACAGTTCTGTGTGCCAGAAATCTCAACCATTGGTTTTTGCTTTTTTCCAATCAGTATAAGAAGCAACACTACAATGTTTCTCAAACTTTGACCAGCAGATAACCTGCATCAGAATCAACTGAGATGCTTGTTTTAATGCAAATTCCTGGCCTTACTACAGGTCATCTACATCAGAAGATCTTGACACCATTTCCACCAAGCACCTTAACTGTGATTCTGACTTTCATCAGATAATTCTGACTTTCTGGCTTCATTGAAGCCTCTCTGAGCCACAGATATAAAAGAAGAAAGAAAATTCTCCTTTTCTGAGATACATTTTGGACCCAGTGGCCCCTCTGCCAACCTGTGAATATTGCACCTCTCAGCTCACTTTCCTGTATTTGAAAACCAGATGTGGAACTTATAAATCTCCTGATCCCAAGGTCACATCACATACCAATTATATCAGAATGGGTGGAGGTGGCATCAATATTTGTAAAATTCTCTAGTAGAGTCCCATGTGTAACAAGGTTTGGAAACCACTGCCTTAGCTATTGGCTTTAGCAGACACAGATTAGAAAAATCTTAACTAAATACACTATGCTGGTATTAAGTTTTTTAATTGCCAGATATATGTATATATTTTCATTTTTATTTTAATCCAGTAAGGAAATTTTTTCAATGCATTAGATTAAAGCTTAAGAGTATCTTTTTGAGAGAATGTAAAACAACAACAAAAATATTGTTTCACGCTGAATGTAACTAATATAGGATCATATCATGCATTTAAAGTTCAGAGAAAAATCTGTTATTTCATTTGCATACTAATTTCAGTGATTATATTTGGGAAATCGTGGAAAAGCCAATACAAAAATTCAAAATTTGTGCTTTAGATATTTAAAAGCACTCCAAATATTCTGTTAACTCCAAGCAAATTTTCCTAAATTTAGAATAGATGGAATATTGTCATTAACATTAAACACTACATTTTGCATTATCTTTTTCCAGTTTCTGACTTGGTATCTCACTTCCCTGAAAGAAAATCATAATTTTGATATATTTCCCTCTATTCTTTACTAATTCCCATAGATGCTGGTTATATCATACAACCTGTTACCATCACTTGATGAAATCTAATGGACCATAAAGAAAAAAATGTTTAAATCTTAACTCGTTTAACAAAAGCAAACTAATCAACCATAACACACCATTTTTGACTATTCAATTTCAACCTGCACTTTATCCACAATGTAACACAATAAAGTGCAACAAACTATAACTCTATAAGTTATCCCCAAAAAGTGAGGCATTTTTCAAAACCATACTGTTCAGACATTCAATACTGTAAATATTTTTACAGGCTTTCAACATGCAAAAACACATTTCACTACACTTTACAGGCCTCAAAGTTCATGACAACCATGCTAATGCACTTTTCTTTGAGAAAAATGAATACTAAACCAAAATTTTTTAAATTCATCTTTAACATATTTAAAGCATCTTAAAGATTAAAAGAATAATCCTAAATTTTCCCTTCACTGCTCAGAAAAGTCCTATGTGCAGTTATCCATGATACAAACTCAAAAAAAAAAAAAATTATCCAAACTAAAGCTAAAAGGAAAACTTCAATTTCAATAAGCATATTTTTACCACTTCTAAAGGAATCATACTGAAAAGCAAGGCAAAAGAGTAGGGTCATATCCTGATACAGAATGCACAAATAAGGCAGTTACTATTATATCTGCAAAGAAAGAACACTATTTTGATTAAGTTCCAAGACTCTGCACATAATGTAATCCCCAAAATCAATACCCAAAGCCACTTACAAACAGGAAAAGGCAACATTTGTATCTGTTGTTAAATTCAGATGAGTACTCAAAGTAAAAATCAAAGGTAAGCATAATATACAGTGTTTTAAACATCAACAGTTATCCTTCCCTCATAGGAACCAAGTTACTGATACCAAGAATTGTTTCCTAATCTTTATGTAAAACAGAAATGTATAAAGATGAATGTTGGTTCCAATAAAAGAGAAATATGCTTATAAGCTTACTTCAAGATATTCAAAATAATCAAAAAAGGAAAGATGAGCACAGAGCAGAAAGGAGAACCACTTAAAAGCCGTATGTTACGTCAGAAGTACTTCAACTTTAGCTTAGAAATGACCCAACTAGGAGAGACTCGACTGCCATCACAGGGTCTGCACAGTTCAACAAGGCTCATTCATTAATTGGAAGAAAAAGTATAATAACAAGGTTTCGTTGTTTTTTCTTTTAAAAAGAAAAGAAAGTGAAAGTGAAAGTATAGTCACTCAGTTGTGTCTGACTCTTTGCGACCCCATGGATTGTAGACTACCATGTTCCTCCGTCCATAGGATTTTCCAGGGAAGAGTACTGGTGTGGGTTGCCATTTCCTTCTCCAGAGATCTTCCCGACCCAGGGATTGAACCCGGGTCTCTCACATTGTAGGCAGACACTTTACTGTCTGCGAGCCTTGTATTAATTAGGCCTTTCAGGTGGTGACATAGTAGGATAATTTTACCTACAAAGGGCTCTGATCTGTATCTACATTCTATTTTTCAACACTAAAATTCACGTGTGGTAAACAAAATTATATTTCATTTACTATACCATTCTCACGATACATTAGCAAAATATCAAAAGAACAAGCAAAATTAGAAAGCACATGAAATAGAGCTCGGCCATCATTTGTCATTAGTAAAACGCACTACAGCTGCTATAAACACAAACCCCACACCAAGTGTTCTCTGAGGATGCAGAGAAACTGGGACCCTTATATATTGCTGGTGGGAAGTAAAACTGTGCAGCCAATTTGGAAAACATTTTGTTCACGCCTTAGAAGTTAGGCATAAGCTTACCACATGACCAAGCAATCCTACTTCTTGAAATCTAGTCAAGAGAAATAAAAACATTAAGGTGAATTCCTAAGTAAAATGTGGTATACGGAATATTATTCAGCAATTTAAAAGAACAAGATATTGATAAATGCCACAACATACATGAAGCCCAAAAACATTATGCTAGGTGAAAGAAGGCCTTCCCTTGTGGCTCAGATGTTAAGAATCCGACTGCAATGCGGGAGACCCCAGTTCGATCCCTGGGTTGGGAAGATCCCCTGGAGAAGGGAAAGGCTACCCACTCCAGTATTCTGGCATGGAGAATTCCATGGACTGTATAGTCCATGGGGTCTCAAAGAGTCGGGCATGACTAAGTGACTTTCAACACCACCAGGTGAAAGAATCCAGAACAAAGTCTCCATACTGTGTGACTCTGTCTGTATGGAATTTCTGGAAAAGAAAACTTCATAGAAACAGAACAGAATCAGTGGTTGGCTGGGGCTAGTAATCAGAATGCTTGATACTGTCTGAAAGTTTTTCAAAATAGTCATTCAAAGTGACTTGTAATAACACTCTTAAATCCTGATCAAAATCTCTCATGCCCTTTTGCTTTGTTTTTAATTCTGTTAACAAATGTTGCCTTACTGTTAACAACAGCCAATATGCCACTTTAAGGAATTTCACCTTGTGAACACATCACTAGCATTTTATCTGCCCTAACTCATGAAAGGCCGTCTCAAACACAGGCATCACCTAGGTACATAAGAAGGAACTGGATATGTTTAACCAGAAGAGAAGTTAAAGAGTAGGAGAACATGATAAAGGCCGTTCAGCCCTCAGAAGTTGTTTTTATCTTACCTAAAACACTGAATAAAATCAGCTTAAATACTCTCCAAGACAAATTGCCTAAGCACAATTCAGAAAATATTCAAATCACAATTCACTTCTCCTGCTTGACTTCCAATTAATTCTACAACCCAAATGCAACCCCTCTGCATATATACATGTTCACTTATCTTCCTTCCTATAGATAGATAAGAAATAAGTGACAAGAACATATATTAATATCACAACTTTTACTTGGGGAATACTTTAATATCTCTTCAAGCAGGGATCTATTTCTATAGGTTATCACGTCCATTACTTAAATAAGCATTATTTGTTAGTTTATTCAACAAATATTACAAGATACAGCAAAAGGAAGAAAAAAAAATGACCCATATCCTATTAGAGCTTGTATTCTGCCCATCAAATAAAGTCAAAAAACAAGAAGTACATATGACAATACTTGGTCATTCCTCATCACAAACATCAGAGTACTTAAGGTAATGACAACCAGGATCTGCTCCATTTCTATCTAAAGTATTAAACAGTTCCGCTACATTTCCCTGGCTTAAAAAATCACCCCAACAATGAAGTGTTAAAATTTAGTTCCACGTCTATAATCTCTTGAAAATCTTTATCAACTGCTTTATAACTTAAAAAATCTGAAACTCTTAGAGAATAAAGGAAATTAGATGTTGAGTACTAAGTGATCAGTTTATAACCAAAAAAAAAAACAAAAAACAAAAAAAACCTACAGAGCACTCTAGATGGCAGACCTAAACAACCCATACCTTACCAGAATGAAACAACAAACCATATAAACATTCTAGGACTTAAGTTATAAACATTCCCCAAAAGTTTACCAATAATGAACCAAAAGTGAATCTCAAAACTTCCTTTTTAGTCTATCTCTGTCTGTCTGCCTCTCTCTCTCTCTCTCTCACACACACAGAACTGCAAACTATCACGACCCAAATGCTTTCTAAAAAGATAAGTGAGGGTCATGCTCAGTAGCTCAGTCGTGTCCGACTCTTTGTGATCCCATAGATTGTAGCCCATCAGGCTCCTCTGTCCATGGGATTCTCCAGGCAAGATTATTGGAGTGGGTGGCTATTTCCTCCTCCAGGGGCTTTGGCCGACCCAAGGCAGGTGGATTCTTTACCACTGAGCCACCTGGGAAATCCCAATATTTCTCCAGGGGAAGCTATTATTATTTACTCCAAGAGAGATAAACCACCTAAAATACTGTAACATCAGATCAGGACAGATGTTACTTCAAATAAGTTTTACCAAAAACCACTGTGATAAAAAATATTTTCATATAGTTTACAGGTTTAATAAAAATGAATCAAATGAAGTGTTTTGTATTCTAAGTTACTGAAAATCCTAAGTTTTTAATCACCTTTTCCCATCAACACAAGCCTAATGGAACACTACCCAAGCCTGAATCCCAGGGGTTACGATAATCATTTACTCTTTAAAATAATAAATCAAAGCACAAATGCACAAACCGTTAGAAAGACATCTCTCCAGCACAACACTAAAGGACAGTTCTTTTTACCGTAATATTTGGGTAAACAGTATGGGAAGCTTAGTCTTGACAACAAAACATGGGTATATACTCAGAACTTTCAAACAATGAAAAAGCATACTACTGAAGATGCTTCCCTGGGAGGGGAGGGGCGCGCAGGGCAGATACTACAGAAGCAAATCTCTCTCAAAACTCTGTTTTGAAGTAACACCTAGCAACTTAAAATCTGCAACCACAAAAGGGATATATGCTCTTCAGATTAATCTGAAGGATCCACATAAAGCCTCTTTAAAATGAGCCGCAGCAGAGAAAAAAGACACTTTAGTCTCTGTACTGACAGTCTTAGAATTCAGATCTATCTACGCTTGGTGACTGCTAGCACTTTTCTGATGGCAAATTCAAAACATAATGTTATTCACTCAAAATTTTATAGCAAGAAACAGCTGCCAATAGAACCATTTTCCTTTTCAAAGGAAATTAAAAGCACTTACCTAAAAATATGCTAAATGCACAGAGAAGTGAGCTAAATTTAATAAGCACTACTATGTACCAAGCACTGAGCTAAGCACTTTTACATGTTATCTCATAGAATACTTTTCCCAACAGTTTTAACTTCAAGGCCTAGCCTACAGTACCTATAATAGTAACTATTACAACAGTAACTTCTGGTATACTTCAACTCTTAGTTTTGTCACCTTAGGCAGTATATAATTTTAAGTAGTACTAAGTTCCAAAATAAGTAAGATTTGTGACTGTGTTTTTATCATATTACTTTAAATTTTCTGTTAAAGAAAAAATATTAATATTTTCTATAACAAAATCAAGAGAAATACCATTTACAGTAAAACAATGATCAATTGTGACAATGAAGGTTAAACAGTAAGGTTTCAAATCTTTAAAGTGACCCTCACAATTATTTTAGGAAATATGTTTTTATAACACTTTAAAAAAATTAACTCATGGAATTTCTGTTCAGAAAGAAGAAAAAGTTCTGGAGATGGATAGTGGTGATATTTGCACAACAATGCCAATGTAAGTAATGCCACTGAAGCGTACACTTAAAATGGTTAAAACAGTAAATTTTATGTATGGACAGGCTGTGTGCGCAATCAGGCACTCAATTGTGTTTGACTCTTTTCAACCCTGTGGACTGTAGTCCACCAAGTTCCTCTGTCCATGGAATTTTCCAGGCAAGAATACTGGAGTAGGTTGCCATTTCCTACTTCAGGGAATCTTCAAACCCATGTCTCCTGCATTACCACATTTTTAAAAAGCAATTCATTCCACTATTTGATATAATTAAATATACATGTTTAAAGCTAACACTGTAAATAACATGGTTTTTTAAAAAATATCTTCAGCTTGTCATTCTACAGTAGAAACACCAGCAACCTCAAAGAGTAAAGGACAATTTTGGGCCTGATAAGATTTATTGCAATCCAGAACCATAACAGTTAATCAGCTAAAAACAGCAAGGATGAAATCTGTCCAGTCAGCAGCATGTGATGTCTTACTAGCAGTATGTTACCTTAATAAAGGTGTAAAGTATCTTGGCTGACCTAGGCACTCAATAAATGAATGGACCAGGCAGTTTACTGAGCATGTGTAATGCTTCATTTTTTAAAAAGCAGCCTTCATTTTAATAATTTAGAAAACACTTTAATAAAAAAGAATGAATGATGATAAATAGCTTAGGCTCAAGCTCACAATGACCCTAATAATTAACATCAGTAAAGCCTAAGAGATGAAAGTGTAAAAAAATTTCTATCTGAGGTTGAATATGAACCTGATGAATACTTGAGATTTGCTGTACTATTTTTAACTGAACTTTCTGGCCTTAGGTCAGTTTTGCTAGCAAAATACCAAAGTGAAAATGCTGGGAGTGAAGCCCAGAGTCTCTGCTCTGGTCTAGGAAAAGCTATGCCCTTCATGTAACCAACCCTATCCCCAGTCGAAGACTTTGAAACACTATCAGAATGTCATGCTCCCATGAAAACATGAAACAACACACTGACATGAAAATCAGTGAAAGGATTACTGACACAGTACATCACTACATTATGTGCACTGTACAGAAAGACACTCTTTAGTCAGTTCCTGCACTCTGGCCAAACGGTACTGAGTCACTCGGCAAATGATTCCAGAAACCTCAAAGAATAACCAACAGCTTCTGAAGGAAAGTCAGTCAGTCACTGGAAAGGGAGAAGACAGTTTTTCTCATCATATAGTCAATAGATTTCTCCTATTGGGGAGTAGAACAGGCATTCTGGAAGGAAATACCTAAAGGATCCAAGGATCACCTACCCAAATTCTAGTTGTCCAGAGTTAATTTAACATCCAGCACATCTTTTTCACTTTTTTCTCCTCCCCAGGATAAAAACCTACACCTCCCCACACCTTTTCCCATAAATGCATCTCTACTGCATACTAATCAAAGAGTCTGTAAAATACAACAGTCTATCCTAACAAAAGCAAGAAATAAGTAAGCATTCTACAGTGCATTTCTGATCAATCTTGTTCCTTTCTTAAACAAAGCCAACTAGCAGACTTTACGTGGCTATTAATTGGGATCTCCAAGGCCATCTCAGGAAAGAGACACAATGAAAAGGAGAGACTGACAGTACACTACAACTCAAGTGAATTCTATAGCTCCTGGGCAATAATCGCGGAAATTAAACTTACAGAAATTGGAATGCACTGAATTGTAACGATTAATGTTCACAGACAACTGGAAACATGGAAACTTCAGGCCGTGTGTTTGTTACCAGATTTCAGACTGAACTCTTTGTCATGTACCCCAGGTAAGGACTCCCCGTAGGGACAGCGACCGGGTTTCTCTCTTGCTCCGACGCGCGTCCCCAGGCAGCATGATGCTCTTTCAGAAGGGCTAGCCTGGGGTCTGATGGAGAGCAGATCTCCCCACCCGACCCCCTCCCCCAGACCCAAAAGGCAGAAGGGAAAGAAAAGAGGGGTGCTTCCTCCCAAAGCTCCAAGAACGGGGCAGCCGCAGGTGACACCAGCTCCAGGAGGCAGAAGGGAAGAATCCAAGGTGGGTCTCTCTACTCCCGGAACTCGGTCGCAGAACTGTCTGGTCTCCCCGACCCGGGCCCCGGCTGCCGGGAAGCTGGGCAGGGTGGGGCGTGACCTCCCCCCGCCGCCCGCCGCCAACGCTGGGTGGGCACAGAGGGGTGGGCAGTCGGGGCAATCTGCGGTTCGAGCGGTCATCAGGGAGGGCTCCCAGGCCCCCGGCCACATACCAGCAAGCTCTCCACGTTGATGGGCGAGCGAGGGTCTCGGATCAGCGCCTCCAGCTTCCTCTGGCGGCTCGCGCCCGCGCCGTCCCCCGACACGGCCTCGGGGGCGCCGGGCATCTTCCCCGTCGGCGGGGGCCGGCTCATGCCGCCGCCAGGCCCGCACTCCGCTCCCCGCGCTCCGGCCCGGCCGGCCTCGGGGCCTACCGCCGCCCTCGAACCACCGGCTCCGGCCGGGGCTCCGCCCGGGCCCACCGCCCGCCTCGAGCTCAGCGCCCCGGGGCCTTGGGGCTGTGGGAGGCCCGCCCGGCCCCGGGAGCAGCGAGGAGCAGACGGCGTCCCCGCCCCTCAGTCAGATTCGCGCCGCCCGGTCCACTCCTCCGCCGCGAGCTCCCTCAGGATTCCGAGGGCGGGAGTGGGGAAGTGGCGCCACCACCGCCGGGCCCCCCGGGGGCTGTCCCGCCCTCTGGGGGATCCGGGAAGCTGAAGCCCGGGCTCCCGACAACTACTGCCGCGGCCAGCCGGCTCCCAGGAGCGCCGGCGGCCGCCCGCGCCCCGCACGCCCGCGCCCCTCACACACTCCCGCGCGGCGCCCGTCTCCGGCCGCGCGCAGCCGCTACCCACAAGCCCCTCGGGCCGCGGCTGGCGGCGCGCCCCCGCGCTCGCCCCGCCCCGCGCGCTCCCGGCCCCGCCCCCCGCGCGCCGCCGCCGCCGCCGCCCGCCGGCCTCCGCCTCCTCACGCCCGTTTCCTCGTGTGGCTTTTTTTTTTTTTTTTTTATCGTTTCCTCCTGTCTGCTTGGCTTCGGATTTCTCCTTTTTCAGCCTCCTTCCTTCTCTGTGTCCCCCTCCCCTTGTTGAGTTCTCACAGGGCAAACGGTCAGGCGGCGCGCGGTCACCGCCTTGCTGGACCCGCCAGCTCCAGCTGAGGGGAGGGGAGGGTGCACCTGGGGACTCGGGGGTCGGGACCCGCCCCCCGCCCCCCGCCCCCCGCCGCCGGCTCCCTCAGCTTCCGCCGACCGACCCATGGACTCGGAGGCCCATCGCCCCCGGCGCCCCGAGGCGACCCGGCTGCGCCCGGCGCGGGGCCCGGAGGCCGGGGTGGAGGGGGGATGGGCGGCTCGGCGCCCCCCGCCGGCCCCCTCATCTCCAGCCGGCCCCTGCCCGGACGACCGACTCCATGGACTCGGAGGCCCACCCCGGGCCCCGAGGCGACCCGGCTGCGCCCGGTGCGCGGCCCGGAGGCCGGGGTGGAGTGGGGGATGGGCGGCTCGGCGCCCCCCGCCCCCGCCCGGCCCAGCTGACTCAGCGCGCAGCTATGCGCAGCCTTGCATCACCCGCCGGAATAATAGCGGCCGCTCCGGTGGCTGCCCTCGCGTGCGGCGCTCCGCGCTCGCGAGGGGCCCGCCTGGGCCACCGGGATGGTAGTGGGAGGGCGTGCCTGGGACTCGAAAACGGGACAAGGAACGGGCGGGTGGAATGCGAGTCCTGCGGCAGGAGGGCCTGGAAGCGCTGCTTGTTTCCCCCCCACGCCCCAGGGCAGGCGTCCCGGGACTGCCCAACACCTCGCTGCGCCTCCCTTAATTGTTCTCCCCAGCTGGGCTTCAACACCCGACCATGAAGAGAACGAGAGGGGCCGTAGAAAAACTGCTTTCCCTCCGCAGACCTCGAGCTCTTGGCCTTTTTGCGGGGGTAGGGGGGTGTGGCGGAAGAGGGGCGGTCAGAGGGGCCGCCGCTCGTCCACATTCCTGCCTTCTCCGGCCTGCGCCATTGGTCAGATCCACCCAGGGCGCAATCTGAAAAATATGTGCCAAGAGCTGTAAAGCTGTTCATTGAGCCCCTTTGACCCAGTAAACCCATTTAAGGAAGTCCATTTCTAAGGAAATGATCCCAAGGGGGGTGGGGGGAGAACTTGCATAAAGATGTTTACAGCGGGGCTGTTCAGAATGTCCATAATGACCAAAACCTGGGAAGGGACCCAATTGTCCAATGCTTGGAGAATAAGCCAAACAAGCTCTGTCACATTAACAGAAGGAATCCTGGCAGGTATGCAGGATTCAAGTCAAGCACGTCAAATTTTGGCAAGTACATGAAAACATGTATTGGAAAAAAGGTTAAATAAAACAACGAATTCAAAAAAATAATTTGTACACAACACTCAAAATGAGCAGCTGAAGAGGAGATGAATACAGTTGTTTTTAAGTAAATGGGATCTTTTTTCCTTCCTAAAAGATGCTTAAGAGAACATTTAAATTTCAAAAATTGAAAAACGATACTAGGATACAGGGGCCACTCCAAAAATCTGCATTCTGATATCCGATAAGTAGTAAGAATTTTAAGAACCTCTCTCACTGGCATGTCAGAAGCCCACAGAAGAGCAACCTAGTTCTAAAGGCCTAACCTTGTAAAAGCATTTTAAGTCAGTGAGTTTTCCAGAAGCGTCATCTTTCCTTCTGTGTTAAAGCCACCCTCATCTGGATGAGGCAAGAAGAGATCCTGGAGGATCCAATACAGCTTTTTCCTGTCAGAATAACACTGATTTCTGGTCAAAGGTCAGTCCTTTCACTGTGTATGCTAAGTGACTCATTTATACCTCCACAGACCACACCAAGAGGAGGGTGAGCCGGACACTCCACCTGCTTCTGCACTGAAGCAAAATAATGAGATAATCCTTGATTACCAGTCCTTTTACCTGATCACAATAGAATAGGCAAAGCTGAAGGAACACCATATGGTTCCCAGTTTTCAAATTAATTTTTCAATAACTGGCCATATATTTTTATGAAGCTTGGTGAACTAACAGAAAGGCATGATCCCAAATACTAGTCATAAAAACCTTAAAAAGAAAAACATAATGATCACAAGATACAGAGAAGAGGCACCTTTTACATAGGGTCATTTACATAGACTAGTAAAAGCCACAGTGTAGAAGATTTTTATCCAGTACCTATACCATTGTCTATGTGGAAGAAAAGACTAATCCCTTGATACGAATTAACCTTTTTTATTTCTTTTGGTCAGTACAATAATTATTTTACCAAGAGAGCACAAATACATTCTTCTAAAAGTTCACACAAACCACAACTAGATAGAACATACCTTGAAAAATGGCACTCCCAAATCTCCCTACACACATTCTCTTATCATTCCAGGCCTTAGTCCATATTCATACATATGTATTTGTATATACCTATGTGTTTCTCTTGCCCATGTATACAGTGTTACACTGTATCACAGTATTTTGCCATTGATATTTTCCCTCTAGTCATATGTGCTAGAGATATCTTCAGATCTGTCACAGAGATTGACCTCGTTCTGTTTAACTACTATTCTGTGTTCCATAATGTGGATGAGAGGGCATAAGCAAGAGAATTCCAGAAAAACATCTGCTTCATTGACAATGCTAAAGCTTTTGACTCTGTAGATCACAACAAACTGGAAAATTCTTAAAGAGATGGGAATACTAGGCCACCTTACCTGTCTCCTGAAAAACCTGTATGCGAGTCAAGAAGCAACAGTTAAAACCAGACTGGAACAACGTACTAGTCCAAAATTGGAAAAGAAGTACATCAAGGCCGTATATTGTCACCCAGCTTACTTAACTTAATACAGAGTAGATCATGAGAAATGCCAAGATGGATGAGTCACAAGCTGGAATCAAGATTGCCAGGAGAAAAATCAACAACCTCAGATATATAGATGATACCACTCCAGTGGCAGAAAGTGAAGAGGAACTAAAGAGTCTCTTGATAAGGATGAAAGAGGAGAGTGAAAAAGCTGACTTAAAACTCAACATTGAAAAAACTAAGTTCATGGATCCAGTCCCATCACTTCATGGCAAATAGAAGGGGAAAACATGGGAGTAGTGAAAGATTTTCTTTTCTTGGGCTCCAGAATCACTGCAGATGGTAATGCACTCATGAAATTAAAAGACACTTGCTCCTCGGAAGGAAAACTGTGACAAACCTAAAAAGCAGAGACATCACTTTGCTGACAAAAGTCCATGTCCTCAAAGCTATGATTTTTCCTCTAGTCATGTGTGGATGTGAGAGTTGAACCATAAAGAAGGCTGAGCACCAAAGAATTAATGCTTTGGAATTGTGGTGCTGGAGAAGACTCCTGAGACTCCCTTGGACAACAAGGAGATCAAATCAGTCAATCCTAGAGGAAATCTACTCTGAATACTCATTGGAAGGACTGATGTTGAAGGTGAAGCTCCAATACGCTCCAACATTTTGGCCACCTGATGCAAAGAGCTGACTCATTGGAAAAGACCCTGATGCTGGGAAAGATTGAGGACAGGAGAGAGGGGTGACAGAGGATGAGATGGTTGTATGGCATCACCAACTCAATGGATGTGAGTTTGAGCAAACTCGGGAGTTAGTGAAGGACAGGGAAGCCTGGTGTGCTGCAGTCCATGAGGTCACAAAGAGTTAGACATGACTTAGTGACTGAACAACAACAAAGAGGGCATAATGGTTAAGAACAGACTCCAGAAACAGATTGCCTGGGCACGGCCACTACCACACACTAGACATGTGTGTCTCAGTTTCCTCATCATGTTTGCTATGAAGCACTTAGAATAATGCTGGGCCCCAATAAATGTGAGATTTGATTAGTGTTTTCTCAGTATCACAAATATTGTTGCAATGTACATCCTTCTATCTTTGCCTTGATGTGAACATATTTAAATAGCATAGATTCCTGAAAGTGAAATTATTGTATGAAGGGGTAGGCATACTTTAAATATTGATAGATAGACTGCCAACATCTGCTGGATCATCGAAAAAGCAAGAGAGTTCCAGAAAAACATCTATTTCTGCTTCATTGATTATGCCAAAGCCTTTGACTGTATGGATCACAACAAACTGTGGAACATTCTGAAAGAGATGGGAATACCAGACCACCTGACCTACCTCTTGAGAAACCTGTATGCAGGTCAGGAAGCAACAGTTAGAACTGGACATGGAACAACAGACTGTTTCCAAATAGGAAAAGGAGTATGTCAAGGCTGTATATTGTCACCCTGCTTATAACTTATATGCAGAGTACATCATGAGGAACGCTGGGCTGGAAGAAGCACAAGCTGGAATCATGATTGCTGGGAGAAGTATCAATAACCTCAGATATGCAGATGACACCACCCTTGTGGCAGAAAGTGAAGAAGAACTAAAGAGCCTCTTGATGAAAGTGAAAGAGGAGAGTGAAGAAGTTGGCTTAAAGCTCAACATTCAGAAAACTAAGATTATGGCATCTGGTCCCATCACTTCATGGGAAATAGATGGGGAAACAGTGGAAACAGTGGCTGACTTTATTTTTCTGGGCTCCAAAATCACTGCAGATGGTGATTGCAGCCATGAAATTAAAAGACACTTACTCCTTGGAAGGAAAGTTATGACCAACCTAGATAGTGTATTAAAAAGCAGAGACGTTACTTTGCCAACAAAGGTCCATCTAGTCAAGGTTATGGTTTTTCCAAGTAGTCACGTTTGGATGTGAGAGTTGGACTATAAAGAAAGCTGAGCGCCGAAGAATTGATGCTTTTGAACTGTGGTGTTGGAGAAGACTCTTGAGAGTCCCTTGGACTGCAAGGAGATCCAACCAGTCCATTCTAAAGGAGATCAGTCCTGGGTGTTCATTGGAAGGACTGATGTGGAAACTGAAACTCCAATACTTTGGCCACCTGATGCAAAGAGCTGATTCATTTGAAAAGACCCTGATGCTGGGAAAGATTGAGGGAAGGAGGAGAAGGGGATGACAGAGGATGAGATGGTTGGATGGCATCACCGACTCAATGGACATGGGTTTGGGTGGACTCTGGGAGTTGTTAATGGACAGGGAGACCTGGTGTGCTGCGGTTCATGGGGTCACAAAGAGTCGGAAGTGACTGAGCAACTGAACTGAACTGCCAAACTGTCCTTTAAAAAGGCTACACCAGTTTACATTCTCACCACCAGTGGAGGAAACTGCCAATTTCCCTTTACATTTACCAATATTAAATATTATAAATCTTTTTAATTTTTGCTAATTTGGTAGGGAAACAGAATGGGATCCTGTTTTAATTTGTATTCCCTTAATTACTACTGCTGGCAGGAGGAGAAGTGGATGACAGGATGAGATGGTTGGATGGCATCACCGACTCAATGGACATTAGTTTGAGCAAGCTCCGGGAGTTGGTGATGGACTGGGAACCCTGGAGTGCTGCAGTCCATGGGGTCGTGAAGAACTGCACACGACTGAGCGACTGAATTGATTGAACTGAATTAGTAGTGACCCAGGTTCAATCCCTGGTTTGGGAAGCTCCCCTGGAGAAGGAAATGGCAACCCACTTCAGTATTCTTGCATGGACAATCCCATGGACAGAGGAGCCTGATGGGCTACAGTCCATGGGGTCAAAAAGAGTCTGACATGACTGAGCAGGAACACGGATGGCATAGAGATACTACTGAAGATGAGCATTTTGTGTTTCTAGTTCTTCTGAAATTACCTATTCATATCTTTTGTCCTTTGGATTTGTCTTTTCCTTACTGATTTATAGGAGCTTTTATGCTTTATAGATATTCCTCCTGTTACAATGTTAAAATATGTTAAAATTACAGTTTGCAATTATTTTCTTCCAGTCTATTGCCTGTTATTCAGTTTTTATGTTGGTGTCTTTTGTCTCATTAAATGTTTACCTTTTATGAAGTCACATCTACCCATATTTTCCTCTACAGCTCCTGGGCTTTGTGTCTGGATTGGGAAAGATTTTTAAATCCAACTTTTAGGGCACACAGAGGCCTGAAATTGCAATAACTATAAGGAAATGGCAGTTTCCTAATAATATCAAACTCATCATGTTCCAAATGATCCACAGAAAGAACATTTCCTTGGGCTTGCTCTTCTCGGAGGGATTTTTGCTGCTCTGTGACTCCATCCCACCTTGACTGCTTCCTTTTTAACGCTCTCGTGGATGTGCCCTGAACACAGATGGGACAAAAACTTTACTGCAGTATTAAGGAAGGATAATAGGAGAGTAAACCCAGAGACTTTTGGACTGACCTCTTTGTGAATAAGGGTTTGGTTCTGCCACAGCTAATTTGATCAGTCGGCCTTACTCCCATCTCTTTCATATGAATTTTGTCTGTGTTTCTCTCTGTCTCTTCATTCCTAGCCCATCTCTTAAGTGGTTGGGTTAACAGTAGAATTTAACCTCCACTACATGGCAGCCCACTCCAGTGCTCTTGCCTGGAGAATCCCAGGGACAGGGGAGCCTGGTGGGCTGCCGTCTATGGGGTCGCACAGAGT
Source organism: Moschus berezovskii (assembly GCF_049115385.1). NCBI lineage: Eukaryota > Metazoa > Chordata > Mammalia > Artiodactyla > Moschidae > Moschus > Moschus berezovskii. The sequence continues at coordinate 20,491,934 of NC_142470.1, forward strand.
CGAACACGACTGAAGTGACTTAGCAGCAGCAGCAGCAGCAACCCAGCAATAACTTCCTAGCTCTTCTGATACTTCTCATTCCAGACTGAGTGAACATGTCTCCTTGGGTCAATCTGAGACCCATCTGCTCTGTTTTTAATTTGAGGCCACCTCTTCCCCAGGAATTAAGCCACCCTTTAGATGCAACCTTCCTCTCTCCACAGATAAATAGGATTGTAAAAGGACTTTTTTTTTGTCTTTCCATGTGGCACTTGCAATTACTTGTTTAATGAGAGTAATTATCATTATGTATAAGGGCTTACTGTGTGCTACGCAATGTGCTTTGTAGAAATTATCTCACTTCTCAAAACAACCTTTCGCTAATGATTATATTACTACGCTCGTTTTCCAGGTGATGTAATAGGAACTCAGATATATGATAATAGAATGAATAAATGAAGTAATAAATGAATAGATAAATGAAAACAATGAGCTCTCAATGGTCTAGGCGTCACCAAAACAGATTCCTTTCCCATCCTGCTTCATGTCAGAACAACGGCATGTACAGTACACAAGCCGGCATTGTAGCTAGATGCTTCCGCCTCACATAAGCCAAGATTTAATAACAGAATAAAGGGATGAACTCTTGATACAAAGGTATCATTATGTTTCCAACCTCCATTCCTATAAAGGATGCAGGGTTTAATGGTTTATTAAACAGAGTTTCATCCTAAGTTTCATTCATAGTTCTGGTCGTAACTCCCAGTGTGAATGAGAAAATTGCAGTACCTCTCTGTGAGTCAGTCTCATAAGCGAAACAGAAATAATGAAGCTTGGTTGTCATTAAGTCTCCTTAAGATCTCCAGATGAAAGATATTAGATGCATCCAGGACAGGTTATTCACCAGTAAACTATGAAAAATTCTCAGAGGAGAACAAACTGGTCACAGCTTGAAGGTATACTTGAGTCACATAGGCAGAAGTCACATAGACATAAATATATATGTTTGAAAAGAGTGGTTTCAAGAAATATCTGGGATCCTGGAAAGCTCAGCTTGGATTCCAGTTTGGCAGGAGATTTTGATGTCACATTTGGCCACCCCTTTCTCTGCATCCCTAGGATGTTTTGTGTGATTTCCCTTCTCAAATCTTCATTGGATCCTCCATGATTATGCATGAAATCCTCAGTCTGGAACCCGGGTCTTTCTGCAAGTTGTCCACAACGTTCCCTTCCAGACTTTTCTTTCATGGTTTCTCTTCTTCTCAGACTGAACATTCTGACTCCTCTCTTTGCTCTTTGGTTAAACCAGTGTCCATCCAGGCAGAATGTCATTCTTCCTTCCTTTCTCCACCCACCAAGCTCCCAACCGTCCTCCACTAAGCCCTTCTGTTCCTTGAATGAAGAGCTTGACTCTTCCTGAGCTCTGGGTACCCTGTGGCTTTTAACAAAATATTTAGCAAAGTGCTTGTTTCACATACATGAAAAGAACAATATGTCTATTTCTTTTTCAGTGTTTTTAACATCCCACCCACCCCACCAAATGGGTCTTTTATGTGTCCAGAGTATATTGGTGATTTTCCATCATTTACCATCCATCATATGAAGACTGCTTTCCTACCATTTAATTCTCCAAACACTTTGATCCAGCAAACTATAAACCATATAGGATGTGTTGTTCACTGAAGGCACCATTGCATCCCCACTTCTGAGTTTTGCTCTTGCCATTCCACCTGCCCTGTCCTCTACCTCCCAGTCTTTTTTTTCTTTTTTTTTCCATCACCGCCACCCTGGATGGCAGTTTCCTTTCCCTTTCCTCCCAGTCCAGCTTTCTGAGTCCTGTTTTCTCCTAAATGTAACTGGAGTATTGTGCTGGTTCTTTGTCAGATACAAAAAGGAACTGAGTATGGATTCTTCCTATGTAGAATTTGCATTTGAGAACTGGTCACTGAGGGAATTCTCTGGTGGTTCAGTGGCTAAGACTCTACGCGCCCAACACAGAAGGCCTGAGTTCAATCTCTGGTCAGGGAACTGGATCCCACATACCACAGCTAAAGATCTCCTGTGCCACAACAAAGATGGAAGATCCTGCATGCTGCAGCTAAGACCCAGTACAGCCAAAGAAATAAAGAAGTGGTGATTGAACTGGTACTTAGTGTCTAATGACCAAAGGACTGAATGAATGTATCCATTAAAAAAACACACAATAATTGTAATTCAAGAAAGATTAGTGACCGAAAATATTCACCAATAATATGCTAAGAGAATACAGGGGATCTTGGAGCAAGAGATATCTTCTAGCAAGGGGGTCAGGACATGTAGGTTGCTTGTGACCTGGGTCCTCAAGGTTCATTAGGGTTTGTAAACGGAAAAAGAGGACAGTCCTCCAAACAAAACAGGAACCTGTGTGATAAAATGTGAGATCAATAAATGAGAAAGCAAGTAATGACAGAGAGCAGAGGTGTGAGTGAGAAAGAGAGCAGAGGTCTCTGTTTCCTTGGCTTCCCTGAAGGCCCAGAGTCTGTACTAACGTGCTGTGCAATGCCACACACACCACTGCTGTCCTCCAGGGCTTGCTGTCATTGAAGATGCTGGCACAAGGTGCCATCCCCTGGATCTGTGGCCCTCTGTGATGGGCATTAGGGGACTTCTCAGCAATTATGGGTGTGATGGGGGAAAGACTTGGGACTCAGCAGCAATATGATAAAGCAAAGTGGAAGGAGGCCAGTCTGGGAGCTGTTTCATAATCCACAGGCCACCATTTGTAATTAAGTGGTTTATGATCATGAGTAATTAAAAACTTACAAAGCATACAAAGGAAAAAAGTGTAGTTTAAGTGATCAGTTTTTAGAATACAGGGATAACACACTTAGTTTTCATAAAAGCCAGTCTTACAGTGAAATAAGGAACCACTTTAAACTTCCTGGCCTTTTGAGTGGCACTTTGATGTCTAAGCTGCCCTTGAAATATTCCATTTGCTGCTTTGGCCTCCAAATGAATTTGGGGCCTTTGTTAAGTGAACCCAGAGGAAGTGGGCCCACAAGGAGTCAGAACTGTGTGGCTGGAAGCACAAACAGCTCAAAGCTACATCTTCAGACAGGCAATAAATGGTTGGGACTTGCAGTAGAGTTGGAGAAACCTCATCCCAGGCCAACCTCTGTCCCTTTCTAGCTGTGTGACCTCAGACAAATTAACTTACCTCTCTGAGCTTCAGTTTCTCTCCTATAAGGAACAAATAGGGCTCCCACAGCATTCAGCATCCTGAAAGACTGATTCTTCCCCCCAGCAGAGCTGACTGGATGTCAGGCATTCTTTCTTTCATTGATTAATTTATTCATTCAATGAAGACATTTATGTGCTGGTTACAGAATAGTAATCAGCAGAGAAATAATCCCTGTGAGCCTTTATTAGGTTTATGATCTAATGGAAGGGACAGATAGGATACAAATGGCAATGCAAATGAACAAGTCATTGCAAATGTGATAAGTGCTACAAAGAAAAACTATAAAGTGTGAAGAGAATTATAACAGGCAGGAGAGCCTAGTCCAGATGGGGATCAGAGAAAGTTCATGAGAAAGAAATAATTCTGATGAAATCTAAAAGGAATTAGAGCTGGGAAAAACCAGGCTGAGGAGAAGAGGGTCAAGGAGAAAAGTCTCTTTTTATTTAACAAATAAAAGCATTTCATGATAGCCAGGCCCATAGTTAAGCCGCCAGCAGTGTGGTTCATTCAAAGTGATACCAGGAAAGTCAAAGGCCCACAGTGGGTGGAGAAGAAGCACTTACTTGTGCAGAACCCTGAAATTTAGCCCACTCAGGTTTCAAGAGTTTTCTTCTACCTGTCCACACCTTCAGTGTTTGCAGGATTCTTTGTGGCCATTTTTCTAAGTACTTTTGGTAGTAATTCTTGAAAGCAGGTGAATCTAAAAGCACTTGGTTAGACAGATCCTTGTTCTGATTACCGTTGGAGAGAGGGCCAATTTTTCTCTCTTATCTGAAACAGCAGAGCCCATGGGAGAAGCTGATGTACTCATGAGTCCTGGGCTCAGGGCTTAGCACCACCATCTATGGGTTATGTGACCTTAGACAAATCACTCAAACTTGCTGAACTCCAATTCCTCATTTGTCAAAGCTACTCCACAGAGTTGAGTCCGGTGTAAAACAATATATGTGAGGGGACTCTACAAACGTGATCCTGATACACATCCAAAGTCTGTTCTTTTATATCTTGAGATATTCCCAACTTGCACTGTGGGAGTGGACGAGGAGAGAAAGAAAGGTATCAAGGATGACCTCCAGATTTTACTAGGCTCCCCCAAGGAAGTTAGCAAGATTGATTATTGCATCTAAGTGCTTTAAATTTACCTTAAAGTACATAAAGGTAGATGAGTTAAAAAAAACAACAGAAGCAAGTGATAGGATTGTCCTTTGTGATTCTTTTGTACTTTTCCAGAAAAAAAACCCAACATATATATAAATATTATGGCAGCCACCAGAAGCCGAATGCCAATGACCACAGTCTTCAAACCTTTCCATCTCTTGTTGACATTCTCACTGACACTGTTTAAACAGGGCTGGGCTGTTGACACATGCTCGCTGCTCGCTGCAGCCCAGCAGGACCTGTAAGGGGAAGCCGTTCAAACCTTGACATATATCACCCGGTCACCCCAACCGAGAGGTGTGAGCCGCAAGTCTGAAGGGAGGGCAAGCTCTGCTTTCATCTGCTTCACCGCAACCCTTGAAGAAGTAGCGCTGAGATTTCACAGCCAGAGCTGAGAGCTGGGAGGAGCTCAGCAGAGCGGAGATGCTCTGACAGCAAGACACAGGCATTTTAACTTTGTGTTGTCAGAGGGGTGCGAATTCCCAGAGCATCAGAAGCATTAGCCCTCAAATACAATCCGCATTCTCATTCCAAGACGATATGATGAGTGCATCAACATCCCCTCCCCATGCCTCAGAGAATGAGAGTGGGCTTAAGGCTTACTCTGGGGCACCGTCCTTTGGTGCAGTTCATAATGGTCCTTAGTGGAGCTCTTTATTCACCAACAAAAAGGGTGGAATGCCTACCGTGCATCGTGGACTATGACTGGGGAACTCGGCGGGAAGTGATTTGGAGGGAAACGGGACATACACATACGGTTTGTCAAGGAGTAAGCTCTCAGATTGTTTATTACCTGAACAAAGGGTTGACTGATGAATGAACACACAAGGGCATAAATGCAAGCAAGCCCATGGTACAGAAGAAAGCACAGGATCTGACATCTGAAGGCAGAGCTGACATTCCAGCTCACCCACTTTCCAGCTGTTTATTAGGCTGGTTGCCTCTGCTTGTTCACCCTGCTCTGTGCTCCAGGGCCTGACCTCTAAGGACCACCTCCCCCAGGATCCCCCATTGTCTGTCTTCAGGTTGGATTTGGCCAAAAGGCATCACTGGGAAGAGACTGGGATGGAGGACAAGATTTCTTCCCTTCTCACTGACACGTCCTCTAGCAGCAGCTCTGCACCTGACACCTGCAGCCCCACCTCCCAAACACTACATTCCCTTCTCACTGGGATCCAGAAACACTGGGTCCTCCCCCGTCCTGGGGCCCTAGCTTCTCAGTATTGCTGATACCTGGGAGCCGCAGTGTGCCTTGCCTTCCTTTAATCCTACCTACACCTCTGGAGAAAGTTCCTTCCTAGAAACCACTTGAAACAATTCTGTTTCCTGTTGAGGCCCAACTCATTCAGAAAACTAGAACATGACATGGAACTCCTTAGAGCATCAGAGTCTTCCCCTCTGAAATGAAAATAATAATAATACTTAGTACTTCCCTGTTGGCTCAGTCGGTAAAGAGTCTGCCTGCAATGCGGGAGACCTGGGTTCAATCCCTAGGTCAGGAAGATACCCTGGAGAAGGAAATGGCAACCTACTCCAGTATTTTTGCCTGGAGAATTTCATGGACAGAGGAGCCCGGTGAGCTATATAGTCCATGGGGTCACAAAGAGTTGGATAGGACTGAGTAACTAACACTTTCACTTTCAGTATCTAGTACCATGCTTGAACGTGGGCCCTCAATAAATATTGGCTGCTTGAAAAAATGAATGGATGGATGGATGGCTGGGTGGATGGCTGGCTGGCTGAATGGTTAGATGAATACCTATGAGAATTAATGACAAGATGCTAATGTATTAGCTACAAAATATTGATTATAATTCTTATTAAAGGGCAAATGAATGTAATAGATAGTATTAACTCTCATGTTATACAGTGGGCATAAGTCAAGAATCAGAAAAACTGAATCAATTTTTCCATTTGCTAATTGCGTGATCACAGGAAAATGATTTCCCCATGCTGTGCCTCTATTTCCTCTCCTATAAAACAAAAGAGTTGTGTTCATAACCTCTAAGGGGCCATCCAACTTGAACATCCTATCGATACTAAGCATTCCAGACAAACATGTAACAATTTGAATTGGAGAAATTAAGGAAGCACCCAGGGCAGATGCAGGGACCTGAACAATATAGTAAGAACTAGAGCAGCAGAAGGACATAGAAAAATGAGCAGAGACTAGAGGGGATTATGAGGCGAGAGGTCGGTCAATTCTGATGACCAAAATAAACATATGACTGGACCAGAAGTTGCTCGTGGGGTCATAAGGGTCCTTGGACATCAGGCTGAGGAACTAAAATGTAAAAGGAAGGATTCTGACTTCCTCAAGGCCCCTGAAGCCAGAAGAGAACTAGGATCCTAGTTTCCTCCTCTCAAGCCTCTCAACTGCCATCAGTATCCTTGTCTTCATCTCCTGATGGCAGTTATCTTCTCCCTTTTGTGATTCCTTTCTTTGAGGAAAAATGTGTCAGATGAGAAAACCATTTGGTAAGGAGTATTTCTGGCACTGTTCAAATCTTGGCAAAAATTTCGTTCCTCTTATTATCCTTGTTGTTGTTGTTCAATCACTAAGTCGTTCCGACTCTTTGCAACCCCATTGACCACAGCTTACCAGGTTTCCTTGTCCTTCACCATCTCCCAGAGTTTGCTCAAACTCATGTCCATTGAGTCGGGTGATGCCATCCAATACTCTCAACCTCTGTCACCCACTTCCCATCTTGCCCTCAGTCTTTCTCAGTGTCAGGGTCTTTTCCAGTGAGTAGGTTCTTCACATCAGGTGGCCAAAGTATTGGAGCTTCTGCTTAAGCATTAGTCCTTCCAGTGAATGTTCAGGGTTGATTTCCTTTAGGATTGACTGGTTTGATCTCCTTGCTGTCCAAGGGACTCTCAAGAGTCTTCTCCAGCACCACAGTTCGAAAACATCAATTCTTTGGTGCTCAGTCTTCTGAATGGTCCAACTCTCACATCCACACATGGCTACTGGAAAAACCATAGCTTTGACTATACAGAACTTTGTCAGCAAATCGATGTCTCTTATTAAGTGCTGTCTAGGTTTGTCATAGCTTTCCTTCTAAGGAGCAAATGTCTTAATTCCGTGACTGCTACTTTCATTTAAAAATCTGTTAGGAAAGTTGAAGTCAAGATAATCAAAAGACAGTGACTTTTTAAAATTATTGCAGAAGTATCAAAATCCAGAAAAAAAATGTGTTGGACCTTGAGCAAGAATATTACCTTGAGGGATCCTAGACATGAAGTCAAAACACTTGGAAAAACTTGTGAAAACTAACAAGAATAACAATCCAAAACTATCATAAAATAAATGGAGTTATTTGAAAATGTGGCCAGACATGGGAGTTTGGGCGTGGCTCTTCATTCTATGATCTCAGTCTCCCTACATGTCATATAGATGCAAAGGTGAGTTCTAGAAGTCTCTCCTGCCCGGATAGGGCCTGAACCCCCAGCTCTCTTTCCCCTCTGTTGAGAACAGCATTCCTGGGAGGGCACAAGGGTATTTGTCCCACTTTGGTTTCTGGTTACCTGACCTCTGACCCCTGTGTGGCCCCCTGGAGCTGCGAAGCTATGGCAGCTGCCCGACTCTGAACCCTGCGTGGGTTTGGTGGGAGACCAAGAGGAGTGAGCACCAGCCTGCAGTCAGTCTGGGCCTCTGTGAATGGGTCATGGGCTAGCCTCACTGCCACTGCCAGGAGCAGGGATCCTCATGTCTGATAGGTGCTCCCTGGGGTGGCCCCTCGCCATTGCCCATAAGATGAGGCTCACGGGGGGCTCCTCCATGGTTGATGTTATTCTCCAGCTCAAAGACATTGGTGACATCCCCTTATTGAGCAGCAGCAGTGTATCCCCAAGAGGCCCCCATCCTGCAAGGTACTCTTTGGAAACCCAGGCTGCATCACCTGAGTCTGGAGAAGGCAGCCTGCTGTATCTCGCTGCCTCCTGCAGAGTCCCAGGGCTCCAGGATGTCCCCAAGGAGAGAGACCTGTTCAAGACCCAGTCTGGTCCCCAGTAACTCTCAGCCTAACTTCCCACCTCTCCTCTGTCTATTCTAAAGTCCAGGGCCAGTGAATTATTAATTTATAGTTGATGATTTTTGTGTGCATGAATGCTTCAAAAGTATAAACTTGGAGAAAGAACAGGGGAAAAAACCCCAGCATCTTCAGCAGGAATTTTCTGAATGATAGGTTTCAGCTTAAAAGCTCCTGGAAAGGTAAATGAGACTAATTATCCTCTCATTTTTTGGTCCATAAACTATGCATCCCCCTCCCCCACCCATGACTTTGTCCATGCTGTTCCCTCAATCTGGAAAACCTTCTCCCTTTATTTACCTTGAAAATCTTTTTATCTTTCAGAGTTTTATTCAAATGCCACCTCTTTTAAAAACACTCCCAAGGTCCATACTAAGAATTTATTACTCATTACTCTGTGTAATTTATTACTCACAGGACTTTTCATGAATTTCTCTTGAAGGACTTTTCTTGATAGCTATGTCTAAGAAGCTATTGGCACCCCTCTGTGCGAGTACTTAATTTTTCAACCAGTATCACCAGTTGTGTACAATAGGCTTGAATGTATGCTTAGTCAGTCAGGCGTGTCTGACTCTTTGTGACCCCATGGACTGTAGCCTGCCAGGCTCCTCTGTCCATGGGATTTTCCAGGCAAGAGTACTGGAGTGGGGGTCTTTCCAATCCAGGAATCAAACCTGTCTCCTGCATCTCCTGCATTGGCAGATGGATTCTTTACCACTGAGCCACCAGGAATGAAAACAGCTCCTGTCCTACATGACTCTGGGTCTCCTCCTTTGCAATCATTTCCTGGGAATCTTCCCCACAGACATGGTTCCATCTGAGTCTGCCTTGGCTACATCTTCCCTCATATTAAGATAATCTGTTGAAATCAGAAAGAAAACAGTTCTGAGCTCTAAACAGAAAGAAAACGAGGCCTTAATGAGCAGTATTTCTCAAATGAGGAGTTTAATTCTCTGGCACTGAGACAGTCAGAGAGGAAATTGAGAGCAAAGAAGTCGGCACAACAAGTCCCATGGGAACAGGCAGAGCAGATGTCATAAAGCGCCGGCATTAAATGTTAGGCTTCTGCTCAAGTCTTTTTCTTCTGGAACCAACCCTCACAAGCGAACAGCTTGGAAACAGCAGATGAAAGGTTGGGGGTGGTGATGTAGAGACTGCCTGAGTCAGCAGAATGCAAAAGCTGACTGGGTGACAGAGAATCAGTGCCAAAGAGAAACAGACTTGGGGCCATTGGGTGGAGGGGCAAAGAGCCCTCTGAATGTCAAGTCTCAACCTCTCTGGACTTTGTTACATGATCGTCTGGAACTGATAGTCACAGAAGTGCTGAATTATCACACACACACATGTGCACACACACACAGACTTAGATGATCTGATCTATCTTCTCTTAGAAGACAGTGAAGTGTAAGCTATTTGGGGGAAAAAATTCCTTGTAAAATTATAATTATTTGTTCAAAAATTTAAGAGTTTCCCCCAAGAGATCCTCACAGTTTATTCTTCTTGTTCTTGGGGCTTTGTTCAATTGTCACTTTACTGAACCTTGGTTTCAATTGCAGCCCACTCATCTCTGGCATGCCTTAATTTCTTAGCATAGTTTTCTTCATACTGACTGTCACTTAATATAGTATATAATAATACTGTTTGGTTATGAGCCTTCTCTCCTATCCCGTAAGAAGGTAAACTCCACGAGGATAAGGGTTTGTCTTTCTTGTTCACTGCCTTGCTGTGGATGAACCATGTGTCTGGCACCTAGTAGGCATTCATTCTTTATTGAATGAAAGCATAAATGAGCACACTTAGTTATTTGGAAAACACATTTAAATTTTCAAAAGTCATTCTATAAAATTACTGGCTAAATGCAGAACAATTATATGAGAATTTATCAACATAGGCACATTAATTAATTGGCAAATATTTATTAAGGTCATACTCTATACAGACATTACATATTGGGAATTTTCTTATTTTGTTCATGTTCACAATTTTCAGTGCCCTAAATACCAAGTATTCCACATGCAGAGTCACTGACATGCTTGTGAGACACATGTGCGCTCCTGTACACATACTCACAAGCTTGCGTACACACACACACACACACACACACACACACACATATGTGACATTCTGGTTCTTCTGGTAGCCTACCTTAGATTTTACCAGCTCTCTCGTGTAAAGATCTGACAAGTCTGTTCCGTGTCTCCTTCAGAAAATTCTTAGAAGTAGGAAGTGATGATATTGATTAGGAATGCTAGTGTTTCCCATGAGTGAGTCTAGAATCAATATTTAACCACCATTTATTGTGATGTTGGAAGCAGATTGATTGTATCCTGGAAAGTGTATTGGACGTAGAGCCAGGAAATTTGAGTGCGAGCCCTGGATCCATTGCCGAAGAGCTGAATGATCTTGGCAAGTTATTTAACCACAAATACCTCGCTCTGAGGTTGTTTTTTTTTTTTGAACAGGACTTGGTAAGCCATAAAGTACCATACAGTTTTAAAAAATAATCATTATTTTATTAAGAAGTAAAATGTGCATTACCTGTCACTAGAAATAGAGGTGACATCAGATCCCTTGAAATGCACGGGTATCAATCTCCATATTTTGGCCACCTTCCTTCTTATGTAATTTGCTGTGTGACCTTCACATTTCAGGCCTCAATTTCATCATGTACAAAAAAGGATTCTACCCAACTCTAGCAGGCTGGGATGATTTCTCTGATTCTGATCACAACTGACAAGCTCTGCAAGTCTGTAGCAGTAAATTGGGATGGGCTCCAATCAATCGTGCAGTCTAACCTGGTAGTTTTCTAAATGCAAAACTGTCCATTTTCTTCATTCCTTCCTTCCTTCCTTCAACAAATCCTTGCTCAACTTATGTGGCAGAGACAGTGTGAGATGCTGGAGAGGGGAGTTGGCCGAGGACACGGCGTCAGCATCATCAGTGATCCAAGCTGAGTTGGCGAACCAGTTTCATAAACACATCTTTCTTGTCCACATTGAGAGCCACGAGGAGACAGGAGCAGGGTGTGGGGGACCACAGAATGAGGCCTGATTTACTCTGGAAGCAATGGAGACAGTTTCAAGCTGAGAAGTATGTCAGGGGAATGTCAGAGGACAGGTGAGCGGTAGCTAGGCAGGGGTTGTAGAAAGACGTGTCATTAAAAAAGGAAAGACTGAAAAGGTCCAAAACCACCTCACTTGGGCAGTTTAATAAGCACTGCTTGTGTACCTATTGTGTGCTGAGCACCGTAGAGGGAAGAATATTCAGGGAATGGAAAGCAGATAGGATAAACCTGATGAGGGTTAGTAAGTACAATAAAAGGCTTGAATGCCATGCTCAGGACAGACTTACAGCATCACTGAATGTAAGCAGGACGATACCAGAACATGATCCCTTTGCATAAAATTGTTTGCCTTAATCATTCAAGCATTCACCAGATAGCCTGCTGCCATCCATGGGGTCACAATGAGTCAGACACGACTTAGCGACTGAACAACAAAACTAGTATGTGAAACCATGGGATGCAGTAACAAATAGGACAGAATCTCTACTGGAGTGGACCATGTCCATAAAGTGTGATAAATGCTCTGATTATAAGAATTGTGAGCAGCAGGACTGAATCTAATCTGAGAGGAAGGATGGCTGAAGGAGGGCTTCCCAGGGGAGGTGACATTTTTAAGCTGAATCTCGAAGGGTGAATAGTAACTATTTAGGTGGCTGGAGTGGGAAGTGGTTCAAACAGAAGCAGAAGCATGTGTGAAGGTCTGGAGCCCCAAGGAAGGAGCTAGGAGACGTCAGTGAGCCTGTGGCAGAGTCTGCGTTGCACAGTTTGGGCTTTGTCCCAAGGGAAGTCATTCATTGGTGGATTTTAGGTAGGGCAGTGACATGATAAGATTTGTATTTTGGATGTGTATATCAATATCCATGCAATTGACATTTCCCACTTCACCAGCTTGGTATACAAAGATGTTACCCTTCCTGAAAATTCAAATATTAATGGCTAGGAGCCTCCACCCACCCAGATTAAAAGAAAGATTCTATCTTTGAGATTCATGTCTCAATATATTTCCTTTTTTAAGATTGGTATATAATACTGTGTAAGTTTAAGGTACACCGTGTTGATTTGATATACTTGTTATTGCAATATGATTACCTCCCTAGAGTTAGTTGACATCACCTCACGTAATTGTCCTTTCTTTTTTGTGATAAGAACATGTACGATCTGGTCGTTTAGTAGCTTTCAAGTATCTAATAGAGTGTAGGTAGCAATGATTGCCATACGTGCATCAGGTCCTCAGAACTTACTCATCTTCTAACTCCAAGTTTCTATCCTTTGACCAGCATCTGCCCTGGTCATCCCACCCCCAGCCCCTGGCAACCACCATTCTACTCTCTGTTTCTATGAGTTCAGCGTCTTTAGATTCCACGTGTAACTGACCCAAATATCTCTCAAGTCCTGCCCGTGGTCAGTGAATCAGTCCTCACAGGTATGTCCTTGCTGCCACCTCCCAAAGAGCATGAACTTGATTGTGTCCTTTGAGGCCGCTCCTCTTCTCGGGGAACAACTGACTTCTCCATACGGCCACCAGGGTGGTCTCGCTACAGTTGCCAACACAGGGGGTCCATGTCTTTCTAGATCACTGACCATCTGGGCAGCCAGGGGAAGCACCAGGGTCCCTTCTGCAGCCAGGTGCACGTCTTCTGGACCTTACTTGCTGCCTCCGTGTTGGTCTGCTCTTTCATCTCAGCATCTCCCAGGAGCAAAGGGAGTGGGGGCACTCTCCTGCCCATGTCACTTCCGGAAGAGGCCTCCCGTAGCCACGAGGCAGCCATTGTGTCAGCTCTTGTGGATCAGCCCCTTTTATGCATGTTAGCAGAAGATTACTTCTCAGGAAGCATGACCAGGGACTAGTGGGGCCATGTCGGGAATGACTCGAATGCCAGCTACATGCTCTGCCCAGGGACAGCATCCTCCCTGACCTTAGGGTGGGAACACCATCCTCCTCCCATCCAAAACGTCATTCCTAATTTCTTTCACTGCTGTTGTGGGGTGGGGAACTCTTCTGGAGGGTGGAGACCATGGTACATCCTACTCAACACCATGCACATCGCTGGTGCAGGTCCCACCACAGGGACCCTTTCCTTCAAGCTCCCAGAGAAGGTCCTAGGCCTGTCGCTCCTCCTTCCCAAGACCAGCCTTATTTCCTGCCCAGGATGGTCCACTTTCCAGAATGACTGACAGTGGAAACGTCCATTTCCTTCAGGGCTTTGGCACCATAACCTCAACAGAGAGTGATGTTGGTGTATTTGGGGAAATATGTTAAAAGGGTAGATATGCACAGAGAAATGTCTGGAGAGAAGTTTCCCTAAATTATAACAGCAGTGTCTCTGGCTTTTAGTGAGTTAAGCATCTTCATTTTACTTTAGAATCATATTTGAATTTCTTTTTTCCACTGTAGCTGCATCATGTTTTCAGGAAAAGATTTTAGGCTTTGGTATCAGATCGCATTTGGCATATCAGATCATCATCTTCTCATCTATAAAATGAGGAAAGTAGTATTTCAAAGGACTTCCCTGGTGGCTCAGATGGTAAAGAATCTGCCTCCAATGGGAAAGACCTGATCCCTGGAGAAAGGAATGGCTACCTACTCCAGTATTTCAGAAGATTGTTGAGAAAAATTCAATACTATTAATATTTCTATTTTTCTAATATTTTCATTACTTATAACTGACATGAATAATTTTATTTAAATACATAGACATGATTATATTAAATATAAAAGGGGATTTTCTTAAAGAGGAGTTCCTTTATTTTCTTTTCCTTTGTTTTGACTTCTCCTTCCCACTTGGCTCAGCACTTCTCAAACCACAGCTCCTCTTCAAACCCAGGCCATTGGCCCATCACACACAACTATGTTGACAACCTGGAAGATACCCTCTGTATTTTTTTTCATGATTATACAATAATAAAAGCATATTGATATGTACACTGGGCTTCCCTAGTGGCTCAGACAGTAAAGAATCCACCTGTAATGCAGGAGACCTGGTTCCAATTGCCAGGTTGGAAAGATCACCTGGAGAAGGGAATGGCTACCCACTCTAGTATTCTTGCCTGGAGAATTCCATGGACAGAGGAACCTGGCGGGCTACAGTCCATGGGGTCGTAAAGAGTTGGACACAACTTAGCAACTTTCCCTTTCACTTTCCAAGTACATTTGAGTGAATATAAGTCCTTGTGTGAAAGATTTTTGGTCATTTGTAGAAAGAGATCATTTTTAGCTTCTTAGTCGTGTCTGACTCTTTGCGACTCCATAGACTATAGCATGCCAGGCTCCTCTGTCCATGGGATTTCCGAGGCAAGAATACTACTTGCCATTTCCTATTCCAGGGGATCATATTACATACAATTTTATGTATCATTTTCTTATGCAACCATATGTCCTGGAAATCCACTCTAGGTATCTGGTGAAGGTCTCATTTTAATAGTTGCATAATTTTTTCTTGATTTGGAAATAACGTTTTATTCATCTGCTCCCATGTTTTTTGATATTTACTTTGTTTCAGCTGCAGCACACACACACACACACACACACACACACCCTTGTTGCAAAATCTATTTTATTTCTTTGCAGTAGATTTTCAGAAATAGAATTTCTGGGTGAAACATCTATAGCAGAGCCAGTCAACAATATTTCTAATGTATGCTAAGTATCTGTTACATAGTTACTGCTCAATAAAATGATACCTGCTATTATTCTCTTTATTAGCTGAGAAGTTGTATTTTGGAAAAGTTGAGTCATTTATTAGATCCCCATTTAGATAAATTACATTCCCTTTAAAGACACGGGTTATCTGCAATAACCAAACTAACCACTGTCCTCTCCCTGTTTATACAAAGTCAAAAGGAAATGGGACTTCACTGGAAAACTAAAATAGACATGAAAGTTGACCTCCTTGTTTCCTCTCTGGCATTTCAAATCCATTTCCTCAGTGAGGCAGGAACTCAGAAGCCCAGGGAGCTCTCATAATTGGAGGTTCTTATTTTGTATTTTTAAAAATTGCTATCAGCTTATTTGTGTATCTGATTTGAAAGACAAAAGAGGGCTCGCTAAAACGTGCTCCCTGTTGTGAAAAAGGAACCAATTTATAGCCTTGGAGTGAGATTAATGAATAAGTTCCTGTGTCTGCAGCCCGGGCCCTGCCGTCTCCCGGCAGAAGCTCCCAGGGAAAAATTGGGTAATTTCTAGTTTGAAGTTTTGAGCTATGTTCAGCTACTCTCCACGAAAATTGAGGCAGCACCTTGTGAAGAGAGGGCAGTTGTTCAAACTGCAGACTTGGTGGATTCCGGACATGAGCGCTCCTAAGCCGTTTGGCTGAAAACGTCAACACATGACAAATTTCAAACTCCAGACTGAAATGGAATCTTGCAAGTTGGCTGAGGGCCAAGGGCTGGGCCCTGGACACAGACTGTGAGAGAGATTCTGGGAGAGAAAAGGCACTCCTACAGTTGCATGAAACAGGAAATAGGTACCTCTGTTTGTCCATGGCTTTGTTCCTTTTTTGTCTGGACACCAGTGAGCCAAGGGAAACTGGGTGGCTAGTGAGGGCATCCTCAGATTGCCAGCCATCAAAGTGGGATGAGCCTCCCAGGTCCCAAGTCCACACCCATAAAATCGAGCTTCAGGCTCACAAATCTTTCTCAATCTTTGTTTCTGCTCTTCTTATCCTATCTTGTCTAACATTTCAGTGAGGGACTGACTTCTGACTTTCTGAGTTTTGAAAACATTTTTTATTTCATGAAAGGAAACCCTTGGACAGAATTCTGCTCTCTGCTTCAACTCTCATCGCATCCTAATTTAGTTTTTGTTTATATGTATATATTTTCCCACCATGATTCAACTCTAGTCCTAAAGTTCTATGCATCTCCCCCCACTTCCCACCGCTCCGCAACAGGCCCATTCTGTCCCCTTGGAAGGGGGCCTGGGAGTTAGAAGGATTGGGTCACAGAACCCGATTCAGAACTGGAAGAAGGAAAAACTGATTCACATTTACATGCTTTCCTAGCCTGTTCTGCATCCATTTTGCCTTGGTCTTTAAAAGTCTCTAACTGAATTGAACTGAAAGTTGTTCAGTCCGACTCTTTGCGACCCCATGGACTGCAGACCACCAGGCTCCTCTGTCCATGGCAAGAATACTGGAGTGGGTTGCCACTCCCTTCTTCAAATGCCTCTAACGCCTTGACCTTATTTAGGGAGCACCTAGTCCCTGCAAAGCCAGTCCGGAAATCAGTGTTCTTTGGGGACCAGGATAACAAGTCTGAATCCCTGTTTGTAAGAAGCTCACTATCTGGATTTAGAGACCCACATGCTCAGAGGAGAAATGACACAGTTCAGAGTTTGTGAATTTCCAGCCAGTTGCAGGGGGAGGAGTTAGGGACATGGGAGTTCAGAGGATGGGATGTCCCTGGGGGCAGGGAGGCTGGGTGGAGAGGACCAGGACCAAGGCCTCCCTTGGCAAATGGAGAAAGGAAGGAAGCCAGCAGGTACTAAGCCTCCTAGTGTGCCAGAGTTCGTGTCAGAGCTTTAGTGGTTGTCTCTGGTAATTCTCAGGACTGGGGTTGGAAGAGAAGAGGAAAGACAGCATTTCCAGCCAGGGACATTAATGACAGCCTGGTCTGAGCTTTGGCCAAATCTGTTCAAGTTGGACATTTGTTTAGACAAACTGAGCTTCTTTGCCAGTGCTGAAACAGCCACAATCTTCGTGTCCTACATAGGTAAGAAGCAAGTTTAATTGGCTTACTCCACGGTCACGATGAATTCTTTGAGCACCCACAAGGCTTTGGGGACCATGTAAATTATGAGATGTTGATATGTAAATTCAGAGTGTATATTGTTTTTGTTGTTGTCAGCAGCAGCAGTCACTCAACTGTGTCCAATTCTTTACGACCCCGGGGACTGTAGCCTGCGAGGCTCCTCTGTTCATGGGATTTCCCAGGCAAGAGCACTGGTTCAGTTCAGTTCAGTTCAGTCACTCAGTCGTGTCCGACTCTTTGCGACCCCATGAATCACAGCACCCCAGGCCTCCCTGTCCATCACCAACTCCCGGAGTTCACTCAAACTCATGTCCATAGAGTCGGTGATGCCATCCAGCCATCTCATTCTCTGTCGTCCCCATCTCCTCCCACCCCCAATCCCTCCTAGCATCAGACTCTTTTCCAGTGAGTCAACTCGGCGCATGAGGAGGCCAAAATATTGGAGTTTCAACTTTAGCATCAGTCTAGTCAAGGCTATGGTTTTTCCCGTGGTCATGTATGGATGTGAGAGTTGGACTGTGAAGAAAGCTGAGCGTTGAAGAATTTATGTTTTTGAACTGTGGTGCTGGAGAAGACTCTTGAGAGTCCCTTGGACTGTGAGGAGATTCAACCAGTCAATTCTAAAGGAGATCAATGCTGGGTGTTCATCGGAAGGACTGATGCTAAAGAGAACTGGAGTGGGTTACTATTTCTTTCTCCAGGGGATCTTCCTGACCCAGGGACTGAACCTGCTTCTCCTGTATTGGCAGGCAGACTCTTTACCCCTGTGCCACCAGGGAAGCCCATTTGAGATGGACAGAGACAGTTGTGGATCCCGGGATTGGCTGGAAGACCTTGGCCTTACTTTGCAGCCAGATGCTCAATGGTTTCAATATGAGAAAGATTATGGGAACTTTTGCGGCCTTATTGAAGAGTCCCACCCAAAATATCTTCTCTCATCTCATACCTAGAAAGAAGAGTGGTGAAGAATGACAAAGGAAAGAATTTTAAAAATCAAACAATGTGTAAGTTGTTACCATCTGTGTTTATTCTGGTAGTATGTTCAACAAGTGTTTTCATGAATGCCCCTGAAGCTCTGTGACAGTCATGGTGCCCAAAGTAAAGTTCTGGTTCCTGTGTTTACAGTCTAACTGGAAAGGTAGATGTTAAAAAAAAAAAAGCAACACACGAAGAAGCATGTGATTACAAAGCCATTATGTACATAATGATGTAGAAGATCCAGGTGCTGTGGGAGAGAAAAACATGGAAGGTGTTTCAGAGTTGCTGACATTTGCGAGGAAACCTAGGCAATGAGAGGATCCAGATGGGTAGAAGGTGCAGCTAGAGGCACTTGGACCAGCCCTGTAGCTCAGCTGAACTCATGAAATGGAGATAACAATGATGCGTCATCCCAGGTTGTCATGGAGACCATTTAATACCTATAGGTCACCTGGCCTGGTGCCGGGTGCATATCGGTGACACTGAACAAATGTTGACCAAATCTGAGCCAAAAGTCCCTCCTAGTCCTCACATTCCAGGGTTCCGAGTTTCTCTCTGACTTTGACCCCAGGGAGCCCCACCCTTGATGTCAGGGCTTGATGTGGCTTCTGGTTACCTGCACAAGTAGGGAAGAGCCGGGAGCACGACCCTTTAGGGACCCACAGCTGTGACTTCCCCGTGATGCTCGTCGGTGCCTTGAGTCAGCTTCCTCAGCCAGCAGGGAAGGTATGCACTTCTTCTCCCCAGAAAGAATGCTGCCCACTCTTTCCCACCCACTAATGACAGTGACCCCGGTCCTGAACTGGAGACAGTGGATATTTGCAAATCCTTCAGTAGAGTCCACTTTCTCTTTATGGTTCAGTTCAGTTCAGTTCAGTCGCTCAGTTGTGTCCGACTCTCCGCGACCCCATGAATCACAGCACGCTAGGCCTCCCTGTCCATCACAAACTCCCGGAGTTCACTCAAACTCATGTCCACAGAGTCGGTGATGCCATCCAGCCATCTAATTCTTGGTCGTCCCCTTCTCCTCCCGCCCCCAACCCTTCCCAGCATCAGAGTCTTTTCCAGTGAGTCAACTCGTCGCATGAGGTGGCAAAGTATTGCAGTTTCAGCTTCAGCATCGTTACAAAGTGTAAATATGCATTGTCGTATATCAGCTAGACATCATGTGTGACTTGAGCCAGGTAGGCAGATATCAAACCATGCTAAAGTGAAAGTGCAGTCGCTCAGTCATGTCCGACTCTTTGCAACCCCATGGACTGTAGCCTACCAGGCTTCTCTGTCCATGGGATTTTCCAGGCAAGAATACTGGAGTGGGTTGCCATTTCCTTCTCCAGGAGATCTTCCCGACCCAGGGATTGAACCTGGGTCTGCCGCATTGTAGGCAGACACTTTACTGCCTGAGCCACCAGGGAAGTCAAACCATGCTATGTCACAGACAAAACAGACTCTGGGAAGGAAAGTGACATTCTGAGGGTCTTGCAGATAACTAGTGGCCCGGGCCTGGGCCTTCTATCACTGGTCCGGTTCTCTTTCCACTGTGGCCCACTGTGTTTCTGCCAAGAGCAGGCTCCAGGATAGGACAGGGTGGACGGGTGTGCCTTTGTACTCTGCCCCTTGTTCACTTTCAAGTGCAAACATCTGTTGCATGTTGTCCGCTGCCAAGCCCTGCACTCGGCCCCACGGAGGCATCAGCCTCTTTGACAGTGGTGTTTGAAGGCTCAGGGTGGCAGGGGGATGTCCCAGAGGAAGGAGGGGCTCTCCCCCCACTGCTGGAGGCTGTCCCTGCATCCCAGTCGTTCCTGTTCTGAAGCAATGCCAGTCATGCGGTAATGCATTTAACCTTTGAAACCGAATCTGATCCATGGCCGTCCTGTGGTGTCTGGGCCTCCATCTGCCAAGGGGACAAGCCTACTGCGGGCTCACCTTCCTCCTTCATGAGCCTGAACTTCCAGAGCCAGGGGCAGGGTCCCTGGTCTGTCCTCAGACCAGTTTTGGGTGAAGCTTTTCCTCCAGGTTTCCCTGCTCTCATCCGTGAGGTTATTTCTTACTCACCTTCTCCATTCCTGGCTCAGTGCAGAGTGTCAGTCATCCCATGAAGACTGCTCCCTAAAATGCCCAGCGTCCCACCCAGGAGACTCTCTCAGGTATCCCACAGCTTGATCTGGCAGATGGGCCCCAGCGCCAGTCCCTGTAATGGCGGACTTTTGTAAACTTCTAGGCCCATGTTCAAGCCCTGGGTCTTGCAGCCTTTTGCATGCTGTTCTCCATGTTCGGAATGTCCTTCATCCTCTGGCCAGTCCTCCTCCAGCTTTACCTTCGACCCCACCTGGGCTGTCCCCTCCCTGACCTAACCTGCATGTGTACCTTGCACTGACTGCTAGAACTCTAGAGACTTTAGTAATGAACTCATCTGTGTTTAAAAGCCCTTTGGACTGTGCCTCGTTCTCCATTGCATTCGCAGCGCCTAGCCTAGTGCTGGGCACATAGCGGGTCCTCATAGTACCTAATGAATGAAGAAGACTCAGCTAACCTTCCACACCCTCAGCCACATCTGCACCCAGAACTCTGCAGCACCCCCCAGCCTTGCACTGAGGGGAATCTGCCCACTGAATCCGATTCAGAGCCTCTATGGCCTTCACCTTTCCTGGAATTCTACTGTCCACAGTCTGTCCTCTCCTTGACACATCTGAGGCTTCAGCTCAAGAAAGCTGTGCATTTCTGGACTTCTACTGCTGGCTTCCTGTCTCTCACCCTGCTGGTCAACGCCATGATGTGTAAAAGGGTGTTTGGAAGTATTCGTACATTCCATAGGTATGTGTGTCCAGGTAGGGGTTGGAGGGCAGCAGGAGTCCCAGCCTCTGGGAGGTTAACCCATGAAGGTTTGGTGATGGCCACCCAAACTCCTTCCTGCCGCTTGGGTATTTCAAAGATGAATTTGTCCTGTCTCTCTAAGAGCTTAACTTGAGGGTCTGGGGACAGAAGAGAGAACTAACACAAAGGGTAATTCAAGAATGAACACAGGGACTTCCCTGGTGGTCCAGTGGCTAAGACTCCAAGCTTCCAATGCAGGGACCCAGGTTCAATCCCTGGTCAGGGAACTAAGGTCCCACATGTTCACGTGCTGCAACTAAAGATGCTCTATACTGCTCTGAGTACCACAACTAAGACCCAGCGCATCTGAATAATAAATAGAAGCAAATATCTTTTTATAATGACCTTGCAATTTGTGAACTAGGACATTGCATTGGCAACACATTGAAATAAGTCAGCTACCTTATATATCCAGAGAAGGCAATGGCAACCCACTCCAGTACTCTTGCCGGGAAAATCCCATGGGCGGAGGAGCCTTATATATCAGAGAGTAGGGGACTGTGAAACCAGACATGGCCAAGGAATGACCTCAACTAATTCCTTACAAAGATGCCGCTGTGGGGGGGCCTCATCTGAAGAGTGCCTGTGTGCCTCCCTCCCAGTTCAGACCCTCTTGAGTTCTCTTCCTCCCTAAGACCCGCACACAGCAGAGCCCGAAGGGACAGGGCCCCCAGCAACGCTGAGAACACCTGTGTCTAATTCAGTTGGTGACTCAGAAATCCCATTCCTGAAATAGGCAACCCCAGCACAGGCAACTGTGTGTCTGCCTCTGCAACCTCAACAACAAACCCAAACTTCCGACCCTGTTTTCTGTGACTGGAAGGAAGCAAAGCAGTGGCCCCGGGAGCAGCTGTTCCCAGCCTGAGCCTCACGCCTAAATGATGTCAGTGGGTACAAATCAACACGCCAATTATTAGGTGAGAAACAAGCCGAAGAAGATCGGCTCATTAAGATCTAGAGTGTCTGAGGGCCTTGTGTGTGTGTTTAGTTTGTCCATATTCTAGAAAATTTTTATTTACTGAGGTTTCGCCTTTACTTTCTCAAACCAAAAGAGATCATGACATTGAGCTTCCAGTCAGCCAGGAGGACTTGACAACCGCCCAGCCAAGGGTGGACCTGCCTGAGGGATCTCCTTTTTACAATTGGGTTTCACCAGGGCAGGCTTCAGTAGCTGTGGAACCAAAAAATTTCTTCTTTCCTGTTGAGTAGTAAGTCTAGAGTTAGAGGCAGACTTTATCCTTTTATACTTTCTTTTATGTAAAAATAAAGACAAACCTGAAACTATCACAACGTTGTTAATCTGCTATACCCCAATACAAAATGTTTTTGGTGTTAAAAATATAATTAAATAAAATTTAAAAAATAAACAAAAACAAACTTTATTCAGTTTATTC
This sequence comes from Moschus berezovskii, assembly GCF_049115385.1. NCBI lineage: Eukaryota > Metazoa > Chordata > Mammalia > Artiodactyla > Moschidae > Moschus > Moschus berezovskii. Next base: position 20,514,380 of record NC_142470.1, read on the forward strand.
TGTACCTCGAATCACTAGTTTTTACACCAACGAGACTCAGTTTTGCAGGACTTTATTCTTGATATACTTGGATGAGGACTCTGAACAATTTTGTTTAAAAATAATCCCAGCCACTACCCCCTGCTACGATCTCACGACAACACGCGATGGCAAAACTAAACTGTCTCACAGGAGAGGAAACGTGACCTGGGGAGAGGCAGACGGGCCTGGAGCCCCCTGCCCTTGCTCTTGGGGTCCCCCTGGGAGCCTGGGGGAGCGGGCTCCTCCCGCAGCTCCGGCCTCTCCCATGAAGTGCTTCCTGCCGCAGACACAGTGCAGCGCTCACAGAGGTCTCTCTGTGGCATTTCTGGAATGTCCTTCTTCCCCAGTTCTGCTGGGCTTTTTTTCTTCGCGTGAAGGCAGGGGAATAAAGAGGCCTATTTATGCTGGGCTGGGCTTCTGTGGAGCGCATCTCCGTGCAGGACTGCTTGACAGTTGGTGTTTCAGAGACAACCTGGGTATGGCCTGGAGCCTCTCCAAGGGAGTGGACGTGGTGGGGTTGGCACCACCTGCCTTTGACTCTGGCGGGGTTGGGTGCTGCCTCCCAGCGTGTGAGGGGCTCACGGGGGCTGCTCTGCGAGGGACTCCCCACTCCTTGCCCCCACGCCCAGGGCCACTGAGATGCTCACAGCTGGTTCTGGGAGGGCCAGCACCAGGTTGGCTATGGTGACTTCCCTAATGGGATTCCGCCAGCCTCCACCAGCCCTTTAGACTTGACCGAGTCCTGGCATGTGCGACTCATGTTCTCACAAAAATTCAGAGAGGTGGGTGTTACACTCCATATTTCAAAACTGAGCACTAGGTGCAACGTGTCCTTTCTGTATAACGTCACAGGCTGTTTAGACAGCCTTTGGGGGTACCTGCCTCGCCAACAAAGCCTCTTTCCTCTGAGAACTCACCCTGCCCCACAGCAGGCTCACGAAACAACCGCGCTTCACGCAAGCTTCAGTTAACTGGACTAGAGACGGACCAATGACCCAAGCTGGGCCAGAGGAATATTCTCTCTAAGTTTTGAACGTTGACTCAGAAATGCCACCCAGCCTCTGCTGGGCCTTTGAAAGGGAGCCCCGACAACATCAGTCCTGAGGCAACCGTGAGGGCCGAATGCAAAAAATGATAAGATGCTTGTCACAGAGCGCATGATGGAACTGTCCCCTGGTCACCTCCCGCACCTGAAGGACAGTTCCGACAGCTTCCCTGTTTCTGATTCCAGTCGCTCTTGAGACCCTTTGGTTCTCTGAAATATCCCTCTATCTTCTTGTAACAGAATGTTCTATTAGGGCTTAAATGTATGTAACATAATGACCTATTAGAACTTTGAAATTTTTTTTTTAGTGGAAAATCCTCCCAGCTGCTATCTGGGGAGACAAAGACAAGAGGGCAGGGCAGGGCAGGTCCCGAGTGGCCTCGCTTAGACGGTGAACCGCAGGGGAACTCTGACTTGGCAAAGCCAGCCCCACCAGGTAGTCTGCAGGGTACCAACAAGGCGAGACTATTCCAAGAGTGACCCAGGAAACGGGAAGAGCAGGGCCCTTTCTGGTATTTGATGAAAAGGAGGGCTACTAGGTAGACCAGCATGTCCCAACTGAAACCAATGTCAGAGGAGAACAGCAAGGGGTCTTCTGACCTGTGAGACTGACTTCTGCCCCAGGCTTCCCCAGTAGATGCTCAGTAATGTTTACTCAGTAATATTAATATGCGTGATTATTGCCCATGCTTTGGGACTTTCCTGATAGTTCAGCAGGCAATGAATCTGCCTGCAGTGCAGGAGACATGGGTTCAATCCCTGGGTCTAGAAGATCTCTGGAGAAGGAAATGGCTACCCAATCCAGTATTCTTGACTGGAAAATTCTATGGACAGAGGAGCCTGGAGGCCTACAGTCCATGGGGTTGCAAAGAGTCAGACATGACTGAGTGACTTTTTTCACTTTTTGAATTATTAAGAAAGGAACATTTAAGGAGATGAGAAAGCTTCATAAGGTAGGAACCTGGGTCTTCTGAAAGCCAAACTCATTTTCCGGTTATGAAGATCCGGGCTACCCACTTTCCTGGAGAACGATACGTCCCCCTCCTCTGCTGCTGGGCCACAGATGCAGGTGACCCCTCTAACCGCTTTCCGTGTATGAAGCCACCCACAAAGGACTTATGCAGGCTTGGGCTTCAGCTCAGGGGTGGGGCATTTGATGTGTCACATGTGGACATGCTCCCCACCCCCCAACACTTTCACTATTAGTTTGCCTGTTAAGCAGACAGAATCCATCAAAGATTAGCACTCTGCCGGAGTTTCTGGGTTGAGTGATAAAGCACAAGTATTTCCCTTTCTGAGACTCTCTGAACTCTCCATAATATTTCTACGGCTGTCACTCTCCTATTCACAAAAATAAACCCAGGCTTAACTAAGCTTCTCTTCCTCCCTTTACTTTTCCAAGCCTTGGGGTGTCCAAAATAACTGTGTTTATTACAGCAGCACATGGTGACATTGTCTGCTGTGATAAAAAGTCCCTTCCTCCAAGTGGTCAGCACTCTGAGGAGGGAGAAGGCTGGTGGGGCCTGTAGTTCCTAGGCGTGGGTGCTGTATGGTCTCAGACTAGCTCCTCCCCGGCAAAAGGAGGAATGAGAACAGCTTTTAGCATCAGTCAGATTGAGTCTGTGTTGTAGTGCGTCTGGGCTGCAGTAACAAAAATATCGTAGACTGAGAGATTTAAACAACAAACATTTATTTGTTATGGTTCTGGAAGCTGAGGAGTCTGAGATCAAGGCACTGGCATATTTGCTTCCTGGTTTTTAGAAGAAGACTATCTTTTATTTTTGTTTTTTTAATGGACACGAGTTTGAGCAAGCTCTGGGACATGGTGAGGGACAGGGAGGCCTGGCATGCTGTGGTCTATGGGGTCGCAAAGAGTCAGAAGCGACTGAGCAAATGAACAATGATTTATTTTTCAGTTGTATCTTCATTGCTGCAAGGACTTTTCTCTCGCTGTGACACTGGAGGTTACCCTTCATTGTGGTGAAGGGCTTCTCATTGCGGTGGCTTCTCTTGTTGCAGAGCATGGGCTCTAGGCACTCGGGCTTCGGCAGTTGCAGCACGTGGGCTCCGTCATTGTGGCATGCAGGCTTAGTTGCTTCGTGGCACGTGGGATCTTCTTGGACCAGGGATGCAACCTGTGTCCCCTACACTGGCTGGCAGATTCTTATTCACTGCACCACCCAGAAAGTCCAGAAAGCTAACATCTTGCTGTGTCCTGACATTGCAGAAGGGTGAGAGAGCTGTCTGGGGTCTCTTGCTGCTGCTGCTGCTAAGTCACTTCAGTTGTGTCCAACTCTATGTGACCCCATAGATGGCAGCCCACCAGGCTCCCCTGTCCCTGAGATTCTCCAGGCAAGAACACTGGAGTGGGTTGCCATTTCCTTCTCCAATGCATGAAAGTGAAAAGTGAAAGTGAAGTCACTCAGTCGTATCTGACTCTTAGAGACCCCATGGACTGCAGCCCACCAGGCTCCTCTGTCCATGGGATTTTCCAGGCAAGACTAATCCCATTCCTGGGAGTTCCACCCTCATGACTTCATCACCTCCCAAAGGCTACACCTCCAAGTACCATCACACAGGGAGCTGGGTTTTTAACATATGCATTTTGCAGGGGGCAGGGGGCTGGGAAGTGACACAAACTTCAGTCTATAGCCCCCTCCCCCTAATTAAAGTTGCTCAGTCGTGTCCGACTCTTAGTGACCCCATGGACTGCAGCCTACCAGGCTCCTCCGTCCATGGGATCTTGCAGGTAAGAATACTGGAGTGGCTTGCCATTTCCTTCTCCACTCCCCCTAATTAAGCTACTCGTTAACAGCACAATCCTGGACAAATTATTTTATCTCTCTGAGTCCCAGATTTCTAACTTTATTTGGTTGAAATGGGGAACAAATGAGATACTATAAAAAAGGTGCTTGGCTCAGACTGGACTTTTATAAATAATACATTTTAAAAATAATTTATTTATTTTAATTGGAAGCTAATTACTTTATTATATTGGTTTTGCCATACATTGACATGAATCTGCCCCGGGTGTACATGTGTTCCCCATCCTGAACCCCCCTCCCACCTCCCTCCCTATCCCATCCCTCTGGCTCATCCCAGTGCACCAGCCCCAAGCATCCTGTCTCATGCATCGAACCTGGACTATCGATTCTTTTCACATATGATAAAATACATGTTTCAATGCCATTCTCCCAAATCATCCCACCCTCACCCTCTCCCACAGAGTCCCAAAGACTGTTCTATACATCGGTGTCTCTTTTGCTGTCTTGTATACAGGGTTATCGTTATCATCTTTCTAAATTCCATATATATGCGTTAGTATATTATATTGGTGTTTATCCTTCTGGCTTACTTCACTCTGTATAATAGGCTCCCGTTTCATCCACCTCATTAGAACTGATTCCAGTGCATTCTTTTTAGGTGCTGAGTAATGGCAGAAAGTGAAGAGGAACTAAAAAGCCTCTTGAGGAAAGTGAAAGAGGAGAGTGAAAAGGTTGGTTTGAAGCTCAACATTCATAAAACAAAGATCATGGCATCTGGTCCCATCACTTCATGGGAAATAGATGGAAAAACAGTGGAAACAGTGTCAGACTTTAGTTTTTTGGGGCTCCAAAATCACTGCAGATGCTGATTGCAGCCATGAAATTAAAAGACGCTTACTCCTTGGAAGGAAAGTTATGACCAACCTAGATAGCATATTAAAAAGCAGAAACATTGCTTTGCCAACAAAGGTCCGTCTAGTCAAGGCTATGGTTTTTCCCGTGGTCATGTATGGATGTGAGAGTTGGACTGTGAAGAAAGCTGAGCGTTGAAGAATTGATGCTTTTGAACTGTGGTGCTGGAGAAGACTCTTGAGAGTCCCTTGTACTGCAAGGAGATCCAACCAGTCCATTCTAAAGGAGATCAATCCTGGGTGTTCACTGGAAGGACTGATGCTAAAGCTGAAACTGCAATACTTTGGCCACCTCATGCGACGAGTTGACTCACTGGAAAAGACTCTGATGCTGGGAAGGGTTGGGGGCGGGAGGAGAAGGGGACAACAGAGAATGACATGGCTGGATGGCATCACCGACTCTGTAGATATGAGTTTGAGTGAACTCCGGGAGTTGGTGATGGACAGAGAGGCCTGGCGTGCTGTGATTCATGGGGTCGCGGAGAGTCGGACACAACTGAGCGACTGAAGAAGAAGAAGAAGAAGAAGAATGCTCCATTGTGTGTATGTGCCACAGCGTTCTTACCCATCCATCTGCAGATGGACGTCCAGGCTGCTTCCGTGTCCGTCTTCACTAGGCTCCTTGCCCAGCCAGGGGAGGATGTGGTTCTTGCTGCCGGTTCCCTCTCACTCCAGGTGCCTGTTGTACTGTCTCTCCTTGCTGAGCCTGGGCAGAGAGTCCAGAGTGGTAGGTCACCTGTCCCACATCCTGCCCTGTGTTTGCTTCCAGGGCTGGGCTCATCAAGTCACTCACCCTTTTGTCCCATAAACATGCAATGGGTGTGTACTGTGCCCGAGAGACTGACCTGGCCCACAGGGAATATACAGAAGAGTGAGACAGGTCCCTGCCCTCAAGTACACAGACCATCACAGGACATGTGTGACCCTGACACAGCTGTGCACACGGTGAGCACAAAATGCCATGTGCTGGAGGGAAAGGGGCTGGACGTCCAGCAGGAGCTTCTGGAAAGGTTCCGTGGGAGGAAAGCTCCCCAGAGGCTGTGGGGTCACCTCACTCTCCACCGGGTTGCAAACATTTATAGCTTTTTTAACAGCGCCAAGGGATCTCGTGAAGCTGGGCCTGGGAGGCGGAGGGAAGAAGCATATTCTGGGCAGGAGGAACTCCATCTTGAAGGCTGAGAGGGGTCCCAAGGCTACAAGTGTCACAGGAGTGGAGCGTAACCCAGTGCAGCAAGAGTAACAATGGAGGGTTTAGCGGGAAGACCTCACGGCGAAACGGGAAAGAGGCGTTCACACCGGGCCTTGAGGTCTTGGCTCCTCTCCAGACACGTGTGGGCAGTCCAGCTGGTCAGGGGCTGTTAGAACAAGGGCTCACAAACTTGTGAATTTTACACATCACAAAAAATTATTTTTAAAAAATGGAGGAGGAGGGAACTGATGTGGGGTGAACAACATTTCATTTTGCCTTGAAAGAGCAAGGAAACAATTTCCAGGGCCACCATTCCATAAAATAAAAGGCATTTTAAAATTTTTGATTTTTTTTTTTGGCTGTGCTGGGTCTTTGTTGCTGCACAGGCTTTTCTCTCATTGTAGCGAGCAGGGGCTTCTCATTGCAGTCACTTCTCTTGTTGCAGAGCACAGGCTGTAGGGTGTGTGGGCTTCAGTAGTTGCAGCATAAAGGCTCAGCAGTTGTGGTTCCCAGGCTCTAGAGCACAGGCTCAATAGTTATGGTACACGGACTTAGCCGCCCTGCAGCATGTGGGATCTTCCCCGACCAGGGACTGAACCTGTACCTCCTACACTGGCAGGTGGATTCTCTACCACTGAGCCACCAGGGAAGCCCAATAAAAGATATTTTAAAAACCAAAAAAAAAAAAATTAATCAATGAGTTTAGCTTCTTGAAGAACTTGCTACATCATCCTTATTGTTCTTATTGAGCTTTAGATTGAAAAACATTTTTATGCCCTGACCCTCGCTCCTAAGACTAGTAGTTGGGAAGCAGGGATTAGAAAATAAATTGTCAAATTGTCAGGGGAGGCACAAAATTTAAATTCCTTTAAAGCTCAGCCATATCTTGGGTGGGGAAGACCACCTTTGTGCTCGCTTGGTTCAGTTCTGACAACTGCAAGCTCTGTACTTCCGGTCAGATTCAAAGGAGCTTCCCAGGATTAATGATGCAAAGTGACACACTTAGGAATAAACTCTATCAGGGGAGTATCTTCTCCTGAGAGAAGCCCAGTGACATCGTGGGGACCTTGACCTCCCCATTTGTATGCATGATACCACATGCTCTCTAAGCAGTCTCCTATCTCTGACACCAACAATCCTTAAATCAGAACGCTGATGGGGGTTTCTCTGGTGGTTCAGCGGGAAAGAATCTGCCTGCCAATGCAGGTGACGTGGGTTCGATCCCTGGGTCAAGAAGTTCCCTTGAAGTAGGAAATGGCAACCTACTTCAGTATGCTTGCCTAGGAAATCCCACGAGCAGAGGAGTCTGGTGGGCTACAGTCCATGGGGTCACAAGGTGTTGGACAAGACTTAGCAACTAAAAGACAACAACAAAAAAGCTGATGACTATAAAGAGGTCTGGAGCTTGGGCCTAAATTTCCCGGCAGCTAAAATGAAGGGAGGATGTTATGAGTTACACAGTTTTCTTTTCTGACAAAAGAATGCATACAAATTGATTTGCAAGAGCCCGATGTTTTCCCGGAATGAAGCTCCTGCTAAAACTTCCTCTGAGTGACCCTGTGAGACACTGGACTTTGGAATGGACCATGGCTTCCACCATGGTAACACAAGACTCATAGATGCTGTTCAAACAGATGATGCTCATAGGCCATTTCCAAGAAGGCAGAGGTCACTGGGAGCATCATAATTCAAGGAAGGTACTTCTGCCTTTGATGTACCTGTGGTCTTAGAAGTACAGGAAGAACCAGATGAAAACATTGCCTTGTCTGTACATCCCAGAACCATAGCAGAGCCCTCAGCATGGCTCTACTGCAAGGACCCATCAAGGTTCTGGCCATATTCCATTTCTTGACCCGAGCGATGGATATTGCCTAAGCCATACATTTATCTTGTGCCCTTTTATGTGTGTGTAACACAGTAAAAAACTAAAAAGAAAACCTTGATGGATTTCTTTTTAAATGTACAGTTAAACTCATAGTTCATTTGAGATGGTTTAGTTTGCATTTGATTCATTTTTTAGCTTAGTGTTTTAAAAATAAATATTTTTCTACTGTTCATAGCAAACATATTTTCAGGAGAATCTCTTTAGTATAAAAGGAGGCCCCAGACCACACTCGGCAGGGTCTGTTATGCACAAGACAGCTACTGGTCCGTCATTGTGTCATTTAAACTTTCCAAATGTGTTTATTTACACAAAATAACTCATGAAAAAAATGACTGATGTTCCTTCAGAACCCACTGGGGACATCAGTTCTTGTGTGAATGAACGGAAAAGCAGTTGATCATTAGTCTTTGAAAAGAGTGTGGTACTTTGTGGTATGCGTAGCCCATGTTGGCTATTAATGATTAAAAAGCACTGAGATTTCTGCAATAAAATAATGTGATTATATATTTGGTTGAAAAACATCACTCACTCAGTCGTGTCCAATTCTTTGTGACCCCATGGACTGTAGCCCACCAGGGTCCTCTGTCCAGGAATTCTCCAGGCAAAAATACTGGCATGGGTAGCCACTTTGGTAACCCTTCCTAAAATTATTTGACCAGGTAACCCTTATGTGATATAGAATATATATTTAAAACCTCATGGAATTAGTATTCTGTGGAACATACTTTGAAAAGCACTGTATTAATTCATTCTTCTAGTTTTACAGGTAGAGAAAATAAGGTCAGAGAGCAGAGGCTCCCCTGGGGCCACACACTGAGTCCTCCGTGTGCTAGGCTGCTCTGAAATGAGGGAGTACTCAGCCATCTGTCACACTTGCTATTCTTGTGGATTTAAATTAAAATAACATAACACTAAACTAAAATTAAATTAGAATACTATAACAACATCCAGACACCCACCATGCAGCTTAAAGAGTAAAATATTGCAATCACCTCACACCAATCAGAATGGCCATCTTTAAAAAGTCTACAAATAATAAGTGCTGGAGATAGGAGAAAAAGGAATCCTCCGACACTGTTAGTGGGAATGTAAACTGGTGTAGCCACTGTGGTGGAGAATAGTATGGAGGTTCCTCAACAAAGTAACAATAGAACTACCAAATAATCCTGTAATTCCACTTCGGGGCATTTATACAGAGAAAACTCTAAAAAATACATGCATCCCAATGTTCATAGCAGCACTATTTACAATAGTCAGGACATGGGAACAACCTAGCTGTCCATCAACAGATGAGTGGATAAAGACTTATATATACAATGGAGTATTACTCAGCCATAAAAAATAATGAAAAAATGCCATCTGCAGCAACATAGATGGACCTAGGGATTATCATACCAAGTGAAGTAAGTCAGACAAAGAAAGATGAACATCATATGATATAACCTGAGTGTAGAATCTTAAAAATGATACAAATGAACTTGAACTTACTTACAAAACAGAAATAGGCTCATGGACATAGAAAACAAATTTACGGTTACCGGAAGGAACTGGGGGGAGGCAATAGGCTAGAAGTTTGGGATTAACAGAGACACACTACTATATGTAAAATAGATAAACAGCAAGGACCTGTTGTATACCACAGGGAACTATAGTCAATATATTGTAATAACCCATAATGGAAAAGAATATGAAAGATAAACATGTTAATATATTAACACATTCAGTTTAGGTCAGTCGCTCAGTCGTGTCCAACTCTTTGCGACCCCATGAATCACAGCACGCCAGGCCTCCCTGTCCATCACCAACTCCCGGAGTTCACTCAAACGCATGTCCATCGAGTCGGTGATGCCATCCAGCCATCTCATCCTCTGTCGTCCCCTTCTCCTCCTGCCCCCAATCCCTTCCAGCATCAGAGTCTTTTCCAGTGAGTCAACTCGTCTCATGAGGTGGCCAAAGTATTGGAGTTTCAGCTTTAGCATCAGTCCTTCCAGTGAACACCCAGGATTGATCTCCTTTAGAATGGACTGGTTGGATCTCCTTGCAGTCCAAGGGACTCTCAAGAGTCTTCTCCAGCACCACAGTTCAAAAGCATCAATTCTTCAACGCTCAGCTTTCTTCACAGTCCAACTCTCACATCCATACATGACCACGGGAAAAACCATAGCCTTGACTAGACAGACCTTTGATGGCAAAGTAATGTCTCTGCTTTTTAATATGCTATCTAGGTTGGTCATAACTTTCCTTCCAAGGAGTAAGCGTCTTTTCATTTCATGGCTGCAGTCAGCATCTGCAGTGATTTTGGAGCCCCCCAAAATAAAGTCTGACACTGTTTCCACTGTTCCCATGAAGTGATGGGACCAGATCTTAGTTTTCTGAATGTTGAGCTTCAAGCCAACTTTTTCACTCACACAACACTGTACATAAATTGTACTTCAATTTGTAAAGTGGTTAGAGATAGTCCAAGCTTCCTGAGTACCCCTCCCTCTCACATCCTGCTTCCTTTCTCACAGGGGTAACCACCATCTTGAATTTGGTGTTATCACTACTAGTCATGTTTTAATACTTATATCCCTGTATTAGTTTGCTGGGGCTTCTATAACAAAGCCCTGCAGACTGGGCAGCTTAGACCACAGACACTTTTTCTGTCACAGTTCTGGAGGCTGAGTCCAAGGTCAAGATGTTGACAGGGTCAGTTTCTTCTGAGGCCCCTCTCCTTGGTTTGTGGATGGCTGTCTCCTCCTTTTTTCTGCTTATGCCCATTCCTGGTGTCCCTTTATGGGTCCAAATTTTCCCTTCTTATAAGGACACCAGTCACATTGGACTAAGGCCACTCTCATGATCTCATTTTAAGATAATTACTTCTTTACGGACTATCTCCAAATACAGGCACATTCTGAGGTGCTGGGTGAAGACGTTAACACATGAACTTTGAGGGGCACAAATCATCTCATTACAACCATCCACATACTCATTCTCCTGGGGACAGATTTTTGGGGCACTATAAACAATGCTACAATGAATACATTCATATAAAACTCTGTGTCACATTTACTAACTAGATTTGTGTGCATGCCTAGGAGTGAAATTGCTTAGTTACTCAGGTTATTTATTGACTAGATCGTGCCTTTCTTGTTGATTCACGATGTCATGAGTTCTGTTGCCAAATATATGACAGTCCATGTCTGAGTTCATCAGCTTGTGGGTCTATTGGTCTCTCTAGATCAGCTCGTAAAGGAGAGGGCCTCTACTATAAGTTGAATTATGTGCCCCCCCAATTCATGTGCTGAAATCTTAATACCCTAGCATCTCAGAATGTGAATTTGGAAATAGGGACATTGCAGATGTAATTTACTAGGATGGGATCATACTGGTGCTGAGTGGCCCTTAACCCAAATTGCCCGGTGTCCTTATGAAAGGGGGAAACTGGGGAGCAGACTCACAAGGTGGTTACCAGATGGAGATGAAGATTTCTGCCTGTAAACTGAGGACGGAGCTCAGATAGCTGGAATAGATGCTTCCTCACAGCTCTGAAAAGGAACCAGCCCGGCTAATATAATGCTTTTAGACTTCCAGCCTCCAGAACTGTGAGACAATACATTTCTGTTGTCTAAGTCCATCAGTGTGTGTTCCTTTGTTATAGCAGCTGTAAGAAATGAAGGCAGCTTCCATTCTGGTTCATGCTCTTGATTTTTCATCCCCATCTCTTTTCCCTGGGGCTTCCCAGGTGGCATTAGTGGTAAAGAACCCATCTGCCAATGCAGGAGACACAAGACACAAGGGTTTGATCGATCCTGTGTCAGAAAGATCCCCTGGAGGAGGGCATGGCAACCCACTCCAGTATTCTTGCTTGGAGAATCCCATGGACTGGGGTCCCAAGGAGTCAGACACGACTGAAGCGACTTAGCACCCTCTCTTTCCTGCTTGCAAAGCTAGAAATAACATAGGATGGTAGTTAGGGTATGGGAGTGATTTTAGGATTGGCATTTCTGGAGAGAACTGCCAAGCACACCCTGTACCTCCCGTTCCACCATCATGAGAAAATACAGAGCAGTAATATGAACTAAGGGGCTTCCCAGGTGGCACTAGTGGTAAAGAACCTGCCTGACAATGCCAGTGCCAATGCCAATGCAGGAGACCCAAGAGATGCAGTTTCAGTCCCTGGGTCTGGAAAACCCGAGGGCATGGCAACCCACTCCAGTATTCTTGCCTGGAGAATCTCATGGACAGAAGAGCCCGGTGGGTTATAGTCCATAGGGTCACAAAGAGTTGGATGGACATGACTGAAGCAACATAGCACACACGCACAAAATATGAACTAAGAGAACTAAAAGACGCTTGCTACTTAGAAGGAAAGCTGTGACAAACCTAGATGGGGGAAGCAGAGGAAGAGATAGTAAGATGGCATCACCAACTCTATGGACATGAATCTGAGCAAACTCTGGGAGACAGTAGAGGACAGAGAAGCCTGGTAAGCTGCGATCCATGGGGTCACAAAGAATCAGACACGACTGGGCAACAACAACAAATATGAACCAGGACTCCCAGAATCTGGGTTGAGTCCTCAAGCAGCCACAGATGGCCTGTGTGTCTTTGACAAGTTGCTGACCCTCTCTGGGCCTTGTTTTCCTTATTTTAACAGCTGTAAAATAAGGTTGTTAAATGGTACTTTCCAGGGGCTGAGGGGAAGGAGAGAATGGAGAGCTGTTTAATGTGTGTAGAGTTTTAGCTTGGCAAGATGAAAAGAATTCTGGAGATGGATGGTGGTGATGATAGCACAATATTATCCATTTATTCAAAACCGCTGAACTGTACACTTAAAAGCAGTTAAGATGGTAAATTTTACATTATGTAAATTTCACCACAAGAAAAAAATGGGGGAAAAATAAGGCTGTTAGTCCTAGGATCTTCCAACTGTTCTGTTTATGACATTGTATTTTAGGTCATCAGGAATAAAAATATTCTGCTGCCTCCCACTCTCTGCAAGCTTGGGTGGCAAAGATGATTTCAATTCTCCTAATTATCTGGGCTGTTGATGGTTCTGTCTCATCCTCAAGAAGAGTTGTTTTTTTTTCTTTTGAGCCTCTGCTGGTTTACAGATGGTTATCTGTGAAAATCTATTGTAAGACTTTCTCTGTGTGTGTGTTGGAATTACTTATAGTAGCTGCTTACCCAATTTCGCATTCACAGGGATGCTGTCTGGCCAGTGTCAGAATGACTAAGTCCCAATAGAGCTTGGCCAGACTTGAACCAGAGCCCCAGATAATGTATATAAATCTTTCCTGTCCCTGGAACATGGGTAATGGAAATCATCAGACAGTGAGCGACTGGGGTGTTCCAAGGGTTTCAGGACTGAACGTTGGTTCTCTGGTTCTCTGCCTGGCATCTGGCCTTCATTAGGTTATAAAAAACAGTTTATGGCCCTTCTGGTTGGAACAATAACTTTTACAATATTCATCATGGCTGAGTGGTTATCAGAGCAAGAAGGCCAGCCAACTAAACTTCTCTGCATCCTGGCTGTTTGTCACGGGTAGTGCCAGCCACATATGTCAGCTTTTTAATCTTGCATCAGCCCTCTAAAGCAGGTGCTATGATTGCTATTTTTCAGATTTAGCTCAGAGAGGCTTAGAGACTTCACCAAGCTCACACAGCCATCAGAGGCTGGGTTCAAATACGTGCCACTCAGCTTGAGAATCCTAGTTCCCTGCTCAGAGTTTGAACCCAGGCCCCGGCACTGAAAGCACCGAGTCCTAACCCCTGGACCACCAAGGATTTCCCTGGATCCAGGTTTTCTGCCTCCCAGGTCAGCGTCTGTTTTTTCTTTTCCCTGTTTCATTGCTGCCTAGCAAATCTTAGTGACAGTTCTACTTGTTAGAATTTTATTTCTTGGTTCAGTTAAACCTTGAGCTCCCATGCGGCTTTAGGCTAGTGCCTGTCACACAGGAAGATGTTGTGTCTGTTGGCATCACTAGGCTGTGCTCTGTGAGGACCAGGGCTGCACAGTAGGTGCCTCATAAATATGGGTTCAGAGCCCCCTGGTGTTTCATAAATACGGGCTGAGAGGATGGGCAGCTGAGCCCCCAGCACGGGATGTTGCTCTAGAATCTGGCTTCCAGGTGCTTCCTCTGATTGGTTCCTGGTCTGCCCTATGCAGTGGGCGTCCCTGTGGCAGATGCCAGAATGTGCTACCTAGAGCCTTGTACCACAGGACTTGCTTCCTCAGCTTCTGGGGGTGCTGTCTTCCAGTGACCCCAGCTAGCAGCCCCTTCAGGGTTCACCTCAGCTGCACAGTGCTGGTTAGTCCAAGGCCACCCTTTCTGTGGTGGCCACACTCAACGGGGGAAGGTAAAAGGACTGGGTCAGCTCAGTCCCACAGGAAACAACTGTCTCCCATGTTCCCCATGGGGCTGACAGGGTGGTGGTCGGGCCTCACTTTCTCCCCCTGCCCAGCCCGGCTTCCTTCCTCTCCCCTCCTCAGGGGATGGTCCCATGACACCTCTCAACAAACATCCCGTCTGCACATTCTACGGAGTCTGCTTTCCTGGGGACTCACCCCGGGCCCCCCATCCCAGAGCACTACACAACCACACAACCTTTAGTGTGGCTCTGGCTTCCCACCTTGGGATTCTCTCAGGTGCTTCTGAATTCACTCTCTGGGGCTACCTCGTGGGCTCTGGGGGCTGTTACTGGACTGCTTCGGGCAAGGAGGACAGCATCGCTTACCACCTCCCCAGGAATGAATTCCGCTAGCACACCTCGCCTGGGCAGGGGCGTGTGGCTGCACGTCATCCTTCCAAGTCTCTTCTGCCCCCAGAGGGGAGCAAGCTTATCTGGCACCTGGGAAAGACGATAACGAAGGGAAGTCAACTGCTGAGGCTCTTAAAAACTGGTGTCTTTCTGCCTTGAGGGGGATCAAGATGAAAAAATTTATGACCCATTTGCTGAGCAGGTGGGAATTTAAATTCAGTTCTGAGGAGTGGACCTGGGTTAACTGGACCTGGCAGGGTGTCACCACACGTGCCCTGACCTCCAAGCAGAGTGTCCTTGCTGATCGGGATTGCTTAGGACTCTGTGGTTGCGAGAAGCAGAAATGATGACCTAGTTTAGCAACGATAACAACCGAAATCAAACACCGAACCCAAGGTCAGAAACACAGCCAGGACCCAGACAGGGATCAGGGGCACGACTGCTGTGTCCCCGAATTCTGCATCTGCGCAAGAGTGTGTGGACATGTGTGGACATGTGTGCTTCTGCATGTGTGTGATCGTGTGCGCATTCTGGATTAAGTGCCTCATGATGGCAAATTGCCAATTGTCCATTCCGGGATTTCTATTTAACCACATCAAGATATTAATACCAAGATGCTAAGTGAACTCTCTTGGACCCAATTCTAAATTCCTGGGAGATACAATTTTATATGAAGGTTTTGGTCCAATATTAACTCCTGATGCAATTAGGCAAGGACACCGAGGAGGATTGTGTAGTCCAAACCTATCTGTAGAAATACTGTAGAAAACCTATCCCTGTGGACATGACTGACAGCCCAAAAGTTGGTGCCCCTAACCAGTTTTGAAGATCGCGCTGTGACTAAATAGCTAGGCAGTTCACTTCGCTATTGGACTTGGGTAATGATGGTTAAGCTGCTGGCTAAATTCATTAAGCTCCATTATTCCTCCTGTATTGCATCTGAGGAAACCAAGCAAACCCTTCCTGATCTCACCTTGGTGGAGAACCCTCTAAGGCACAGTCTTGCCTTCACGAGCATATAGCCTAACAGAGGACTAACAAGAGAGGTGAAAGTACAACAAACTGAAATATGGTGGGACTCTGTTCAACAAGAAAGGCTCTCAGATGCAAACTAGTATATATAGAAAATGGATATATAACAAGGTCCTACTGTATAGCACAAGGAGCTATATTCAGTATCCTGTGAGAAACCATACAGGGAAAGAATATAAGAAAGACTATACGTCAGTCACTCAGCTGTGTCCAGTTCTTTGCAACCCCATGGACTGTAGCCCGCCAGGCTCCTCTGTCCATGGAATTCTCCAGGCATGAATACTGGAGTGGGTTGCTATTTCCTTCTCCAGCTGATCTTCCCAACCCAGGGATCAAACCAAAGTCTCCTGCATTGCAGGCAGATTCTTTACTATCTGAGCCACCAGGAAAACCTATTTGTATGTATATATAACTGAATCACTTTGCATATATATATCAGTTCAGTTCAGTCACTCAGTCATGTCCGACTCTTTGCAACCCCATGAACCACAACACTCTAGGCCTCCCTGTCCGTCACCAACTCCCGAGTTTACCCAAACTCATGTCCATTGAGTCAGTGATGCCATCCAACCATCTCATCCTCTGTCATCCTCTTCTCCTCCTGGCTTCAACCTTTGCCAGAATCAGGGTCTTTTCTAATGAGTCAGCTCTTCACATCAGGTCTTCCCTGGTGGTATATATATATAAAACATATATATATATATAACACATATATACACAACTGAATCACTTTGCTGTAAAGCAGAAATGAACATGACATTGCCATTTAACAAGTATACAATGTTGTCAAATGAACAACTATTCTTCAATAGAAGAAAAGAAAGGAAGGAAGAAAGGCTATCAGCAGTTGAGTGACTGCTATATGTTGTTGTTCAGCTGCTAAGTTGTTTCTGACTCTTTGTGACCCCGTGGACTGTAGCCCACCAGGAGCCTCTCTGTCCATGGGGTTTCTCAGGCAAGAATACTGGAGTGGGTTGCCATTTCCTTCTCCAAGGGATCTTCCCAATCCAGGGATCAAATCTGGATCTCGCATTGACAGGCAGATTCTTTACCACCAGGGAAGCCTGACTGCTATATACCAGGTGTTATATAGACATTATCTCTAAATTTCACAACAACTTTATCAGGAGACATTACTATATGCCCTTAAAAAAAAAAAACCAGGAAACTGATGTTCCAGGAAGTTAATTAAGTCTTCCAAAAGCACATGAGTAGTAACTAGTAGAATTTAGATTTTTTGGGGGGAGACTTTTCAGTTTCTTTTTTAAAAAATATAATTTAGAATTTGATTCCAAATCTGGTTCATTCTAAAGCCAGTAGTCTTCCCAGAACAATGTATCACCGTCTAAATAACTAATAGATTACACAAGTAAAACCTTAATAATTCATGCATTGTATGATTCAGGAATGCCATTAAGGGCTATGCTTTGCCAAAACCATTCAAAGAAACACTGAAACATTCCGTCAGTCATCAGCAGTCCAGACTTTAGTCTAGACTGATTCCCAGTAATTTATGGGATGGGAAGACTTCACTAAATTAATTTACTATTCCTGTTTTGTGCTTATTAATTGCTTTGACAATCATCCAGATGCTTGTGTTGACTCGGTCCAGACCTGTGGTGCAAACCATGAGGGACACGGGGAAGGAAGAGGGCCTGGATGCTGTGTTTTCAGGGTCTCTGACTCAGGCAGGGGAGGGGGGCAGGCCAAGCTAGGGGTCAGTGTGTCCCCTGTACATTTTGGGGTGGGGAGTGGAAATGGCATTGGATTTGGAGCCCAAAGAGTGGTCTTTTCACTCTTAACCACACTGGCACTTAGGCAGAGTCCCTCTCCCTCCCTGAGCTCCAGCCTCCTCAACTTTAAAATGCCCTCGTTAAATCCAACTTGCCTCCCTCTCTGCATTGTAATAATTATGGCTATTAGTGTGTGGCAATCATTAGTTGCTATGTACAAATAATGGTTAAATTTTACTGGCACTTCGGTTTATTTCCTCGCAACCCTAAGAAAGCTGGTCCTATTATTAGCCCCATTTTACAGATGTGGCCACTGAGCCCTTAGAGGATGAAATAATTCATGGTCCCAAACCAAGTCTGCAAGGACCCAGAGCCTGACCTGGACAATCTACCATTTATCAGATTGTTATGATTGCCCTGCAAGGCCCTAATCCAGGAAGCCCGGGGTGTGACCTGTGCAGGGTTGGAACTAGGGAGGGGATGGATACTCTGAGCCTGATTGCCTCACCTTTTTCATCATCACCAAGGAAACGAGCCCTTCCTTGTGTTGCCAGGGAAACCATCTAAGCTCTCTCTTTCTCTCACCTTCACCATGGAGACAGCTGCTCCTAGAGTGGGAAGAGGTCCCCGACAAGGGAGTGGGGACAGCATGCCTCCAGACACTTCTTTGTTGCCTGCAGGGCCGCGTCAGTAGGAACCCGAGCTGGGAATTGAGGAATGTGGAAGCATTCTTGGAGCTGCACAGAGATACAGTGTCAAAGCCAGGATGCCCCTGGGGAGCACAGGTTACAAGAATAGTCTTCTGAATTTATTTCTAGAGGCTGCCTTGCCTTTAGTCAGCCATCGTCCAGTTCAAAGGAAATTCCCAAGTTTTTGTGTCTCACAAATGTTGAAAACCTGTCCAGCCAGGTCTTCTCTTTGTCTAATTATGATTCCCACCTGCTGGGTGACATTGGGTAACTTAACTGTGTTTCCCTTGTACCTGTCAAATAAAGTGTATGGGCAAGCTCAGTGGCTCTCACAAGTGCAGATTTCCCTATCATTGCAAGTTCTTTAAAAACATGAGGCTCCAACCTAGTCTGCCAGACTTGTGTTTTGCAAGATAAGGACATGCTTAGTCGCTTCAGTCGTGTCCGACTCATTGCGACCCCGTGAACTGTAGCTTGCCAGGCTCCTATGTCCATGGGATTCTCCAGGCAAGAATATTGGAGTGGGCTGCCATGCCCTCCTCTAGGGGATTTTCCTGACCCGGGGATATTCCAGACCTAGGGATCAAATGTATGTCTTCTGGGTCTCTTGCATTGCAGGTGGATTCATGAACATTTAGAAACTCTGTTTCATCTCCAGAGGAAAGATGGTATGATGATGAAGTGTGTGCAATGAAACCAGAGCACCAAGCTCAGGTCCCAACCCCAGGACATCCTCCTGCAGATCATGTGCTGACTTGATCTCCACATCTCAGTTTCTTTGGGGGTATAATTGGATTAATAATCGTACCTATCTGCCCAATACTACTAATATTAGAGAAATGCAAATCAAAGCTACGATGAGGGTGATTTCACATGGGTCAGAATGTCCATCATTAAAAACTCATCAAAAAGTAAATGATGGAAAGGGTGTGGAGAGAAGAGAATTCTCCTACACTGTTGGTGGAAATGTCAGGTGATGCAGCCTCTGTGGAGAACAGTATGGAGGTTCCTCAGAAAGCTAAAAAGGGGATTACCACGTGACCCAGCAATCCCACTCCTGGGCATACATTCAGACAAAGCTCTAATTCAAAAACATACATGCACCACCATCCCCTTGCCTCTTTTCATAGCAGCACTATTTACAATACCAAGACATGGAAACAGCCTAAATGTCCATTGACAGATGAATGGATAAAGAAAATGTGGTATATGTGTACAGTGGAATACTGCTGCTGCTGCTAAGTCGCTTCAGTCGTGTCTGACTCTGTGCGACCCCATAGACAGCAGCCCACGAGGCTCCCCCATCCCTGGGATTCTCCAGGCAAGAACACTGGAGTGGGTTGCCATTTCCTCTTCCAATACATGAAAGTGAAAAGTGAAAGTGAAGTCGCTACTCAGCCATAAAAAGGAATGAAATAATGCCATTTGCAGCAACATGGATTGACCTAGAGATTATCATACTAAGTAAGTCAAACAGAGAAAGACAAATACCATATGATACCACTTATATGTGGAATCTAAATTATGACACAATAGAAACTACCTACGAAATAGAGACTGACTCATGGACATAGAGAACAGACTTGTGGTTGCCAAGGAGGAGGAGGTTGAGGTTACAAATATAAGCTTTTATATACAGAATGGATAAACAACTGGGTCCTACCATATAGCACAGAGAACTATATTCAATACCCTCTGATAAATCATAATGGGAAAGAATATTAAAAACAGAACGGATATTTTACAACTGAATCACTTTGTTGTACAGCACAAATTTACACAACATTGTAAATCAACTCAACTTCAATAAATAAAAATTTGGTCATGAGAAATCAAGGACAATGAAAAATAAAGGGTGGAAAAATACTTTGAAATGCTTTATTTAATATTTTAAATGGCAAAAATTGATTTAAAGTTATATAAAAATATGTATGGAATAAAAAATAGAATCTATCTCTTAAGGTCCTTGTAGTGATAAATGAGAT
The DNA here is from genome assembly GCF_049115385.1 of Moschus berezovskii. Classification (NCBI taxonomy): domain Eukaryota; kingdom Metazoa; phylum Chordata; class Mammalia; order Artiodactyla; family Moschidae; genus Moschus; species Moschus berezovskii. The sequence goes on from NC_142470.1 coordinate 20,534,379, forward strand.
AAACTGCACAGAGCTTTTAGCACAAAACCTAGCACAATGGCAACACTCAAGAAATGCTAGCAAATATTATCACGATCACCATCATTTCATACAGATTTTAACAACAAATGAAGTAAAAAGAAAGAAAGAAAGGAAAAAGGACCCAGTCTAAGCCAAAAGACAGTGTTTCACTTGGATATACTTAGCTTTGGGAGGAATTCTTTGGCGGCCCAGTATTTAGAACCCAGCCCTTCCATTGCAGGGAGTATGGGTTCAATCTCCAGTCAGGGAACTAAGAAACTGAGAGCTGCAGGGCTAAAAAAGTAAAAATAAATAGCTTTTGGTAAAAGCCAGTCTATTTTCCTCAATGACTCTCCATTCCATCAGGCTGGAACAGAGAGTCACCACAATCTGTGCCTTTTAGTTTCCTTCTGCTCTAAGAGGCAATGCTTTTGTAACTCTCAACAACCTTGATTGTCCAAAAAAGTGTCCAGGGGCCCATAGCCAGAGATGAATGACAAATCAGGTGTTATAGTGATCAGCCTGCATCCGAGGCAGGCCCGACTACTCAGCAAGGACCTCTCTGTGCGGGGCCAGACGGTTTCAGGAAATGAGGAAGCATGGACAGGCAATCCTCCTCTGTGCCTCTGCGACATCAGGGTTAAGCCACACCAGCAGTTAACTGAGGTCCTGGGGCCCTGGTCTGGGGTGTTTCATCCTCTGCTCAAACTGTTTGTTTGGTCCAGTTCTGCCACACCCAGCTCCACGCCCTTGGTTGCAGGGACACGCAGAGCCCTCCAAGCAGAGGGTGATTCCGAGAGGCCTTGTCTTCCAATTTAGTCTCCCTCTGCCTCTCCCCACGGAAACTAGGTGGTAGAAACAGTCGGAGAAATCAACAAACAGGCAGAGCCAAGGAGACCGAAGATCCGAGAATCCAGAGAGAAAGGCCTTCAGAGGCAGAATGAGTAAGCAGCTTCGTCTTTGGCCTTGCATCTTCTTTGCTGTTAAACAGGGGCAATCCTGCCCACCCCACAGATGGGATGAAATGAAATGCGGGCTCATAATCTTAATATTCATTCAGGAGTGGGTCCAGGTTTTGTGGGGCCTGGGGTCGCTAAGGGTCGGACACGACTGAGCGACTTCACTTTCACTTTTCACTTTCACACATTGGAGAAGGAAATGGCAACCCACTCCAGTGTTCTTGCCTGGGGAATCCCAGGGACGGGGGACCCTGGTGGGCTTCTGTCTATGGGGTCACACAGAGTCGGACACGACTGAAGTGACGCAGCAGCAGCAGCAGCAGCAACTGATTCAGTTGGGAGAGGCCTTTTTAAGAAGAAGAATGCAAATTTACAAACACCAAATTGAATGTGAAAGGAAATGTTTACTTAGGAGAAAGAAGTTGCAACAAATGACAATTAAAAAAAACCCCAATACTACAAACATCACAAAATCCAGAACAATAACATATTTTATTAATTAACTTATCTGCTTCGATACTAGTATATTCCTAGTTTTTTGGGCTGCATATGCTTTGATCGCCTCTTCGTATTTTATAATAACATTTTCTATAGAGAGATGATAAAATCGAATCAGTCGGTTCCACAGCACAGCTGATCAAAGTTGGTTTTTTATTATGGATAGTTTTGAGTAGATGTCAACGAGGAGAAAATTCTCCGCTTGCCATCTTACCTATTCATGATTGGAAGAGTTTCCCTTGGACTTATTCCAACTTGCTGCTTCTCCGCAGCCCCACATTCTTGTAGCCAGCATGTGTTTATTCCACAGTACAGATTTTAGCCTTGCAACCTTGTCTCGGTGGGATTCACACAGCAGACCCTCAGAGGATGCCTGGGAGCCACTCTTCCCCAGAAAGGATGTGTTTTCAAAACATGTTAATATATCCATGAACCCAAACAAAATGTGTCTCTCGGGCCACTCCTCACATTTCTGCAGCCCAGGACAAGTCCACATTCTTGTGTTTAAAATAAATACTTGAAAATTATCCACCAAGCCAACAGAGTGGCTCGTCTTCCATCCTCCTACCTTGATAACCTTCAAAAGTTAATCACGCAGTCGCATCCGACTCTTTGAGACCCCGTGGACTGTAGCCCTCCAGGCTCCTAAGTCCGTGGGATTTCCCCCAGGCAAGAATACTTGAATGGGTTGCCATTTCCTTCTCTGGGGGATTTTCCTGACCCAGGGATCAAATCTAGGTCTCCTGCATTGCAGGCAGATTCTTCACTATTTGAGCCACCAGGGAAGACCCATGATAACCTGCAAGGCCAGGTTCAAATTTAGAATTCTCAGACTCCTCAGAGTTTCAAGTAGAATGCGTTGTGTGGCAGAAGTTGCTCCTGGCCCCCGCCCACTGCCTGCCCCCTTCTCTTCCAGGAGACAGCGCTGCGTCCATACCCACACAAGCACCCGGACACTGGCTGTCAGTTGTGGGAAGCTGAACTCATGTACTGCATCCTTGGGTGTAGTTGCTCTCTGGCTTCCAGTTGGGTTTGGCCCATGGGAGGCACCCACAGGAAATGGGAGGGGGTGAGAGGACAGAGCGATGGGGCATTCATTTCTCAGGCTCGGCGACACTCCTGCAGGCACAACTCTCACTGAGATCCGGTAACGCCTCCCTCTGTCCCTCCAGGCCCATGGGTGGCAGGGGCTTTCCTGTTCTTGCTGGCCCAGGATCTTCATTTGTCCATCCTGGTTTCAGCAACTCTGCTTATACCTTTGTAAACAGTCCCTTTATTACAGTCCCGTGAATCACCTCTTTGAAGCATGCCATCTGTTTCCTGCTGGGAGCCAAGATGATATAGTTGTTACTATTATCCCTACAATACCATGCCTTTTAGTCTAAGAAATATGTCTGATCTCCTGTGTGACCCTATGGAGCCTGCAATCCTTTCCAAGCCTCAGTTTCTCCATCTGTTAAATGGGAGTATAATAGCCAGCTCCTACTTCAGAAGGATACTGTAAGAATTAAATTAGTCAATATAGATGAAAATACTCTGGGAAAAAATATGATAGTAACTCTATTGCTAGATTTAGTAAAGGTAACGTGCATGCTAAGTCACTTCAGTCGTGTACGACTGTTTGTGACCCCTTGGGCTGTAGACTGCCAGGCTCCTCTGTCCATGGGATTTCGCAGGCAAGCATACTGGAGTGGGTTGCCATTTCCTCCTCCAGGGGATCTTCCCGACCTGGGGATCAAGCCCACATCTCTTAGGTCTTCTGCACTGGCAGGCAGATTCTTCATCACTAGTGCCACCATAACAATAATAATAATGTTGTTCCTGCCCAGAGAGCTCCTCTAATCCTTCTCTCTCCTTTCCAGCACCAGAGCAGTGACTGAGTCTTGTCTCTGGGAAGGCTGGTGTCCTTTTTTGCAAAGTTCTGTGCTGCTGAAAGATGAGACTTTGTGACCAGAGACACACAATTCACAGAGCTGTTGCCACCGCATTTTGACAAATGTCCACAGAGGGCCCAAGGCTGTGCTGCAGCCCCTTGGAGTTCTCTCTCCCCAGCAGACCCCAGGGCCCTTGCAGCCTGTATCTAAGCTGTATCTGCTGAGAGCAGAGCCTGGGGCCATGGCTGAAGCCACGTGAGAACCAGGGTCCCTCTCCGGGGAGCAGAGAGTGGGTGGGGTCTGACTCAGTAATAGCTGGTATGGACTCAGGCTGCTCCATGCTCCTGGCAGAAAGAAAATAGCTGCTGGAGGATGCATGACCAGGTGGGCTAGGATTGCCCTACTGGGTACGGGGCTGGTTTTCTGTGCCCATTTAATAACAGCAGCACATCCCTGAGGGATTCTCCTGCTGCCCCTGTCCAGCTTCTTCATCCATCAAGTCTTTCCACTGTCCTGTCTTTCCAGCCCACCCCCTCCACCAGGCTGACAAGGGAGGTGCATTAGGATTAGCAAGGTTAATCAGTGGCCTCCATGTGATCCAGAGATCTCTGCCCCACGTTGTTTGAAATCAGAAGTCAGTATCCCTGATGCTACAGAAAAAAACAACAGTGAATCAGCCATCTGTTTCCTCTGCAAAGCTGACCCCAAAGTTTCACGCATGATGTCACTGGCACATCTGGGTTCCATGGGTTTCTATGGTCTAGCCTAGGAATATAAACCCTCATTAATTACACGGTCCCTTTGGGGCGTCCCAGGTGGTCAGTGGTAAAGAACTCATCTGCTAATGCAGGAGACCCAGGTTCAATCCCTGGGTCTAGAAGATGCCCTGGAGAAGGAAATGGCAACCCACTCCAGTATTCTTGCCTGGAGGATCCCATGGACAGAGGAGCCTGGGGGGACAGAGGAATCTGGCAGGCTACAGTCCATGGGGTTGCAAGGAGTTGGACATGACTAAGTGACTTGACAACAACCCATGGGAAAGTGTTTTTTGATCTCAAACTCTGCGGTCCAGTGAAACTTTTAGACCAACCTTACGTTGGGAAATGTCTGAATTGACTCAGACATGACCGTTAGCTGTAATACAGCAGTGAGGCTGGCCTTGGAAAGCTGGGTGGGCTTTGGCAAGGGAGAGAGAAAGAGAAGCATAGGTGACATTCTGAGGCAGTCACCAGACAGCTCAGAAAGGAAGGTGCCCTGGGGTTCATCTCTGTCGAGAGACTCCTCAAGAGCAATCCTTCTCTGGTTCTGTTTACTCCCTGAGACCTTTCTTCAGGAGAAACTATGGGGGCAGGAGTATGAGGCAGAGGCCTTCTAGAGACTTCCAGGTTTAAACCTATCCCATGGACACGAGACAGAATCCCTTATAGAGAGCCGTATTATAGCCAAGTGCCAGGGTATATATTTATCTGCGCTTGAGATTCTCATCCTTGTTTAAAGAAAAAGCCACACATTTGGCCAAAAGACAAAGTGGAAAAAAATGTACTGTTGAACAAATATTCAGGATAGTTGCTCAGAATGTTCAAAATGATGAACTAAGTGGAAAAAAAAAATGCCTGTGGCAAATTGTCAGCAGGCTATATTTGGGGGTCCAAATACAGGGCTTCCCCCCCACCCCAACTGATTTCACACAACTCCGATGTTTTTCCATGACTATTTATAACTATTCCACACATTCACACACACAAAAATGCAGTGGACATCCGACTTTAGTTTTTAAAATGACTAAAATGTTCTAAACGTATCAGGTTACAGCACGTGAGAGCTTTTAAAGTGGCTGCCATTAGACTTGCTTACTGAAAAAGGGATTAATCAATGTGCGGAAAACAACGTAACAGGATCCTTTGGGAATCTGAAAGTATGAAAACAACTCTGAAAAATTTTTCTTTTTCAAAATGTAATTCACTTCAACAAAACTTTATTGGGCACCAACCATGCGAATGGGCAAACTTAAGACCTAAATAGAGGAAGACACAGTCCCTGGTCCCAAGGAGTTTTCTGGGGGGAACAGAGAGTGGAATAAAATATGTGAAAAGGACGATTAGTGCCTTAACAGAACGACTGACAAATGTATTAAGTACTCAGAAGAAGGGATGCACGTAATGGGTACTGGAACATCTCCCAGCACCCACTCTTCCTGCTCTTTTGGAAGACACGTGGTTCAAATGCTCGCTCCCCGCTTCAGCTGTCCAACACAGGACCAGCTTGGCTAATCAGCGCACTCTATTTTTCTGGGCACAGTGATTGGCTCGGGGTAATGATGTGCTCTAAGGCGGACCAATCAGAGTGAGGCTCAAGCTTTCTGCTAGATTGGTGCATCTTTTTTGTTGACTAGGAAGGAAGAAGCCAGCGTCTTCCTTCTAAAACAGCTGAAAGCTATTTTGTACCTATCAGGTGAGTCAACCTTCAGATGAGGTTGAAGGCAGATGTTGAGTGAAGGGAGAGAAACAAGTCCCCGAATCATCATAATATCCCTTATATAACACCATTTTTATTTTGGATGTTTTGATCATAGGAAACAATAAATTCCTCTTCTTGCTGACATCAGTCTGACTTGGGCCTTTTGAACTTCCTATCAAAATCATCCTTACCAATACAGAATGAAATAAGGTGTGCTTCCTGGAGGAGGTGGCTAATAACCTAAAACTTGAGGATGTGTAGGATTTGGATCAATGATAGGGGAAAGGGTAAGGATACGTTTATCCTGAACAGTTCAAGGCAGCTGGATGTGGGATGAGCCATATTCCTACCGAACCAACCCTGGAAAGATTATTGGTCCCTGTTGGATCATGCAAGTATAAAGGACAGGCTAAGAAATTTGCTCCTAATTTTGTAGGCAGTGTTTGTGTGGGTGTCGTGGGAGGCTTCCCTTGTGGCTCAGTTGGTAAAGAATGCACCTGCAACACGGGAGACCTGGGTTCGATCCCTGGGTTGGGAAGATCCCCTGGAGAAGGGAAAGGCTACCCCCTGCAGTAGTCTGGCCTGGAGAATTCCATGGGCTGTGTAGTCCCTGGGGTCACAAAGAGTTGGACATGGCTGAGCGACTTTCACGTGGGAGGTTGTCCCCTGCTTCCTCAAATCCCTTCTCAGGTACTGGGAGTTCATGGTACGCATTAACACTTTAGCATCTGCTGTTGAGATGATCATGGGTCCAACGTTACAGCAAATGTAAGACAAAGCCAGAATGCTCCAGTGAAGAAGCAGAGACTGACTGTACTTGTCTCCTAGGATTGTCAAACAAAATACCACAAACTGGGTGGCTTAAAACAATAAAAATTTTAATTCTCACACAGTCTGGAAGTGCTAAATCCAGGTGTCAACAAGGGCGTACTCCCTCCGGAGGCTCTAGGGGAGGTTCTTTCTTGCCTCTTCCTTCTTCGTGTGGCTCCAGGCTTTTCTCGGTTGTACCAGCACAACACTAACCTCTGCCTCTGCCTCTGCCTCCACGTGGCTTCCTGCCCTCCACCTCTCTGTGTCCTCTCGTCTCTCTCATGGGACACCAGTCACTGGATTTAGTGTCTTTCCTAAATCTAGGACTTCCCTGGTGGCTCAGACGGTAAAGCATCTCCCTACAATGCGCGAGACCTGGGTTCAATCCCTGGGTCAGGAATATCCCCCTGGAGAAGGGAATGGCACCCCACTCCAGTAATCTTGCCTGGAAAAAGCCCATGGATGGAGGAGCCTGGTAGGCTACCGTCCATGGGGTCACAAAGAGTCGGACATGACTGAGTGAATTCACTTTCTTTTTTCTTAAATCTCGGATAATTCATCGTGAGATACCTAACAAATTATATCTGCAAAGACTCTATTTTCAAATAAGATCATATTCTGAGGGTCCAGACAGCATGAATTCAACCCACTCCACTGACCAAAACCCACAGACAACTTACATCAGTTAAACCATTTCCTCCCGCTTTCCTGTTGGCAGCTCTAGGGACTTTGTGGGCATTGCTGGGCCCTCAATCCTGAGAGCTCCTCAACTGTGCCCACCTTAAAAATTTGAGCAGTTCATTTATTGAGAACTTTCACTAAAAGAAATACTGCCCTAGGGAATTCCCTGGTGGTCCAGCGGTTAGGACTCAGTGCTTTCACTACTGAGGCTCTGGGTTCAATCCCTGGTTGGGGAACTAAGATCCCACAAGCCGAGCGGCGTGAAAAAGAAAGTGAAAGTGTTAGTTGCTCAGTTGTGTCCATCTCTTTGTGACCTTGTGGACTGTAGCCCTCCAGGCTCCTCTGTAATTCTCCAGGTAAGAATACTGGAGAGGGTAGCCATTCCCTTCTCTAGGCATCTGCCAAGTGGTGTGGCCTGGAGTGAAAAAGAGAAAAAGAAATATTGCATGGCCTGGAGTAAAAAAAAGAAAAAGAAATAATACACTAAAAGCCTCCTCTTGAAGTGGAGGTACTCTCCTTGGCATCTGACAGGACAGAATTCTTCAGGGGAAGAAAATAGCAGAAAGAAGAACGTGGCAGAGAGGCCTTATAACACACCCGCTCATCCCCCTGCCCTATAGATTCGGCTCAAAAAAGCAAAGAGACTTGCTCAGAGAGGAGGGCACTGTGCCAGGGTTAAAGATACTCTGACTGCAAACTTACATTATTAACTATTCTCACACTGCTTTCTTGATTCAGAAGGACAAAAATAAGGGACAGCATGAGACTCTAATGAATTACCTGACTTTCAGCTATCCTGATGGCCAAGTTAAAGGAGAATAAAGGAAATTCACTATACAGTGTATTTGAAACCCTGAGCTCCACCTCTGAATTGACAATTTTTACTTTCAAGTGCTTTTAACGGCATAGTGTTGGAAAGGAGTAAGTCATCAGGAGATTGATGCGTTGGGGACATTTTGTTTCTGGGCTGAGCAGTGGCCTGACGGTTGCAGGGGCAGGTGAACAGGAAGACCTTTTGGAGGACATGCATGGATGCATGTTAAATCGCTTCAGCCACGTCCAACTCTTTGCAACCCCATGGACTGTAGCCCACCAGGCTCCTCTGTCTATGAAATTCTCCAGGGAAGAATACTGGAGTGGGTTGCCATGCCCTCCTCCAGGGGCTCTTCCCAACTCATGGACTGAACTCAGGCCTCTTACATTTTTCTCCTGCATTGGCAAGCAGGTTCTTTACCATTAGTGTCACCTGGGAAGCCCTTTGGGGGACATAATCCAATTTATTTATGTTCTCTATTTGAATCTGGAAGGTGGTCCTATCATGTCCTTGCTGCTGATTTCGTCCTACTGAGGGCACCTGTCACAAGTTGTGTCTCTCATGCTTTATTTTCTTTTTAATTTTATTTATTATTTGGGTCTTAGAGGTGGCATGCAAGATCTTTAGTTGTGGCATGTGAACTCTTAGTTGCAGCATGTGGGATCTAGTTCCCTGACCAAGGATTAAACCCAGGCCCCCTGCATTGGGAACACCACTAGGGAATTCCCTCTCATGTTTTCTTATTTCATTCATTCACCTAACATCCTCTGGAAAAAAAATACAAGGTAGAAAAACAAATGCCAAAAAGCGGTGCCAGATACAGAGTTTTGGAAACTGAGAGGAAAGGGGGATGAATAAATGAAGAACGAATGTGTCATGGATGAAGGAGCTGACAAGCAAGTCAAAGACCAAGAGGAGATTCCATCTACCTGATAGCACCTCCCCTGCCATGAGTGCTCATCTAATTTTCCATTGTCATCAGACATCTGCATACAGAATCATAGAGTTTGCCTTTAGCATGAGTGAAAGATCTCGAAGAATCTCAGAGGTCTTTAAGATCCCACCCGTCAAGATGCAGTAATACAAACTTTGGTGCTTCAAACTCTACAGATTCAAAATACTGAAGTGAAAAGGTGAAAGTTGCTCAGTTGTGTCCGACTCTTTGCCACCCAGGCAAGAATACTGAATACTGGCCAGAATACTGGAGTGGGTAGCCTCTCCCTTCTCCGGGGGATCTTCCCAACCCAGGGATCGAAACCAGGTCTCCCACATTGCAGGCAGATTCTTTACCAGCTGAGCCACAAGGGGAGCCCAAAATACTAGGTGTATGACATTCATAGCTCAAACTACCTCTGCTCCCTACCTGCCTATTTCATCTGCTGCTGAACATCTGGGAGATGTTAGGACTCTAGCCCCTTGCTTGTCTCCCGCCTCCACGTACCCCAGAGAGATTCTCCTCTAAGATAATGCCTCTGTCCCTTTACATTTCCCTCCCACTTCTGGTCAGAGTTCCTCTGATCCCTTACTTAAGATTTGGGTTGTGTCTTCTAGTGAGTGTAATGCCATGGATGCCTTTAGGGAGGAGGAATTCGAGGAGATGGGACTACAGCATCAAAGCTGCAATGCGGGGGAGAAGAAGGGAAGGGTTGGTTCACGTGGAATAAGAGGTCCCTTTTATGGTTGTGACTTACTTTGGTGGTTTTAGTCCTAAGTGCGGTTCTAATAAGCATTAAAATGAAATAGCCATGTACATAATGACAGAAACTTGCCATTAGCATGAGTGTCACATCTGCAAGGACTGAGTGATTGTCCAGTTCATGACCTTTATTTTGCAGATATGAAAACTGGGTCCTGGAACTTCCCTGGTGGTCCAGTGGTTAAGATGTTGCCTTCCAGTGCAGGGGATGCTGGTTTGATCCCTGGTGGGGGAACTAAGATCGCACATGCCTGCAGCCAAAACAGGAAACAGAAGCAATATTATAACAAATTCAGTAAAGACTTTAAAAAAAAAAATCAACATAAAAATTTTCTTTCCTTTTTTTAATTTTAAAAATTTATTTATTTATTTTAATTGGAGGCTAATTACTTTACAATATTGTAGTGGTTTTTGTCATACATTGACATGAATCAGCCATGGGTGTACATGTGTTCCCCATGTTCCCCATCCTGAACCCTCCTCCTCCCACCTCCCTCCCCATCCCATCCCTCAGGGTCATCCCAGTGCACCAGCCCTGAGCACCCTGTCTCATGCATCAAACCTGGACTGGTGATCTATTTCACATATGATAATATACATGTTTCAATGCTATTCTCTCAAATCATCCCACCCTTGCCTTCTCCCACAGAGTCCAAAAGTCTGTTCTTTATATCTGTGTCTCTTTTGCTGTCTCGTATATAGGGTCATCATTACCATCTTTCTAAATACCAAGAAATTCTTTCTATATTCCTAAGAAATTTCTAAATTTATTTTAAAAAAAGAAAGAAACTTGGGCCCAAAGAAGCAAGTGGTTTGCTCAAGTGAATGATAGAGACTCCAGGTCTCTGACTCCCTAGATTCAAAGTCTAAGTTTTTTCCACTAAATCAGTGGTTCTCAGCCTGGATTCACACTAGAATCACTTGGGGAGTTGTGGTTTTCTTTCTTTTTTTTTTTTTAATATTGATACCTATATCTGAGTGGATGGCTTCGCAAGTGGTAAAGAATCTGCCTGTCAATACAGGAGACCTATGGGTTCGATCCTGGGTTGGAAGATCACTTGAGGCAAAAATGGCAACCCACTCCAGTATTTTTGTCTGGAGAATCCCATGGACGGAGAAGCCTGGCTGGCTCCACAGGATCGCCAAGAGTCAGACTTGACTGAACAACTTGACACACACACATCTGAGCTGAGCTTTCCCCTGGGGTTCAGATGTAACTGTCCTTAGATGGAGCTCAAACCACTAGACAAGAGCTGGAAGCATTTTATTCCTAGCTAAGTCTTCTACCGGCTCCCCTATTCAGTCCCTTCATATGAAATAAAGAAAAAAATTTTTTTCTTTCAATTCAAATTAAAAGCAGAATATAGTTCAGTTAGCGAGTCAGAAAACATTCAAATGAAAATGGCATGAAAGACAAATTAGTCTGCTGGTTTCTTAAAAATTTAGCTGTGGATCCCTTTCTCCAAATGAATTCTTAAGGGGTTATGAGTTTAGTCACTCAGACACGTCCAGCTCTTTGCGACTCCCAGGCTCCTCTGTGCATGGGATTTTTCAGCCCACAGAGGATCTTCCCAGCCCAGGGACTGAACCCGCATCTGCTGTGTCTCCTGGATTGCAGGCAGATTCTTCACCAGCTGAGCCATCAGGGAAACTCTTAAGGGATGGCCCAGTATTTAAACAGTTAAGGTTGGAGCTCGTTGGGTTGCTATGGGCATAGGGGTCCGAGACCAGGCAGTGGGCATGACAGGGGGAGACAGGAAGCCCCCGGCTGCAGAGATGAGTGGGGCTTTGGCTGTGGTCTTCAGCGCAAACACCTGTGTTTCTCTGCTCATCTGTCAGGAAAAGTAAAATAAACTCAAGGAGGAGGAGAACTGATTCAGTGGACCAGGGAATGCAATTGGGAGGGGGCTGGTAAGTTTGTTACTTCCATTCTAAGATGTTGGAGGTTGTAAAATGTACTGTTGATTGAATAACAGCTTTCTGGGGATTAAAGAACCACTACTTGTTGATGTCTAAAGTTTAAGAAAAATTAATGGATGCGTGCATGCCAAGTTGTTTCAATCATGTCCGACTCTTTACAGCCCTATGGACTGTATCCTGCTAGGCTCCTCTGTCTACGGGATTCTGCAGGCAGGAATTCTGGAGGGGGTTGCCATTTCTTCCTTCAGGCGATCTTCCCCACCCTGCGTCTCTTATGTCTCCTGCATTGGCAGGCGGGTTCTTTACCACTAGTGCCACCTGGGAAGAAAAATTAATGGAGGGCATGGCAACCCACTCCAGTATTCTTGCCTGGAGAATCCCCATGGACAGAGGAGCCTGGTGATCTATATATAGTCCATGGGGTTGCCAACAGTTGGACACAACTGAGCGACTAAGCACAGCAGAGCATACATTTATCTGTACAGTTGATTTCTTTTGTTTGTTTTTTTGTGTGTACAGTTGATTTCATGTAACTTTCCTTTTCAGTGAACAGATAACATTTTTATTTAAGCATATCCCAACTGTGAAAATTCTTGTGAATTCCCTTCTGCTGTTGGCGGGCATGCATAGAATCCAGATGACGTGCGCTCTTCAGACCTGAACTTGTGACCTTGGTCCCGGGAGCACCTTTGGAATTGACTAGTATATTGGGATTCTAGATTGGCATTTCCTATTTGGTTAAACTCCCAGTTTCAGTCCTTAATTGAATGACCTATTACTGGAATTAAATCAATTTTCTTGGAAATCAGCCAGGAGCTTTTGATGAATGCTTGTTCTGGAGCCTGAGGAAAAATCACTTTTTAGTTAAGAACTGACTACATTAACCTTGCTTAACTTAGAAGCATCTAAGATACATTCTGAGAGATCTGGGGATTTCAATTGCATTTTAATGGGTTGGGACATGAGAGGCAGTGTTTGGCATATAAATAACTTTTTTTGTCTCAAGGCTGCTGTGCAGTGTAAGATTATGAAGACAAATTTAGATGAGAGTTAGAGATCCAAATTTAAGATTCAGCAATGCGTGATGGCAGCAGTGGGAAGAATTTGACTGTGGGGAAGATGGGGTAAGTGCAAGCATTCTGGGCAGAACTCGACCTTCTTCAGGCAGGTGATGGCCATCAGACCATCAGGGAGGACCAAGGCCTGGAGATGCCCCAACGGTTGTCTTTTAATGTTTGATGTTAGCTGTCGGCACATCTTTCAGAGCAGTTAATCATGTAAGAAAATATTAGGTAAATATGGAACTTGAAGAGGGGAGTTAGGGAGGAGTTTGAATTTTCTGGTTTGGGCAGGTGGGGACACAGAGTCATTCCAATTTACATATGTCCTTATTTTCTAGCTTGCCAGGATTCAAACACATCAGATATGGTGTCATCAATGGATAGAGAAGGAGGGATAAACAATCCTTTTTAAATTTTATTTATTTAGTTAGTTATGGCTACACTGGGCCCTCCCTGCTGCATTTGGGCTTTCTCTAGTTGCATTGAAGGGGAGCTACTCTCTAGTTGGGGTGCAAACGCTTCTCACTGAAGTGGCTTCTCTTGTTGCGGAGCATGGCTCTAGGTGAGCAGGCTTCGGTAGGTGTGGCGCAGGACTTAGATGCCCCACAGCATATGGGATCTTCCCAGGTCAGAGGTTGAACCCATGTCCCCTGCATTGGCAGGCAGATTCTTTACCACTGACCCATCAGGGAAGTCCTGAGGGATAAACCATCTTTCAAGTTCATTTTTTATGGACTACATTTTTGGTTTTAAGACTTTGAGCAAGAAGTCCAGGAATGCACAAAATTGCACGGGAAATGAAAGAAAATGAAGCCGTACAGTGAAGACTCAAAGATCTGCCTTTGGAAGATAAGAATGATCCATGGCTGTCTAGCAAAACCCTCCTCCAGGCCCTGCATGTGGAGAAACGAGGATACCCTTCCCAGACCTAACACAGAGCTCCAGACCAAGATGCACTGCACCCTTTTTCTTTCTGACCATAATGGTCCTTGTTGGGAGGCAGGGGAGGAGGGGGGATAAGACTTGTTTTCATTTTCAGGGGTCACCCTGACGGGTTGTAGTCCGAGAACAAGTGGAGGCTTTAAAATCCACACATACACAAAATAGTGCTGCAATTATCCTTCAATTAAAAGTAAATTTAAAAAAAAAAACCACAAAAAGACTAGCTTAGTGAAAGTGAGTTTGCTATTGTGAAACCAGAAGCAACATTTGAGACTTAATTCTGACCTAGTGATACTGTCATAAATAAACTATTAATAGAATCATTTCCATTTTGTTTGGTAATTTTAGATCACTGACATGGAAGGTCACGTTGTTTTGTTCTCCTGGTACATGAAGCAGACTTCTGGGATTCTCTCAGTAAACCCACACGGTTTCTGTACGATGAGGAAAGCTGCCCACACAGTTTCTGTATAATGAGGAGAGCTGGCTTTGTGCTTTTCCAGGCAGAATCCTAGTAAGTGTGCTTATTGGGAATTCTTACCCATCATTTGGAGCCATCACCTTAGTCATGTTTATGGACAAAGTAGGAAAGGATGTCTAAGTCTCTGCGTGAAGAGGAAGTGGTCCCAGAGTCCAGATAAAATCTTACATTGCATGGGTTTTATGAACACAATTGAACCACTTGGCATTTTAAGACTAAAGAATCTTTCAATCTCTCAGACTCTGGCAGGAGTAAGAGAACATCTTGAATATTTATAAAAATTCTATGGCCTCTTTCATCATCCCACTTGAAGGGATAATTCAGTTTTCTGAACCCCAGTTTTCCAAGGCTTTCCAGAATGGACATATGCCATCAGCTCCCCCTGCAGGTCTAAGTCTTTCCTGCCAGGGAATTCTTGGAGGTCTGCTGTGAAAATGGATTCTGGAGAGATTTACTCATGTTTCACAGATGGAAAGCTTCAACTGGCTGGAACTGACCATCCTTCTGCTGGGAACTGCCCATCCTGGAAAAGCACCTGGGTTTGAGCCTGTAAGAACATAAATCCGCCACAGGAGAACAAGGTCTCAAACAGGAATTCCAGGGCCCAGGGAGTGAGTTCCTTGCACAAAATGCATTTCTAAATATTCTTTTATCTCTTTTCTTTGTAAGCATCATGACCCTTTGGGAGATTCATCACAGATAAAATTGCCTCTGTGAGATCCGTGGGCTAAGAAATCAAACATATACTCATGGTGTGATAAGTTCACACGCTGTTTTTTCTGAAGAAGCTCTGGAGTGTTTCAGATTGTATATGCTAGTTTGCCGATCCATTCAATAAATACTATGTCAGGCATCCTGACGTGTGACCGATACACGGCAGATCTTGTTTTAGGCACCTGGATAAAGAGAGGACCCAGACAGACTAAGCACGGCCTGGTGGGACGTAAGCACCATGTGGAAGACACACAAACAAGAACATGAAGAACTGAATAATATAATTTCATGTGGAGATAGTGCTATTAAAAAAAGTAAAGCAGGATACAGGGCTGGAGTAATGGGGTAGGTGGTTACTCTTTCTCAGAGCGTAGTCAAGGTTTCTTCAATCAGAACCCGGATAAAGTAAGACAACAATCTCACCCAAGGTGTGAGTGGAGAGCCTTTCAGGGGCATAAACAACAAAAACAAATGCCCTGGGACTAGAATGAGCTCAGTGTGTGCCAGGAACAGCAGGAAGGCCTAGAATAGAGAGAGTTAAGGGGATAGTAATGGGAGATGAGGTCCAAGAAGTAGGGATGTAGGCAAGATCCATTCTGTGGGATCTTATAGAACTGATGCCTTCAAATTGTGGTGCTGGAGAAGACTCTTGAGAAACCAGTCAATCCTAAAGGAAATCAACACTGAATGTTCACTGGAAGGACTGATGCTGAAGCTCCAATTCTTTGGCCACCTGATGCGAAGAGCTGACTCATTGGAAAAGACCTTGATGCTGGGAAAGATTGAAGGCAAAAGGAGAAGCAGGCAGCAGAGGATGAGATGGTTGGATAGCATCACTGACTCAATGGACATCAATCTGAGCAAACTCTGGGAGATAGCGGAGGACAGGGGAGCCTGGCGTGCTGCAGTCCATGGGGGTCACAAAAAGTAGGACATGACAGCGACTGAACAACAAGTTAGAATACGGAGTGTAATTTTTATGAAATGAGAAGATTTTGGAGCCCTGAGAGTAGGGAAGTGACGCAATCTGATTTATGGTTTGAAAATTTCACACTGTCTACTGTGTGGAGGAAATGCTCAAGGAGAACATGTTTTCTAAGGAGAAACACTCAAGGAGGCAGAGAATCTAGTCAGGAAGCTTAATAATAAGAGATGACGGAGGCTCGCAGGTAGTCATCTCAGTAGGAAGAAATGGATATATTCTGGATGTATTTTGAGGATGAAGCCTTAGGACTTGCTAGTGAGCTGGCTGTGGGAACAGAGAGCAAGAAAGCTATTAAGTTTGACTCCTAGGACTTTGGTCCGGGCATCTGGACAATCAGCTGAGCTTGCTCAACCAGGGGAAGCACCCGCTGGAGAGGGTGGGCAGAATCAGGAGTTTTGCTTGGACAAGTTAAGTTGAAGAAACTTCTTAGTCATCCATCTGGAGACGTCAGGATGGCAGCTGGAGTTGTGAGTCTGGAACACTGCGCTCAGCGCAGGAACACCCGGAAGAAACTATTTCTGGAACGAGGAGCTCCCTTCTGCAAGATGTCGTGACACTGGGCTGGGAGCTGGCTCCTCTCCTGGGCCCCAGTTTTCTCATTTGTGAAGTGGTGGAGTTGGTTGGTCTCTTAAGGGGCCTTTCTGATAGGCAAGTGTAAACTCGAAATGTTAACTTTGAATTCAGGGAACAGCAGCTCGGGCAAGGCTGCTGAAGTTGGGACATAACATCAGAAAGAGGTCTAAGCCCCACAGGAGACTGGCAGCTTATCTTAGGATTCAGAATTGGAGACGTGTCTTTGCAACCATAGCCACTGCTTGTTTCTGAAGTGGGGGAGGGAAACATTTCAGCCCCAGAGGGTGAACTTCTCAGAGTCAAGCAGTGGAACATCCGGTGTAAAGAGGATTTAGGGGGGAAGGGCAGTGAGGTGGCCCTGATGTCAGAGCCCTGGGCCCCTTATCATGAGAACCCATAGCTTATGGACACCTGGGTCTGCTGGGAGCGCTGCAGTTCAGGAAAGAGAATGTTGAGAGGACAGCTGGTTTGGTTTTTTGCTTTCCTTTCCCCCCCTACTGTCCTACACTGCCTAGATAAAATTGCAGTTTAATTTTTGTCTCCTTTCTCTGAAGGAGTCCTTAGTGGAAAGAAACCTTACTGGTTTGTATTTTGTCTCACAGCTTCACCAAGTGCTATTGCGTCTCTTATCCCTTCACTTGAGCAGCAAAACAGTCCTGTGGGCTGGGAAGGTTATTATCTAATCTTGCTCTAGAGATGACGAAACTCAAGGTCAGAGAGGTTAAGTAATGTGTTCAAGACGGCAAAGACAATAGAGGGATGAACTTATTTTTGAACTCAAGCTCTGTGGATCCCTAACTCTCCCCTCTTACCATGATGTCATTTGACTTTCCAAACTAAGAGGCTCGATAAACATTGCTTGACCCAATTCCAGATACTAACTACTATGGCACAATTATTTAGTGCTTTCCTGTTTTAGACTGGAATGTAATTTTAAATGACTTTGTTTTACTTTATCATGTTGCTTTATTAAGTTTTCTTTACACTGATAAAGTAACAAGACCTGTGACACAATTCTGAAATAATTGTTGTTTTTTTTAAAGCACTTCAAATAAAACCATTAGGCAATATAGCAAGTTTAGAAGTTTTGGGATTTCTTTTCCATAATGATATGCAGCAGAAAGGAAAGAAGATCACTAAAACTGTACTATTAGAGGGAAGACTTATATACAAGTTCATGCATTTCAGTGCATGTGAGTTGTAGGATAAGATTGCAGGGACCCAGAAGAGCTTTATAGTTTGTTGCAGTTACTACTGTTGTGTAACTAATGATCCCCCCATCCCCCCCAAAATTAAAATAACTACTCTTATGGATTCTGGGGTCAGACATTCCAACAAGGCAGTGGGATGGCTCTGGAGCCTCATGATGCCTGGGAAAGTGACTCAGCAGCTGTGGGTTGGATGCTGACATGTCTGGTGGTCCATCTGGCTGTTGGGTGGGTGGGATGTCAGCTGGGGCTGTTGATTGGAGAATCCACATGTGGCCTTTCCGTGTGACTTGGGCTTCCTCACAGTGTGGAAACTTCTTATGTGCAGACCTGGTTCCAAAAGCGAGTGTCCCGGAGAACAAGAAGTAGCTGCATTGTCTGTTTAAATTAGCCTTGGAAGTCCTACATCATCAGTTTCACTTTCCATTGGTTACAGGCAAGTCACAAGCCTGCCTAGATTCAAGGGCAGGAAACAAAGAACCTGCCTCTGGATGGAGGGCTGGCAAGGTTGCCTTGTAGGTGAACCTACCAGGTATGATGGAAGTTATTGTTGCAGCCATCTTTGGAAAAAAATCACCTACCATTCTAGTGAGGATTTGCCACCTTTCAGTTCAGTTCAGTTCAGTTCAGTCGCTCAGTCATGTCCGACTCTCCGCGACCCCATGAATCACAGCACGCCAGGCCTCCCTGTCCATCACCAACTCCCGGAGTTCACTCAAACTCATGTCCACAGAGTCGGTGATGCCATCCAGCCATCTCATTCTCGGTCGTCCCCTTCTCCTCCCGCCCCCAACCTTTCCCAGCATCAGAGTCTTTTCCAGTGAGTCAACTCGTCGCATGAGGTGGCCAAAGTATTGCAGTTTCAGCTTTAGCATCAGTCCTTCCAATGAACACCCAGGATCGATCTCCCTTAGAATGGACTGGTTGGATCTCCTTGTGGTACAAGGGACTCTCAAGAATCTTCTCCAACACCACAGTTCAAAAGCATCAATTCTTCGGTGATCAGCTTTCTTCACAGTCCAACTCTCACATCCATACTACAAGACCTTTTAGAACTAACACCCAAAAAAGATATCCTTTTCATTCTAGGGGACTGGAATGCAAAAGTAGGAAGTCAAGAAACACCTGGAGTAACAGGCAAATTTGGCCTTGGAGCACGGAATGAAGCAGGGCAAAGGCTAATAGAGTTTTGTCAAGAGAATGCACTGGTCATAGCAAACACCCTCTTCCAACAACACAAGAGAAGACTCTACACATGGACATCACCAGATGGTCAACACCAAAATCAGATTGATTATATTCTTTGCAGCCAAAGATGGAGAAGCTGTATACAGAGAGCAAAAACAAGACCAGGAGCTGACTGTGGCTCAGATCATGAACTCCTTATTGCCAAATTCAGACTGAAATTGAAGAAAGTAGGGAAAACCACTAGACCATTCAGATATGACCTAAATCAAATCCCTTATGATTATACAGTGGAAGTGAGGAATAGATTTAAGGGACTAGATCTGATAGATAGAGTGCCTGATGAACTCTGGACGGAGGTTCGTGACATTGTACAGGAGACAGGGACCAAGACCATCCCCATGGAAAAGAAATGCAAGAAAGCAAAATGGCTGTCTGAGGAGGCCTTACAAATAGCTGTGGAAAAAAGAGAAGCGAAAAGCAAAGGAGAAAAGGAAAGATATAAGCATCTGAATGCAGAGTTCCAAAGAATAGCAAGGAGAGATAAGAAAGCCTTGCCACCTTTGGGTTTCACCAATACTGAAGGGACATACTTACACCAAATATCATTAAAGTATGGCTGGGGGGTATGGCTTATGGCCAATTACACCTGGCTGAGTTTGAGTCAATTCTCTCAACCATTCAACTAACCAACCAACCAACCAACACAGGAACCAAGTTGTCTAAAGCAACACTTAATGGGGACAGATACTGAGCTTAGAGCCAAGGTAACATCAGTGAATCGAAATATCTCCATCCTCAATGAGCTCCTGGATCTTAAACTTTAGTGTACATAAGGCTATCTGGGATAAAAGTTTAAAATAGTTTCCTGTCTCCCATCCTCAATCCTGATTCAGTTTGTCAGTTCCACTTGGAGTCTGGGAATCTGCACTGTAACAAGCCTCTTGGGTGCTTCTGGTATAACAGATGAGGGCTCTTTGAGACTACTCACGGATCTAGCAGAGCTAGCAATGTTGTTCAGAGAGTGAACTTTTTGCCTGCTCTGTAAAAGTCCGTCTGGGCCCTTTAAATATTGTCAGCCAGCACAATATTACTCTTTGTCGGTAGAGGGCACTAGAGAGACATTGCAGGAGGAAAAAGGGTTTATTTTCTGGTTGGGGCATCCCTGGTGGCTCAATGGTAAAGCCTCCACCTGCAATACAGGAGACACAGGTTCTATCCCTGGGTCGAGAAGATCCCCTGGAGGAGGGCATGGCTACACCCTCCAGTATTCTCGCCTGGAGAATCCCATGGACAGAGGAGCCTGGTGAACTACTGTCCATGGGGTGACAAAGAGTCAGACACAACTGAAATGATTGAGCACACGGCACACCACTGCAAATACAAGACAGGACGCGTGGGAGAATTCATTATTTCTTTTCATATTTATCACGGCACGAAGTGAAAATAATGCTCGCTTCACATTTCATCTAAAACATTTTGCAGTTCTGTATAGAGGTATTTACATTTCACTTTATCATTTTCAACTCATCTACTTAAAATATTGATGTAAAGAATGATACCAATGATTTCACTTTGCAAGTCATGGTGTTAATAGGGTATACCCCATAATCCTCACAGGAAAGGGAGAACTGGAAATTTTTAAATCCTCTCTTTCAGATCTGTACTGATCATAGTGATTTCTAGAAGAAAGGTTTTGATACCGCTGCCAAACTATGGCCCATAAACATGTGCCAAGTGAGCTGTTTTCCATGGGGATGGCTCATCCAGCTGGCGTCATGCTACACGGTGAGCTGCTAAAGATACCACGGTCTCAGGGCTGACGTCAAGCAGACCTGAGAATTCTACACAGCTGATGGCTTGCTCTGAGTCCCAAATAGGAAACATGAGCTTGCCCACATAAGAGGTTCCAACTAACCTGACAAATGAATCCTCAAATGCTCCTTGTGATCACTTTTTAAAAAAGGTCCAATGATTTTTCATTGTCTCAACTGCTGTGGAAATTTGCCTATCACACACACTCACACAAAAGACAAAAATCAAGTAGAGTATTTCCTAAGGCAGGGTAGAAAGAACAAAGTATAAAAAAGGACAAGCCGTTCCACTGCTGAAAAAAAAAATAGATGGAGATTCTTGATCAAGGAGACACATTTTTAGGAAAGTGAGCTGTACTGTTTTATTTTTAAAATAAGATGCCATGAATGACACACACTTTACAGCAGGTATTCTGTGTACTAACCTCTCCCCTGGTTTCATTTCAGTTTTTCTACCCTTATTTATCCTTTGCCCCAGTTTCCTTAACTCATTT
Source organism: Moschus berezovskii (assembly GCF_049115385.1). NCBI lineage: Eukaryota > Metazoa > Chordata > Mammalia > Artiodactyla > Moschidae > Moschus > Moschus berezovskii. The sequence goes on from NC_142470.1 coordinate 20,555,545, forward strand.
TTAAAAAATCCTATATTGCATATTTTTATAAGATGGAAAGTTAATACAATGTGAAGTGTTAATAAGTAAAAAGGTCATATTTCAAAGTATTAATAGCTTTCTAAATTTTCTGTGACAGATTATTTCAGGTGAGTCTGTTTAAAATAGTTCAAATAAAATTATCTAATTGAATATAAAAATAAATCTAGATTTCTGAAATCAAGACCTAAATAGTTACCACAGAATACATACACATGTATATACATATACATTTAGACACTCATTATATATGCATATATAATGATCTAAACAATTACCCCAGGATATATAAACATATGCGTGTGTGTATATATTATGTATATGTATTCTGTTTAGATCATTTTTATACATAATAAGACATATAAAAATAAATATTCTAGATTTATGAATCAAGATCTAGTAATATCTAGTTACTCCAGAATACATATACATTAAAAATATATATACATGTAAATACACACACATATGCATTATACATACATGTGTATACACACATATACATATATACATGTATATATATATTTATGTATATGTATTATAGGGTAACTATTTAGATCTTGATTTCAGAAATCTATAATATTTATTTTTATATTTCTTATTATACATGCATGCATATGTATATATATATTTTTACATATGTATTCTGGAGTAACTGTTTAGATCACTGTATGTATATATACAAAATTTTCTATGTATGTATATATACAATATAACAGAGACTTCCAACTACAGTTCCAAGGATTTACTGCCCAGCTAAGACAGCCTTATTAATGAATTACAATACCAGTGTTACAGCAGCCTACTGTTTTAGTCAGATTGCTTCTTTTCACCTGGTATCCTTACACTGTACATATTCATACTCATATATACTGGTCAAGAGAAGAGAGCTTTGATCAGTGGTAGAACAAACAGAACCAAATACTAGCATGGTTTGATAGTTAACATTTGCTCCAACTTCTAAAGCATCGTCCAAAACTTGAGACAGTTTCTCATGCCTATAGCATGAACCAAAAGAATTCTAGAACCCCAAAACACATAGCCCAGCAAGGAGATCACTCTGTCTCTAAAGGGAACCTGGGACTATGAATCACACTGTCTCAGGTCCAATTCCTGGTTCTCATAATATCTAGCTGTGTGGCTCTGGGCAGGCATTCACTTAACCCTTTTGAGCCCCTTTTCTGTCATCTCTAAAATGAGGGCGATGATACCTATCTGACAAGATAATGTGAGGATTCAACTATTTATGTCTCTGCTTCCAATGACTGGCATATGGCAAGCACTCAATAAACGTTATTATTATACATGGATAATAATTATAACAGTCGCAAAAATGTAAAATGATTCATAAGAGCACAACAGACCGAGGTGTAGCTGAAATTGCTACAATTCACTGCCCAACGACATACAATATTTACCTACAATCCAATTTTCCTTTTTTACCAAATTAAGTCCTGCAGTGCAATGGAGAAGAATGATTCTTTGCCAGGATTGTAAATATATTTCCAAGGTGAAATACAAAATGAGAACCTGTCTCAGTGCAACCGAGTAGGCTTGTGGTGACGTTTCTACTGAAGCTGTCAGTAGAGGATCTGAAAGAATTTTGCAAAGTACTGGACATGATGTTCAGCTACTTGAAAAGCTGACAAGTACTAAGCAATATATTGCCTTGTTATAAATAGCAAGTGAGTGTCACGTTCTTTTCTCTCTTCACCAGATTACATGATTGACTAAGTCACCATATGTTAAGTGGAAACAAATTTTTAAAGGCTTCTAACTAAGCAAGATTTCTATCTTTCTTATAAGTCTGATATTTTTCACCATGAATATATTTAAAAATTAATTTTTATTGGAGTGTAGTTAATTTACAATGTTGTGTTTCTGCTGTACAGCCAAGTGAATCAGTCAAATATGTACATATAGTCACTCTTCTTTAGAGTCTATCCCTTTATAGGTCATTACAGAGTCCTGAGTAGAGTTCCCTGTGCTATATGGTAGATCTTTACTAGTTACCTATTTTATATATAGTAGTGTGTATAAGTCAGTCCCAATTTCCCAATTTATCCCTCCCACCTATTTCCCCCTTGGTAACCGGAAGTTTGTTTTTTACATCTGTGATTCTGTTTCTGTTTTATAAATAGGTTTGTACCATTTAAAAATATTTCACATACAAATGGTATCATGTGATATTTGTCTTTCTCCGTCTTATTTCATTCAGTGTAACAATCTCTAGGTCCATCCTTGTTGCTGTAAATGGCACTATTTCATTCCTTTTTTATAGCTGAGTAATATTCCATTGTTTATATATACCATGTTTTCCTTATTCATTCATCTGTCGATGGATATTTAGGTTGCTTTTATGTCCTGATTATTGAAATAGTGCTGCAGTGCACACTGGGGTGCTTGTATCTTTTCTAATTATGGTCTTCTCCAGATTTATGCCCAAGAGTGGGACTGCTAGATCACTTGGTAGCTCTATTTTTAGTTTTTTAAGGAACCTCCAGAATGTTCTCCATAGTATTGTACCAGTTTACATCTCCATCAAGAGTGTAGGAGGGTTCCCTTTTCTCCATACCCTCTCCTGTATTTGTTTGTCAATTTTTTGATGATGGCCATTCCGACCAGTATGAGTACATTTTTAACTATCCTAACGCTAACATTTTAACTATCCTAACATTTAAGTCAACCAGAGTTGTTTAAGAAATAGGCAAGTGTGGACTTCTTGGTGGTCCAGCGGTTAGGAATCATCTCCCAATTCAGGATACGTGGGTTTAGTCCCTGCTCTGGGAAGATTCCACGTGCCACAGGGCAGTTAAGCCAGTGTGCCACAGTTACTGAGCCCACGCTCTAGAGCCTGTGCTTTGCAACAAGAGAAGCCCACTGCAATGAGAAGCCCATGAACCTCAATGAAGAGCAGCCCCTATATGACGCAGCTAGAGAAAGCCTGTGCACAGCAGTGAAGACCCAGTGCAGACATAAATAAACATTTTTAAAAATAAATAGACAAATGTAAAGATATCTTACAAAATGAAAAATCAGTTTAACGTATGGATTCCAAACTCTGTGAAAGTCACCATGAGCCTGTTTCCCAGGGTTGGTTTCTCTCCTGCCGTGTGGTCTGTGGCTGACTCAGCTGCCTGGATTCCCTGCTTGGGCTTGGGTAGAATCCAGGTGCAAAGCCTGCCATTTAGGAAGAGCATTTGAAGGTTTATTTATTTAGGTCTTCGATTTTTCACATCAGCATTTTGTAATTTTCTGCATATAGAACCTGTACACATTTTGTTAGGTATATAATCCAAGTATTTCGTTTTCTTTGGAATAAACCATAAATGGTGGAAAGGTTAAGAATCTTTAAAAATTTGTTTTTATTAACAACAACAAATAAACAGATCTTAAATGTGCAGTTTCAATGGGTTTTAGCAATTGTATACACTGTCACCACTAAACAATACAGCATAGAGAATATTTCTGTAGATGAAAGAGTAGATGTTCTTCACCCCCCATGACACATCCACTGTTCTTAAAAAAGAAAATTGGTAGAAAGTTTTACTTGTTGGGTCAAATGCTTGTTGCATTTGAAGTGCTAGTTACAAGAAAATCAAATACCTTCAATGTATAAATGCTATTAAGTTTTTAAAGGACTCTGGAGTATAAGTAAGTTTGTTTAAAGAAATTTAGTCTATTCAACCTGAATCAGCTCTGTCAAACATTAATTAAAAGCCTCATTTAAAAATTAAAAAAAAAAAAATTGGCCACTTCCAGCAGCTTGTGGGCCCTCAGTTTCCCGACCAGGGATAGAACCCTCGCTCTCTGCATTGGAAGGCAGAGTTTTAATCACTGAGCCACCAGGGAAGTCCCAACATAGAGAACATTTCTGTCACCACAGAAAGTTTCCAACATTCCTTGGAATACCTCTTTCCAGTCAATTACTGATCCCACATTCTCACACACAGGCCCACAAAGTCTTCTCATTTTTTTCCTAGGGCTAAAGTTATTAAACTCTGAACTGTATTAACATGGAATTTTACATCATCTCAGGTTAGACTGACCCACATAATGGTGACTGTCTGAAACAGCTTATGTTGGAAGAATGAGATACTGATGTCAATTAAAATATTGGTGACCTTGTTCAAAAATGTTTCTTAATGAAATTTTTAAAAATTTTCTTGTAAGAGTATTTAAGTGATACTTTTTTTTTCTACTTTGAACTTTTTGAGTCTGAAAATTCATTATTCTGATTGAAATTTTTATTTTGAATGTTTCGACTTCATGAGTAAAGATAGATGGATAGAAATAAAACTAGCAAGAAGTGTGGATGATTTTTTACGTGTCTCTGCATTTTCCAAACTTTTTGCTACAATCATATGTTGCTCTTAGAATAAAGCAATAACATTTGCGTAAAATGTATTTTTAAAATTATCATGTTGAATCCCTTTACATGACCTTTGGTCAAAGTGTCAGATAAGTGTTCTCATTTAAGAAGCCCCACAGACTACAAGCTGTGGTACTTCTGTTTCTCCTCACCTAAACACTAATTGGCCCCCTTGGTGCTTTTATATGGACTGTGATGCATTTTGGGAAAAGATAAAAGATAGCATTATAGATAAGAGAAAGTATTGACCGGGTTTGTTATACTCACAGGAAGAGGCAAAGTTCCATTTCTCAGAATTTTAATATATATTCTTTCCAGCTCATAATACATATAATTTCTTTTTCCCTTATATTTTTTTGAGGAAAAATGAGTAGAGATTTAAAAAGCAATGTGAGTTTAGTGAAATGGTCATGCCACCTGTGCTGGACTGGATTTACCTGACCTTGGTATTCAAAACCCTGATGCTTCACAGCTGCTCATCAATCATGCTTCAAGCAAGCTAGGTGATGAGTTTATATTTCATTTACATGCATTCCACATTTGTGGATACCCTAAAATTAATGCTGAATATGCCTTATTGATAACTATGCCATGAGATAAATCAGCTTAACTGCTTTAATAGCTTTACCTTTTATTAGAACCACCATAATTAATCTTTGACAATGAAACATTTATTGATTAAACATTTTAAATACCAAAATATAATTGTTTAAGCTTCAGTTCAGTTCAATTCAGTCACTCAGTCGTGTCCGACTCTTTGAGATCCAATGAATCACAGCATGCCAGGCCTCCCTGGCCATCACCAACCCCCAGAGTTTACTCAAACTCACGTCCATCGAGTCGGTGATGCCATCCAGCCATCTCACCTTCTGTCATCCCCTTCTCCTCTTGCCCCCAATCCCTCCCAGCATCAGGGTCTTTTCAAATGAGTCAACTCTTCGCATGAGGTGGCCAAAGTATTGGAGTTTCAGCTTTAGCATCAATCCTTCCAATGACCACTCAGGACTGGTCTCCTTTAGGATGGACTGGTTGGATCTCCTTGCAGTCCAAGGGACTCTCAAGATCTTCTCCAGCACCACAGTTCAAAAGCATCAATTCTTCGGTGCTCAGCTTTCTTCACAGTCCAACTCTCACATCCATGCATGACCACTGGAAAAACCATAGCCTTGACTAGACAGACCTTTGTTGGCAAAGTAATGTCTCTGCTTTTTAATATGCTATCTAGGTTGGTCATAACTTTCCTTCCAAGGAATAAGTGTCTTTTAATTTCATGGCTGCAACCACCATCTGCAGTGATTTTGGAGTCCAAAAAGACAGACTCTGTCACTGTTTCCCCATCTATTTGCCATGAAATGATGGGACTGGATGCCATGATCTTAGTTTTCTGAATGTTGAGCTTTAAGCCAAGTTTTTCACTCTCCTCTTTCACTTTCATCAAGAGGCTCTTTAGTTCTTCTTCACTTTCTGCCATAAGAGTGATATCATCTGCATATCTGAGGTGATTGATATTTCTCCCGGCAATCTTGATTCCAGCTTGTGCTTCTTCCAGCCCAGTGTTTCTCATGCTGTACTCTGCATATAAGTTAAATAAGCAGGGTGACAATATACAGCCTTGACGTACTCCTTTTCCTATTTGGAACCAGTCTGTTTTTCCATGTGCAGTTCTAACTGTTGCTTCCTGACCTGCATATAGGTTTCTCAAGAGGCAGGTCAGGTGGTCTGGTATTCCCATCTCTTTCAAAATTTTCCACAGTTTATTGTGATCCACTCAGTCAAAGGCTTTGGCATAGTCAATAAAGCAGAAATAGAGTTTTTCTGGAACTCTCTTGCTTTTTCGATGATCCAGCAGATGTTGGCAATTTGATCTCTGGTCCTGCTGCCTTTTCTAAAACCAGCTTGAACATCTGGAAGTTCACGGTTCACATATTGCTGAAGCCTGGCTTGGAGAATTTTGAGTATTACTTTACTAGTATGTGAGATGAGTGCAATTGTGCGGTAGTTTGAGCATTCTTTGGCATTGCCTTTCTTTGGGATTGGAATGAAGACTGACCTTTTCCAGGCCTGTGGTCACTGCTGAGTTTTGCAGATTTGCTGGCATATGGAGTGCAGCACTTTCATAGCATCATCTTTCAGGATTTGAAATAGCTCAACTGGAATTCCATCACCTCCACTAGCTTTGTTCGTAGTGATGCTTCCTAAGGCCCACTTGACTTCACATTCCAGGAGGTCTGGCTCTAGGTGAGTGATCACACCATCGTAATTATCTTGATCATGAAGATCTTTTTTGTACAGTTCTTCTGTGTATTCTTGCCACCTCTTCTTCATATCTTCTGCTTCTGTTAGGTCCCTACCATTTCTGTCCTTTATTGAGCCCATCTTTGCATGAAATATTTCCTTGGTATCTCTAATTTTCTTGAAGAGATCTCTAGTCTTTCCCATTCTATTGCTTTCCTCTATTTCTTTGCACTGATCACTGAGGAAGGCTTTCTTATCTCTCCTTGCTATTCTTTGGAACTCTGCGTTAAGATGCGTATATCTTTCCTTTTCTCCTTTGCTTTTTGCTTCTCTTCTTCTCAGCTATTTGTAAGGCCTCCTCAGACAGTCATTTTGCTTTTTCGCATTTGTTTTTCTTGGGGATGGTCTTGACTCCTGTCTCCTGTACAATGTCATGAACCTCCGTCCATAGTTCATCAGGCACTCTGTCTATCAGATTTAGTCCCTTAAATCTGTCACTTCCATTGTATAATCATAAGGGATTTGATTTAAGTCATACCTGAATGGTCTAGTGGTTTTCCCCACTTTCTTCAATTTAAGTCTGAATTTGGCAATAAGGAGTTCATGATGTGAGCCACAGTCAGCTCCCGGTCTTCTGCTGACTTTTGTTTTTGCAGACTGTATAGAGCTTCTCCATCTTTGGCTGCAAAGAATATAATCAATCTGATTTCAGTATTGGCCATTTGGTGATGTCCATGTGCAGAGTCTTCTCTTGTGTTGTTGGAAAAGGGTGTTTGCTATGGTCAGTGCGTTCTCTTGGCAAAACTCTATTAGCCTTTGCCCTGCTTCATTCTGTACTCCAAGGCCAAATTTGCCTGTTACTCCAGGTGTTTCTTGACTTCCTACTTTTGCATTTCAGTCCCCTATAATGAAAAGAGCATCTTTTTTGAGTGTTAATTCTAGAAGGTCTTATAGGTCTTCATTGAACCGTTCAACTTCAACTTCTTCAGTGTTACTGGTCAGGGCATAGACTTGGATTGAATGGTAATATTGAATGGTTTGCCTTGGAAACTGTCGTTTTTGAGATTGCATCCAAGTACTGCATTTCAGACTCTTTTGTTGATCATGATGGCGATTCCATTTCTTTGAAGGGATTCCTGCCCACAGTGGTAGATATAATGGTCATTTGAGTTAAATTCACCCATTCCAGTCCATTTTAGTTCGCTGATTCCTAGAATGTCAACGTTCACTCTTGCCATCTCCTTTTTGACCACTTGCAATTTGCCTTGATTCATGGATCTAACATTCCAGGTTTTATGCAGTATTGCTCTTTATAGCATTGAACCTTGCTTCTATCACTAGTCCCATCCACAGCTGGGTGTTGTTTTTGCTTTGGCTCCATCCCTTCATTCTTTCTGAAGTTATTTCTCCACTGATCTCCAGTAGCATACTGGGTACCTACTGACCTGGGGAGTTCATCTTTTAGTGTCCTATCTTTAGGCAAGGGGGCATAAAATGACTGATGGGGAGTGATGGGAAAAGTTTGGTACAGTTCACTCTATTTAGGATTTTATTCTCATGAGCTTTATGTAGATTTCTGACAGACAAATATGTGAAAAAAATCATTACATCTAAAAAATAAAAGGAAGAAATTGAATCAGTGTAATTCATGCTGCTTTCACTCCTGTGTATTTGCAAGTAATTATTAGCTTAATAATAATAGCCTGAACATGATCACTAGGATAAGTATTCACATGTTTTGGTGTCAGGCGTTCATTTCCTTGTAATTATTTTTAAAACTTGAAGCATGACTTCTTCTTACATTATTGGGAAAGGGATGTTTTCCTCTTGAAAATTACTCAGAGCCCAGAGTTGTACCATCTTTTCTTAATGGGATGTTTCCTTTCATCATTTTCTTCATGAGATTTGACCGCTCCTGCCCACATTTTCCATCTTATTCTCCATTCCAGGGCATGGAAACAGCTTTATGGAAAGGCTAGCTTTGTGCCATTATCAAGAGGACAGACCAACCTTGAGGCCCTTGGACATGAAACCCCACCCTGCCATGCCCCCCACCCCTGCTGCTCTGTGCCCGGGCTTGCGGATCTGACCTCCCGGGGACACCATGGCCCTCCAGGTCTGCACCTCCGCCATCTTTCATGGGTCAGCTACAGTGAGATGGAGAATGGCCCTCTCAGGTCTTCACTTGTCCTATGTCTCATGGGCTTCCCATTTGGACCCAAGAACATTGCAATCAGCTCACCTTGACAGAGGTCTGTGCTGAATGGTTCTCCTTCCCTAAAGGAGCACAAAATTCCTTGGAGATTTCTGAAGACAGTCCACTGAAGACTTCAAAGTCTGGGAGGCCAGGCCTTGTGAACCAAGACAACTGAACCAGTGCAACCTCCTCCATGGCTGTCCCTGCTCCGGAGGATGGCTGGCCAGGAGGGCCATGTGGGTAAACTGTAAATGGGACTGAGAAAGCCCTGGGCCTAATCAGAAGCCTCCACACTGTGTGACTGCTCCCTCTAGGACTCTAAGGAGGCTCAGCACACAGAGGAAAGACATGCCCTTGGGGACAACAGTCACAGCTGGCTCTGTGAATTACCCACACCCAGCTCCAACCTCTCCACCTCTTAACAGAATTGATACACAGGCAAGGACAGCTAGGATCACTGGACACTAAATCCTGAAGACAACAGCACTGTGACCATCTTAGGAAATGAATAGCGAAAGTGCTGTAACTTCCCACTTTCTTGTGCTCAGTTGCTAAGTTGTGTCCAGCTCTTTGCCACCCCATGGACTGCAGCACACCAGGCTCCTCTGTCCATGGGATTTTCCAGGCAAGAATACTGGAGTGGGTTGCCATTTCCTTCTCCAGGGCCTCCCTTTCTTAATGGAAGATAAAATCTGTGCATCCCCATCTATTTCTCTGGGAGTTAGAACTCATTTGGCTGTGGCTGGAGTATTTGGTGCAACAATAATCTGATCTTGGAAGGCTGGAATGCTGTGGATTCCTCCATCCACCACTGTGCCAGGACATGGATCAGACAAGGGTCCTCTGAAAACAGCACTGTGCCCTCTACCATGCAAGGAGCCCCTCTGGTGGACTGATACAGATTCAAGCCTAAATATCTGTTTAGTTACCGTCTCAAAGCAGAATTCAGATCCACCTCATTTCTATTAGATTTTCAATTTATCAAATATTTACTATGTGCCAGTTCTGTACATTGCAATTGCTTCAAAAGTAAGTATGTAGAACCACTAATTCATTTAATCCTCACGCAACAATCCTACACATTTGTTATTGTCATTTTTGGATACATCTTTTCATCTTTCCAATCCAGTGCCCATTGACAACTAGGACCCAAACTGAACCCAGACTAAACAAACATGTGTATTCCAATGCAATTCCAAGTCACTTTTGAGAAGGGAATTGCTGCCCACTCTAGTATTCTTGCCTGGAGAATTCCACGAACAGAGAAGCCTGGCAGGCTACAGTCCATGGGGTCACAAAGAGTCAGACACAACTAAGCGACTTTCACTTTCTCTGAAAATTTAATCAAAGTTATTAAAAGCAAAACACCCTAGTTCATAACTTCAATATAACCTATACATTTTCTAGAATGGCTGAAGAAAATGAAAGTAATCTTGTTTCAATCTAAATGTCCATTGACAGATGAATGGATAAAGAAGATATAGTACATATATACAATGGAATACTACTCAGTCATTAAAAAGAATTAAACAGATACCATTTGCAGCAACATGGATGGACTGTCTTATTAAGTGAAGTAAGTCAGAGAGGGAAAGACAAATACCATATGAAATCAACTTACATGTGAAATCTAAACTATGGCACAAATGAACTTATCTATGAAACAAACAGATTTGCAGACATAAAGCACAGACTTGTTGTTGCCAAGGAGGAGGGATGGGTTGGGGGATTTGGAATAAGCAGATGCAAGCTATCATATATAGAATAGATAAACACCAAGGTCCTATTGTAGAGTTAAGGAAACTATATTCAATATCCTGGGATATACCATAATGGAAAAGAATATGAAAAGAAAATATATGTATAGCTGAATCACTTTGCTGTACAGCAGAGTTTAACACAACACTGTAAATCAACTGTACTTCAGTAAAATACATTAAAAAAAAAAATCTTGTTTCCTTGCCAGTTGTAACTTCTCTCCTCAAGCCCCCTTCACACCAGCAGGGAGAAACCTGATATTTCACTTTACTTCAGTTCTGTTCAATCACTCACTCACGTCTGACCCTTTGCGAGCCCATGGACTGCAGCACGCCAGGCCTCCCTGTCCATCACCAACTCCTGGAGTTTACCCAAACTCATTTCCATTGAGTCGGTGATGCCATCCAACCATCTCATCCTCTGTTGTCCCCTTCTCCTGCCTTCAATCTTTCCCATCATCAGGGTCTTTACAAATGAGTCAGCTCTTTGCATCTTCACATTAGACCATTATATCTACTACTGTGGGCAAGAATCCCTTAGAAGAAAGAGAGTAGCCATCGTAGTCAACAAAAGAGTCTGAAATGTAGTACTTGGATGCAATCTCAAAAACAACAGAATGATCTCTCTTCGCTTCTGAGGCAAACTGGTAGTCCAAGTCTATGCCCTGACCAGTAATGCTGAAGAAGCTGAAGTTGAATGTTTCTATGAAGACCTACAAGACCTTTTAGAACTAACAACCTGATATTTACTGAATGCTTATTCTAAGCCAGGTGCCACGTTTCCCACCTCAGGCTGACCATTTTAATGAGTAATGACCCTGAGCTCAGAGAGGTTAAGTAAAGGACTTATGGGCCTTTGCCATTAAGTGGAAGATCCTGGATTCAAGCCCCCTTTGTCCCCCTTTTAGAAGGTGGAGACCTTGCCTGTTTGTCTGCACGAATCTAACACTTGCACAATGTGCAACACATGTCTGCGGAACGGAAACAGATTCCAGTCTTCCTGACTCTAAGGGGCTCTCACTAGGATTACTGTGCTATTGTCTAAGATCCCAGCCTGACCTCACCGCTAACTGGTAAGGTTTATTCTCCAGTGACTAGAGCGTCGTGGAGGCTCTATCACAATGCTTTTCAAATTGTAGCTTGAGAATTATGAAGTCTTCAAAAAAATGAAACCCGTGGAAGAGTGTATTGCAGGGGAGTGAGGGAAGTGTTGTCAGGAAGCATCTGTGTGTGCGCTGAAGCTTGAACGTCATCCTTGCTGTCCTTTGACCTCTCTCTCTGCCTCTGCACATATTGTTGCCTCATCTGGAGTGTTCCTCCTCTTGCTCTGTCTGGGGCCCTCCAGCTGCCCTTCAGGTCAGCCACTCCATTCTCACCTGGTTAATTCTCACCCCTTCCTGTTTCCTGGGTGGGGGTCACTTGTTTGCCGCTCTCTCCCAGTGCTGTGGGTAAAGGCAGGGACCAAGTCCTGCTGGCTTTTATCTTTCAAATGCCTGTAACAGAGCTGGTCTCAGGAGGACTCAGAAACGTTCAGTCTTTTATAGATCCCTGCCTGCAGTTCACCTTTATTGACCATCCATTTATTTCTTAATATGTCATAATTTCCCATTATTATCATATTCAGCTTTTAATAGCAACATAATTCCTCTGTGACCAAAGCTTAAAAATAATGAAAAGGTTGAAGACAACTCATATCCATTATGATTCTTAGATTTGTCTTGAATGAGCTGAGGACCATGTAACACATTGGTGATGTCATCTGCTTTTTGTTTCCCCCTGCTTCCAGTACTGATGGAAGTCTGTTAGTCACTCAGTCGTGTCTGATTCTTTGTGATCCCATGGACTGCAGCCCTCTAGGTTTCTCTGTCCATGGGATTTCCCAGGCAAGAATACTGGAGTATGGTGCCATTCCCTTCTTCAGGGGGATATTCCTGACACAGGGATTGAACCCATGTCTCCCACATTACAGGTAGATCCTTAACTTTCTGAGCCACCAAGGAAGCCCCAGTATTGATGGAACCCCATTTAAATTAAGAATGCCATCGGTGCATATTTCAGAAGATCCATTCACTTTTTAGGGTAAAGAAATGATGATCAGGGAGATCAAACTGGTGCTCTGTGACAACCTAGAGGGGGGATGGGGTGGGAGGTGGGAGGGAGGTTCAAGAGGGAGGGGACATGTGTATACCTATAGCCGATTCACATTGATGTATGGGAGAAACCAACACAGTATTGTAAAGCAGTTATCCTTCAATTAAAAATAAGCTCAAAAAATTATAAAAAAGAAGTCAAAAGTATGAGGCAATTAGATGAGTAGGTAAGAGTGTATTTTTAAGAGAGCTTTTGTGGCTCCTTTTTAACGTTTGAGCAATGTAAATAAAGAATTTAAGTTGTTAAAATGGAAGGAAAGAAATAAACCGTGATCAAAAAGAGGCTGACTGACCCTGTAGGAATAAAGTGGGACAAAAAGATGAGTAAAACTTACACTCTGGGATTTGAAATTCTCTCTTCATAAATAAATTGATTACAGGCGACAAAAGACACTTAAAGGTAAGAAACCTCACGGAACTCTGGCTAAACCTGAAAATAATTCCCTCCACCCCATCAATTTCGTGCTTGCTCTTTATTTTTCCACTACAACAGCTGCCTTTGGGAACACCTAGAGTAAATTCGAGAAAAATAGGCAAAGAAGATCAGTTACCAGTCTAATGTGGGTTGGATGGTTTGCTTTTCTTTCTGCCTACACAGCACCTATGCTTCAGGACTGAAATGCTGCAAAAATGCTGGGCCGTGCTTTCCAGCCCAACCGCATGGCCGCTCCATTCATGAGCGGAGTGGCTCTGTGTTGGAACACACTCAGGGCACAGACCCGTGGGCTGCATTCTTGGCCCCACACTTCAGGGCAGTGTAAACAGCTGAAGTGGCCACCTTTGTAGATACCACTCCTGGGTTTTAAAACGACTGTAAGGTTTTACCTCCTCTCAGCAGAGTTTCAGGCTATAAATAGAAGAGAACTAGGTATTTACCTACCTTCCCCACAGTTCCTGCACCCACAACAGAGAATGTAAGGTAACCTTGGAGACGAGCCATGAATCATTGCGACCAATCCTCATCTCAGTAAAGGAGAGTGGAGAGGAAGGAGGGAGACGACTGCTCCCAATGGGACTGGCTTGTACTTACACAAGTTCAAACCGTCTTACCATCACATACCATCAGAATGCAGATCTCCCAGAAACTTCCCCTATCACAGCCATCTGCTTGGACTGAGGGTCACTGAGGTCATCTTAGACTCGGGAATCAATTTAGAATCATAGGCAAGGAGAACTAGAGCAACCCCTTGAACACTGTTAGGGGCACCCACCCTGTGCAGCTGAAAATAACTTCTTTTTGGTTGTGCTGGGTCTTCACTGCAGTGCGGGCTTTTCTCTAGTTGCGGAGAGTGGAGGCTACTCTTTAGTTGTGGTGCTTGGGCTTCTCATTGCAGTGACTTCTGTTGTGGAGAAGGGCTCTAGGACTCACGGGCTTCAGGAGTTGCAGCACACGGGCTCAGTAGTTGTAACTCCCAGGCTGTAGAGCACAGGCTTAGAATTGTGGCATATGGGCTTAGTGGAAAAGACTCTTGAGAGTCCCTTGGACAGCACAGAAATCAAACCAGTCAGTCCTAAAGGAAATCAACCCTGAATGTTCACTGTAATGACTGTTGCTGAAGCTGAAGCTCCAGTCCTTTGGCCACCTGATGCAAAGAGCTGACTCACTGGAAAAAGACCCTGCTGCTGGGAAAGACTGAAGGCAGGAGGAAAAGGAGTCGACAGAGGACGAGATGGTTGGATGGCATCACCAATTCAACAGACATGAATTTGAGCAAGCTCTGGGAGATGATAAAGGACAGGGAAGCCTGGCATGCTGCAGTCCATGGGGTTGCAGAGTCAGACACAATTTAGCAACTGAGTAACAATGGGCTTAGTTGCTCAGAGGCATGTGGGATCTTCACGGATCCGGGATTGAACTGATTGGCAGGTCTCTTGCATTGGCAGGCAGTTTCTTTACCACTGAGCCACCACACACAACTTTACAGTCTGTTTTCCTGTTTGTGGTTCCCCTGTGAATTCCGCATCTGTGGCTTCGACCAACCTGGGATCATATAATCCTGCAGTATTTGTTGAAAAAAAATCCACATGTAAGTGGATTTGTGTTAATCAAGGGTCAATGGTTTGATGGAATTTTAGTTAGCCTCCAGGTGAGATTAACAGGGTGGTTTCTCTTATGCCATAGCTGGCCAAGGGCAGGGCTGGGGCTGCCACACCTTGGGGCCATTACAGTAGGAAGTTTCCTCTCCTAGATCCAAGCCCACCCTTCTGTTCTGTTGCCCTGGGGCTGGGCCCTGCAGACTCCATGGCCCTTCCTTCCTGAGAGCTGGCTGTGTGCTGAGAAGGAGGCAGTGGAGGGAGAATGGATGGCGCAAGAGGAGAGAAGAGACTTCCCTTTATCTAGCTCCTGTCAGCATCCCTGCAGTGACAGAGCGCTGAGTGGCTCGTTTGCAGGTGCCTTTAGTCACTCCAGCTCCAGCCATGGTGTCCTCTTGGAAGGGCCAGCACTAGTGGCTGTGGCCCCATTAACAGTGTGTGCACCAATGTCTCTCCCCGATCAGACTTGAGCACCAATCACTAGCTGGGTGTCTCCTTCACCAGAGCACTGGTGTGGCATCTCCTCCAGAGATGTGAAGACCTCTCCTGTGGGCTCCCGCGTTATGGGAATGCTACTTCATCCTGGCGGGTGGCACCTGCTCCCTGAACTATTACTGTTTGCTACCTCGAGGTCCCTTTTTGCTACTTCAGCCTCCTTGTATTAACTCCCTCTGAAGCAATACCTACTGTGGTTTTTCTACTGGACCCTGCTTGATAGGATACTTGGTATTAAGTGCGTGTTGTACCATCTTCGGAACAAATGTATCTTACTGAAAACATCTAAGGCATTTGTTACTTTCTGTTCAACAGATCTGATGCATGGACCGACATGATGTTCTGAGAGGTGTGAAGACGAGATGTCTGCAGACTAGATTATGGCAAGAACAGAGACAAGGACACACTCTAGAATATAATGCTGATTCCGTAACAGTTGTAATTTCTTTCTTCCCAAGTTAATTTCATTTAAAGCTTAACATGCAATAGTATGAATTCACTGTATCACCAAGAATGGGCTCTGAAAATTTAGTCAATGCTATTCATTCTCAAGCAGCATCTGCTTAATTGGAAACAAGAGATCTGACAACTGTTAATCTTCCACTAGGTGGCAATCATTACACAAATTCGTGTTCGACTCCCATGACGCTAATAGCCAATAGATTCGACAGTTAAATTTTACTGCTCAGAAGCAACCCACAGCAATTGGGGGTGTGCCAAAGGTACAACACTGGTTTGGTGTGAGGCTGTTTTGAGTCTTTCACTTACTGACTTGTAGCAGAGACTGCTGTGTATGCTTAGCCCTCTAGGCTCCTCAGTCCATGGGATTTTCCAGGCAAGAATACTGGAGTGGGTGGTCATTTCCTCCTCCAGGGGAATCTTCCCGATCCAGGGATCAAACCCTCATTTCCTGCATTGCAGGCAGATTCTTTACCCACTGAGCCAGCAGGGGAACCCCACAGCAGAGACCACTGGTTGTCCCAAAGCATACTAGTTAGGATAGGCTTGATTATGTCACAGTAACAAATTATCAGCTCCAAACAAAATGATTTGACACATTTCATGCTGCACGCAGACTGTCAGGACAATTCCATACAGTCTCAGGGATCCAGGCTGACGGGGACCCCAGGATCTTAGAGTTGCATCACCTACAACATACGACTCTTTTGGTTGCTGGGGCAGGAACAGCTACTGCAGAATGATGTGTAGTCTTTTCACCACATCATTGCCTCCTCGTAGCTAACTGGCCAGAACTTCTCACGTGGTCTTACTAGGAGGTTGTCTTCCTGCCCAGATGGGAGAATAAGATGGTCACGTCTAACCCACTGTGTATCTATTCTTCTTTCTTCAACAGCAATAGAACTCTGTGTTAGCTGGACATGGGGCTGCCACTCCACCAATGAAGATTCCACTTCTAAATCTAAGGGGCTATGCCGGGTGTAACCTAATGAGAGGTGTAGGAAGTGTCTTCAAGTAGAGGTGTACCCTTCTCTCTTTTCGTCCTGCTTGCTGGCTAGTATACAGACACATGTCCGGGGCTCTTCTGGGTTCTGAAGCGACCTTGGTATTGGAAGCCACACCTGAAGAACTACCTGGAAGGAGCCCTGGTCCCTGTCCTCGTGGAGGCCACACCAACCCTGACCATCGGAAGTGACAGAGAAGTTGCATCTTCTATGCCACTATAATTTGGGGGTTGTTTCCTGCTACCTGCAGCTGAATTTAATCCTAACATGGGTTCTTTTCCCAAGAAGTAACATTCCTCCTCCCGTTCCACATTCAGAATTAACTGACAGACACAGAGGTCTGAGAAATGGAGGTCACAGTGACTCTATCATTATTAATAATGCTGATTGGAGATATGGCTTTACATTGGTGGACAAAGGTTGTGCAATTTCCTAAAATCAAACAATGAAGTTGACTCTGGCTGTCATAGATGACTTCTCTGTAGCAGGCAACAATGTTTGCTAATGTTTTACCCACAGTAAAGTGTCTTTCAAAACAGTCATCGAGCTTCTCAAACCCTGCTGCTGCTTTATCAACTAAGTTTATACAATATTCTCAATCCGTTTGTTGTCACTTCAATTTTCACAGCATATTCACTCAGATTAGATCCCAACTCAAGAAATCATGTTGTTTCATCAATAACAAGTAACTCATCTATCAAACTTTTTATAACAAATGTAACAATATGAAAAAAAATTGACATACTGCAAGAATTACCACAATGTGACACACAGACATGAAATGAGCAAATGCTTTTAGGAAAAGTGCTCACGGACTTGCTGGATACAGCGGGCCCAAACCTTCAGTTTTTAAAAATCACAGTATCGCAAAGCATAGTAAAATGAGGTATGCCTGCACACAGAGATGGGCAGTGCTGTTCAGGACAGAGCAGGCAGGAAGAGCCTGGAGGCCAGGTTTAATGATGTTTACTTTAACAGTTGTAAAAAGAAGAGACCAAACACCAGAAGCGGGAGTGAGGAAAAAGATTCATTTATGTAACATGCCTATAGTTTACAGAGGGCTTTTGTTTACATGATCTCGCTTTACCCTCAGAATGATTTGCAAAGTAGAACACTTCATCACATTTCACAAGGAACTGCTGCTTAGAAAAATGCTATCACCTGTGGCCATGCTTCCTTTGTGGGTTTTGGGGGCACCACCTTTAGCCATTTTTTCCCTCCTCTTCTTTCTCTCTTGGGAAAGGCTTTTTCTTTGGTGAAAGTGTTAAATTGCTCAGTTGGTCCGACTCAGCGACCCCATGGAAATCTCCAGGCAAGAAACTGGAGTGGGTACCTCCCCTTAAAATAAACGCTAACGGGCCTTTCCTCTTCTCCTGCTGCTACCCTCTCACTAGGTGGCCTCATCCACTCTCATGTTTATCCGTCACAGGTAACTGACAGCTGCCGAATCTACAATGCAGAGCCTGGAACCCTCCGCGGAGCACTTAACCTATACACACAACTTCTGCCTCGTGGCCAAGGCCTGCAGAGGCAGCCGGTAGGGACTGTGAGGAGAGAAGAGGCTGGTGTTCAGCTGAGGGACAGGACTGCAAAAGCCACTGGAGCTCAGAGGTGTGCGAATCCTAAATACTCAGCACAATTTTCCAGCATGTTGATTTTTTACTCCTAAACTAACTTTTTTCTACATGGTCCTAATCTCACGTTGCTTCAATTCTTTCTTTGAAAGCAAGAGATGTTTAAAATATGAATATGAATGATACAAGAATCTTGTATGGTATGAGCCAAGTATTATCAGTCTAATTCTACCATTCACTCACTCACTCGATTTATTCAAACATTTATCGAGTGCTTTTCAATTGCCAGGAGTGGCGCAAGACGCTGGGCTTAACAATGATTAAGACAAAGTCCCTCAAGGAGCTCACAGTCTAATGGTAAACTACTGAGTAAACTGGGGCACAGAGTGGTAATGACTTACCTGATGAGGTAGAAAGAGCGCGGTGCTCAGGAACGTGGGACTAGAGCTGGAGAGAGGGCAGGGGACCACTGACTCATCGTAAATAAACCCCTTTGGTTGAAAAGCAAGACTGCGTACAGAAACATATTACAAAATCTTGCAAAAAAGGTTAAAATAGTTTTCAACTGTCACCAGGACTGAAATAATTCCATGTCTTGCACGGAATTCAGTCATGAGCTGATGGCATTTCTACACTTTTCCCAAAGCTTGGGGCACATCACCAGTCTGCATGGACACAATGACTCTAGAAGAGCCTGAAGTCCAATTTTAGCACTGGGAAACCTACTGAAATACTTGCATTAAATCCACAAACTTTTAACTGCACACATATTTATGGTACTTCTACATGTAGAAGTTAGGGAAAAAACTCTCCTCTAACCCTCATTTAGAGGATTCTAATAAGTTATAGACAGACCACAGAAATTAGAGAATACGTTTGTTATTTTCCATATTTACATTATTTTGGCTATACAAGGGTGAACAGTCTCACTTAGACATATTTCACAAGTGATCTAGACATTATACAAATATGTACAAAGACGTCACATCAGGTGCGCGCGCACACCCATCCATGCAGACATGAACCCGTGTAAGGCACCTTCTTTTGTGATGACGACTCGTGATCTGCGCGGCAGAGGGCAGAGTCCACGAGGAGCTGTCCACCCTGCCTGCCTGTCTGTTTCAGTGACAACTGTGTGATTCAGTAATTTCTGTAGGCAAAATGACTGCTGCACTGGCAAAAAAGCAGTGAATAATTATAAAAAGAGCTGTTTTCAAATGCAGAAACCGCCATTATCCAGGAATCTAAGGAGCAAAGTGTTTGGAGGCACTCCTGGCCTTCTTGCGGCTTCCAAGAATGAGAAAACCGCAGGCACAATTTATTGCTCTGAGGACCTTTGTCCACACAGGAGTCCAAGAGACTCAATGCACGGACCCTCAAACACCATCAGTTGCTCACTTCAAGCACTTCTTCACTTTGCTGTGGAGGATTTTCTTCTGAAAGATAATAAACACGGGAGAAATCTTAAATGAAGGTCTCAAAGGCAGGCAGCTAAAAGAACATTCAAGACAAAATAGGAAGACCTCGGTCAAGAACCATATTCTTAACGTGAGTGGCATAATGTTTCCAGTCTCACAAGAATAATAAACCAGAACTTAAGCATGAGCCTGAGGGCCTGGGTCAGAGGATCAGACAGCCGTCTCTACAGAGACCACACTCCGAAACCAACTACGATTCTAACTTTTCACGGATATCAAAATTACATGGGATTTAACAACAGGGTTATTAGAAACAGTAAGCAACTATAGTAAGAATTATCCTGTAATTTTTAACTTATGTTTTTGTAGCTAGGAAGAGTAAAAATACCTGTAAGGCCATAATATAAAACTGTATACATTAAAAAAATCGTTAGAATCCTAAATTTTCCTAATAACAAAATCGGCCTATTTACCTTTCTCAGGTTGAGGGTACTCCGAAGGCTTGCTTTTGGATGAAGAGGTCCCTGCACTGTCTGATGTTTTATTCCTTGAGTGGGAACCCTGCTCCACTTCACACAAATAAACGTCAATGGGTCCTTTGGTGCTCCTGATATGTACTGTGATAGAATCCTAGCAAAAGATACAGAAAACATTAAGATGAATGAGAGAATTCATGAATGACATTTTTTCACTTACTGGAACTGTGAAAGTTTCAAGGGACACTTTTGGAAATTCTCATAAAGGTAGTTTCTTTGCTGTCATATATTTGAGAATATCATGTACTTGCTTCGCCTGAACCACAGGAAGCACTCACTAGGAAGCATCACCTTGAAGTCACAATTTGAGTGTGACTGGAATAAACAAAAAGTTTGTAATACACTGTCCAGTAACAGCTAGGGTCTCATGTGGACTGTGGTATTCTGGGGACAAAAGGGAAGGTGGGTGAGAGCGGCCTCACTGAGGGAGGTTAAGTCCCCTACTGCAATGAAGAGAACATGACTTCAGCACTCACAGGTCTATCAGGCCATCAGCACTCCATCCGTCCTAAGAAGGGTCTCACTCCTTGGTTCTGATTCCACCCTGACCACGCATCTACCAACAAGTATCTTTCAACTCAAACTTTCCTGCAAGCATCTGACAGCGTTTCCACTTACACAGTAATTTTACTTTTCATTTTAAATGTTTAATTTAGTATCCTCTGTTCGTGAGTCTTTTATGAGTTTGGTTAGTGAGTTAATTCCCCAGAGCCCTGTTTGGCACTGGATCTTAACACTGAGGCCAATTCTTGGTGATTCCTCTAAGAGGCCATAATAGTACAATGACTAAGAACAGACTCTGAAGCCAAACTGTCTGGGTTTGGATTCTGTTTCTCTCACTCACTGTATGATGGTAAGAAAGTTTATCTTCTTGTGCTTTAGATTTCTCACAATAATCATGACTAGAGTTTGCTGTGTTACTCAAAACACATTAAACACATTAAAATGGGTGAAGTGCCTTGAGTCGTGGATCAGGCATGCAGCTAACATGCACACACTAGTTATTAAGTTATTGGCACTGCAACAACGCACAGCTGAAGTAGCTGGCTTGCCTCCCTTTGTTGTTGTTTAGTCACACGGTTGTGTCCTATTCTTTGTGCTCCATGGACTGCAGTCCACCAGGCTCCTCCATCCATAGGACTTTCCAAGCAATAACACTGGAGTGGTTGCCATTTTCTTCTCCAGGGGATCTTCCCAACACAGGGATTGAACCCGCATCTCCTGCACTGTAGGCGGATTCTTTACTGCTGAGCCACCAGGGAAGCCCGTTTCCCTTTAAACCTTCTTAAGAACAGGTGGGGTGGAGAATTCTGGCTTGGAGAATCCCCATGTACAGATGAGCCTGGCGGGCTAAAGTCTATTAGGTGGCAAAAGAGTCGGACATGATCTGAGCAACTAAGCACACGCACACACACACAAACATGCATGCACATGTGCGCACACACAAAAGCAGGGCTACCTACCTCTCTAGGAGCTGGAACATCCAATCTGGTTTCTGCCGGCGCTTTAACTGCGATTACAATCTGTTCATGGAAGGCCTGGATGCTGTGAATGTCTTGATACGTCACATACGCTAGTGTAAAAATCAGTTAAGGGTCTCTAAGCAGAGGGTGGAGATTAAATGTAATTCTTACTCTTTCATCAACGATCCTTAGGATTTCATGAAGTGTTTTACAATGTAACTCAAAAGAATTCTTCTGCATGCAGCACGGGGAACAGGGCAGCAAAACTGTCTAGGAGACTTGGGAGGAGATCAGAATCAAAGACAATCTCCCCCTTTGGTCCCAGAGACACTGACCTGAAGAGCAAGACCATCCAACTGTGTCAGGCTTGGTGGCCTGGAAAGGCAGTTTCAGTATCATTTCTATGGCAGTTCATTCACTTCTAAAGGTCTGGTTTTGTATCTTAAATATATTAATTAAATTTCCAAGCTGAGCCTACTATTTAAGGTAACTGCTTTGGGAGAATTTTTTTTTTTTTTTTAAAGGTACAGATTAAAGGATATCTTTCATTTTCTTTGTCATCTGTTAACTCAAACAACTGCTGAGCACAATCCTTGATTAACTCATCCAGGGCATCTTCCATTGCTGATAAGTCAGACAGCTCCTCCTGCAGCTTCTTCTGTTGGGGCACTGCTCCAAAATTGCTAAGATCAGATCCACTTTAAAAGAGAAAGATCACCATCAACAATATCTGGGAGATTACAAATTAATACAAGTTAGGTTACTGGAATGTCTCCAGATGTTTATACCTGGTGTCTCCCACAACAGGTAACAAACTCCACTCCTGTTCTCCTGTTTTTCTAGACAACCATTACTTCTCTTTGGTTTTTGTCCCCATTTCTATTCCCTGACACAGAAACTTTAAACACAAAACCAACATCATAACCCTCTGGAAATCAGAAGTTGTACGGAAAGCTTCCTGAAGTTGAGTGAGCAGTGACCTGAGTCAGCAGCACCCGGTTTCAGCCAGCTTTACTTTCCACAGTATGACTTTTGACAAGTTCTTATCCTTTCCTGTTTGTGCTCAGTCGTGTCTGACTCCTTTGCCACCCTTTGGACTGTAGCCTGCCCGGCTCCTCTGTCCATAGGATTTTCCAGGCAAAGATACTGGACTGGGTTGCTATTTCCTCTTCCAGGGGATCTTCCTGACTCAGAGACCGAATCAGCATCTCCTGTGTCTTCTGCATTGCAGGTGGATTCTTTACCTACTGAGCCATGGGAAAAGCCCTTTTGACAAGTGACATTCTTTTAACCCTTTAGTTTTTACACTTGAAAAACAGCACAAACTGGCCAAACGACAGTTCATCTTCTCAAATTCTGTCTTAATTTTTCCCTACAGTGCATATTTAATCTGGTTCTACCTGAATATAATGATATTTTTTCAAAGATTTATTTTATTACGGTCTGCCCCAATATGATGTGACTTGAGCAACTACTGATACTCATTCTTTTCTTTGATCTTTATAGAAAATTAAGAGGGGAGAGGCTGTTACAACTTTACCTTTTGCTCGCTAGTTCTCAAATCTGATTCTAATTAATGATTTAGAACACAGTCTGACATTAGCCCCTAAAATCTTAGTTATTATTCAGCAAACTATTCAGATTAGAATTCAACTTGCATTTCTGTACTACTAAAAAAATAACCTCCTTTTTGAACCCCTTTCCTCTAATAGCGAAGTTAACTACTGAGAATCATTTAATGATCTTTGCTGGTAGATTTTTCTTTTGCCTGCAAGGTATCGAGGTACTTATATGCTGGAACTGCTTCTTACTGATTCAAAATACTTGTGTCTTGTTAACAGCTCCCTTCCTTTGTGTGTCCCCCACACTTATCTATATGTAATATCTACATTTATACCATAAGGTCTTCTTTCCCTGAAATCCTTCCTAATCATACCGATTGACTTTGAGATAGGCAGCCTCCTGATTTTTTTTTAATATTCCAGGAATCGTGTTTCCAAGCCTGACCTGCACCATAACCATTGGGGGTTGCTGTTAAGAAGGCGGGTATCTGCCTTCTCCCAGAACTGAATTACAGCCCCTTGGGAGGAGGCCTCTCCGTGTTCACCACACTCCAGTGCAAGAACCACTGTTTTACCGCCTTAACTGATTTTCCCCCTGGTATCAAGGATCAACTGGAACTGAGGAAATATATATTTTTTTAATTCCTACACAATCAGATGCCCACTTACCTTGAAAAGTGAAATTCCTAAAACTAATCATGACTCCACTCAGCTTTTCCATAATACTGGGATGATATTATATGGCTTTTATTAAAAAGCAGAGACATTACTTTGCCAACAAAGGTCCGTCTAGTCAAGGCTATGGTTTTTCCAGTGGTCATGTATGGATGTGAGAGTTGGACTGTGAAGAAAGCTGAGCGCCGAAGAATTGATGCTTTTGAACTGTGGTGTTGGAGAAGACTCTTGAGAGTCCCTTATACTGCAAGGAGATCCAACCAGTCCATTCTAAAGGAGATCAATCCTGGGTGTTCATTGGAAGGACTGATGCTAAAGCTGAAACTGCAATACTTTGGCCACCTCATGCGACGAGCTGACTCACTGGAAAAGACTCTGATGCTGGGAAGGATTGGGGGTGGGAGGAGAAGGGGACGACAGAGGATGAGATGGCTGGATGGCATCACCGACTCGATGGACATGAGTTTGAGTGAACTCCGGGAGTTGGTGATGGACAGGGAGGCCTGGCGTGCTGTGATTCATGGGGTCGCAAAGAGTCGGACACGACTGAGTGACTAAACTGAACTGAACTGAGGGGGGAAAAAAAACAACCACTCATAGTATCTAGTTTGTTTTAAGGACAGTATTGTCACTTGTTGAGGAGAAAAAAAAAAAACCATGAAGTTTGAAAACAACTCACATCCATCGAATATGATTCTTAGACTTCTTTTCAACCAGGTCGATTCCATCTAAGACGTTGGTGATGTCATACACTCTTCGTTTTCGTACTCCCAGTTTCGTTGCAACCTTGTTTAAGTCAAGAATGCCCCCAGGAGCAGATCTGACAAGATCCATAAATTTTCGAGTTAAATAAACCAGTGATACATCAAAACGAGGTCTCTTCACTTTTAGTGCTTCTGGGAAACAAAACAAACACAATTCGTAAAATTTTAAATAGCATTTCTTTCTCAATTCATTAAAAAGGCCATTTATTTCTTCTTGATCAATAACCACAGACATCTACAGATATTCTACCCACGGAACAAATCATAGCTAATTTTTACAAAATCTACTTCTCAAAGTGGATGAAAACTTATTAGCCTATTCCAGGTAAACAAAGCGTTAGACTTAAAGGACTATTTGAAATATGTAACCAGTTTCCAGTGAGTATGTGGATCTGAACGGCATCATATCAGACATAAATGCTGACCCTGCATCTGTATCCATACTGCTCTCAGGAACAGGATCAGAAATGATGTTTAGAATTAAATTTCTCATTTAGTCCTCAAGTCAAGAAATTCTTTACGAAGCAAAGAGAGATTTAGCTTTAAAAAAATGTTTAAAATGTCCCTATATGTGTCATAGTGTAAACCAACCTGATGAAATCTGTAAAGGGCTCAAATCAGTCTTCTAATTAGCATGGTTAGGATATATCTTGAGGGAAAGTGGAGTGACTATTTTTTAAAATATTCATTACCCTATACTAATAGATAAGCAAAATAATAGGGAAAAATCTCTTTAATTCCCTCATTTATTCATTACTATGGTTTCCCAGATACCCCCTGACACTACGCACACACTGTCACATGCTCACGTCAACATGTGAATATATATAGTCTTAAAAAACGAGAAGAGAAACATACCACTTTTTAACATATTGTTTTTTAATTCAGTATTATGAACATTCTGATATGTCAACAAATTTATTTCAACTTTATTCTTTACGGCTGCATGTTTAACTGCACGGAATATTTGCTCAACTCAGCCCAAGGCTGGCAATTCAAATTATTTCTAATTTTACTATTTTGCACAATACTTCAATGAATCTCCTGCTGCTGCTGCTGCTGCTAAGTCACTTCAGTCGTATCCGACTCTGTGTGACCCCATAGACGGAAGCCCACCAGGCTCCCCTGTCCCTGGGATTCTCCAGGCAAGAACACTGGAGTGGGTTGCCATTTCCTTCTCCAATGTGTGAAAGAGAAAAGTGAAAGTGAAGTCGCTCAGTCGTGTCCGACCCTTAGCTAGAAGCTAAATTTTTGCATGCGTCTTTGTTTCCTTTAGATAAGTTTCAAGATGTGGAATTGTTGAGCAAAAACATATTTTTAAATGCTGCCAAACGTGCTATTCAGGATGTGGGTTCGATCAGTTTTACAAAGTTTATAAGGGCCTCCTCTCTTGCCCTTGCCAAAACTGAATATTATCACTCTTTCCATCTTTCCCAGTTTGATACTAAAATAATAGTTCTTATGGTTTAGTGTGCAGAGGAAATAAATTCTACAAATAATTTAGCTGTCCTCCTGGTGTGGAGTGATTGCACGTCTTTTCCTACTTCACAGCACACCAAAGAATGCTTCAAAGGAAACAGGCATCCTATCTTCAATCAGAAACGCTCTTCTCCAGAACCTCTATGATATTATATTCAACTTAAAGACCACTGGTGGTTACTCCAAGAAACCAAAGGACATATTTTATAACGTAAATGTCTTCTATGTGGAGACTACTCCTATACTTAAAGATTAAACAGGATTAAATAGGAATTAAATTTTTTTAAAAAAGTAGAAGATAGTCACCACTCCATAAAACCTTGCAAGATTATAAATGAGAAATTATGACTTTAAAAACATTTACATCTGACTCTTGACCAAGGCAAGAGTTAACCTGTGTATAATTATTTACTATATAATTTGAATCCTATCTTCAGATTCAATCAACCCATCTGTCTGGCTGAGTGAAATCACCATCGTGTTTCTGTGTTAGAGACCCCATGGGCAGCGGGGAAGGCCTGGCAGAGACGACCGGTGTGGGCAGCTGTGCCAGGGCGGCCTGCGCAGGAAGCAGAACCTGACCCAGGGATAAGACTGCACGCTCAAATCTGAGCAGGGGGATGAATCCTGACTGGACAAGTTACTTAATCCCCCTGGGCCTCTATTACTTGTCTATTGAATAGGAATAATAATTCATACCTTTACTTTGAAAAGTTGCTATGATAATCCATTCAAAGAGCTGAATACAGGCTAGGCACTGCATGAGCTCAATACATGTGAGACATGAGTCTAAGTCATGGCATGGGGCAGACGAAGGAAACGCTTCCAGAGGAAAACTGGGGGCCAGATATGGGTGGGACTGTGGGGGTTGCCGAGGAGAAATGAAGGCTGACGTTCAGATTCACACTGGGTGTCTCGGCACCGTCTAGCCCCTGAGATTAGGACAGGAGCAGATGGAAAGAGCACAGGAGCCACGGGAAACCAGGAGGGCAAAGACTGTCCTCACGTTTGTTGCCAAATCGCCTTCAGTTCCACTGACGACAACTGCTCTCACACAACTCTAGGAAATATCCCTGAACATGGACCATTTAGGAAAAAAAGACATCTCCAAAGCAATGAAGAATAAACTGGCATTTGTGCAGTTTCGTGTGCATTGACAGCCCACAACCTCAGGAGATTTTGCTGAAATTCCAAGCTTGACATTTCAGTCTACAAATAGTACATTTTAAGTTACTCATCAACTCAGGTACCTTTAAAATAAATCACTGAAGTCAAACAGCAAAACCTAAAACCTATTCAGGAATCAACTTACTTCTCATGGACACATATTGTACATTATCTTCTAAATTAATCCTTATTTTTGATGGCTGGAAAAAAGAAGACATAGAAATTTAACTTAGTAACTTAAATACAAGCAAATGAATAGCAGAAAAAAAAAAAGCAAATGAACAACATTTTACTGGATAATACAAAGGTTTGTCCTTTTTTTTACCCTGGGAAATAATTGTGGTGTGAGGAAACCAGTCCTTCTCCTAAACTCTATTTATGCTGTTATCACATCTGACACTGTTTACACTTGCGTTTCTGAAACTGCACAGGCCTCCATAGGTATGGAAAGTGGAAGTGAAAGTCGCTCAGTCGTGTCTGACTCTTTGTGACCCCGTGGACTGTATAGTCCATGGAATTCTCCAGGCCAGAATACTGGAGTGGGTAGCCTTTCCCTTCTCCAGGGGATGTTCCCAACCCAGGGATCGAACCCAGGTTCCCCTCATTGCAGGCGGATTCTTTACCAGCTGAGCCACAAAGGAAGCCCATAGCTACGGAATCAGAGGTTAAAGAGAGGCAGTGGGGAGAGAAAGGAAGGGTGGTGGCAGTAGAGGAGTGCGAATATTGGAACTTACTACTACAAGGACATTAATTTATTGACTGTATCAGGTACTGGGGATAAAGGGGAATTCAGAGGTGATCAAGACTCTGTCTCTGATCAGGATCTGTCTCTGACTCTGGAAGGTGCAGGAGAGATCTACACCCAAACGAACAAATGCTCACCCTTTGCTAACTAAGTGTTACGTGGCTCCAGAGAAATAAGCTCACAAACTTTCATTTTCACAAGCAGCCATGCAGTCCCACAGTAATTAATGTAAAAACAGCATTTCTAATCATGGAAAATAATGCATGTAATGTAACTGGAAACTTCGGTATTAATAAAACACTTCTTGTAAATCCCTGAGGCAACCAGGAAATTAGTGTAACAGGAGCTCCACTGTCAATGCTCATCATTTTACCAGCTACTTGAAGGCTATGAAGGCTTACATAAACTTGTCAGAACATTTGCAGTATATTTAAAAATTGTTTTCTGCAAAACATATATAAATCCTAACCATGAGGCTAATAAAGAGAAACCCGTATTAACTTTTTGCTTAGAACAAAGTGTAATGATGTCATGTGTCTCCAGACAGGCTGTGGGCAGGTTTAGCTTCTGTTTAAGTGAAAAAACTGCCCTCAATGGGGCTGCAGCAAAACTGGGGGAAGAGGATTTTCATGAGCAGCTCTAAGAGCATAGTCACCAGAACTCTGGGGTGTAGCCAGCAATTCTCAGGAGAGGGACCCCCAGCCAAACCTTGGAAGACAAGCCAGATTTTGCGGAACCTGTGGGAAGTTGGGGAGAGAGGATAAATAATTCTTGGTGCAGGAAGTGACATGAATAAAGGTATGGAAACACAAACCACCTGGCACCTTTCACAAGGCAGCCTGGCTGGCCAGTGTGAAATCAACTTGTCACTGAGGCTGGAAGGGCCTGCCAGCACCATGCTTGACACGGAGGACTATGAAAGTCATGCCCTGGAGTTTGGCCTTTAGGTTGTAACCAGTGCAGAAATGCCACAGATTTCTGAGCAAGACACGACATCCTTGGGCTCACGGGTCAGAGATCCAAGAACGGTGGCAATACGGCAAAAAGACTGAGGAGTGGGGAAGCCTGAAGGCGAGGCGAGCAGCTAAGCAGCTCTCTCCTTGCTGGTGTTACTATAGGAGCCTTGCACAATGGTTCCCTCATCATTCACGACAAGACGACGGCATCTGTCAGCAAGCTAACTTGACGCGGAATAACTCCCCTGAAGCAGAATTCCACTGTAAAATTAATTTAGCTGTTGGAATTTAAACACCTGCAGGTGCACCTGCTGGGTGCAAAACCAGAGTGGGGAGAGCCCATCCCGGGGCAGGGACTCTGCTGGCTGGCTCTCAGCGCAGTGCTGACAACAGGGACACGCCGAGAGGAAGAAAGCGAAGTTGCTCAGTCATGTCCAACTCTTTGCGACCCGGTGGACTGTAGCCCACCAGGCTCCTCTGTCCATGGGGATTCTCCAGGCAAGAATACTGAAGTGGGTTGCCATTTCCTTCTTCAGGGGATCTTCCCGACCCAGGGATCGAACCCGGGTCTCCCACACTGCAGGCAGACTACCCTCTGAGCCACCAAGGACATTTTGAAGGGCAGTCCTATTGAAGCCAAACTTCAGACCAGGGTGACCAGCTGTCACTGTTTTACATTCAACCCTTCTGCTAAAAGACTATGAAACAGAGTTGAACTATTGATGCAAGATTCTTAAAAGAAAAAAAAAAAATCCATCCTCATCACAGGGACCTGAAACACCCATCAACAAACACCCTAAGTTGCTACACTACTTCAATGACTATAGTGTCACAATCGACCCTGAGAATGCACATGGATGGGATTAACAGAGCAGCAGCCCTAGGCTCCCACTCAGACTACCTCCCCATCTGCTCTCCGCATGTGCCCCAAGGGTGCCTTCCCTGCTCCAGACCCCTCCCTCTGGTCTCCTTATCTGCTGCTGCTGCTGCTGCTAAGTCACTTCAGTTGTATCCGACTCTGTGTGACCCCAAAGGCGGAAGCCCACCAGGCTCCCCCGTCCCTGGGATTCTCCAGGCAAGAACACTGGAGTGGGTTGCCATTTCCTTCTCCAATGTGTGCAAGTGAAAAGTGAAAGTGAAGTCGCTCAGTCGTGTCTGACCCTTAGCGACCCCACGGACTGCAGCCCACCAGGCTCCTCCATCCATGGGATTTTCCAGGCAAGAGTACTGGAGTGGCTTGCCATTGCCTTCTCCGGGTCTCCTTATCTAGAAGGCTGCTATTCATGGCTTGGCACGGGGATGATGGTACCTCAATTAATAACATGAAAACGTACGACTTTCTTTCCCCCACATTCTTTGCTCTAAACTACACATTGGCTATATTGAGATCTGTGGGGAAACAACATCCATTCATTTTGGTTGCCGTCCCCCGCCCCTGGTTCCCTAACCGAGCAAAAAAACCCTATCTCTTTATTTTGGAGGACTCACGATAGCATCATGGCCTCTCAGGGGCAGACCTCCCAAATAAAGATTGTGTAAATCCCACAGACCTACAATTCAGGAGATTTCCAATGTGTCACAGCCATGACACACTCATCTCATTCATACTCAAGAGTTCTTAGCTAAGATGGGGTTCAGGACCACCAGGACTTCTCAGGTGCAGGGAGACTCTTCCCTCACCTGTAATACAGTGAAGGGACAGACCTCTATTAGAGCCCACTTTCCAAGTTATTGTGAAGATCAAATGACCAATTCTGTAAACTGTAAAAATCCCAAGAAAGCATAAGAGACTATTATTGTTGTTGTCCTGTTTGAACCAGAACAGTTCTTGGCATATTCAGGCACTTGGTAAACATTTGTTAAACTAATGAATGGAAGAGTGAAATAGGATCTTGCCACAGATGACGTCAACTGATAAACAACAACGTGTATTTACAGACATAGGGACACCGGGAAAAGGTGCCCTCTTGGATATCCCATCCATAAGGATCACTGAGACGAGGAGGCCTCATGTTCTGTTTTCTAATACAAATTTATCACCTGGGGAGACTTAGTCTGACAATCCTGGTGAGCCTTCCCAGCTATGCTAACTCTGGTGAACCACATTCAACAGACAGGTGAGGAGCTTTTCGTTGTCTCACAGGCCTAAAGATCTGGAGGAACTATATTTGAGGATGTACTTAACAAGCTACACCGAAGTAGCCTGAATTCCTACCTTATTCTGAGCATAAAATCTGGTATTTTGAGGCTCAAATTATCCCAGATTTGGCCAATGGGAACCTTTTCAAAGCGGCTCCTGTACAGGACACATCTTTTACCTTCTCAGCGTCTCGAGGATGGCAGTCCTCAGAGGAACATCTTCAACCTTCTATGGCACTAGATGCTGCTGCTTCCAGTGCTGACAACCCACTCCTAGGGGCACTGCCAATGTTTCTGTTCCTTCAAGGAAGTCTCCCTGAGAAGCTATGCCCAGGCATTTCCCTGAGGACCTGCCCACGGACAGCCTGCTCTGCTCAGTAGCGTCTGACTCTCTGTGACCCCCCCGAGACTGTAGCCTGCGTGTCTCTGTCCATGGGATTTCCCAGGCAAGCATACTGGAGTGGGTTGCCATTTCCTCCTCCAGGAGATCTTCCAGACCCAGGGATCCAACCTGCATTTCCTGCATTGGCAGGAAGATTCCTTACTGCTGAGCCAGCAGGGGAACCCAAAGGAGAACCTGGTAGCAGCCAAACCTCAAGACTGGGCTTCCTTAAAAAGCTTGTGGTTCAAACACTCAAACTGCTCTCCTCACTTGTTTGGGTCTATTAGCTTGCTTCCATCTTGGCAGAGCCTCCAACTGAAGCCATTGAGGCTGTCAAATACTCAAATTGCTCCTCCCACTCATTAGGTCTATTAGTCTGTCTCCATCCTGAAACCACTGAGGCTGCGCTCAGTGCACACAGCTCTCTAAGAACCAGCAGCTCCTGGTGGGCAGGTCAGCACATTCCAAGTCATTTCACTTGATGCTCCAAGTTCCCACATCTCAAAACCTACACTTTGCAATTTGAGATCTCAAAGGAGAAAGAAGTAAAAGGTGAGTTTTAGGGGCTAAAATCTTAAAACACTGCTTATAAATTGGTTAAAAATGTCTCTATACAGAGATGCTTGCTTGTCCCGAAACAGCCTGTTTGGGGGAGTAATACCCCTTTAAGAGCTCTGCAGACATATACCTTTTTCCAGGGGTATGCTTTCTAGTCAGACATGCAAGTTTTCCTTATTTTTCAATGTGTAGACTAAATTCTATCTCGAATCATGTTGTGCCTTCGTAAAATTCCAGTTTTCAAGCCATTTACCCCTAGGGGGAACATCAAATACTCAGCTATACACGTAACTATTTTTTTGCATAGCATTTAATAATACATAGTTTACTAAATACTTCTAGTCATTCTCCAATTTTTCTAAAAAATGCTGAGAGAGGTGTTGAAATCACCATTTCACAGCCAGGAAAATAAACATTCATGCATTCAAACATTTAGAGAGTACCTACTTCATTCACTTAACAGCTATTTACCAAAATAGCTTTTTTGTTTTTGCAAGAAGCCCGAGATATGCTGGGGACAATGAAAGGCCAGATCTGCTGCCCAGGGCCTGAAGTGCCCCCATGGTGAGGAAGGGGTACGCAGGAGGCTCACAAGAGTGCCCAGCCCAGCCCACCGGCTGGGTCAGCAAGGCTGCCCACAAATGACCTGTAATGGGAACCACGGGAGGTAATAAGGGAAAGTGTGCTCTAAAGAAAAAAATTTTTAAAGGGGGAAGTGCAGAAATACAGAATTCCAGAAGAATATAGACATATGGAAAATTCAGCAACCATAAGCAGTTCAGCAAAGATAAACTCAGGAGTCTGATGACATTAAGTTTCTCCTCTATGATGAGAGCAGCTGGGAACCATGATAGATTCTTTAAGCCAAATGACGTGATCGGAAATACACTATAAAAAGACCATTATGGTTAGTTACTATGTGGAGAATATATAGAAAAATCAGGGGCAAGATGAGAAGCAGGAAAACTAGTTGAGAAGATAGCGATCCGAAAGGCAGATGACAGCTAGAAGTGGCAAGTACTGGTGACTAATTTCTATTAGACAGGATGGAGGGGGTCCATCTGGAAAAGGTAAAGATGATGCATGGGCTTCCCTGGTGGCTCAGAGGTTAGAGCGTCTGCCTCCAATGTGGGAGACCCGGGTCCGATCCCTGGGTCGGGAAGATCCCCTGGAGAAGGAAATGGTAACCCACTCCAGTATTCTTGCCTGGAGAATCCCATGGACGGAGAAGCCTGGTAGGCTACAGTCCACAGGGTCGCAAAGAGTCGGACACGACTGAGCGACAGAACGGAACGGAAAGATGATGCATAGGATACCAGCTAGGGCAATATGGAGGGTGTGGTACCATTTGTTGCAATATGAGATTGAGAGTTGTTGCTTAAGCAAGACAATGAATTCCACTTCAGGTATATGAGTTTGAAATGTAGGTAGAGGTGTGTAGTAGACAATTGGAAAGCTCTGAGCCCAATTTACAGATTTGGGAGTCATGACATGGTAACCAAAACTACCAGAGTGGATAGTTGTTGTTTAGTCGCTAAGTTGTGTCCCACTTTTGTGACCCCATGGATTGTAGCCTGCCAGGCTCCTCTGCCCATGGGATTTCCCAGGCAAGAATACTGGAGTAGTTTGCCATTTCCTTCTCCAGGGGATCTTCCCTACCCAGGGGAATGAATCCATGTCTCCTGCACTAGCAGGCAGATTCTTCACCACTGAGCCATCAGAGAAGCCCTACCAGAGTGGATAAGACTATCTGAAACTTCAAGGGATACGTGTATCTTCTGATATTAAATGCAAAATAAAGTGTTTTTTCGAGTAAGAGTTCAGAGCTTATACCAAATTCTAAAATAAAAAGAAGAAAGTCTATGACAAACCTAAACAGCATATTAAAAAGCACAGACATTCCTTTCCCAACAAAGGCCCGTCTAGTCAAAGCTATGGTTTTTCCAGTAGTCATGTATGGATGTGAGAGTTGGACTATAAAGAAAGCTAAGCGCAGAAGAACTGATGCATTTGAACTGTGGTGCTGGAGAAGACTCTTGAGAGTCCCGTGGACTGCAAGGAGATCCAACCAGTCCATTCTAAAGGAGATCAATCCTGAATATTCACTGGAAGGGCTGAAGATGAAGCGCCAATACTTGGGCCACCTGATGCGAAGAACTGACTCACTGGAAAAGATCCTGATGCTGGGATAGATTGAAGGCAGGAGGAGAAGGGGACGACAGAGGATGAGATGGTTGGATGGCATCACCGACTTGATGGACATGAGTTTGAGCAAGCTCCAGGAGTTGGTGATGGATAGAGAAGCCTGGTGTGCCACAGTTCACGGGTGGCAGGGAGTCAGACACTACTGAGCTGAACTGAAAAGAGTAAGACCACCAGTACAGATAGTAACAGAAGTCACAAGAGTGCTGAATGACACCCCACATGAAGAAACTGGAGAAGGCTGAAGAGCCGAGTAAGACCAACATGGAAGGGACAGGAAAAGGAAGAGTTTACAAACGAGTACACGAGAGGCCAGAGAGGCAGATGGAGGGCTGAGAGCAGGTGTCCAAGGGGACGTCAATGGTGAGTTTCCAACAGTGGTCCACCGTGTTAAAACCACATCCACTGGACCTGACAAGGTTGCTGGCGACCTTGATTAGGACAGTCCTAGAGTTGTGCTTAGGGCTGAGGTTCCCCCAGCAGCAGGTCAAGGTGGTAATGAGATGTGAGCAAGAATACCCAGAGTGCAGACAACTTTTTCAAAGAGTTTAGCTGTGAAGAGGAAGTGATATAGTAGGTGGACAGGCATAAGGGATTAAAGGAGGGATCTCTCAAAATGGAAATGGAATTTAGGACATGGTTGGGTTGGGAAGATCCAATGGAGAAGGGATAGGCTACCCACTCCATTCTTGGGCTTCCCTTGTGGCTCAGCTGGTAAAGAATCCGCCTGCAATGCGGGAGACCTGGGTTCGATCCCTGGGTTGGGAAGGTCCCCTGAAGAAGGGAACAGCTACCCACTCCAGTATTCTGACCTGGAGAATTTCTTGGTCTGTACAGTCCATGGGGTCGCATGAGCGACTTCTCACTTCACTTTAAGTAGTTGAGAATTTACCATCCACAGTCAGACACTGGGAGGTTCAAGCCAGGCTTTTCTACTTACTAACTACAGAAAAACCACTTAACATCTCCAAGTCTATCTTGGCAACTGTCAAACAAGAATAATCCCTTAGGACCGCTGTGTGGAATTAAATGAGATGGCGCTCATCAACTCTTTTGGAGCACTGAGTCCTCCTTGTGTCTGGATAATCTAACTTCAGGAAATGTTTATTCACTAGTACTGTGAAGAAACCAGCAGAGAGACGGAGAATGCGGGGAGAAATGGGAACTGATGGGCTCTTTTCATGGAAAAGGCCTGATAATCAAGGAGGGTACACTGCATGCACTCCAGAGCAACAGATGAACTGAAGGTTTCACAAGGAGTCTTAATCTTCCTTGCGTTTCCGCTGTCAAACAGGATGGAAGACGACAACGTGCTGAATGGGGGGAGCCGTGGGGTGGGACGTGTGAGGTGTGCACACGGTTTTAAGCGGCTGCAGCTGAGTAGGAAACGGGCAGACGAGGCTGCAGAGAACACGAAAAAGAGAGTTTGCAGAGACCCACTAAGATAAAGATGGAAGAGCATGCCAGAGCCAGGCAAAGCTGTGCAATTTTCTCCAACACTGCTCTGTGGCCCGAAGGACAGATCGAGGAGGCTGACGACGTTATTTTGGAGCACATGGAAAGGATGAGGCGAAGGGTTTCAGCGGACGACGACGGCTCTGGTTCAGATGACGTGACAGGCAGTGCGAGATCCCGGGAGCCCCAGGGAGCAGCCCCGGGGCCACCCTGGAGCCCGGGGACCGCCCCCCCCACAACACACACACCGTTCCCCGCCCCCCACCCTGGGAGGGGAGACTTACCAGCAGGCCCTCCACGTTGATGGGGTCGCGGCAGCGGCGGCGCACCGTCTCGTCCGCCGGGTCCACGAGCAGGCTGGGCAGCTTCCGCTGCTGACTCATGCTGCCCGGCCAGTCGCTCCTCGCCTCGCACCCCCGAGAGCTCTCCCGCCTTCTCCCGCTCCGCTCGGGCAACGCCCCCCAAACACAACACACCGGGGCGCGGGGGGCAGGGGGACGGGAGGGGAGAAGGGGGCGTCGTCAAGCAGGAACCGGGCCCCTGGACGGCTCAGAGGCGCCGCCTAACTAGACGGGCTGGCGGACCAGACGCGGCCCCGGGACGTGGGACGCCAGCGGGGTAAAGAGCACCGTGACCGGCGCAACTCAGGACGCCAGTCTCGCCATCTTCCCGCATGCGCAGTGCGCCGCCGCCCCTAGTGCGCATGCGCACCGCCGCCGCCGCCGCCCGAGCATTCCGCACGAGCCGCGCGCGGCCCCTCGCGGGGCAGGACGAGGAGGAGCCCGGGAAATCCCGGAGGGCGGAGTCCGCGGAGAGGACGGCACCGCGAGAGGAAGACGTGGTGCGGGAGGTCCAGACGGAGGGGTCGGGGCGGGAGGGACCCAGGCCGCTGGGACAGCTCGCTTGTGCCCCTCGGAGTTCTTGACACTAACCACACTAATAACTGAACGTTTTCAGTGCGCAGGGAGTTAATCTACATCTCAGGCACCTGCCCACTGCTGATGCTTATTCATCAGTGTTGGTCCCCGAACCGTCGTGGAATTATTGACTGATGTGCATCTTTTTTTTTTTTTTCCATGTCCTTCTTTCTTCCTTCCAAATGGAAATTTGAGAAATAAATGATTCCCTACGGTGTCGGAGATCGTGGTGGGCACAGGAGTTGCTTCTTTGAATTTGGCACAATCTCCAGTTCCAGTGGAGGAGAGAGATAAAGGAAATGTTTAAAGCTGGACGAATTGATGCTTTTGAACTGTGGTGTTAGAGAAGACTCTTGAGAGTCCCTTGGACTGCCTTAGCCAACAAAGGCCCCTCTAGTCAAAGCTATGGTTTTTCCAGTAGTCATGCATGGATGTGAGAGTTGGACTATAAAGAAAGCTGAGCGCCGAAGAATTGATGTTTTTAAACTGTGGTGCTGGAGAAGACTCTTGAGAGTCCCTTGGACTGCAAGGATATCCAACCAGTCCATCCTAAAGGAAATCAGTCCTGAATATTCATTGGAAGGACTGATGCTGAAGCTGAAATTCCAATATTTTGGCCTCCTGATTCAAAGAACCAACTCATTGGAAAAGACCCAGATGCTGGGAAAGATTGAAGGCAGGAGGAGAAGGGGATGACAGAGGATGAGATGGTTGGATGGCATCACCAACTCAATGGACATGAGTTTGAACTCCGGGAGTATACTCCGGGAGTTGGTGATGGACAGGGAGGCCTGGCGTGCTGCAGTCCATGGGGTTGCAAAGAGTGGACAGGACTGAACCACTGAACTGAACTGAAAACTGGAGCCACTTTGCTCTATAGCAGTAATTAATACAACGTTGCTTCCCAGGTGGCACTAGTGGTAAAGAACCCGCCTGAGGAGGCAGGAGACTCAGGTTTAATCCCTGGGTCGGGGAGATCCTCTGGAGGATGGCATGCAATCCACTCCAGTATTGTTGCTTGGAGAATCCCATAGTCAAAGGAGCCTGGTGGGCTACAGTCCATAGGGTCATAAAGAGTCAGAGATGACTGAAGTGACTTAGCACACATGCATGTAAATTAACTCAACTTCCATTACAACAAGAAAGGAAGTGTTTCAATAAGAAAACTTGCATGTGCCACAAATCCAGGAAGCAGGTAATAAAAGGTGGAGTTAAAATGCCTATATAAATAAATAATAAAACTGGAGCCAGTCGATGTGTTTTCTGATACTGGCTCCCCAAGCTTAGAAGTTTACAAGACCTGAAACAAGCTATTTAATCAGTCCCTGCCTCAGTTCAGTTCAGTCGCTCAGTCGTGTCCGACTCTTTGCGACCCCATGAATCACAGCACGCCAGGCCTCCCTGTCCATCACCAACTCCCGGAGTTCACTCAGACTCACGTCCATCGAGTCGGTGATGCCATCCAGCCATTTCATTCTCCGTCGTCCCCTTCTCCTCCTGCCCCCAATCCTTCCCAGCATCAGAGTCTTTTCCAGTGAATCAACTCTTCGCATGAGGTGGCCAAAGTATTGGAGCTTCAGCTTTAGCATCAGGCCTGGCGTGCTGTGATTCATGGGGTCGCAAAGAATCGGACATGACTGAGCGACTGAACTGAACTGAACTGATGATTAAAAAATGGGCAGAAGAACCGAGCAGACATTTTTCCAAAGAGGAAATGCAGATGACCAATAGGCACATGAAAAGATGCTTAACATACTAATCATCAGGGAAAAAAAATCAAAACCACAATAATATATAACCTCACATCTGTCAGAATGGTTATCATCAAAAAGAACACAGTTAGAAATGTTGGTGAGAATGTGGAGAAATGAGAACCCTCGTACACTGTCAGTGGGAATATAAATTGGTGCGGTCACTGTGGGAAGCAATAGGGAAGTTCTTCAAAAAACTAAAAATAGAACTACCATGTGACCCAGCAATTCCACTCCCAGATATAACCAAAAAGAATGAAAACATTGACTCTCAAAGGTAGGAGCCTCCCAGTGTTCATAGCAGCACTATTTACAATTGCCAAGATACGGAGGCAACCTAAGGGTCCATCAATAGATGAATGGATAAAGAAGATGTAGTGTATACACACACAAACACACACACACACACAATGGAATATTACTCAGCCGTAAAAACGACTAAATCTTGCCATTTGCAGCAACATGGATGGCTTTACAGGGTATTAAGCTAAGTTAGATAAATCAGACAAAGACAAATACTGTATGATGTCAGTTACATGTAAAATCTAAAAAGTATGACAAACTAGTGACTAAAAACAAGAAGTAGATGCATAGATACAGAGAACAAACTAGTAATCTCCAGTGGTGAGAAGGAAGGGGGAAGGGGGAGTGATAAGGTAGGGGAAAAAAAAAGCATTATTATGGGATGACATGAAATCATGTGCATGAAATTCTGAAAACTCTAAGGCACTCTAGAATTTTAAGAATCTTTTAATCAATAATAACCATAAAAAAGATGATTTATGGTCTTCCGCTTTCCAGATCAGTATCTTTTTTAGCGAGGTGATGCGGTGTCAGGACAAACGCATAGCAGGAGAGGATTGTTCTAGAGATGGAAGGATGCTGAAAGGGGAGAGGTGGGATGGAAGGAGGCACAGACAGTCCTGGGCTGGAGTGAGTCCTGCAGCCCTCATCAGACTCGCTGGCAAGCATCTTAACCTGTAGGATACTCAGTTTATGTATTTGTAAACTGAGGGTAAACCAACCTGCAGTTCTGCTGTATTAGAGATAAAGGACATTCAGTTCCTGCTGCGTTGAATCCATCTTCAATCTTAGTGCAAACTTCCTAATTTCACAGGGTCTGTCTCTAACCAAGTCTCAAAGCTCCCTACTCCGGAGACTAAAAATGGTTCTCAAATGACATCAAATGGAACAAAGAGCTGGGCGCTGACTCTTTGTTCTGAGGTTTTGTTCAGAACTTGATAAGCCTTCCTGAGAGCTCCCGAGAAGTTGCCGGCCCACGAAAGCTTTCGTTGGTCCGGACACACGGATTCAGTCTCTCCACTTAGCAACAGTATTTGCCTCCTGCTTCAGAAAAAGAAACAAAAAAGTAAGCCTGCAGTTAAATACACCCACAAGGGCAAATCCCTGTGAAAGCCTGTCAAAAAAGAGCTGTGGGAAAGATGAGCTATAGCTCTACGCCTGGGTGAACTCCAATGAGGAAGCCACAAAGGGGAGGGAGGGTGGGCATGCAGGCTTGTCAGTTCCAGTCCCCCAAAGGGTTTCAGCTCTTCCCTCCTCCTGACTCCCGCTGCCCCACCACTAACCTCACTGTCATTGTTCCAGAACTGTTTTAACTGCTTCCTAATTCATCCCCCTGTCCCTCCATCTACAAGGCACTGTATACTATCACTGTCAAATTAAACAGCTGCCTTTTAGGGTGCGGCCGTTGACCTGACATGGCAGGAGAAATTTTTCTAAAGTGCGGATCTGATATCATCACTCCTCTGCTTAAAATCGGTCTGTGTACTTTGTATTATACTCCAGGTTAGTATTTTCTGCTGCTGCTGCTGCTGCTACTAAGTTGCTTCAGTTGTGTCCGACTCTGTGCGACCCGGTAGATGGCAGCCCACCAGGCTCCCCCATCCCTGGGATTCTCCAGGCAAGAACACTGGAGTGGGTTGCCATTTCCTTCTCCAATGCATGAAAGTGAAAAGTGAAAGTGAAGTCGCTCAGTCGTGTCCGACTCTTCGAGACGCCATGGACTGCAGCCTTCCAGGCTCCTCCGTCCATGGGATTTTCCAGGCAAGAGTACTGGAGTGGGGTGCCATTACCTTCTCCAATTTTCCTCTGGGCCCTGGTCATTTGCCTGCCTGGCTGTCTCCAAGATTACACTTTTGGAGGGAGGCCAGGGTTGGGTTGTGGGGACTCAGGGATCCCAACCACCTTATCAGAGCCATTCTATGCATCGTTTTCTCTGGTGCAAGCACACTAATCTTCCTTCAATTCCTCAAAAGCCTTCCTTCACTGCTGAATCTTCTCACATATTGTTTTTGCAAGATCATTATCCCTTTGATGCTTCCCCTAGCAAGTGCTTCTTCCTTATTTTACACCTTCTTCCCACAGAAAGCGTTCCCTGAACCCCTAGATGCTGCTGGCAGCCCAGCCTCATCCCCATGTGTTGTCTGATGGGCCCACAGTGTGGACTGATGCCCTTAGCAATCTTTCACCACCAGTAGGTATATTACATAAATAGCATTTGGAAAAAATGTTATCTTTGCCATGTTGACTTTGAAATGTAAGTACTAAAGCAAAACATGACAACCCAAAATACAGAGGTAGTATTTTGTCTTAAATCTTCGAAGCGTACCTTACAATGGATTTTCTTATAATTTGGCATTATCAGATTATTGATGAGTTTAGCAACTTTTTCCTTTTTCCTTCTACCTAATTTTATGATACTAGCGTTCTTGGTAGGTCTTGAATATTGTAGGTGTACATTAGTTTCATTTGGGGAAAAGAATATTCATTTTATTAATTGTGTTATGAATTGTGCTGTTGTAAAAGCCATTTGTATTGATTGTGTTGGAAGGAGAAATACAATCACTAAACTTGAAACTTTTTGTTTTGTTAGATAGTTACACATCATTTTTATAATGAAAAAGATAAATTACAGTATCTTTCCCTAAAAGAAAAGAAAGCTGCCAAATATTAGAGAATAACCACATTGTTTTCAGACTTATGATACCAACAGTTCAAAAACATCTTTAGAC
Source organism: Moschus berezovskii (assembly GCF_049115385.1). Taxonomy (NCBI): domain Eukaryota; kingdom Metazoa; phylum Chordata; class Mammalia; order Artiodactyla; family Moschidae; genus Moschus; species Moschus berezovskii. The sequence continues at coordinate 20,597,038 of NC_142470.1, forward strand.
CTTTGAGAAATTTTACTTAATGAAAATTAAGCAGAAAAAAATTAATTTTTTGAAGAGTTTCATTTGTATGACTCAAAATTCAAAAGGTACCAAAGAATAAACAAGAATGTCCCTTCCACGCCTGTCTCTCAGTAGTAAAGTCCTCTCTTTGAGGCTATTGCACTGGTTTTGTATGGATTCTTGCAGAGATATTTTATGCATAAATAGACATCTATGTTTCTTCCCTGAATCTTGTTTGAACACTGGTAAACCATACTGTTTCTCAATTTTTTTGAACCTACCAAAGTATCTTGCAGATTGTTCCCTAACAGCCCCAATGAAAGTTTTCCTTATCTTTTTTTTTTTTTTAATGTCTACAGAGTATTATATATGTGTATGTGCTATAAATCACCCAAGCCTTTCTCCGAGTCTAAACAGTTGGGTTATTTCCAATACTTCCCAACCATAAACAACACCAAATACAGAACAATTTCATTCAACCTTCCTTCCATATAGGTGGGAGTAATCTAAACGATAAATAGCTAGCAGTGAACGATGAGGCCAGAGGTGATTTTGATAGATAGTCAAATTACCCTTCAAAGAAGCTGAATCAATTTACCTCCCCTTTAGCAAGAGCTAAGGTGGGAAAATATGACAAATCAATTTTCAGTTGGCCTTTAAGAAGCAGCATTGCTTCCTCTGTCTTAATACATTAGTTCAACAATAGCATCATTATTCTTCAGGATAGTAAGAAACTACATCAAGAGGCTATCAACTGTTAGAACACTAATGTTTCTTTGCAGATGCTGTCAAAGTTTTTTCCAGTCATTTTGACTAAAAGGCTGACATGCTGGTGAGATATACATATGAATTTGGGAACACATCCCAATAATCCAGGTCTGCTATACATTTGTCTGCTATAGGGGCCTCCCTGGTGGCTCAGATGATAAAGAAATCTGCCTTTACAGATCTGCTATGCAGGAGACATGGGTTTGATCCCTGGGTCTAATCCCTGGGTTGGGAAGATTCCCTGGAGGAGGGAGTGTTAACCCACTCCAGCATTCTTGCCTGGAGATTCCATGGTTACATTATTACATTCTTGGAGGAATGAACTCCCAAGAGGAGTCTTTTGGAGAAAAAGAATGTGTGTGCTTAGTTGCTCAGTTGTGTCTGACTCCTTGCAACCCCATGGACTATAGCCTGCCAGGCTCCTCTGTCCATGGGGATTCTCCAGGCAAGAATACTGGAATGGGTATCCCTGCCCTCCTCCAGGGGATCTTCCCAACCCAGGGACTGAACGCAGGTCTCTTGCAGTGCAGGTGGATTCTTTACCATCTGAGCCACCAGGGAAGCCCAGGTTAAATGTGATGGCTATGGTGGTGTTCACATTCTTTGCGTTTATTCAGTCTTACATAATTTTGTTCTGTAAAGGTCATTTGGGATTATGAAGGGGTGTCCTTAAATCTTGTTGCACAATTGGCAGGTGATTTATTTCTATACATATTATCAGACAAAGGATCTTCTCCATCAAACTTTTATATAACTTAATCCTTTCTGGTTATGAAGGGCCAGTGCTACGTTGCTAGTGTGTGCTATGTTGCAGCCAGATTATTAGGGTCCCATGAAAGTTGAACTACTACATTTTATTCCACCTGAATTTTTCTATACAAATTCAATTTAGTTTGTTTGCTGATGTGTTACTGTTAAATGTGTTCGACTCAAACGTTCATCTCGCATACACTATCTCTATGAAATACACCAGTTACACCAAATTTGTTCTGCCCCCCTGATTTCCCCCCCACAAACAACTTTTCCCTTGTTTATCTAATATTTGATACCAGAGGATGAGGTGCTAACCACCCTATTACAAGCAGGGCTACCCTTTGCTGACATGTAATGTCTTGCCTGGAGAATCCCAGGGACGGCGGAGCCTGGTGGGCTTCCGTCTATGGGGTCACACAGAGTCGGACACGACTGACGTGACTTAGCAGCAGCAGCAGCAGTGTCTTGACAATCCGCCAGGTGGAGCACTTTCACCTTAGGGAGTGCAGTGAGTAGGGTCTCTGAATTTGGGGTGGTCTGTGTCCGCCTCAGCAGGCTTCAGCAATATGTGAACCGTGAACTCCCAGATGTTCAAGCAGGTTTTAGAAAAGGCAGAGGCACCAGAGATCAAATTGCCAACATCCGCTGGATCATGGAGAAAGCAAGAGACTTCCAGAAAAACATCTATTTCTGCTTCATTGACTATGCCAAAGCCTTTGACTGTGTGGATCACAATAAACTGTGGAACATTCTGAAAGAGATGCGACTCCCAGACCACCTGACCTGCCTCTTGAGAAACCTGTATGCAGGTCAGGAAGCAACAGTTAGAACTGGACATGGAACAACAGACTGGTTCCAAATAGGAAAAGGAGTGTGTCAAGGCTGTATATTGTCACCTTGCTTATTTAACTTATATGCAGAGTACATCATGAGGAACGCTGGGCTGGAAGAAGCACAAGCTGGAATCAAGATTGCCGGGAGAAATATCAATAACCTCAGATATGCAGATGACACCACCCTTATGGCAGAAAGTGAAGAGGAACTCAAAAGCCTCTTGTTGAAAGTGAAAGAGGAGAGTGAAAAGGTTGGCTTGAAGCTCAACATTAAGAAAACGAAGATCATGGTATCTGGTCTCATCACTTCATGGGAAATAGATGGGGAAACAGTGGAAACAGTGCCAGACTTTATTTTTTTGGGCTCCAAAATCACTGCAGATGCTGATTGCAGCCATGAAATTAAAAGACGCTTGCTCCTTGGAAGGAAAGTTATGACCAACCTTGATAATATATTGAAAAGCAGAGACATTACTTTGCCAACCAAGGTCCGTCTAGTCAAGGCTATGGTTTTTCCCGTGGTCATGTATGGATGTGAGAGTTGGTCTGTGAAGAAAGTTGATCGCCGAAGAATTGATGCTTTTGAACTGTGGTGTTGGAGAAGACTCTTGAGAGTCCGTTGTACCGCCAGGAGATCCAACCAGTCCATTCTAAGGGAGATCAATCCTGGGTGTTCATTGGAAGGACTGATGCTAAAGCTGAAGCTGCAATACTTTGGCCACCTCATGCGACGAGTTGACTCACTGGAAAAGACTCTGATGCTAGGAAAGGTTGGGGGCGGGAGGAGAAGGGGACGACCGAGAATGAGGTGGCTGGATGGCATCACCGACTCTGTGGACATGAGTTTGGGTGAACTCTGGGAGTTGGTGATGGACAGGGAGTCCTGGCGTGCTGTGATTCATGGGGTCGTGGAGAGTTGGACATAGCTGAGCGACTGAACTGAACTGAACTGATGTCCGCCTCACATGCAAGCAAAGTAATGTTCAAAATTCTTCAAGCCAGGCTTCAACAGTATGTGAACCGTGAACTTCCAGATGATCAAGCTGGATTTAGAAAAGGCAGAGGAACCAGAGATCAAATTGCCAACATCTGCTGGGTCATCGAAAAAGCAAGAGAGTTTCAGAAAAACATCTACTTCTGCTTTATTGACTACGCCAAAACCTTTGACTGTGTGGATCACAATAAACTGTGGAAAATTCTGAAAGAGGTGGGAATACCAGACCACCTGACCTGCCTCCTGAGATATCTTTATGCAGCTCAAGAAGCAACAGTTAGAACCACTCATGGAAAAACAGACTGATTCCAAATCGGGAAAGAAGTATGTCAAGGCTGTATATTGTCACCCTGCTTATTTAACTTATATGCAGAATACGTCATACGAAATGCTGGGCTGGATGAAGCACAAGCTGGAATCAAGATTGCTGGGAGAAATATCAATAACCTCAGATATGCAGATGACATCACCCTAATGGCAGAAAGTGAAGAGGAACTAAAGAGCCTGCTGATGAAGGTGAAAGAGGAGAGTGAAAAAGCTGGCTTAAAACTCAACATTCAGAAAACTAAGATCATGGCATAAGGTCCCATCAGTTCAATTCAGTTGCTCAGTTGTATCCGACTCTTTGCGAACCCATGAACTGCAGCACGCTAGGCCTCCCTGTCCATCACCAACTCCCGGAGTTCACTCAAACTCATGTCCATAGAGTCGGTGATGCCATCCAACCATCTCATCCTCTGTCGTCCCCTTCTCCTCCTGCCCTCAATCTTTCCCAGCATCAGGGTCTTTTCAAATGAGTCTGCTCTCCCCATCAGATGGCCAAAGTATTGGAGTTTCAGCTTCAACATCAGTCCCTCCAATGAACACCCAGGACTGATTTCCTTTAGGATGGACCAGTTGGATCTCCTTGCAGTCCAAGGGACTCTCAGGAGTCTTCTCAAACACCACAGTTCAAAAGCATCAATTCTTCTGTCCTCAGCTTTCTTTATAGTCCAACTCTCACATCCATACATGACTACTGGAAAAACCATAGCCTTGACTAGTTGGACCTTTGTTGGCAAAGTAATGTCTCTGCTTTTTAATATGCTGTCTAGGTTGGTCATAACTTTCCTTCCAAGGAGTAAGTGTCTTTTAATTTCATGGCTGCAATCACCGCAGTGATTTTGGAGCCCAGAAAAATAAAGTATGACACTGTTTCCACTGTTTCCCCATCTATTTCCCATGAAGTGATGGGACCGGATGCCATGATCTTAGTTTTCTGAATGTTGAGGTTTAAGCCAGCTTTTTCACTCTCCTCTTTCACTTTCATCAAGAGGCTCTTTAGTTCTTTTTCATTTTCTGCCATAAGGGTGGTGTCAATATCTGAGGTTATTGATGTTTCTCCCGGCAATCTTGATTCCAGCTTGTGCTTCTTCCAGCCCAGTGTTTTTCATGATGTACTCTGCATATACACTAAATAAGCAGGGTGACAATATACAGCCTTGACGTACTCCTTTTCCTATTTGTAACCAGACTGTTGTTCCATGTCTGGTTCTAACTGTTGTTTCCTGATCTTTATACAGGTTTCTCAAGAGGCAGATCAGGTGGTCTGGTATTCCCATCTCTTTCAGAATTTTCCACAGTTTATTGTGATTCACACAGTCAGAGGCTTTGGCGTAGTCAATAAAGCAGATGTTTTTCTGGAACTCTCTTGCTTTTTTGATGATCCAGTGGATGTTGGCAATTTGATCTCTGGTTCCTCTGCCTTTTCTAAAACTAGCTGGAACATCTGGAAGTTCACAGTTCACGTATTACTGAAGCCTGGCTTGGAGAATTTTGTCCCATGCCTTCATGGCAAATAGATGGGGAAACAATGGAAACAGTGACAGACTATTTTCTTGGGGTTCCAAAATCATTGCAGATGGTGACTGCAGCCATGAAATTAAAAGACACTTGCTCCTTGGAAGAAAAGCTATGGCCAACCTAGATAACATATTAAAAAGCAGAGACATTACTTTGCCAACAAAAGTCTGTCTAGTTAAAGCTATGGTTTTTCCAATAGTCATGTATGGATGTGAATGTTGTACTATGAAGAAAGCTGAGCATTGAAGAATTGCTGCTTTTGAACTGTGATGTTGGAAAAGACTCTTGAGAGTCCCTTGGACTGCAAGGAGATTCAACCAGTCAATCCTAAAGGAAATCAATCCTGAATTTTCACTGGAAGGACTAATGCTGAAGCTGAAATTTCAATACTTTGTCCATTTGATGCGAAGAACTGACTCATTGGAAAAGACCCTGCTGCTGGGAAAAATTGAAAGCAGGAGGAGAAGGGGACAGAGGATGAGATGGTTGGATGGCATCACCGACTCCATGGACATGAGTTTGAGCAAGCTCTGGGAGTTGGTGATGGACCGGGAAGCCTGGCGTGCTTCAGTCCGTGGGGCCCCAAAGAACTGGGACACTGAACACCAAGTGTCTCCCAGATGCGACTGGGAGACTGAACAGCAACAATAGTGTCCCTGGTAAAATGGAGGTGGACAGTGTGGAATGCAGTTGGAGTCTGAAGTTTCAGATGAGCAAGTGCCACATCCAGGTCTCAGATGCATCGTTGGTCCAGGTGAAGTTCAGCATCTCTGGTGTGAACCACCTGTAGAAACAAGTCAAATCCTACTGTTAGGGGCTGGGTTGCATTGCCCATTCCTGCCTCCTTGCAAATTCATACACTGAAGTCCTAAACCCCAGCAGTTTAGAATGTGACCTTATTTGGAGAGAAGGTTTTTACTGAGACGATAAAACTAAAATAAAGTCGCTAAGGGGGGCCCTAAGTCAATATGATTGGTGTCCTTATAAGAAAGGACATTTTGGACACTGACATACCTAGAGGGAAGACAGCCATGGGCGTCAAAGATAAAGGCCTGGAACAGATCCTTCTCGCACCACCCTCAGAAAGAACCAACCCTACTGACACCTGGATTTTGGGCTTCTAGCCTCCAGAGCTGTGGACCATATATTTCTGTCATTTAAGCCTCTCAGCTTGTAGTATTTTTGTTATTGCAGCTCAAGCAAACCAATATACCCGCCCCCCTACACACACACACATTTTGGGAGAATTTAAGTGAGCTGAGTTTAAGCATTTAATATGCTAGAAGTATTTGCTCCACATAAAGTGAGAGCTAACAATGTAAACCGAGCTATACTTTACAGATATTTATCAAAAGTGAATGAACTTGATGTACAGAAAGCCATGCAGAAATCCTCTTCATATGGGAACAAGTGGTGAGCTAACAATAAGTGACTCTATATTGCTTGACACACACAAATGGGGGCTGCTAAAGGCTCCAGCCAGCTCTTACTCTGTGGCATTTTAACTGCACTGCTGTGATGGAGGTGAAAAGAGGAAACTGTGCTTAGGCAGGAAATTAAGGAGATGCTGTATATATTTTTATGTGTTATGAGATGGTTGGAGGGCATCACCGACTCAATGGACATGAGTTTGAGTAAACTCCGGGAGTTGGCAATGGACAGGGAGGCCTGGCATGCTGCAGTCCATGGGGTCACAAAGAGTCGGACACGACTGAGCGACTGAACTGAACTGAACTAAGATAAGCAAATATATATATCTATGAAAACCCATGAGAGAATGCATTTGGGTCTGGGTGTAGTTGTGTGAAAATATGTGTATGTTAGAAAGAAAAAGTAGAGAAGAGTTGGATTTGCAAGAAACGGATATGGGAGTAAGGAGAATGTATTGCTAAGGGGAGAGATGTTTGTGTGACAAGTGTGTGTGTAAGAGAGAGAAGAGAGGAAGAGAAATCTTCAGTGTTGGTGGAAAGAAACACATGTGAGAGACGTATGTATGTGAGAAAGAGCCACGTGCATATTTGAAGCGTGTGCACCACGTGCATTTAAGGGAGCAGATATGTTTGTAAGGAACACATGTGTGCAGCACATGCACACACATGTAAAGGGGACATGTGTGTGAGCGTGTGTGTGTGAGAGGGAGAGAAGACTGTGTGCGTGATTCTTTAGGATAATGCTGGTGAAAGAAAAAATATGCCCAGAAGCCATGTCTAATTGCCTTCCTGACCCCATGGCCTCCGCGAACCCTGCCTCCTGAACGAGCTCAGAGATTGACAGTGCCTTTGTAAGTCTGAGGTTGGCCACCACAGTTTTTTAGTTTGGTCCTGTTTTTGTCAACAACATTTTAAACTAGATTGAGTCCCATCATGTAAGAAAATATCTTGAAATTACTGTTTTCAAGTTTTAGTTCAAGTTCAGTAAAGACAAAATAAGTAGCTTTTTCAGGAAGAAAAAGCTAATTATTTGTATTTGTGTGCTTGTCTTTAAATCAGTGAACTAGGAGCAGAGAGATGATTCATCAGGCAGGAAAAAAAATACACAACGAAAAAATAAAACATTCATTGAGCGTCATTTCTTATCTAATTCTTCATTGATAGGAGTCTTTCTATTTCTAGAACTTATTATAGATTTAAAAAATAGGATTCAGTGGTTTCCTCAAAGTCATTGTATCAATCAGCTGAGGCATGGGACATCTTCCTAAGAATTTTTCCTTAGCAGGAATCTCATATTCACTTCGATTCTTCTGGTGAATCAAATCATATTTTTGTCTTTATTAAAAGTGACTTCCTGGGGACTTCCCTGGCAGTCCAGTGGTTGGAAATTTGCCTTCCAGTTCAGGTGGCATGGGTTTGATCTCTGGTAATGGAGCTGGCCTCCCACATGTCTCATGGCCACAAAACCAGAAAACAAACAACAGAGACAATATTGTAACTAATTCAGTGGGGACTTTAAAAATGGTCCACATCCAAAAAAATCTTTAAAACTGACTTTCTTTTTAATGTTGGTTTTCAAAGAAAGGAATGCATTTTTTGAATGACTTTCACATAATGGTGGTTAAGCAGACAAACTATGGCACATGGGCCAAAATCTGTTTTGCTATCTAGCTGGTTCCAGATAGGAAAAGGAGTACGTCAAGGCTGTATATTGTCACCCTGCTTATTTAACTTATATGCAGAGTACATCATGAGAAACGCTGGGCTGGAAGAAGCACAAGCTGGAATCAAGATTGTCGGGAGAAATATCAATAACCTCAGATATGCAGATGACACCACCCTGATGGCAGAAAGTGAAGAGGAACTAAAAAGCCTCTTGATGAAAGTGAAAGAGGAGAGTGAAAAGGTTGACTTGAAGCTCAACATTCAGAAAACAAAGATCGTGGCATCTGGTCCCATCACTTCATGGGAAATAGATGGGGAAACAGTGGAAACAGTGTCAGACTTTATATTTTTGGGCTCCAAAATCACTGCAGATGCTGATTGCAGCCATGAAATTAAAAGACGCTTACTCCTTGGAAGGAAAGTTATGTCCAACCTAGACAGCATATTAAAAAGCAGAGACATTACTTTGCCAACAAAGGTCCGTCTAGTCAAGGCTATGGTTTTCCCAGTGGTCATGTATGGATGTGAGAGTTGGACCGTGAAGAAGGCTGAGTGCTGAAGAATTGATGCTTTTGAACTGTGGTGTTGGAGAAGACTCTTGAGAGTCCCTTGGACTGCAAGGAGATCCAACCAGTCCATTTTAAAGGAGATCAGTCCTGGGTATTCATTGGAAGAACTGATGCTGAAGCTGAAACTCCAATACTTTGGCCACCTCATGTGACGAGTTGACTCACTGGAAAAGACTGATACTGGGAGGGATTGGGGGCAGGAGGAGAAGGGGACGACAGAGAATGAGATGGCTGGATGGCATCACCGACTCTATGGACATGAGTTTGAGTGAACTCTGGGAGTTGGTGATGGACAGGGAGGCCTGGCGTGCTGTGATTCATGGGGTCGCAGAGTCAGACACGACTCAGCGACTGAACTGAATCGAACCCTTCAATAAAAGGTTTCCTGACCTTGTTCTGTAGAATTTTATTTGCTTGATAAAATTTAAGCTGTCAAAATGCAAGGGAAAAAAAGTAAGTGTAGTGATGATTCGTTTAGCAATTGTACTAAGTAATCTGCACCATAGAATCAGCATATTAGTTAGGATTAACACAGTTATTCTACACATGTTTTTACTGCAGTGGTTGAAAAGCAGTGCATTCCCTAGAAACACAAATGCAGTTGAGAATGTCCATTGCAGTCTTATTTCTTTTCATTTCTTGCTTTTGTGTGTGTGTGTGTGTGTGTGGTCATGTGGTATGTGGCATCTTAGTTTCTCAACCAGGGATTGAACCTGTGGCACCCTGCAATAGAAGCATGGAGTCTTAACCACTGTGCCAGGGAAGTCCCACAGCAATCTTATTTTTAATCTTGAAAAACTGATCAACTCAAACATCGATCAACAGAAAAATGTCTATACAAGCCAAGCCGTTCATGCAATGGAACACTATCCAGTACTTAAAATGAATAGCCTAGGGTCATATGTATGACAGGCTTCCCAGTTGGTGCAGGGGTCAAGAATCTGCCTGTCAAGTAGAAGGTGTGGGTTTGATCCTTGGGTGGGGAAAAATCCCCTGGAGGAGGACATAGCAACCCACTCCAGTATTCCTGCCTGGGAAATCCCATGGACAGAAGCACCTGGTGGGCTACAGTGCACAGGGCTGCAAAGAGTTGGATACAACTTAGTGACTGAACAACAACAACATTTGTATGATGAGATGACTCTTAAGCATAACATTGAGTGAAATGGCATAAAACAAACCGACTGGGTTACATAACGAAATGCAGAACATAACACAGAGAAAGCTGTAAAACTGGTAAACATGTTCTATTTGAATATGTGGATATGTAGTAGTAACTTGAACACATGCATATGTAGTAATGGTATGAAAACATTGCTGAGATGTTTTAAAGGGGTGCTGGGGGTGTTAATTTGGCAGAGAACCGGGATCAGGGAGGGCTGTCCAGGGGCTTTAACTGCATTGTGATATTTATTTCTTAGGAGAAAATCTGAATTAAGTATGGCAAGAGGTTAGGATTAGCTGGTTCTTGGGCACACACAGAGCGGCTGACGAACTTACTCTCTCTAATGTGCCTCTGAAATATTTTATGATAAGAAAAGTGATGGTACCGCCAACCAGAGGATGGGAAATCTACAGAGATTAAGGCAGTATTTTTACCCTGAGCCTGCTGAGTGCTGGCACTGGCTGGGGGCCGGACCCTCATTCCTCATGTAATGATTCAGCTCAGTGAACTGTGACTATCTTCCCCATCCTCAAGGACAGTGTCAGACTGGCCCAAGGCCACCGTGCGAGTCGTGGGGGTGAGTGCCCCAGAGGTTTCAGGGCTGGTCTTTGACTCTACCTCTGTGCCAGGCACGCAGGTTCCTGAAATCACAGGGGCCCCTCTTTTGGCTTATAAAGATAAAAGAAATCTGGAGTTTTACTCCTGTCCTGTGCTCATCCCTCGGGCTACATCAGCACCAGCCTCCCCTGAGAGGTCTGCAAAGATTTCTTGGAGGTTCCTGGGTTCCTTCCTTCCTTTCATTCATTCTACCCGACCCTGGGGCCAGGGGAGGTTCCACCCGCAAGTGCCTGGCATTTCAGAAGCTTTCTCTTCTGCTGGCCTCAGACAGGCTCCCTGGTGGGCCGCTGGCAGTTGGGGACCCTAGTCCCCCATGCCCTGCTTTGAGCCGTTGGCAGACAGAAGGGTGCGGGGAGCCGGGACCGTGGGCGCCCGACCGACGTGGCCCTCCGCCAGGCTCAGTCCGGGGGCCCGGGGTCCTAGGTGCGGAGCCTTTGGGAAGCCTGGGCTCCGCTCCTGCCGCCTCCCAGACTTGCCTGGCCGCCTCGCCACTGGGCGCCTGGGTCCCAAGCGACAAAACAACCTGTGTTCTCCCACGGTTCTCCCAACGTCTGTCCTAACTCTCGCCCCTACTCAGCCTCCGGGGGCCGGAGGGGCTCCCAGTGTGGCCCCGCGGGAAGGTGGGCGGTGTGCTGGGGGCGGAACGGGGAAGCTGCCGGAGGACTCCCCGGGGGAGATCGGAGAAGAAAGCCGGCGGCGCCCCTCGTCCGCTGCCGGGCCCGGCAGGTGGGGAGGTCGGACTTCGGCGAGGAGGGCGCAGGGCAGGGCGAGGGGACCCGGCCCGGGCAGGGGGCGCCGCGTTCTCGGCGGGGCGAGGACCCGGATCGGCGGGCGGGCGCCGAGCTTGGCTCCGGCCCTCGAACCTCCTCCCCTCGCCCGACGCCTCCCCGCTCTGTCCCCCGCGCCGCCCTCGCCACTAACCGTCCCCAGCGTGGTCCCGGGGGCGGCCGAGCCCACCGCCGGCCCTCCTCCGCGGTAGGCCAGAAGACCTGGAGAAGCGGACTCCGGGGGCGGCGGGGGGTCAGGGGTCAGTCCCGGGCGCTGGCCCTGCTCCGCAGATCCGGGCTTTGCCGCGCGCCCCCTGGCCGGCCGAGCCCGGGAGCTGGGGAGTGAGCGCGCGGGCGGCTGGGCCGGCCCTCCGACGGCGGCGGGCGCACCGGAGCGGGGCCGCGGCGGCGCGAGGACAAAGGGCCGCGGTAAGAGCTGCCGCGCGCCGGCCCCGGGGCGAGCGAGGGGACCGCTCGCCGCCCAGCGCCCCGGGGAAGTGCCAGCGAGGGTACGAGCGGGTGGACCCGGGCACTTTCCCTGCCCCGATCGCCGGGAGGCTGCGGAAATGTCGGGGTTCAACCCCGAGGGCGCGTGGGGATGTGGGTGCGTGCGTGCGTGTGAGTGTGTGTGAGAGAGAGGGATCGGCCAGGGTTAGAGTTGGATGGACTTGGAGCGCGCGCTCAGCGCGCGCACAGGGTCCCCGCTCGGTAGGTGAGAGCTGATAAAAATGACACTGATGGTGGTGGTCACTATTTTGAGGGTGTGCACGCGTGCATGCATGCGTGTCCACGCCTCTGTGTTTGGAGAAGCTGGAGCCGGAGGTGGCGGCTCTAACTTCCCAGCACTTGGGACGCGGCAGAAAATGGGGTTTCTTTCCAAAACCGCCCTGGGACCTTCCTGGAGGGGCTCCGACCCTTGGTAAGGCTGGTTCAGAAGAGGCGAGCGCTTAGTCGCTGGATCCCAGTTTGGGGTTTTGGGAACAAAGGCTGCTTCCCTGAAGTCCAAGAAGGTGTGTGTGTGTGTGTGTGTGTGTGTGTGTGTGGCCTCCAGGGCGCCACGCGGGGTGGACGCGATGGTCATTCATGGAGAAGGATGTTGGGCCATTTTGCTGTCAAAGCCTCTTTTGATCACTGGTCTTGAAGACCAGCAAAAAAGAGGAACTACTTAATTTGTGTACTGAAGCTTTGTTTAATAAACTTTGCTTATAGAGGTAAGTGTTACTCAGGACTTGGAAGATTTCTTTAGTATCTCTTTTAAACCATGTGCAAATTTGATTTGTTAAAAACTTTTATTCCTAGTGAGAGCATTTTAACACTGCTATGTTAGATCTGAGGGAAGGGTAGAGGTCTGGGAGGGTTCTGACCTTCATCTGACATAAACCAGTTGTTTTAATGTCACCTGGTTTGCAGCATTTTGTAGGAAAACGTTATTGGAAGTTTTAAAGGCCAGTTAGACTCCTACCCCTGACCTAGAATGTCTTAAATCTCTGGGCAGATTTGGAGAATTCCTTATATCCAATCTGTTGTTTCTAGAGCACTGTTTTGGGTTTGCTCAGAGAAGTTTGTTTCTAGGAAACAAAAACCAAATTAAAAATGTTAGACAATTAAATGAAACACAGGTGAGGAGTTGTTTCCAGGAGACTTTTCATACCAAAATCTGGTTGATTTAAAGTTTGCATTTGTAGTCTGTGACATTTTCCATCCCCCACAGCAGTGGATAAGGTGGGCTGCTGTTCATTCTGGAACAAGTTTTTTTGTTTTTTTAATGGAAGTGTAGTTGATGTACAATATTATGTAAGTTTCAGGTGTACAATATAGTGATTCATAGTTTTAAAGGTTATCCTCCATTTACAGTCATTATAAAGTATTGGGTATATTACCTGTGTTGCACAGTATATCCTTGTGGCTTTTTTGGTACCTAAGAGTTTGTACGTCTTCATCCCCTACTCTTCACCCATCCCTCATCACTCCCCACTGGTAACCACTAGTTTGTTCTCAGTATCTGTGAAGCTGCTTCTTGTTTGCTATATTCACTAGTTTGTTGTAGTTTTTAGAGTTCACATATAAGTGATGTCATGCAGTATTTGTCTTTGACTTATTTCAGTAGAGTAATACCCTCCACGTCCTTCCATGTCACTGCCAATGGCAATATCCCATTCTTTTTATGGCTGAGTAATACTCTACATCTTCTGTATCTGTTCATCTATTGACAGACACTTCGGTTGCTTCCATGTCTTGGCTTTTGTAAATAATGCTGCTATGAACATTGGGTACGTGTAGTTTTTAGAATTAGTGTTTTTGGGAAGAAGTGTTCTTTAAAGGGTAAGAAGTAAGTTGAGGTTGAAATTGAAATTCCATTCTAGCCTTTTTTGTTATTGCTTAACAAATGGCTTGTCTGTGGTTTAAGATGTTTTTAGCTAATGAAAAGAGCCACTTGCACCACTGCCTGTAATCTTTTACTGGGTGGGTAATTTGAAGCTACACTTTAATATCTGTATTTTTGCCTTGTCATTTTTAATAGGAGAGTTTATAACCTAGAGTCTGTCTAAAGATTTCTGTGCTTAGTGTGAAGTTGATTACTCGTTCATTTAGTAAGCAATTGGCTGAACTTTTATGGTATTACAGATGTTCAGTGTACTGCTACCATTTTAATTGACATTAGAAACCCCCATTTTAAGAAAATTGTGTCTAGTTTGTGGATTCAAAATTTGAATTAGTTGGCAATTCCAGAATGTTCACAGGCAATCTCAAAGTAGAGCTGATTAGTGGTGAAAATATTCAGAATGAAAAGAAGACAGACTATAATTTAAAGAGAGGCAGGCTCCCCACACCCTGCTCCATGCCCAAGCATAGTCCTCACTATTGAATGGGACCAGGATATTTAAACAAAGAATGTGGTATGGATGCTTCATGTTTTAAGTGGGGAAAGGGAGCTTGCTTTTAATAACCCACATTTCCCTGTCGTAGCATGCTTTAGTGGTTCTGTTCTGTTTCCCCTCAGAAGCCTCCAGGGCTTTTGTGGGGGTAACTGACTGTTAGGGCTGGCTGAGGGTAGCACGTAGAACCCTGGCCTGGCCATTCCAGAGGGTCCATGGACTTCGAAACCCTTCAAAAGATTGCAGTTAATCTTTGCAGTTTGTACACTGCTTAATGGGCACACTTGTCTTTTAGGTTCAGTTTCTGAGTATACAGCTAAATTATAGTACTTTAGCTAATCGCCCTTTACAAAAACAGTACAATGAGGAAGACTACTGTAGGAATTATATTTGTGACATAAAATTGAAAAACCTGCAGAAGAGTTAAAAAAAAGAAGAAAGTCGGAAATCTAAGATCCAGATATAATTACTGCTAATTCTTTGGTGTGTTTTTTCTGGTCTTAAAATTAAGTTCTGTATGCTTCTGATCATATGTATATATATGTATATATTATGTATATACATAATTATGTATATATATTTATCCACTTAAGAGAATACAAAATTGTAATTTAAAATAACATCAATGAAATAATAAGTGTAATTCATGCCATTTTGTCATTATTATGAATATGGCTTCCCTGGTGGCTCAGTTGGTAAAGTGTCTGTCCACAATGCAGGAGACCTGGGTTCAGTCCCTGGAGAAGGAAATGGCAACCCACTCCAATACTCTTGCCTGGAGAACGCCATGGACAGAGGATCCTGGTGGCTATAGTCCATGGGGTCACAAAGAGTTGGACACGACTGAGTGACTAACACTTTCACTTTTCATTATGAATATACTTATTAGTTCATTGATATTGTCATTTTAAATAACAATTTTGTATTCTTTTGTGTGGATAAATTGTATATTATCTAGCAGACTCTTGGGCTTTTCCTTTTATTTGTGCTTTTGATTTTCTTTCCATCTTGATAAAACATAATTGATTGATGGTAGTATATATTTCTGAAACTTGACTGCCTCTGTGTGTGTGTGTGTGTGTGTGTGTGCGTGCGTGTGCTGTGCACATGCTCTGTTGGGTCCTTAGAAAATGGCAAAAAGTTTAACTTCAGTGATATATATTGGGAAAGGATGCAGTTTTGCCTTAGTCTTCTCAATCTCTTATTTCCTCTTAATTATCTTTTATGCCATTTATTTGTCTTCGTAACACAATAATTTGCATTTTCTTTATCCCACCAAATTATGGACTTGAAGATAGCAATTTGTGTCTTCATTTTGTTTGACTCCCTCTAGTGGTCAGCCAAGGCCTGGCATGTCACAGATGTTCAAAATAATCTTTTGCAGGGAGTATATTTCAGGGCCTTTGTGGGAATCCAAGTCCTCATAAAGATGTGCAATGACAAATCTTGATCCAATTGACTCCTGTTACCTTTTTATTGTGGAAAAACTTCAAATGTCTACAAAAGTAGAAAGGCTGTCTAATGAACTTCTGTGTGATCTCACCCAGTTCTACAATTGCGAACACTTTGTCAATTTTGTTTTTTCGGTCTCCTCCCTCCCTACACTGCAACCCTCCTGAATTACCTTGAAGTAAATCCAAGACATTACAGCATTTCATACCTCAGTTCTCAAATTGTAGTTGCTGGACCAGCAGCTTTGGCATACCCAGAGAATGTGTACAAAATGCAGATTCTCAGGCTCCACACTCAGCACTACTCAGAAGCTCTGGGAAGGGGGAGATTGGCCAGAAATCTGAGGTTTAGCAAGCCTTCTAAGTGATTCTGATGAACAGCCATGCTTGAGAACCACAGATCTATGAAGGTAGCCAAGAGATCTATTATATAAACTCTAAAAACCAGAAACACTGCCCCCCACCCCACGCACACACAGAAACAAAAACCTGCTGGAAATTGTGCATTTACCCATTACTGAGTTTGAGAACTCAGTCCTATGTCAGTTTCTCCCCTTTGTGCAGAGTGATCTTAACCGTGGGGTGACTGTGAGATCTTTTGTTGATCAGGAACTCTGATTGATAGTTATAGTTCTTGACTCAAAAAGATTTGGAAAGGAAATTATCAGATAAAATCTTCCTGAATTGAGGTATATGTAGGCAATTTTCACTTCAAAAAATAAGAAAAGGTTGAAAACCACTTCGGGGGACACACCAGATTTGCAGTTCTGTATTCCTTTATTTGATGTCTTATCTCCCCCGTGGCACATGGTAACTGCTGTGAAGGAGCAAGTCTGCCTTGTTCACCGTCCTGTTCCAGCACCCAGCACCCAGCACCCAGCACAATGGCTGGCCCACAGTATGTGCTCAGTAAATATTTGAGGAATGAATGAGCTTTGTTCTTTAGGGAACTTACAGAACTCTGCACAGAGCCAAGCCTAATACTGGTAGAAACAATTGGAGAACTATTAAGGGTTCTATTTTGAGGTCTTGACTACAGTGTAGGAGGAGAATTTGAGCCAAAAGGTCAGTTAGTTTCGAATCTGTCAAGTGAAAGTATTTATTATGTTCTTAGCAATGTCTTCTGGAGAGATGTATGGAGGGCCACACAAGAGAAGAGTAAAACAAGGGGCTCATGCGTATAAGAGTATGTCATTGGTTGCTAACTACATTGCATTCCAGTGCTTTCAGGCACAAGAATTAGCTGAATAATATTAAATAATAATCGTTATAGCCACTACAATCTTTGGGCATCTACCAGTGAAAAAGTACTTTAAGGAAATTACCTAAATATCTGTTCCTTGATATGAACTAATTGGTACATTTTGAAATTTTGTATTTTAATAAAATAAATTAAAAACTCATTGATGTCTTCATTTGTAAAAATGAAAAACAAGGTTAGAAAGTTGTTTCCAAAATTTTTAAATATGTTGGCATTGGTGGTCTGTAAAGGCAACAGGTGTTTCAGCAACAAAATCCCATCAGTTATTTAACACATAGGTTTTCCTGGTGGCTCAGTGGTAAAGAACCCACCTGCCAGTGCAGGAAACATGAGTTTGATCCCTGGCTTGGGAAGATCTCCTAGAGAAGGAAATGGCAACCCACTCCAGTATTCTTGCCTGGGAAATCCCATGGACAGAGGAGCCTGGTGGGCTACAGTCCATGGGGTCACAAAAGAGTAGGAGATGACTTAGCAAATAAATGACAACAACATTTAATATATAAATATTTATCGAGTTGATATTTTGTGCCAAGTACTGGTCTAAGTGCTGAAGATACAGTAGTGAACAAAAGAGGCGATTCCTGCCCTGTTGGAACTTACATTTTAGCAGTAA
This sequence comes from Moschus berezovskii, assembly GCF_049115385.1. Lineage (NCBI taxonomy): Eukaryota > Metazoa > Chordata > Mammalia > Artiodactyla > Moschidae > Moschus > Moschus berezovskii. Next base: position 20,614,643 of record NC_142470.1, read on the forward strand.
GACTGGCAGTGAACCTCTGTGCTGTGATTTTCATTTTCATAGAAAATATGGTAAAGATGCTGTTATCTAAGATCACAAGGTGGCCACATATAAGCTATAACATGTTGCAATCCATGGAGTCTAGGCAGAGAGGTGTGGTCATTCTACCAGCCTTTGAGTTGTGGGGTGCCCATTCTTTCTTCATGATGCCTTTGCTGCTGTATGTGACACATGCATTGGGGGTGGTGGGTGCCAGGGTCAATGCATTACCAAGGCTTAAAGTACTTATGATTTTTAAAGTAAGAGATACATCATAGTAAAGATTCAATATTTCCTTCTTGCACTGCCCTTTAATAGCTTGGACTGTCATTAACAAAATACCATAAACTGAGTAGCTTAAACAACAGAAATTTATTTCTCACAATGCTGGTGGCTAGAAATTCAAGATCTAAATTCTGCTTGATTTGGTTTCTGGTGAAAGCTTTCTTCCTGTCTTGCAGGTGGCCAACTTCTTGCTGTGTTCTCACATGGTTATTTCTCCCCTCCTCTTTGAGGGTGGAGAGAGCATTCTCTGCTGTCTTTTCTAATAAGGACACTAACCATATTGATCAGGGCCCCACCCTTATGACCTCACTTCACCTTAGTTACCTCCTTTTAGGCTCTTCCTTCAAATTCAGCCACACTGAGAGGCAGGGCTTTCATATATGAATTTTAGGGGGACACAAGTCTTCGGTCTAGGTCACATTCCAAAGATTGCCCCCTCAGGTGAGCAGGCTCAGTTTTGGAATCTGCAGCTTTGGGATTGGTTTGCAATTGCACACAGGATCTCCCAGCACTGGTTTGGAGGGCTTAGAGGAGGAGTGGGACATTTATTCTGTAGCAGGTGGGGCGGGAACACATAGAGGTGACTCTATTGTTGTCAGTGATTTTTTTTGTGCCTGGCACAGAATGTGTATACCTGTGTGCAGCCCAGGGCACAGTACTTACCTGTAGATGTTTGTCGGTTGTTGGTAGGTAGTTTTGGACAGGAAACAGCACACAAAAATTGCTAAGTCCTTCAGAAAGCAAGCACTCCTGGATTGGAACCATCTGATTAATTCCCTGCCACACTAATAAGATTTCCCACCTTTATTCATACATTTCTTAAAGGCAGTGGTTTATTTTAATGTTGAACAAACAGACCATCCTTTACAAAGGGTTCTGATTCATGGTCTCTGCTTCTGGCCTGAGAAACAATTTTGTGCCTCTACTTCCCACTTGACATTCTTGTCTTCTGTTAGACTTGAATGTGACTCAGTTTAGGAGTAACGTATCAGGAGACCCATCTGGGCCTTCAATTTACTAGGACTTTTTTGCTCTGTCAAATCTATCGTTTCTATGTTTTAGATTGAGACGCTACTACAAAACTGGTCAGTTGCAAAAGCGGGACCAGATCCTCATACTGTATCTCCTAGGTGGTGAGGGGTGATCTGTGTGTGTTTCTGTGCATTTCTCTTCACCCACATTCACTCTGAAAGTGATTCTGCAGATGGCCATCCTGTTGCATTTCTTTTGCAGTTTTGACACCCAAAGGTGATCCTGTGTGTCAGGGATTAGAAACAAGAAAATGGAAGCCCAAAGAGTGACCCTGGGAACTGGTTCGAGTCGCTAATTCTGGCACATCTCGTAAAATTTAAAGCTTAAATACCTTTTAGTTACTCAAAGACATTCAGATAACAGAAACAGGGTCCAGCAAAGTTAGTAGCCCTCATTCTGCGCTCCGTTGAGTTTGGTTGTATTACCACATTGTACGAGTTTCACAAGAGTTTTATGTGGCTCTTCTGGCCAGGTTCTGGGTTGGGCTAATAGGGCCCATGAGGTGTAGTGTTGTCATTCTCATTTTATATGTGGGAAACCCAAGTCCAGAAACTTGGTTCAGGAACTTGGTCCAGATCATATAGAGATAAGATGCTGTGCCAAGGTTTGATCCACATCTGTCTGACCACAAAGCTATACAACTGTGAAGCCAGATCTTAGCACCAAAAGAAGAGAAATGTTTTGTTCATTCTGTCATCTGTTTCATTTCTACTTGGACTTTTCATTTGTCTATCATTCAGTCCCCCTTTCTTGGCTCCAGGGCTGGTCAGAGGAGCAGCCATATTTCAGGATAAACTTTCTGCCTTTTTCCTTTCTAGCATCTCCCTTGTTTCTTTCTGAGAACTTGCATTTTTTCATAGGCTTTTGTGGGGATCCAAAAAAACTCTTTATTTGGCCTTTTCTTTTACTAAGATTTTTGTTGGTTTTGTCTAGAGAATTAGGCATTATGATTTCTGTAGCTTCCATAAACCATAATGGAAAAGAAATGAAAAAGAATGTATATACGTATAACTGAGTCACCTTGCTATACAATAGAAATTAACACTGTTAATTAAATATACTTGAATAAAATAAATGTAAAAAGATAATTCGGAGAAGGCAATGGCAAGCCACTCCAGTACTCTTGCTTAGAAAATCCCATGGATGGAGGAGCCTGGTAGGCTGCAGTCCGTGGGGTCGCTAAGGGTCGGACATGACTGAGCGACTTCACTTTCACTTTTCACTTTCACACATTGGAGAAGGAAATGGCAACCCACTCCAGTGTTCTTGCCTGGAGAATCCCAGGGACGGGGGAGCCTGGTGGGCTTCCGTCTATGGGGTCACACAGAGTCGGACACGACTGAAGTGACTTAGCAGCAGTAGCAGCAAAAAGATAATTCATTCCTTTTTATTAGTGAGTTGTACTCCAAACTCTGGACATACCACAGTGTAACCATTAACCTGTTAAAGGATATCCAAATTGTTTCTGGTTTGGGGCTATTATGAGTAAAGCTGGTATTGACATTTGTGCACAAGGTTTTGTGTAAGCATAAATTTTAATTTCTGTGGGACAAATATGCAAGAGTGCAATGACTAGTTCTTATGCTAGTTACCGGTTTAATTTTATAAGAAACTGCACAACAGTTTTCTAGAATAGCTATACAATTTCCCACCAGCAATGTGTAAATATCCAGTTTCTCTGTACCCTTGGCAACACTTGGTATTGTCACTTTATTTTATACATCTGATGGTAGTGTAGTGATATCTTATTATGGGTTTAATTTGTATTTTCCTATTGGCTAATGATGCTGAACATGTTTTCATGACTTACATTCTTTCTATTTATTCTCTTTGGTAAAATGTCTTTTTATGTCTATTGCCCATTTCCTAACTGGATTTTTAAAACTTTTCAGTTAGGGAGTTAAAATGTGACAGGTGCTAGTCTTCTGTTGGATATGTGGTTTGCAAATACTTTCTTCTATTCTATAGCTTATCTTTTAATTTTCTCAACAGGAACTTTTGCAGAACAAAGCTTTTAAATTTTGATGAAGTCCAGTGTATCAACTTACCATTTTGAGGATTGTGCTTTTAGTTTCAAATATAAAAACTTTTTGCCTAGACCTGGATCATGAATTTTAAACTGTTTTCTTGCTTTTTTCCCCCTATAAGTTTTATAGTTTTGTTTTATGTGTAAGTCTGTGATCCAATCTGAGCTGACTTTGGTATAGAAGTTATAGTTTAGGTTAAGATTCACTTCTTTGCCTCTGATATCTAATTATTCCAGCTCGTTGAAAAGGCTGTCTTCCATTGAATTGCTTTTGCATTAATTTCTTTTCAGAATTGGTGCTTTTTATTATCAAGGCAAATATATTGGGCCACGTAAGTGCCTACGGTTTGTACAATAAATTTGGGATGCTCCTGCCGCTAATTACAGTCAGGAGCTCCATAAGAAGGGTGCAGCTTAGGGACCCTGGAAGTCAGGACTTGATGGCAGTTGCAGGGAATAAGAGTCAGGCCGGGGAACTCTGGGTGGGAGACCGAGTTCCTCTGAAGCTTTGTTGCTGCTGTGCAGCTGGGCAGCTTCCTCTTCCAGGCAGGGGTGGTGACACTGGGTGTTCTGGGTCAGGCTGGGGCAGGCTGACCTGCGGGTGGAGTTGACCTTCTGGAAGGCTTGGGCATGACCGGGTTAGGTTCCCACTTCGTCTCTTCCGTCACCCGCAGCCCTGCCTGAGCTCCGGCGATCTCAGCTGTCCGCTCCTGTGAGGTCTCCCCCACCCAATCCCCGTGATGTGTGACTTCCAGCAGCTGTTTCAAAACTCGTGTCCAGAACACGCAGAACTCCAGAGCAATCTTGTGTGGGCTTAAATGGAAAAAAAACTGTGATTATTTTTAAATGTTTTCATAGTACACACGTCTTCATTGGAGAAAGAGTAGAAAGCACAGTTCAACAAAATGTATCTGTAATCTCCATACCCTGAGGTATGTAAACCCCAAATTCTTAATTTTGGAAGAAAGTTTTTTGTTTTTATTTTTGCTTGTTTCTTTCACTAGCTGGACCGTGAAGACACAAAGCTGGTTTGGAAAAATAAAAAAATAAAAAAAAAGGAAAGGAAAAAAGAAAGTGTCTTCTCTTGGGTTGAATGTGGAGAGAGGTTCTGACACTGCAGGTCACACTGCCGATGAGGCCCATGTGTGGGGGAGCAGAGGTCAGCCCTGGGAAACACAGCCACTCCGAAGGGTGGGAGACCCCGAGTCCGGTGGGGCCAGTGCTGCCAGAGCATTCTTTTGTTTCCTCTGCTCAGCTGTCCAGGATTCTGGCTGAGGACATCAAAGACGTGGCTAAACAGTGTTATCTGGCCCTGTCATCTGCCCTGACTCTGGAAGGGGCCTTCCCACAGGGAGTCCTGCAGAACAGAGCCCGTGGCTTCTATCCCACCATTAATTCCAGGCAAGAGCGGATCAATAGTATTTGCATTAGCCATGTACACACCTCACCACTCTGTTTTGTTCTGAGAAAAATTTATTTATTTACTTACCCGATTAAAAGATTATACATTTTATTCACATTTCAAATGTTACTGGTGTTAATTGCTGGAAACTTATTAAACAAACATACAAAACCTAAAAACAATAGTTCCTCTACCTAGACACAGACATTATTCATGTTTTGGAAAGTTCTTCTTGTCTTTTTCATGTTTATATACAATAGGAATTTAATAAAAGATGCCATCATCCTGTGACTACAATTTCCCTGTAAGTGTGGTTAGGGTTTGTCAACCATGTCATTGCTGTAAACATTCAACTGCACAAAATTTGTATCTGCAGAGTATTTGATTACATATCACTCTTACATAATTTCTTTACACTTCAGAACTGTTGCTTAAAAAAAAAAATCAAGTTGGGATTGTTGCCTTTTCGGCTTAGCAAACAGTTCTTATTGTAGAAACTAAAATGTTGTGTATAAAATTACTGCTTTTGCTCATGGGAACTTCCTAAGTAGATTGTTCCTTTGTTAGTTAAAATGGTTCTGGCAGCTTGAAATAAGGGAACCTCTGAGACTGACTCAGTTTTGCTGAGCAAATAATGGGTCCTCGACGTCTTTACAGCAGGGAATGGATCCTGGTCAGACTTCTGAGCATGTGGGCACCTCTGTCGGGGAAGGCTGATGAGCGGCCAGTAGGTGGGTCGCCAACCTATTTTTCTAGGTCAACTTTTGGCTAAGAAACACTTGAGAGAAAGGGTAGAGAGTCCTGGAAAGCTATTTTGATTTCAGTTTTAGCCTGAGATGTAAGAAATGTTAACAGATCACGAGAAACCATTTTACTCCACGTTATCATCTGTGATGTGACTTGGCCGTGATGCAGGGCTCAGATGTGCGGTCCCGTGTTGAGTCACGCGCTGTGCCAGACTCTGTCTTTGTCCTGATCACCCTGCTTGTCATGCCTATTTGCCTGCGCCTTCCCTGCAAGGATTGACCAGTTTTTGAAGGCAGGAACCCAGGCTCTATCACTCGGGCACCCGCGGGATCCCGGTGGAGTGCTGCAGCCTCCTGGCCAATGAACGTGTTCAGCCCCATTAATTCAGTGGTGTGCCCTAAGACTTTGCAGTAGTTTATTCACTTCGGTCCTAAGCTCTTTTGAGTAAATTGCCGTCGTAGTTGGGATATGAGAGGCAAGAGTGTGTGACTGAGAGGGGGAAATCTTATTTCCATAAGGGGATTCGTTCCAGAATGGGATGTGAAGAAGTTGCTGTAACCCAGTTCATTACTAAGGGAAGGTGCTTTTCGATGCTATATTATACTGTACTTTTACTAGAGGAAAAGATCATTTTGAGTTGTGTCCAACCACAAACACCTGTGAAGTACCTGCTTCCTGTCAGGTGTACTTTATCTTGTTTTCAGGAATCAAACTGTTAGGGTTCCCTTTTTATTTATGTTTGGGCAGAACTGATTTAAAAAAAAAAATTAGAGCCTGATTTTCCTCTCAATTTTATAGAACCAGGACAGCTTGGCGCCTTGCTCAGTTCATCTGTATGTTGCTTTATTAGTTTATCTGAATAAAGGCAATGATGACAAATAGGATGAAAATATTTACTGGCCACAAGCATTTTATCAGGTTCTTCATCTGGGCCTCCATCTACATGATGCACCATTTCTCTGTAGCACTATGTATAATGAAGGCTCAGAGGGGGTTGAAGGAATGTAAAACTGGCTGCTTTTAATGAGCCCACAGAGGTTAAGTTTTACTGTCTCCATTTCACAGTTCAGGAACAGAGGTTGAGAAAGCTTCACGGACAGGGTCATGCTGCTGGAAAGGGTCAATTGGGATTCAAGCTGAAGTCTATGCAACCTCAGGCTGTCAACACAGGGTTGTGCCACTGGGTTGTCCAGCTTCCAGGGTGGGGTGCGGGCTTCACAGACAGAGCTGGAAAAGGAGGGGCAGCAGCACTGACTGACACGAGAGATCTCCAGAGGATGAAGAGAACACGTAGTTGTGAGGGTCTCATCTCAGCCCCCGGCTTCGATAGAGGTTTCATGCATGCCTTAGGTCAGAGATGACCTCCCCAGCTTAGACACTCTGGTGGTTTTAACGTTTTTGTTGTTAGGTCGCTAAGCTGTGTCTGACTCTTTGCAACTCCATGGACTGCAGCACACCAGGCTTCCCTGTCCTCCACTACCTCCTGGAGCTAGCTCAAACTCACGTCCTTTGAATCAGTGATGCCATCCAACCATCTCATCCTCTGTTGCCCGCTTCTCCTCCTGCCCTCAATCTTTCCCAGCATCAGGGTCTTTTCCAATGAGTCAGCTTTTTGCATCAGGTGGCCAAAGTATTGGAGCTTCAGCATCAGTCCTTCCAGTGAATATTCAGGACTGATTTCCTTTAGGATTGACTAGAAGATATCATTTACTCTTTTACTGGTTTCCTCAGAAATTCTCTGAGGAACTTCTGTGGGGAAAAAGAATAAAAAGGGTCTGCTTCCTAACCCCAGTAATTCCTGATGTGGTAGAAAAAAATCAGTCCCATCAGCCAGAAAAGTTTCATGTAGCAGCAGCTGCCACTTCTCATCTTAAAATTACCTTTAGATGTTGATCTATTTCAGCAGAATGATAGTATTTCCTTCCAACTTTTAATTTTGATATAATAGTCTTTATACAGTGATAACACAAGAATATTTCCAAGTCTCTGTATTATATATGATGAGTTTAAAGAAAGGCACACGCACATCAAAATCACGATCAATAATAGACACAGAACCAGAATATTGATTTTGTCCTTGAGGAAATCCAATAATAACAGATCAATTCATTATAACACATGATGAAAGTGATTCAACTTATTTGTAAACAGACATTGGAAGGAAAGCAGTAGTAAAGTATGCTACTTGGTTGTTGTTTTAGTTGCTAAGTTATGTCTGATTTTTTTCGACCCCAAGGATTGTAGCCCACCAGGCTCCTCTGTCCCTGGGATTTCCCAGGCAAGAATACTGGACTGGGTTGCCATTTCCTTCTCCAGGGTACCTTCCCAACCCAGGGATTGAACCCAGGTTTCCTACATTGCTGGTGGATTTTTTACCATAACTGTTAAATTGGGGGAAATGATAGCGTTTAGTGTTGGCAAGCTCTCAGGGGTGGTGCAGGGGGCAGAGAGACAGAGCATTTGCAGTTCTGCAATGAAGTGACAGACTGGCATTAAAGTTGCTGTGTTTGCTTATTGTTACAGTAATTATTTATTGAGCACCTGTCGTGTGTCAGGCGCCAGGGAAAGACTGGTGAAGCCAACCCCCACCCCAACCCTAGCTCCTGTGAATAAGTCTGTTCGGCCAAGTGGGGGAGACAGACTTTATCGCACAATCCCTGAATGAATGGGGAAGGAGGCACTCCGTTGGGAAGAGAGCCCCAGAGAGCAGAGACCAAAGAAAGCTGACCTGGACTGGAACTTGATATGAAGGTGACTTGGTGGTCACTGCAGGGCTGGCAAGGGGGTTTGTGGGGGAGGAGTGGTGTGGGGAAGGTTTGTCCTGACCCAGGAAGGGCTTAGCCATGTGGCACGTGCCTGCAATATCAGGGGGAGTGGATATCTAGTGTGCAGCCTCCTGGGCAGGTGGGAGACTGCACAGCCAACCTTTGGGGGTTTATTAAAGGTGAGAGAACTTAACCACAGAGCTATAGGAAACTACTTCCGAGGTCTAAGAGGGTGGGGTGGGACCGAGCTGGCTGTATAAGCGGGTGGTTAACAAGCCGAAGAGCCAGGGAGGGAACTGGCCAGGCTGCATGTAGACAGCTTCTCTGGGGACTGAACCTGTTTTAAAGGCCTAAGGGACACCAGACACACTTTCACATCAGTAAAGCCAGTGATGACAGCCCCTCTAGCCTGTGAATCTACGCTTCTCTTCCCAGATTGATGGTAGGCTGTTCTGCCCATCTTCTCCAGATCCGTGGTATTTTGTTAATTACGTTATAAGAAACCTACTGTGGCAAATGGAGACCATGAGGGCGTTGGATGGTGTCTTTACTATTTTTCCATTAGACCAGATAGATGCCTTTGCAATTAGTTCAGAACTGGTGGTGGCCTTCCCCTCAGTTCAGTTCAGTTCAGTTGCTCAGTTGTGTCCGACTCTTTGCGACCCCAAGGACCGCAGCACGCCAGGCCTCCCTGTCCATCACCAACTCCCGGAGTTCACTCAAACTCATGTCCATCAGTCAGTGATGCCATCCAACCATCTCATCCTCTGTTGACCCCTTCTCCTCCCACCTTCAATCTTTCCCAGCATCAGGGTCTTTTCAAATGAGTCAGCTCTTCGCCTCAGGTGGCCAAAGTATTGGAGTTTCGGCTTCAGCATCAGTCTTTCCAGTGAACACTCAGGACTGATCTCCTTCAGGATGGACTGGTTGGATCTCCTTGCAGTCCAAGGGCCTCTCAAGCGTCTTCTCCAGCACCAGGCTTTCCCCTAAGCAGACAGAAATAATTGCATGGTCCTCCCTCTCTCTTATTCGTGCATTTATGAAAAGTTTCTTATGCGTCAATGTTGTGACCTGTGCTGGGGAGGAAAGAATGTGGCCTGGGGCTCACGGCTTGGTTCGTAGGAGAGGAGAGTGAACGTGCAAACATGGAATATGGGTGGAAATATGTCAAAGAGCTTCATGGAGAAAGGTCACCTTCCATTCCATTCCACCGCTCAGTCGTGTCCGACTCTTTGCGACCCCGTGGACTGTAGCCTACCAGGCTTCTCTGTCCATGGGATTCTCCAGGCATGAATACTGGAGTGGTTTACTGTTTCCTTCTCCAGGGGATCTTCCCGACCCAGGGATCGAACCCGGGTCTCCTGCATTGGAGGCAGATGCATTAACCTCTGAGCCACCAGGGAAGCCCTTAGTTACTGCTTTAGAGAGATCACTTCATGGCAAACAGGGGAAACAACAGGACAGACTTTATTTTCTTGGGCTCCAGAATAACTGTGGACAGTGACTGCAGCCACAAAAAGACTGACTCCTTGGAAGAAAAGCTATGACAAACTTAGAGAGCATATTAAAAAGCAGAAACACCGCTTTGCCAACAAAGGTCTGTCTAGTCAAGGCTATGGTTTTACCAATAGTCACGTGCAGATCTGAGAGTTGGACCATAAATAAGGCTGAGTGCCAAAGAATTGATGCTTTCGAATTGTGGTGCTGGAGAAGACTCTTGAGAGTCCCTGGGACAGCAAGGAGATCAAACCAGTCAAACCCAAAGGAAATCAACCCTGAATATTCACTGGAGAGACAGATGCTGAAGCTGAAACTCTGATACTTTGGCCACCTGATGCGAAGAGCTGACTCAGTGGAAAAGTCCCTGATGCTGGGAAAGATTGAGGACAGGAGGAGAAGTGGGCGGCAGAGGATGAGATGGTTGGATGGCATCACCGACTCAATGGACATGAATTTGAGCAAGGTCTGTGAGGTGGTGAAGGACAGAGAAGCCTGGCGTGCTGCAGTCCATGGGGTTGCAAAGAGTTGGAAACCACTGAGTAACTGAACAATAGCAACAAAAATATTTCATATTGTATGTATATGTATGTATATATTTCAGATTCCTTTCCATTGTAGATTATTACAAGATAGTGAATATAATTCCCTGTGTTATAAGTCAGCTCTTGTCATTTATCTATTTTACGTACAGTTCAGTTTAGTCACTCAGTCGTGTCCAACTCTTTTCGACTGTATACAGAGTAGTGTGTATCTGTTAATCCCAAATTCCCAATTTATCCCCCAGCCACTGTTTAAATGCAAAGTATTTATGTCACTTTATATGTTTTGTGTGAATCAGATATACTGATTTTGATACAAAATTGTACAATAATTAATAACTCATTTAATCAAGAAATTAAAATATATATACCAGCTTTGCTGAGTGATGATATAACAGACATTGACATTTCCTCATGCTGAGTCCATAGTAACAACAAAACCATAGTAAGGGTAGCAAGAGTGATTGTCTATTCTGTTCTAGGCACTGGATCAGGTGCCTTATATTTAATAACAAGAAATTATGACAGTGAGCATACCAACCCCGTTTTACTATACTAAAGAAGTTGCCTAGAACTTGCAGATCTGTGAAATGGGTATCATTATTTCTGATCCAGGAGTCCCCAGGCATGAAGCTCCCAGACTCCATCCAGGCACTGGCCCAGTGCTTCTCAAAGTCCCTTCTGCCCTTTGAGGGCCAGGTTGGGCCACATGTCCAACCAAGCCTCTGGCTGTCCCCGCTCGAGACTGGAGTCCTGAGACCACGGAACTCGACTTGGTTCTGTCATCACGCTGGCCTTGGAGTGGGTGGGAGAGTCTATTATCTCCTTTCTGGGATTATTCTCAGTGGGGATTCTGGCCCTTTAATTCTTTTCATTAACTCATCTAAACAAGGACTGTATTGCTTTCCAACAATGAACAGAAGACATTTTCTCACACTGTAGCCTGGAAAACACAAAACCATGTCTGAGACATGTTTCTAGAGGCTTCTCGGAGTTTCTAGGCCATTTCTCCAGTGGAGGAGGCTTGTCCTCTTCGCCAGTAAAGGAGGGGCATGGGGGTGCGGGTGGGTGCAGGGGGAGAGAGGGGTAGAGAGAAGGAGCAGGGGCAGCTCCCCCAGGCTGTCCCAGCCCCGAGTCCCAGGCCTGCTCTCCTAGTCTCTTTCCACGCCTGGTGTCTGCTTTTCCAGAGATTCTTGGAAGTTGCAATTCCTGTTTCCTTTAGGCTGGACAACCCCACCCTTTATAGCCAGGGTTGGGCTTGCCCCCGCCCCCCGCCACCCCTCCCCACTCCCTCCAAGGGAACGTTTCCCAGAGTCTTTATTTTCCAACAAACAACAGGTCCCCCACAGACGCTTCCACAGAATGAGCTTTCTGGGTGTCGTCTCCGCTCTGTCCTTCACCTTGCCTGGGCAAGGCTTGTTTTCCTGTCCTTCCTGACATTTTTGCATAGCCCCTCCCACTTTTATGTGCCTGATTGAGAACACACAACCTTTCTGGGAACAAACAGTCATTTTCCAGGGCAGTGTAGGTTAAACCCCTGTTTAGAATGGAAGAAAACAAAACATCTTTTCAAAGCCAACAAACTATAGAGATTTGGTTTCAATGCACGGAAGCCCATTTCTCTTCAAGACGTACACCATTTCATATCATCGTTTGTGGGGTTAGACCCTCCACTAACCCTTGCTCAAACATCACCCAAAACGCCCTTTGAAGTTGTCTTCTGTCGCCAGAGATTCTGCCTGAAAGGTGAATCCAAACTTTTTCTCTTTATCTTTGATTTGTCAGAATCACCAGTCCAAAAGTTCCAGGGCCAAATCAGCTTTTTTGCCTTTTCAGCCTTTTATTTAATTTTATTTATAGAAAATTTAGTATTTTATTTATAGAAAAATTTAAGCATACACAAAATAAACAAGATTGATACATACAGTCAGGTGGCTCAGTGGTAAAGAATCCTCCTGCCACTGCAGGAGACGCAGGTTTGATCCCTAGGTCAGGAAGATGCCCTTGAGTAAGAAAGGGTAACCCACTCCAGTATTCTTGCCTGGAAAATTCCATAGACAGGGGTATAGTCCATGGGGCTGCAAAGAGTCAGGCATGACTGATCGTGAACACATAGAGTCTTTTCTTTGTGTCCATGGGTTCTAGATCCTAGGATACAACCAGCTGTGGATTGAAAATATTTGGGAAAAAAAATTCCAGAAAGTTGCCAAATGCAAAGCTTGAGTTTGCTGCTGTGATAACTATTTACATTGTATCAGGATTATAAATTCTCTAGAGGAGATCAATCCTGGGTGTTCATTGGAAGGACTTATGCTAAAGCTGAAACTCCAATACTTTGGCCACCTCATGCGACGAGTTGACTCACTGGAAAAGACTCTGATGCTGGGAGCGATTGGGGGTAGGAGGAGACGGGGATGACAGAGAATGAGGTGGCTGGATGGCATCACCGACTCGATGAACATGAGTTTGAGTGAACTCCAGGAGTTGGTGATGGACAGGGAGGCCTGGCGTGCTGTGATTCATGTGGTCGCTAAGAGTCGGACACGACTGAGCGACTGAACTGAAATGAACTGAACTGAGAGGTGATTTAAAATACTCGGGAGGATGTGTGTAGGTTATATGTAAATACTGCCATTTTCTAAAAGGGACTTGAGTGTCTGTGGATTTTGGTATCTGGTGGGGGTCCTGGATGGAGAAGGCAATTGCAAGCCACTCCAGTACTCTTGCCTAGAAAATCCCATGGATGGAGGAGCCTGGTAGGCTGTAGTCCGTGGGGTCGCTAAGGGTCAGACACGACTGAGCGACTTCACTTTCACTTTTCACTTGCACACATTGGAGAAGGAAATGGCAACCCACTCCAGTGTTCTTGCCTGGAGAATCCCAGGGACGGGGGAGCCTGGTGGGCTGCCGTCTATGGGGTCATACAGAGTCGGACACGACTGAAGTGACTTAGCAGTAGCAGCAGGGGGTCCTGGAACTAATCCCCTATGAACACCAAGGGATCACTGTATGTACTTCCCATCTTAAAAAATTAGCAACACATGGATAATTTCGTTTTGTCTCTTCCCCCAGTAGTTTTCCTTTCCCTGATGCATTATTTCAAAGCAAATTCCAGATGAACTATTTCATGCAAAAGCACTTTTGTGTTTATCTCAAAAGGTATTCTCTTTTCAAGAAACCATCATCTCACTGAAATAAAAAAATGAACAGTAATTCCATTTTATCCCAAATGTCCAGTTAGTGTTCCGTTTCCACTAAAGTTTCATTGACACGTTTTGCAGTTGATTTGTTTGTTGGAATGAGGATCCAAATGAGGTCCATGTCTTCTGATTGATAATAGTTTTTCTCCCTCTGCCATTTCTTTATTGAAACCACCAAGAGATCTTTGGCCTCTTGCATTTCCCTACTTTTTGGGATTTTTCTGGTTACATCATTGGGCTGATGTTTAGTTTGTACCTTTGTTTCTGTGTAATCAGTAGACTGGTGGTTTGATAGGTTTGGCATCTTCCCAACCCAGGATTCAAACCCAGGTCTTCTACATTGCAGGTGGATTCTTTACCGTCTGAGCCACCAAGGAAGCCCTCCTTGGGAACAGAACCCATTCCTAATTAAACAGCCCCCTTCTGCCTCACAGATGCACTGAGTCTCCTGGATCAGTATCCTCAGCTCTAAGCTGGGATAATCCCAATAGCCCTGTCTGTCTCTTAGGGTTGTTGCGCGGATTCAGTGAGATAATACACCTAATGAAGACCTCCACAGACATCAAGGAGCCCTTTCTCCCTGCCCATTGCTTTGGCATTTGTGTTCCTAGAAAAGCCATCTTGCTTCAGTCTCATCACACACTCTCCCTCACCAGGGATCTCTAGCGTGCAGCTGGCGGAATTTCCATGGCACAGGCACTGGAGTTACACCTGAAAACAGTGCCAGACAGAAGCTTTTTTCCCCCTAAAGTGAAGTGAAATTTATATAGCATAAAGTGGACCTTTTTCAAGTGAAAGATTTAGTGCTTTCAGCACACTCACCATTCCGTTGCTTCTGGTACCACTAGCAACTCTGTCTTTAAATTCTTTTATTTTCGTTTTTTACGGTTTTGGGAGGCACACAAATGCTACATTCCTATGGATCAGAATTAAACTTTTCTGTTCTTTGTGTTTGTTCTCCGTACTTTTTTTTTTTTTCTCCTTTGGGTGGCTGATCACGTCTTGCTTGGTAACCACATTGACAAGTAACAGTCTGGCCTTTCAGCCATACCCCCTCCCCTGTCCTCCCCGTGGACTCCTGTGGAAGAACTTGTTTCTTAGAACCATCCTTCAATTAAGTGGAACTGGAAGCCAGAAATGATCATTCATATGGGGCTAAAGTGGAAAATTGCTTTTTTAGTGCGGCAAGTGGGATCTCAGTTTCCTGACCAGGGATTGAACCCACACCCCCTGCAGTGAAAGCACAGAATCTTAACCACTGGACTGCCAGGGAAGTCCCATTAAGTGGAAATTTTTTAAAAAAATCAAAGAAGCAGCTCTTCCTATAAGTAAAATTAATTCAGTCAATAACTTTTTATTGAGTGCTTACTATGTGCTAAACCCTGAGTATTTGTCCTGCATTAAACAGATGGGACTCTGCCAGGATTTTCTTTTTCTTTATTTTTCATTTCTGGACATCTTTAATTGCACGAAAGATGATCTTATATGATAGCTGTTAGAAAATTCCAGATTAAAAATGGAATGTGTAATATGGTACTGAGTTTGCAAAGAAATCACATATACACACATACATGTTAATGCAAACACATACATGTGCATTTGCAAGTAATAAAGACAGTAGAAATACATTAAAATAATAATAGTTATTTCTGGCAGGATAACAGGTGATTTATATTTAGTGTTTATGCTGCATTTTTCTGTATTTTCTATGTGTTTAGAAATGAGTACCGGAGAAGGCAATGGCAAGCCACTCCAGTACTCTTGCCTAGAAAATCCCATGGATGGAGAAGCCTGGTAGGCTGCAGTCCATGGGATCGCTTTGAGTCAGACGTGACTGAGCGACTTCACTTTCACTTTTCACTTTCACACATTGGAGAAGGAAATGGCAACCCACTCCAGTGTTCTTGCCTGGAGAATCCCAGGGACAGGGGAGCCTGGTAGGCTGCCGTCTATGGGGTCACACAGAGTCGGACACGACTGAAGTGACTTAGCAGCAGAAATGAGCACAAACTGTTAAGAAAAATGCATGTGAGTAACAAATAGCCTAAAATAGTTTTTTCCCTCAAGATACCTTTTAAAAGAAGTGTTTACAGACTTAAGTCTTACTATCTTGAGAGCTTCTGAGAACTTTTATTTACTTAAAAAAATTAGTTTATTTTAATTGGAGGCTAATTACTTTACAATATTTTGGGTTTTGCCATACATTGACATGAATCAGCCACGGGGGTCCATGTGTCCCCCGGTCCCAAACCCCCCTTCCACCTCCCTCCCCATCCCTTCCCTCTGGGTCGTCCCAGTGCACTGTCTGCCAGGATTTTCTTGGCGACACCAGGGCCTGGGAGATTTGCTTGTATCCCAAGGCTTTAGAACGAAATTAGTCTTGAGCCGAGGGCCGAGGATTGTGGAAGAGCCCCTTGTTGTGATGGAAGGCGCAGTGAGGTGAGAGTTGATAACCTGGGTTGGGATTGTCTATCCCATCAGCCATGAGTATCCACATGGAGCTCCTTTCCCCCTGTGATCAGTGACCTGACACTGGACCTGAAGGCTCCTCTTGAGAACAGAATGAAAGAAATGCCTTTTCCCAACAACTCGGAGACATCTTGCGCAGTTTAAGCTAGTTTTATGTTTTACTTGAGTGAATACGATGTAAGATTTATACCCAAAGATAATTGGGTCAAAATGACCCTCCTTCAGTTGCTGGAGCCGCTTGGGTAAAGGCACCCAGGGACTGTGGTTCTTTCCTCAACCATCTGCCTAGGAATGGACTTTTTGATGAAGTCAGAGCATCTCTGTTCTTGAGCTAAAAGGAGAAGTTTAAAAATAATAGGTTTAATTGGACCTGATTGTTTTCCTGTTTGTTGTTCACAAACAAGACCATGTAAGTGGACAGGGTGGAGTTCCAGAAAGCTCTGCAGATTCACCAAATCTTTAAAAATGTATATACTTATGTCAGTTTTGTTTGATTTAGATCCTAAAATTTTGCTAAGTTCAGTTAAGTTCAGTTCAGTTGCTCAGTCGTGACCGACTCTTTGCGACCCCATGAATCACAGCACGCCAGGCCTCCCTGTCCATCACCAACTCCCAGAGTTCACTCAAACTCATGTCCATCGAGTCGGTGATGCCATCCAGCCATCTCATTCTCTGTCGTCCCCTTCTCCTCCTGCCCCCAATCCCTCCCAGCATCAGAGTCTTTTCCAGTGAGTCAACTCGTCGCATGAGGTGGCCAAAGTATTACTAAGTTACATGATTGCATTTTGCAGCTTCATATATGGGATTAAGCTTTTTTTTTTTTAATATTGAAATACAGTCGATTTACAATGTTGTGTTAGTTTCAGGTGTATCTTGTCTCTTTGATTTCCCAAGGATGGATAGTTTTTCACCTATCTTGTGGGTTGGTTAGAGACCCATAGCTCATCTCCCTGACAGAGTGGGGGATCTTTAACTTGTCTCAATGTGGGAAGAGTAAGGGCCTCTATGTCACCCTTGATGGATTTCAGCCCCAAATTGCAAGAATGGGCTTCTCAGGGACACCTTCCAACTTTTATTTTCATGGGCTCCAAAATCACTGCGGACAGTGACTGTAGCCATGAAATTAAAAGACACTTGCTTCTTCGAAGGAAAACTAGACAGTGTATTAAAAAGCAGAGACATCACTTTACCAACAAAGATCCGTATAATCAGTGCTCAGAAGGATGAGCACCGAAGAATTGATGCTTTTGAAACCTGGTCTTAGAGAAGACTCTTGAGAGTCCCATGGACTGCAAGGAGATCCAACCAGTCAATCCTAAAGGAAATCAATCCTGAATAGTCATTGAAAGGACTGATACTGAAGCTAAGTTCCAAAACTTTGGCCACCTGATGCGAAGAGCTGACTCATTGGAAAAGACCCTGATTCTGGGAAAGATTGAAGGCAGGAGGAGAAGGGGACGACAGAGGATGAGGTGGTTGGATGGCATCACCGACTCAATGGACGTGAATTTGAGCAAACTCCAGGAGATAGTGAAGGACAAGAGAACCTGGCTTGATGCAGTTCATGGGGTTGCAAAGAGTTGGACATGACTTAGTGACTGAACAGCTTCTCAGGGAAGGAAGTTTGAAGTACCTCAGCTATTGAAATTTCTAGAAGCACCATTTAAGATCTCTACCATAAATTGGACTCTGAGCCCTTAGCAGAGACCTGAGCTCCTAGGAAATCTCTTAGTCACCCATCAAAGACCACTTCCTTCAGGAAGCCTTCCCTATTCTCCTTATTGGATAGAATTTCCTCCTTTTCTGAACTTCTGTAGCCCTGGGTTGGAGTTTTGTTCAGATTTACCAGAAACCTAAATTAATAGGAGCATCCTATTTCCCAAGCATTCCAATTCATTGAGGGTTCTCTGTCTTGCTTTAAAAAAATAGGAACAGTGGCTTCTTTGTAATACTTCACACTTATTTAGTTTTTTGTGAAATAAACCAGTATTTATGAAACATTTTTCCAGGCCTGGCTTTTCTTGGTACTGAGTGTGACATGTTAGTGGGTGTTTGGCCTGGCGTGTCCCTCTGCACTCACGTGGGCTGTAGCAGGACTGGTTACAGCCACACAATTTGTGGTTTCATTCAACCAGTATTTTCTGAGAACTAGTCTGTGCCAGGTACTGAACTGGGCTCAGGGGCAGAAGAGCTGAAAGAGTTCTGGTCTCTGCCCTTAGGAGTTCATAGACTAGAGCGAGGAAACCGACTGAAAAGGAGTGAGAATAACTCTATTAAGGATCAGCTGGATCAGGGTGGGGGCTTCCCTGGTGGCTCAGCAGTAAGGAATCCACCTGCAATGCAGGAGACATAAGAAACATGGGTTTGATCCCTAGGTCGGGAAGATCTTCTGGAGGAAGGCATGGTAACCCACTCCAGTATTCTTGCCTGGAGAATCCCGTGGACTGGACAGAGGAGCCTGGTGGGCTCAGTCCATAGCATCGACATGACTGAAGCGACTTTGCACTCACACATGCACAGATATCAGTGTAGAAGGGGTGGGGATGGATGGAAGAAGGAATATTTTTGACTGAGAGCCTGGGCCAGAGGTCTAGGGTTGAATCTGTACAACCAAAGACAATGGGAAGTGAATGGTGTCTCTAAAGCCCAGGACACAGATGATAAGCAGTTGACGTTGAGGATCTAATGTATTTGTGCTGCTTATTGGGCTAGGCTTGTTTACCACAATCCTCCTGTAATCCTTTAATCAATCCTATTGTGTAGGTATTACCATGCTACCTATTTCATAGTGGGGAAACCACAGAATTAGAGAAACTTGTCTTCCCAAGTTATCTCCTGCGTTGTTGAGCCTGTAATTCAACAGTTGGGGACTGACTCCAAATCTGCTCCCATCCAGTGGGTGTCCACCTCTTTGCTAACATACCGTGGCCATATTTTCTGTTATCAAATGTCAGTGTTGTGTCTTCAGATGTGTGTGCTGTTCAACTGCTTTTTCTGGGAGGAGGTTGGCCCACAGAAATGCTTGTCAAGAAAAGAGGGAGGAGTATTGATTGATTGCAGGGGTCTCAGTAGAGGGAAAGAACTGGAATTAACTCTTTGGAGATTTCACTTGGGCCAAAGGAATGCCTGTGAAGAAATCCTGTGCTGAATACAGTGACCAGGAGACACTTGTGTATCTTTTGGGACTCAATCTGTGCAGCCACTCTCTACGCTGAGACCATTGCTCCTTCTCTTTGTTATAACTCTTATCGGGTATTGATTTAGTAATATGACATCTTGCCCTGTTGGACTGTGAGTTCCTTTGAAGTTGAGAGCAGGTGCCAATCATCACAATACTTCCAGTGCCTGGCACAGGGTGGGTACTTCAGAGTTACTTGTTGAATCCATTCATCTACCCACTCAGCCATCTCCCCATCCACATCTATCCATTCATCCAGCCAACCATCCAGCCAGCCATTTGTTCATTATCCATCAATGTACCAGTCCAGCCATCCATTCACCCATCTATCTACCTGCTCATCTATCCACTCATCCTGTTCATCCAGCCAGCCACCTACTCACCACTCACCTATCCACTCATCCATCTTTCTATCCATTATCCACTCATCCATCCATCCACTCACCCACCCTTCCATCCACCTACCCATCCATGCATCCATCCACTTGTTTATTACTTTATTTACTGACCCATCCACACATCTGCTGATCCACTCGCTCATTAGGTACTCTCTGAAGAGTACGATGTGCCTGGTATTATGGCTAACACTAAGGTGACAGAGACTGAATCAGATACAGACCGTGCTCTCAAAGACCTCAGAATCTAAGGATAATGAGAAGAAAATATTGCAAGTAGAAAAAAAAAAAAAAATGACCGAATGAATACGTCATTGTCTCTAAGTCTGGGATTTTCCAAGAAGATTTTTTTTTCCCGATTTCCAAGAAGTTGTTTTTTTTTAATCTTAAATGATGTAGATATGAGTGAGGCAACCCCTCCTTCTCCATCCCATCTCTCTGGTATCTCAGCCCCTCTGAGGCTTTCCCTGGCACCATCTGGCTGCTTCCTCTGCTGGAAGCCCTTTGAGACGTGAGGCTCTCTGCAGGAGCTGTATGCGGAGGGCAGGGCTAGGGGTGCTGACCTGGAGGCTTCAAGGTGGCCCTATCGCCGTCCCCTTCTGTGTCTCCCCGAGAGGAATGCTGCCTAAAAGGACAGAGCAGATGTTCTCTGGGCAGAGCCATCATTCATCAGCCCCTCCTCTGGGAACAGGAGGTGACTGCACATTTATCTGAGAGCAGAGGTGAAACTCTCTGACCTTCTTGATTCATCCATTCCAGTAGCTCTTTGGGACACACTTCAGTCTCCTGAGGGGCAGAGTGAATCCGCTCACCTCCTCCAGCCTTTGTGGTTGAGATGCCACATGGAGATGCTTAGGGATGCTGAGTCAGCCTTGCGGGACACGTGCTTCAGGCACGCTTCAGAACCCAGCCCCACAGAAGCCTCGTCAGAATCAGCGGTCTAGTATTTTCAAACTGTTCTGGCAAACCCATAATCCGGGTGTTTTAAGTGGAAGAACGGGCTTACCTGTCCTGCAGGACCTGGTGGGTTTCATGGCAGCAGCAGGATCAGTGCTGCCTGTGTTCAGACTTGGGTCTCCCTGCCTGCTGGTGGCCCGAATGCGTGCCATCTACGGTGAACTCTTCCTTGTCTCCTTGTCCTGGCCTCTCGTGAATGCACTGATTCTGTCCACCCGGAATGTGGGCATCTTTCCTTGCCTCCAGCCCCCGGTGGTCAGTGATGTAGACTTCTGTGCCGCCCTCTGGGTTTTGGGGAGGGGCTGTCCTCTCTCTCCCTGTGACTGCTCTGGTGCAGCTTCTTCTCTCTGGAGGGGTCTCCGTGGGGGTTCACATACCCATCACTGCACCCCCAGCTTCCAGAACCTGAGTCCAGTCATGTCACTCACGGTTTCCAACCCTGCTGTGCTTTCCCATCGGGACTCAGGGGCTGATAAGACCCTTTTCTCTTTACCTGTGTTCCAGCTGCCATGGAGGGAGGACCCGGTAGACGGAGAGAAGGGTCGCACCTTCATTTCTGCCGAGGCTGTTGGCCTGTGTGGATAAGGCATGAGCCAAGAAGCCTGGCTGATTTCCCCTGGCTGCCCTGCCCCCAGCTAGACCCTGGGGGACGGGGCATCTCATCAGTGGCGTCGAGGACACTGTGACTTGGCTGCAGACCGTGTGTGCCTCCTGCTTCCCGGTCTGCTCACCCTCTGGGTCTCGGGTTCAGAATTACAAGAGAGAGATTTGGCCCAGTGGCTCCTTTTGAGTCATTCCATATAAGTTCCTCCTCCCCATGCTGCAGGGGAGGCAGAAGCTGTTGTTTGAAATGGGGATCCTATAATACAGGTGGGGCAGGAGACCCTCTTCCTTGGGGAACTTGGTCAGTGGAATCTGAAAAGTCTCTTGGTGATGATAAGGCTTAAGCCATTGCTATGGACTGAATTTCTGTGTTCCCTAAAATTCATATGCTGAAGCCTAACCCCCAGTGTGACGGCATTTGGTGGGAACTTTGGGAGATGATTTGGTCATGAGGGTGGAGCTTTCATGAAGAGGATTGTTGTTGTTCGGTTGCTCAGTCATTTCTGACTCTTTGTGACCCCCGTGGACGGCAGCACGCCAGGCTTCCCTGTCCTTCACTATCTCCTGGAGTTTGCTCAGATTCATGTCTGTCGAGTCGGTTATGCTATCTGACCGACTCATCCTCTGCCACCCCCTTCCCCTTTTGCCTTCAGTCTTTCCCAGCATCAGGGTCTTTCCCAGTGAGTCAGCTCTTCACATCAGGTAGCCAAAGTATTGGAGCTTCAGCTTCAGCATCAGTCCTTTCAATGAATATTTGGGGTTGATTTCCTTTAGGATTGACTGGTTTGATCTCCCTGCAGTCCAAGGGACTCTCAAGAGTCTTCTCCAGCACCCCAGCTCAAAATCATCAACTCTTCGGCATTCAGCTTTCTTTATGGTCCCGCTCTCACATTCGTACATGACTACCAGAAAAACCATAGTTTTGACTAGATGGATCTTTGTCGGCAAAGTGAAGGGGATCCTTGCCCTTATAAAGGAGACCCCAGAGAGCTCCCTTGCCCCCTTCTGCTGTATGAGGACCCAGTGAGAAGACAGACAATAGGAAGAGGTTTCTCATCAGAACCCGACCCTGTTGGCACTGTGATCTTGAACTTCCAGCCTCTAGAACTGAGAGAAGTAAATTTGTTGTTGTAAAGTCACCGACTGGTCTTTTGTTGTAGGAGCCCGAGTGGACTAAGTCAGTCACTGTACCAGCTTCCCTGGGCTGCCGTCATGGCACCAAGAACCACAAGAGTGGCTTATAACACAGAAACGTGGTGTATCTGGAAGCCAGTTTCAGGGTGGCCGCTGACCTCCCTCTGGAGTGCCGGGGGAGGGTCTGCTCCAGGCCCCAGTTCTAGCTTCTGGTGATTCCTTGACTGGTGACAGCAGAGCTCCGCTCTCAGCATGGTGTTCTCCGTGTGTGCATGCCTGTGTCCACGTTCCCCTTTTATAAGGAAGGACACCAGTCAGATTAGACTAGCGGCCTCACCTCCTCCAGGATGACCTCATTTTAACTAATTACATCCGCAATACCCTCTTTCCAAATAAGGTCACATCCTGCAGTGCTGGGGGTTACGGGTTTTAGAGACACAGTTCATCCGTTACAGTTACTTTCATGGCTTGAAAGGTGCTTAAGACTTTGACAGGCAGTGACATGGAAGAAGGGCATTCCTGGGGGGCGAGGGAGGAGGTGGACAATAGGGGTGAACGCACGGGGTTGAGGGTGGGGGGCTTCTGTTTCTCCCAGAGCGGTCAACCACCTTGTACTTGATCTGTGGTTTGTTTTATCCTGCTGAGAAGCTTGTCCCTGGAAAAACCTTGGGCTTTTAATTACATGTATTACTTTAGATTTATGGGACTTCCCCCCTCCCCAGCTGGACCTAAGCACTTTCCCAGATAGCATCTGGGCAGCATAAAGGGGGTTAGAAACATGGTGATTGAATGCCCCATCCACTGATAGGAGATACTTGACTTCAGCCTGCATTTTGTGTTAGCTCTACAGTCCTGAATTGACCGTCTCTATTGATCGAACCAAGAGGATATGATCAAATGCCTATGTTACTGGGAGCCGAGTTTTCAGGAGTGATGCTGGTGTCATTGGGAGAATTTGCCTGAATGGAGAGTGAGCTGGTCAGTGGAGCTCTTCGCTCACTGTGGCTGGTGGGCCAACATGTGGGCCCCACCCCGCTACTCGTCCGCAGAGAGGACGCACGTGGCTCTGGGCACAGCGCTGTGTTGTCTCCCCAGCCTCCCGGGCTCCTGTGGCCACAGCTTCCCACTTTTCTCCAGGATCCGGCTCTGTCACACCACAGTCACTTGACCCCATTATTCCTGCCCTTGTCCTTGTGGCACTCTTCCCGGGGAACTGGTCTTGACATGGGGCTCAGACCAACCTCCTTTTGGAGGGCCCTGAGCATTCCTGAGTTTCGTCTGCTCAATTGTAGAATAGTCCCCACTGTGGCACTTTCCTCAGGTGGTCCCTCTTCTGCTCCATCCTCCCGGGGGTCCCAGGCTACTGTCTCAGGCATCACCGAGGCAACGAGGCAACATGTGCTTTGGAACTGAAGGAAGCCCTTTACCAAGACCTTGCAAGGAACTGCAGCATGTTCACTCATCTGTTCTCCAAGCAACTATCTGGTTAACAAAGATCTGTGCATTCACTTTTTTTTTTTTTTCCTGGCTTAAGTTATGACTGATGCTGTTCATCGGGTGAGTGACTTTTCCAGCATGGCCTTATTGTGTTTGCCAATATTTTTCCACTTGCTTCTCGTTTTGGAAGTGAGCAAAAGGTTATGGTTCCTTTACAAAATATCTATAAAATAGCATTTTATTGAAAACTTTTAGACATTTGGAAAGGTTGCATTGTAAGTGATCATCCCCGGACATTCCCATTTTGTGAATGTTTTTTTAAACCGATGACAGTGGAGCAGGGGTGCCAAAATACAGCCGGTTACACCCTTGATTCTACTATTATTTCGCATGTGGTCCTGCTGTGGCCAGGCTCAGTTTATCTGTTAAAAAAAAAAGGTGCTAATGATAGCCACCCCCACCCCCCAAACCACCTTCCCCATTCAGCTACTGAAGACTAAAGTGCTTGGTATTTTATTATCGCCCAGGATAAACTGGCTTCCTGCCCTGATAGTAGTCTGTTCAAAGGGACCTTCCCCCGCACTCATCTGCTCTTATATGTGTAGCTCTTTGCAGACCTAGGTCCTCTTGTTTTAATGTGTTAATGTAGTTCTTGTTTCTGTTACATTTAACAACTGGTAGCAAAACACTGAGGAGTAATTTAAAGCTGCTGAGAACTTCACAGGACCCAGAGAGCTCTCCTAGGAGTGGTTGTTTTTATTTTCCTTGTCTGTGGGCATTTTATTGGAGAAAGTGATTTAGTGCTTTTTCTTCTAAGAGCGAAGGAGAAAAAGGAACCGGGGACTCTAACAAAATGGTGCATGCATATTCAATTACTGGCAACAGCACTCTTTTATCTCCTGCAAACAGGTGGGTGGATGACCTACCCAGGAAGCCGGTGGCCTCTTTCCAGATAGGCGTCTCCTGTCAAGGTCATCAAGAACAGGAGAGTCCAGTCAGGGTGGGAGTTTACGACTTGACCATCATTGAGAGTTGAAAATGAACACTTCAGAATAAATTCAGTATAGGAGACAGTCATGCTCATTTAAAGGTCAATTTGGATTGTCCAGGTAATTGACGGTGTTTTCCTTTTCTTCTCAGTAGGAAGAGGTCTCTGGTCTCTCTGGGGCTACTCAGGGGTGCTCCAGGCTGTTAGCTGAGAGTCTCAAAAGTTCAGGGTTAGGGTGTCGGCCACAATGAGGTTTATCTGCAATTGGAAAGTTGCCAGGGCACTGATTAACTTGGGTCACCTATCCGGCTTGCCCTTCGGCCAGTGTTCTTTATTTCACCAAGGCTGAAACCTGCGGAGACAGCTCGCTTTAGACTCGGAGGGGATCTGAAAGCTCTGTCTGGCTAGGCACCCAGATGTCTGGTTGGGAGGACAGAGGCAGCATCTCATCCAGCTCCTCAGGCCCATGACCACTATCCAGAGGTTAAACTGGAGCAGAGGAGAGATGGAGTGGCTGTGTCCATCTGCATTTGGATCTCATCTCTGCCTCTTACTGGTTGTGTGTCCTTGGGCAAGACCTCATCTCTCTGGCCCTCACGTTTCCCCTCCTGCTGGTCTCACAGGAACTGCATGAGGATGAAATGAAATGATGTCAGATGCCTGTTTAGAAGGATCCTCCGGGGGCAGTTTGCGTGCCAGCCTTATCAGGTGGATAATCAATACCGAAAATAGCCACCTCGGCAGCCTTGTAAAATAGCACTTTGATATTTTCGCATTTGCCTTGCAGTACCGTGTCCTGTCTGAACACCCACGTCTCCCCAGAAGGTCAGCATGACCTCATTGTCTGGGACAGATTTCACCTCGCTCTGTTTTGGTCTTATCATTACTTCTCATCCCGTGCTTTCCAAAACACAGCACCTGTCTTCTTGTTACTGGCTGAACCAACGCTGGGCTCAGTGCGGCCGTGGCAGATAGCTCTGTCTATCGCCTTCTTTATTCCTGATTAATGGAACCCGATTGATGGTTTTGTTCATAATAGCAAAGTACCTGGCTAAAAACCCAGTTTTCTAGGCTCTGTTGGAGACTGCTGCTGCTGCTGCTAAGTCGCTTCAGTCGTGACTGACTCTGTGCGACCCCATAGATGGCAGCCCACCAGGCTCCCCCGTCCCTGGGATTCTCCAGGCAAGAGTACTGGAGTGGCTTGCCATGCCTTCTCCGCTGTTGGAGACTAGGTGGCCCTAAAGATCAGATTCCGGCCAGTGTTTTTATAAGCAGAAATCTACTGGTTGGGACTTTTGGGAAAACAGTTTGTTTTCCTGCTGCAGAAGTCCTGCTCCTTTTATCTTTGCTTTTGTCCCTTCTTCCAGGCTGGACTGTGAACTTCACAGGCTGCCTTCCACGGCAGAAGGAGCTTTGATCTTGAAGTGAAAAAAACAAGTAAAAGTGTTAGCTACTCAGTCATGTCTGACTCTTGGCAATGGCATGGACTATATGTAACTCACCAGGTTCCTCTGTCCATAGACTTCTCCAGACAAGAATACTGGAATGGATAGTCATTCCCTTCTTCAGGGGATATTCCCAACCCACGGGTCGAACCTGGGTCTCCTGCATTACATATAGATTCTTTACCATCTGAGCCACCAGGGAATGCCTTTGTCAAAAGGCTACCTTGGCTCTGGACTAGCTGCCTGCAGGTTTCCTAGTTACATGGGAAGAATGAGCCGCTCTTGGGTTGAGCCACTGTGGCTGGGTTTCTGTAACAGGCAACCTAATATGGTGATGGGTGTGTGGGGTGCTTGGTTGAGCTCACTCTGACGTGACTGTGTCAATTTACACGTTTCATGTGGCCTTTTTAAAGATGTCTCGGTCACATTCTCTTTCTTGTGCCCATTTCTTTTCATAATGGCATATCCTGTAGATTTACTTGGGCCTCTTTCTTTAGGCTTTTGGCAAAGACACAGGAAGGGGGAACGCCCCTGATGATTCAGAGGGTTAAAGAATCCACCTGCAATGCACGAGACACATGAGATGTGGGTTCGATCCCTGGGTCAGGAGGATTCCCTGAAGGAGGAAATGGCAACCTACTCCAGTATTCTTGCCTGAAAAATCATATGGACAAAGGAGCCTGGCCAGCTACAGTCCCTGGGATCACAAAGAGTCAGACATGGCTGTGCAGCAAAGACATGACAGGCTGTGTTCACACAGAAATGCTGCCTTTAGTGGTGAGGGGAAGCATCTGCTTAGGGGTGCAGTGACCTCTCCTCAGGCCAGGACTGCCCATCAAGGCAGAGACCAGCCCCATAAGATGTGGTACTCAGTCACCTGGAGGGGTCAGACTTGGCAGGGTTTTATCAGAGACTCACTTTTATAAACGCCAGCTTAGTTTGTTCTAGTGAAAAAAAGATCCACTGAGGCCTGGAGTTCATGTGGATTAATTACTAATGTAACTTTAGTTTTATCAATCGTTTTAAGCATTGTCCTTCACTCTTCCTCATCTTTGCCACTTTTTTTTCTTTCTTTATATCATATAGCATTTTATGAGCCCACATGACTCAGAGCTTTCTTCCTTTATGTCACGAGTTCCTTTAATATAAGAGAATAAGAGACAGACCCTAATGTAGTGGGAAGATTTGGCAGTTTGGATTTCAGTGAGCCTGCACTAAAATCTGAGCCTTTCCTAGCAGCTGTGCAATCTTGGTTAATGTCTATGAGCCTTAGTTTTCTCATTAGTAAAGTAAGAATTAAAATTAATTTTAAATTAAAATTAAAATTTTATTAAAGATTAAATAAGATCATATACATTGAATACTAATGACAGTCTTATTCTCTCTCTGTAGCTGCCCACCTCTTCCTCTCTTATCTTATCCTTGGGAGGCAGTAACTGTCAATCCTTTTAATGGATTCTTTCAGTAATTCCCCTGCCATTTCTAAAGGACATTTGTTGCTATTGGTTAATTGTTGAACTTTAGGTAGCATTTATGAACGTCCCAATTTGGAAATTTCACGTTTGCCGCATTGTTTTCATACAGATACACACGTCCTGCCCTCTACCATCCCAGTACAGTTATTTGTAATGTTTGATAGCTGGACTCAGTTAATGCATGAATGTGGCCAGGTAAACAGTTTGATGGCTGAGCCAGGTATATATTAATATTACTATTAGTTATTATCTTTTTCCTGCTAGCTTTTGTTTCCTGTAAAATTAGTCATTGCTTTTTTTTTTTTTTACCCATTTGTCACTGTTTATCTAGTTATTAGCACAAAATGGGAAAATGATCAATGCTAGTAGGTATATTAAAAGAGAATAAGAAATATGCCAATTCTTCAGGACAAAGGTCTTCCCTCCTGTTAGTTCCCGCCCCCCATTACATTCTTAAATCAGTTTCTATTCTGGGACCTCATATAAAGGATGTTGTGACACAGTGGACCTAATTTGTTAGTAAACACCAAAGCCAGTTCCATATGGCTCTTTTCCATGGTGGTGCTGAAAGAATGTTGCAATATCACAGAGTAACTCCGGGTAGATGATTCCATGAGGGAGTAAGTTAATGGGGCTGAAAATGTCTCGTGGTGAAACTTGACCCAAGAGTAAACTTGGGCACCTGGTGGGCTGGGTGTACAGCACGTCTCCTGACCTGTCTTTTCTGCTGGTCAGCCTCTCTAAATAGCAGGACTGCACTTGTTCATTCAATTAGGCAGTACTGGTGGAGACAGCCAGACGTGGGCTGGACTCTGGAGAGTCCGTAATCAACAAAACAGATGTGGTCTTTTCCCTCAGGGAGTTCATGGTCTAGTGGGACAACACACTGTAGCCTGAATTGTGGGTGTGGGGAGTGTTGTGAAAGAAGGCAGGATCTGTCACCGTCTCCCAAGTCTATCAGTAGTTGAACAGAGCCTGCCACCTTATTTGTTCTGCTGATAAGCATTCTCCAGATCCCTTAGTTTCCCTTTCCTTTAACTTTTTTGAAGGCTTATCTATCTCCTTTCTGCATTGACATGAAAACAGCTGTTGAGTAGAGTGAAACCCATAAGATCTCAGAATCTGTCTTTCTCAGGCTGTAAAATCAACCTCCATCCAGTAAGAAACTTGCTCAGGGAAGCAGTGCAATGGATATGGGGCTGGATACTCCTGTTCCCAGCTGTCCACACTAGGAAAAGGCCCTGAATTCACGTGCTTGCTGCTGTGTCTCAGAAACAGATCACAAAAATCCAGGGGTCACTATTCCAGTAGAGCAGAAGTATAATGACTTTTCAAGGCTGGGACGTACCACTAACTCCAAGTTCACAGTTACATCAAAGTTAATGAATGGCCCAAATCTCTTTCAAATCCATCCATAAAAGGCAAGAATTTATAAGGTACAAACACACTGGGTGAAAGTAGGAGGATTATTTGTTTGGATTAAATGTTCTAGTCTTTGTTTTTAAAATAATATAACAGTTTCTTATTATAAGGCAAAGGGTTGGACTGGGTGACAGTTCTAAGCCCCTTTAACTGTAAAACTTGTGTGACTGTAGAATCTTTTATAAAACCCTTTGCCAAGCAATGTTGTCCCAGGAGCATGTGGAACTAAGTCTGTATTTTCTAGGAGAAATCTTCAACACCAGTACTCATATGAAATGATATGTTTGTCAAATTTCACTGTTTTCTTTGCTAGCTATAGATATTTATTCTAAGAGAATGACCAGATAGCTTTGTTTAGTTTGAAAGTAATTAGATTCAGTGATTGGGCTTCCCAGGTGGCTCAGTGATAAAGAATCTGTCTGCCAATTCAGGAGACACTGGTTAGATTCCTGGGTCAGGAAGAACCTCTGAAGAAGGGAATGGCAACCCACTCCTGTATTCTTGCCTGGAAAATTCCGTGGGCAGAGGAGCCTGGTGGGCTACAGTCCATGGGGTTGCAAAGAGTCAGATTATGACTGACAGACTAACACTTTCTCCTACTTTATATGTTTATTTTGAACAATGACTTTGAATATTCCCATTTTCAAGGATTCATTTGAAAATAAAGGGAAGAAACTCTAAAAATAATGAAATTGCCAAATCTATATTAAACCTGTGAAGATGAAAGCGTTCCCTTACCCCCACTAGGGGAAGTGAAAGTGACAGTGTTAGTTGCTCAGTAAAAGACCCTATAAAATAGTCAATACAGAAACCAGAATACACTGTAGGACAGGTACTAAAACTACAAAATAAAAGTGAAATAGTACTATCTACAGAAATTTCTTTTTGGTTTGGTAAGATAAACCGAAGGGCTAGTTTAGGAATTTAGGAAGGGACAAGAGAGAAACAGATAATGAATAAATATATGAACACATGCTCAACCTCACAAGTAAAGACCAAGTGAAGTCGCTCAGTCATGTCCAACTCTGTGACCCCGTGGACTGTAACCTACCATGCTCCTCCATCCATGGGATTTTCTAGGCAAGAATACTGGAGTGGGTTGCCATTTCTGCAAATTAAAACCATAATGAGATACCCGCTAGCAGAAATTTAAATCTGACAGTATCAAGGGTAGGTAAGGATGGGGAACAACTAGACTTACTCACTCAAGTTGGCACAACATTTTTGTTCTAGGGGTTGCTATTCAAGTAGCCTACAGTGTGGATAGCGCCCCCTGGAGTTGTGCGGCAGCCTTGAAACCTATGATTGTTATAGGAGATATGTATGATAATGTTTATACTTGTGTTATTTGTAACAACACACAAGCAAACAAAAACTATTCATAGAAGTAGCTCAAGTAGTCATCAGCTGTGGAGTAGAAAAATAAACAGTGGTGTATTTACACAATGAAGTACTGTACAGCTGTGAAAGCAACTCGCAGGTCCAGGCAACATCATGTGAATTATACAAAAAAAAATATGTCATAGAAAAAAATATACAGTGTGAGTCCACTCATAAAGAGTTTAAAAGATGTAAAACTAGACAATATGTTGCTTAGATTGAAACAAGTTAAATTAGCTTGTCAGATGCTTCATGCTTTTGAACTGTGGTGTTGGAGAAGACTCTTGAGAGTCCCTTGAACATCAAGGAGATCAAACCAGTTAATCCTTAAGGGAATCAACCCTGAATATTCATTGGAAGGACTGAGGCTGAAGCTGAAGCTCCAATACTTTGGCCACCTGATGCGAAGAGCCCACTCATTGGAAAAGA
Source organism: Moschus berezovskii (assembly GCF_049115385.1). Lineage (NCBI taxonomy): Eukaryota > Metazoa > Chordata > Mammalia > Artiodactyla > Moschidae > Moschus > Moschus berezovskii. Next base: position 20,645,469 of record NC_142470.1, read on the forward strand.
CCCTGACACTGGGAAAGATTGAAGGTAGGAGGGGAAGGGGATGACGAAGGATGAGGTGGTTGGATAGCACCACCGAATCAACGGACATGAATTTGAGCAAACTCCAAAAGATAGTGAAGGACAGGGAAGCTTAGTGTGCTGTGGCCCATGGGGTCGGAAAGAGCTGGACATGACTTAGTAACTGAACAACAGCAAGCTTGTCAAATGCCAAGAAATGTCAAATTTCAGCCTTTAAGGCAGATCAACTGAAATAGAATCTGCATGTTAACAAGATCCCAGGTGACGTATAGGTACACTGATGTTGACCTTTACCAAATAGGAAAACCAAAAAAAAAAAAAAGCTAAGTTAAATCTGTGTTAAATTTTAGGTTAACATTAAGTTAAATTAAGAATTTTGTTAAAATTATAAAGAAAAGCAAGCGAGTGATAAACATAAAATTTAGGGTACCAGATACCTGGGGGTGTTGATGGATGACAGCACGTGAGTTGGGGAATACCAAACATGATGAAATGTTCTCGTTCTTACACTGAAAGTGGGCACGTGGATATTTGTTGTATCATGAGTCTTTATCAAGGGATTATAGTCCCTTGAATCTATTTGTCACTTCCACTGTAGAGTCAAGGGATTATAATCCCTTGATAAAGACTCATGATACCCTAGTGCTGGGAAAGACTGAAGGCAGGAGAAGGGGATGACAGAGGATGAGATGGTTGGATGGTATCACTGACTCAATGGACATGAGTTTGAGTAAACTCCGGGAGTTGGTGATGGACAGGGAGGCCTGGTGTGCTGCAGTCCATGGGGTCGCAAAGAATTGGACACTGAGTGACTGAACTGAATTGAACTGAGTCTTTATCACACAAATAGTTACAAATATCTTTTTGTATCTGCACTGGGTCTTTGTTTCAGCACTCACGCTGTTCGTTGCGGCACTTGAGCTTCTCTAGTTGCGTACCATGGGCTCTAGAACTCAGTGGCTCTGTAGTTGCCACGTGTGGGCTTAGTTGCCCTGTGACATGTGGGATCTTAGTTCCCTGACCATGGATTGAACCCTCATCCTCTGCAGTGGAAGGCAGATTCTCAGCCACTGGACCACCTGGGAAGTCCCTATTTGCACAAATTTAATGAGCACAATTCAAAGACAGGAAGGAGTGAGAGGAAAGGTTGCAACAATGTGTGACAGCTTCCTAGAAGCAGTGGGCCCTGAGGTTGGCCTAGAAGGATGGGGAGTTTGGCTTTTGTGGAGGGAAGGCCATCCTGGGTCTCCCTTGGGTCAGAGATGCTGTGTGCAAGTCCATCCAGTCCAGCCCAGCCCAGCCCAGCCCAGCCCAGAACTCTGAAGCCAGTCTGGTTCCAAGAAGAAAGAGAACACAGGTGGTAGGCTGTGGTTAAGGGGCAGGTACCCCTGACTCCCTTCCAGTTTCCAATGGTGACTCAGGCCTGGAACTGGAGGGCAGCTCTAGGGATGTGTGTTCTCCATTCTGCCCCAGGAGGGTTTCCAGTTTATCCTGTGAGTGCTGTCACTTAAAATAGACAAGAATCTGTTGAGCAGGAGTTGTGGGCTGCTAAAGAGATGATGTAGCTTGGACTGTTCATTGTGCAGAGGTCAGATGACTGGCTTGCTGGGGAGTGGCAGTTGGGGTCAGGGTGATTCCAGCACTCAGGTCCTGTCATCTTTTCCATACTGTGCTGTCTCCAAGTGGACCTCCAACTTGATGGAACTTTATGAGTGTAATCTGTCCCTACACCGAAGTTGTTTATGCGTTTGTAAAAAATTTAGGAAATACAGGAAATTAGGAAGACAAAAATTATACCCATAATTTCATTTCCCCAAACATCCAGTGTTATCATTTCAGTGTATTTCCTGCCAGTCTTTTTTCTATGCATTTAAAAACTTGCAACTAAGGATGCAATATACTTTCTCTGAATTCTGTCATGATTTCATGCTTTTTGTCACTGAAAGGTAGCATACTAAATATGTAAGAAACTTTCTTGCTAATGAGTCAGTATTAGCCAGAATAAAGTGGGAAATGTTCACTGATTGCTGGAGAGATATTTAGGGTGGTTATCTCCTTTTTTTTTCTTGCTTTGTTGTTGGTGTTCAGCCGCTAAGTCTTTGCGACCTCATGGACTGCAGCACACCAGCCTCCTCTGTCCTCCACTATCTCCCGCAGTTTGCTCAAATTCATGTCCATTGAGTCAGTGATGCTATCTAATCATCTCATCCTCTGCAGTTCCCTTCTCCTTTTGCCTTCAATCTTTTCCAGCATCAGGGTCTTTTTAAGGTGTCAGCTCTTTGCATCAGGTGGCCAAAGTATTGCATTGGGTGGCCAAAGTATTGGAGCTTCAACTTCAACAACAGCCCTCCCCACAGTGAATAGTCAGGGTTGATTTCCTTTAGGATTGACAGGTGTGATCTCCTTGCTTCCAAGGGACTCTCAAGAGCATCACAATTTGAAAGCATCAATTCTTCAACACTCAGCTTTCTTTATGGTCCAGCTCTCATACCTGTTTGTGACTACTGGTTATCACCTATACCTCATCAATAAACCCTCTCATGGTTGTTATTTTGTGCTAGGAGCTTGGGAAACAGATGGGCAGAATAGGTTTCCAGGCGCTCCAGTCTGGAGCATCCATGAATATTATTCTTGTGTCTAGTAAAATGAAAGATGGAGTGTTAACAGCTTCTTGGCTAGGATCTTGCTTCTGAAAGGCAGAGCTGATAATGTCATGCCTCTGAGCAAAAGCCACAAAGAAATTATCTTTTCCTAAGCCTTTAGTTTTTGTTTTTAAGTTCACCACAAACTTTAGCAATGAAAAAAAAAGTGCAGTAACTGGGTCATTCTGACCTAGAACCAACCAAAATACTTCTAATTACTGAGACAGACAATGATGAATCATACCTAAGCTAGCTTGCTGCCTTTTCAGTCATATGCGCTCATAATCAGACTCATTGTTTCGTCGCCAGTAGAACATTTGCTCCAGCTTGTTTGGGTTTGTAGGAGGAGAGAAGTTTGCAGATCTTCTCAGCAGAGGATCTGCTTGGCTGTGCTAGTGTAGTGGGGAGAGGTCTTCATGTTTATCAGGATTTAAGCTTCCTTAGAGCAGGGCTGTGGCTTAGTCATTTTTCATCGTGGCAATACCAATAAAAGCTGCCATTTTTGAGCACCGACTATGTGCTAGACAGTACGAAACATGCTTTATGGTCTCTTGGTGTCATTGAAGCCCTTCAACAATCTTATGATATAGGTGTTATTATCCTCATTTTGCTGAGAAAACAGGCTCTGGAAAATTGTTGTTTTTCAGTCATTAAGTCGTGTTTGACTCTTTCCAACCCCATGGACTGCAGCACACCAGGCTTCTCTGTCCTTCACTATCTCCCCAAGTTTGCTCAAGCTCTTCTCCGTTGAGTCAGTGATGTTATGTAACCATCTTGTCCTCTGCTACCCCCTTCTCCTCTTGCCCCCAGTCTTTCACAGCATCAGGGTCTTTTCTGGAAAGTTAAGTCACTCAAATACCCAGTATATGTAAGCTAGGCCTGCTGAATGAGTGATTGAATTATTACTGCAAGCTAATGGAAGGGAACCGCTGAAGAGAGGACCTAACCAGTATGAGCCAAAAACTTAAAAGGTTGTTACCACCCAATTCTTCTTTTTTTGTTGTTGCAATTTTTCAGCTCCCAATTTGAGTAGCAGCGGAGGAGGGGAGGAGATTTCAATGTAGGCAAATAACATAAGACATGGATGAGGGAATAGGTTTGTAACCAGCCAAAAGATCAGCTTGACATAGTAAAAAAAAAGGGAAAAATACTTAAGTGTCAGTCACTGTGCTAAATACATTATCTTAAAACTCACAGAACCCCTTGTTATCTCTGTTTATGGGGCAGGAAAGGAGCTCAGAGAGAATGCGGGAGCTTCCTGAGTTCACACAGCAACTGATGAGTGAGGGCAGGATGGGAACCCAGGCACTGGCTCTGCAGCAGCTTTTCCTGTAAACGCAAGCCAGGAATGGAGGTTTCACTAATTATGCTTGAATTTTATTTTGTATTTGATGGGGGCGGGGCGGGGGAACCCGGATGATACACAGATTTCTTTTATACCAACAAACCCAATAACTGGCTCTGTCCCAGGAAGAGATTCCAGCTCAGTCAGTGCAGGGAAAAGGCTAAGGAGTTGATGAAAGATTTGGGGTTTCCAGAAAGCTTGGCGTGACTGGTGTGCAGTTCAATGATGGTGACCAAATTTTCCAAAATAGAATCAGCTTGCTCTGTCTGTTTGTGTGCACCCCCCAACCCTGCCCCACCCCAAGGATTAGAGAACTCCTGAAAATGTGGTTTGGATGCAGAAATACAGTCACACGGTCAGTTCTGATATAATGCAACAAATTTCTAAAAATTACTGAGTCATAAAAAATTGCACAATGAAAACCGCAGGAGTTATGGGAAAGTTGGCATTATAGGCACAGAACTTAAAAATTTAATCAATGACACATTGAAAAAAAAAAGGTAAATGTCTAATAGAAAAGGGAAGCACACGGGACTTCTCTGGTGACCCAGTGGTTAAGAGTCCTTACTTCCAATGCAGGGGGCGTGGGTTCTATCCCTGTGTGTGTGTGTGTGTGCGTTCAGTCGCTCAGCTGTGTCCAACTCTTTGCAACCCCATGGACTGTAGCCCGCCAGGCTCCTCTGTCCATGGGATTCTCTAGGCAAGATACTGGAGTGGGTTGCCATGCCCTCCTCCAGGGGATCTTCCCAACCCAGGGATCGAACCTGCATCTCCTGTTCCTTCTGCATTGCAGGCAGATTGTTTACCACTGAGAATCCGGGGAAGCCCCTTTGATCCCTGGTCAAGAAATTAAGATCCTGCTTGGCCAAAAAAAGGGAAGTACAATTCTGCATATGAGAAACGGTCAAGAAATACATAAAGGCTGAAATAAATATGGAGCTTGACTTAGAAGTGCAAGATGAATGGAGTTTTGTGTGCAGAAGTACTCATGGGAAGGGTTGGCGATTGTGTTACTGTGAAGGAGAGGAAGGAGAGAGATGTGGAATCATATGGAAAGTTCTAACACCGGAGACAGATGGCTGTGGTTCGTCATAGATACTGAGATTAGAGGTGGCTGGTGGGTGTTGGAGGTGTGTGGTTTGGTGTCTTCCTTAAGCAGCTCACTTCAGCTGGGCACCATTTTTCTGCATTCACCTTAGTGTTTCTTGCCAAGTAAATTACACCAAGGGCACACAAAATGCACAAAGTTTCCAAGTTTTCTGTAATTTATTAATCTGTTGGTACAGATCTGTGGTTTAAAAACAAGAGGTGTAGCAGAACTGACTGACGTGGAGCTGTGTGTGGCCCCCATACCTGTGGCTTTTCCATTCAGCTCTCGAGGTAGCCAGGGGTCCCCACTGGGGACTAAATGCATGTGTCCTCCCCACCCAGACTCACCTGCTGAAACCTAATCTCTGATGCAATGGTATTGGGAGTTGGGGCCTTGGGGAGGTGATGCGGTCATGTGGGTGGCACCTTCGGGAATGGTATGAATGCCCTTTAAAAAGACCTCCAGAAAGCTCCCTCATCTCTTCTCCCACCTGAGGACACAGTGAGAAGCTGGTCCATCTATGAGCCAAGAAATAAGCTCTCACCAGATACCAAATTTGTTGGCACCTTGGTCGTGGACCTCCCAGCCTCCAGAACTGAAGAAATAAATGTTTGTTTTCTGAGCCATCTGATCTGTGGTGTTTTTTTTACAGTAACCTCAGAGGACTAAGACCCTCCGTTGGCTCTAAACCAGAGGATGGACCAGGGATCACTTCTAAGATGTCTTCCTCTCTGATTTTCGAGTCTCTCACTGAATGGGCTGGGTGACAAAGTATGCCCACCCCTCCAAGTCTCTCAGAGGATAATAATTATAGGTTTTTTTTAAAATTTTTTAATCGTTTATATATCCCAGTTTTTTTCCTCTGGTTGGTTTAGTATCTTTTCTTCTCCTGGATGTTCTTGTCATGCTTCAGTCTTTCTTCAGAGGCCATGTGACCCTTGGATCTTCATGTGTGTTTTAAAAAGAGAAAGTTGGCTGGGAGATTTGCACCCATAGGTGGAGCTTGTGGACTGGCAGGGGTTGATTTTTGGGTGCTCAGGACAGCATTTTGGAGGCCTCTAAATACTAGACTGTGTCTATATTAGTGGCCCTAGTTCTCCTTGGTTGATTCAGTTTAATTGATTTCATGTTTTGCCAGGGGTGCACCACCTGAGTCCTGGAATTCTACACGTGGCCATCGAGTGAGACGTGGAGGAGCCAAGTGCTCTGTATACAACATTTCAAAGAAGTCCCCTGTTTTCAGCTAAACCTTGAGTCTGGGTTTCTGTAAGGCCAACTGGCTTCCTCTAGTTACTCCCCCTGTATCAGCCTCAAATCTTCTCTCCAGTCTGGCTTCTGGAGTTTCGTTAAACCTAAACAAAGACAGAAATGCTCAGGTCTCTTAAGGGAGGTCGGGTCCATCACACAACACAAGAAACTTTTGAGGTAGGTTTTGAAGAATGAGTAGGAGCTCATGTCATGAACGAGGTGTAAGGGCCTCCCATGTACACAATGCCGGAGTTGTGGGCAGTCAGCGTCAGGCAGTACCAGACCCTCACAGTTTGTACGTGTAGAGTAGATCGAAAGTGATCTAAAAACTCTCAGGGAAATAGTTTGTAAAAGCCACGGCCTCTTTGTTCATTAGTGGTGGTGACCATGGTCTCCAGGACATTCTGTTGCACAGGTAGAGACTTTTTGCCTTTTGAAGGTGATCACTTTCAGCCTCTGTGGTCACAAAAAAAGCCAACACAGTTGGCTGCTAGTTTGGTGAATCTAGTGGCTTCTCTGGTGGCTCAGATGTTAAAGCATCTGCCTGCAATGCAGGAGACACAGGTTCAATCCCTGAGTCAGGAAGATCCCCTGGAGAAGGGAATGGCAACTTGCTCCAGTATTCCTGCCTAGAGAATCCCATGGACAGAGGAGCCTGGCAGGGTACAGTTCATGGGGTCGCAAAGAGTTGGACACCACTGACCTCCTAACACACACACGTGGTGAATCTATCCATCCTTGTCACATATAAGGTGGAGGGGATTTGGCTGGGAGGTGGGGTGAACAGTCTTTGATATGAAATAGAAGAGAGTGGTTTACTGACACTGAGCATAGATGTGCGGATGTGAATTCAGCAGGAAGGCTCTTACCAGACAGACCCATCAGAGCTGACACTCAGGTGAGCTCTCCTGTGCAGGCATCTCTGTTATTTTCACATCAAAAGCCTATTTTGACAGCAGCAGGAAAGCACAGTCAGTTCAAAGGTATGTAATACAGGCCTGATGAAGGCAATTCCTTCTTTGCTAATTTTCTCCTCATGATGATGATAATTTATGTCAGTTTAAAATGAGCAAATTATAGAAAAGATTTAAGAAGCATTAAAAACATCTTGAATTGTTTCACTGTTATCATGGCCTTCAGTTCAGTTCAGTTGCTCAGTCATGTCCAACTCTGTGACCCTGTGGACTGCAGCACGCCAGGCTTCACTGTCCATCACCAACTCCTGGAGCTAGCTCAAACTCGTGTCCATTGAGTCAGTGATGCCATCCAACCATCTCATCCTCTGTCATCCCCTTCTCCTCCCGCCTTCAATCTTTCCCAGCATCAGGGTCTTTTGCACTGAGTCAGTTCTTTGCATCAGGTGGCTTCAGCATCAGTCCTTACAATGAATATTCATTGGCCTATACCATTCATGGCCTATACCATTAGTATTTCATATGTGCCCTTCACTGTTCTGACTACTGTCTGCATATTCATTCAAGAAATCCACATAACACCTGTAAGAAACTGGTACTTTTATCCCTTCTTACAGATTGCGGAAACCAAGACACAAAAGGTTAGGGAAGTTGCTCAGGGACAAATGTCCATTAAGTCAGAATTGAAACCCAAGCCTGGGTCAAACCCAAGGTATCACTCTCTAGATATGTTGCTTTTGTTGTCTAGTTGCCAAGTTGTATCCGACTCTTTGTGACCCCATGGACTGTAGCCTGTCTGGCTCCGCTGTCCAAGGGATTTCCCAGGCAAGAATACTGGAGTGAGTTGCCATTTCCTCCTCCAGGGGAGTCTTCCCGACCCAGGGATTGAAGCTGAGTCTCTTACATCTCCTCCATTGGCAGGCGGATTCTTTACCACTGAGCCACCTGGGATGTGCCACCCCGCCCCCACTAGATGTCTCTTTCTATAATAAAATATCATATGCTTTATATGACATATATGTGTATATTATATATGTATTTCTCTCTTTCTCTTTCTGTAACAATTTAAAATCTTTTCCTTGCCAAACGGTGCATCCTGAGTGTATCCGTATCATTTAAAAACTTCATTCACAAAGCCGTGTGGATTGCTGCTTTGATTACATAAGATCATAAACAAGGCAGCATTGTGTTTACATTTTTAAAATTATATACCTTAAAGCATGAAAATTAATTATCTCGAAAGCTCATAAAATTGAGAAAGATCTTTTTCCTATATCTCTTTATATTTAAACATCTAAAAATAGCCTTTACCTTGTTAAAAAAAAAAACCGAAGCACCTGCATACGGTTATTGGAGACTGCATGAAGGCTTCCTTCCCTGTTGGCTGTTTCTGTGGTTTTTAACACCGTGACAGACAGGGCTCTGAGTGGTGGACCGTGTAGGCCCTTCAAGCAGGGTCACTTCCTCTTCAGTCCCTGGGTCCTCAGATGTGATTTCCTCCCCCAGGCCCCGCCCCTTGAGAGAAGCCCGGCGGGGGCGGGGACTCCCGCAGCATCGCTCAAGCAGGGCCACCAGGGAGCGCTGCCTCACCTGTCCATGAAGACCTGGAGACAGGTGGGTTCTCACCTGCCTTGCTCGGGAGTAGGGGCTCGGCCTGGAAGAACAGATCTGTGACATGGGGCTCTTCCTTCCACCCCATCCATGTTTGTTTTGAACACTGAACCTCGCAGCAGCTGAGAATTCTCGTTGCTGTCTGAGACACCAACAAGAGTAATCCCGTCTTTGGGCTTTGTCACAAAAGGCAGATCACATGGGACCTCTTGGATCCTGGCCAAGTCACCTTGTCTAGCAAACGGAAAACCCTGGAAAGAAGATAAAAATCAAAGTTAAAGGGATCTGGCACATAGGAGGGGGGCACCCATGACTTCTTGTCTTCCCCTTTCTAGTTAGGATTTGAGCAGGATTCCCCGATTTCCAAGCATCAGTTGCAACAGGAATGTGTAGGAAGATGCAGACGAGAGCTGGTGTTTTCCATGATGTCCAGTGGGGTAGAAATGACTTCAGAAGGGAAGTCTGAGAACGAGCCTCATGTGACTCTCGGCGGAAACTTCTTCTGGGCGTGTGTGTCACCTGCTGTGTGTCCCCAGCCGGAGGCGGCTCTTTGGAGGGGTGCGTGCCTCCCGGGGTCGGGGCCACACATGCGGTCCTCTGGGGGCCACTCAAGCTTCCCGGTTCCCTGGGGCAGAACCTGTGCGCTTCCCTGACCCTTTGTTCTCTGCGCGAGAAGACATGGTTCCACGCCAAGTACAAAACTTTCATGTTTGAAAAGATTGGGTTTAACTGCTGGTGGTTAGACCAACAGATTGGTATGTACCTGCATGGAGAGCACTCTGACCCAGCAAAACACTTCAGTGCTAAGAAGATGGAAAACCGTGGCATTTGCCATCTGACCCAGCAGGAGCCTGGGGCAGATGGAGCTCAACTTGGAAAGTCTGCTGCTGCTTTCTTTTTTCTTTTTTTTTTTCCCTCCTAGTTGTTGTTGTAGCCCCAGGAGCAGATACTGCCTTTGAAACCTTCTTGTGGGCTGGCTTGGCCCGCCTCTGCCTCCCCGGGCAGGGGCTGGGGAACCAGGGTGTCAGGCTGCCCAAATACTTGTCACTGTTCTCTGGGGCATCGAGGGCTCCCTGCACGATCAAAGGCACAGCCCGGGAGACGGGGGCTCGGCAATCGCTCGCCCTCCACTGGGCTCAGCCTGCTCCTGGCTGGGTGCTTTCTGGCTGCCTGCGATGACCAGCTTCTTGTAAGGTACAGTGTGTTCCATGTTGGGAGCAGAGCGCCCGCTTTGGGGGTGAGGGGTTGGAGAGGTGGGCCCTGGCTTTCTGGCTTATGAATAACATGGCCCTGGCCTGTGTCAAGCAAAATAATGGCAAAGTGTTTGCCTTTTCAGTAAGCTGAGTGAATCCATTTAATGCATTTGTTTCCTGATTTTTTTTTCTGTTGGAAATGTTATCTGAAGGGATTGGAGCTATTTAGTTTTGCACAAGGTGGATCCAAAGCGGCAGGGAGTGGGATTATAATTGCTAAGGAAATGAGCCGCACTCTGTGGATCCTGCCTGGTGGGCTCTGGAAAGAGGTTTTGTGTTTTTTTTTCCCTGTAGTTTCTTCCTCCCTGCAAATCTTCCCTGGCTTTATTCTGAAGGTGCTTCTCTCCCCTTTCAGTTCTCCCAGCAGCCAGCGGGTGGGGACATCGTGTTGGCTTTGTGGCTCCATTCCAGAGCGCTTAAGGAAGGTCCCAGAGGGAGTGCCACCTGGCATTGTGTGGACAGATGTCTGGGTGGCATGGTGCTGTGGTGGTTTTATGCGGCAGGACCAGCCCGGGTTAGAGAAACAGCAGATTAGACAGAAGTCAAATCCTCAGCCTGCTTTTCTTCTCTAAATAACACCTGTGGAGTTTATGAGTTCCTCGACGGAAAATCTCAGAAATCTGCATGAGAATGGTGTTTCCTGCCAGGAAGACCTCAAAGAGTTTATAGGATGCCATCCTGCAGCCTGAATGCGTTTATGGCCATATCATATATACGGGGCTGACTCTCCCTACGCTCCTTGAGGGTCACGCCCACTTTCCTCCTGGAGGGCCCAGCAAGGACATGGGAAATATCGTCCTGAGAGGACTTTGCTTTTGGTTTTATTTTCCGAAACTTTGGACTCATCAGAGAAAAGTTGTCATTCTTGTGCGTTGGCTGAAAGATTCTTAGCTTTCGTTGTAGGGATGAGGGAGGAGGAAGGAACAGGGATCTGTGGCAGCTCCCATCCGAGCTGGAGTCTGGAATGCTGACTCTGGATGGGGCTGGGTCGGTTACCTTCCGAGAGGCCCTGAGGTCAGCAGGGATTCTGGGAGAGGGCCGTCTCTCAGAAAGGGCCACGTGGGAGAGGGTCTGAGGTCCTCAGGTGTGCTTTGGGTGAGACTCAGAGCGGAGGCAGATGGCAGAGGGAGCGGAAGACCAGCCTCTCGGAGGTCACGGATGGGTTTTCTCTCTTCGCGCACTTGAACTCCAGTCTGGACTCCAGGGCACGGCTGCTTTCTTCTCTGCCGTGGTGCCTCTCCCCGTGAGGCTGAGAGGATACAAAGGGCAAAGACATATGGGGCCCAGACTCACTTTGCACGTAGCTCGGTGGATGCTTGTGAGGGAACAGAATGCGAGCAAGGGGGTGACTAGAGGGTGCACCGAGCCCCTCTGCCATCCCCCGGCCTCTGTCCCACAGCACTGTGATGGCGGCACCACCACTGGCCTCCTCCTCTTTCTAAGCCCTGTCTCCCCCTCATTCAGCCTCCGCGTGAGCCAGGCTTCGTGCCCTCTTGAAGTGAAGTCACTCAGTCGTGTCCGACTCTCTGTGACCCCATGGACTGTAGCGCACCAGGTTCCTCCGTCCATGGGATTCTCCAGGCAGGAACACTGGAATGGGTTGCCATTTCCTTCTCCAGGGGATCTTCCTGACCCAGGGATCGAGCCTGGGTCTCCCACATTGCAGGCAGAGCCACCAGGGTTTACCCTCTGAGCCACCTTTGAGGCCATGCCCTCTGGAGTCCCAACATATTGCAATATTCTCCTACGTTCCTCCTTGGACGCCAAGGCAATCTCTCTCCCTTGCAGTCTGTTCCGGCCGGCCTAAAGTCCTTGCCTGACTCTGCAGGGTTAAATCTGACCGTGTACACAGGGCTCAGTCTAGACTGGCCCTCGTCACCCTCTTACACTCGTGCTCCAGCATCTTGAAGGACCTGCATCACCCGTCACACGTGGGTGTCACCCCCAGGGTCCCGCCTGCGTGTGTTGCCCACCTCCTGCCCACATGCCCTTCCTTCTCTCTGGCTGGCAAACCTGTGCTCATCCCCGGACTCAGCTCTTCCCGGAGTTGCCCTGAGACTGACCTGAGTCAGAACCTCACCTCCCATCTCGTTTCCTTCAGAGCTGCCCTCTTGCCTAAATCCCTGCTGAGGCAAGGGTCACACAGCCTTGTTTACCTGTGCTCTCCTCCCTACCTGCGAGTTTCTGCAGGTCAGGGACTCTGTGGCTTTCACTTTCACCCTGAGCTCCAAGGAGGAATGAAATGTTTCTTCAGTGAATCCAAATTAGACCGTTTAAGCGTTGCAGGTCAAACCACGGATCTAAGAGGGAGGTTCTCTGCTTCTCACGTGGGAGGCAGAGAACAGACATGGAGTTGTTAATCAGTGGCTTAGGAAAGACCCAGCTGTCTGACCTTGGGCCTGAGACCTTCCAGACCTCTGGCTGCGTCTTCTCTTTGAGCCCGAGGGTGGCCCCCTGTGGGGGGTGGGTCTCTCTCCCTGGCCGCCTGGGGCTAATGAGCAGAGTTGATGGCTGCTCCTTTGGCAGACCTGCTCCCAAGAAAAGTATTCTGGGCTCTGTGGGCAGTGAGTGAGCGTGGTTGCCCTCTGCGGCAGTTGGAGCTTGTGTGGAGGTGGGGAAGGCAAACAGACTCTGTGTGGCTTTGTAGGGGGAGAATCCCAGAGCCGGTGAGAGTGCTGGGGGGTGGGGGGCAGAAGGGGGAGCCGTGACCCTTGGCCTTGGTGTCGGCTGAGGGAAGATCAGGCACAAACAGGGCCCCCGGGGCAGAAGAGTGCTCACTAGGAAAGAACAGACGTGTACGTTGCGTGCTTGGATGCTCACGGGAAGGGCTTCCCTCTGACCCTGCTTGGAATAGAAGATAACCAGGTGAGTTCAGGTATCACCTGGGGCAGAGAGGCATGAGTGAAAGTGAAAGTCACTCAGTCATGTCCGACTCTTTGAGACCCCGTGAACTATACAGTCCATGGAATTCTCCAGGCCAGAATACTGGAGTGGGTAGCCTTTCCCTTCTCCAGGGGATCTTCCCAACCCAGGAATTGAACCCAGGTCTCCCTCATTGCAGGCAGATTCTTTACCAGTTGAGCCACCAGGGAAGCCCAAGAATACTGGCGTGGGTAGCCTATCCCTTCTCCAGTGGATCTTCCAACTCAGGAATTGAACCGGGGTCTCCTGCATTGCAGGCGGATTCTTTACCAACTGATCTATCAGAGAGGCATTAGGTAATACCCTTTCTGGATGACATCCCGGGGGATGAAATGGAAACCTCCTCTGTGTCTGCCTGGTTCCTCCCTGGGGGCTTCCGAGGCTGCATGTGAGGCTTTCCACTTTCCCACAGGACCACGCTCCGTCTCTTTGCCGTCTTCTTTGTAAACTTGAACACGTGGTCTCCTTCTCCCTCTGCCTCCTCTTAGGAGTTATTATCTGGGAAACAAAGAAGTGACTAGAACAGTTCCTGTTGTCAAGGAGCTTCACGTCTTGAGAGGAAGGGAAGGAAGCCGCGTGGAAATGATTACTATCTACTTGGAAAGGTACATTGCAACGGATGTACCCCTAAAGGAAGCCGGTTTAATTGTTACTACTGGAGTACAGTGAATCAAGTCGAGATCTCTGATGTTCTAAGTTGGCATCTAGAAAGGAGATTTATGAACAGTTAATTTCAATTAAGACAGAAAACTAGAATTTGTTAACATCTGCTATGTACCAACCACCCTAGACATGTTAGCTTACTTAGCCCTCATTGTCACTCTGGGAGGCGGTTTGTGTTTGTATTATGCTTAGTTTAGAATCTTCTTTCTTTCTTTGGCTGCACTGGTCTTAGCTGTGACACACAGGATCTGTTGTTGTGACACATGGAATCTAGTCCCCTGACCAGGGAATGAACCCAGACCCCCTGCATTGGGAGTGAGGAGTCTTAGCCACTGGGCCACCAGGGAAGTCCCTATCTTCTTTTTACAAATGAGGAAATCGAGGTTCAGGAAATCGAACTTACCCAAGGCCACACAGCTCAAAAGGAGCATAGTCATAAATTAAGCTGCTGTTGGTCTTATTCCACAGTACATGCTTTTTACTACTTAGCAGGCAGATTATGGGGCTTCCCTGGTGGTAAAGAATCTGTCTGCCAGTGCAGGAGACATAAGAGACAAAGGTTTGATCCCTGGGTCGGGAAGATCCCCTGTAGAAGTACTTCCACTCCAGTATTCTTGCCTGAGAAATTCCATGGACAGAGGAGCCTTGAGGTCTGCAGTCCGTGGTGTTGCGAAAAAAATCTTAGTGACTAAACAACGAGGCAGATTGTGAGCACTTTTGCGTTTGAAAGATTGTTTGCAGTTGGTAAAGTCCACCTTGACTGAAGGGTTTAATATCTTACAATCAAAGGGACCTGCAGAGCTGTCTCTGAGAGTCCTGCTGGTTTTGACCTAAGTGGACACTATGGCTTAGAACCAAAGAGCTTGCGCCTAGCACACCGCTGGGCTCAAGTCTCCACACACAGAGGGACCCAGCAAACAGGGTGCGGGTGAGGGCGCATCCACTGAAGATCTGGGTGGGGAAGGGCTGGCTCTGATGGGTGAGAGGAAGTGACCATTTTTATGAGCGGAGTGACCAGTGTGCAGCAGCCAAGGATACGCAGAGCTGAGTGTTATCTCCGGAAGTGAGATCCTGCCATTCCAGGAACTAATAACTGTTGTTGACAGATAGGAGCTCTGGGTTTAAGGAGAGGTGCCTCGTTACTTGCCCAAAAAAAGGCAAAGTGCATGGTGCTCAGAAAGGAACGGCGGAATCACTGAGGGCCCAGAGTTAAGCTGGACGCAGCGTTCTTCAGGGTCCCCAGTCAGTGCTGGTGAGCTTTGTTCTGTTTTAAAGCGTTTTTGTTGTGGAGCTTTTTAAGAAGCCTTTATTGAATTTGTTACAGTACTGCTTCTGTTTTGTTTTGTTTTCTTGGCCCTGAGACATATGGGATCTTAGCTCCCTGACCAGGGATTGAACTTGCACCCCCTGCATTGCAAGGTGAAATCTTAACCACTGGACCACCAGGGAAGAGCTTTTTCTCTTGTTTTTTTTTTTTTTTTAATATTTATTTATTTAGCTTAACCAGTCTTAGTGGTGGCACATGGGATCTTCCAGTGTCAGCATGTGGGATCTAGTTTCCCAACCGGGCATTGAACCCAGGCTCTCTGCATTTGGAGCCAAGAATCCTAGCCACTGGACCACCAGGGAGGTTCCCCTGGTGAGCTTTTAAAGTGAAATGGATTTTCTGCCACTGGGGCAAAACTTTTGATAATTCTGTTCTTTAAAAAGTAAGCAGATAGAAAAAGATCACTTCAAGGAAAGGCTGGTGCGAGCATAGTTTTCTTTGAAAGGGCTGAAGTCTAGTTTAATCCCTGCTTTAATCTCCAGGAAAGAGCTGATCGGGCTGTCAGAGAGGGGACACTGTCCAGACCGTGGGGGCCGGCCAGCTGGTGGTTTGTTTGTTCTTCCTCTGAAGCTGCAGTGAGGCTGGTCAACCTCCTCCCTCCGGGAGACCTGGCTTCAGGTAGCATTCTTAAAATGCTCTTGATTTTCTTTGTCTGGCTAGAAATGTGTCTTTTTAAGTTGGGGGCTTTTCATTTACTGAGGCTATGTTTTCTTGTCATGGCAGCCCTCGTTTTGGTAAAATACTACTAAGAAAGAGCCCAAGATTTCTAACCAAAAGATTTGGCATGTTTGGACAGGTGGACACCATTAAAAAAAAACAAAACAAAAAGAACTTGAAAAAAATGCTCCCTTTTCTGAAATCACTGGAAGCCACGATTCACTTGCTTAGAGCCCTTCTAAATCTAAAATTGTCTCAAATGTGACATTTTGGACATTCTCTTCAGCGCATCCTGCCTCAGTTTCCAAAAATATAAAATGAGAACCATGCTATGTGCATTTTTAGGGCCATGGTGATGATGAAATAAATGATAAACATAAACCAAGAAAAAGGTCTGCACCGAGTGAACCTAATAATTGATGACTATTATTTTGATTCTTACGTAAAATGCTCTTGGGGCTTTTGTTGCATTGCTAAAGGAAGTGATAAAGATGTGAATGAAGACAATAAATGCTTTTAAATCCCAGACACAATCTCTTCATGCAAAATGAAGACGATAGTACTTTGGCCACAGGACTGCTGGCACAAAATAGATACTAAACAAATAATGGTTTTCTTTTTCTTTCGTTCAAATTTGGCCCCTATATATGTGTGTGTGCTAAGTCACTTCAGTCCAACTCTTTGCAACCCCATGGTCTGTGGCCCCCCAGGCTCCTCTGTCCGTGGGATTCTCCAGGCAAGAACACTGGAGAGAGTTGCCATGCCCTCCTCCAGGGGATTGTCCGACCCGGGGATCGAACCCACGTCTCATATGTCTCCTGCATGTGGGTTCTTTACCACTAGTGCCACCTGTGAAGCCCCGTATGTATATTTAATTCCAGACCAGGCACGAGCTATGTGTCATTAGATAGCTGTACCAACCTCTCTGAGCCTTAAGTTTCTTCATCTATAAAGTCGGGATACAGACAGGGAGAGAAATAATGATCTGATAGGACTGTTGCTAAGATTAAAATCACTGATGCTTACAGTGATGCTTAGCAGGGTGGCTTGCCTTTGCCGGAGGTCTGTAGTTCACCTGATCTTCAATTGGCCTTCTACTTAGATTCTGTGGGACATCGGTCATCAGTTTTTATGACTGCATTTAATTTACTTTTTAAAAGTAACCTTCAGTTTTTAATAAAAATAAACATGCTCTCAGTCCAAAAAATTAAATGTTATAAACTTTAAAATGAAAAGTAGGACTTCCCTGGTGGTCCAGTGGGGGAAGTCTGTGCTTCTATTGCAGTGGACACAGGTTCAATCTCTGGCTGGGGAAGTCAGGGCCCACATGCCGTATGATGTTTTTATTTCGTAGTGCGTATACAAGTCATGTTTACTCTATGCTATAGTCTATTAATGTGCAATAGCATTATGTCTTGCCTGGAAAATCCCATGGATGGAGGAGCCTGGTGGGTTGCAGTCCTTGGAGTCGCTAAGAGTCTGACTCGACTGAGCGACTTCACTCTCACTTTTCACTTTCATACATTGGAGAAGGAAATGGCAACCCACTCCAGTGTTCTTGCCTGGAGAGTCCCAGGGATGGGGGAGCCTGGTGGGCTGCCGTCTATGGGGTCGCACAGAGTCGGACACGACTGAAGCAACTTAACAGCAGCAACATTATGTCTAAAAAATGTATGTACCCCAATTAAAAAATACTTTATTGCTAAAAAATATTAACCATTATCTCAGCCGTCAGTGAGTTAGAATCTTATTGCTGGTGGAGGGTTGGAAACATTGTGAGAATTACCAAAAATGTAACCGAGACAGGAAGTGAGCAAAGCCTGTTTTTTGTTAATTTTTATTTTTTATTGATGTATAGTAAATCTACGAGGTTATGTTAGTTTCAAGTGTACAGCAAAGTAGTTCAGTGATACGCATATATATGTATATACTCTTTTTCAGATTCTTTCCATTCTAGTTATTATTAGATACTGAGGATAGCTCCCTGTGCTGTGTACTAGGGCCTTGTTGCTTACCTAGTTTATATATAGTAATATGTTTATGTTAATTGCCACTCCTAATTTAACTCGACCAGGCCTCCTGCCTCCATGTATTCCCTCCAGTTTTATTCCAAACATCTCTGTCCACCTGACCTGCTTAAAACATGACCTTTATCCTTATAAATCCCTTGTTCTGAAGCTTCAGGGTTGTCACCTACTAAAGCAGTGGGCTTCCGTGGTGGTTTAGCAGTAAAGAACTCGCCTGCCAATGCAGGAGGCCCAGATTTGATCCCTGGGTCAGAAAGATCCCCTGAGAAGGATATGGCAACCCACTCCAATATTCTTGCCTGGAAAATCCCGTGGACAGAGGAGTCTGACAGGCTATGGTCCATGGGGCTGCAAAAGAGTTGGACATGACTGAGCCATGAAGGCCCTGGTGACGGGCACTACTTCGGATTCTGTGGTTGAAGAGCATCGCCCACCAGTGTTGGGAAGGGCTGGGCCAGGCCTTGGAAGGCAGGCAGCAGAGGGGTGGGGGGAAAGGAACCCCCTCGGTTTGCAGACTGGAGTCACTGCAGCAGGAAAATATTGCAGAGGCAGTGCCCAGGGAGCAGCGGTCAGAGCCCAGCCCTGGAGGTCACAGGTGTTGACCTGGATCCGCAAAGCACGGAGGAGGGGTTCGGCTTTGGGGTTTGGCCCTGAGTGAGGCTTTTCTCTCTCCTGACTCCTCATTCCCCCATCTGATGGTTGGGGGTTCCTCACAGGCCAGCGAGCCCCAGCAGGGCCGGCATCTTAGCCTGCTTTGCCCTCTGATCCCAGGCTCTGCCCCCGGGGGGTGGTCTCGTCTGTGAGCTGGAGCACTGCTGCGGTGGGTAGGCAGTTCCCACGCCACTCGACGGTCGTGCAGTGGGACGAAGAGCAAGGGCCACGAGTTGTCAGACGGTTCTCACACTCCTCCTCCATCCTCAGTTACCAGCACTTACTTTGGCTTTCAAATGCCTCATTGGATTGGGAGTGGGGTCAGTCTCTCTCCCTGTGTGCTTCTAGACTTTAAAGCTTTGGTGTGTGCTTAGGGTTGTAAAATGAAATTTCCATTTTTTGAGTGTGAGCACTGTTTCATGTTTGTCCCTTTTGTGTTTCTCCCTTCCTCCTCCCTTCCCCTCTCCCTCCCTCCCCCGCCCCCAATTCTGCTTTCTTTCCACAAGACTTCTTGCAGGTTGCTTATCATCTCCGAGGCTAAGATTCGGAACCCCATCTTTAAATTGGGCTTCATAATATCGCTCACGTGTGTTGAGCGAGGGAACAGGCCTGGTGCCTGGCACTCGGGAGCTGGACAGTGTTCATTATCTTTCTTCCTCTTTATGGCTCTGTCCACACCAGGTGTTGTTCTATCTTAACCCCTGGAGTCCTCCGGGCTCAAGGTGCTGATCAGGCGTCAGGTGTAGAGGACCTTGGGAAAGAAGAGAGGCTCTGGATGCCCTGAGCGTTTCTTTCAGCCCTCGAGCATGCTTCTGCAGGGGCTCCTCGTAAAATGGGCCGGACTTAAAGCTGCTTTCTGTGCGTTAAGCTCTTCAGACAAAGATCTATAGAAACAGGAGCCGTTTGTGATGTTATTAATTGATGGCAGCTTTCCATGGACCACCCCGAATGGAAATGCAGGCAAGGGCCCCCAGATGTGGCCGGGAATCCCCCTCTCTTGGATTGAAGGATGCAGCCAGTTGAGAGGAAAGGCAGATGCAGAGCCCTGGAGCCTCTTCTGACTGTTTGGTGGCTCAGCCGTTGCTGTCTGTCTTTCAGGAGCACTTTCTTTTTCGTTGGGGCTAATTCCTGCAGCAACCCTCCCACCAGCTCATTTCCCCAGGCGGTAAGCTGGGGCTGACCAAGGAGGTGTGGCGGAGGGGGGTGGGGAACCTGTGCTCAGGAGTTATTGCCGCAAGCAGGAAGTGTTTAATGGTTTCCATTTACTGTTAGTTGGAAGAAGGAAGGCTGGACCTTTCTTC
Organism: Moschus berezovskii; assembly: GCF_049115385.1. Taxonomy (NCBI): domain Eukaryota; kingdom Metazoa; phylum Chordata; class Mammalia; order Artiodactyla; family Moschidae; genus Moschus; species Moschus berezovskii. Next base: position 20,665,138 of record NC_142470.1, read on the forward strand.
CAACAGAAGCAGAAAATCAGCCTGAGGACACCGCCCCATTTTACCCTCACGAGGGAAACCAGAGCTCCTTAGGGCACCAGTGGTCCCATCTTAAAATTGCTCGGCTTCTTACAGCGCGAGGACTCAGAGAATATCTTACCTACATCTTAAGTCAATGTGATCTGTGAGGTGGTGCCTGGCACGTGAAGCCAGTCTCACAACTAGTGTGGCTGACTGTATGTCACTGTAATGAAACAGGAAGCCACTGTCCTGAGGTCACGTCGGGGCTGGCATCTTCTGCCATTTTTTTGGCTGCACCAAGCAGCTTGCGGGATCTTAGTTCCCTGGCTAGGGATCCAACCCGTGTCCCCTTCTGTGGAAGCACAGAGTCCTAATCGTTGGACTCCCAGAAAATTCCCCATCTTGTGCTTTTAAAAGTCAAATATCACTTTAAGAATCAACAGACATGCAAAATAGATGACAGCATAGAAAAGTTGAATAATCTGTTTTCATCCCTTTAAGAGAGTTGATCTTTTCTTATATGATAGCAGATTTGCAAAAATCCATCCAGCCTCTGTCTAAAAGAAACCCTTAACAAATTTTAAAAGTAGGTTTTAAAGGCCACGGTTGTGATTATCCAGTGAAAATTAGAAATTCATAATATAAGGCTAATCCTTCTTCCTCTCAAATTTTGACTGTTTAGAAATTAAACCTACATTTCTGGATAACTACTGCATCAAAAAGGGAATCAAAATGGAGATCATAAACTATCCAAAAAGAAATGAAAGGGGACCTCTTTACACTTAACCTAGGGGTCACAGCATAAGAAGCACTCAGGGGAAAACCTAAAAGCCTTAAATATCTTCACTAACAAAACAGTCATATGGAAAATAAAGATGAGGATAAAGTAGTCATTTTAAGAAGTTTGGTAAAAAGTACAAAACATTAAACTAAAAGGAAACAGGGTGATCTAAACAAAAAACTAAATGAAATAGAAAATAAATAGAACACATTTGAAAAGGACACGACTGAATGACTGAACTGAACTGAAACATTTAAATGCCAGTTCTTTGGCCAGGACTAAATACAGAGATTTAACCATATGTCTGATCCCAGAGAAATATGTGAGCGAGTATCTGAACCTTCCCTCAAGGGAATGCGATGCAACTGTTAAAACAGTTCTAACAGCCTTTGTAGGAGGATTGGGGGAAATGTTCATGTCAGATGAGAAGAGCAGAATCAAAAAGTGTATCACAGAGTGATAGAGCCATGTGGATACAGCCTTCCACGTCCCTCCTGTTTCCCACGGAATTAAGTCTGCAAAGAGTGCATAAGAGTATCAGAGAGAATGGAGTATTGACAGGTGCTCAGCGCAGAGGCCGGGTGCAGGCATTGCCTGATGGAAGGAAGGACCACATACTATATGATTCTATTAACATGTGTCTGCAAACATCAGGTGGCTGGCTAGGGCTGGAGGATAGAGGACTTGGGGGTGACAGCTAAAGGGTTTGAGGTTTCTTTTGGGGGTGAGGACAGTGTTCTAACCTCAGTTGTGTGATACCTGTACCACATGTGAGTATACTAAAAACCATTTATCTGTACCCTTAAAAAATTGAAGTATAATTTATTTACAGTGATGTGTTAGTTTCTGGTGTATAGCAAAGTGATTCAGTTATACATATATATATATATATATTCTTTTCATATTCTTTCCCATTATAGTTCATTACAAGATATTGTTATATATAGTTACTGGTAGGAACTTTATGGTAGGACCTTATTGTTTTTCTGTTTTATGTGTAGCAGGTGAATAGTATGGTAAGTGAATTAGATCTTAAGCTGCTACCAAAAAAAAAATCACATTGATTATCTTGGGGCATGGACGCAATGATTTTCCTCCTGGTTTTCCACCCTCTTCTGTAATCCCAGATTTCCAGATGTAATTTTTTATTACTTGTCTAATGGAAATCATGATAAAGTAATAAACACTGTAAGGCAAGAATGTTCCTAATTGGCCTTTTAGCAGAGGCGGCGGTGATGGGCAATCTGCTAACCTTCCTCCTGAGAAGGTGAGCGGAGGCCGGGTCTGGTAATCCTGAAATCGGTGACTGGTTGTCATGGATCTCTGCGCTGCCGGCACACACAGAAAGTGGCGCAGGGCTATTCTTCTGCAAGTCAAGGAGAAGAAAGCGTCGTTTTTGTCTGGGATCTCTCAAAAGCAGGATCACCTCTCAGGGAGAAGCTGGGGGGGTTGCTGTGAAACCTGTGGACGACTGAGAGCCAGTTTCTAGTAAAATCTCCTAAGAGGTGTCAGACTCTGCTGAGTGCTAAATTAGGGAAAGCTGTTACTTATATAACTTCCTGTAATTGCCCGGCAGGAGCAGTCCCTGAAAGCCACCCACTCCTCCTGTTGGCTGAGCGGGGGATACGGGGCCCTCCCTTCCTGGCAGCCCGGATCTCTTCTACCTTTGGGCTTCGTGCTCGGGGGTCAGGCTTTTTAACCGCAACTGAAATGCCATTTTAAACAGAAGACTCCCCTGTCTCTTTTGAAGATGGGAAACTCGTACGCTGGACAACTGAAGACCACGCGGTTCGAGGAGGTCCTGCACAACTCTATCGAGGCCTCCCTGCGCTCCAACAGCCTGGTACCCAGGCCCATCTTCTCCCAGTTGTACCTGGAAGCAGAGCAGCAGCTTTCCGCTCTAGAAGGTAGGAGATGCGTCTGTGCTGTTCTCTACCGTGTGCGGGAATATTCAAGATAGGGCTGGAAACTCCTCTTCCACTTGGTGTAGCAACTGTTGGGTCTAGCAGAATGGAATTATCAGGAAACAGAAAGTTGCATGTGCATCCTTACTTGGCTAAAACTCAGATTTAAGTCTCAGCCATAAAGTTGCAAGGAATGAGGTGATTCATTGGACTAAGAGGAGAAAGAAAGGCCGGAGTTAACTTGTGCTCAATTGGTTGTTACTTATGAAAAGTTTTGATGGTCTGACTTCGATAAGTAAGACATTTTAACATATTTTTGACCTTCAGTTATACATATATTTTTTCCTCTGTGATTTGTGGCCCTATCTTTGCAAAGGAGTGTAAGTACTTTTCCATGTGATAGCAGTTATGAGAGCCCTCTAGAAACTGTTAAAAGCCAAGAATAAACGCTTATGATTTTAATGTGTGCCAGCAATAAATTATCTTTGGGCATGGGGATAAGTTTGGGGTTTACTTAATTATGCAGAGACTAAACTAGTTGTATTTTTCAGTCTTTAGTTTGTACCTTTTATAGTCATGTATCTTCATGTCCAAAGTTGCCCCTTCCCCTTATTTATTGCTGAAGAAGTCGTTTTTGTTACTTGTCTTCCACTTGAAGTTACCTGCAGACTTCGCTTAGCTTTTGAAGTGAAAGACGGCTGTGGTTTACAACAAAAATGAACTAATTAAGGAAGCCTGCAATGTACCAGGCCCTGTCTTAGGGTGGTCGTGGTGTGTGCCTGTGTCCCTGTGTGTGTATGGTTGTGTATGCAAAGTGGGTGTGGGGAAGGTGGGCTGGGGACGGTTGCATTTTCCAAGGGAAAATGAGACATAAAGGGCCTCGTGATATCTGATCGTCCCTCTCTAGGAGGGAGGCTTTCCTTGTGTCACTCTTTACAACGTTTTTACAAAATTAATCTTGCAAGTAGCAACAGCTAAGCACCTAAAGGAACTGGCTCTGGGTCTGAGAGAAAGTAGATTGTGGTCAAAAGCAGGAGTCAGGAAACCCGAGTGTTCTCTGGCATTCACATCAAAGTACCAATGATTTCTGGCCCAGGAAGTTTTACTGTGACACTGGGGGGCATTTGAGGAATAACTGGGGCATCTTTCATAGTCCATGTTTTCAACTAGCTGAAAGACTTGTGAAATATGTATTAAATGATCATTGTTAACTTCTTACCGTATTGAAAAACTTAGCTGCTAATGGTAAATGAACAGTAGTACTCATGATAAGTACTCATGGTCAGCCATTCTCGTTTATGATATGAAATCCAGCGCAGGTCCTATCATTTTCCCATTTGTCTGGCAAGCAGCATAGAGAGACCGTCCCAGATTTTGTTTCTCTAGCACTGGGAAGAGTCGGGAGGGGGGTTGGCGAAAAGGAGGAGATGGTCGATTTGCTAAATGTCCCTATCAGTCGAGCACTCCGCTTGAGCCCCTGGTTTCTGCATCATAGAACGTGGTGCACAGTGTTTGTTTGGTCTGTCTGTCTGTCTCTCTGTCGGGGTCTCTTATCTTATTGCTGTCCTTCCTCGACAGTAACATCAAGGATGCTTTTTATGACCAGGGCGCTGGTATCCCAGACACCCCTAGATCTGTTAACATTTTCTCTATTTGCAAGGGTAGTTCAGAGGGGCCCTGTTACTTTGTTCTCCAAATTAGGGGTATGACCTTTCCTAACAGGGGAGAAACCTTTTATGTGTTATTTTTTTTAAAGGAAGGCCAAGCAAACCAAACAAATACACCCTTCGAATTTGGGATAAATGTTTATTAAACAAGATACAGGTAAATTCCTGTCATCCCACCCACTCAGAATGTCATACAGTTTCTTCTCATGTAAAGAAAACAAAATTTATTCTAAAACATCAATACTTTCATACACCATGGGGTGAAGTGCTGTCATGACATCTTTGAATTCCCATGGTTGAATTTTAAGATCCTAAGCTCCCAATCCAGTTAGTTTTGTCTAAGGCCATTTTAAAGCCCTCATTCTGCCAGAAGACCTTGGTAAACAGTCTGGTTTAGTCTGGCCCTGGTTAGGAAGTCTCCTCAGGCTTGCTGCTGGCTGACAGATTCCATCAAAGACCCTGGAATGTCTGATGTAGACCTTTGACCTTTAATCCCGCTTTCTGCTAAGAAAGAGGGATTTCTTAGCAGCCACTGGATTTTGAGCCCTTTCTTTGACTTTCAGAGGCTTAAGACCCTTCTCTTTCATTCTTTCCGAGAGAGTCTACATTCCTGCTGTTTTTGGTTGAACAGAATAAACATGCAGACATTCCTGTGCGTGCCCTCCGAGCTCCTAAAGCCTGGCTTTCTTTCCCCTTTTCACTCTAATTGTTGGCTCTTTGCTGTCCCCCTGCTGAGCCCTTGGAGGTGAGTCCCTGGTTCACAGACTAATCTTGATTTTGCAGAACCTTCCAAGCCACCCACTCTGTAGGCGGCTAAAGGGTGGTTTGAGCCCCCGTGGGGCCCATGCTGCATGGGTGGCACCTGGGGTCTGGGTGTGACTCTCTACCTTCTGCTAAAACCAACCATGCCTGCACTTAGTGGCAGGAAGGAAGCTTCTGAAAGAGGCTCTGGTGTTTATCCCTTCAACTCCCTTTGTGTTCTTCCTGGGTAATCTTTTTACAGTCTCCCCACCACCTCTGTGTCCTCCAGTCCTAGAGGAAGGGAGACACCAGGAATTCTTGCTTACTTCCTGCTCTGACCTTCCCAAGGTCATGGGCCTGGGCTGTCCCGAAATGTTCAGTTTCTTCAGCCTCTTGTCCTTCTGGCACCTTTAAAATAGAGTTTCCCTGGTGACTCAGATGGTAAAGAATCTGCCTGCAATACAGGAGACCCAGGTTTGATCCCAGGGTCAGGAAGATCCCCTGGAGAAGGGAATGACTACTTACTCCAGTATTCTTGCTTGGAGAATCCCATGGACAGAGGAGCCTGGCGTGGGGTCACAAGGAGTCAGACGTGACTGAGCGACTAACAGCTTTAAAGTGGTGACCACCCTGAGGCTGTACTTCCAGCATGCTGTACTGATTAAATCATCCTCGGAATGTTCTGTGCAATGCTGATTGCCGTATTTCCCACAGAGACTGTCACAGATCAAGGTGACCTTATATAACCACCTCATCTTAAAGAGGGAGGATTTGATGCACAGAGAGGTTAAGTAACTTTCCTGTGGCCGCACAGACAATGGCAGATCCAGGGACTAAAACTGGCATTCCCAGATTCCTAGTCCGTTTTTCTGCTGCACACGATTTCATCATTAACCGGAAAACACGTCGCACACTGAAGGGATGGATGAGTTGAGAGCCAAGGGAGGTGAGAGTAGAGGAAATGGCAGCAAAGGGGCTGGCACGAGGGGAAGAGACAGGAGATACAGAAGAGAAAAGAAGCAGCTGTCCCTGGCCTCGGGTATCCAAGGATGCCTGCAACAGCCCTATTGTGTGAAGAAGTCTGGGTGCTATTTATTAAATGACATTTAAAGATAGATAATTTGAGAAAGACTTTTTACCCAAAACATCTCTTAAAAGAAGTTTGAAAACTCACTAATGTGAAACCCTTTTTCTCTAGCAGGTTGGGTAAATAAGGGATGTGTGCGTGTGTGTGTGTGTGTGTGTGTGTGTATGCACCCACACGCGCTCTGTGTGTACTCCAAACAGTTGGGAATTACAATGATATGGAAAAAAATAAGAACAAACTTTTTGGCTAACTCAGTGGTTTCCTGAGTGTTGCCTCTGTGTGTATGACACATTCTGCTGGGGGCCTGGATTCCAGAATAACTACAGCGCCCCCTGGCCCCCTAGGAGCTGACCATGTGGGGAAGGCCAGCTCCTCTGCTGCGGAGATGGAGAGCACGCACGCGGAGAGTGGGGTTTCCTTGGCCAATTGCTGGCTCTCCTGGCCCGTTCCACGTTTGCCATTAGTCCTAAAATACTATTTCACTTAAAAAGAAAAGTTTCCTATAGTCGTAAAGTCGCTGAGGGGGCCTGGTTCGTTTTGTGTGTGTGACAACTTCTGGTGTGTTTATATTTCTAATAATGTATACATCTAGTTTTCCCTTGGGGATAAATAACAGCATATAGTTTGACTCCTGTCTTATTCAACATAATGGCTATTCACACTGTATTTCAGGTTCTAAACCAAGTGATGCAGTTTATGACAAGGACAGCAGCTTGGGCACCAGATACAGCTGGGAACAGGCTGGCTGTGCTGCTTAGCAGGTGGTTGAATCACTGGGTCTCTCTGAACCTCAGTTTCCTTACCTGTAAAATGGTCCCTGGGTTACACTGTGGTTCCTCCCACACAGCTGTTGTTGGAGTGCTTGCTGTGTGCAGACTTCATAGTCGGTTCTTGTCAGCAACTGTATACATACCGAGGCCTGTTGGTCACGCAGATATGTGCAGCTGTGAGTGCTGGGAGGGGATGTGGACCTGTATTTGAAGTCACAAGGCCAGGCTTGGAGCCAGAGTCTATGACCTTGGGAAAGACATCAGGTCTGAGTGAGCCTCGCCCCTCGCCCCTAGTGAAGAAGGGTGACAGTGCTTGGCTTAAACAGTGTGTCTCTGAGGACTGGTTAATTCCTAACTAACTGGGGCTCACTGTGTACTTACTTCTGCCTTGGTCATCACTCCCCTGTTCCACGTCTAGGTGGAAGCCGAGTGGACAATGAAGAAGAGGAAGAGGAAGGGGCCGGGGGGCCGGAACAGAACTGTCCCCCAAACCCCTACCAGATGCACCCCCCGCCTGAAGGATGCTGCACCACGGACGGTGAGATGCCCGCTGGGCTGTGCGCTGAGAGCCCCCAAGCTGTGAGCCGAGCCCATGTCCCCAGGATGATGGATGAAGGGGAACCACCCCACACTTGAGAGCTGGACCTGGCTCCATCCTGGCCCCCCTCTCAGAAACTTTGAGTAAATGACTTAACTTCTCTGAGCCTCGATTTCCATGTCTGCAAACTAGCGGCAGGACCACCTGCCCAAAGATGATCAAATGAAAGCTTTCCAGGGCTTCTCCCACTTGGTGCCTCACAGAGCGGGTACTACTTCCTGCTTTGCCCAGGAGCAGACGGGAGAACTAGGAGCCAGTGCCCTGAAAATGGTAAAGCAGATATCCCTGGAGGAGAATCTTACTAAGGTATAAATACCTTACGGGTTTGCAGGGAAGGCCTCGGGGTCTCAGAGTTCACATTAGCCCATTTGGTCAATAAAGATGGAAAAACACAGGGCATGGGGCCACTTGTGCCTTCGGGGAGAGAGATTCCCAGAAAAGGTCCATCAGGATAAATCTCAGCTGTTTCTCTTCTTTTTTTTCCTAAGTATTTCTGGACACTTAATTTTTAAATAAGAAGCAGGTTTAAGGGCTTCCCAAGTAGCACTAGTCATAAAGTATCTGTAAAGAGACGAGGGTTTGATTCCTGGTTTGGGAAGTCCCCTGGAGGAGGGCATGGCAACCCACTCCAGTATTCTTGCCCGGAGAGTCCCATGGACAGAGGAGCCTGGAGAGCTATGGTCCATGGGGTCGTAAAGAGTCAGAATTGACTGAAGCGATGTAGCACGCGCACAGACGTTTAAATGCTCTGAAATACAAAAAAGGTCAAGTGCGTAGAGCCCCCCTCTGCTGATGTGACTTCTCTGAGACCATCATTACCAGGTCTTCAGCCTGAATTCCTGCCCTTGGCCCATGCCTCATACACGTTAAGTGCAGGGTGGAAAAGACATCAAATTACTCTCAGTCCCTTCTGGATTTTTCGTCCACATTTTCATTTACCATCACTTGTCTACCCATCTCTCCAACTGACCTTCATTTGTACATTCATGTGTGTTTATTGTGTGGTAACACCAACAGTCATAAAAACCGCAAGTAGTTAAGTGTCATGAATGACGATGGTTATAATTTGATCTCCCAGAATTACTTTCATTCATTTTGTTTTTTTATTCTGCCCAGTCACTTTATTGCTGTGAATCATGGTAACTCACAAGTGAAGTGCATGTAAGGATAACATACCTAATAATGTTCTCAGAATTAATTTTAGAGTCAGCCCGGTCCAGGGGTGAGGGTGGTGCTGACAAAATCCAAACTATTTTCCTGCTTTGCCCGCATGGATCCTGGTTATGTGGGGCCGCTCGCTGGATGGTGTGTGAGCCCTATCCATCCCTCCTAGGGTTCTGCCAGGCTGGGAAGGACCTGCGTCTGGTCTCCATCTCCAGTGAGCCCATCGACGTCCCTGCGGGCTTCCTCCTGGTGGGTGCCAAGTCCCCCAGCCTGCCTGACCATCTCCTGGTGTGTGCCGTGGACAAGAGGTTCCTTCCGGATGACAACGGGCACAACGCCCTTCTTGGTGAGTTCCTCCTGGGCTCTGCTCTACAGCTCAGGCTGCATGATGGGTGGGGACAAGGAGGGCCACTGGTCCCCTTGGAAGACAGGCCACCTTTCAGCCTCTTCATCAGCATTCCCCACAACCCCATTCATTCCTCATCTGTGGCCTATTTCTTTGTGGAATGGAATGCAAATGAGATTTGTTTTAAAGTGTGACTACCTGGAGCTTTCCCTGGTGGTCCAGGGATTAACAGTCTGTACTTCCAGTGCAAGTATACTTATACTGCAAGGAGATCCAACCAGTCCATTCTAAGGGAGATCAATCCTGGATGTTCATTGGAGGGACTGATGCTAAAGCTGAAACTGCAATACTTTGGCCACCTCATGCGACGAGTTGACTCATTGGAAAAGACTCTGGTGCTGGGAAAGGTTGGGGGTGGAAGGAGAAGGGGACGACGGAGAATGAGATGGCTGGATGGCATCACCGACTCTGTGGACATGAGTTTGAGTGTACTCCAGGGGTTGGTGATGGACAGGGAGGCCTGGCGTGCTGTGATTCATGGAGTCGCGGAGAGTCGGACACGACTGAGCGACTGAACTGAACTGAACTTCCAGTGCAGGGGACATGAGTTTGATCCCTGGTTGGGGAACTACATGATACTGTGTAGCATGGCCCAAAAATAAATGAATCATGTAAAAGTAAAATGTGACAACTTTCCTATAGAAAGCCAGTCAGTTAGTACTACTTTTTTTGGTTAATGTGTTCATCAGAACTTTCCTAAGTGCCTACCTGTGTTGGGAATGTAATCCAGACCCCATCCGAGATGCTCTCGGAGGCCAGCAGACGCGCGGCAGGAGGAGAATAAGGCTGAGCATGTGTCCCCCTGACTAGTCTTGTTCCGAGGGACTGCCCGGCACCCTCTTCCATTCTCTGCTTTACCTTTTGCCTCTCACCGGTCAAGGTCGCCTTGGACCTGTTAATGAACTTGCCTGAGGGTGCGTGAGTAAAGGAATGTGGCCAGGATTCAGACTCAGGTCTTCCTGGCTCCGTATTGTACCTTTAACTACTGCGCAGTCACTCAGTGGGTCAGGGTCAGCCTAGAGAAGCTGTGGTTTTGACCTTTGAAACCACCGCTGGTCCACGGGATCCCCAATGTCAGTGCAGAGTAGAGGCCAAACCGTACCAAGCCTGTCTTCTGTTGGTTCAAACATTTATTGAGCTTTTACTGAATGCCCGACCCTGCGCTCAGCACACTCCCCCATAAGTGGAGCAAAATCGGGGGAGACATGAGGTTTAGACCAAGAGCTCAGGGAGCTGGCTCCAGCCCATGTCTGACCACAGGCTGCTGTGTGACCCTGGGCCTCCGTATCCTCATCCAGAGAGTGGGCAAGTGCTTTCCACATGGCCCCTCACCTGGCCTGGCGTCTCCTTGGCAGGAGAGCTGGGCAGGCAGGAGGGCTGGTAATGATCTGTCTAGCTGAGATGTAGCCTCAGTAATAATCTTCATGGCAGAAGCAAGTTTGACCATCAGAGTTTATGGGAAAAACTTCTAGGTTAAACTTCTCCTGCTGGCCCCCAGTTCCTTCTGTGCTTTCCCCGTGGACAAGCATTTAAACCTCAGTTTTACGCTTGCTATGCCCCCAAATCTGGGTAGGTAAACACACTTTCAATTCAGTTTACTTGCTCAGTCGTGTCCGACTCTTTGCGACCCCATGGACTGCAGCACGCCAGGCCTCCCTGTCCATCACTAACTTCTGGAGTCTACTCAAACTCATGTCCATTGAGTCGGTGATGCCGTCCAACCATCTCATCCTCTGTCGTCCCCTCCTCCTTCCGCCTTTAATCTTTCCCAGCATCAGGGTCTTTTCTAATGAGTCAACTCTTCGCATCAGGTGGCCCAAGTATTGGAGTTTCAGCTTCAGCCATCAGTCCTTCCAATGAATATTCAGGACTGATTTCCTTTAGGATGGACTGGTTGTATCCCCTACACACTTTAATGGGTATTTATTGAGGACATTGTATGTCCGAGTCTCTGTGCAAAGGACTGAAGGATAGATGTGGGAGAGCAAGGTTTGACCCAGAGAAGAGAAAGAAATGGTTCCTGCTATGAGGGCCGGGAGACACGACGGTGTGTACACTCTGAAACTTGGCAGATGACTGCTCACTGGAGCAACAGACATGACTCTGAGGAAACAACCAGCAGGAGAAAAGGTTTTGGCCAGTTCTTTCTTAAGGCGGGTCTACGGGTTTCTTGTAACCAGTTTTGAAAACAAGAATAATCCAGGAAATTTATTCCACCAAGGAAGCTCATTGCATCTGAGTGAATTAGCTTATCAAGGCCGCTCAGGACAGAACGAGTGGGGGAGACAGACTGGTGCCTTGGTGAGCGTTTGATCTGGCCTGAATCCCTCCCCTTTGTGACTGTAAAGGAATTGGGAGGGCAGTAAATCTAGGAGGCTCTATGTCTGGAAATGCAGAGGCAAGAATCTTTCAGTTCATTCACCACAGGCCTGGGAACAGCTTCAGCCCCTCGGGCGGGGAGCGTAGAGGAAGTGGGGTCTTTGTTAATTGCTTGCCAAAAAGCCATCGGAGGTGAGTAACAAGGGCTGGCTGGTAATAACCCATGCTTTCTTCTTTTTTAAAATAACTTTATACTCTCAGCTTGCACATTTAGCACTGTTTAGATTTCCTGCAATTAACCCTGATGGCTGCATAGGGCACGGTGGCCCAGCACCCCTCTGGGGCCGGGGCTCAGCACTTTTTAGTGACCTATTAAGGGGAGGCTCTGGAGTATCTTAGGGGAAAGTAACAGCTTTAAACCCCCCACCCTCCCCTAATTTATAGAGAAAGTAGTGCTGGTTTTAGTGACCGAATCAACTGAGAGATTTCTGTCTGTGAAAGCGAAAAGACTGAAATGTAGGTGTCTATTCCAGTTGTTTGATAGTAATTCATTGAAACTAGCTGATGGCTAAGACGAAGGAGAAGAAACCATCTATTTATACAGCTGTGCGTGTGCTTGCTAAGTCTCTTTAGTCGTGTCTGACTCTTTGTGACCCCATGCACGGTAGCCTACCAAGGTCCTCTGTCCATGGAATTCTCCCAGGCAGAATACTGGAGTGGGTTGCCGTGCCCTCCTCCAGGGGAATCTTCCTGACCCAGTGATCGAACCCATGTCTCTTACATCTCCTGCATTGGCTGGCGGCTTCTTTTCCACTAATACCACCTGGGAAGCTTCTATCGATTACAGCTGGAATGTTCATTTCTGAGATGAGAGTAAATGAGCTGTTTGTTCATCTAGCAGGCAAATAATCATACGTTTATTATTATTCATAGTAATAAATAGCTGAAGGTGGACTTTAAGTTCAGCCTGGGGCCCCAAAGCCAAGTGGCACTTGGTCCTTCCTGGAAGCTCAGGGCTGTGGGAGGACACAGGCCTTCCCTCAGAGATCCACATGCACTGCAAAGAAATCGAACTTCTGGGAAATCTCCGGGCAACAGGCTCCCACCGAGGGCTTAAGATGCTATGGGATCCCCAAGGATGCACTGACTTCTGGGATGAGAATGTCTCAGAGGGTGTCGCTGGTGACGCACTTGGGTCCTGAAAAATGGGTGGATTACCACTTGGAGAAAGACAGCAGCAGCAAATGAACCTAAACAGCAGCCACTTTACTTCTTATGCACCAAAGACTGTTGGAGTTAAAATGGAGTGAGTGAGGTGGGTGTGTTACTACCTAGCACTGAGATATGAAGAAACAGAGGCATGCGCGATAGAACGAGGTATGCCTGTCCTTACTGCTCGGGAGAGCCAGCGTTTCCATTTTGATTTCTGAACCACAAGGAGGAGCCCCTTCTGGTCTGTGGCCCTCCCTCTCTGCCTCTGGAACTGAACTGTGGTTCCACAGCCCACATTTGTCGTCAGACGAAGGCCTGTAACCTGTTGAGCTGTTTTGGGGAAGGGATGGCAGTGCTGGCCTTGGCAAGGTGCTCAGAGCACCCTTGGATTTGCAGTTGTGTTTCTTACTCATCATCTTTTGTTTGACCTCAGGGTCAGATCCCTTCCAGGGAGCTTGGAAGATTTCTCGGGGCCTCATTCTTGGATGGCAGTTGAGCTGCTCAAGGTTCCGGGTTGGAGACAAAAGAAAAAATAAAAACATTAGATTATGAACTAGGGAGCATTAGAAACATGAAAACATTAGGGAAAAAAAGCACATCACAGTGTGTGCAGAGAGGCTGCGTGTTCGCTCTGCAGTTGTTTCATCTCCTCTCTCTGCCTTCCCTCCCGGTGTTTGCTGGCTGTCTCTCCTGTGCTGGGCACTAGTTTGTATACGTGCACTAATGCACACAGATACAACCCATACCTCCCCGTGGACACACATGCTCCCGGTCCTGTGGAAGGATGGGGATGGTTATGGGGGGAAATACAGATTTTAATAACTCTAACATTGAGGAAGAAGTTATAAGGACTGTCAGCAATATAAAGTCCGGCCTAGCAGTAGGAGGGACGGGAGATAAAGCAGAGATGGGGGTGGTAGGCATTGGGGGCAGTCCTGGAGGCATGCTTGTGCATCCACACTCCGTTCTCATGCTAGAATTGCGTGCATCACTCTCTGGATCTACTCTGGACTACCACTTAGTCCCTTTGGTTCTCAGGTTTCCCCAAGGAAGGTTTAGCTGTCCTGACCAACTGGTGGTTGCGTCAGTTCAGCTGGGTGCTTTGTCTGGGCGACAGTGGATGGCAAGAACACTGTTGGTTTTCTCTGCATGTCAGTTTCCTTCATGTCCTTCTAACAACGAGTAAACATAGAGCACAGTGCTATCATTTTTTGGTACCTTAATCTATTCAGTACAGAGGAGATAGGAGTCTGGAAGGAAAAACTAACCTGTGCCTGCCTTCTTAGACCAAGAGATTTGTCCTTATTTCTAATGCCTTTTAAGGAATATTAAACTTGCTTACAATAGAGCAGATAAACCAGGTTTCTGTAATATTTTCTGTTTGGTCGCTAAGTCACATCTGACTCTTTGAGACCCCATGGACTACAGTATGCCAGGTTCCCCTGTCCTTCACTATCTCCCAGAGTTTGCTCAAATTCATGTCCATTGAGTCAGTGATGCTATCTAACCATCTCATCCTCTGTCGTCCCGTTTTCCTCCCGCCTTCAATCTTTCCTAGCATCAGGGTCTTTTCCAATGAGTCAGCTCTTCGCATCAGGTGGCCAAAGGATTGGAGCTTCAGCTTCAGCATCAGTCCTTTGAACGAGTATTTAGGGATAATTTCCTTTGGCATTGACTGGTTTGATCTCCTTGCAGTCCACAGAACTCTCAAGAGTCTCCTCCAACGCCACAACGCGAAAGCACTGATTCTTCAGCGCTCAACCTTGTTTGTGGTTCGACTTTCACATCTGTACATGACTACTGGAAACACCATAGCTTTGACGATTTGGACCTTTGTCAGCAAAGTGATGTCTCTGCTTTTTAATATGCTGTCTAGGTTGGTCATAGCTTTTCCTCCAGGAGCAAGTGTCTTTTAATTTCATGGCTGCAGTCACTGTCCACAGTGATTATGGAGCCCGAGAAAATAAAGTCCATCATATTTCTGTAATATAGGCATCTTCTTTCTCTATGGGGACATGTTTTGAACCTTCGCTAACTGATGTTATTTTGGACAGTAGTAGCCAGAGGCCTCCGGAGAGGGCAATGGCAAGCCACTCCAGTACTCTTGCCTAGAGAATCCCATGGATGGAGAAGCCTGGTAGGCTGCAGTCCGTGGGGTCGCTAAGGGTCGGACACGACTGAGCGACTTCACTTTCACTTTTCACTTTCACACATTGGAGAAGGAAATTGCAACCCACTCCAGTGTTCTTGCCTGGAGAATCCCAGGGAAGGGGGAGCCTGGTGGGCTTCCGTCTATGGGGTCACACAGAGTCGGACACGACTGAAGTGACTTAGCAGCAGCAGCAGCCGGAGGCCTCAGGACTATCCCCTGTAAAAAGCAGAGCTTGTGCACAGAACCCCTTGGCCCTCCTGGCCTATATCAAGATGCCCTTTGTAAACTTGTCAGCCAGAGGATAAGATAAAACAAATGAGTCTCAGCTTTAGGGTCTCTCCTGCTGAAGGACTTTGTTGCATAGAAACCAGACGTACCTGTGCACGAGGCAAGGTCATAGGGAAGGCCTTTGCGAGACAGTGAGCTTAAAGCAGAACGGTCTACTAGGTACAAAAGCTAAACCATCACGTTTTTCTTGTATTAACCAACTGACTCTGGTTTGAATGGACTTCACAATTTGTTTAAGTCTTTCAACCATGTTCTCTGGATTTTGATAGTTCATAAGAGGTGAAACTCCAATGCTTTGGCCACCTGATGTGAAGATCTGACTCATTTGAAAAGACCCTGATACTGGGAAGGATTGAGGGCAAGAGGAGAAGGGGATGACGGAGGATGGGATGGCTGGATGGCATCACTGACTCGATGGACATGAGTCTGAGTAAACTCTGGGAGTTGGCGATGGACAGAGAGGTCTGGCATGCTGCAGTCCCTGGGGTCGCAGGGAGTTGGACACGACTGAGTGAATGAACTGAACTGAGCTGAAGAGGTGGTTTTGTCATCACCTCTGGAAGGCAGCCTCTGCAGAGCCTCAGAGTTGAGCTCTGTCATCTCCCAGAAAGGCTTCCCTGGCCTCAGGCAGCAGGAACTGATACGAGCAGTCTCCTTCCATATGAGAGGCTTCACCATGGCTGCCGGGCCCAGATTTCTCTCACCATGATCCTGGCGTGATAAAATGCTTGATTTCTGCTACTTGTGGGATATACTTCCTTGATTCCTGGAGGGAATTTTGGATTCTGAAGAGGGCTCTCAGTGCATCCAGTCTCAGTGGTTTAATTGCTTTGAGACTCTGTGATTGGCTGGCACTGAAGACCATAGTGTGTTCGTGCTAAACTTGAGTCATGTCTCACTCTTTGAGATGCTATGGGCTGTAGCCCGCCAGGCTCCTCTATCCATGGGATTCTCCAGGCAAGAATATGGAATGGGTTGCCATTTCCTTCTCCAGGGGATCTTCTCCACCCAGGGGTCGAACCTGCGTCTCCTGCCTTGGCAGGTGGGTTCGTTACCCCTGAGCCACCTGGGAAACATAATTTCAAGTACTTAAGGCTTGTACTTACTTATACTTTAGTCAAAGCTCTCCCCCCCACCTCCATCCCCACCAACTAGAAGCACTTTGTGTGCATATTGCATACACAGAATATAGTCACTTTATTTCTGCTGGTGATGCTCCAATATCAAATAATTCCTTGACTCATGTGTTGGACTACAGTATAAACATTTATTGTTTATTCACTAAGTTGTGTCTGACTCTTTTGTGACCCTATGGACTATAGCCGATGAGGCTCCTCTGTCCATGAGATTTTCCAGGTAAGAGCACTGGAGTGGGTTGTCATGACCTCCTCCGGGAGATCTTCCTGGCCCAGGGATCAAACCTGCATCTCATGTCTCTTGCGTTGGCAGGCGGTTTCTTTACCACAAGCACCGTCTGAGAAGCCCAAAGACCACGGGGACAAACCAGATTATTGCAGGTGCTCAGTTAGTGTGGACAGATTAATGGGACGGGTGTGTCCCATAGGATGCGTAGGCTTTAAACATGCCCCTAAGCAAGCGCCGGCATCCATGCTTGCCTGGGCTTGTCTCTGCGACCCAGCGTCTCTTTGATCAAGGTCTTTCGTTTGTGTCAAGGTCATCTTGATCCCTGGACCAGCGTGAGCTGACAGAGACCTTTGCCCCCTGGACTTCTCGGGTTGGTGGTTCAGGACATGAATGCCTAGTGAACGATGGTTCACTTGGAGGCGTCTTGGGTGTCAGGTGGGGACAATCCTGGTTTGTTTGCTCCCCCCAGGTTTCTCTGGGAATTGTGTCGGCTGTGGCAAGAAGGGCTTCTGCTACTTCACGGAGTTCTCCAATCACATCAATCTGAAGCTGACCACACAGCCCAAGAAGCAGAAACACTTGAAATACTACCTGGTCCGCAATGCCCAGGGGGCTCTGACCAAAGGGCCTCTCATCTGCTGGAAAGGCTCAGGTGAGCAAGCTCTGTGGGGTGGGCCATGGGAAGAGGGCACCGCTAGGCCAGTCAGGGGCCTATTGGCTTGACTCTGGGCCGAGACTTCTCTGCAGTGCACATGGTGGCCAAGAGGTCAGCCCTATGAAATCAAAATGCAGTTTTGCCCTCCGGGCGTCCAGTTTATAGTATCAATCTAATTGTATGGGTGCTTTGAAAACTGACACAGGGCCACACGGTGCAGTGTCTTCTTGTAAGTATCTGGGACAAGATTCTCAACCGAGGGTGATTCTGTCCCCCAGGGATATTTGGTGATGTCTGCCGGGAGGGATTGGGGGAAGGAGGAGAAGGGGATGACAGAGAATGAGATGGCTGGATGGCTTCACCGACTCGATGGATATGAGTTTGAGTGAACTCTGGGAGCTGGTGATGGACAGGGAGGCCTGGCGTGCTGTGATTCATGGGGTCGCAAAGAGTCGGACACGACTGAGCGACTGAAGTGAACTGAACTGAAGACACTGTTGACCATCCTGACTGCAGGGAGCCCCTGGCGTCTCATAGGTGGAGGCCAAGGATGCAGTGCCCGGGGCAGCCCTCCACAGAGAATTGTGCAGCCCGGTGTCAATGGTGCTGAAGTTGTGAAGCCCCAACTTAGAGAAAGCTCAGCTCAGATAGCCTCCCTCCCTGCCCTGCAGTCCTGTCAACCACAAACAGAAAAGATCAGCTTCCTGGGGCTGGGGGTGGCAGAAGAGAGCTTTAGGAAGGGCTTCCCTCCATTCTTCTCTTCTGTCGCCCTGTATCCTCCTGACTGCAGTCAGCTCTGGAGGCAGAGGGAGGGGCTGGATTTTCCAGACCCCACTGAGATGCCTCTTCTTCCATCAACCAACTGTGGAGGGATGTGTCCTAGAAGGGTTCTCAGCGAGGTGCCCAGGAGAGGCAGCCTGTTGTCCCTCACTTGTCTGCATCGGTGATCTCTGGTCACCTGGACTATCCCAGCCAGCTTCTGTGAGTGGAAAAGAGGGGCTTCAGGAGGGGCTGGTTCTAGGCATTCACCCCCCGCCCCCTCCCATCACTCCTTTCCTCCCCGTCTCCTTTCCTGGCTTGCACGCGTGCTCGGTCGCTCAGTCGTGTCTGACTCTTTGCGACCCTATGGACTGTAGTCTACCAGGCTCCTCTGTGAAATTTCCCAGCAAGAATACTAGAGTGGGTTGCCACATCCCTCCATAAATATTTCTTGAGCTCCTACTATATCCATGCTTGTCATTTTTTATGTCCTGGAGAGGAAGTGGTTCTTTCCCTTCTGAGACCAGCCAAGCGTCCTTGATCACTTGCTGTGACCAAGCGCCTCTCAGGTTCAACACCTCGCTGGGAGGTAACTTCCCAACAGAGAGTGATGTAGCGGGTGGAGGAAAGTATTAGCTCTTCCTTTGTTGTTCTTGTGTTAGCCGCTCAGTCGTGTCCGACTCTTTGAGACCCCATGGACTGCAGCCCGCCAGAATCCTCTGTCTGTGAAATTCCCCAGGCAAGAATACTGGAGTGGGTTGCCATGCCCTCCGCCAGGGGATTGTTCAGACCCAGGGATGGAACCTGGGTCTCCTACACTGAAGGCAGATTCTTTCCGTCTGGGCCACCAGGGAAGCCCAGGTGTTCCTTCACCTTTGAGTAATGCTGTTCGTCTCTTGGACTTGAAGCTCTCACTTGCATCCTCTGTTTTTCCCATAATGCTGTTCGTCCCTTGGATTTGGAGCTCTCGTTTGCATCATGTGTTTTTCCCTTCTTCCCAAATGGTCACCACTGCTCCTGCTGCTGGCAAGAGGACTGCCCCTCAGGTGGCTTCCCCAGAGGCCGAGCCTGGGGAATGGCCCCCACCCCAGCCCCCCCGGCTGCACCAAAGCAGCAACGGGGAAGGCGTTGGCACCCTTGTGGTTATCTCCATGCCTGGCTCTCCCACAGGCCGGGTTCTGGCCTTGGAAGTCATCGGTCGCTGTTGGGGAGGAGCAGGAGCTAACTGTCACGTGTGCCTCTTCCCCGCAGAGTTCAGAAGCCGGCAGGGATCCGTGGGTGCGTGTTCCAGCTCTCTGTTCCCGCTGCTGGACAGCTCTGGGCCGCTGGCCCCCTTCCCTGGCGAGCCCGGTCCGGGGACAATCCCGAGTGCCCCACTGGGAGCCCCGCAGGCAGGTGAGGCGGTAGCGCAGCGCTGGAGGTGCTGGGAGTCGGTTTTAGTTTCCCCAACTGAAAAATGCAGACGCAAACATGCTCGCCTAGGCTATCATCAGCAGTAGGGTTTGATAGCTGGTATTTCTGCTTCGTGAACTTGGCCTTGGCCATGCAAAACACACCTGATAAGCACGACAGCTAATGGCAAGTAGACAGCAACCTCCTTCCCAAGGGCTCTGGTCGGGGGGGGTTGGTGGTTGGGGGTCCTCCTGCCCAGTGGGGTCTGCTGAGGGGCCCTGGGCCCCTGCTGCACATGGCTCAGCATCCACAGCGAAGAGGCTGCCCTGAGCGGGGAATGCACTCCCCCCAGAGGCCCCCTGTCTCCCTTCCATGTGGTATCTGCCCTCGTCCTCCCTGTGCCCGGGCCACCTGGGGCCTGAAACACCTGGGCAGCTTCAGGGATCAGTGTTTCTGCCGGCAGAATACCTGGGTGCGATTCCAGCACTGCTGCCTCCTAGCCGAGCGATTTGGGGCAGCTCATTTTAACTCTGTGACTCTGCATTTCCTCATCTGTACACTTGGAGAGAATCCTTTCTGTCTAATTTGCAGGGTGATTATAAAAATTAAATGTGATGACAGTGATAGCAAATACTTACTGCTTGTAAACTTCTGTTAACTTCCATCGTCCTCACAGCGGCTCTAATATTACCTGCATCCTCTAGATGAGAAGGTGGATGCACAGGGAGGAGGTGCAATGTTCAGGAAGGTTGCACAGCGAGTTTGAGGCAGCGTGGGGCCCAGACAGGGGTCATCTGGCTTCAGAGCCCCCCCTTCAACCCCTCGACATAGGGGATGTTTGGTGCTCCTCCTGACTCTGGAGTACCTTCCACACCATTCTGGCCCGTGTAGGTGACTTAGAGCAGAGCCCACAATTGCCCCCAGAATCCTCCTGAGGCCCAGGAAGCCCCAGATCCTATGCATAGCCTGGCTCTGGGCAATGGCAAACCTGACTGCTTTCCTGAGCATGTTTGACATGACCCTGAACCCAGGAGGGTGAGCGAGAGGGTGGGAGGAGGGTGGAGCAGGTGCAGGGGTGCTCCTGGAATCCCGGGGTCCCCAAGGGCCCTTCTCTCACTGGGAGTGCTCAGTGGAGCACGCGTGGGAGCGTGTGTCCTGTGTGTGCGTGTGTGTGCGTGTGTGCGTGTGTGTTTGTGCATGTCCGTGTGTCTCCTTTTTCGGGGGACTGGGGGGGACAGAATCACTCTCTCAAGAGTCCTGACCCTTGACGGGCTGCATCAGTGGAAAGCTAATATGTTAGACAGAAGGAGAGCCGTTTCCTGTTTGCTGGGCTCCCCGAGCATCCCGTGGTCTCCCCTCTTTGTCTCTGCTCTCAGGATCAGCCTCCGATCACCCCGCCCTAACCGCAGCCCTGGGTCCAGCTCTTTTCAATGGCAAAGATTCCCCGAAGCACCAGCCGCCGGTGAAGAACCGCCTGTCCACAGTGTCGCGTCCCTCGGCCTTAGGTAACCTTGACCATCCTATTCGGGGGTGGGCGGGGCTTGCTCTGCTCTGGGCCAAGGCGGTGGTGGGTGGGGGACACGGGAGCCACTGCACCGGGGCCCCTGAGCCTCCTGGAGTTGGAATGAGAGTCAGGCTGGACCAGCAGACACCTCCTGCATCTCTGGGAGTGTGTCCAGCCCCCAGTGCTGGGGGTAGGGAGACTCATGGCTTCTGCCCCCAAGCTGGGTGATGGGTGTGCGCCAGGACACAGCGGGAGCCCATTATGAGTGGTAACCTGTCTCCCTGTGGGCCGGTGACATTCCCAGGAACAATCATCATCGCGTGCACTGGTAGCCCAGTTTCTCCATGGAGCCTGGCCTGGAGGATGAAATGGGTGCTGGTGTAGAGAGGGGTCTTGCACCATTAGGGGCACAGCTGGAGCCTCAGAGTCCCATGCCTGAGGCCTGCTGTGGGCAGGGTGGACTCTGTTTCAAGAAACCGCTTCTGAAGCTACACGGAGTGTGTGACAAGGACTTGGGGGCTCAGCGGTTCTCAGCGGAAATGTTGCCTCCCACGGGATGGGACGGGGTGGGGGTGGAGTGGGGAGGGGGATGTAGGAAACGTGCAGAATCCCTTTCTGCATTGTCCCAGCTTGGGGTCCGGTTGTTGCAGTGCCTGTAGGGAGTGGGCTACAGTGAAGACTTGTCTCTCCCCAAATGCAAAATTGGGTCCCCCTTCCCAGCACCATCATGGAGTAGCCATCATGGTCAACAAAAGAGTCCGAAATGCAGTACTTGGATGCAGTCTCAAAAATGACAGAATGATCTCTGTTTCCAAGGCAAACCATTCAGTATCACAGTAATCCAAGCCTATGCCCCAACCAGTAACACTGGAGAAGCTGAAGTTGAACAGTTCTATGGACACCTACAAGACCTTTTAGAACTAACACCTCAAAAAGATGTCCTTTTCATTATAGGGGACTGGAATGCAAAAGTAGGAAGTCAAGAAACACCTGAGATAACAGGCAAATTTATCCTTGGAATACAGAATGAAGCAGGGCAAAGGCTAATAGAGTTTTGCTAAGAGAACGCACTGGTCGTAGCAAACACCCTTTTCCAACAACACAAGAGAAGACTCTACACAGGGACATCACCAGATGGTCAACACCGAAATCAGACTGATTATATTCTTTGCAGCCAAAGATGGAGAAGCTCTATACAGTCAGCAAAAACAAGACCAGGAGCTGACTGTGGCTCAGATCATGAACTCCTTATTGCCAAATTCAGACTTAAACTGAAGAAAGTGGGGAAAACCACTAGACCATTCAGATATGACCTAAATCAAATCCCTTATGATTATACAGTGGAAGTGAGAAATAGATTTAAGGGACTAGATCTGATAGAGTGCCTGATGAACTCTGGACGGAGGTTCGTGACATTGTACAGGAGACAGGGATCAAGACCATCCCCATGAAAAAGAAATGCAAAAAAGCAAAATGGCTGTCTGGGGAGGCCTTACAAATAGCTGTGAAAAGAAGAGAAGCAAAAAGCAAAGAAGAAAAGGAAAGATATAAGCATCTGAATGCAGAGTTCCAAAGAATAGCAAGGAGAGACAAGAAAGCCTTCCTCAGCAATCAATGCAAAGAAATAGAGGAAAACAACAGAATAGGAAAGACTAGAGATCTCTTCAAGAAAATTAGAGATACCAAGGTAACATTTCATGCAAAGATGGGCTCAATAAAGGATAGAAATGGTATGGATCTAACAGAAGCAGAAGATATTAAGAAGAGGTGGCAAGAATACACAGAAGAACTGTACAAAAAAGATCTTCACGACCCAGATAATCACGATGGTGTGATCACTCACCTAGAGCCAGACATCCTGGAATGTGAAGTCAAGTGGGCCTTAGGAAGCATCACTACGAACAAAGCTAGTGGAGGTGATGGAATTCCAGTTGAGCTATTTCAAATCCTGAAAGATGACGCTGTGAAAGTGCTGCACTCAATATGCCAGCAAATTTGGAAAACTCAGCAGTGGCTCCAGGACTGGAAAAGGTCAATTTTCATTCCAATCCCTAAGAAAGGCAATGCCAAAGAATGCTCAAACTACCGCACAATTGCACTCATCTCACACGCTAGTAAAGTAATGCTCAAAATTCTCCAAGCCAGGCTTCAGCAATACGTGAACCGTGAACTTCCAGATGTTCAAGCTGGTTTTAGAAAAGTCAGA
This sequence comes from Moschus berezovskii, assembly GCF_049115385.1. Lineage (NCBI taxonomy): Eukaryota > Metazoa > Chordata > Mammalia > Artiodactyla > Moschidae > Moschus > Moschus berezovskii. Next base: position 20,688,108 of record NC_142470.1, read on the forward strand.
GGAACCAGAGATCAAATTGCCAACATCCGCTGGATCATGGAAAAAGCAAAAGAGTTCCAGACAAACATCTATTTCTGCTTTATTGACTATGCCAAAGCCTTTGACTGTGTGAATCATAATAAACTGTGGAAAATCCTGAAAGAGATGGGAATACCAGATCAGTTGACCTGCCTCTTGAGAAACCTGTATACAGGTCAGGAAGCAACAGTTAGAACTGGGCATGGAACAACAGACTGGTTCCAAATAGGAAAAGCAGTATATCAAGGCTGTATATTGTCACCCTGGTTATTTAACTTATATGCAGAGTAAATCATGAGAAATGCTGGGCTGGAAGAAGCACAAGCTGGAATCAAGATTGCTGGGAGAAATATCAATAACCTCAGATATGCAGATGACACCACCCTTATGGCAGAATGTGAAGAGGAGCTAAAGAGCCTCTTGATGAAAGTAAAAGAGGAGAGTGAAAAAGTTGGCTTAAAGCTCAAATTTCAGAAAACGAAGATCATGGCATCTGGTCCCATCACTTCATGGGAAATAGATGGGGAAACAGTGGAAACAGTGTCAGACTTTATTTTTTTGGGCTCCAAAATCACTGCAGATTGTGACTGCAGCCATGAAATTAAAAGACGCTTACTCCTTGGAAGGAAAGTTATGACCAACCTAGCCAGCATATTAAAAAGCAGAGACATTACTTTGCCAACAAAGGTCCGTCCAGTCAAGGCTATGGTTTTTCCAGTGGTCATGTATGGATGAGAGAGTTGGACTGTGAAGAAAGCTGATCGCCGAAGAATTGATGCTTTTGAACTATGGTGCTGGAGAAGACTCTTGAGAGTCCCTTGGACTGCAAGGAGATCCATCCAGTCCATCCTAAAGGAGATCGGTCCTGGGTGTTCATTGGAAGGACTGATGCTGAAGCTGAAACTCCAATACTTTGGCCACCTCATGCGACGAGTTGACTCATGGGAAAAGACTGATGCTGGGAGGGATTGGGGGCAGGAGCAGACGGGGATGACCGAGGATGAGATGGCTGAATGGCATCACTGACTTGATGGACGTATGTTTGAGTGAACTCCGGGAGTTGGTGATGGCCAGGGAGGCCTGGCATGCTGCGATTCATGGGGTTGCAAAGAGTCGGACACGACTGAGCGACTGAACTGACTGACTCCCAGCACCCGGACACATGGCCATAAATGGTTGGTCCATAGAGCAGCTCCTGGTGACATCATCTTGGGAGAGCTTTGGGGAAGATCCTCTGGAGGAGGGCATGGCAACCCACTCCAGTATTCTTACCTGGATAATCCCCGTGGACAGAGGAGCCTGGCGGGCTACAGTCCATAGGGCCGTAACGTCGGACGCAACTGAAGTGACTTAGCTTAGAGTCCATGTAGAGGCAGTTAGCATCCCAAAGGAAGAGAACACCTGCCGACCTTCTGCCCTCATACTGAGGCCCCATCCCACTGCCCTTCCTCCTCTGGTAGTTTAATGTGGCTTTAGAGGAGCTGGCATCTCAGTCTGTGTGGGAGCTCTTCCCTGCTCTTGATCACAGATGTGTGGGGAAATGAAGATGTGGTTCAGAATGACATCAAGGTGCCAGAAGCTGCTTCAGAGGTTGTGGGGGTCAGAGGAGCCCACCTGTGGGAAAGCTCTTTGCAAGCAAAGAACTTCATGTCTTTAAATGTTTTATTCACTTTATTTCATTCATTTTCAGTCGGTCTAAAGAAGAGGTGAAAATAACTTTGGGTTATTTTTAAGAAACTCGAAAGCAATAATTCTCAAACAGCAGCACATCAAAGGATAAGCAGGGGTGCTTGTGACTAAGTGTTTCCTTTCATTTCTGGAGATCTGCTTCCGTAGGTTGAGATGTACTCAGGAGCAGACACTTGGAACAAGCTCCTCCTGGTTCTGTCCAGCTTTGTCTCTGGCTAGATTTGGAGAAACACTGCTCTAAACCAGTGGTTCTCAGCCCTGGTTGTAGTTTAGAATCACCAGGCGCTCAGGGCGGTGATGGGGTGGGTCACTGGGAGGTTTGTGGACATGCTGGGGTTCTGATTTCCTTGGGAGAGGGTTGCATCCAGGAATAGAGCATTTTAAAATTTAAACTTTATATAATGTGTCATGGTTGAACATAGAGCGCTAAAGGTAAGTGAAATTTTGTGTCAGATTGGTCCCCAAAAATGTGATAACCAATTCTTGGTATTTTGAAGAATCCAAGAACAGAGCATGAGTCACGCTCACACTGTTCTGGCGTGGGCAGGATGACTCACTAGCGGCAGTGGGTACCAGCTTCTGTTCCCCCGGATTTTTTTAGCCTGAAATTGGCTTTCAGGGCTGGGGTGGGGAGAGGTGCACAGGTGGATCGGTACTGCCCCCGAGTGGTGAAACTGTGGTGGTGGGTTGACTGCTGCTGGGGCTTGTCTACGGAAACAAGTATTAATTTACTGAAATGTGGAGACGATGATGGACTTCCCTGTAGTTAAAACATAAAGAATATGCCTGCAATGTGGGCGTCTTGGGTTCAATTCCTGGGTCAGGAAGATCCACTGGAGAAGGGATAGGCTACCCATTCCAGTACACTTGGGCTACCCTAGTGGCTCAGTTGGTAAAGAACCTGCCTGCAATGTGAGAGACCTGGGTTCAGTCCCTGGATTGGGAAGATCCCCTGGAGAAGGGAGGATCTGGACTTGGTGGCTACCATTTATTGGCCCCCAAATTTGTGCCTTACATATATTCTCTTTGGTCTTGATCAAGTCACCTTTCAGAGTAGGTTTTATGATCCCATTGTAATGATGAAGGAGGTAAGACTCGGAGAGCTAAAGCTTAGACACTGACACAGCTTTGGAATTAAACATTTATAGAGATCGACAGGATATTTCTTTAAGCCTAGATGCTTCCTCTAGACTGTTAGTTGCTTAGTCGTGTCCGAGTCTTTGCGACCCCATGGACTGTAGCCCACCAGGCTCCTCTGTCCATGGGATTCTCCGGGCAAGAATGCTGGAGTCGGTTGCCGTGTCCTCCTCCAGGGGATCTTTCAGACCCAGGGATTGAACAGGCTCTTCTGCATCACAAGCGGATTCTTTACCATGTGAGCCACTAGGGAAGCTAAAATGCACTGTAAAGCTGTGCTTTAAAAAGAATAACAAATAAGTGTTCTCCAGCTCAGGGGAACATTTTGCTGAAGCATGTCTTTGGTGACAGCCTAATTCACACTCTGAACGTTGTCTAGGTTTCTTATCAAACTCTGGACCGCCCAAAAAACGCCACAAAGGCTGGTCTCCAGAATCTCCATCAGCTTCAAATGGTGGCTACCCCCAGGGAGGGGGGAACAGAGCCAAGTATGGTAAGTGACGGAGCCCTGCCCCATATGCAAGGCTCCAGCACTGGTGGTGTGTGTGTGTGTGTGTATGAGCATGTACGTGTTCATGTGTGCATGTGTGTGTACACACATGCCTTCATATGTATGGGTGAGAAAGTTCTAGGGAGGCACACTTGAGTATGACAAAAGATTCTCTTTCTCATGTATTAGACTTGCTTCACAAAGCGCAGGATTCCTGTACAGTATTGAGTTTCCTGATCTTAGAGGAATTTTTCCTAAAAGCCTTGCTTGTCACTTGGCAGGGACATTGGAGAAGAGAAAACTGGGTTGTTCGGTGGGGAAGGGGGAACCCAGTGACCTTTAAGATCTTTTGACTCAGGAACCTGTGGTTCCCAGACTTGGGTGCTCCTGGAGGTGCGGAGAAGGTCAAGCTGTAGCAGGTGGGTTGGCCGGCCTGATGTCAGGTCTGCCGGAGGTGGATGCCCTGTCTGACGTATCCTCTTCACGCTCTGGGCGTGTCCCTAGAAAGTGCAGGTGTGACCTGCATGCCTCAGGTCGGCCTGGTGGGACCGGCTTCAGTCACCTTTCCCGTTGTGGCTTCCGGAGAACCAGTGTCCGTTCCCGACAACTTGTTGAAGATATGCAAGGCCAAGCCAGTGATCTTTAAAGGCAAGTACAGCAATGTGCTGGGGGCGGAAGGTCGGGGAGTCCAGGGAATACTTGAGAAACAGACAACATGACACATCATCCCAGTCTGACTCCACACCAAGTTGTCCTTCTGGGAAAGCTTCTACAGCCGTTTCCAGGGCAATGAGAGAACCAAGCAGATCGGTCACTGGGGTGGCCCCTGATCAGACACCAGAAGTTTCAGAGCCCATCACTGTTTTCCATGAGACAGCCCTGTTCTGTGACGACCATTTACTTGTTCGTTTGTTCTAACCCTCTTATCTGGGCCCCGCTGCGGCATCTTTGTGCCTCTTTGATGACAGATGTCACATCCTTCCCCTCAGAGTAATTCTTTGTGTTGCCTCTGATAAACCAAAATGTTTGTGAGTGGTGCTACCCAAATTGTGGTTCCTGGACCAGCAAAAACAGCATCGCCCAGGAGCTCAGTAGAGATGTAAATTCCCAGGCCCACCCATCCCAGAATCAGAACCAGGCCCCAGCTGGAATCAGAGGCTCTGTGGTGGGGTCTGGCAATCTGTGTTTTAGGAAGCCTTTCAGGGGACCCTAGCGCACCCTCAGGTTTGGGAAGCAATTTTCTCGAGGCTGTGAACTGTGTCCCAGTCTAGATTTCCCCCGGAGCTGAGCGTGGTGCCTGCACACAGCACACAACAGGCGTCTACTCAGTGTGTGGTGAATAAACAGAGGCCGTCTGAGTACACGATACCATGCAGGCACTTACCACATTTAATCCTCTCAGAAATCGCAAGAGGGTTTGATATCTTCACCTTGTTTTATACATGTGGAGACTGAGGCTTGGGGAAGTGAAGCTTCTTGCTGAGGATAACCTAGTTAATAAATAGATCTGGCCCTCTGAGGGCTGCCGTCAGAATTAATCTTGTACCATTTGCTGAAGCATTTGTCAAGTTCTGTCAATGTTTGGAGTCTCTGATCTGTACAGTGGTTTATTTTCCTAACTCAGCTCATCAAGGAGTCCTGGGGGACTGGGAGGCACAGGCAATGGCTAAGCAGCTTTAGTAATTCTCTCTGGGCCTTGGTGTGCTCAGCTGTAAAATAAGAAATTGGACTAAATCAGGGGTCTTCAATGTCTGGGATCTAATGCCTGATGATCGGAGGTGGAGCTGATATAATAATAATAGAAATAAAGTGCACAATAAATATATTGCTCTTGAATCATCCCTACATCATAATTCCACCCCCACCCTGGGTCTGTGGGAAAATTGTCTTCCGTGCAACTGGTCCCTGGTACCAAAAAGGTGGAGACTGCAAATGAATAGCAAATGTTACAGCCCCTGTCAGTTATGAGAGCAGGTGAACAAACCAGCATGTGCTGAGAGTTCAAGATTTCCCCACAAAGGACCTTGAGTTGCCTCAAGTGCATCTGGCCTGCATGTTTTCACTCCCTTGCATGCAGAGACCCCCAGGCTTCCCTGCTGGCTCAGTGGTAAAGAATCTGGCTGCAGTGCAGGAGGCACAGGAGATGCAGGTTTGATCCCTGGGTGGGGAAGATTCCCTGGAGGAGGGCATGGCAACCCCCTCCAGTATTCTTGCCTGGAGAATCCCATGGACAGGGGTGCCTGGCGAGCTATGGTCCATGGGGTCACAAAGAGTTGGACATGACTGAGCGACTGAGCACGCACGCGTGCACATGTGGGGACCACGCGTTGTGCCTGAGACCAGTTGCCAAGCGACGCTGTGTCCCCTCCCCCAGGCCATGGGAACTTCCCCTACCTCTGCGGCAACCTGAATGATGTGGTCGTGAGCCCCTTGCTGTACACATGTTACCAGAACTCGCAGTCCGTCTCCAGAGCCTACGAGCAGTATGGGGCCTCCACCATTCAGCCCATCTCGGAGGAGATGCAGCTCCTGCTGACTGTCTACTATCTCGTCCAGCTGGGTGAGTCCCCTCCCATTTCGTGGGAACCACTGGTGGAATAATTGCTAAAGGAGGGACGTGCACATGGCCTGATCATGGACCCTCACTCAGAGCCCTTCTGAAGACGGCCTCTGTCATCGGTTCACTGCAGTGGTCACCACCTGAGGGACTGGGATGGCAGTGAGAATTCAAATACGATTTCCTGGGACTTGCCTGGTAATCCAGTGGTTAAGAATGTGCCTTGCAATGCAGAGGATGTGGGTTCGATCCCTGGTTGGGGAACTAAGACCCCACGTGCCACAACGAAGACCCGATGCAACCAGATAAATATTTTTATTGTTCAAAAGTGATTTCCCTGCCATTCTAGGTGCAGAGATACAGCAGGAATACCACAAAGACTCTGCCCTCAGGGGTTCTAGTGGGACAGAGAGACAGGAGTCTCTGGGAGTGGGGTGGGTGGCTGTGGGCTGATTCAGGTCGTCGGGAAAGGTGTCTCTGAGTCGAGACCTGAGTGATGAGGAGGAGCCAGGCTTGTGAAGATCTCAGGGAGGCAGAGTTGGGGGGAGGGCGGCGCGGGTGGGAGCATGGTGCCCCGGGTCAGCAGGAGCCAGGGCGGCCTCTCAGTGAGAGCCTGAAAGTGTGAGTGTTGTCAGAGAGCCGCAGGGCCTCAGGCTAAGGTTGAGAGTCTGTATGTCAGACACGGTGAGAACAACTTGTGTTTATCTGCTCAGGCTGCTGTAGCAAAACACCAGACTGTGCTTAAGCCACAGAAGTTTTATCTTCTCATAGTTCTGGAGGCTGGAAGTCCAAGGTCAGAGTGGCCCCATGGTGGGGTTCTGGGGAGGCCCTCTCTTCCTGGCTTGCGGATGGCCGTGTCCTCCCATGGCCTTTCCTTCATGCGTGTGTGTGGGGACAGAGGGTGAACTCTGAAGTTGCTTCCTTTTCTTATAGGGACACCCATCCTACTGGCCTAGGACCCCATCCTTATGAACCCACTTAACCTTAGCTACTTCTTTAAAGGCCCTCTCGCTAAATATAATCATATTGTGGGTTAACACTTCAACGTATGAATGGAGGGGGACACAATTCAGTCCATAGCAGCACTGGAATGTTTTCAGGCAGGGGACAGATATGATCTGGGCTTCCCTGGTGGCTCAGATGGGTAAAGAATCTGCCTGCAATGG